>NC_092511.1:21425000-22675000 GCF_047511675.1 Marmota flaviventris | reverse complement strand
GTGTGTGTGTGTGTGTGTGTGTGTGTGTGTCTGCACACAGATATGTGTTTAGGTTAGTTTTAATGAAGTATTTAGCATAAAAATTTACATTTGTAAAATTCACTCTTTTCATATATAGTCCCATGAATTTTGCTAAACAATGCAGTCATATCATCACTACCACAAATAAGGAAAAACATTTCCATTATCAAAAACTTCATGTTATGCTTCTTATCTGTATTTGAATTTGTATATATATATATATGTGTGTGTGTGTGTGTGAGTGTGTGTGTTTGATCTGTAGACAAAATTAGAGGAGGAAGTTTATGGATAGAGATAGAGGCATTTAGTGGCATAGAGATCAACTCCTTTGACCTAAGCTCCACTTGCCTATGGCCATATATCAATCCATAGCGAAACACATGAAAGATTGATAAATTTGAGATTTAACCCAGTCAAATTGCTTAAGGTTCCTCCTTCAGACAAGAGAAACGAATCTCTACTTCACTTTCAGTTCTTTTCTACAAAGTATCTAGAGCAATTATAATTGTTCAAAATCAATCCATGTTTGTGAGCTTATGTTTCAGTGAACTTGATCTCTAAAATGAGTTGAGAATTGGCAGCTCTCCTGTAAGGGTGGTAGAGTCTAAAGATTCTGGGCCTGGGATTCAGAGGACCATGTTATATATTATTACTTACCATTGCATTGAACATCATGATATTTTCCCCAAATCATTCAGTTAGGTTCACAAAATGTACAGTTCTCAGTTTCTCCAAATCCCTGGTTTATTAATGTCACTGATATGGTACCTACTAGCGTTTCAACAGTATCCCAACTCTGCCACACGTCCACCCACAGGAACATCTTACAGTCACCTTTCTCTGATCTAAATACAGAGGACCTTAGACTTTGAAGGCTTGTAAATCAGAGACAAACATGGCTTATTCTTTTAGGTTTTTTCACTCTCCTGTTAGTATTTTTGGACATTTTCTGATTTCTTTTCCTGGAAACCGGATCTTTTTTTTTTTATTGTTGGTTGTTCAAAACATTACAAATTTCTTGACATATCATATTCCACACTTTGATTCAAGTGGGTTATGAACTCCCACCTTCACCCCATACACAGATTGCAGAATCACATCGGTTACACATCCATTGATTTACATATTGCCATACTAGTGTCTGTTGTGCTCCGCTGCCTTTCCCATCCTCCACCATCCCCCCTCCCCACCTCTCCTCTCCCCTCCCCTCCTCTCTCTCTACCCCCTCCACTGTATAACCCTGAGGGTCTCCTTCCATTTCCATGCAATTTCCCTTTTCTCTCCCTTTCCCTCCCACCTCTCATCCCTGTTAAATGTTAATCTTCTTCTCCTGCTCTTCGTCCCTACTCTGATCTTAGTTACTCTCCTTATATCAAAGAAGACATTTGGCATTTGTTTTTTAGGGATTGGCTAGCTTCACTTAGCATAATCTGCTCTAATGCCATCCATTTCCCTGCAAATTCTATGATTTTGTCATTTTTAATGCAGAGTAATACTCCATTGTGTATAAATGACACATTTTTTTTATCCATTCGTCTATTGAAGGGCATCTAGGTTGGTTCCACAGTCTTGCTATTGTGAACTGTGGTGCTATGAACATCGATGTAGCAGTCTCCCTGTAGCATGCTCTTTTTAGGTCTTTAGGGAATAGACCAAGAAGGGGAATAGCTGGGTCAAATGGTGGCTCCATTCCCAGCTTTCCAAGAAATCTCCATACTGCTTTCCAAATTGGCTGCACCAATTTGCAGTCCCACCAGCAATGTACAAGTGTACCCTTTTCCCCACATGCTCGCCAGCACTTGTTGTTGTTTGACTTCATAATGGCTGCCAATCTTACTGGAGTGAGATGGTATCTTAGGGTGGTTTTGATTTGCATTTCTCTGACAGCTAGAGATGGTGAGCATTTTTTCATGTACTTGTTGATTGACTGTATGTCCTCCTCTGAGAAGTGTCTGTTCAGGTCCTTGGCCCATTTGTTGATTGGGTTGTTTGTTCTCTTATTGTCTAATTTTTTGAGTTCTTTGTATACTCTGGATATTAGGGCTCTATCTGAAGTGTGAGGAGTAAAGATTTGTTCCCAGGGTGTAGGCTCCCTATTTACCTCTCTTATTGTGGAAACCGGATCTTTAGCAGTTCAGATCCATTTGGTTTTCTACAGATTTCTGTAGTTGGTGGAACAAAAAAATTTGTTTTTTTAGCCTACAGTAAGCTAACAATGACAAAAGCAGCCAGTTCATCATCTTTCCTCTATTAACAATGTCAGAGTAATTGATGAAGCTGTTTTTTTCAACCTTTGGTATATTTTTTTAAATGGATTGATTCTGGGGCATTTCCGTTCATTTACTGACAGTGTCTTAAGGAGTGAAATGTGACTATAATCAATTTTCATTATCATTGTGTAGCTAATAAGGCTAAAAATAAGAACTCTTAATTTGCTATGGCATGATTGATTACCCAAGAAGAATATGGAAATAACATCTTTTAATATGCCTAGAGAGTTACAGTAGACCTTTAAAATTTTCATCTTCAAAACATATCACTTCCTCTAATTTTCTTCCCACTAATAAAACAACTCAGGACTCGTTAACTTTACTTTTCTTGAGCTCCTAGCCTCAATGGGTGGTCTCCAGTTTCAATTTTCATTTTCCACATTGCCCACAAACCTCATGACCCAAGCTTTATTTTTTATAGATTCTCTCCAACCCTGTTTCACTGTGAGCAGATTTTGGAAGCCATGCTAGACCCTGAAGATCTGAATGAAGCAGCTTTCTGAAGCATCAACTGGAGAGCTTCTCTCTGGACCACATGGGATCTGTCACAGAGTTCCCATGATAGTGTGCTAAAGACAGAAAACTGAAGATTATATGTCTCATTAGCAAAGCGCTGGACTAAGGATAAGGAGATAGTGTCTCCTGTCCCAACTGTGTCTCATCATCTAGGCCAAGTCTTAAATTTGGGGTCTTGGCTTCCTTATCTGAATAGTGACACTCAAACCTATCTCACAGGGTTGTTGGACTGTACCAGTGACACCATGTGTGTAAGTTCACTTTTTAACTATATATTGTTTTTACTATTCCTTTTCATATTCTTTTTCTTCCCATTTTGCATCAGCTATCCCTCCTACCTTATATCTTTCGCAATTTCTTTTACTCTCTCATAAAATTTTGGTTACACTTTGTACCTGCTATACAATTATTGAGTATATATATCTGGTCCTTAGGGAGATGTCGGGGCATTTAATCCTTACAATAACCCTGTGGGGTTCTTATTTCCAGAATCCCGCTACAGACAAAGAAACTAATGTTTGAATTAATTGAGGTAAACAAGAGGCAGAGTTATCATTCCAACTGGAGACTCCCTGATCCTAGGTCACGGCTTCTCAAGTCTAAAAGGATACTACTTCCTGGCCTGGTCAAATTAAAAGACGTGATGGATTAAAAGACACCCAAAGGAGTAGGAATTGAATAAAGTCCCAAATTGGTCTATTAGTGACTTTCTTTCCCTTTACCATCAGTGTTTCTTGTGACTTTCAAACCTCTAGGAAAATTTCATTATGGGAAAGGGTGGCATTCAATGGACATTTTCACTATACTCCCCTTTGATTTTAAATCATTATTGTAAAATAACTTTTTATTACTTTATTAACCCAACTCAATAATTTGTTATACTATGGGCAGAAGACCCCATGCCGGGGTTTCCCAGCGTAAGCACTATGATGTGATAGGAGATATGAGAAGGAATCTCAGAATTGATCTGTGGACTAAAAGGATAAGATACTGACACTTGTAGGGGCTGTTTTTTTTTTTTTTTTTAATAAGATGCAATAATAAAGAATAAAATTCGATTTCATTTAAGAGCATCCCTAAATTCACAAGACAGTAGAAGCTCTCTTAATTAACCTTTGCTTTACCAAGTCACTGTATTAGCTGTTCCCTCTGTAAAGCATCTTGATTGATGGCCACAGCAGTCTGTGCCCTCAAGGTCAACAGGCTATTCTCTACCATACCTGCACACTTCTGCCATCAGCTAAGACATTAACTTCCCAAGATTCTGTTGTATTCATTCTAAAAGTTGCAGTGCAAGAAAAGAGATGTTTCTATGAAAATTCACTTGACTACTTTTGAAAGATTCAAGAAATGTAGGAAGTTGCTGCTGAAGAAGGGCCACTGAGAACAGCCCTGTAGGTTGTCACTACACAATTCCGAGGCGCATGCTGTGAATGTTGCCTCCTTGAGTTATATGGGGCCTAACTGCAAATCACTGCAGTTCAGCCCTGGGATTGGGGTGAGATGACTGCAAAAGTCTGGAAAGATGAACATAAGTTATCTCTAACAGTCTATTGAAAATGTTCGACAAATATTTTAGGTTCTTCCTCTCTTTTATCTAAGCCCAAGCAGGAAATTATAAATAATGCATTGATGGTATGATAAATATAAGAAAGATAACACTAACACAACACACAGATCTTTGACTTGGCCCTATGTCAAAAGATTGCTGTATGAATATATTTGTGTTTTCTAATTGAAATAGAATGTTTAAAGTCGTCTATGTTTTTCTGATTCTCTTACTTAACTAGCTTTTTCTGATTAATACTTGAATTGCTGGTTTTTAGGGACCCTAGTTTTGGCTTGCTCTACATGTTATCAACCAGCAGATATTTGAAGAGCAGCCACTATCATGACAGGAAGGGTTGTATAGATGTGAAAAGTTTTGAAGTTACAAAGGAGTCTTTTTGGTGGTACTCAGCTAACTCTTGACTGAGTGCAGGGCTAGGTAATGCCATCATTGTCAAAGAGGGGTCTGAGATTCCTGCAAACAGACGTAGCAGTTTCGGAGCATGTCACAGACCCCCAAATAGCTCACACCACTGTTGTTTCAAGAACTCCAAGTCACTGTGCGGCGACTAGCAGACTCTGCATTCTCCATAATTATGCCCAATTTTCCAATTGAATTATCGCATGATTTAATTCATTTGCTGCATCTGGAGAGCATCAGCATTGTGCAGCTGTTGCAGCTCCAAGAGCTAATTGTCACTAAGCATATTAAAAGTAGTCCTATTGCAATGCACTGGAGTCACAGGGGAGGGGGTGCAAACTTTCACTTCCCATTTTCCTTTTGGTTGAATCATCACCCAAAGAGCCTGAGGGGTTAGCAAGCACTTAAGCCCTGTTAACATGGCGACCTCATCGGGTATGGTTACTGTCACTGGATGAATGCCCTTAAGTGAGTCGGACACATCCAGATACCAGAATACACAGAAACCTGAAAGCTCTGTTTGGCATGTCTTAGAGAATAATGCCAAATAAGATTAGATTAGAAACTAAAGGCCCTGCTTCAGGAAAGAAAGCACATCACCAAAAAAGTACCAGGAAGTCCATTGTTGTTGGATGAAGCTCCAAGACATCTAAAGACCCTCAAACTTAATTCTAATTAATAAACAACCTGCTACCATACACATATATTTAGTTCACCTTGATATGTTGCAATAAAGCATATCTGAAGGCTTTCTTCAGTCTGAAATATTCCCTGATATTCATCTGTAATCTCTTGTTATATAGTATCTTATAGTCAGGAGTCTGGAACTCTTTTTTTTTTTTTTTGGTAGTGCTGGGGATTGAACCCAGGGCCTTGTATATGGAAGGCAAGCACTCTACTAACTTAGCTATGTCCCCAGCCCTGGAACTATTTTAAAGTCAGGAGTCAGTCATAGATTAGATACTTCCCCTTCTTCCTTCCCTTCCTTTGGTTCTAAGAAGGTGGCATTTGACTCCCAAATGGTCTCAGTCCTCTGCATAGATTTAGAGATCTACATATATATTCTTTCTTAAAGAGAAGATAAAAATTATGAGTTCATGAGAAAAAATCAGGGGGTATTGGAAGTGAATCAACTAAAGGAAAGAATACAGTCCAGGAGAAAGGCAGTGATAAAAGCATGAGTTTGCATCATAGCAACCTCAGGGAGATTAATGGAGAGTCCTTATTCAGAATAGTGAGATTCCATAGCCTGTTTCTCTCCCAGTCTACCTAATAGGGAAGTTAAGCTAATGGTTCCCTTCTTAGGATGAAATAGGAAGGTTGCTCCCTGAGGAAACAGCCAAGCCTAAGAGAAGGCTCTATTGATAATGACATGGAGGATACTTCTTGTAATGGCCTAATCACTCTTCTATAAAGCTCAGTGGGTACCAGCCCCCATCCATGCACAGAGATTCCAGTAGACTTTTAATTTCTTCTAATTCAAATATAAAAGGACAACCAATGATTACCAGACATTTGATGATGGCAGTTCTAACAAAGACGTAATGACTAAATCCCAAAATAAAATTATAGCAGAATTAAGGAGGGCTTTTAGTCAATGTTAAATTTTATACACCCGCACATACTCACACACCTTCAGAAAGTAGCAAGCACAATTTAACTCCAGAATAATACAGGCCCATACATAAGTGCAAAATTTTAGAACACTAGAAAATGAGAAAAGATTATAATCTTGTAGAGGGAAAAATACAGGTCACAAACAAATGACAGGAAGTAGACTATGATCTGTGTTAACATCTTCAACTTTGGGATCTAGAAGTTAGTTGATAAGTATATTCAAAATCCCATTGGAAAGTGATTTCCAACTTAAAATTTCTGCCAAAGTATCATTCAATGTGCCATGAAGAATTGTTTCATATGTGCAAAGTCTCAAAAATATAGTTTTTACACATCCTTTCTTAAAAAGACAATGGAAGATATGCCATATCAAACTAAGGGGATAAAACAAGGAATAGGAAAGCAGAATTCAGAGAATCCATCCCAGAAGACAGAAAAGAATTCACAGAATATGATAAAAGAATATCTCGGAGACAATTGAAAGTGTTACCTGACACAACATGGCTGAAGTTTAAAGTCGTAAGTTAAATAACCTACTCACCAAAGCACAAAAACTACGATTTTACTTCTGTGAGGTGTCTAGAGTTGTCCAATTCTTAGAGTCAGAAAGCATAACAACAATTTCCAGGGACTAGGGGTTTGAGAAAGCAAGAAGCTAGTGTTCAACAGGTAGAGTTTCAGTTTGAGAAGATGAGAAGAGTTCTGAGGATGAATGGTAGTGATTGTTGCACCATAGTTCCAGTGGACTTAATGCCACTGGATAGTGGTTACAATGGTAAAATCGATGTGACATTTTGCCACCGTTAAGAAAAGAAAAAGAATTGAAAGTGTTTGCTCTAGAAAGTGGGGATGAGGAAGGAGGGGCAGGTGATTTCTGTAACAAGCCTAGAGTACCAATTGACTTTTTAAATGATATGTAGATAATAGTTAGTAAAATTCAACTTAAAAAAAAAAACTCCCTAAAACTAAATCTTAGTTGTCGCAGGCATTCCAGGCAAAGGGAACTTGCATAATCAAAGATAAGGGTGCATTAAACAGAGTGGGGACACCCTCAAGAAGCTCCATGTTCCCTGAAGGGCATTAGACAATCTGTGTAGAGGGCTGCAGCTTCAGGCTGTAGGCTAGTGTCTCCCACCGTGTGGTGCACACTTAGGTGAGCGTGACCTTTGTCATTTGAATAGTTATATATTTAGCTGTAAGATTCCCTTCTATTCACAATGAAAGATACATTGGTTTTTATATGATGGTGGTAATAATAGTGATTTCAATTCCCTAAACTAAATTTAAATGTTTAAATGTGACCTCATTATAAGAAAAAAAAAATAAGTGAATAATTATAAGTGAGGCATACAATTGTGGGGGGAAAAATCATGAAGGGGTGCACAGATTACCAAGGCAGAAAAAGCACTTCTCTTGGCAATGGGAACCCCTCAGTGGTTAGACTGAAGAAGAGCAACCAGACCGGGCTTGTGTAATGAGTTGGTCATGGGATTATGAACTGCAGTCTCCAGCTCCCTGGGTTTTGGAGACTGTGTCAGAGATGGTTTTGCAGTGAGGTAGGAGAGAAAGAGAGCTGCAAAAGGAGATGTTCTGTTCTGTATATGAACCCTCTGTGATTAAAAAGGGGTAACCACTAAAAATTAAAAAAAAAATTGCACATCACTGCTATAGATGGTTCTTGTGTAGGAATTAGGAGAGGAAGCCTGATCTAGGGAGACCAGGCGAGAAGCTGTCGTAAGTAGCCTAGCAGGAGACTATGTAGGCCGGCGTAGGAGTACACAAGGAGAGATGGGAATGAATTAAAGACCTAGAGCTTCTAACCGAAAGCTCAGAATTCTATCTGGGGCAGCTCATCTGAGTTGTAAATATAGCACATATTAAGAAATAAACAGCTCTTAGAGAATAAGCCCAATCTTCCAAAATACAGAAGTAATGGCAGAGGTTCATTGCCATATTGAATTCTTCAGCAGTAGTTACATTATTAGGAATAGCAGTATTAGAAACTGATTTTTGCCAAGTCTAGTAGAGTGTGCAACTGGAAAAGGAGCAATATGTTATAGTAGAAGGGATCTGAATTTGAAGTCATTCACTCCTTCGTTCACTCTATGACTATTTATTCAACACAACAGTGTGAAGAACCGTCTTTTACACTGGAGACCCATCAATGAACAGAACCAACATCAATCCTGGCTTGCTTGGCACTTATGTGCTCATGGAAAGAAAGAAAAAATAAATAAGTAAAATATATAGTGTGTTGTAAGGAAATGAGTACCATACAGGACCATAAAGCAAGGGAGGCAGGAGAGGTGGAGGCAGTTTTTTAAAGGGTGGTCAGTTAAAGCCTTTTGTGAGGGTGGCATTTGAGCAAAGATTTGAGGATGTATGATAATAAACCATGTCCCTGTCTTAAGGGTGTGCATCCAGGCAGTGGGAACAGCAAATCCAAAGGCCCCCAAACAGAACATTGCCTAGAATATTCCAGAAACATCAAAGAAACATATGTGGCTAGTGTCGGAGACCAGCTCCAACAGGGGGTCTCAGGAGACGAACGGATGGTAAGGAGTCGGCGAAAGAGGGGTGGAGAAACAACACAGACACCAAAGTGAAGGTGTTGATCCCAATCTTTACTTGTGAAGTTGATCATATATACTTTTCATTTTGGCAGGCTCACAGTACTTTGTGGTTACAAAACAGGAATCATTATTCAAAGAAACAAAATATTATGTAGCTACAATTAGAATAGAAGAATGTATCTTGGCTTATGCATAAGCAAGCATTTGTAATTTCAGTTCTCATTTTGCTTTGAGCTGTTTCTGCTTAGTTAACTTTTAAAAATAGTTAGAAATGTCCCAAACTATTGGCCTATACCTTGACTATTCTTTCTTGACTTACTGACTGGAACCAGTGCCATGGTTACGGCAAGTGGTTGACTTGTTATTAATTTTAATCAAACAAGAGTAAGAGCACAAACCATTGTGCACAGGAATAAGAACAAGTTGCCCAGTACCAAGCACTAATCTGTCTTCTTAACATTAATTTTTCTTCTCTAGATTTTAATTTAATTTCTCAAAAACTTCCTTGACAGGAATACAGGGAGTTTTCATTAGACATTAACAATTTACACTCCACAGCTGAATCATTGCATTTAGAGCAAACAGATCTATTCTTAGAAGTAGTTGCATTAATTGGGAAAGTCATGTTTTTTCCTTCATACTTAATGGTCATATGAGAAATCGCAACTATACTTATTAAAGGAATACAAAAACAAACCAGCCCATTCCCAGAAACATACTGCGCTCCTCCAGAGGATGGACGCCTTGCGCCATCCACCTCATTAGGGCCTTGCCATTGCCTGAGTCAGGGGAGGGGAGCAGCAGGCTAGGCGTAAGGCAGGAGAGTGGCACGAGATGAGATCAGAAGGTATCAGGACAGGTTGTAAGGGTCTCGTCAACCATCATAAGGACTTTGGCTACATACAGAGAAATGGAAGGCTTTGGAGGGTGTGGCGCAAAGGTCTGACCTGTTCTGATGTGAGTTTCAGAAAGGTCCTTTTAGCTGTTATTTTGAGAATAGACTGTAGTGCCACAAGGACTTGTGTAGGAGGCATTTTGCAAGACTCTAGGCAAGAACAGAGAAAAAAAAAGTAATGGCATCAAATGATTTGGCTGTAAAATAAGAGAGTGGGGAAGGAAGGGGGTAGGACACAAGAGAATGAGAATGGTTTGGGCTTGGAAAGATGGAGTTGCCATTAACTGAGGTTAAGAATAACTGTGGATCAAGTTTGTGTGGGTGGATCATGAATTTAGATTTTTGACGTGAAGAATTCAAAACACTCAATCCATAACAATGTACAAGTAGAAGTCTTAAGAAAGAGCTCTCTACTCCAGAGGGATAAACAGCCCTCTGATAAACTCAGGAGAGTGGTCTGGACTGAAGACCCAACTTCACAGCCTTCAGGAGGAGGTATTATTTAAATCCATGAGACCGCATGAGATTCCCCAAGGAAATGACCATTACCAACAAAGAGTAGAGGTTCCAAAGGCTGAGCCTCAGGGAATGTCCACATTAACAAGTTGAGAAGATGAAGCAAAAGAGATTCAGGAGAGGATGGTGAGAGAGGAAGAAGAGCAAGAGTCCTGTGTCCTGAAGTCAAGTAAAGAAAGTGAGGAGTAGCCAGTTGTGGATGAATGTATTACTGGTCAAGGAAGAGTATCTGTGGCCTGAGAACTGACCATGGATTTGACCACACACTCCCTGGTGGGAACAGCTGAAGGGGAGGGGAGGGGCCAGATTCTGAATCCCAGGGCTGTGGTCCATTCAGCAAGACCCTGGAGGACTTAGAAAATCACATAACCTCTCTGGAGTCAGTTTCCTCCTTTGTAAAATGAGGGGATTGGAACCATGTTTCACCAAATCTACCTTGGAGCTTGAAAATGCTAAGATTTTATGATGAGACTAGCAAAATAGGTTGTATTCTTTTCACAAAACTGATACCACAAAAGTATCTGGATTCTGAAGCCTGCACATGGGGCTTCTTTGCTCTTTCCCCAGAGTAGAGGAAAATGGAGGGCATGTGTGGGACAATTAGAAGCCATGTGAAAGAAGACAAGATGCTGTCATCTAAAACAATTTAACATGCACATGGATGGGCACACAAATATGCACACCAGTTTTTTGATTTTTCCCACAAGGAGAGACATTTCATTTCTATCTGCATTTTTGTTTTTGTTCCATGTGTGATATTGATCCTATTTAATTAAGGTTTCCAGACTCTCATTAAAGAGTTTGTTTTGGTAATTTCCTGAAACGGAGCCTTTACACTTTGACTACTCCACCTTTCCAGTGGATGCACTTACCTACTACCACCTGGTGGTAGAAAAATATTACAAAACAGAGCAAAAGAGGAGAAGCAGAGGTTCCCCTGTTCAGTTCACTGCTCCTAAGGATCGGATGTGGGTGTTCCTTGGCAATCTTGGCTTTGGGACAACTAAAAGGTTTCTGAGGTCTTGGGATCTGAGAAACCTTGAGAAGAAGTGACAGCTGGGATATCCTGGAGTTCTAAAACTCAAAGCCAGTGAAATCTAGACACACTGCTGTGACTTAAAGACCTGACCAACACAACTGCAAAAGAGCAAAGATTTATTTAGGGGCTCACGGTTTCAGAGGTCTCAATCCACAAGTAGCATGCTCTATTCCTTTTGGCTCAGGGTGAAGCAGGACACCATGGAGGAAGAGTGTGGCAGAGGGAAGCAGCTCATGTGATGATCAGACAGCAGAGAGAGGGGTCCCCACTTGTTGGATATAAATATATATATTTATATATAGCCATGCCCCCAATTCCCACCTCCAGCCACACCCTGCCACTTCAGTTACCACTCAATTAATCCCTATCAGGGGATTAATTCACTAATTGGATTAAGACACTCACAACTCAATATTTCTCCTCTGAACATCCAAACCATAACACCAAATATTTATCAAATATTCCCAGGGAATGAACCAAGTAAATGAAAACGAATCTTGATTTTCTGAAACCACCTTAACTCCCTATTTGAGAAATCGTGCAAGAATTATTTTCAAAATTTACCTTTTGAACAAGCACTTTTAGAACATTAGGCTGGGCGTAGTAGCGCATACCTGTAATCCCAGTGGCTTGGGAGGCTGAGGCAGGAGGATCATGAGTTCAAAGCCAGCCTCAGCAGAAGCAGGGCTAAGCAACTCAGTAAGACCCTGTCTGTAAATAAAATACAAAATGGGGCTGGGGATGTGTCTCTGATTTCAATCCCCAGTACCCCCCACCCCCCAAAAATATAATTATTTCTAGCAGGGGTTAAGCTTTTTGTTAAGGTCTTCCATTTGTGTTAGAGACAAACTATGAGATACCTGGTTGCTAAAGTTATTAACTTCTCTAAAATTATAAGCCAAAATGATGGCTAACAATTGGATTCCTACATAAATAGTGAAGGTTCCGCTTTCCCTAGAGAGTGTGGTGGCAACACCTTAATTTGAAAAAAAATATAGAGAGAATTTCTTCAGCTGCTGCAAACACACACCAACATCAGTATAATCTCTCTGTTTCTGAAACTACAGGGAAAGGTAGAAACAGCTCTAAGGAGAAATAACAAAAGATAGCAGGAAACTGCTAGATTTCTATCACCAACGCCTTTGTCTCCTTCCTCCTCCGTCCCTGCATCCCCTCGCCTACCTGAACCAGCTCAGAAAAGAGGGTTATAAGATAGAGCCACAGGAATGGATGGCATTAAGAAGAAGGGTTTTCTCCCCAAGGAGTCTACATTGTCCTGAATAATCCTAGGATTCCAACACCAAATCAAATGAGGAGGATAAAAATGCTGGAGTTTTTCTTAATAAAAAGAAGTGATTAAATATCCTATGAATTTAAGATCTCTTAAAAGGATAAGTTGCTAGGTGTTTATTTCTCGAAATTGTTCTATATAAACATAAGGAATTTCAAATTTTACTACTTATTTGTGGATGGTGATTTTGCTACTCAGGGCAGAAAATGAGAGGAAATGAGTAGGACCCAACTACTGATGGAAACATAGATACAACCCTTCAGCTTTATAATTTGATATAGAAAGATACTAGAAACCATTGGAAGCCTGCAATTGTCTTAGTTGAAGCAGGAGGGAGGGGAGATGAACTGGGTGGTGCGGGTATGAAATGATTAACAATTCAGCATTGGAATTGTTAATCATTTCATACTATGCTATTCAAACCTCTCACCTCTAGACTGATGATCCCCCAAATTATTGCCTTCGATCTCTTCCAGCTTCCAAGTATATATTTCCAATTGCCAGCTGAACATTTCCTCCTGAATCATACCGGGACTTCATTATGAAGCTGGCTAAACTGAATTTACTACCTTTACTTCAAAATGACCTCTTGATGTCTTGTTTAATACTGTCACCCTCCCAGACAAATTTCTTAACCTAAAAGTCAAAACCCTCCACAATCTTTCCAATGTGTTTCTGTATTCCTGCAGAGGCCACTTAAGTCAACTTTGCTGTATCTGGATGTTCACCCTGCTGCATACGGTGACCACTTTGACTTCACACCTGCTGTTCCTTTTGCTGTTTCTCTTTCTTTCTAGCATCATCCCTTGAAAATTTAACACTCACACATATTATTTCCCCTTTTCAATGCATATTTCAAAGTCATCATGGCCCCCAAGAAACCTTTATCATTCTTCCTGTCCAAAAGAATTCTCTCCTTTGTCTTTCTTCCACTCTGTTTTTTCTCTGTATCTTTAGACCTTGACTTGTTACTTTCTGGTAGGAATTATTATGATTCCTAAATAAACTGTAAGTTCTCAGAAGAAGAAAAAGGATGGATTTAATCTCAGTTGGATAGGATAGGATAATACTTAGGTTATCACATTAGTTGGGTGCTCAATAAATGTTACTTTGGTAAATAATAAATGTACTGAAAAATTTCCTGAGGACATACACAAATGCAAAGCAAATACAGATATCTGGACGTTACCCATGTAATATTGATGGAAGAAATTAGAGCACATTTTTGTTGTTGTTATTTATATTATTTTGTGCTTTTAAAAAAAGGAGGGAATAAAAGGCGAAATTCAGATCTGAGATAAGAGGTAAACTATGGAACATAGCCAAGGACAAGAAGAACCCAGGAAGCTAAAAGGGAGAAGGATATATAGTATCCCTGAGGGGAAATTTATGTAGACTCAGATTGGGAGTTAACCTCTGATTATCTACTATTTATATATTTCAAAGAAATATGCATAAGATTTTAGTGCTTCCTCTTTTGTTTGTCTCCCAATATATGCATGAGCCAGCACAATTCAGGACTTGATTTACCTTTGCTGATTTGGCTTCTTTTCTCTGAGCTTATTTATGGTGGTGAGAGAGGCACTGTGTCCTTGCTGAGAAAGGACAACTGAATTGCATTCTAGGCTCAGTAAGGAAGTTGCTGCGAGATTTCTAGAAGGTTGGCTTCTTCCCCAGCTGCCAAGTTTTCCTGAACTACAGGAAATGAGGACATGTGAAAGGTAAAATACTAGAGTAGAGTTTCTCAAAGTTTAGTGTGCATCCAAATATCCTGCAGGTCATATCGAAAAAGCAGATTCTGTTGCAGCAGCTCTGAGGTAGGTCCTGAAATTCTGCATGTTTAAGAAGCTTCCAGGTGGACCACATTGAATAGCAGAGTCCTAGAGTTTTGAAGATACAATGAATCTTAGAGCTCATCCAAGCCAGTGGTTCACAGACCTAGATGACCATGGATTTACTGGACAGCACCTTAGAATACACTGTTGGATCCCAGGCTGCACCTCTGAGAGTCAAAGAGGGGCCCCTGACAGGTGGGTTTTTGGTAAGCTCCCTAGTTAGTTTAGTCTGATGTGCAACTAGATTTTGGAACCACAAATTGGTCTGATTCCCATTCAGGGAAAGGCAAAACTGAGGGCCAGACTATTTGAATTCCATAAGGGAAGATTCTATTAATACGAGAGAGGTTTTCCTGAAAGAACTCCTGTGTGTTTGTTACCCAAAGTGAAGTTCCTTTTTAATGTCACAGAAATAACTGGATTCTGAATGTACTTCAGTTTTTAAAAGCTACCAGCATAGAAGACCAATTTTTTTCTGCCTCTTTTAGAATGATAAATACTCTAGATTATTTTAGTTTGGTGGTAATGGTAGGGGGTGGTGGTGGTGGTAAGGAATGGCTATTAAGCAATTATGCTATTCAAACACATCATCATTATTATTACCAAGATGAGTGGACTCATTATAATTGAACAATAAAAGCATGAATGACTTTGCATTGTTATTAGTGTCTGTCTCAGGGCCCCTGCCTTTCCCAGGGGCTATTTCGTTCAGCAGATAAGATTCATAATGTACCGTACTGGCAGTGCTGAACTTGGCAGCAATTGGGTGGATTTTCAGAATCCAACACGGTCCTCTTTTCTTTCCTGCTACTGACCTATTGTTCATTCAAGACTCTTGCACTCACATAACCTACTCCTTGGAAGACTCCGTTCTCACCAACTCTGTCTACTCTCCCTTATTTCACACTGCAGCCAGTGAATATCAAAACTGTGAACTGGCATTTTAATGCCCTTGCTCGAAACCTACCAATGACTGCCTATTTCTTTTAGGATAAAACACAAATCCTTAGTGAGGCTTTCCAAGCCCTTATAAACAATGCCGCTTCCTTTCCCATTCCCAGTCATTCTTCTGTTCCTTTGTACCATATTCTTTTCAGTTTCTGGAATGTCCTAACATCTATCTCACCTGGGGAATTTAAACATGCTCTTTCTCCCACATATAGACTCTTTCCCTAGCCAATTCCTCCTCATCCTTTTGATCTCAGCTTTAACTTCTATTTCTCAGGAAAACTTTCTGAACTACCACAGTAATTCAACGTTCCCTGTCCATGCCTTTCCGTAACATCTGGTACTTCTTCACTGGTAAGAATGTCTACGCCTGTAATTACTTGCTTATTAACTTTCTTCCTGCACTAATAATAAATCCCCAAAAGACATGGCTGTCCTTTCAAAGCTAATTCCTCATTGTCTAACACATACCAACACAAACCTAGGCATCACATAGGAGATGCTTAGTAGTTATTTGCTGAGAAAATGAATGTCAAACTCTGCTAGGCACCTGAACTTACAAAATACATAAGGAGAACTAAGGACACTGAGTCTCCCCTGTCCCATTCCCAGAGTCAGGTGCTAAGCTTCCTCTTCTGCAGCCATATCTTGCCCACCCCTCCAGAATATGTTTAAAAAACCATAAGTGATTAAAGTGTATTTTCTCCGTTAAATTGAGCATGGAGCCCTAGCATATTGGATCTATGTTTTTTAGAACTGCTGTTGGATTAGTCTGGAATGATACATGGGTAAAATTGCAAATCCCAGCACTGCACTTTTGTGGAGATGATGTTGAGATTGCTGTTTACCATACCCCTTGTGTAAAGACACTCCAAGAAATGTCTCTTTTAGATTTAAATGTCAGGAAGAGCTTTGCTTCCTCGGGAAACTGGTGTTTTCTTAAGTCTACTGAACTCATGTGCCACATTGTTCTCTCCCAGGTTTGTCTGCTGGGAAGCTCAGTGTCATTCTCAGCTTTTGCAACTTTAGAAGCCTATGGCTCACACACCTGGTAATATAACTTTGTCCAGGTCTTGATATTCTATTCTAAATATATCTTCTCTGGTCTTGATTTATTAAATTATTTACAGCTTTCTATTTTAAAGAATGAGATCTTGTAAGCTTCCTCAAATCCTTATTGGAATGGGGCAGAGAGATATATGAAAGAAAAAAATTCATGAGGCTCTAAGAAACATTCTCTATAAAGTGTGGAGGGTCCCTTCCTGCAGGTGGTATTAGCAGGAGTGATGAACAGAGAGAACCCTGCTGGCAAGGATTTTCCTCAACCACACAAGGACACGGAGGATTTCTAGGAGAGGGACCCTACAGGAACAGAATGTAGAAGCAATTTTTGTTCCTCATATCTTTCTGAAGCTATTATCGACTGACCAAGAAGTGTGAGTAACCCTCTGTTTGGAGTCTGACTCCTTTTCTGGGGTGTGGCTAAATAGAGTGAGTGAGCTCGGTAATCTATACCTGAAATGCTCGCTGATACTAGATTTCCACTGGGCTGCAGTGTTCTGTTATGAGGTCAGAATTAGAGCATTATCATAGGCAAGACTGTAATTTTGGCCATTTTCCAGTTTACCTGTGCACTCCACATTACCAGGAAAACCTATTTGCTTTAGGAAACTGGCATTCATTTCTACCTTGAAGGAAAGCAGGGGCAAGCATGAGGTCCAGGGTGCTGGATGCTACATAGGTATTCCATAACCTCCCTGGGAAATAGCTCATTCTTTGCATTTTATATAAGGTAAAAAAAATGCTCAGGGAGAGACTCACTCAAGGTGGGGCCCATGTTCAATCCAGATCTGGCTTTGCACAGGGCTGATTCTATACTGGTTCTGCAGTCCTCTGAGAAGATCATGTGAGATGAGAGCAGCAGTAACTGATAGGGCAAAAACCAGATTGTTCTCTGGGTGAGCTTAAGAGCCATCACAGGTGAAGCTGGGAGAGGACTCAGGCAAGCAGAAGAGAAAGGAAGAAGCATGCCCTTGCCCCAGACCATGCCACACCCATGTCCCTCCCCATCCCATCATTGGTGGGCAGTAAAGGAGACAACACTTTCCCTGACACCTAAGCTCTCCTGGTTCTCCTCATTCTTGTCTCCATAAACAAAATGGAAATTTCTTGGGAGAATAACTGTGCTTCCCAGCACCCTTCCTGGTAGGAGATGTTCTTTGAAGGTGGATATTAATCACCAAATATTGATATTGGTAAGAGTAGCTATGTATCAAGGCACCATCATGTTCCTTGACCTTTGGAAGCATGGTCTCTTGAATTTCACAACCACCAGCATGGTAGATACCATTATCTCCTGACATGGCCAGTGAAAAGCTGAGGCCATGCTGTTACCAAGATGGCTGAGGCCATGCTGTTACCAAGTGCCGGAGCCCAGCTTTCTGCCACCACTCTGCATCATTGCTGAAATGCCAGAAATAGGCAGCCGAGTTCTCTAAGTATTAAGTTTATGGGTGAACCTTTAGGGAGAGTGGAGTCAATAAAGAATTTCACAGGCTTCCATAGAACTCTGATTTGGACACTAATTCTGTCTGCTCACTTCACTGACATGAACATTGATTTTTTTCCCCCAATTTCTCTCAAAATTCCACATTGGATTTAATACCCACCCTTAGTTTTGATGGCAACTGTATATATTTTTATTAAACTTTTGGATATATATATTCACATGCAGTTGTGAATAATATAGTAGATGTTCCTTCCTTTATACCCAGTTTCCACCAATGAAAAACCTTTAGTGTAATACCAGTTTCCATCATGAAAACCTTAAGTATAATATCACCACCAGAGTAGTAACCTTGACAGAAGAAAGATACAGAACATCTTCAGCACCATAAAGATCCTATATTATTCACACCTGCCTTCTTCCATCCTAATTCCTTCTTTGGTGGGGCCCGTACTAGGGATTGAACTCAGGGGCACTTGGCCACTGAGCCACATCCCCAGCCCTATTTTGTATTTTATTTAGAGACAGGGTCTCACTGAGTGGCTTAGTGCCTCACTTTTTGCTAAGGCTGGCTTTGAACTCGTGATTCTCCTGTCTCAGCCTCCTGAGCTGCTGGGATTACAGGTGTGCGCCACTGTGCCCAGCTCTAATACTTTCTTTAACCCCTGGAAACTACTAATCTTGTCTCCAAATCTATAATTTTGTTAATTTCAAGAGTGGAATCTATATCATATACAACCTTTTGGGATTGGCTTTTTTCATTCATCTAAGATACTTTGGAGATTCATCAAAGTTTTTGTAAGTAACAATAGTTTATTCCTTTTATTGCTCAGTAGTATTCCACAGTATGAATGTACCATAGCTTGTTTAACCATTCATTTGTTGAAGAACATCTGGGTTTCCATTGGAGCTGTTATGAAGAAAACTGCTCTAAACATTTATGTACAGGTTTTTGTGTGAACTTGTCTTCATTTTTCTGGGATTAAATTCCCAGAAGTGCAATTGCTGAGTCCTGTGGTTAATTGCATGTGTAGTTTTATAAGAATGCTAAACTGTCGTCCAGAGTGGCTTAACCATTGTGCATTTCCATGAACAATGCCATAGTGGTATAGTTTCTCTGCATCCTTTCCTTTCAAATGACCTAAATTTAATCTTAATTACCTCTTAAAAGCCATATCTCCAAATACAATCGCATTGGATTTTAGGGATTCAATGTGTGAATTTGGAAGTGGGGACACAATTCTGTCCCTAGGACTGTAACTTTACTAGCCCTTCACCCTAAGAGGAAGCCTGGCACTTTCTCTCATCTCTCACAGGTCAGTTCAGTTTCACTCACTTTTGTTGAGCTCATATTCTTGCAGAGTTGTGATTCAGACAGCATGGCAGCAGGAGAAGGTTCAGTCTCTGCCCTCTGGGTGTTTACCAATTTATCTGGAGGAGAGACATATAGAAACTTTCTGCATGAAACAGTACTAGGAGACAGATCTGGACCAGCATCCTGGCTCCAGCCGGTACTAGTTGCGTGGGCCCCATGCAGTACACTTCTTCCTGCCCCTCAGTGCTGATTAGGGACAATCTCTCTTTTGTTTGCCTCCCAGATTTACTATAATCGAATGGCATATGCATAAGATATGGAAGTGAAACACTCTAATATACAATGCATGGCTGTCAAGTGGAGGAAATGGTGAAGATATGTATCAATAGAGAGAAAACTGAGGCAGGGCACATGAAATGGGACTAGATGGCATCGAGGACTACATTACTAGATTTAATCTTCATTCTCAAGGCAGGTTAATTGTGTAGTTCAGTGCATATTTTATAGATTTCAGAAAAACCTTCACAGCCATTATCATTTGATGTACAGCACTCTGAATTACACACAGGACAGATACTGTTTTCTTAGTTTTAGAGATTAAAAAAAAAGTAGAAGAAAACAAGAAAAAGCCCAGAGAGATGAACTAATTTGCCAAGATTCCCCAGCTAGTAACTAGCAGAGCTGAGATTTCTAACGCCTATTCTAGCCCTTTGTTTCTAGCCCCACATACCTCCTATAGGAATGCCCACACTCCAGGGAGATGGATCTGAAGGTAAAGCCCTTCCGTGCTCAGGGATCCACATGCATTACTAGGACCAGCAGCAGAGGCTCCTCCTCATCAGCAAGTTCCCCTTGATTGATCTGAACTGTCTTGAATTTAGGAACAGTTTACAGCTCCTATCTAATGTGATAATAAAAATCTAAATTTCCTTTGTCAGTTTGGCTTAATCTGAATTGCCCTCATCATGAGATATAGCCTTGAGACAAAATCATCACCTGTTCAGTAACATATTAATGAGGATTTTCCCATAGCAATTTCATTGAGCATCTGTGACATAGTGAATGCCCCAATTCTTCCTATACCTTAAAGCTTCACATACAACTGTAAGAGTTGGGTGTTTACTTTCATTTGTATTGAGTCTGTACATATTCATTAGTGCAGTTTCATCTTGGTCATTTTATCTATAGATCTATGTATTGGCTTTCTTATTAGAATATTTTGCATATGTACATTCTTAGGTCTTTGACTTTTATGAAGACTCTAAAGCAATATGTGTTATATAAATTACACCTAACTGCATCTATTTATGGAAGGGTTAATAATGGATCTTGATTTATGGTGGCTGATGTCATGCTGGGATTTGTAGGGCTTGCCCTCAAGTAATACTAGACATCTGTAGTTACTAGGCTAAGAGCCATGTGGCATAAATGACAAAGTTCCTCAAAGTTATAGATGACCAAAATTCAAAAATGTACCCTGTGGTAACTCTAGTATATATTTCCTGTGAAAATATAATTCTTTATTAAGATAGTAAAGCATTAATCTAGGAAGATCACTAATACCTCACCAGGTATTACTTTTTTATTGATAACCTTATGCACAATATTTAAAAAATTATATTAAAGTTATAAATACTCAGTAGACTTAGGCACTTAATAATTGCTAACCTTGATTTCATCTTTTTTCTTCTCCACTTTCAAAAAATTTAACATTTTCTCTCATTTCTAGTAGATTGGGTGTCAAAAGTCCCTAGGCTACTATCTAACTCCCTGATGTTCAGAATCACAGACCCTGTAGCTAGGCTTAATATCACTTGCAAAAATGGAATAAAATTCCTTATCTATGATGGCTCTATTAATACTAGAGAATCTCGAAGGTCACCTTTTAGCAATTTCTTTACTCTCCTCTTTCTTTGCAAAGAAGAGAAATTTTTATTTTTTTCTGCAGTGGCTTTGGCAGAAGCCAAAAGAGGAGAAAACCCACAATCCACTTTGGGTACCTCCTGTGCATCTATAGCTATTGTTTTCCAACCAAGCATCCTTCTGTCTCACCCCCTTCCCTGCCAGTTCCCAACACTTTAAGGCACATGTGGCCATTAACATTCAATCAATCAAGTGCCTGTCCAGACCTTGTAATTGTGGTACCTGAGGAAGACCATAGATATTGACTACCTAAAAAATAATATTTGCTATTAATTATAAGGACAAAAAAATTTATGAGATACAGTGGAATGAAGCCAACCTGCACTGAACTCCTCATCTATCCACTGCTGCAGCGTGAATTACTGACTGCATGTACAAAATGGGAATCATAACAACACCCACCGCAGAGGATTGTAATCAGGGTTCACTGAGATGTGCGATGGGCTGAGCATAGTATCTGGCAACTCAGTAATGTTAGATATTTTTATTGTTGTTGCTATTGAAAGATAGGTAAAGATTACTAAGTGGACAGCAGATGCCTTGGATTATGGTTTCTTGGAATCTGTGCATGGTATAACAGACAAAAATATGAGAGCAATTTAAGATTATTCCATTTAGATTCTCCTGTAAATCTTAGCTTTAGAAATCCTAAAGGAAGCTAAGTGAGAAAGCTGTATACTTCATTTTAAGAAAGATTTGAACATACAAAGCTTTTGTAGATCATTGTGTGTCTGCTCACCGTTGTGTGTCTGCTCACTGTCATGTATCTGCTTGAAGAAACAACTGTGGTTAGAAAACAATTTTCCATTTGTGCTGTTTTTTCCTTAGAATCCCAATCCATCTAGCGTGCATATACAGAATTACTCTATATAGTATAATCAAGGCTTAAATATTTAGTATGAAAAATTATTTTAATCATAGTGAACAGGCAGTAATCTTGTAGGTTGGCTTTGAATGTGGGGCTTTGTAAGCACCAAGACATGTGTGAGGAAGGAGATTCTCTGTGGAGTCCAGGTCTAGATACGACTCCATTGCTTTAGTGTATACACAGCTAGACAGGTCAGTAAGGGCCTCTTTCAAATAACACCTTGCAGTGGATCAAGAAAGTAAATGGCTTTTCCTTCTAATCACTGCTATAGCAATCTTAGTCTCCATTTTTATTTTGGGTTTCTTACATCTTCTTTACGTTAAAGAGAATACCTCATCTCTGTGCACAGGATCACTCTCTTTTGGGGGTCGTTCCATCTTGTAGTAAGAGAAAAACACAAAATACAGTGTCTTAAACATACTAAATCTGTATCCTGTAAATCTCTTTATTAGAGGTTTTATTTTCTGTATCCTGTAAATCTCTTTATTAGAGGTTTTATTTTGGCTTTCGTTTTGAATAACCTCTCCTTTAAAGCTTAATTAACTTAAAAGTTATTTGCATTGAATTGCTTGGGATTACATATGAACTATGACAAAGAATTTTTACAGTCTGCTCTCTGCCAAAGACTTGGTTTTAATTATTAAGGTAGCTAGACATATTTTCTGACTCAAGCATTTTAAACATAATTCCACTAAGTTTTAAAACAGAACTAAACAACGCC
Source organism: Marmota flaviventris (assembly GCF_047511675.1). Taxonomy (NCBI): domain Eukaryota; kingdom Metazoa; phylum Chordata; class Mammalia; order Rodentia; family Sciuridae; genus Marmota; species Marmota flaviventris. The sequence goes on along the minus strand of NC_092511.1, from coordinate 22,652,177 downwards.
AATGTCTTTATAATACAACATAGTAAGTATTTGCTATGCAATAACAAATGAGTACAGTATAATGCTTTGAAGTGGTACAACTGAATTCTGTCCAAGAAAACTCCTCCATATGGTTCCTCCAGCTCTTGAATTTGGCTGAAATCCTAAAGCATTATCTTGGTAACTGTGGCTGCTTATACACTTCAGTCCCATAAAGTCAAGAAAAATTGCACCAAAATGAAAATTAGCTATATAGCATGTTTTAATGGAGAATACATGTGATTCATCTGAAATGAGCTAAGATTATATAGAAAAATGTGTAAATTTTACTTGTGGTTTTGTGGGAGGATTTAATGCTCATGATTGCATGATGACAAAGGAAAATGCTTGCAGTGAATCATAAGAGGTTTAAATGGTGCTTTTATTGTATTTGGGGGTCTCAAGGAAACATATCTGTGAATTTGTAATGGAAGTCAAAGGGAAAAGAATGCAGCTTAATATATACTTTTAAACTTTACATATAGCTGTTTGGGGACTGCCTGAGATGCAAAAAGTAAGATCAAGCCTTATTGAACATACCAATTCTTCATCTGAAGAATTCTTAAACTGAGCCTGGTTGATTTCTCAACTGAATGCAGAAAGAGAATTAATGATACTTCCCAAGCCAAATCCAGGTTTGATGCTCCAACATTTTCCCCTGTTCAGCACTTTCTTTCAACTTGGGCCCTTTGCAATGCCATCTAAAATGGAACAAGCTAAACTTTCTTCTCTTTAAACACACAAGATCTCTTCTTGCTTAAATGGTAATGAATAAATTACTTTCTTCCACCTGACAGAAAGATGAATTGTTTAACACTTATTATGCAGCCATCTACTTAAAGCCCAGATTACAGTTCAATTCATATTTGATTCATAGAACTTGAAGTATTCATCATCCCACCCCCTTCTCCCCTTTGAAAGGTCCTGGGACATCTTCCTGTTGTAACAAACAAGACGTGACTCATGCCTCATCTTTCCTTCCTCCTGCCAGGGTCTTAGGAGTAAAGCAGCCAGAGACGTGTGTGCAAGAAATGAGACTTAAGTTGGATGGATCAAAGCTTCTCAATTCCCTGGGCTATTGCTGTTCACACAACATAAATACAATAATCATCTTCATCTACTAAATTAGGGGGTGGAAATGGGCTACCAGCCACCTAATGCAGAAATCTGCAGCATCTACAGTGAATGGCACATAGAAGGAAAGGGAGGGATGAGCAGGAATGTTCTTCCTTGCAAACAGTCCTGCTTTTTGAATGCATAAAATGATTGTGTTGTCCTCTCTGGGTACAGTGCAGAGGGCAGCTGCAGCTAGAGAACAGAGGAGAGTTTTCTGTTATAATTGGGCAAGAGAGAAATCTTTTACAAAGCAAAATCATGGTGGTCTGGAAAAGGCTGCTGCTTGCCACCTGAGAGCTTCTCGCCCAGTGGAGCTTCTGTGCCAGTCAGCCGAGCTGTGAACCTCTGGCAGCGTCTGGCATTAAGCATCATTAGGGGATGATAGGCATGATTACCAAGCACTGGTATCATTCTCCTCTAGAAACTGTAGCCAGCTCCTAGAAGCAGGTCTAACAATGGCAACAGGCAGATTTCAGGTGGTTTGGAGGATCCTCTGGGTGCAGGGATGTTTGACAGTTAGGGAAGGAATAAGAGGAGCTTTCTTTTCACTGCTAGCCTCTCCTATTCCTTTGAATCTCTACTTTCTGCAGAGGTGGAGGCCTGTGTCTTGCTGGAAGCAGCCATGTAGAACAAAGAGAGCATACTGTCTTAGTTTCCTTTGGCTGCTATAACAAAATGCCAGACTAGTGTCTTAAACAACAAACATTTAATTTTTTACAATTCTGGAGGCTAGGAAATTCAAGATCAAGGTGCTGGCATATTTGGCTCTCGATGGGGACTCTCTGGCTTGCAGATAACTACCTTCTTGCTGTGTGCTCACTGTGTGGAGGGAGGAGAGACAAGCACTAATTGGTTCCTCTTCTTAAAAGGACACTAAATCCCAATGTAGGAGCCTGACCCTCTCGACCCAACTAAACCTAATTATGTCCCAAGGGTTCCATCTCAAAATACAGACACACAGGGGCTTTGGAGTTTAACCTATGCATTTAGGGGTGAGGACACACAAACATTCAGTCTAGAGCACAAAGCAGTGGCCATACCTTTATCTATCTTGCTTTCTTGGCAAACCTGCATTTGAAGATGCTTTAGAGATCCTCGAAACCCTCTCCAACCTTACCTATAGCATGAAGTACCCGTTGAACCTCTGTGCCAATACCCCCACAAGTTCAAGTGCCTCCTCTCCATTAGGCGGGGCTCAAGTTGCATTCCTCTTTGTGTCTCCAGGACTTGGCCAGATCCCTGGCCAGAGCAGCAGTCAGGGAAGGTCTGTTGGATGAGGGAGGGAGGGAGCAGCGAGCATGGGATTTACAGTCAGGAAACAGGTCACCCATTTACTTTACCACTCAACACCTTATTTGTCTCTGATATTCTGTGGCTATCAGTTTTCTGATCTGTGAAATTGAAATAATTAGAATTACTTCTTTGAAAAGCTGTCGAGAGACTCCAGTTAAATACCTGGAGGGAATGAGCTTCATAAATGGTAAAGTACGTTTTGTTTCAAACTACTAGAAAGCATACGTACGCATTTGGGAATGCATACGTTACATTATGCATGTGCACACACAAATGCACACTAGCCCATGTGCACGCACACACACATAAACAAATGTGTATGTGTTCTTCCTTTGTTCAGTTTATGGATTTTGGAGTCAAACAGATAATTTGGAAGTGGAACTACAGCTCCTTTTTTAGTGGTGTCATCTTTAATCACTAATTTTCTCACTTTAAAATCAAGAAAATAGAGGATTGTTGGTGAAGACGAAATTATATAAAATAACGACAGGTTCGCATAGTGCCTGGCATATGATTGACTGCAGATGTTCCTCCTCATATCCCAGGGCCTCCAGCTGACCCCTGCCTCCCCCACACCACCCCCAGTGTTCCTTGTGTCCTTGCCAATTGTGAAGGCAAACAAATCACACTTTGGGACATCAATCGTCTTTTCCCTGGGGGATAATCTTGTCTCCCCAACTAGTGTGGAGGCTTCTAGAGCAGAGGCACCGTCATTGGGGGGAAATGGAGCCTGAAGTTCTGAGCAGCGGCCTCCTCATGGCCCTCCGCCACTGAGCCACGGGAATGGTCCCTGCAGACCCCCTCTGCCATTTCCCTGGGGAAGCGTAGGGGAGCCCTCTCCTCCTGGCCTCTCCTGCCCACTGAGCCTAGGACCTCTCTCTCTCACCTGGACTTGTTGAACCTCCCTTCGCAGCACACTTTCTCCCCCAGAAACATTTTCACGGGAGAGCTCAAGGAATTCGGGACGGTTGGGTTTTGTTAGAGAAGACCTCAAAGTACTCTTCCTTGAGCCCCCAAGTTGGCAAAACTCTGGTCTCTCTCAACAGCGCCCCCAAGCCATCCCCCCAGGGCTTGGGAGGGGGTCCCTTCTACCTCCAGAGCAGGCCCTGGGTTGTGAGCAGAGGAGGAGGAAGCTGCCCTTCCTCTCCCCCGCCCCTGGCCTGCCAGCTCCCGCCCCACAGGGGTCATATTTTACCAACTGAAAAGCAGGACACATGGTTTGACAAAGGAGTTGTTCCTGACTAGTGAATTGATGTCTTTCTGTGAAGGGTCTTGCTAGGATATAAACATCAAATCCCATATGTTACACATTACAGTGAATCCACTTTATTGAAAAGGAAAAAAATATACAAACAGTTTTAGCTGTGTGTGTGTGTGTGTGTGTGTGTGTGTGTGTATGCAAGTGTGCACGCCCACATCAGGTAACTTAGTATTTAAACATTTTATTTCAAGATAGTTCCAGAATATTTAAACCAACAACTGTTGCAGACATGCTTCACAAGTAGACATTGGAAGAAAGATTTCCACATTGTTATTTAATTTTTGAAGATTGTATAAAAGTTTTTCTATTATAAAGGTAATATTAGCCTACTATATAAAACTTTATTGAAAAATTCATTTATATCTTAAAAAATCTATAATCATTTGGTTTTATTTTATTCTAAAATAATATAAATAAATTCTAGATGAATTTTATAGTTGATAAGAGTACAGTCTCTACACAGTGTCTTGGGTTTGAATCTGGGCTCTGTCACTTACCAGCTGTGTGATTTAGAACAAGTTACTTAACCTCTCTCTGCTTCTGCTCTCATCATTATAACATGGAGATATTAATAATGCTTACCACATAGAATTGTTACAAGATTTAAATCTTATATATGTATGTATATATACATATTTGTGACATAATATGTAACATATAAGATATGTAATTTATAAAGCATATATAAAATTTGATATATGTGACTATTAACTGAGCCCTTATCATATGTTAACTATTATTTTTATTTTACAAAATTTTAATTATTCTATACATGTATTTTTATATCATTTTGATTAAACATTTTTATCATAATTCTTCTTCGTTTTATCATAATTCTTCTTCATAGTTTTACATAGCCATGATTTTTTAGTAGTTGCAAAAAATACATTCCATTATGGTTGAACCATCCTTCTGTTATCCAACATTTAAGTAAGTTCTAGGTACTACTATTTTAACATACTATAGAAATGATCCCTGAAAGTATAGTCTTGGTACTACCATTTTAAATGACACTGCCATGAATATATCTTTGGGTAATATTTTCATAGTTTATAATATTTCTTTAGAATGGATTCCCAGAAGAGGAGTGCCAGGGTCAAAGTTTACAAAGTTGCTTTTGTCATGATACCTCTTGTGGAATGGCTTCCCAAAGGCCTTGAATCAATTTATATTTTCACAAAGCAGAACAGGAGTGCTTCACCTTGCTGTTGCCAGAACTGAATTCTATTTTTTTAACCAGAAAATTTAACAGGTAAAAATTAGTTCATTCACAATAAACCTTGTTTGGCATTTCCTGTGTGCCAGGGACTGGGTCTCACCCTGGGAACACTAAGATGGAGAGTGTTGGTTCTGCTCATGCTGAAGATGAAGAAACTAGAAAACTGGAAATGAAAGCAACAATTACAACTACTGCTGAGAGGTGCAGGAGATGAGCCATGTTCCTCTGCAGAGTCAGGGAAGGCCTCCTGGAAGGGCCCACTGAGGGGGGTTTGAATGAAGTATGGTATTTAGCCCCAGCAGAAAGGAAACAAAGCCTTCTTCCTATTTTAAGGAAGCAGCATGTGGAGGAGGCTGGCTCATCCTGGGAATCCAGGAGTCAGGTATGGATACATTTGAAGGAGTAAGAGATGAGACTAGGGCCAGGTTATGCAAGGAAGCTAGGTTCTTTTAAAGTGATGATCTTTAATGGTTGCTTTCTACCTGTTTCTTGTTTGGTTGGTCAATTTTAATAATAAAAGCAGCCTCAGTAGAGTTTTGGATTGCATATGAACAGATCTGTCCACTGGGTCTCCATAGGAGATGTTAAGTTCGCTGTCAGCATGCTTTACTAAATGAAGTCAACCCATACGCCTTAAGCGCCAGTGCTTCACTAAGCGGGGTCAGCCTGGACTGCAGCTCCTCCGGCAGCACAGTGAGGTGGGCAAAGATGACCTTCATGGCCATCCAGCTCCCTCACCTCACCCTCTTTATCCCTTCCTTCTTCCAATTCCCACCAAAGATTTGAGACCTGTGCTACCCAGTTTCCCTCTAAGTGACCTCACAGTGCCACACAGGACCGTTGGGTCAGACTCATCCCCACTGGGTACTGGTGAGTGGCTAGGAGGTGCAGTCCTCACCACTCCAGAGGCATTTAGATTTTCAAGGAGATCATTTGGAGATAAATATTCTTGCAACCCAACAATCTCCAGTGGCAGAATTTCAGGACAAAAGGCCAGAAAGTGGCCTGAGGGTGGAGCGAGATAGCAGTTCCTCCTTGGCCCCTTCTCAGAGAAGAGAGCCTTCGTGGAGGTCCAGATCTGGATACTCTTGCATCCCACTGCCCAGGGTTGGCTTCAGGCCTGCGATTGCCTCCTGCATCTTCTCTACATGGCATGTGGGATGATTAGTGTCCTAGGATACAGGGATACAGGTTAAAACCAGGACAATGGCCAGTGGCTAGGAGGGAGAGGGCTTCTGGAAAGTAGCCACATCTTCATAATCTGAAGCACATCGACCTTGGCAGCCAAGATAGAAAAAAAACTGATATTTTTTCTACATTCTTGGTAGAAAAAAAAAAAATTCATCTAGGGCAGTGGGTTTTTTTTTTTTTTTTTCCTCACCGCAGGAAAACATTGTAATTCCCTCCCAGCAGATTTCCTAGATCTTAAATATCAACTCAAACATTTATGCATGAAAAATTAGAATCCATGAATGATGCATGTATTCTGGAAAGTCTCCCCATAAATCACCCCTCCCTCCTTTGGAAAGTCCCAGGATGGCAGCCAAAGCCTCATCTTCAGCCCCTATTTCAAAGCCACCTGAGATAATATTTCCTATTTGTTTCCGACATGTTTGCCCTTTGCATATTCAGCCTCCCGTGTGACAGATAAATCTGCTATTATCTTGTCTGAGATATTGTTCTTTTACTTGACCAGATTACAGCCCGATTGTCAGTTTGCTCTTTAATAATACGACTTCACAGGGGATTTGTAAGGATTAATGAAATAATGTTTGAAAACCACTTTGAATTTGTATGCACTCTTTCTTCTGAGGCTTGGGGGGTTATTATTTCGCAGTGTTTATACTGTATCTCCCTGTAAGAAGTTTTAAATGCTTGGCAAACATTTGGATCCGTTTCACTTTCGATGATAAAGCTGTCGGCGCCTGTAGCTGGAAGGCCTCTGAGACCATCCAGAATCACCTTCCCACAGAAAGAAGTCTGAGGCCAAAGAACTGAGTCCATCCACCCAGTGGCTCACAGCCACTGAGTGGCAGAGCTGGGACTAGAATCCGGGTGTCCTCGTGCTTGCTTCAGTTCTTCAGGTCTGTTATAGGTTGAATCGGTGTCATCCCCAGTCCCCCATTCGTATCCTCAAGTCCCAACCCCAGTACCTCCAAATGTGCTATTTGTAAATAGATTTGTTGCCCATGGAATCAGTTAGTATGTGGAGGAGGGGAGCTTGCAATCCAGTATGACTGGTATCCTTCTAAAAGAGGGAGATTTGGACATAGACCGCATACAGAGAGAATTGTCACGTGAACATGAAGGCAGCCATCTACAAACCCAGGAGAGAACCCCAGAAGAGATCCTTCCCTCACAGCCCTCAGAAAAATCAACTCCTAACAACACCCTGATTTAGGCTCCTAAAACTGTCAGGCAATCAACTTTTGGTGTTGAAGCTGTCCAGCATGCGATACTTCCATGCAGAACTAATAAAAAGGCTTTCCTACTTACAAACTCATTATTGCCACTGAGCAGATTAAGAGACTGGGGCAGGTGGAAAGGGAGTCGCTGATTCATGACTGGATGGCCCACGGGGAGCCAGGTGACAAGCCAGGCTTCTGCAGCACTGGTCTTCATGCTCCCCAGGGTTCCCCAAGGGTTGCTGGAGTTGGATAGCCCTGGCTTGATGTTCCTCAGAGACCCTCATTTAAGTACCTGATACATCCCATAATGACACCCCAATGCCCCAGGGGCTGCTTCCTGCCATTTCTCATCCTTCCCACCATCAGAAGGCAGCAGTAGAGCTGAGTGAGGGCAGTAGCCCAGGGACCCTCTGTATATAATATTGGACACCCAGGTGGGGTCTTCAGCTATGAATGGGTGGAGATGGTTCTAAAGGACACAGGAGCCATTTTCGTGAGATACAGCACACCATCCATCAGGGTTAGGTTCCCAGTCTCGTCCACTAGTCATGTTCTAGAAAATAGTTCTAGCAGCACCACTTGTCTGGGAAGTCATCAGTGACAATGATAACTATTTTTAAAGTGTTATATTTTTTTAATCATCTTGCACATCACAGTTAGCAACCACCAATTTCATAATGTGAGCAACTCTACACCATGAGAGGGCAGATGGTGGGGAGAGAAAAATGAGGAGTATGGGTAACATCTTTGAATCCTGGGGTAGAGTGGATAGGCTGGAATCACAATTTGCAAGGAAAGGAGTTGAGGAGGGACCTTCTTTCTGCAGAATGATGGCCAATGGGTTCAGAGACAGTAACATCAAAAGAAGGTAAAAGAAGATGACAAAGCTTGTACCTACTGACCTTGGCTTTTCAGTAAAACAAACTGATGTATGACAAACTGATGACAACTTGAAAGGATCACTGAGTTTTAGAGTTGAAATTAAAATAGCATTATAGTTGTCAAAGATACAATCTTATTGGTCTAAGGACAGAGGCCATTTATTTCAGAGGGGAAAAAAAGGAAAAGTTGGACTTTGAACCTCAATTCTGGTTCTTAAAATACTACTATAATTGCATCTGGATTGGATTTTTGAGGTTGACCTTTGATCAGAAACATTGGTTTCCTGAGATGAGGCCTCTCCCTCAATCAAGGCTGATTTGATTATTCAGAATCAAGTTGAATGTTGGTGAGGAACTAAGCAGCTTTTGAATGTCTGGCTCAGTCCCTCTTGCACTTACCATGCTGACCCCCAGGAAAGATATTAAGGTGTGAGGCAGATGCTGAAACCCATCCTCTCCATATGACCCCAGAGCACCTACCTAAAGTCAACATGTAAGGACAGGTGACTCCAGCCCAACTGTGACACCAGGAAAGAGGATTTGTCACACAGTGGAATGTGATACCCTTTCAATGAGAAACAAGTAGACAAGTTCCACTGTCTCCTGAGCCCTGGAAGAAAGGAAACACAATGGTAATAATCACTGGCCTGCCCTGACACGTTATGCAACAGTGAGAAAGACCATTCATCACTATTGTATTGGAGCACTATAATGGGAGATAGAGATTGCACTCAATTCCAAATGCAGTCTGCCAAGGAGCAGAATGAGTGGGTCAAGGGTAGGGGCATTCTTGCTAATGTAATTTAAAAGATTTCTTGCTAAAACTGGGCTGCACAGACAAAGAACAGGATGAGGACCAGAGTCAAGAAGAGGGCTTACAGGAGCCTGGCTGAAGTTTGGTCAAAGAGGGAGCCACTTTGAGACCAAGTGCTCCCTAGGTGCTATGCCCTTGGAGCTACAATCTTCACACCTCTTAAGTAAGAAAGCTTATTTCAATTCAATAGCAGAAGAAACTGAGGTTTGCCCCTTGCCTAGAGCCTACAGCACATCCAACATTAGATTTTGCATTTGATTTGGGGGTCCTTTGATCCCCAAGCCCAAAGTTTTCCCACCATGTGATGCTTCCAGATATCACTTGTGAATTGCCCCTTCCCTCAGAGATGTTAGTAGGAAGAGAAGACACATGCTTAGAAACATCCACTCAGGAAGTAGGAGACTGCAACGCTACCATTGCCTCACCTCTTAAACCCCTTGAAGCTTGAATTTCAAATCACTCTTCCTCTTATCAAAGTGAATGCTATGGAAGTTCAAAAACGAGTCTAATTCCTAGATAGAAACTTAAGCAAAAATGAATGCGATTCCCACCCTCCTTTTTTTTTTTAATTCACTGCTGATGACCCCTCCCCCTCCTAGGCTATCCTTCCCCCAATCCCGATAGCAGAAATTCTGTTGTTCTTCAAATTTCAGCTCACATGCTTCCTCCTCCCTGAAACCTCCAAGGAATTCTACTTTTCCTCCTTAGAATGTCTATGTCCTTTCTTGCTCTGAGACCTGTGGCTACTCTCCACCTTATGATGTGACATACTCGGTTGTGACCCTGTGGAGGCCACCATGGAGATGTCAGTCATACCAGGGCAGGCCCTGCCTGTCCCTTCAGTCAGAACTTAGCAAGTGTCTTCAGGTAGAAGTCATTTCAGCGGGGTCAAGGCCCTGGCGTCTGCATAGGATTTGAGGCCATGCACTAAATGAGATTTGGAGGTCCTGAAAGACCGAGAGCTCAAAGGTTTCTGCCTCATCCTCTTCAATGTTATCTAATTTGACTTCTTGAAGTAAAATGTCAAAGGAACTTCTAGTTGTTGAAGGATTGTGTGAAGGCCCCTATTAAAATAAACTGCTTTGGAGGATGTGCTAAACCTTTAACACCCATCAATACCTGCTGTGAATCCTCATGACTTAACAGTTATTGGCTGTTTTAGTCAGCTTTTTCTTTCTGTGACTTAAAGATCTGACCAGAACAATTATAGAGGAAAAGTTTATTTGAGGGCTCACAGTTCCAGAGTTCTTTGTCTATAGAAGGCTGGCGCCATTCCTCAGGGCTTGAGGTGAGGCTGAACATCATGGTGGGACACTGTGGATGAGGAAAGCAGCTCACATCATGGTGATCAGGAAGCAGAGAGAGAGAGAGACTCTACTTGCCAGATACAAATGTAGACACCAAAGCCACTCTCCAATTCCCACCTCCTGCAGCCATACTCTATCACTTCAGGGATTAACTCACTGATTAGGCTAAGGCTATAACCCAATCATTTCTCCTCCAAACCTTCTTGCATTGTCTTACATGTGAGCTTTCGAGGGATACCACATCTAAACCATAACATCAGCACAGGTGCTCAGTAACTACTGTGTGCCATGGTGAAGTGAAACTGGAAGAAAAGTGCAAAGAAGAATAAAACCTAATCCTTGATATTAAGAAACTTCCTGATCTAGTACTGGGGCTTGGTGGTAGGCACGGGGGCAAAGAAAATCAAATGCAACAATAAAGATAACATGAGAGAAGAACTCTGATAATAATAATATTGGGAAAGGAGAGGTTGTCTTCAGATGGACAATTAGTAAAAAGAAACATGGGGGAAAGAGGGATTCTTTTTCAACTGGACTATCAGGATGATCAGATGTCACTCAGGAATGGTGGAAGATGAGGAATTTGATCAGATATCAGGACTGGGGAATTTGGGCAGGATTCTTGCTAAAATTGTGGCTTGGAGGACATGCCTAAGGATGGAACCTAGTTGGTTTCAGAGGACTCTGGAAAAAGTTTGGCCAAGAAGAGAATCTTTGTCAGTCTCCAGATCATCTGGAGTGATGGAACCTGCTGTCAGTCTTCAGAGAGGGGAACCTTGAAGACAAGAGAGATCTGGGTGACCCTGTGAAGGGACAGGGGCTGGAGAATAAAGAGTGAAGGAAGGGAACTAACTGTAATGGAGACTTTCCTGGTGGCCTGCCATCATGCTGGCACTTGACATGGGTCAAAAGTGTAGCTGGGAGATGGGTATTTTTCTCTCTGTGAAGCACCCTGAACTTACAGGTGGTAAGGTGGTGCAGAGCTGGCAGGTAGCAGACCTGGAACTAGAAACCAGTTCCTACAGATATCAGTGCCCCTGGAAACAGCTGCAAGTGTTATGCTAAGAGGGGGTTGGGAGGAGGTGGCCTGGGTCGGCTTGTATATGAGGACTTGGTGGCCCAAGAGAAGTTGGGCACTGGTATAGGGAAAGAGCCACAGGAAGGGTGGATGGATGCTAGCTCTGCCCCCAGCACCTCTTTCTTTGAGCCCTGACATCCCTGAGTCTCCTGTCACGCTGGCCATCCTGGGCAGGATCAACACTGGCTGGAAACAAGATAATGCAGTTAGGTAGGAAACATTGGCTCCTGTCTTATTGCCCATTAGTCCCTAAGCTGTAGAACTCACCTTTTCCCTGATTCACTAGAAGTAGATCTGTCTCTACTTAGCCAGAGGGGAAAACAGGTCCAGCTGAATCTGCAAAGCTAAGTAACCAGGTTACCACAGGGCAGGAGTAAATCAATCTAGATAATCACATTTGGCAGTATGCGAAGCCATTTTGCTTGGACAGTACAAATTCATTTTATGGTAAAAAAAAAATGCTGTTTATTTGTTGTGGAAAAACACTGAACTCTCAGACACACTACCTAGTGATCAAGATTTCCATTCCATGGAAAACGAGGTTTTCTTAGTGGAGGAGACATAAATATGAAAGGTATTTGTGTACCTGTGTGATATATGCCCCAGCTAAAGATCACGTGTCAGCTGACATCCACCAGGAGGGTCAGTGTCCAAGCCAATCAGCTGTGTTTCCATTTGTACTTGTGATTTCAAAACTCGTTTTGTAAAAGAAGGACTTAGGCCTTGAAAGGAAGTGTCAGCATCTTAGCCAATTTGATTTCCTAAGGAGAAATGTAAAAGGGATCGAGGTGGTTTATTAAGTTAAATCACAAATAAACCTGGACAATTAAAAATGGAAAGGCAGCCAAAACTAATTAAAAGGAGAAGAGAATGAGAAATGCCAGACATCTGGGATAAGTTTATTATTACATTTGAGTACTAAATTTAGCTCTAGGCTTCCTTGTGCCTCAGACATTCAAAAAATAATTTGGGTTAATAAAGTTTTTTAGGTTCATTTGCAGAAAGCCACTGACAACCACAGTCATGGCAGAACACTTCTGACTACACAATTAGCGTGGGATCGAAATGTTCATGGTTCTAGGATCATCGATTTCTTCTCAATGCTGTTCCTTCCTGAGGAAGCTCATGGTTGGTATTCTACATTCACACATAGGCTCAGGCCACCCTTATGCATGGACACCCAGGGTGAAGGAAGGTCCTATTCCTTAGGTTTTGATTTGTTTTGATTTCTTTCTCCCTAAGCTGGTCTGTGGTCATGCTAAGGGAGATATTTCCAAAGGAAGGCAGAAGAGAGAGAATAGCACAACTTCCCTCAGCAAGATGAGCTCACCAACCTTGAAAACAATGCCTTAATAAGCAGAGGGGGGCTCTGTTCCCCTTCCCATCCCCATTGGTGAGTTCAGATAGCTAAAGGAGTTGTATCACAGACTCCTCAAGAACATCAATCCCCAGAATCCAGGGGAGAGAAAGAAACGTGGGTGCCTGGGGAACTCAAGAGCAGGCGCTGGAAGGAGAAGGACACAGTAAGAAATTGCCCCTGGACCAGGTTGTTCCCCATCGGCTGATACACCGCTAGTTGACCTCATGATCACTTTGAAAACCAGAGAGAAATGATCCATGTGTGAAGCAGAATTCCTCTATTTTCTCAAGCACAGAGCCCTGAAATGGGAGCATAACTGCCAGGAATGAGTGAGACCGAGAAAGCAGAGGGGAAATGAACCTGACCAGGGACTTTGATGATCACCCAGGTAAAGATGAATGCAAACAGATCCACAGCTAAAAGTGAAGGGGTAAACTACAGATGATATTTACAAATTCTCAACTTTTAAAATGTCTTCATTTTTAAAATCAGTGTTAGAACAGTACTGAGATGGTGACCACGAAGGCATCTTTTAAGCTCAAACACAGTAGACAGACCATAAACACAAAGACAGTAGGGAAAGGAGAAGCAGTATGGGCCCCGGTTTCCACCTTGGCTACCACTTCCCAGCCTTGTGATCCTGACCAAGTCACCCTGCTGGATTGCTCCTGTTGGGAGGCCTGCCTTGATACCATAGTGGGAGAATCTATTTACCGTCCTTCACTCATGATCCAAGCTCCACCCTCTTCAGGGTAAGGCTTAGATGGTAGGCATAACCGTTGGTTCAAACTGTTGACAACAAGCAAACAACAACAAAAACTAGGAAACTCAAACTCCACCCACCTCACAGGGTTATAGTGAGGGTTACATGAAGCTCTGTTTATGAAGTGTTTCATTTTTGATAGACACATAGATGCTCAGTAAATATTTGCTGAATCTGAAAATATGCAACCACCAACTCAAGGCAGAGCCATATAGGTACTGCCCACCTGCCTTCAGGAAGTTAGAGGTATTGCCTTCCATCCTCTCCATCCCTGGAGTCTCCAGAAAAATTGCATTTGATCTGATGGGCTACATTTCTGTGTATGCCTACTCCTATCCCACATGCTCCTGGTATCAGTAACCTGGATCCCACCAGGAAACTGTTCTATTTTACCTTGGGAGCCATAGCCTGAGAAATGGGCTCCAAAGGGAATCTGGGAGAATCAGTTAATAGTCCCAGACACCTTTAATAAATTTTTCAGTAGGGTCCCGGAGAAAGTACAGTGTCAGCAACTCCAGACTGATTTCAGAATAAGTGAAATATATTCAAGTAACAGAATTCATAAGCAGAACTACAGCATGATTTTATCCAGAGTCATTTTTTTAATTATTGTTGAAAGGCAGAATCTAGTTACAGAGAAATGATTTGATGTTGATGCCCAGATACTAGCTGTAAAATGAGATACAGGCTAACATTTGCCCAATGACCTTTTCCTTCTACAGGACAATTAATAGATCTTATTTTTGTAGAGCTCTGCTCTTGTCAGTTTAAATCCAGCTTGCTGACCAAACTGGAGAGAAAGCTTTGTCTCCAATAGACCAAGTGCTCCCATCCCCTGCTGTCTGGAATCAAGTTTGCTGGCTGGTGTGAGTGGAATTTTAGCTTTGTCAGGCCAGCAGTGGAGTGGAAATAATAAACATTGGACTCGAATGAAGAGAAAGCAGAAAGTAGAACTCATCTAAGAAGAATGGAGCCCTTTAAATGAAAGTGCATCTTTCTCAATAATAAGAATTCTAATGTTCTTGGAGTCGTTATTGTAATAGCTTTCTCTGGAGTGTGCAACACATTAGGGAATCCAAGTTGGAGCAAAGGACAAGCAGCCCAGAATCATTTGTCTGCGGAGCCCACAGCAAGTCATTTGCTATCCATATACCTTGGTTTCCCCAGCCATACCATGGTAATGGCGGTACTTCATTCTCATCTTGCTGGGAATAAATAGCAAAGATGTACTAACCTACATTTACTATCAAAGACAACAAAGTTATTCTGGATCTAGGTCCAATATGAATAGAATAAATGCCCTTTCTACATTCATAGGCCTCCTTGAAGACCTGAAAAATATGTGGAAGATGGGATTTTCTCCAAATGGGTGTTGAAGGCAAAACCAGGACAAATGTGTAGAGGATTTAGGGATCTGGTTTTGACTTGAGATAAGGAAAGCTGTTTGAGAATAAATTTGTTCTGTTGATAAAAGGGACTCAAATGAAGGGAACTTACATGCAACAGATATTTGGGGAATTCATGCATTGGTGCAAAATGGTGGGACGATATGACATTTGAGATGCCAACCCAATTGACAATTCTAGGTTCTGAAATGATGAGTGAGAGAAGATCTCTAAATAGTTCTTGCTATTTCTCTTCTACGGGCTCCCAGGATGGGAAAAAGACCTGACAGAGCCCCTGACACTCTCTGCTTGCTATTCGGTAAGGGAATCTTCTCCACATGGAAGGCTTAATGCTTTGGATTGGGCACCACCAAGAATTGTCAGAAATAAAGTTGCCTACCCAGATAAGACATAGGCATTTAAAACTGATAATGAAATTGTGAGAGACCAGATGGTAGACACTGGGATACCTCACAAACTACCCAGGACATCCAACTCTTTAACAGTTGTTATTCTAAGAACTGAGGAAACTGCCTTCCATACAAGGGGTAAATTCATTTTCTACTGCAGAAGTCCTATGTCTAAGATCTATGCTCTCAGGAGAGAATGTTGGCAATTTAAAAATATATAGCTTTTTGGTCTTAAAGGTCATTATGATGGTGATAGCAAGGGACCATTGAAAGAGTGTGGCCTAGAAGCCAAGGAGTAAATTGTCATTGTTCATTCAAAGTTGATCTTCACTAAAAAAAAAAAAAAAATAGACTCCATGAGAGCACAAATGAACCCTTTGTCCATGCTGTCTGTCATGGTGCCTGAGATTCAGCAAGTGACCAGACTTCTATCATCAGCTCTATTTTGTGTAAACCATGTGATTTGGGACAAAAAGATCTTACTCAGCTATGAAATCATGATGAGCCCTAAAACCCCATGTCAGATAACTCTCACCTCTGGTCATCCTAATATATTTAGTATCTACAATGTATCTTGTGAGGTTCTAAGCCCTGGGAGGATAGCAGAGAACCAAGCATTTACTGCCTTCATGAAGCATGTGTTCTAGTGAAGGGAGACAGACAGCTGACAACTAACCAAGCAGATGTACAGGACCTCAGATGGTGCTAAGTGCCAAGAAGAAAAGAAAGCCCAGCAAAGGAGCTCTGGGCAGCAGGGGCAAGGGGCAGGTATGACTTACACAAATATTTATGGAGAGTGGTCAGGGAGGACCTCACTGAGAATGCACTGTTTCAGCAGAAACACGAAAGCAAAAGCCAAGTGGATTTCTGGAAAAATAATATTCCACACAAGGATGGAGATAGAAATGTAAGAGCCGTCAGAATGCACTTGGTGTTTAAAGCCACGAGACAGAAAGATCATCAGAAAAAGTATGGAAAGGGAAAAGCATTCCAGCAAGGGTCTTGGGGCATCCAAGATAGAGGTCAGGGAGATGAAGAAGCTCAGGGCAATAGCTGAAAAGGAGGTAGGAGGAGAGGCGAGACCCAGGAAAGTCCCAGGAGCCAAGAGGAGGAGGTATTTGGTAGTAGAGGAGGATTATGGGTATAGAAAACAGTAAATATTCTACATAAAAACAACACTGAACTTTGACTTTTTGGGTTAGCCACCTGGAGGTCATGGTGACCTTGAAGAAAGCAATTTCACGGAGTAAAAAAAAAATGCCACCATTTACAATAGAATTAGAAATGAGTGGTTGCCAGATGAGAATGGAGTTCCAGAGAGGGTTTTGTTTAGTTGTAAGGTGAAAGATACATTTCTCTGCTCATAGGGATGATTCAGGAAAGAGGGAAAATAAGAAGACATTGCAGGGAGAATGCTGTGCCCTCTGGGAGTGCTCCCAACTTCTGTGTGCACCTTCCAGAGCCGGAGGCACGGCTCCTCCCTACCACATTGGTCCAAGAGGAAAACCACAACCTTTCTCTCCGATGTCATCAGCACAACTGTCACTAGACTGGAAAATCTAAGCAAGGCCTGTCTACAGGCTTAGAAAAAATAGAAAGAAAATCAATTCAAAGCACAGTAATAAGCAACCAGATTGGTGTTTCGCCGAGTGTGCTCCTTGTGCTCCGTGGAATGCTGATAGGGTCAAGTGACTCTGAGCAATGCTGAGTTAAACAAAGCTAAGCAATGCATGTGCTGCAAGACTTCTGGGAGACTCGAAAAGGCCAGTGAACACTCTGTTCCCCAAAGGGGCATCTGACATGGAATATTTCTCCCAAAACATTTAGGGGAGTATTAGATAACACTAGTTAGACCATAGGACATAAAAAACAGTGAACTTGACCAAGGGTCAGCAGATTTTTCTCTAAAGGGTCAAAGAGAAAATATTTTTATTCAGGCTTTGTGGCTTTGTGGGCCATGTTTGCTATTGCCACTACCGAACTCTATTATTGTAGCAAAAAAAAAAAAAAAAAAAAGATGGTTTGTTTTAATAAAACTTTATTTACAAAAACAGGAAACAGTCTGGATTTGGCCAGAGAGCCATAATTGTTTGCCAGCCATTGAGTCAGATAATTTGTTTCAAGGGATAAGCTTATTCTTTTTCAGGTATGCCCAGTTCTGCCCAAAGGGCTGCCCAGGTAGCAGGTGTGCCTCTGAAGCAGAGGCTGTTGTTTCTTTATCTTTCACTTAGGAGCATCCTCAGATATACTTAATTTTTTTTTTTTGAAGTTTTAGCAAGGAAATCTAACATCCAGAGTGATTCATCTAGATTTCCATTTCCTTTCTCGGGCCTTGTCCCCTTCCTTGTGATTAACACCAGAGGTAACCACCCTCTGTGCCATTTCTACAAGACATCTGTTTGGTTCCAAACTGAAAACAACTCTTAATGGTCCAGATTGTGGCTTCTCCAGTAGGCTTCCTACTTGCTTCTTTTCATGTCCTCATTCCTGAGAGGCAAGGAAAGGCTGCTTCGTGTCTCTGTGTGAAGTTTTGGTGGAAATATGAAACTTGGAAACATAGCCTGTGAAGAATGGTTAGAAAATGGTAGTTCGTTGGGTCTGGAAAACAGGAGACTGGTAAGGCTATGGAGTCATGGCAATGGTGGTGAAGGTAGTTTTAAGTGAGATGGTTATAGGGCTGTTTTGTGGAAGAGAAATTTAACTTTACCTTTGGGACCCTAGGGATGGAAGCAAGACCATCCAGTCAGGCTTAACAGGGAGCAAACTTGACTTGATGATTAGGAGTCACTTGGATTTTTTCATAGGGTTGTGGAGGCAGCATCCTGTGAGCATCCAAGCAGAGTCCATAGAAGGAATGCTCAAACTCAGGTGGGCTGCTCCAACAAAGGACCACACAAAGGAGCACGTGAACAACAGACACTGGAACTTCACACTTCTGGAGGCTGGAGAGTCTGAGGTCTGGGAGCTAGCATGTGGGGTTCTGGAGAAGGCTCTCTTCCTGGCTTGCTGATGGCCACCTTCTTGCTGTATGTTCACATAAGAGAGACAGTAGAGGGAGGGAAGGAATGAGGGAGAGCATGAGTTAGCGAGAGAGATAGCTCTGGTCTTTATTTTTCTTGTAAGGACACAAGTCCTGAAATGAAGGGAGGGCCTGATTGCCTCTCTAACATCCCCCTTCAAATATCATCACACTGGGGACCAGGGTTTCAACCTGTGGATTTTGAGGGGACACAGACATTTAGTCAACCAGCTGAACAACAACTGGACGACCTCGTAAGGCCCCTTCTAATCCTGAGCATTTATAAGATTCAAGCTATTGACTTCAACATGGTTTCCTTTGGACTATAGATTGTTATTTCCCCGGTAGCATCCTGCCACTCTTCTGGCCCCTGGTATCCTTGAACATGACTTATCTTTATTGGTTGGAGTGAAATAATCAAGAATCTCCCAACAGCAGTGACTGAGAGGGAAATCACCACTTTTAAGAGACACAAATTAATACCAGTGTTGTCACCTTAGCGTAGCTTTGGTTTGAGTGAGATGAGTTGTGGCAAGTGTCTCTAATCCAGGAACAATTGTCTGCCTGGACCTGCAGCCTTTGTTCCCATGTCAGAGATGTGTACAGGAACAAAAGCAAGTCTGAGAGCCAATGACATAGCATCAGAACATGAATTTCCTAAGGTTGCTGCATTTTGTAATAGAATGAAAACCAAACTCAACTTGGACACAAACAGGATCCACTGGGCTCCTTCCAGCAGAAATGTTTTATCCCTTGAAGTGTCTTTTCTCAAGGAGGTGTTCAAAGTGGCTTTTAACAAAGTGCCTTTTATCCCAGGTCCTCAGGATATTTACCTATCAGGGATATCTAGAAAACCTACTGACGTGGGTCAGGCTAGACTCTGGACCATGGTTTTTGCAGACTTTGTTGCCAGGTGGAGGAAATTCAATAAGTAAACACCCTGCAGGAGTTTGAGAGATCTGAGTTTAATCCCCGACACATGTATGGAGCTTGAGCATGGCCCTTCTCTGCCCTTTTTCTATGTCAGAACTACTCAATTTTGCCATTGCAACAGGAAAGCACAATAGACAACATGTAAATGAATGAACATGGCTATGGTCCAATACAGCCTATTTATGAACATGAAATTTGAATTTCATATTATTTTCACATTGTGAGACATTTTTCTTTTGATTTTTTTTTTTCCCTCAACAGTTTGGAGGTATAAAAAAGCATCCTTAGCTCTTGGGTTTCACAAAAAACAGGCACTGGGCCAGATTTGACCCATGGTCTGTACTTTGGGGTATAGGAAGGAAGATGAAGGATGTGATTGGGAATTATAACAGAAATATAGGAGCAGAGATTTAAGGATTTATTCAGGTACAAGTAGATTTAAAATGAAAGAGTTGCAGACAGAAGGGGAATTATGGGCTCTGTTGATAACTACACAGTGGTTTTCCCCTCTTTAGACCTATGGGTAAGAGCTACAGGATGTTTCCAAAGAGACTATGGCACCAAGCCTTCTGGGTGAAGGGAGGGAATGACCTATTCCCCAATGAAGGTTGTGGCCATGTGCAGCCACGGGAGAGGAAGAGTCCCCCACCATCTGCAAGGGATCATGTGTTTCTGCAGAGCTCCAGCCTCTGTATCCTGCTCACTATCCCTGCCAATTCTCTCCTGGGTGGCAGGTGAGGGGTCTCACAACATTGATAAGCAAAACATGGCTCTGTAGGATGGGAAGTCTGTGCCCTGAGTTCGAGATGCAGTTCTGCCACCACCTCGTCATGTGACACTTGTCACATCCCTTAAAGTTTCCTAAACAGAAAAATAAAGGGATTTTTTTTTCTTTTTTACATTGAGGGTCTCAGAGCAGGTGGCCTGGTGGGGACCCCTGCCTCCTTCAACCAGAGCAGCCCCATGCATGTCTGTTTTAAATGTTAAGAAGTTCATTCAAACTAGAGTTTCACACAAAGCTCTCTGGATTCAATGATTTCTGGCTCCCCCCAAGGGCTGGCCCTTGTGACCAGAGTCCCTTCTCTAAGTCTGTGTTGCATCCCAGGCTAGGTCTGGGGTCTCTTTGGGGGACCATGGGAGTGACCTGCAATGAGAACTAGGGAAAGGTCAGGCCATTTTCTCCAGAAAAGTGATGAAACTTAACCCCGCCAGCAAAATAGCAGGAAAACCTCAAATTGCATGGTTCACGCCAAAGTTGTTCAGCTTTCAATTGTCTCAGTGAAACCACAGGCAATTAGTGCCATAAACTTTGTGGTAGCCCTTTACTGTCCCAGCATTTTACCCTGAGGCACTTACACCTTCAGGCACTGAGCCAGGCTGAGTTCTCCTCCTATCCTACCTTCAGAAGTCCTCCAAGGCAGCCGTGGGGCTTTTCAGCTCCATCCAGCTTCAACATGCTTCTGTCAGAGCTCCAATCTCCCCCTCTACCCTGATGGCCCGATAGTCTTTGTCTCTGGGTCTGGTAAGGATCATCCAAGTGACAAATGTCAAGACAAGGATCTGAATCTTCTTCATTGTAATCTGTCCAGACAGTGTCTCTGACGTGCCTGAACCTGGCATCCCTACCCTGGATGTTCCCAGCTCCATTTCTAAGACTTTTTCTGCCTGTTCTGTTTCTTCCGGGATCTCTCTCCACAGTTTGCTTCACTCTCTGGAACACTCAGAGAAGTTGAGTAAATGCCATAATCTGCCTGTGCCCTCCAGGTGGCATCACACTGAGAAAAACACCCCTAGCACTCTTGACACTCCCATGGAGATGAGTAATTGGAATCCAAGTCACGCAGTGCACCTGCCTCCCTGGCTAAACCTCCAACCCTCCTCTGGTGCCACATCACACTTAACAAAGTTTTTCATTCACATCCTTGCATCAGGTACTCATCCCAAATATATAGGCAGAGAAGATGTGATTATCCCTCTAACAGGGAAAACTGAGGCACTAGGAGCAAGCTATTAAAGAAGGGTGGAGATTGGATCACATCTTAAGTACTAAATAAATATCTGTAAAGTGCATTCCCGGGCTCCCATTTTCTGGGGCCCCTCCTGATGTTTCTGTATTATGCACAGTGACCATTTGCCAAGCTCTGAATTGGCTAGTGCAAAACTGCTTTTAGAAAGGGCATCAGAGCAAATTTTTCTACATATAAGGCAGAGCTGTGTGCAAATGCAATTCTGGTTATTTTGAGCTATTTTACAGTGATTTGAGCTCTAGAAAAGAATTATAAAACAGGTTACAAATCCAATCCTGAAACCTTTAACCCAATAGAGTTGGTAAGCCAAGCAACCCTCTCCTTTCCACCTAGGCGGATATCCCTCTGGGCTTAGCTGCTAAGAAATTGTCATTAAGCAGTCCCAATAGAGATCCTGAGCCCTTTCTTAGTCCTTCAAGCTAAGCTGCCTATTTTCAAATATATAGCCTGAGCCCTCTCCACCATACCTCCTCTGCTCTATTTATTCTAGTTTGCAGTTTACCCAGCTCTTAAAGTACCCCCAGCTCTTCTCTTTGAATCATCTCATCCTACCTCCTGCTCCCACAAGGTTCAGCTCAGCCCAACCCTCTGAGCTCTCAAAGCCACCCGCTACCAGGCAACCATAGTTATACACTCGTGTCCATCTCCCAGCAGGCTCCAATCTGTTTCTCCCACTTGGATGGCCAGGAACTACTTTTTTAACCTCAGACTTTTGTTACCCACAAGAACAATGATTCAATTTCTTCTTCTACTTTTACAGTTTTCATTTCCAAAATGTCTAAGTGTTTTCTTTTGGCTACCACCTCTTCTTAACCCACCGTCATCTATTGCTATTATCTCCTTAACTCTCTGGGTTTTTAAAAGACACTTATTGAATAGTCTGTTTTAGGTGAATCTGTTACCTCTGTTTCCCAGTGAGTTCTGTTTATTGTCTGCCCATCATAGTTTCTCTCCCCACACAAGTGTGAGGATATTTGGTTTTCAAGCTCATCTTCCACCAGAGGTTTCATCTCAGAACATTCTGGGTGTAATCCATTTGGGTCCAGTGGGGCTCCCAGCCAGGCCTGTGTTGGCCACTGGTTTGACCCAATCTTAGATAAATGGTCTGGTTTTGAGTTCTGTCCTCACTGGTGTGGGATCTGGGTCCTGGTGTCACTGGGTGGCACGTTCCTCTCCTAGACCCAGACAAGCTGCTCAAAACCACCTCCAACCTTAAAAAGAACTTCTCAAGGTTTAGTTCTTCAATGAGAATCATGACCCAGCACCAAGTCTCAGGAGGGTGGTCTTGACCTTACTACATGTATAAAGCATTGGCCCAATTGCCCATTATGGGTTCCCATGTTTTTCCTTAATTTGGGGGAGTTTAAGAAGTCCTCCTATTGGTCTTATGAGATGTCTCTTATATATATATATATATATATATATATATATATATATATATATATATATATATATTATTATTATTGCCTTTTCTTCCTACCCTCTCCTGTGTTCGGTGTGGGAAAATGAGGTATGCTTATGGTCAATTTGCCATCTTGAACAGAGTTCAAATTCAAATTCTTTTCTAGTCCAGGCAGGTCCCTGAGAACCAGCATTTTACTGTGGACCCTGCAGACAAAGTCCTGGTCACATTCATGCACCCAAGAGACCACTCTTTCAAACAGCTTTGTTGAAAAGCCCCCTGAGTTACTCCCAATTCCAGCCTCTGTCCTTCCTTTAATTACAACTCCACATCTCCTACTAAGGGATTTTTCGGCTTAAAAACCTGTTAACAAGTGAAAGCGTCACCATCCTATTCCTGGAAGTCAGTCTTTCATTGACTTTGAAACATTAAAAAGTACTTAAGAGCTCACATTTTTATTTTATCACATCTGGGATTGTCCCTTATACTCAGGATGTTCTTGTTACACCACGGGCGTTTCAATTACATGGCTCTCTTCTAGGATGGAGTGTAATATTTTTTTGCAGAGTCAGAAATTTAAGTGAATTTTATTGTCAGGTTTTCTTAGTGGTCTTTTTAAAGCCAGTCCCTGTTTCTTAAGCTACCTCGGAGGGTAACTTTTCCACTGATGACACAGCTGTATCTTTTTACAGTGTTCCACACCATACGGCTTAAGTGCCTGGCCATCGTTATTTTAAAGTAGAGAAAATTTTTTTCTTGGTCCGTGATTTTCTGCGTCCTTTTACATGGAGTTTGAGGTGTCCATATATTTTACAATGAGAAATAAAACAGATGGCTTAAGGTGCTTGGTAATTTAAAACAATATGTATTTTTATAATAGGAATTCTATGTTTATAATCTTTACTTTTTTCAATTATAAGAGTAAGTCATGTCCATTATAGAATATCCACTAAATACATTATAAAAATTAGGAAATAAAAATTGTTCCTAACCTGGAGACTTCTCATCACTATTAATATTTTGAGATATTTCCTTCTCGGCTCTTTTCCATGCTCAACAGTATATATCTATGTTCCATATTTGGAGTCTGATAATATATAGTTTTATAGCCCACCGTCTTCACAGAGTATCTCATAATTTTGAAGCCAAACCCAGGTGTTTATTGCTATCTGGGCTCCTTTGCTGATCCCTTCCTCCTTTATAAGATGTGAAGCTATGAGCTTTCATGGAATCCATAACAAGAGGAGTTAGGATAGAAATAACTGGCTGTGGGATCATGCAGTACCCCAGTAGCACCACTGGTTTCTAAAGTTGTTTTCCCTTTTCAGAGTACTCTCTAGACCTCTGTTTTCTGCTCCATAGGATGAGGAGCTGGAGAAAGAGCCAGAATCCCACTGGTCCAGCTCGCCTTGGCAGACACTGGCATTGGTACTACACCCTCCTCATGAACATGATGCTCAGCTCCCCACCTCCACAGCCCTTGCTCCCTACCTGCCCTGCTGCCCACCTAGATCCTGGAGCTGGGGAAGAGAAGGGAACTCTCCCAAAGCTTTAAAGGCTTTAATGAAATGTAACACTGGCCAAGCATCAGTACACATTCAAACTTTTATTCCAAATACTGCTAAGGTTCCACATTAATCAGGAAGCCGCATCTTCCCTTAATGAATAGAATTACTCAGCAGATCATTAGAACCAGTTAAGACCTCAGCTGTCAGATTTTTCCCCTAATGCAAAAATCCCATATGAGTTGCCTTCTATATTAGAAATTAATGAATTTATTAGTATCTAATTGGTTATGTGATTTTAAGAAAAGGGTACCTGGCTTTATTGAAGGATTTCTGATGATTCCCTGGCAAACAGAAAGATTCTGCACCAAATTAGTAGTATTGGTTCATATTCTTATTTGATTTATTTTTTTTTCACCTGCTTTGAAGCCCAGCAGATATGATGGCTCTGAAATGAGCAGTAAATTTCACCTCCCTCACCACTGTGTTGACAGGAGCTACTTAAGTGGTCTCTGATTTGTGAGGCTGGCCAGGCTTGCTGTCCACTGCCTGTCAGGAGTTTGGATTTCCAAGACTGTCCCTATCCTTCCAATATCATGAACTTTGTCTTATTCCCAGTCTTGGAATAAGTGGTGTGTGTGTGTGTGTGTGTGTTTATATGTATATGTGTGTTTTCATTGCTAAGAGATGTAGATCTTGACTGGCACATAGTTACCCAAACTAAAGACCCAAAGGTTTATACTAGAATGTTCTCTCTGGAGAGGAATTCAGTACCTGTCAAGGCTCCTTCAGACCCCACCCAAGGAGCAATGATGAAAAACCTCATAGAACACTTTATGAGGTCTGACCTTATTCAAGACACAGCAGCCAGCATGGAATCCACAGTCCCCAGAGGGTCCCTCGTGCTATTGATGCTCTTTATTAGGAGACAGGACCTACCCCAGAGTTGCTGGGGAATTCTCCAATGGCCAGAGCCCTTTGGGCCATGTAATGCTCTTCCCCCAGTCTCTCTTCTCATAGACTGGTTTATCTGTAGACAGTCCCTGTCTTTTAGAGTTTCCCATTGGATATTATGATCAAGTCATCAATCCTCCCCATGACTCCAGGCCCCTAGAATATGGCCCTGCTCATTTCTTTACATATCCCTATTGTCCTCTTGCCTCCCAGAATTCAGACATAGGCTCCCTCTATGTGGAACCCTTTTAGGCTAAATAAAGATAGTTTGGGGGCTAGTATAGTAGCTCAGTGGTAAAGCACTTGCCTAGAATGTGAGAGGTACTGGGTTCAATTCTCAGCACCACATATACATAAATAAAAATAAAGTTCTATCAATTACTAAAAAAAATTTTTAAAAAGATGGTTTGGGGAAAGAGATGATGATTTGTTTTGGACATGCTGCAACTAGTAGACAGCACATTTGAAATGTCCATGGGTAAAGACCTCAAGTTGTGGGTCCAAGAGTCATTTTCAAAGAATACATTTGAAATCATCAGTGGGAACTTAGAGGCAGGTGCACAGGACCCAAAATATAGCCTCCACTGGGGCTTGGAGAAAGAAAAATGTAGTAGAGGGTGTGGCAGAAGCAGGTCTATCTGGAGGAGATCAGAAGTAAGAGGGAAGTCACAGTAGCATATCATGGGAAATGTGAAAAGGAAATGACATTCATTGAGTGACTAGTAAGTACCAATACTGTATTAGGTGATTCATAAACATGTAGCTACAATTCAAACCAGTTCATGATGCCTTGAGCATCATCCAAGATGGTGCCAGTGAAAGATAGAGGTCAACAGGGTGAAGATTGAGAACCATCATTCAATCTACCTAAAGGAAACCATTACACTTATTAACAGGTGAGACACTGTTGAAATAAGCACTAATTTAAAAAAAAATATATTCATCACCTTTGGGGCATACAAGCAATACTAGACTAGAA
Source organism: Marmota flaviventris (assembly GCF_047511675.1). Classification (NCBI taxonomy): domain Eukaryota; kingdom Metazoa; phylum Chordata; class Mammalia; order Rodentia; family Sciuridae; genus Marmota; species Marmota flaviventris. The sequence goes on along the minus strand of NC_092511.1, from coordinate 22,626,045 downwards.
ATACAGAGGTTCCATTTTTATTCTTTTAATTCTTCCATTAATTAGCGAAGTCACTAATGTATTTGAACTCCTTTTCCACAATAATGAAATAATATACATTAGTAAAGATTTTAGTCTCCAGCTCTTACTGGAATTAGTAATTCCAATTCTGTTCATTTTGCTAGAAAGGCAGGTGTCTGTCATGCTACAGGAGGCAGAAACATTGCTTGCTTAGTTCATTCTATGTCTACACAACCTAGAACAGTGTCTGAACTATATAGACACTAAGTGTCTAAAAATAAATATATGTGTCATAAATAAATACAATCATTTTGAATAACTTGAAATGAAAGTATTAGCATTGTCTTATTGGGAATCTGAATGGTTTAAGACAGTATGTTGAAATCAAATTTCAAGAATAACAAGGTAAAACCATGATCATTCTGAAATTCTTAATATAAAATGAATATCCAGATGTTTCATTTTCAGTATGAAAGAGTGTGAAAAAAGTTGAAATTGAAGAGATGCGGGGGAGAAGGAAGTAAGTATGGGAATCACTGGTCTAAATTGTTCTGCCTTTGAAGTAGTCCAATCAGAAAGCTCCATCTGAGCCTTCACTAAATAGGAAAATCCAGGTGTCAGTGCAACTGGAAAACAAGAACAAAACTTAAAAAAAAAAAAGACCCCAGACTATAGTAGGATAGTTCAGCGCTAGGTTTTCGGTAGAACATTCTAGATGGTGCTACAAGCATGAAAGATACAGACTAGGTATACTCACTTTTGTTGAGCTTCTCTTTTTAGAAACAACCAATTTGTTTTTATTTTCTGTTTTGTTTTGTTTTTTTCCTTTTTCTAGTGGTAAATTAGTCCCTGGTCATGGTAGAACATTTTTAAACTATAGCAAAGACTATAGAAAAAAGAAAATAGAAACTACCCATAACCTAGCTAGTAGCAGTACCATCTTACTATCTGGAGTGTCCTTTCTAGGATATCAATTTTTACATACCCCTCCAGCTGAGGCTGATTTGTCCAGGAGTTGGGGATCAGCAGCTGAGAGGCCCCCAGTAACTTAGTTCTCCATGATGCACCTCTGCTTTCTGGGATAGGAGCCAGGCTCAGTAGTCTGGCCTCCTGGGATCTTGGTGGACTCTCTGGTACTTACACCTCCCCTAACAGGGTCCCAGCCCCATTTTCTCATTGTCCAGTCAGTTTGTTGTTCCCAGAGCACAAGACAGACGCCTAATCTCCATCCATGTCATCTCGTCCTTATCCAGGGCTCCCCGGCTTCCTGCCTTCTGTCCTGGAATTCTCTTACCTTCAGGAAAACTTCTTCCCTGTGTTTTGCCATTTCAGCCACTACTTTGTCTCCTTAGACTTGTTTCATTCACTTATTTAAAAATTGATAATATTCTCCTTTACTTGAGGTGGTTTTCTCTTTCTGTCCCATCCTTCCCCCCAATGCTTTCTTATTTGGAGAGACTCTAAATCCCTTAGCACATCCAAGAGTAATCTCAGATTCTACATAAGACAAGTAGCAAATCCACAGGAGGTAGCCACCATATGGTGACCTGAGTTCCCACTTGGATCACTCTGAAGCCAAGCACTACTTTAGCAAAAGTAGAATTGTTTTCAAATATCTGAACCAGAACAACAACAACAAAAAAGTAGAAAATCATCTTAATGTTTCCTAATATGGAGCTATTACACTTCATGTATTCTAAATATTCAAGTATTCATCTACTTGGCATAAAAAATAAGAAACATCTGCATGGAGGATTGGTTGTTCACTTTTTGTCCAGATGTTTTCATGATGTAAAAAGTTAGATTTAGATGCACGACTTCCTTTCCACTTGAATCACTTCTTGTAAATACGTTATTCCTTCTGGTCCTTCCTTTTGTATTTTTAAGAGGGATTTCATTTTCCAGTCTTCTTTGATCCCTGCCCCTATTTTTGTTGAGAAAATATGAGGTCTTGGGTTCACTTTATTCTTTTGAGAGAAGCCAAAAAGAGAAATAGAAAATTCCCCTTTCCCCATATTCTGCAGCTAGGACTGCAAATTAGTACAACCACTCTGGAAAGCAGTATGAAGCTTCCTCAGAAAACTTGGAATGGAACCACCATTTGACCCAGTTATCCCACTCTTCAGTCTATACCCAAAGGACTTAAAATCAGCATACTGTAGTGACACAGCCACATCAATGTTATAAACATTCATGATATCTAAATGATGGAACCAACTTACATGCCCTTCAACAGATGAATGAATAAAGAAAATGTAGTATACATACACAATGGAATATTACTCAGCTATAAAGATGAATAAAATTATGGCATTTGCTGGTAAATAAATAGAACTGGAGACTATCATACTAAGTGAAATAAGCTAATCCCCCAAAACCAAAGCCAAATGTTCTCTCTGATATTGGATGCTAACACATAATAAGGGGGCTGGGAAGGAAGAATAGAAGTTCATTGGATGAGACAAAGGGGAACGAAGGGCAGGGAGGGAAGATGAGAATAGGGAAGACAGTAGAATGAATTTGACCTTGATTTCCTATGTTCATATATGTATACATGACCAGTGTAACTCCACATCATGTACAACCACAAGAATGGGAAGTTATATTCCATGTATGTTTAATATGTCAAAATACGTTCTACTGTCATGTATATCTAAAAACAACAAATAAAAAGAAAAGAAAATTCCTCCAACAGACACCCTATACCTGTATCTCCAGTGGCGTGCTAATGAATATTTAACAACTGATTCTCCAAAAATGTGGGGAGGTCTTATCTGTAGTGTTTGCCTATTGTTGTGATGTAAATATTCTTCCTGTGGCCAACTTTAAGCAATTAACGTGATTTTGCTGAATGTGGATTGGGAAGAAGCATATAGTTTACACCATTATCTAGTATTGCCACCAGACAGATACAATACATATAAGATCTATAACCAAATTCATCACTCCCCATAGATACCAGTAAATCATTAGGAAGTGATGAGTCAAGTTTGGGATTATTTATCTACCTTTGTTTTTAGTAAGTATAATTTAATTCAGAATTTCTCAAGCTTGGTAATGTTGACATTTTTTTGGCTGGATGATTCTGTGTTGCTCTGTGATTATAGGATGTTTAGCAGCATCTCTGATCTCTACCTACTAGACACTAGTAGTGCCCCCAGTTGTGAAAACAAATAAACCTCTCCAGACATTGCTAAGTGTCCCCTGAGGTGCAAGCTCACCCTCAGAGAGAAAAACAGATTTAATTATAAGTTCATATAGTTTGATATTGTCTGTATTCAACAATGTTCTCTCAAAGTTCCTGAAAATTTCACCATCAGTTTGAAAGCCGATACTACCTGCTCTAGCATACTGCTCTCTGGTCCCCAGAGTATCAGGTCATAAAAATACAATGATGTTTCCCAGACTCATAGTATATCAGAGGAAATAAACAGAGGGAGGGCTCACTGTCCTTTCTCAAGTTTTTGGTTCCTGCATATAACCCATCTTTATAATGCCGAGCGCCATCTTTCTTTCATCATGTTTTTGGTTTTCTTTGAATTAAAGAGTGTCTTGGAAAATTGCCTAATTTTCTTGCAAAGTGCACAGCCCTAGAGTTCCCTCTAAGGCAAATGTGATTTTCTGCTCTGTCAAAGTTAGGAACCTCTCTTGGGTCCTCTGGTGCTTTCCGAGAGGCCAGCTTGGGGAGGGAGGGGGTATACTCTAAGGCAATGTCAGGGTGAAGTGGGTTCAGTTCCCCCATTCTCAGGGAAACTGTCCTAGGGCAAGAACTCCAAGTCTGCCCTAATTTTCTGTTTCCTGTTTCATCTGCAGGCAGTGACTTAGCCTTTGTAGAAAATGGAAATCGTCTCCAACCATCTCCCTCTCTAGGCCACTTCTGCTTTCCTGATTCCCTCATCCTTTGTATACAAGTCGCCTTTGACTCAATCCAAACTCCCACTCCACATGCCCACCAAGCACTGGGGGAACATAGCCTATGGATGAATTTGTCTAAATGTGAGAGCAACAATTCATAGCTCTTTGTCCTGTGTGTCAACAGAAAATAATCTGGTATGGGTGGGATTTGCCTAGGGGCAGGTACTAGTTTCCTGGGGCTGCCACAATCAATAACCAGCAGCAGAAATGGATCCTCTCATAGTTCTGGAGTCTGTGATTCCAAAATCCAGGGCCACATTCCCTACAAAGTCTCCAGGAGAGCATCTATCCTGGCCTCTTCCAGCTTCTCTCGGTTCCTGAGTTCCTTGGTTTTGTAGCATCAGGTCTCAAGTCTCTGTTTCCATGTGTCACTCTTTCCTGGGTCTCTGTCTCAAATCTCCTCTCCTGTCTCTGAAAGAATACCGGTCTTTGGATTTAGGTCTACCTAAACTTAATTATATCTGCAAAGACACTGATGCCAAATACAGTCACTCTCGAAGTACCAGCACTGAGGACTAGTGCATATCTTTGGGGGAACACAGTTCAATCCACTGAAAGGCATGTTCCTCTTGCTCCATAAATTATTCAACTTATCTGGCAATCCAACACTAAAATTAGCCAGGAAATGAGAAGAATAGACTCTGTGCACTCTTGCTGTCCTTGTCCCAAGGTGTAGGAGGGAATAAATACTCTTGCTCCTTCCTCCCACCCGTTTCCTACTGGAGAAGCAGCCCTGAGATTCCATCAAGAGTGGTACTTCCCAGCTTCAAGCAGCCCGTTCAAGGCAGGGTGGCTTGAGTGGCAGAAAGGAGTGACACAGCCTGAGCTGAGAAAAGCAGGGAGCTAGGTTACAGTGTATACACAGGGCTTCCCAACCAGGTGCCCAGAGCAGTCAGAGGGGTGTGGCTAAGGCTGGGGAGAGCCTGAGAGAGTGATAGGGACAAAGGACTGGGATTGGGAAGGAGATGAAGGTCAAGAGGAGACCTGGAGGGAGCAGAAAGGAGTTCTGGATATATAAAGAGATACCAGTTGTAGGCACCTCAGAGGCTCTAGCCCTTCCCCTCTCACATCACTCACTCCCTCAGTCTCCCCCGCACCCCGTAAGGCTCTGTCCTCTGAGTTTTGGGAGTACTGGTTCCCCAGTGACAATATTCCCAAACTTGTATGTTGGCAGCCTTGACTTTGCACCTAAGTGAGTCATCATAAGAAGATTGGCAAAAAGGGATCCTAAGCTACAAAGGATAAATTTGGACCTATGAGAAAGAAAGACGGCAGAAAGAGTGAAACCCCAGACGAACACAGGCACTGAAAAATACTGGGACAGCCAGAAATATTTATTTCAGCTCTGATAATAGCGAGATTGAGAAAGCGCAGCCACCACCACTGAGAGAAGGCCACGGATTATATACAGCCAAGGCTCTAGGAATTGATGATCTCGCGGAAAAGCCCTATTATTTTGTCTCCCTTCTCTTATTAGGCAGCCTCTTTCCTCTCGCTTTCTCTCTCCCTCTCTCCCTGCTTCTTTGGTTCCTTGCCTCCCTCTTCTCTCTGACTTTTAGTGAGAAAAATCCACAGCACAAGTCTCCGAGGCGTTGCTTTGGAGCCCTGTGTTTACTTCCCTCTCTTTATATTCTAGCAGAGCCCTGCCTTCAGCCAGGCGCCTCTGATGCTTGATATTCTTGCCTCTTTCTCGCCATCAACTTTAATGTTTCACAGCCCTGACGTGTAATTGAGGAGGCGGCCATCCCCACCTGCCTCCCTGCCGCCCCTCACCTGATGTCTGCATTACTTCCTGGGCTTCCTTTGTTTGCCATCCTGACTGTGGCAGCCTGGATGCATTGGTAAGCCGCATCATCGCTGAGGTCCCAAATTTAACAGGAGCTTTAAGTCTTTGAACGGTTTTCTAGTGACAAAAAGAAAAGAATTTAGCTTGTCAGAAGGAGGCGCTTTTCTGGAGGACCTGATAAACAAAAGTAGTTTAGCTGGTTGTTTGGTTTAAATATGGGGGAGACTGATAAAGAAGAAAGTACTCAATGCCATTTGTTAAAGCGCAAGAAGACCAACTTTACTGAGGACCATAGCAACAGGTGTAGGGATGGCCCCCCACTGCAATGGGAGAGAGGTTGAGTCAACTCCCAATTAGCACAATGTATAGCCATGGAGCAGGTAGGGTCAATGGGTAGAATATTACCAAGAGGAATATTACCTTAGGGTAAAGGGGATTCTGGCTAAGCCAAACTAACAGGATTCTTACTGAAGACAGGCCAGGGTATCAGTTATTACCTGGGGGATAGTGGAGGATGAGGAATACAATCAGATATATTAGGTGATCCGATTATCAAGAGTAGAGGGTTTTTGCTGAACTGAATTTTCAAGGTTCTTGCTGAAACTGGATTTTTACAAAGAAGTGCAGAGATGGGCTAGTTCCGTCAAGCAAAGAATCTTTGTCAACTGAAGATGAAGATAAATTTACATATTTTTAAAAAAATAACTTTTAAAAATGACCAACTGAAAACCAACCCCAGAACCACATAATTTGGGCCCAATGGTATAGACGAATTAGTGCAACACAAATGAGTGATTGATTTTTAAGGAATTAAAATAGAACAAAACTACCAGTAGCATAATGTTCAGAACAATTCAATTATTTCATGGTTAAGAATACATTCATTCTTCTTATGTGCCTCCAGGTCGTAATTATATGCATCAGTTACCATTGTCCTATAGATTATGAAATTGTTGGCTGATCAAGAAATTCTTTTGATGACATGCGTACAAACTAGCTTTCACCGTACGTGGATTGCATTCCAGGGGTGATTTTCCTGCAATGTGTTCGGTAATGTCTGACTCCCTAGCACATTAGAGAGCTTGACCCCCAATGTCTTTCCCGCCTGGCGTTTGGACAAGCTCCCTAGAGGCCACTTTGTTGTTTGTTTTCTGTTCTGCCAAAGTGCTTCTGCTTGACACAGGGACATTCCACTTCCTGGTAGCCAGATCTGATGTATGGAAGTACTTATGCTGTTTCTAGATAGCAATTAGAGTCTTTCTATCTGGATAAGAAGATCCTGAAGATACAGTCTACTTATCCATAAACTGGGGCTAGTACAACTACCTGTACCATGACAGACAAGCCCCAACTCTGCAATAATGACAGAGGCAGCCAGGCTCTAGGATGTTGTTAGTCACAGCTTGAAGACAGCAGACTCTGTGTCATTGAGGCTTCTGTGAGGTTCGTGACACTCAAAACCTGTTTTCCTAGCTAAAACCACAAATCTCAGGCCCCAACGAACGTGTGTTCTGGTCTCAGGTCTACCGTTCATAAGCTAGATAACCTTAAGCAAACCCCTCGGTCTCTCTGCTCTCCTTTGCCAAGCCTTTCCCGCAGGGCTGTTGTGAAGATGTTTCTCCATCTGAAGAAGGCTGAGGAGGAGGGGTTAGGGGTTCTTCATCTCTCATCAGGCAGCCCTTGGGACATCAGGGCAATTTGTCCTGTCAGTGACCCTCGATTGTCAGTCATCTCATGGCAGACCCCTTCACCCATCTGGAGAAAGCAAATCAGAATGCAAGTGAAGGAGAACAACATTATTATCCTGAGAGTGTCAAATCTGCTTTAACTTATAAATAGGCATAAATCACTCGCAAGCCTCGGTACTTTATTATCAGTAGGAAATTACTTATGATACATCTCACCTGTCACTGCTGGAGCTATGGTTGAACACTGCAGAGATGATAGTGTTCTTCCCCCCCTCTAAGGCTCTCAGACCTCATGTGTGTGTGCTGGGTTCATAAATATAGATGTCAATGATGATGATACCCAAGGTGGGCAGAGCGGGGCCACGGGACAGTCTCTCCGCACCCAGCGTGCTCTCAAAGGATTTAGAGAAGCACAGGGGCAGCTACAACCTGCAGCCCCCGAGGGAATAATGGTTTTTACACCTTGAAGGAAGAAAAATCAAAAGACAAAAAACTGTTTTGTGGCAACTGGAAATTACATGAAATCCAAATTTCTGTGTCCACGAAGTTTAGTTGGAACGCAGCCAAGCTTATTTGTTTACATGTTGTGTAGGACCACTTTCTGTGCAACAGCTGAGTTGAGTGTTTTTGCAAGAGATACCATCTGGTCCACAAAGCTGAAAATATTTACTATCTGGTCCTTTAGAGGAAAAAAAAATTGCCAACCTCTGGAATAGCCAGTGACTCAATTTACCTCAATCCCCAACTCTAGAGAGCATTTGATTCCCCTCTCATCTCTTTCTCCGTGAATACTTAGGATAACCATATAACTTATTGACCCAGGGGAAACCTGATCGTGAAAGGTCACTATGAAGAAAATGACATATAGTTCTGGGAAAGCTGGGACACAGGGACACCCTATTTAAAATCCCTAGTGTGAACAAGGCAGAGTAAATATGTGCAGGGTGAGGATGGAAGGAGTTGGCGAAATCTGAAGGACCATTGTCTGGCTCCCTGAGCTGCACGAGGCAGCTCTTGGCTCAAGAATGGAGGGGAGGATGGGATACAGGGAGAGTGGGACTGTGTCCTGCAGAGCTCTGCTCTAGCTGCCCGCCTCTTTGCCCTGTCCCAGGCCCTCGAGGTTTAGTCCATATTTTGATATCACTAAACATTTTTTTTGCTTTTGGAGTCATCAACTACTTTTTAAATTTTTTTTTTAGCACATAAAAGACTATTGAATACAACATAAATAGTCTCAGCTTCATTTGTTTTTGAAGTTTGCTGAAACTGCCCATCACTCATGGTCTAGTTATTTGCCTGGAAGTTCAGCAGTGAAAGAAATCAGAGAAAAAAAGCAAAGCTACTGACAGTTCCATGTTTTCAGGGAAACCAAGAGCAAGATGCTAAGTATTTGCAACTGGCCAGAGAATTCAGATGAACTGAAAAGGAAGTGGGTTTTCAAAGACTGGGACCGCTGGATCCTCCAACTGCTTATCTTGGGAGAAAAAGAAAAGAAACAGCTGATTCACTCTTGCAGGGGAAGAAGAAAAGAGCTCTCAGAAAAGCAGGGTTTGTATCATCTTGGGCTTTATACTTCATTGTGAAATCAGTGCTTTGAGTTGTGCTGAAAAATAAGCTTAAACCAGTTATGAAAGATACATGTAACGTACATCAAGCCACAGCCAGGACTCAGATCTGCTGCACCAGGAGACCAGGGACTTGGCCTCTGTGTCCTAGCACAGGACCGTCCTGCCCTCCTTCTGCACACAGAATATATTACTGTCTCTTCAGTTGCCCTGGGGTATCGCCAAGTCTCATACCCTCAGAGGCTCAAGCTATTGCTCAGTTTAGGAGGGTGCAGGAGCAGGGACATGCAGGTGGAAAGCAGTGGTCCAGGCCCAGCCCTCCTGGGGCAGGTCTCGCTGCACCTACCTCAGCATCATGTATCCTCCCATTCCAATGCTCTTCCATCCTTGATTTTGTCCCTCTGAGTCTGGGACAGTGCTTTTGGTCTTGCAAAATTATCACCAGGAACTCTCAGAACCAACTCAAAGATTTTGATTTTCCTTGGTTTCTGTTTTTTTCTTCATTTATTTGAATCTGGTAGGAAAAAAAAAAGGGGGGGGATCCATGTATAGTGGTAAAATCTAGTTACTGTCCCTGGATATTAAAAGGCTATATATTTTTTTAGTAGGTGGCAGTGGGGGAGATAGGTTTTCCTGATTCTCTTCCTGTCACTCTGTAAAACTTGTCACCTGCTTTGTTTTCTCTAAAGATGTGTGCTCAATGTGGGTCCTCTATCCTAGGTCAAATAATGGAGCCAGTAGCCCAGAGCCTCAGGAGAAAGCTAATGTATCATCCTGGGTCCAGGCTTTGTGCCTCCAACAAAAGCCCAGAATATACCAAGATTAGTTCTGAATTGTCATGAAATATAGTTAAAACTAAAAGATCAAAGCACTTTTTGAAATTAAAAGAAAATATTGGGGGATATTTATTTCATCCCCAAATATAGATAAGGATGAACAAATCTGTTGAGATGATGATATGAGAATTTAAATCCTGTAATCAGAAAGTTACAACAAAATGGAAGCACAAACACATTTCCCAAAATAATAGGCAAATCGTTGATGTATTTATACATAAAAAGCCTCACATGAATAATAAAGCGTTAATACATCCAAAAGAAAAATGGGCAACTGATATATGAAGTAACAATTCAAAGAAAAATACATAGAAAAGATAAATAAAGGGATGAAAAATGATTAAGACGCTGGTAATCAAAAATGCAAATTGAAAAGCAAACCCCTCAGTTACAAAATTAGCAAAGTTTTTAATGGTAATAGCACAATAATTCCAGTGAGGCTGTGATAAAATAGGCAGCTTCCTGTGCTCTAACAGGAATGCAGTTTGGAGCAGGAGCCCTGAAAAAACCATTGTACAATATTCACCCAAAACATTGAACATGTTTTTTTGTCTTCTAAGCTACTCATTCTCTTAGAAGTTTATCCTAAAAGAAAAAATGGAAACTAAAGGAAAAATACATTCTAGAATTTTAATACAACATTTTAACAGCAAAAAAAAAAAAAAAAACCTCTGAAAACATACTAAAAGCCCCCAAGAAAAAGAGTGTTAAAATATAGAGAATATTTAATATCATAGAAAAATTCTCATGAATAGTGGGGAAAAAAACAATCTTCATGTAATGTTTGATTCCAGTTTTGTAAAAATGATTGCCAGAAAATTTATTAAAATATTAACAGTGCATGACTTTCTGTAGGTGTCGAGATTATAGTTAATTTTACTTTTTTCTTTGATCCTCCACTTAAAAAGAACATTTAAACATTTTTAATTATACATTCATACCTCGCCTTATTCTAAAAAGAATTTAGGGTTTAAAATATGAATAAAGGAGCAAAGTAAAATAAAGCTAATTAGGAAACATGAAGGAGAAGACATGGATAGGAAAGTCACTATGGATGTTCAAATGTTTTCAATATGAAAAAAATATCCCATATAGTATAATATACTGGATAGAGGAAGATACAGATTTGGTTGAAGGTTTCTTGGCATCATACATAAAATGTGAATGCTTTCAGTAAGAAAATTCACAATGTGTCTGATATAAAATCATTGCTTAACAAAAAGTATGGTCTAAAGCTATGACGATCAAGAAATGTTTTACATCCATCTTTGAGGAGACGCCGATCTTTAATAGCATCAGAATAATCATAGGGAGGTACTCCAGGTGGTATTGCTTAGAGTGACCCTTACATATAGTCTGCTGTTGCCATACTAAGGTGCAAATCATAAAGCATTCTGATCATGTGGCTAAATCCAGCAATGCACCGAGGATGCCTGCAGCAGCCATTCTAGAATGAGTTCTGAAGGTCCCTGATTGGCATGTTTCTCCACGGTCACATGGGCTTGTGGATGCCCTCCTACTCCGAATGCCTCTCCAGAGACTCTGAGGACATTACCAATTAAACTGTGGTTTAATCCAGGTTTGATCAGATGTATTTGACTAATTTCCTTGAATTCCTATTGAGGTCCAGGTGAAGCAGTCATTAGCTTCTCAGATTTTCTTTGGTAAAAATTCCCAAGGAACATTCATTGACATCAAACATTGCAGAACATAATGAATGATGAAAGAGAAAGCCAGGTCTCATGGAAGGACAGGCACTGAGCTCATTATTTACATCTCGCCCTTGCATTTAATCCTGCCAGGTTTGACTCAGGGGTGGCTCCCAGGGACTCCTCATGGAGATCAAACTCTGATTTGGTGGGGTTTTTTTGTTTGTGTGTTTGTTTTTGTTTAGTATACTGAGGGTGGGAGGGCTCTCTCTTTTCAACTTCTACCCCTCTTGCCACAATCCATCTTGCTTTTGCTTTTGGTATTCTGCCCCTGATGCTCCAGGATCCAAGAAAAACATAAGCCAAGTTCTGTTATTTCATGCAGTAGCTAGAGTGGCCAGGATGCAGAGCTGGAAAAGATGGTGACTGTTGATAGGCAGAGGAAATAAATCAGGCCTCTAATTAAATTTACATGATAAATAAATAGGTTGTCTCATTTATTTAGTAAACAAATTTAGGCAGATAATGAAGTTTCAACAGGAGGCTGTACAGTGCCCGAGGCTGTGCCAGCTACTACCCTCTTAACATCCCACATTTTCTGAACAAGACCTTATCTGACTCACTAGCAAGAGATAGAACAATGACAAACAGCAAGAAAGGCCCCTGGAACAGGGGACTGTCCTTCCATTCGTGGCCAATGAAACATCAGAGAATAGGGCCCCCAAAGGAGAATTCAGGGAAGAAGGAAGTAGTTTCCTTATAGTAATTGGAAGAAGGAAAGGAAAAGTGATGGAATATGCTGATCTTGTCGTTAAACCTCAGGAAACAGGTGTCAAGAAAGGCTGGAATTCAAATCAAAACATGTCTGACTTGGGTTCTTTGCAGAGAGGAATCTGCTTTGACTGGAGGTCTAGCAAAGAGCCAGGACGTTTGATGATATCAAGGACGTCTTCTTGAATTAGCAGAGAGGTATCCTGCAGGGTCCCCCATTAACCACTGGTCACTTAAGCAAGTCATCCCGTGTCTGTGTGACTTAGTTCCTTCATCTCTAAACAGAGACTGATAATGGCAAAAGGAATTCTTTGCAACATAATGCAAACATTCGGTTTTGTTATTATATATAAGTGACAGTAGGAAACAGTACAGTGGGAAGATATTCTAGGTTAAGAGTTCTGGGATCTAATTCTGACTTTAACTCTTCATGTGAAGATGGCATTGAAAAACTTCTGGTCTTCTCCAATTCAATTTCTGACTCTCTTTGCATCTATATATGCCTTGTTCCGTCCCCGCCCTGTCCCCACCAGGCCCCCATTCCCTTTCTCTCCCTCTCTCTCTGAACCAAGTGTGACCATATCTTGGAAGGGAATCTTGATGCCAGGTTTTGAAAAAATCCTCTTCTTCTGAATCACTGTGCAAGTGAAAGTCCGTTAGCACATCAACACAGACACTAACAAAATTAGATGGCACCACAGTGTCACTTTCATTTGCAAATGCCCTGCAGAAACCTAGCAGGCACTGGACAGGTGAGAATGTCCAGGATGGGGTATCTGAACTCAATCCCAAAGCCCCAATTTGAGCTCCTAGTCATCAGACTGATCTTATAAGCTCCTGCCTCAAACTTCCATTCCAGATTCTGCTACTGAAATACAGAACAAAATCCATTCTGCACTTAGGAAAACAAAACAATAACAACAACAAAACCACATAGAAAGAGGGTACAATGCCTGTACTTCCAGGGTCCTGCTGTCTACTCAAACATTCATTCCTCCACTGCTTTAAGAATAAGGCTGCTCCTCATGGTGTTTAGTTTCTAACACTCCTAGGTACTCATCAGATTCTACTCCTGCAAGTGTGGTTCTGTCTCTGCAGAGCCTCTCCTCCATAATAAAAGACAGACACCATCAGAATAGGGACTACCTGGGAGCTATTTTAATGTCTTCACAGTTCTGGCTCCATGCCTGGCACAGGCAGGGCTCCATACATGTTGTTTGAGTGAATGGTCAATGTGAATCTGCACATAAGGTTGGGGTAGAGGCAGAATTTTGCAGCAAGTACCTTCAACAGCCCACTCTTTGGAGTCACCACATACTCCTTCATGCCCACTCTTCTTGTAGTCTTGACCTTTCCATACCTTACCCTCTGCCTAAGGAACAAAAGAAAAAACAAGGCAGGCTGGATGTTTAAGCCATCTCCAAGCAAACTCTTGGCAGAGGCAAATATGTGGTCTTCTCAGGCATTATTCCAATTTGCAAAGAATGAAAACAATCAGAAAAGAGATTCCTTTCTGCTTTGGGAATTCAGAAGCTGGACCCCTCACTGCATCCCAGTCATCTGTGTTGGTTATCATTTCCTGGAACTCTGGGTCTTGGTGCAAGAAATTCCTGATTATCTGGCTTTGACCTGCAACCAAGACTTCAAGGGACACCAACCACCCTTCCTCTTCCCACCCTCTCCTTCTCCAGTGCGCTGACAGCAAGCAATTGTCAGCATAGCCTTGCAGGAAGTGGGCACAGGAGAGTGGTCATAGCCGGTGTCTCCCTTAGCTCTGAAGCTATAGGTAAATTCCACCAGGTAAGACCCTTCCTGTGAGCTGTCACTCTGCACAGGCCCTGCTTCATGTGGTCTAGACTTAGAATATGCAGAGGATCTTGACCTTGGGAAAAGAGAAACTGCGTGAGCCACAGTGGACACTCATCCCCTCATCCTGGCCCTTGATACTGTTTCTCTCTGCCTCAGACACAAGGGAGGCTGACAGGAGGGCATTTAAGCCATCGCTCAGCAAAATACCCTAGAGCCAACCACCACTGAGCCCTGGGCATGAGCTTGCTGCCAGCTCCTTTGATTCCCCACCACTGGGCACATCGAATCCTGTCTTTGAACTAAACTGTCATGTGGATGGCAACTCTCCCCTCCACATCTGTTTAGCATAATTTAAAAATCACAGCCCTTGCACCTACACGATGGGCACCACATGTTGTTCATCCTCCTTATTACCCCAAATTAAAGTGCTGCCTGGTGTCTGGATTTTCTGTGTTCCCTGTAATAACAGAGCTCTAATCTGACTCCAAAGATCGAACTTGGGGGGAAAGCATCATGAATGGGAGGAGGCTGTGCAAACCTGGTTTCCACACAGTCACAGTATGAAAGGGGACCTTCGCCGTGGCTGGCCCTGAAATCCTAAGCTTTGATAATTATGGCATTCAGATGCCAGTACTGGCCTTGCGGTTTGGCTCCTGTGCGTGACGGAGAGAGAGCGAGAGAGGACACCAGAGCGAGTGCATCTGGGCTTCATTAGTTGCAATGTAATTTACAAAAGGCAGCTTTTCAGATGTTGGGATAATCAGTAGGCTGTTACTGAGGTAGCGCATGGTAATCACGGGTTGACATGAGCAATCCACGCTCAGTGAGATAAATGGGTTTGACTGGCAGGGCAGCGGTTGGACTTTAATAAAAAACAAATTGAATTTTTTTTTCTTGTGGCTTAATATAAGAATCATCTGGACATATGCATAAAACCAACACAGTAGCGAAAACCCCTGGCAGAAAGAAAATGCCACAGTCCTGGGTCTCTGAGCCAATTTCTTTGTTATAAATTCTGTGGCTGTTTGGGCAGTGGTTGAAACAGGGGTGGGTGGGGTGAGGAGGAGAAAGGAAGGCAGAGACCTCTCAGCTCACTCCCAGCATAAATCACAGAATAATGGACATGTAATTTAATACCATTCTGAAGCCTCAGAGTGAATCATTGCTTTTTCCTACAATGAGTCTGGGCTGTGGTGGGTGAAGAACTTGAAGCTGTTGACTTCTAGAATTATACCCTCTCTGGGAGCAATATATCCACGTACCTTGCTTGGTCAAAACTGGAGTCTTTGCAGAGGGGTCTGTTAACCTTTCCTCTACATATGCAGTCTCCAGAGCACGTGGAACCTTCTGCTGCCTACACCGTCTCCACACCCCCAACAGCTCCGCGTGTGTCCTCCCATCCCTAAGAGCACCTGTTCTGATGAATTGATTTCATATTACAGTTTTTCTAGGCCTGGCACATAATGAGTGCTCTTGAAGATGCTTCTGGATGGCTCCCATATGCTGAGTTGGTTTGCAGGGCATAAAAAAGAACAAAATCTCAGCCAAGTGTACAGAGAACATCACTGAGGGGCTGTGGGCAGGCTGCTGGAATTTCTTTTCATAAGACGATACCCGTGATCATCAAAGTCTGGCTGGACTTTTTTGTACCCTGTTATTCCCATGTGGACAAGAATTTCACCTTGTTGAATGTCAAATAAGCTATGGGGATCTCAAAGGCACCTGAAGTTTGGAGAAACATACTTTTTTTTTTTTTTTTTTAATGGCAAGTGGATCTACAGCCATTGATACAAGGATGAGGTCATCTTTAAAGGTCAGAAAATTCTAAAGCTGGAAAGGATTTTAGAAATAATCGATCCACAGATGAGGCAATTCAAAGACAAAATTGCTTGCCTGCCCAAAGTTACATGGCAAATTGACTGTTGCAGAGTCAGGGCTGGAACACTGGGCTTTGGGCCCTTGGTCTGGTCCTGCTTACAGTTCTTGGATTTCCAGACCCATTCAACAGAGCTGCTGAGAGAGGTTGAAGAAAGGGCCTCACAAACCAGCCACATCCCAGAACACCACAGTGCAGCAGCCGCTACTTCACAGTGCAGTCTTGGGCCAACAGTGTCAGACTTTCCCCTTCCTATTCGGGATCTGTGGCTGCACTTCCTGGTAACACCAGCTGAGAAAGCACGGATCGCCTGAAGGGCAGGCAGAGGGAAAATGTGGACTAGGTGGGAGAAGTGGCACTAGTCTGGGGTCTGCACTCACCTGCTGACCATCTTAGGCAAGTCTCTTCTGTTCTATGACCCCCAGGCTCCTTTGATGGTAAAACATGGGCAAGAAATCAACAATCCTTATGGCTTCCATGACAGTGTGGGTAGTGGAACCCCCTTTTCCAGGTGAACCCTTAATTGATCATACACTCCAGCAGAGAGAGAAAGAGATGGTGGGTGGTTCTGAGTGTGGCCACTCCTCAACCCAGGACTACAAAAAGCATGGCTGGGAAAACACTGGAATGAGTTGTCTCAGGTCCTTGCAGCTACAGTGGTTTCTGATTCGTGGATAGCCCGGACTCGGGTGTTTGAACAGAGACCATGTAAACACAGGGCACATACCCTGGGACACCTCCTTAAGGTATCACAGGTCTCTCTCCTACACCTCTGCCCAGACAGGAAAGAGCCCAGTACAGCCAGTAGGCGCTTCCCTGGGCTTCCAGGTTTCTCTTCCTCCCATCTCACCTCTGATTCAGGGATTGCAGACCTTCTCCCGCAAGAAGAGAGCTCCCTGTGTCTTGAGAATTGGGTTAGATTGTCTGTTTAAATCTAGGGAAAAGACTCATCACCTGACAATTCACATGAGAACTGGGGCAGAGATTCACCAAGCGCATGATTTGGTCTCAGAGGAGTGTTCCAGGCCACAGGGAAAACAAGGAAGTTGTGAGGAACTGGACCATGGAAAATGTCCTCCTGGAAGGAGAGTCTTGTGGTGAGCAGTGATGCAGGGAGCCATAGCATCCCCTTGGGCCAGACCCTTGTCAACTTTCTCTACCTTCACGAATTCTTCCCTGTCTGGCCCTGAATCTCCCTGTGGATTTACCAATCCCACCTCTCCCTGTGACCCACTATTATTATCTGTTCTTTAAGGCAGTTAGACTCTTTCCCAGCACTGGACTGGTCATGCATTTTTTCCTTGCCTTTTGTTACACCTGAGGAAACAAAGGCAGTCAGGATTATTGAGTGACTTGCAGGTGGCAGTCAGGTACATGAGGACAATTACAAATGTCCTGTGCTCTAAGCTCACCTGCAGTGGGTGTCTTTATTTACAAACGAGGAAACTGAGGCTAAGAGGGCTCAAGTGATGCAAAGAGAACGTTGGGGTGAGCCCTAGATTCAAACCCAAGCACACTGGCACTTAGAATCTTCCAGCGCTACTTCCTCTGTGAACATAGATAAGGCCTGGGGCTTCTGAGGAAAACGACACACGAGCTGCAGGCAGTTACAAAGCCCTCCTGAGGACCCGTTGGTGGGAACTATTTGGGGCTTCTGCCATCAGCAGGTGGTTTCGCCAAGGGCACTGTGTGGGCAGAGAAAAAAATCTCTAGGTTGGCTTGACATCGAGGGGGACACAGCCAGGGAGTCTGCCATCAGAAGGTCAAGAAGGAAGCATCAGGAAGGAAGGCAAGAAAGGAAAATGTAGGATGCTGCCCAGACTAGGGGGCTGCAGGACAGCCCTGGAGGAGCAGGAAAGAGTGGGTTAGTATTTTGCTTCAGGTCTTTTGAGAGCCTAAAAGGCAAGCGAGTTTGGGACAATGCACATTTTGAAGTGTGTGTGTGTGTGTGTGTGTGTGTGTGTGTGTGTGTTTAATGTCTTGTGATTATTTGGGGATATACTTCCCAGCACATCACATCACAGTGCTCTTTTTCATTCATTGTCAGTGTCGAAAATGTCCCTCTATTTCAATTCACAGCTTGAACAGCAAGTCAGCCTCACTCCCTTACTCTACACCCCCACAATCTAATAGTAAAATGGGATAATTGCAGGCTCTTATCTGGAGTTCTTCCTTGTTCCTTCTCAGCAGCAAGACATGCAGGAGCTGACAGGTCTGGACTGGGGAGGCTCAAGAGGTTCTCGACTATGAACATTCCCCCTGCATCACTCTTTTCAGAGTCCGCCTTTCAAGAGTGCATGGGCCACGCCCCGGATGCGAAGCCCCTAGGATTCCATTCTGTTCCATGTTTGGTGACCCCGGGCGGGCTTAGTCAACAGAAACACCATTCTAGGGCCACAGCACTGCAGAAGAGCCATCTCCTACCCAGAAACTTTTAGAGGACTAGGAACTCACTTATCTGTTGGTAAAATTGCCAATCTGGGGATTCGGCGCAGCCTCTCTGCAAACACAGGCGCTGAATTACCGTGCTCTTAACAAATGGTTGCCCAGCTCTCCTAAAGCTGCCAACACAAATTGAATTGTGTTTTTTCATTGGTGTATACAGTGGGTGTGCTCTAGAGCCAGCACTAATTTCCCCCAAGCAAGATAAATGCACAGACTTGAGCCTGCCTGCTTACATTCTGTCTCATTCTAGCAAATTAAAATGTCACAGAGCTACAGTGATCCTTAAGGAGACATGGTCAGATGGGGGTCTGCGGTGGGGGCAGGGAGCCTATCATTTGCTCTCACACTTCAGTGCAACCTAGATGACTAAGGAGAATGAAAACTGATAAAACCTGGTTAAAGCATTCACAGCTTGCTGTAAAATAAAGAGTCTGCAGACTGGTGGCTTCGATGGAATCTTGCAAGAAGCAAAAAGCTATTATTTGGGGCAGTGTTTCCAACGGTTATTTTTACATGACTTGTGTCCTTCCATAGATTTCCATCTGCCTCCTGTTCATTCTTATCACCGACGGCAATCAATTTGCTTTAATTGAGTTCTATGAAAATTTTCACCCAGAATAGCCACTTCATGAATCCAAGTTCATCAGCAAACAAAGTTCAGGTGATCAGAAATGGAGTTTGATTTAGAGGTTCTCAGAGGGGAATTGCAGTAAGATTTCTGGAATGGTGTGTGTAGCTTGAACACTGCTGGTGGCGCCTGTCTGAACTCTCAAAGTCACTGCAGAATGGCATTAATAATGTAACACCTGCTACTCTCACGTACTTTTCTGGCAGGCATCTCAGGCAACCACACTTCAGCAAGCTCACCTCCATCCTGAGGAATGGGTGCATGTGGGTTGTGCTCCGTCCTATTTTCCAAGGCAAAGACAGACCCTTAAGCACCTCCCCAGTGCCCCAGCAGTCGCTGAGAAGAGTCCAGAGCTCCCTCCCCTCACAGAAAAATGGTGGAAAACACTGACCTGCAGAAGCCCCTGCCTCTGAGAAATTCCATGGACCCTTTTACCCATTGTGCCCATGTGCCCAGAGGTCATGCATTTCTCACCAAATCTTCATTAACAAGGACCTGCCAAGAGGCACTTCCTGTGAGAAGCAATCGGGGAGATGTAGTTTGGAAGCTGAAATATGAGACTTTCTGGGACATTTCAATGGTTTATAGGACTAGCAGGACCAAACATTGGAAATCAGGGCTGTCCCAGAAAATTCAAGATAAATGGCAGCCAACCAGAAGGGCTTAAAATCAAAAGCAGAGAACACCAACACAGAGGGGCAGAGAAGAGGCCCACTGCCGTGACCTTGACCCCCTCACATTCAGTTCGATTTAGAAAGACTGGTGGTCATCTGGATCTTGCTCACTGTCAGGGAGGCGGAGAGGAGGAGAGGTCATATCCCTGCTTTACAGGCAGAGAGACTAAGGCTCAGGGGTATGGAGCAGCAAGAGTAAAGACCCACATATAGGTCTTCAGATGCCAGAGCCATATTCTAGCCACTTTGCCATACTCCATCACCATCCAAGATACATACAGTGGAGCAAGCTTGCTCTGCTCCAATATCCCAGAGCCCTAAAAGGAATTCTTCAAATAGGAGTATCTGGCCAGGGACTCTCCTCCCTCAGGGTTATTGCACTTGTTACTTCCTCTGTCTGAAGTTTATGCTCCCATGTATCCACGTCTCTCTTTGCATTCTTCAAGTTTCTGCTAAATGCCAGTTTATCAGTGAGATCTTTTTTTTTAATTTTTTTGTTTTAATTAGTTATATGTGACAGTAGAATGCATTTATGCACTTTGATATATCACACATAGATGGGATAGAATTTCTCATTTTTCTGAGTGTACATGTTGCAGAATCATATTGGTCATGCAGTCACATGTATACATACAATAATAACGTCTGTTTAATTCTACTGTCTTTCCTATCCCTACATTCCCTCCCCTTCCCTCCCATCACTTACCTCTACCTAATCTAAGGTAATGCTACTCTTCCCTAGTAACCCCCACCTTATTGTGAATTAGCATCCACATATTAGAGAAAACATTTGGCCTTTGGTTTTACGGGATTGGCTTATTTATCACTTTTATCCTGATATTCTCCAACTCCAACCATTTACTAGCAAATGCCATAATTTTACTCTTCTTCAAAGCTGAGTAATATTCCATTAAGTAAATATACCACATTTTCTTTATCCATTCACCTATTGAGGGACATCTAGGTTGGGTCCATAGTCTAGCTATTGTAAATTGAGCTGCTATAAACATTGATATGGCTGGGTCACTATAGTATGCTGATTTTAAGTCCTTTGGGTATATATCAAGGAGTGGGATAGCTGGGTCAAATGGTGGTTCCATTCCCAATTTTCTGGGGAATCTCCATATTGCTTTCAAATTGAAACAAAAGAGACAATTGAAAAAATTGACAAAACAAAAAATTGGTTCTTTGAAAAAATAAATAAAATAGATAAACCTCTGGCCATGCTAATGAAGAGAAAAAGAGGAAAAAACTCAAATTACTAAAATACAAGATGAAGAAGAAAATATCAACAGACACATCTGAAATACAGAAGATAATTAGAAACTATTTTGAAAATTTATAGTCTAATAAAATAGAAATATTGAAGACATCAACAAATTTCTAGGGACATATGACCTACCCAAACTGAACGAAGAGGTCATACATGATTTAAATAGACCAATTTCAAGTAATGAAATAGAAAATGCAATCAAAAGCCTACCAACCAAGAAAAGCCCAGGACCAGATAGATTCTTAACTGAGTTCTACAAGACTTTCAAAGAAAAATTAATATTCCTCAAAGTATTCCATGAAATTGAACAGAAGGGAACCCTTCCAAACTCATTCTATGAGGCTAATATCACCCTGATACCAAAACCAGACAAAGACACATCAAGGAAAGAAAACTTCAGACCAATATTCCTGATGAACATAGAGGCAAAAATTCTCAATAAAATTCTGGCAAATCGCATACAAAAACATATTTAAAAGATAGTGTACCACAATCACGTGGGATTCATCCCAAGGATGGAGGGTTGGTTTGACATACGGAAATCAATAAACATAATACATCATATTAATAGACTTAAAAACAAGAATCATACGATCATCTCAATAGATGCAGAGATCTTACACTCAGTCCTGTCAAATCCGTCCTTCTTGTTCCCTCTCCTCTTTCCCTTTTTATTTGTGTGTTGTCTGCTTCCTTCCTCAACATCCACTTCTGGAAGTTGAGACTCCGTCATGCTCATTGTTCTACTCCCTGTGTTTAGATCAAAAGTTGGCTGTCTCCATAAAGGGCCCAATAGTAAAACTTTTGGCTTTTTTTGAACCACATGCTGTCTGTCACAATTTTTCATCCTTGCCATGGAAGTGGGAAAGCCCTGCACAATATCTGTCTGAATGGACATGTCTGAATGGACGTGTCTCTGTCCCAATGATATTTTATTGACAAAAATTGTGATTTGAATTCCTGAGATTTTTACGTGTCATGTAATTTTTTTTTCAAGTATTTAGAAATTTTTTTTTTAAAGTTACCTGCAAGTTGTACAAAAATAGATGTTTAGCTGAATTTGGCCCTGGATCCATAGCTTGCAGACCACTGTTCTAAATCAGCAATGGAACAAATACATAACTCAACTTCATCCTGGCTGATGACCTTCAGCCATGGGGTTTAAGAAGCAGCAGATGCCCTGAGAGTGTTCTGGAAGTCAGATAGGGCCCTACCCTTGCAAGCCATTGTTTTACATGTAAGGGGAAGGAGGACTGGATAGGAGCTATAAAAGTTCTTTATCAGGAAAAGAGAAGCTGGGGAGTTATCTTATGTTCCCTGAAGTTTACCCCAGAAATCGGGCTCCCTAATGAAAACTGCCTTTGGACCTCAAAAGAGACAGCTGCTAAGCTCAAAACCCAGGGCCTGAGATGGGCAGTGCTGCCTTGGGGGCGTTGTTCTGGACATGGAGAGAGGGTAGAAGAGGAGCCCCCTCCCACAATTCAAAGAAACAAGGGGAGTCAGAGGCACTTCCTCAAGAGGAAAGATTCGAGAGAAGTCCTCATTCATATGTGCCATATTTTGAGAGGCACTGGGATAGGAGCTGAAAATAATGTGCACATGGTCCTTGCCCCTCTTCTAATTGTAGAGGGGATCGGTAAACATTATTTCATTCAATTTGTGGTAGATGCTATGAAGAAGAAATAAGGGTGCCATGAGAGTGTAATGGGTGCACAGCTTAGGGAAAGGTGTGGATTTGTCTGGCAGAAGGTCATGCAGAGTGCTTAGAAAGAGCCTGAGGGACACGAAGGAACCAGGCCAGGTATTGTTCACGAATTGGCCCATCAGTCTGGCTGGACTGTGAGAAGTGAGGTGGAGAAGGGTGTGGCTCTTCCAGCGACATCGACAGTATGCCCAGCTGCCTTGGGGCCTTGCATACCTGCCAGGCCAAGGTGATTGGGTTCAATCCAAAATTTGTCATTGGAATGGTCAGCCACCTCCCTCAAGGGCCTACAATCTTGAGTTCTCCATGAAAGGTTCACCACCTGGCAACAAATCTACCTCACAGGGTAATTTCCCAGAGAAGAAGTCCCCATATAGACTCAGGGCTAAACAAACCTTCAGCAGCAAAGTGACATCAGCTGAAGTATTCTAAATAAAGCACCATAATTTGGAACTGGGATGCCAAACACAGGCCTGGCCTGTTATGCTTCAGAATGTGGTAAGTCTCCACCCACTGGCTGGGTCTGGTCAGGGCTAGCACATTCTTCAGCTGGGTTTTCCTTGTGGTTGCAGGTGTTCTTGTTATAAGCCACCTCTGTGTGTGGCCAATCACCTGTCTGCAGATCTCTGGGTGCCTGAGTATTTGTCTCAGACTTCTCAGGTCCCTCTGCAAAGCTGTCTAACCTCATCTTTGGTGGAGGGTGATGAAGAGACATGGGGAGTGCCCTCTCCTGCTTCATTTTTTTATTTTTCTTCCTTTGTAAACTCTTCTTCCCACTCTTTTTTCTCCTTCCCTGCTCCCTGAGTCTCTGCTCTGTGATTATCCATTGTATGAACAGATTGTATTATTCTGTTAAAATTATTTGAAAAGATTTCATGCTTCCTGTTTCTAGTTCAAAAGGCTGCTAAGAGAACAGTATCCGATTTCTCTTTCAGAAATAGGTAAACAAAAGTTTTTCTCTGCAGATGAGCCCTCACTGGATAAAATGTCCTCCATCTGCTCTCTGTGCAGGATGCCCTCTGCCAGGATCTCTGTTCCTGTCAACATCACTACTGACCAGTAGCTTTACCGTAGAGACCATGAAGAGACAGATCATCCCTGCCTGTCCGAGGTGCTGAGGACCCTGTCTCTAGACTCAGATTTTACCAAGTTCTGGGGAAGAGATCTCTCCAAGTGCTTAGCCTCTGAGCTCACTCCTACTGAGACTGTACCCACCCCAGTAGGAGACCCTCTGGTTTGCACTAGGTGACCTGAGAGTCTACAAATACTCTCTGTTCCAGTGTTTCCCTCCACACACAATACCTCCAGAATTTTCAGGCTTGCACAGTCAGTCTGAACTGAGCAAACTTATCAGGCTCCCTCAGAGAAGAGGTCCTAAGAGTTAAGCCAGTTTCTTATGTGCAGATGACTGCGTAGGCATATATCAACTCTTTTCCTAAAACATCAGCTTTGAGGCCTAGTGTCTCCACGGTATCTTGAGAATTGATCACAATTAGTTGTTTGTCTTCCTCTCTGTAGAAATCTGTTAGAATCCTAGGTTTTAATAGTTGTTTCCTTGATATAAGGAGTTTAATTGTGCAGCTCTTAGCATGCCCCAGAGACACTAATGAGAAATGAATAATCCCAAGCAGCCTCCCCTAGGAATGAAGGATAAACTCTACTCAGAGTCTCTGTGGTTAAGGAGATTGGCTAATTGTTTCAACGGTGTTAGGCTTCTTCCCAATTAACTAGGAGTTTCCTTTAGGGCTGGGGTCATTTCTTATCCTACTAGGGTGTTCCCTGAAGTCCCCCACAGTCTGGGCAAGGATGGACTTCATCACCACTTGCTGAGTTAGTGCTCAGTAGTGGAATCAGTGCTGCCCCCTGAGTCCTTTTGTGCTCCTTGTTGGTTTCAGTGATGGCTAAGGACCCAGTCAGCTTTCTTGCATCTCTATGTCCTCATCTATAAAAGGAGACAGCGTATCTCAATCTCATTTTGGAAAAGAAAGGGAGGCTAAGTGATTTCTCCAAGTAGTGCAGATAATAAGTTATAGAGATGGGACCAAGTGACTTCATCTATGTAAGGACCTAGATGGGTACTGAAAGGGCTCCCTAAGAGTCCATCACTGCTGCCACTGCTGTAGTTCTAGAAGGCCAGGCTGTTTGATTATCAAGCCCCTGCTCTAGGGATGAATGAGGGAAAACCTTCAATGAGGCAGGATGAGGAGCCTTGCATTCTGGGTGAAATCCAAGTCATTTAATCCACATGCAGATTCAAATTAACAGTCTGTGTTCTGAGGGCTTGCCACGGGCAATGTGTTTAGAAGCCCTCTGGGTACTCAGTCTCTGGCCTTCTTTCTTAGGTATAAAGAGGGTTTTTGCAGAGAGCCCTGGCTAGAGACTCCCAGTAATGAGAAGTGGAAGAAACCAGCCTAACTTTGGAGGATGCTCTGTTGGGCCCTGCCATACAGCTCAGGCAAGGGTCGGTTTGAAGAGTTATCATTGCCCAGGGCCACACCACCGCCAAGTAGGCCACCCAGTCCCATGGAGAGAATATTGGCAACACATATCAATTTTACAGAGAAAAAAACAGGACGCAGAAAGGAAGAAGTGTTTCCTTCGAATTCAAGTTAGCTCTTTCCCTTCTCTTACCATCTCTCCTAACCAGTGGCCCCAACCACCCACATTTCCTATTCCTCCTCCTTTCAGAAGCTGTGGGATCAGTGGGCACATAAAGCAGGACAATGAGGGTAAGGACTTTTGTAAACAGGCTCTTCCCCTCCTGAAGAGGCTGTGGCATGTCCAGGGACCACAGAGGAGTCCACCATTTGAAAACCCTCTCATCCCACCCTTTGAGTTGCCCCCTGGAAAATACACTGTGCATCTGAATTCCAGGCTGAAACCCATTTGCGATCAGATTTTCTCTGCCCCATCTTATTCCCCTGGCCGAACTTAAGCAGTGACACTTGTAGCTGCTACAAAATGTGGCAGTTGGGGGGAAAAAATGTCTCTATGCTGTTGACAAAAGAGGAAAGGCATTCTGTTCAATCAACTGTGAGAGAGACTGAATTATTTATACTGCCTTTGTCAGTCACTGCGAAAGGTAATTTCATTGCTGAATTTTAAGTTTTTCATTAATTAACGACTTTTTCAGTTCAGTGCTCCCAGCTAGGCATAAACCCACTGCAGAGCCATTTCTAAGGAGGGCCGGGGGCTTCGGGGAGGACTTGGCTTGGGCCCCGCTGCTCCTGATGACATATGGATGTTTCTGTGTTTTTGTTTTTCTGCAGTTACTTTGGCCGTGTGCTGGTACAGATATTGGATGTTTCATTTAAGACCCAGTCTCACCCAAACTGTCTGCAATTTAATATGTCACAATATATACGTTGGTAAATCATCTCTGTGTCATCTTTCTCAACGTTCTGTTATTAAAGCCCATTTTTCATGGTAAAATATTCCTCCAAGAGATGGCACGAGGTGCACACATGCCCAAGCCCAGTATTTAATGCTAATAAGCTCAGCCATCTCTGAAAGTAAACCCAGAATTGAGAAAATGTAGCAGAATGAATCAGGGAGAATGCTTTCTTGGAAATGGAATGGGATTTAGACTCGAAAGGGGATTCAAAGCAAAGCTGACATTTTATCTGAACTCTCCAGATAATTGCTTCATCTTTTCCACTTCTTTTGCAAAGTACAAACCTGGCTGGACTTGCCCTGGGAACGGTTTCCATGAGTCTGTGCAATAATACCCTCTAAGGTAGAAGTAGGCAAAGTTTCCAGAACTGTTCCAAGTGTGGCAGTAAGTTCATGGTACCATGTGATTGTGAAACTTCTGTCCAAAGACATCTGTGGGGGTTAAGGTCTTTCAAATATCAATCCTGCGGGAATTAGAGTGGATGAACTGCAAGCCTTGTTGACTCACAGGAAAGGTGCTGGGTGTGTGGAGAAGAGCATGAACCAGGTCCCTGGCCATTGATGAGGAACTGGAATAAGATGTAAAACATCAGCAGATCCTTCTTGTCGACTCTTGAAAAAGCCAGTCTTTCTAGGGCTTCGTCATGTGATCTCACTGTATAAATAAGCAAGGATAAGTAATCTGTTAACAGGGATATCTGGAATATTTATCGAGTCTTTAATATCGTGAAAATACAGAAACCCAGTAAGACAACCAAGAAGTGTTATCTGGATTCTGTTGCCTTTGGTCACCTAGACTGGCTGGTTTTCTTAAAGACCAAACTTGCCCTATGAATTCTTCATTTACATAAAGTACCCCGTTTCTTGAACCTTAGGAAAAAATCACATATAATTTAGTTTAATAAAAGTAACATTTATTATAGAACATTGAGGAACTAATGATAACCAGAAAAATTACTCATAGCTTATGACTTAAAGATTTCCACATTTAACATTTTGGTACATATCCTTTCAGGCTTTTTTTTTGCATATATTTACATACATGGTGTATACATCATTCTGCAATTCTGCTTTGTGGCTTTTTTATTATATAGAAATATATCATGTTGGGATTCTGGGTCATTCATTGCTCTTTTTCAGCTTCATCTCCTATTCTCATTGTATGCATGAATCACTTCATGTAACCACAGTCCTTTTTATGCCTTTTATGGGTTATTTTTATTTTAGAATCAATATTTTTAAAGAATATTCTGGAACCTAAATTTTTACCCACTTCTATGATCATTTCCAATAAACAAATTTTGATTTCATTGCTGGGGATAAGATTTATGCCAAATTTTAAGGGTAAGGGTCTTGCCAAATTTTCCTCCAGAAATTACCAGTTTACATTCCTACCAACAACATATGCAACAACTTGTTTCTCTGAATTCTTGCCTTGGTTCCTTGAACTTTTCAAGAGTTTACTTTTTAACAACATGTTTAGTTTATTTGGAATACCTTGTCCCTAAGTATCATCAAAGTTCAGAGCAGATCTGAGTGAATACACTCAAGGTGTCTTATTCCTTATATGAGGATACAGAAAATTGATTTTGCTACTCTTGTTGGTGTCTAAATGCAGACAAGCTAGCAGCCCTTCTTTAAAGCTCTGGAAAACTCTATTGTGAAGCTCTGGAAAACTCTATGTATAGCTCTAAGATATACAGATTACGCATAGTGTGACTGAGCAGAGCATCTGGATGTTTTTTAATGACTGATGAACATTTGGCCACAGTAAGTGGCCATTACCATCATGTAGGAATAAATTGGATACTAGTGATGCAGGCAGGGTGGCCATGCAGGGTGGCCCTGGCTCCAGTCTTCACCTGCTTTGCCGGCCTGGCTTTCCTCTCTGTAGGCGTGTAGCTCAACCAGGTTTAAGTTACCATTAAGAGCAATGCCAAACAACACTTTATAACCACACTGGAAGAATCACTCAAGGCAGTAAAAGCTGATTGGGTTCTGTCACGTGAAGCTCTGTGTTAACGGTGGTCCCCCACACCTGCTCATAGATTTTCTCTTTTATCTTCTTGTTTTCCTCCTCCCTCTTTTTAACTGCTCTAATTTAATCGCACCAACATTGAACACATATTTGAGAGGTAATAAAATCCTTTTAAGAGTAAAACAGAGTTTATGTTGAGAATAACAATATCGGTTTTGCAAAGTGCTATTAAGTTACGGCCGTGCTGTGTTGGCGGGGTGAGGCCAGGCTAGCTGCTTTGTCTTACCGTTTTTTCTCACTGGAGGAGCCAAGCTCAGGGGCTAGCGATTAGGAGAGGTTGACCACTGTCTTGAGGAATCTCCAATGAATAATCTAAGAAGTAGATCCCAAGAGCTCTGTCCATTTGCTCAGGCTCTATTCAGGGACTGTCAGACATCAGTTTTCTATAAATCCATCTGCTCGATACCTGGTTTCTAACACTCCAGCTTTCTTTTTGCCTTCTGTTGCCCTTGACACTCTTACCAACTGTACCCTTCTCTAAAGCTTGTTAAAGAGTGAAGCGGGGTCCTAGGTTAGATTCCTATTTATCTTCCTGCCCTTTAGTGCCCTTGATGCTCACCAGCAGGAAACTGTATACTAGAGTAAGGCCCAGATTCAAACTCAGTTCTGCTGCAAAGGGTCTTTGTGTACTTGGATTTGGTTCTTTGCCTAAATCTTTTCATCTGCAAAAACAAGTACAGTAATTTTCTCTCTTAGATTTGTGGAAGTATTAAATGAGAATATATTAGATCATTTGTCATAACTGTCCACGACCCCAGGGGGTTCTGTTCACATTGTCATCTAGAACTGTGCTGAACAGCAGTCCCTTATCCAGCTCTGTTCTGGCATAGAGTAACTGGCCAATAAATGGAAGGTGTATTTATTACTACTATCGTTACTAGAATTTTCTATTTCTGAAAATAGCCTCAAGTCATTGGCTGTACTCTTACTCTTCAAAGGTATTCTGGGAAATGCTTCTACTTACAACTGGTTTGCAAGCCTGTGGTTTCAGGGAAAGGTTATCTCCTGCTTCTTTGGGAAGATCCATGAAGGCTAGGGCTGAAGGCAGACAAAGTCCTCTCCTTCACGGAAGAACAGAATGCTTCTGAGGGTTTACCTTGCACCCATTATGCAGGCAGAATAGTCTCATAGAAATGGTATTCCTGTTAGAATAAAACTGGATCCCTTGTTAAAACCTCTTCCAGTGGGGCCACCAAGCTTTTCATGGAGCCCCTTGGTCAGCTGCTGTAGTCAAAGTTTGTAACTTGTCAAACCGTCAAACTGTGAAGTTTCTAGATCTCTTCTAACAGTTCATCCCAGTGGTTCCCAAACTTATCTGCATATCAGAATTTCCTGGAGGTTTCTTTTTGTAGTTGTTGTTGTTTTTTTAATTTCAAAGCTCAGATTCCATGCAGGCCAATTAGTCACATTCTTGAGGATAAGGCACAGTCAACCTTTACTTTTAAGCTCCCTGGTGGTTCCCATGGCAGCCCAGTTTAGAAAACACTAATTTAGCCTAAGATGGAAAGAAGATCAAGGATATGCAGCAGCTCAGGGCCCAGCAAGATTTCTGTTGGCCAGTCATTATCTGGTCCAGCATAGCTTCCCATCCCCCACTAAGTTGCTAGGAAATTTGATATGGATTTGGTTTTGGTTTTGGTTGATGGATCACGAGGCTGTTATGTCTTTATTTGAGGCAACCGTACCACCACCAAGTTATGGCCCTGCAAACACACCAAAGATTAAAGCAACAACCCCAAATTGGTAAGAGTGGCTCAGACGGTCTCTGACTCACACTAGCGATTCTGAGGCCTCGCCTCATAATGTTCTTAGTGGTTCTACCATTCTAGGACTCTGCAAATATGAAAGCTTTCCGTTGTCTTCATTGATTTCCTAATAGGGAAGGGGAGAAAACAGACAGCGAGATGGAAGAACAGGCTGACTAACCCATTGTGAGGCGTCTCCTCCAAATGACCACACTAGTGACAAGAAGCCTTCTAGGAGATTGGGCATGTGGCCACATGGTCTCAGCAGAGCTAGGAAGCAGAGTCTCTTCCCTTATTTGGGACAGGAGGTGATAGTAAAGATCCTCTGTTTCAGGCACAGGGTTAAGTACCCTGGGCTCAGGCATTTGTGTTGAAAGACCCATTTGGCAATGTCTGCTCTGCTGTTGATTTGATTTTGTTTTTATTTTGATAGTTCAGGTAGACTAGACAGGTAAAAAAAAGTGTCTGTCATTCCGTGAAATGGCCTTTGAGAGTCCAAGTTGGAATGGCCTACTTGCTGGGTGCAGAAGGACAATGGCAGGGAGTTCCAGGGAGGTGGCTGCCCACATCAGAAAGAAGCTATTTGTATGTCACAAAAATCATAAATTTTTCTCCCTCCACCTGATTTGTCTTTCAGCCTCTACCCTGTCAATCTATAGAGGTGTGCTTATTTCAGGTGCAGGCATAACCCACATGAGCAAAGTCACTGCGGAAGGGATGTTCAGGTTTAGAAAGTGGTGCTTTTCAATGACTATCTTCAAGAGCAGAATGACTCTTCCTGAGTTTTTCTAATACCTCCCCGATCCTCTCCTAATTCCTACACCAACCTTCCATCCCCCTGGAATCCAGTGAACCTTTCTGAAGAGCAACAGGTGTTTCCTTTTCATTCTGCAAATCAAGTTATCCCATTGCAACAAATCAAAAATGTTTATGTAATAAACCATATGTAAAGGCACCCTATGTAGATATCTAGCACAGACAATGAGTATTCAACATACATCAGTTGAATTTGAGAATGAATTCTTCAGAGAGCAATGTGGGTAATTAAGCCGGATAAGAATCTGGGCCCTGTGCCAACAGAGAGGAGTCCAACATGGCCACTGAGCTTTGGGAGGCCATGTTTTTGTGAGCAAAGCCATGTAAGGCCCGGATGAGAATGGCCTATACACATGGAGGAAGGGATTTACTTTTGATCTTAGCTTATTTTGGGGAGCTAAGTCATTTCCCAAACAGAATGTCCCCTACCCAGGATAGAGCTTACCTTTCTAGATCTGCTGCAGCCCTTTGTTGAGTATTGTCTTTTTGCTATTATCCCCAAACTTTGGTCACTGAAACACTTGGTGGAAGACTAATAGTTAAGAAATAAGTTGAAACAATGAGAATTCCATTCTGTGCTGACAGACTCTCCATTCTAGTAAATTGGGTCCATATTCACTTGGAGGAGTGTTTTGTGAAGTGCTATACTCAAATGCTTAAAGTTTATAGATGAGAAATTTCGGGAATCTAGCTTTCCATTTTCCCCCCCTTCTTCCCTCTCCTCTTTCCAATTGTTCTGCTCTTGAGCCAATGCAGTGTGGTGGTTACATTACTGGGGCTGTAATGGCCTTATCAAGGAATGTAATTGTCCTGCTGTACTGGCCCTGGGCAGACACCATCTGGAAGATGAGCATTTGGAGCCTTCACATTTTAAAGGGGAAATTGTCAAACTAGTACTGAGAGATGGTTACAGGGCTAGGAAAGGGGCCATGCAGTGAACCAATCAAGGGACAAGGGATGTTTAGGGTAGAAAAGAGAGAGGTAAGAGGTCTTGATAGTTATTTTCAAATAGTAGGAAAACTTTTGTGTGGTTTACAGGATAGACTGACTCAGTGTTGTCCAGATGACAGGATCATGCTCCATAAGTGGACGTTAGAGACTGGCAGGTTTGAACCTAGACAAAGAAAGACACATCTAGTAGTAACTCTCTTGTCTAATGCATAAGAAGCTGTCTCACGAGCCCAGGCTACATCCCTCCTGGTCCTGCAGAAGCTGGGTAACCGCAGGGAGAGCAAGGGGTGTGTGGCCCTGGCTTGTGGGGAGGACTGTGAAGGGTGTTTGGCCTGTGGGATTCGGAGGTTGCCCCTCTTCCATCTCCTCCTCCTCCACTTTCTTTCTTTTTTTTTTAATATGCATGTTCTCTTTTTTTTTATTGGTTGCTCAAAACATTACAATGATCTTGACATATCATATATCATACATTTGATTCAAATGGGGTATGAATTCTTATTTTTCCCACATGTACAGATTGCAGGATCACATTGGTTATACAGCCACGTTTATACATGCTGCCATACTAGTGTCTGTTGTGGGCTGGGATTGTGGCTCAGTGGTAAAGCGCTCACCTTGTATGCACAGGGCCCTGGGTTCAATCCTCAGCACCACATAAAAATGAATGGAATAAAGGTATTGTGTCCAACTACAACTGAAAAAAATAAATATTAAAAAAATGGGCTGGGGATATAGCTCAATTGGTAGAGTGCTTACTTCATATGCACAAGGCCCTGGGTTCTAATCCCCAGCACCACCAAAAAAAAAAAAAAGAAAGAAAAGAAAAAAAAAACTTCATACTTTCCTTCTCTACTTTCTACTAATGCAAAGTCCATCATTAAGTACTTGCTGAGCAAGGCCCTTATTGATTCTCATCAGACTCTGTTTGAAAACCTTTCAAAATACTTTTTACCCAAACTAGTTAAGTCAAATATCTCAGAGCAGGATGCAGGCATCTACATACTTTAAAACCCTTCTCCCCGCTGTGCTCCACGTAGTTTTCACGAGAGTTAGGGCTGAGAACCTCTGATCTAGTCAAGGAGAGAATGTGATAAGAACCCTGTTCCTCCTCTCTAGGCAACTAACATTATGTACTGAACATGCTGAGGGATATTATTTTTAAAAATAAAACTCAATCTTGTCTCAATAAGTTAGTACCATTTAAACTTAGATCCTCATAGACACTCTGAGTAGCTTATATTAACTTATTTTAGCAGAGAGTACTGGCATTGGGAGATAAAAAGAGTGTATGGACATTTGGATGTACGATGAGTGTGATCTGTTTTCAGACATGATGGATGTGCTACTGAAATTAAACTTGGTTCCCCTTATGCTTCTGTGCCTCCACTGGCAAAGGGCCAGCACTTTCCTCCACATCCAGCCCAACGTCCCTCTACTAATCACTAGGGTACTGTTGTATATAGTCAGGGTACAAAATGGTGGCAATCTGGGCTGTTTTCTCCTCTTTTAGAGCCTTTTTAAGGATGCAAGCTCTGATATTATATGAGGTTGGTTATGAGCCAAGCAGAGGGGAAGGACATTCTCTAAAATTAAATGGAGGTATGGGGACTACTTAGTTGATATCATGGGACCTTCCAAAGCAATGCTGTCCAATAGAAATATTACATAAGCTGCATATAAATTTAGAAATTCTCTAGTAGCCACATTAAAAAAGTAAATGGGTAAAATTAATTTTAATAATGCATTTTATTTAAAGTGGTATATTCAAAATAATATTTCAGCATGTAAACAATGTAAATATCAAATCATTAATGTTATATTAAGAATTATTACATTTTAATGGAATAATAAGTGCTTTAAAATTATATTTACATTTATTTCTGATATTGAACATAAATTATATACCATAAGATTTACTCACTTTTCTTTTAAAATTCAATGATTTTTAATAAATTTGCATAGTTATACAGCTATCACCACAGTATAATTTTTAAACTGTTCCTTTTGCCCCAAAAAGAAGCCTTCAATATACTTGCAGTAGTGCTCAGTTGCTATCCCCAACGTATTTTTTTGTCTTCATAGATGTAAAGGTAAGCATAAAATATGTGGTCATTGATGTCTAATTTCTTTCATTTAGCAAATGTTTTTGTTATTTACTCATGTTCTAGTACACAGCATTCCTTTGTACCTTTCTATTGCCGAATAATATTCCATTGCATGGATATACCACATTTATTTACTCACCAGTTAGTGGACAGGTGAGTTGTTCCACTCTTTGACAACTATGTATAAATCAAACTGCTCTGAACATTCACATAAGAATTTTTGCCTAGGAATGAAATTGCTAAGTATCTGTTAATTCTACACATACCATTTTAAGAAACATCAAAACTGATTTCCAAATAACGAGACATTTTACATTAATAAAAAATAAGTTGTTCAAGTCTTCTGTGTATATTACACTCTCACACATCTGAATGTGGACTTACCATGTTTTAAACGCTTACGAGTCACACGGCACCTTAAGAGTCACTGTATGGGACAGTACAAGTCAAATTGTCATTGCCAAGATAACTTACCTGGAATCCTAATCCGGGTCAGGAGAATGTGTCTTAAGGACTACAACATACATATATGTAGCATATAGGTGCCTTTCCCACCCATGCTCACCATAAATACATGTGCCACAATTCTACCTCATTACTTCTCAATTGTGATTTATTCATCTGCCTTTACGGAATGTTGCAATAATTATATTGTGCTAAATAAATATGCTTTACAATAATTTATCCATGTCCTGCTGAAACACATTTCTCATGGGACTGAAGTGATAAATTAACAGAAATATAGCCCACAAAATGAAGATATAGAACCTCATTAAGGATTGATGGCAAATATTAAGAATGTGGAGCGACAACAAAGATTAGAAAGCTGAGCATATTAAAAATTGTGTCATAATTCTGGGGTCTCTATTACTTGTCAGTGAGGCAGCATTCAGCAGAAAGCCTCTGTCACCCAGGAATTGGGGCTGATCCAATTACCTCACTCTTATCCAGTTACCCATGATCTCAAGATGGCTGGTATCTGGATTCTCTGAACCCCTAACCAACAGTGTTGGATATGATTCTGACTTTCCAAAACCACCTACAGAGTGAGATTCCAACTCCTCAAATAGGAAGTTATAAACAACCTGATGTTTCTAAACCTACAGTCCCTTTCTGTTCAATTCAGGAGTCATTTATGGGTATCTACTCTGCTCTAGGGCTGGAATAAATGCTGGAGAGAATGAATGCTGAGTGAATGAGTTGTTTTTTCAGGATCAAGGGAAGAACACAGACCAGCCGGAGACATGGATACACAGTCATAATAGTGTATTAAGTTTTAGAAAATATCATACACAAAGTTATGGGCTCTAGGAAAGGAGAACAAGATACGCTTTGTTGGAGGAAGTTGGATAGGACATCCCAGAGGATCAACCCTTGGGCCTTGAGGAGTGAGTAGGAGATTTATAGATAATGAAAGAAGGGATGGCATGCAGAGAGGCTTGGTGGCCTCAAGGAGAAGGACACCACCCTTGGTTGACAGTGGCCATCCTCTTGATTGGGGGGTAGGAGGATGTCCTACAGTAAATTGAAAGACCTGAGGGCAGGAAGGTATACAGACAACATTGCACTAGGCTAAAGGGTTTGGGATTCATTCTCTAGGCAAAACTAAGAGCCTCCTGGGAGAGGCAGTAAAGTCATTCAGCCAAAGACTAGTCATGAGATGAGCAGGACTCTGTCAGTGTGGCATCAGAATTTTCCAATTCTAAGAGACTTTCCCAGTCTACAGTTCTCTGATTCTGTAAATGATCTCAAGTCTTATTGCATATGCCATAAACAAAGAGACAGGCTCTTGATTAAAGACAATCATGTGATGGTCAGAGGTGCCAGGAAGAAGGAAGAAATTTTTAGACCAGATTTGGTCCACATCGGTCTTTTCTAGCAACCAGAAGATTTTTTGAAACAAAAGGAATCAAATAAAGAATGCAGTGTAAACATCACTAGCCACAGGGAAGAGGAGAAAGACTGTCTTTTATCTCTAAAGGAGCTAAGTCCACTCAGCCTAGAAGATTTCTGTGACAGGATTTCAAAAGACCACTGACTGGAAGCTCCAGCTCCCTGGGGTCTACTTGGAGGAGAGGGGGCAGGAGATTGGACATATGCAAATGTGCAACCTTAAACTCATAATCTAAAACCCCAGCCACAATTATAGTAGGGGCACCCATGACCTATCCGTGCCTTTTGTTTTGTTTTTGTTTGCCTTTCCATTCCATGTCCCCTAAGGACAAGAGGGGTGTCCATACTCTTATAAACCTTGCTCCACACGATGCTACATCCAGGAGGAGCTTCAAGTCTATTTCTTGACCTATTCACAGGTGTTGCAAAGGAAGAAGAATGCCTCATTTAGGAGTCCTAGGTCTCATGTTTTGTCTCATGTTCACCTGTCAATTAAAGGGTGCAGACCCATCTCTGCCACCCATTCCCAAACTAGTGACCTTCACATCTCTCATGCTCAAAGCCTCAGAATATACCAGTGAGCTTTGAGCTCCGAACCCTGAAACCTGAGGCTCTGCCTGGAGTCATTTCAGAGATTGTTCTCTAAGAGAGTGACAGCACCCTTGGCTAGGTAGAAACACCTACTTTGCTCATGACCATCGGATTCTCAAGAATCAAGCACTTTCAATATGCCTTAGTACTTCCAAAATGTGATGTTTAATGATCTGCTTCAGGCTACTTATAAGCAGAATTTAGAGGATAGGCCTCAATTTCAGGGTGATGCTTAGTTCCCTTATTCTTTTTTTTTCCCATTAAAGAATTATTGCATTTGTGGGTCCCCCCCCCTCCACTCCCCGCCGGCTATCAATCAGTCAGTGAACATCTACCTGTTTAGGACCTACACAGTACTTAGAGAACAAAATATAGGTGATTTTATTACACATTTGTGTGACAAATGTTCCTACTCATAGAATAGACCACAAGCTTTATGAAATATGATTGAAAAGAGCCAGATAATAAAACTGAAGCATTTGTACAGATATTTTTGATTTAACTAGTTACTATGAAGAGAAGAAAGAAATCAAAATATGGAAATGTAATTTAGCACAAATTGGAGGAGGGATATTTACAGCTGAAAACGTAGACTAAACAGTGTGAGCTTAAAAGCTCCAAACGGAGACTACCCTGTCCCTTGAGGCCTAGTTTCACTAGCCTTGAGAAACCCAGAAAATGTCATCAGCATAAACCATCATAGGTAGAATGTTGATCAGAAAACCCTAAGCTGCATGTCATTTCCAAATTTAAATGAAACCTGGGTGGTCCTCAAGGCCCTACTAAAATCACTAGCAGAAACCTAAGACTTCTTGATAATAACTTTTGTGTCTGCATATGAGTGCATCTGTGGACTCACAATGGCTGCCTTCTGTTTCCCTGCCTTACCTGCCACCATTAGGCTCTCTGCATAGTGACTTTGACCTTGAGAATTTGTTTCTGCAGCATTCTTGTGTTTTTCATCATTGGAAATCGCCTTGACAGCAACACAATTACTCAGGACAGTCTTGTTTGTGACAGGAGCGATTGTGATGATATCAAGGAGAGGGAACAGTTACGGAGCCCTTGCCAAAGGCCAGACATGCACTCAGCGCTTCTACGTGGGTTTCTGCTATGAATCTTCTCCAAAATTACGTATGAGGGCTTCATCCCTCTCTCTGTTTTATAGATGCTTTAAGAAACCACATATCTTGTCCTGCAGTTAAGATTGCACCAAAGACTGAGGGCAGTGGTGCCCATCTGTGATCCCAGTGGATCTGGAGGCTGAGACAGGAGGATCATGAGTTCAAAGCCAGCCTCAGCAACCCAGTGAGGCCCTAAGCGACTCATTGAGACCCTGTCTCTAAATACAAAAAAAAAAAAAAAAAAAGGACTGACGATGTGGCTCAGTGGTTAAGTGCCCCTGGGTTCAATCTCCAGTACCAAAAATAAAAATAAAAAAGATTGCACCAAAGATGATAGAGCCAGAATGTGACCCAATTGGTGATAACCACTTTAGGAGCAAAGGGAACTTCCCTTTGCCCTCTGAAGGTTCAAAAATTTAGTCTACTGAAATAAATAGATTAGCAAGAAAAAAAGCAAATAGCTTTATTACAAGCATGAGACCATCACAACATAGTTAGTACCCAGTAACCAAGTCAGGTTTAGCACTTATATACTCTTCTTCAAAGGGAAGAGGGACTAGAGGGATAAGAGCACTTTAGAAGAAGAGTAAGTGATTTTGTGGGGAGATGAATGGGCATGAAGAGTGGGTCAGGCTGGGCACAGTGATGCACGCCTGTAATCCCAATGACTCCAGAGGCTGAGGCAGGAGAATTGCAAATTCAAAGCCAGCCTCAGCAGTTTAGCAAGGCCCTAAGCAACTCAGTGAGACCCTCTCTCTAAATAAAATACAAAACAGGGCTGGGGATGTAGCTCAGTGGTTAAGTGCCCTGAGTTCAATCCCTGGTACCAAAAAAAAAAAAAAAAAAATCCTGAAAAGAAGTTCAACCGGGTTCCAGGTATGGCATCAACTCTAATCTTCTTGTGAGTTAATCCTCTGGAGGATCCGGCCTCTAGGTAGATAGGAGAACTGCAGAGAAAGTCTTCTTCCTGCACTTCAGGAGGGAA
This sequence comes from Marmota flaviventris, assembly GCF_047511675.1. Taxonomy (NCBI): domain Eukaryota; kingdom Metazoa; phylum Chordata; class Mammalia; order Rodentia; family Sciuridae; genus Marmota; species Marmota flaviventris. The sequence continues at coordinate 22,587,787 of NC_092511.1, read as the reverse complement.
AGAGGGACAAGAAACAGAGGGGCAGGAGAACATCAGAGAGACCCTGGTTCTCCTTTAGGTCCAAGCGCTCGGGTGCCACAGCTGTGGACGTGGGATGTCATTTTCTGAGGCCTCACTCCACCTATGCCACAGCACCTCCGAGGCAGGCTGTGACAGGAACCAGCTGAGCCATTGCAGGTGCAAAGCCAGGGTTTGTGTAGGGCCCATTTTGACCATATCCTTGCTCAGCAAGATGCAGCTGCCCAGGATTCCAAATTCAGCCTCTCCTGTCAGAACCCTTCAGCGTGGCATTTCACATGGGTTTTTTTTCCTGCTCAGAATTGTACCCTTAATGCCTTGAAAAGACATTTTTTTTCTTCCACAACCAATTTTTGTTTTCTAAAGTTCTAAATATTTAGCAGTTATCCTTTTCATTTTCTTTGGTCATAAACATCTGACCAATCTTCGGACTATTTTTTTTTTTTCTTCTTCATCTCTTGATTTTTGAAACTCAAAACTTTCCTGCTGTCCAAAGAAATTGACAGTCTGCCCCTGTTGGTTTACCATTATTACCTGTGGCTATTAGGATGTAAGATGCAACATACCCACTGCATCTTTAGGCTTTTTCCACTGGGTCATTTCACCATCCACTTCTGTAGCTGTGTTTTAGTTATAGAATTTTGGAATTGAAGTCAAGGTAAATCAGATTCATTAGATTGGAACCAAGGGAGCAGGAAGAGAGGGTGGCGATGGGCACAGGTGCAAGCAGACAGTAGTTTCCACTTCTAGAAATGGACAATCAAAACGTATAAGCTGACTGTTCCCAGTTCAGAAAACAAACAAACAAACAACAACAACAACAACAAAAAAAAAAAAACAGTGGATTTAAATTTAATCCCTATAGCCCCATGATTGGTGAGATTAGTCAGAACATTTCAGCAACCTGACCTGATGTCCTAAACCAAAATGCAAATGCTCACAGAAGCCTGGAAAGTGGAGTAAATGAGTGAAATGTTAAGATGCTAAGTGACCACTGAGTCCAGCCTCAGTGATGGTGGACCTTAGAGAAAGGTGAGGATGGCGGGAACTGGAGAGGCATGGCCATTAGAAGGTAGCAGATACTCAAAGCCAATCAGCTATTGCTACCAAAAATCAGGCCCAGTGTGGTCAGATTTGTGATTGTGGTTCCTTGACTTTTTTGGGGGGAAGTGGGGGGGGGGAAGAAGTGGATGGTGAAATGACCCAGTGGAACAGTCTAAAGATGGAGTTGGTATCTTGCATCTTACGTCCTAATAGCCACATGGTCCAACCCAGGGCTTTGCAAATGCAAGGTGGACGCTTTGCCAGTGAGTTACATCACAGCCTGTTTCTTAACATTAATGACTGATCCAAATTTAAAATCCATTACTGCCTAAGACTTGGACCAGACAAAAACTCATTCATGAGCAATCTACTCTGAGGGCAGATTATTGGCAAACTCTTCTCTAAACCTTCTTATCCTCTAAGGCTGACTACTGTTTTGCAATCTAGATCTCTTTAAAATTTAGGGCTTTGTTCTCTCTCTCTAATAGCTAAGGAAGTCCTAAAGAAATCTTAATTTAAAATACAAATTCAATGACTCCTCCCTTAGGTTTTTTTCTTTTCTTTTTTTTTTTTGATTTAATGATTTCTATGAATATAATTACGCTTAAAATTTCCAACCAGTGATTCATAAAGCAATTGGATCCCTTTAATGTGATTATCCTTATCAAATATTATTGAAAGTAATACTATGGAAAGCCATTATAGAATGCTCAAGTCCATAAATATAAGAAGGCAAATTGGTAAACTTTATATATAAGATTCGAGAGCATAAAGCTGCTCAAATCTTTTACATTAAAAATCAAAATTAAAAGGCAAAGAATACAGGGGAGTATTTATTTTAGCAGATATAATAGAATATAATAGCTAAAGGGTTAATAGCCTAGTTTTGAGATGTTCTTACAAATCAATGAGGAAAACACTGTGCCTCTGATAGATAACTGAACAAAAGAAATGAACAGATGATTTATAGAAGAGGAGAAACAACCAATTAAAGAACATATGGGGAAATGACTCAACCTCACTAGTAATTAAAAGCATGCAAATTGAAACAACAAATATTATATAATTCCCAGTTCAGACAAGGGTTCAATGAAACAGGTGCTGCCATGCATTACTGATAGAAAAAAAAAAAATACCAAGTCTCATTGGAAAGCAGTTCGGGAGTTAATATAAATCAAGAGTTCAGTTCTGCGAAGCAATATTGAACTCTATATGCTAGACATTGAGTATATGCAAATGACAAAGGCCCACCCCCTGTTCTTGAGGAGCGAACAAATGTCAGAGGCACCCAAAGCATGTGGCCTATGAATAATTAAGAGCCCAGCCTGAGGGTTCAGAAGGTGTTTTGGTCCATTTGTGCTGCTATACCAAACACCCGAGGCTAAGCAATTAATAAGCAATAGAAATAGACTTCTTACAGTCCTGAAGGCTGGGAAGTCCAAGATCAAGGTGCCAGCAGGATCGGTGTTTGGTGAGGGCTGCCCTCTGCTTCAAGGTGGTGTCATCACACTGTGGAAGGGATGGAAGGACAAAAGGAGCTAGTTCTTCCAGCTCTTTAATAAGGCACTAATCCTAAATCACTCCTCCAAAGGCCTCATCGCTTAATACCACCACAATAGAGATTACATTTCAACATGAATTTGGTATGGGATACATTCAAACAATAGCAAAAGGTTTATTTGAACAAATGATCCTGAGCTGAATTTCAAGGGTGATTAGAATGGGGGGCACATGAAGAAGGGCCGTGGGAGAGAAGACAGAAGTTATTCTTGGCACGAGCATGGCAAAGGCATGGTGTCTATATAAAGTCTCAGAGCACCCAAAAGAGTGGCTGCAGCATCAAAGGTGAGGAGGAGGAGCCAGATAGGAGGCTGGAGAGGAAGATGGTCCCGTCTGTGGTCAGGTTGAGTGAACTGCATCCCAGAGGCAGTTGGAGATAGGAGCAGGGAATGGATACAATCAGATAAGTGTTTTTAAAAATCATGCATAAGAGACATTGTGATTTATTCTTTTAATTTATAAAATAACACATGAAAACAAACAACCCAAGTTAAAAATGGGTAAAAGACTTGAGCAGACATTTCTCCAATAAAGATAAACAAATGGCCAATAAGCATATAAAAAAAATGTTCAGCATCACTAGTCATTAGGGAAATGCATGTCAAAAACACACTGTGCTACCACTTCACACCCATTAGGATAGCTATTATTAAAAAAATGTAAATTAACCCATGTCAGTAAGGATGTATGTAGAAAAATTGGAATCCTTGTGCATTGTTGGTGGAAATGTACAATGATGTGCTTCTTTGGAAAACAGTCTGACAACTGCTCATTAAACACAGAATTACCATGTGACCCAGCAATTCCACTCATAGGTTTACACCCAAAAGTACTGAAAGCAGGTTCTCAAGCATGCTTGTACACCAGTGTTCATGCAGAATTATTCACAATAGTCAAAAGGTAGGGAAAAAAACCCAAATGTCCATCAACAGATGAGTGATAAACAAATTGTGTACGTACAACAGGATAGTATTTAGCCTTAAAAAGAAATGCAATTCTGAGACATGTTTCAAAGTAATGAAGCTTGAAAACATTATGCTAAGTGAAATAAGCCAGATACAAAAGAAAAAATGGTAAAATATAAAATTCACTTACGCAAGGTGAAGGGAAAGCAAGGAACCGGGAGATGGGCGAGTGAGAAATGAAACATGGAGACCAGCCAGGGATACACACGAGAGTTTATTTCTCCGAGTTGACAAATAAAGGCACATCTCTCATGGTGGAGAGAGTCAGGACAGGCTTGGATTTGGGGGCTTTTAAGGGCCAAGCTCAGGGATCAGAGCCGGGCAGGTCCTAATGCTGGAGGTTAAGGGTGGGGTTAGTATGCGGAAGTGGTGGGCCTTTCCTGGAAAGGTTTTAGGCAGGAAAATGGCGGCTGTCACTTAAGATGGCTGCTCAGATGCTAAGTAAGGACCTTACACAAGGTATCTGGGATAGGCAAATTTACAGAGACAGAAAGAAGAAGAGAGGTTACCAGGTGCTCAAGGGAGGGATAAATAGGGAGTTACCACTGAAGAGTACAAAGGGTTTGTGTGGGATGATAAAGAACCTCTAGGATTGGACTGTGGTGATAGCTGCCCACCCTTGTTCATGCCACTGATTTGTACACTTAAAATAGATAAAATGGTAAATCTTATGGAATACATATATATATATATATATATATATATATATATATATATATATATATATATATCATGTCACAATCAGAAAGACTTTTAAAATAAGAGATGTTTTGGAAAACTATAAAGAAAAACACTCTGCCACCTGGAGTTATTCAGTTAACACTTTGGTGAATCTCCTCGCTTGTTTTCTTTTTCCACAGACAGATTCATCTATTGATTGCATTTTACAAAATTGGGGTCACACTACCCCTGCTGTTTTCTCAGTGCCCTTTCTGACCAACAGACTGAACACTGTAGGTGTTTTTACAGTGTAGTGGTTATGGATGTCAGCTCTGGAGACACACCACCAGGGCTGGTGATTTGATTCCACTGCTTATGTGGCGACCGGCTGTGTCGCCTTGAGAAGTCACCTAACCCTTAGGCTTGTTCCTTCATCAGTGCAAAGGAGATATTAACATCAAACACATAGAATATTAAGGATGAAATTAGATCCTAAATATGTATAAGCACAGTGCCTGGTACCCAACTGATACCAAATATGAAAGTCATTGTCATTCATATTTAACAATCCTCAGCTATTCTTTTTTGGGGGGAGGGGGGAGTACCAGGATGGACACTTGACCACTCAGGGGCAGTTGACCACTGAGCCACACCCAGCCCTATTTTGTATTTCATTTAGAGACAGGTTTTCATTGAGTTGCTTAGGACCTCACTAAATTGCTGAGGCTGGCTTTGAACTTGTGATCCCCCAGCCTCAGCTTTCTGAGCCACTGGGATTGCAGGTGTGTGCTAATTCTCACCTATTCTTTAAAACAGTATTTTTGATGGCTTCATGGAACACTTCATTACATAGATACACCATATCTTATTTAAAGAATCTTCTATGTTGAGCATTTACCATTTCTAAATATTCGCTCACATAAATCATGCTTAAAAACTATGCCAACAAGTCTTTTTAAATAATGCTTTTCTCTACAATACATTCCTAGAAAGGGAATTAAGTCAAAGAATATGCACAGTTTGAAGTTTGTGATGCATGTAGGTGGACTAACCCTCCAGAAAGAATGAAGACTGTAACAGTCACAGAGGCAGGAGAACCACTTTACCTACAAGAGCAAAAAACAGTAAAGGAACTAATCTAATTGTCTATTGTCTAAGCTCAATAAATAGTTTAAATGTGATATCGCTTATTAGAATATTATATGAATATTTATAAATATAGTTGCAAATCCTACACAAAAGCATAGAAAATGCTTATGACATAATGTGAATTGAAATAGCAAGAGAAAAAAATGTGTTTAGTAGAGTTATAAATGTTAAAACAATCCTATGCATATGGAAGAACATAAAACAAAGTTTGAATAGTGGATTTTAGATTGCTTAATCCTCTTACCATTTTTTTTTCTAAATTGTATTTAATGAATAGAGACAATGTTTACAACTAAAGGAAAAATAATTTTCTGGGACAGTATGATTTATTTCTGCATTTGAAGGCTTTTAGTTAAATTTAATTTTACATTGTAAGTAGATCTTTAAATAAGTACCTGTAATAATGAAGCCCAAATTTCAGTTTTCTGGATGAGAACTTTCCAGATACAAAGTCACCTTCTTGAGCCTTTACTATACCCTCAAAGACTGTGGAGTTGGGCATTTCTGTCATATAATGCTGGGACCAGCAGCAAGATCAGGCAGCACTTATTCTCCAAAAGAAATGAATCTTACAGGGCTCTAGAGATACAATTACATGCTGCTTCCCAGGGTCCAGCTGTCTGGGGAGGACCAAAATCCAGGGAAAGGCTCTTATTTGTTTAGTCATCTACATAGACCTCCAGGCTCTGGGGCCCTCAATCTGCACCACCTTGAGCTAACAGACAAGTTAATTGATCTCTGAGCCTCTGTTTTTTCATCTAAAAATGGGCACAGTAATCAAATACATACCTTGTAATGTTGTTGCAAAATCAAATGCAGTAAGACTTACAAAATGTTAGCATAGTGTTCAGACATGGCAGGCACTTGAGAAATGTTAGCAGGTGAGGGAGGCCTAGGGACATGTAGTTGTTGTAGTTTAGTTGGAAAAGACATGGACTTAGAATTAAGTGACCTGGATTGTAATAGTGGTTGAAATTCTTGCTTATCCAGTGGCCTAGGGCAAGATACTTAATCCATACAGCAGTACAGTCCAACAGAAATGGAATTTGAACAAAAAAAAATTTAAAATTTTCTAGAAACCACATTGCAAAAAGCAAAAATAGGTGGATTTAATTTTAATAATAGTTTGTTATTTAACCTAAAATATCTATCTATTATCATTTTGACAGATAAAATAAACAGATGGACTTAATTTTAATAATAGTTTGTGGTTTAAACCTAAAAAAACGTGTAATACTATCATTTTGACCCATAATCAATATCAAATTTACTAACAAAATGTGGCATATTCTTTTTTTCTAGCCTAACTCTTTGAAATCCAGTGTGCATTCTACTGACAGCATAATTCTATTTGGAAACTACGTTTTCAACCAAAATACTTAATCTGTATTTCATAAAGTTTATATTTGAAAAATTAGACTCACATACCCAAGCTTCTCCAAATATATTTTTCTAATAATTGAACCAAATATTCATTTTTTTAAGTTAGTGAAAATTAAAGAAAGAATTCGGTTCCTCAGTCTCCTCAGCCACCTTCCAGGTACTCAGTAGTCTCACAGCTGTCCCTGGGGACAGCATCTGTTTCACTGGTTTGATATAAAACGGTTTGTGTGAGAGTTTTATAAATCATAAAATGCCATCCAAAGAGATCACTTCTCCTCCCAAAGTCACCCTGCTAATGAGAGGGAGCTCGGGGATGAGGACTGGGCCAGGGTAATTCACTGCAATTTCCACACATGGTGATTTGAAATTTGAGCAATACTCATCTTGAGACCGGCTTTCAATTTTTTAGAAAATGTAATGCCCAAGAAGAAATACATTTTGTATAACACAGGACGCATGAACCTCTGTGAGTGTGAGTGAGAGTGTGTTCATACAGATCAGCAGCCCTATTTCACAAAGGAGAGTCACAATAAAGATACCTTTAAATTTCACCCATTTCTTCCTCCTGCTCATCTCCTCCTCCTTTTCTTCCTCTCTCCTCCTCCTTATTTGATGCTGGTCATGACCCAATAAATTGATTTCATGGTCCACTAATGGGTTACAAGCTACAATTTGAAAAACACTGGCTTAAGACTCCAAACATCCAGGCATTTAAAAAAAATTGACTTGTTCTGTGTTGTAAATAATAGCCCTTCTGTAGTTACCAGTCAGTTCAAAGGGGAAAAACACCCTCCCCTGGTATAAATAAGAAGTTTGACACTATTTTAGATAAGATCCAGGAAATAAATGAATTTCTCCCCTTTCTTGTTCCATATCATTTCTTTATCCAGCAAATGTTTATTGAAGGAACACTGTCCCTAGTATTGTCCTAGGCATTTGTCAGCCAGCCTAAGACAGACAAGATCCCAACACTGGGCATCAGTTACAAACAATACAAGCCCCCCATAGAGTACCTTACCCGGATTAGGATCTCAGGCATTTGGTTTTTTGTAGCTAGAACATCAGAGACAGGCAATTCGGCACACTATCAGTGAATGGACTCTTAGTACTTCCCTATTCCACATGCTCATGCTCATCACTTCATGGTCACAAGATAGCTGCCACACCTCCAGGCATTATATCAAGGTTCTAGGTATGAAGAAGCAGAAAGAAGCAGAAAGGGAAAGTTTCCCCAAGACTCTCCAGCACATAGGGTCACCAATTAAAACAAGATGCCTAGTTAAATATGAGTTTCAGATAAACAACAAATGATTATCATTAGTAGCAGTAGTAGTAGTATAAGCATGTCCCATGTACTACCTGAGACATATTTGTTCTAAAAAGATTGCTCATTAGGCTAGGCACAGTGGCGAACGCCTGTAATCCCAGCAGCTCAGGAGGCTGAAGCAGGAGAATTATACATTCAAAGCCAGCCTCAGCAACTTAGCAAGGCCCTAAGCAACACAGCGAGACCCTGTCTCTAAATAAAATATAAAAAAGGGCAGGGAATGTGGCTCAGTGATTAAGTGCTGCTGGGTTCAATCCCTGGCATAAAATATATGTATATATATTTTATATATATCTCATCATTTATCTGAAATTTACATTGTACAAGGTATTTTCTTTAGCTGAACCTGGCAACAGGATAAGTACAATTTTGTTTATATTTCGCTGCCCAGAACTGTGTCACAGGCAACTCCTACCTGCAGGAAAGGCTGGTTACATCGGGTCATTTTTTTAAACTCCCAGTCTCAATAAAAGATAAGAGTAAGAAATAAGGAAGTCCCTCCAGGAGCCAAGCCAGTCACACTGTGGAATCTGCTATGGTCAGTTTCCTGCCGGCCTTTCTTGTAGACCAAGTGAGCCAGTTGGATTTTAGTCTGTGGTCAGTGGGAAGCCGCTGAGGAGTTTAAAACAAGGCGTGGCAACTCATGGCTGTAGCTGCTGTGCCCAGATGATGTGGGGGTTGGGTAAACTAGAAATGGAAGACCAGTTAGAAGCAGCTGAGGTCTTTCTAGAACCTTTGAGAACTCAGCCTTGCTGCCATTCCATGCAGAGTCCTCGCCTTCTGGCTCCTGCATTTCTTCTTCTGAACAACACAGAGGAATAGGGGCGGCTCTCAGTGACCTGTCCAGCAGGCAAGCGACACGGCACACAGTGGTGTATCCTCAGCCTCCCTGGCTTCTGGGCTACATGGCTTGCTTATTACTATTTGCCCATGGTTCATGTTCCTTCTGTAGTGGGGTGTCTGAGAGCCATGGTATGTGGGACACCAGAATTTATCATTATGAGTCTAGCATCCTTTGAGACTCCTGCAAGCAAATGGGTAAAAAAAAAAAAAAATGCTTTCTAAAATTTTTAATTTAACAAGAATCGGTGAAATGCCCAAAAATTGAACAAGTAACATGGAAGATTTTTATACTGTGACAATGTAGGACTTAGAGCAAAAGTTATAGAATCTGATTCCAGAGCTGAAAACCCAGGCAGCAAAGGGAAAATTCCATCTTGGGATTCTTTCTCTCCAAAATGGATTTTGTCCTTCAGAAGCGACTCTGTCCCCTGACTCCCTCCCTGTCCACCCTACTCCTCCTGCAGCAGGTACTGTTCTCTCTCCTTCCTCCCGTTTCTCATTGAATTAAATCAATTGTTTCTTTTTCATTTTATTCCCCTTTCTCTCTCTCGTCAGATCAAGTACTTTTCTATTTTCCTCGAGGATTACCAAAATGAGTTCTTAGGGAGAAAAAGGTTTCTCAGCACTTTAGCTTCTGTTTCCTCCTATTTATTTGGTTTGCTTTTTATTATCTTTTTCTGCTGACATCCCAGGACACATATTCAGAATGTAGAGATCATTGGCTTTCCCCCGTCTTCCTAAATGTAAATCTGTCGCTTTAAGAACACCACCTATGTGTCTCCCCTGAGCATACTTTTTCTTTTTTAATAGGGTCACAGATTGAAATGGAGAGTTATAAAAACATATCCCACATACATGTCCACAGAATCCCATCCACACATATGCATGTATGTATCTACATATGTGCACACACAAAATGCACTGCTACATATGCAAGCATAAATAGCTCTGATCATTTCTAGGGTACTTTTGCTTCAGTTATCTTGGGCCTGAGAGGTTATTTTGCATTTTGAGTTTATAGAATTCCACTAAATGTGCAAATATATCAATATTTCTAGACTACAACTGAATTCATTGTGTTAAGATTAATAACACTATCAGGAAAACTCAACTCCTTCCCCCTCTCCCCTTCCTTAATGAACACACTGTTTTTTTCTAATCATTTGATCTCAAAAACTGACAGTATTTCTCTTCCAAATGCTTCCAAATTAAGGTGCAGAAAAGCAATACATTTGTGCCCTGGTAGTAGAGGATAGCAGAGCTGATTTCAAATATATCACATTGAGACAGAGTAAGACACCAAACGTGCCCAAAGGCCTGGTCCTAGCTCAGTTCAGCCACTTGCTGTGGAAGTAAATCTCTTTACATTGCTGGGCTGTTTCCTCACCTGCAGGTGAAAGATTGGGCTGAATGATTTCCAAAAGCCCCTGCATCTTTGACATTCTGTATTTCTGTTACCTCATTATTAAGGCAAAGCATGCCTACTTTGTCTTCTAAATTTCAGAATTCTGCTTTAAAAACTTTGCATGAGTCAAGACTACATAGAGTAATAGAATTCAAATTTGAAAAATAAACAATAAGGGGACTCCTCAGTGGTTCCATTGGCTTTGGCCAATTTATAAGACCACATGAACAGAAAAGACCCTCAAATACTGCCAAGCTATCATGGGCAGCCTCTGAGAGTGAATTAGAACGGAGGATGGATCCTCCCTCTGAATATCGCCTGTCCAAGCCTTCATCTGTGACCTCTGAGCACAGTCAGGCTGAAGAGCTGCTCAGCCGCTGGGCCTGAGCCTCAGAGCTATGGAAGTGCCGAGAAAGGAAAAAGATGTCTGGTGTCAGCGGAGCCCACAGGGCATTTGACCAAGGACATCGCTGTAGATTCCTATCACACACTGGCAGATACCCAGTATTCTCCCCCACAGGGATTCTGAAAACCTTGCTCCAAATCCCAGATCCACCACTGACATGCAATGTGACCTTGAGCAAGTCCTGAGACCCTTTGCTGTTTGGTTTCTCCCCAGTGCAACAAGCAATTAAGTTATGTGATCACCATGTTTATTTTTATCTGTGACATTCTCCAAGTCAGATATGAAATGTGGTAGCAGTGTTTTTAAGTCTCCTCAGAGAGAGCAGAGCAATAATTCAAAAGAACTTTTCCAAAAGCATGATTGTGACACAGAAGCTTGGATCCTAATGAGAGGAAAGCACGAAAATCAGAGAAGATGAGTTGGCTTCGATAGAGATACATGATGCAGATTTCGATATAGATATATTATTTTCCTCTGTTTTGCCTTCTTTTTCCTCTATTACTTTCCATAAATGGTTTCTGGGACAAAAATAGTCTGGAGGAGTGTTTTTAAAGTATTTTCCATGGTACACAACACATAATGGCAAAAGGGTTCCATGCACCCAGGAGTTTGGGCAATACCTCACTCGATGTTCCTCCCCTGAAGAGTCACAGCTCTTATTGGCATAAAAAGCCTCTTTACTTCTGGTGACCCCAGAAATCTTCACACTGATTTGATCACAGAGCTTTCTCACAATTTCAATTAACACATGTTGGCTGTTGTTCCATGGAAGGTTCTCTGGGTCCTGTGCCAGGGCTCCCACTGCTGGCATGGCCATGTTCACTGTCCTGTGTCTCCAGTGTGCATTGGTGTGAGGCCAGTGCACATCACATAGCACTTCCATCCATCTTCCAACCCATTAAACCTCCACCGTGCCAGTTCCCACCTAACATGAACAGTATCATGATCAACTGAATGAGTAATACCTTGTAATGATGATTTAATCATTTATTGCACTGTGGACAATTAGCCAATGATGCCAGGATTGTGTTTTATTGATTGAGATGGAAATCCATCCATCCATGAATTAGTTTATTCGTGTTCTCACTCAAAGAATGTGATTAAGAGGCAGTAAGGTGGATTGAGCATACATTTGTCTCCTCTCCTGGAAAGCCTACTGAAGGTCCATTAAAGAAGTCAACAGAGGAATAAATTCTGAATAACAAACAGAACAGGAGAGGAGGCGGGAATTATTTCTCATGCACAAAGGGAGACAGAAGTTGTCCATGGAGGAAATAAAGTGGACATAGCCCAGAATGTGCAAAGGGGGTTAGAGCAGGAGGGAGCCCACCTGCTGAGGGCTCACCTGGAAAGAAGTGTGAGCATGAAGAAGAAGAATGAAAGTTTCTCTGGTTAACTGTGATGGCCTCTACCCACTTTTTGATCTTTTTTTTTTTTTCCAGAGCAGAAGGGAGCACAATGCTTAACCATAGGAGATTTTTTTTTTTTAAGTGAAGTGAGAGAACCAGATCAGCCAATGGGAGTGTTCATGCCCAGACTGACATCCTTCATGTCTCTGGGATCAGGCACCTGCCCCTAAACACTTGCCATTAGGCAAATTCTGACATAAAGAACAAGGAGCGTCTATTCCATATAGTTCCTAACAGGCTTCCTAGTCTCCTGTTTAAACCTCAGGGGCTGAGCAAAGATTGTTCCCCATACAACCAACCCAGCTGCATGAGAAAGAAAGAAAGATGCAGAAAACAAAGATAAATCACATAACAAAAGTTAACTCAAAAGATAAAATGCTTCAGAAAGATTCAAGACGGAGAATATGGGGAATTAAATTATCAGAAAAATTAAAAAAAAAATTTTCCCAGAGATTTAAAGAGTCCATCAAATGCCACCAGATCTATATTCATTGAATGAAATTTCAGAACTTTGAAGAAAGATTCTCCAAATGCCCAAAGAGAAAAAACCAGATCAGCTACAAAGAAATTACAAATAAAACCAGTATCAGACTTCTCCTTGATCTCACTGTTACTAGGAAACATTGAAGTGAGGCCTTTATAGTGCTGTGGCAAAATTTCTAAACTAGAAACCGTAGCCAGGAAAGCTATCAACCCAGTGTGATGGTGGGGAAAAAAAATATATGTCAGATATTCAAAGATTCACACACAAAAAATTCACTCTGAGGATATCTCCTGAGGATGATAGACTAATATAAAAGCCCAAGTGAAAAGAAATTTCAGAATAGTAGCTGTTTTAAAGACCCACAAAACAACTGGTATGAATTAAAAGAGGACATCAGCGTCTTCAAGGAGACGGGATGGTTTTTCAAGGAACACATCCAGTGTCAGTGATATGATGAGAACAGATATAAAATAAATGAAAGAAAGAAAGGAATTAGACATGCCCACTGTGTATATGGGGAAACCCACCCAAATAAGTCCTCATGCAAACATAAGGCAAATTAAAATGCACCGCAATTTTAACACGCAGCAATGTAATACTGAGAGAGAAGGAGGGAGAGACTTCATCTGATCCTGGTGACTCTGGAAGCATTCTCCTTGGAGTGGGGTGTAGTTTTGGGACCTATAGAGAAAACTGTAAATATAACTCTTATTCACTGCAGTGAAAAAAATATATAGTCATCAGTATAAAAGGGCTGTTTATTGATTTTCAATGTTCAGCATCAACCTGCAAACAGAACACAAAAGCCTTACTCATTCTTACACAACCTTGACAAGGTAAATAAAAAGTGCAGCAGGCTCGGGTGGTTGCATATGGCAGGAGAGAAGTACAAGAAAGGGCAAGAAGGACAATAACCCCGTCTCACAGCCAGGACCTGGGCCAGGACTTGGAACAAGCCATGAACGTCCTAGGTAAGGTTAAATAGGAAAACAATAAAAAGAGGGAACGGTGATTTTAAAACCTAGGAAAATCTTAAAAATCGAAATTAGAAGGGGGTAGTGTCATTTTCCTTTTTGCATCATCAACGTAAATTGTCTCTGGTTCTTATTCCCCCAAAGAACATGATCTTCATATTTAGAATTGTGAAGGTAGTCACCGAAAGAAATTAGAAATTACTTCAAAATATTTCTTCCAGTATTTGGGACTTGGTTGGGAAGAGAGGAGTTTGGAGACAGTTCTTTAAAAATGATTATTATGAGCTATTCTTCTCTATTTGATTCGTTGTCATGTGTATATATTATTTCGATTTTGAAGATCCTTGAACATTGGCCACATGGCAAGCATTGTGTTAAATACCAGACAGTTAAAGGTGACACCCGCCTTGCAGCAGAAACAGCTACAGAAACAAAAAAATGACCAGGACAAGGAAACCTTACTAGGTTGGGTTCGCGTAAACTGGGAGAAAGCAAGACAGAGCAGGGAACGGCGGCAGTTTGCTTCTCCACAGGAAAGTTCATGGTATGTTTGGCCAATTGATTGAAACTGTTGGTATAGAACCCTCAGAGAGATGAATTAAAAGAAGTGTTTAGGGCTTAGAGGCTTGGAGACTTGCCTTGGTTCCTTCACATAGATAACATTGTGGTCAGGCAGATAGAATTACTGACAGTTTGGAACTGCAAGAATCCTTAGAGAGACTCTATCCAATCTTGCATTTTATAAACAAAGGAAACTTGATAGTGGTGGAGCAAGGGCTGAATATCAGTCCTTCTGCTTCTGAGTTTGGTGCTCGATCAAAAGAGTTCCAGACTAAGACATTCCTCCAACAGGACATTGGTATTAGTCACATGTCTACCATGGGCCAGGCACTGTGCTGGCTTCTTGGTACATGCTCCTTAAGTTAACTCACAGCAGTCATAGAAGGTAGCCATATAAGGTAGACTATACCTACATTAAATTTGATCAAACTAAGATTTAGAAAGCTTAAATCATTTGTCTAAGTCCTATAGGACTGCAGAAAGACAGAGCCTGAATCTGAAAGACCCTATCTAACCTCTAGGTTCGTGGCCCTTGGCTGTAGGCTGGTGGTATATACCCTGCTGGTTGAGATGAGAGCAATATGTCCTTGTATTGTGACCAGAGGTAGAAATAATAGCTAGCTCATGCTTAATCATGGAACATATCAATGCAATCCAGTAATACAGGCAAATACCCATCCCAGCACCGAGCAAGCAAGTCTCTCTGATCTGCCTCTCCACTCCCCCATGACCATCCTGGGTGAAGGTCTGGGTGCTGCCAGGCGATCCTTCTTAATTAGAAGGGACCCCAGGAGTCTTTGCACAGCCCCAAGCTATTCCGAGCAAAATAAACAGGAAACGGAAAAGAGGGAGAGGAGAGATAAATCCTCACTGACTCTAAAAGATTTATACTGACAATATCCCAAGGAGCTTATGAAATGTATTTTTTTCCTTTTTTTTTCTTTTGGTGGAGGAAAACTGCTGATGAAAAGATAGCTCTCAACTATAGAGTTTCATTGAGAGTGAAAATACTTTAAGCTCAGTCTTTTATTGATAGTCCAGTTGCACAAAATAAAATTCATATAAACATCATCTCACATATTAGAACTGGAAAAATAATCCATCTTCCAGTCAGCTTTGAAAGAGTCCCATTATTGAGGTACTGCATTACTGAATTATAGAGACAGAATTTACATGCTTCCCACACCTGGGAATGAGGAGCATGAAGACAGGAGGAGCTTCAAGCCTCAACACGCCAGCACCTTCAGCCTGATTGTTGAGGTCCTTTTGTGTGCTATGTGCACATCCATGCATGCTTGTCTTCTTCCTGAGATAAATGGAGGAACCCCCTTCATGTAGTCCACATTCTTTCTTTCAGCTACTCAAATAACTGCTGATTTCAACCCGAATTTCTACCAACTTGAAATTATTAGGGCCAAGTCTCAGTCTAGGGTATATCTGTTGCTCTCTTATGTGTAAATGACCACACAGGGCTTGGGACAGGACATCCTAACTTCATACCATAGCCCCAAAGAGTCCCGAGCAAGACTGTGCTACCAGAGATTCTCCAGGACCCTCACCTGCTCTGGACAGAGCAGAAAGGGAAACCCCAGTCATTGCCAGAAGCCATCGTCCAGCATGGCACGTTTCCTTATAACAGAAACACACCAAATCTCTGAGATTTGCTTTTAGTCACACCTTTGTTCTCCTGTGGACTGGTGGTAGAGGACGAAGTTGGGTAGATTATCTCTCCTCTTCTCCCCTGCTTCAGATCAGTCCTCTCTGATTATATCACCCTCCTGCTCAGAATTTGGGGCTCCCTATAATCCACAAAATAAAATGGAAATCTTCATCCGGGAATGACATGTTCTCTGTTCTGTTCCCACCACCTACCACCCCAGGCTTTCTCACTTCCCACTCTTCTCTCCACATGTCCCCCTCTGCAGCAGAGCATTCTCTACCTTTATGTCTGTACCCCTCCTCTTCCCCTCCACTTGTGCATGCTGGTTCTGCCAATTTTTCTGTTTTCCTTCCCCTCTGAGATCTTGCTTGAAGGTCTTTTCTTGCTGAGTCTTACCACCTGGACTTGGGTTTCCTTCCTGGCACCTCCCAAGGTGTTTTAGCCACCTTTGTGTGATGACTTTATAATCTCTAATTCTGAGTACAGTTCTTGCAGCCATCTCTTGACCCCTACCAGACCTAGAGTCCCTTGAAGTCCAGAACTGTGACTGCTTCATATCTGTTTTCCCATAGCAGAGCCTGTGCCTGAATGTTTGCTCAAAATAGGCATCCAATAAAAGGATTGTGAGAGCATAAAGATTAAGGCAGAGAGTGAATATGAATTCAGTCCAGGGTCCATCTGCTCTTGTTTCTCCCTAACTGCTCCTCTGAGTTTCTGAGTTTCACACCCTGGACCCAAGATATCATGGTCATATTTTAGGGGAAAGGACACAGTGTAATGATGAGGAAGACACCGGGGAAAGAACACTGCTCAGAATTCCAGAGACCTGGCATCTGGTCTTGACTTTTACAATAAGACTTCAGACAAATCGTTGCCCTGTTTTGAGTCTCCAGTCTGCCTCTCTAGAAATGCAAAGGGTTGTGTTCTATGATCTTTGCACTTCTAAGTCTGTGTCTTTAATCTCTTTCTTTCCTCTGTGCCCATGACAAGAACACCACCCTCCAATACCCCCAACACACACATGCACACACTGTAAATTAGGGATAGAATAAACCTTATTTACTGAGAGCATTTTTCAAATGCCCCTAAGCTATGTTGAAACTTCTCAACAGGTACAGAGAACCAACCCCAGCCCCTGGGTCCCAGAAACAGTCTTGTGCTCATCTTATCTTGATCCTAACTGGAGGTCACTTAGACCTACTCTGACACAATACCTTCTTCTTGGACGATGCCATGCTTCTGGCACAAATCCCTCTTTTGTCTGCATCACTCTTTGCCACAGGCTGTGAGGTCATTTGCTCGAATGGTAAATTGGGTTGTCTGTAGAAGAAAACCTCCGAATTGCATGGGACAGTGGTTTAAGAAGGCTGAGCGCTCATTAGCTGTTTTCCACTGGAGAAGGAGGGGATTACATGGAATAGATTTCCACTGCCGCAGAAGCAGAATCTATTGGTCCAAACCTTCCCTGTAGAAGTGGAGCAAGTAAAATTAACGCTTCAGAAGGAATGTCTGAAACAAGTGCACGGCGCTCTGCTGCTCTGCTGATGGTAATCTCTACAAATGTAGGTTTGTGGAGGTCATTTGGCCTGTGCCACTGGAACCAGGGTTGGCTTGTCCCACAGGAAAACTTGGCTATAGGCACAGCACTGGGGGGATTTGTAGGGAAACCTGTTACAAATCCACATGACTGATAGACACAGAACTGAAAGGGATCTTAAGAGATTATTGAGTTCGGCCAACATTTTTCACCCCATTTTATAAACAAGGAAACTGAAACCTGAGAAAGTAAATGCATTGCCCTAGATCACTCAGCCAGTAAGGGAAGGAGCAGGAGTTCTTTGAAAGACATGTTTTGTTCCTGTTTCACAGATGAAAAACTTGAAGACATAGAGCTAGTAAGTAGCAGAGCTGAGGTTAGACCCTCAACCTGACTCGTTTTAAAGCCTACTGAGGAAATTGCTGTCCCACTACATCAGTTCATAATACTTGCAAAAAAAAAGAAAAGAAAAGAAATCAGCAAAGAAAGGAGAGAGCAGTGTGTGCAAAGAAGGTGAGAAAGATCTCTAGCATCTCTGACGTTGGATGCTTTTGATCTCTGGGTCCTCCCACAGAGCTGCTGTTGGTTCTTCTGCTTGGAAACATCTGCAGATTCACTTTTCCTGTCTCTTTCCAGGCTCCTTCCTCCTCCTCAACACCTCAGCAGACTCCAAGCACACCATCCTGAGCCCCTGGATGAGGAGCAGCAGTGAGCACTGCACGCTGGCTGTCTCGGTGCACAGGCACCTGCAGCCATCTGGGAGGTATGTCGCCCAGCTGCTGCCCCACAATGAGGCTGGAAGAGAGATTCTCCTGGTACCCACTCCTGGGAAGCATGGGTAAGTCCTTCCACTGCCCCAAACTGATTTTATAAAAGGCAATTTGGTTTTTGGCTGCAAATTTCCAGACTCAGTGACATCTACTTAAAACTCACAATTGTCCTTTAATAGGTAGGTCCAGATTGAACCATTACTGCTAATATCCCCTGGGTAATGTCTTAGGCATTGATCTGTGGGTCCCCCTGACCGCCCTGGCTAGTGGTCCTTCCAGAGGCCAGAGGACCAGCTGTCAGAGTGGCCATTTAATGTGTAGATGTTAAAGATATTCATTTCCCAAAGCCCAGATGGAGCCAAGAAGAAAATGGCTAAAGAGAATGTTAAATGGCTGAAATTAAAATAATTTAATATGCTAGGAACTGGGTTTTACCAGCAGAACTTGGACAGGAAGGGAAAAGAAAGACTACTATGGCCACCCAAGAGGTCCTACAGGGGTGTAGGAGAATTAGTTAGGGATAGCACACCAGCACCGATTCAGTAGAGATTTGAACAGAGCTTTGTACTAGAACCTCTGAGGCATACACAACCCTAAAGTTACACCCAGTGCCTATGACAGCAAAATCCTCTGATCTCTCTGGAGGTCTCACTTTCTCAGAGATCTATCAGATCTCTACAGGGAGTGACATGGAAAATCAAACTCCATTCATTTCATAATTATAAATACCATCTAAGTCTCCAGCTTCCAGGGGCCCCAAATTTGATAACTGTGTAATCAAATGGTAAAGGATCCTTCTTTGTGACATGTCTATAGGAGGAAGAGCCCAGATTTGTAGTTCTACTTAGACTTGGCTTCATTCTTTAAAAAAATATCTTTTCAGAGGGGTCCCAGCTGAATAATGACTGTTACCCATCCTCCATTCTCCTGGTGTGCAGGAGGAGGGGAGTCCAGCCTATTGCTTTGCCAATAAGGCCATGTGATCTTCTTGGGAGTTTCTTGGCAGTCTGCTCCCCACTCCCCACCACTGACCTGTCTATTCAGTTGTGCTTGGAAGAAATACAAGGGACTGAAATCCCAGCAGGAAGGACATTTTGGTGTCAGGAAGGATGTTCTCCTCATACCTAAATTCACATCCTTCCTCTTGCCTTTGAAATACCTCTTTGCCCGGGGAAAAGTGCCTCTTGCTCTATAAACCAGCAGTCAGAAGTGCCAGGTAGCTGGGCTCCCCACTGTTTTGGATGTGCTGTTCTCTGATGCTTTCCAGTGAGAAACGCATGGGCAGGGCCTGCAGTGGCCTCTGCTGTGGTCCCATCCTAAAGGTATTTGCCCAGCTTCAGGAGCTGTGTGTTGACTTCTGCACTCCTGGTTCCCTCGCCACCCAGCCAAGCAGAGACAGGAAGCACTGGCTGTTCCAGGCTGCTGTTCTAGGCTGCTGAGCCTGCAGACAGTCCTTTGTGGTGTTGTGTGGGTGAGACAGGGAATTACTGATGTCACAGGGTGAGCGGAGTTACAGACCACCCTGAAAGGCAGGCTGAGAATGTCCAGGAGTGTGAGAGGAGCTGTGCCAGGACATTTCAGCACCTTCTGAACGGCAGTACCATTCTGTGCAGCAGTCAGGGAGAGAGTAGCTCCTTCTTGGGTATAACTAGCCATAGGGTCTTGCAAAGGGTTTTCTCCTCTTTATCTTCCTGCACTGATAACTATTAGGTAGACCCCATTTATCATATGAGAAAACTGAGAAATAGATAGTGCCATGGTCCAAACTGGATTCTGGGTCTCTTCTCTTTTCATTTGTGCTGTTTTCAGACAAATTAAAACCTCTCAGCAGGATGAGCCCAGGGGCATGTGGCACTAGTGCCTTTGGGTACTACCTTCCTTCCACAGGTGGTGAGAACTAGGAGACTTCTCCACCATGGTATAAGCAGGCCATGAACTTCACACTGAGGCTGCCATGGCCACCAGCCTCAGGGTCCACCTGGCTGGCCAGTGAATCCTCTTCCTGAGGTGACTTTTCCATTATCACAGGGGCTGGCCTGCCCTCTGGAGGGTGTCAGTTGATGCAGGAGAGAGGGAGCAGGATTACACTGGGGTGAATCCAGGGACCCAGGGCTTTACCTGGGGCTGCCAAGACTTCTACAGGCGCTTTGTCATAGGCCCAGGCTCTCGAATCTCAAGTACAGAGATGTTCTCCCCTAACTCTGGCAGACCCATCTTGGAGTTTAGTGAGCAGGAATGATTCCAAATTCAAATCAAAGATCAATGTGGCTAGGGTGGAAGGTGGCTGCTGCAGGGATAATCAATAGCCTGCTCACTGCATCGAGGATCTCTGCTCCCCTGGGCATCTTGGCAAGCGGCAAGACACGAGGCACTTACCCAGCAAATCAAAGAGCTCTGGGTATTTGTATAAAGTTAGACCAGGCTTATTTTAGCCTCATGTTGTTGACATTTGGGGCAGAACAATTCCTTTGTCGCGGGCTGTCCTATGCAGATTTGCCTAACATTCCAGGTTTCCATCCAACTGGATGCCAACAGCACCTCTCCCAGGTGTGACAATCAAAAACACCTCCAGGCATTGTCAGATGTCCCCTGAGGGGCAAAATCACCCCGTGGAGAACCACTGAGTTAGATGGAACATTTTAGAGCTGGGAAGAACAATGGAATTTGCCTGGTTCATTCTTCTCAGTTTATAAGTGTAGGGACTAAGGACCAGGAGGGGAAGGGACTTGCTCCGAGTCCCATTATAAGTCTCATTTTTTGGTAGCTGAGTGCCTGGAGTCTTACATTTGTGTTTATGTGCCAATCACTGTAGTAGGTGCTGGATTACAAAGACACATAAGGCCCAGGCCCTACCCTTGAGTAATAATATCCATTGCTGACATTTATTTAGCACTTCCTAGATGCATTGCCGCTTGCTGCTGTGCACATTAGATGCTTTTTCTTATTTAAGAGTCACATCACAATGAACTAGATTATTATTACCCATTTTACAGATGGGGAAGCTCAGTGAGTCCAAATAACCTACCCAAGGTCACAAGTTAGACAGGCTGGAGGGGTTCAGGACCAGCCAACCAAACTTCAGACTAATTTTACACATTGCTATAAGAGCCAAATTAGGCCATTGTAGTATAGCAGAAAAAAAATCATAGCAGAAAATATGAATAGAAAGTCCTAAATCTAAATCTTAACTCACTGTTCAGTTGTCAGTTCAATAAATAATCATTTATTGAGGACTTTCTATTTGCTAGGACAATAGAGGTGCCAGGTATACAAAAGGTCAACCCCTCTATCAAGATTGTTCTGTGGCTTTAGGCAAACCCCATTCCCTCTAAAGCCTCAATTTCCCTGACTGTAAAGTGAGAATAACGATGCTGGCCCTGCCCCCATACTATTATGGGATCAATGTAATAAAGGATAAATAATTTTGCACAGTCCAAGTATAATGCAGACATACAAGGAGCTGTTATTGAAGATTCTAATGGGCTTTGCTCTGCTTAGACTTTGTGATCATGAGGGACTGAGATTTCTCTGCTTTCTGATTATAAGTCACTGCCAGCATACAGAATCCAGTGGTTTCCCTCAGTCAAAACTCACTCCCTTTAATGTCAGCGATGACCTCAGCAGCATGATGCTCAGAGCAGCAAGGGGGACACAGTGATATCCTGGTGATGTTGACTGTGATGATTCCAAGTGGTGCTGGCTTCCTCTCATAACAGGAAATGGTGGTTTGGGGACCAGTCATTAGACAGCAGCACTCAGTGTTTGTAGTTGGAAGGGAGGAAGTTGTAATAGGAAAGCCATCAGGGGAGATCCTGACTCAGAGGAGTGGGCTGAGGAATGCCAAGTCAGACGCAACCAAGTCCCCAGAAACTCCTGAGTCGTGAGCTTGCTGGGGCGACTCTGGGAGCAGCAGCAGGGAAAGGCAGGCCGGGGGACACAGCAGCTACTCCCTTCCAAGTGGCCTGGAAAGCAGCACAGGGTACGGGGTCTAATGATTCACAGAGTATGAGCAACTGTGTCTGCCAAGGCGGGATGGCTTCAGCAGGCTGCTCCCAGGGGACAGGAAGACTGAGCCCAGCCGAGTGCTCACTCTGAGCACTGTTCATCGGCCTCACCAAGTGCTGAGCCTGCTCATCGGCCCCACCAGAAGGACTGCAGAAGCAAGGAAACAGAAAGCAGGGCTGTCAGTCAGCCCAGACCTGGCTGGCCACACCGTCAAACAGGCATAGGACATCATAGCTAGAAATGAGTGGCCACAAAGTCCCCATGAATTGAATGAATGTGATAATACCTATTTAATATGGTGAGATGTAAGATGGCAGAAGGAAAATGGCTCACATTATGCCCGACGAGCAGGTGCTTAATAAATGCTACATCCTTTTCAGTTCATATATTCTTTTCACAACCGTGGACTGAGTGCCTTCCATGGAATAGGTGCCAAAAGATGACACAGCTGAAACATGGTCACAGCTTTCAAAGAGCATCCGGTCCATTAGGGAAGACACAGCAAAATAGCAATAGCACATGCTCATGCTGATGTTTTTAAATGGAGGCCCAGAAATATTAAGACGTTGAGCTAAGATCAGCAGCAGGCATCACGAGCATGGGTAGCCTAGCTCCAGCCTCTGCCAAGTGAGTGGCCACTGCACCAAGCTGCCATCCTCATATGCTTTAGAAAGATCAATCCAGGGGTGATTGGCTGTGTGACATCGGTGCCCTTCTGAGTGCAAGCTTGAGGGTTGATGTTTGGGGCCATCTAAGCACGTGGCTTTCTCCTGCAGCTGGGGGTATCTGGGGACTTTATTATGTGTGACCAGAACCACACAGTGTGTGGTGGGAAGAACTGGGTCCTGAGGGGACAGAAGTTGCCAACCGCTCAAATTACTAATATTCAAACAAGATGCTTTATATCTAAAGGATTTGGTGGCACTTGTGCTGCAGCCATCTGTCCCAAGTGAATAAAAACCTGGGTCTGGGCTGGGAACCCACGTAGCTGTCAACCCTTATTTAAACCAGTCAGTTCTGACCAAAGATGGGGCTTTATAACCAGCAACAATGCTAATGGGAGGCGTGCCAGCGTAATGTCATCCAAACAGAGATCCATCTGTGGGCGGCAGGAGGTGCGGTTTGAGTCTTGACTTCACAGCTGATTCGCAGCAGGCTGTGAGCAACCAGACCCCTTCCCCGTGTCTGGCTTCTCAAGTGGCAAATGCTCTGCTTCCTTCCTCCACCCCTGCAATGCCAGCTACCCCTTCTCCAGATGCCACCTAGGACTGGCGCAGCAGGACATTTTTCTCTCCACCTCTCTGACTCTGACTGCCCTTCTACCCTAAGGATAAATAGGGTGACTTCGGCAGGCTGAGTGAGGGGTGGTCTCAAGGTAGGGCTCGGTGGAGACATACCAGAGGCATTTGCTTCTGAAAAGATACCTGACTGCTTTTCCCAAGCTGTGGTGGATTTCACTTGAGACCTCCCGGGGCCATGTGGCAAGTCTGGCCTGAGCAGGGAACTCCGAGTTCAGCATTCCGCCAAAGTTCTCCCCGAATCCTGCCTGCATGATGAACGGGCTCAGGAATTTTTTTAAAAAGGTGATCATTTATTGAAATTGATGCCCTCGAGTGGCAGTGTCACAATGATTTAATTTCAGGCCCAGCTTTTTCTTACTTTCAAAGTCATTCATAGTGTCAGCTTCTCTCTTTTTCCCCTTGGTCTGAATAACACACTAATAAATATACAATAAGGGCTTTAATGTCTAGGTGATTTACACTAAAAAGAGAAAGCCATTCAAAGGCTTTAAAGATAATTTTTAAAAGCCTTAAAACTCACACCCGGGCTTGTCAGGGCCATATTTCCCGGATACCCTGTTATAGGAACAGTTGTGTGACTGAGTTCTCAGAGCCCAGGTGATGATGAGACTCAGGTGCTAAGTGCTTCTGGAGCTTGGGGCATCTCTGAATGTCTGTGAGCCTCAGCTTTCTTATCTGTGAAATGGTAATAATTGTATGACCTCATTGGGTCATCATGAGGATTATGTTGGAAAACATGCAGATCAGGTGCTAACGTGTCCCCCACATCCCTGGCTGTCCCTTGGGGGGGTTTAGGATGCCCAGGATTGTGCAGAGTAGGCATAAAGAGAGCCGAGATTAGGAATAACACATGCTCCTCACTCTTGAAGTGACCACTTGTGTTCTCTAAGAGGGATCCCAAAGTACCAGTCCCACTGACTGCTCCCAGTTTTGCCATATTCCTCGCCATGGTGAGTGGTCATATTGAAATAATTTCTGAAGTGCTAGTCCTCTTTGGGGGAACGTGATCTTCTGCCATTAACATGGTAGGTCTCAAGCTTTGGTGGTACAAATCAGTCACTGATTTTATAAAATTCTATGACTAATCCCATTCTGAGCTCTTCTGATTTTATTCATCTTGGCATGGACATGAGCATATGCATTTTTAGAAGGCTCTGAGGGAATTGTGGCATGCATCAAAAGTTAAGAATCATGGCTAACATCTCCGTTGCATTGGTTGGTCATGTAAGCTGGTGTCTTTCTATAACCCTTTACTAAGCTCTGAGTAGGAAAGTGGAAAGGAAACCTTGGAAATGTGAGCTAAAGCGATGAGCAGGGTGGACAGTCATTTTTCTGCCACTCATGGTTGGACAGGCTAGTAACAAGGCTGTTTGACCCTGACCTTATCCTGGGGTAGCTGGGGTGTATGTAAGTCCATGAATGTGACTGGTCTTCACTGGTGCGTATACTCACAATACTTCTGTTATTCTGAGTCCAAAAGGACTATGGCTTTCGAGGCCATAAGAGATTGAGAAGAATACAGCATAGACTAGAGAGAAGCCAGAAAGTCTCCATCCTACCCACTGATCCCCTTTGTACTTCAGAATGTCGGCTGTTGACTCTCCTTTAGATCCAGGTAGACAGCAGAGCCTCAGTCCTCCTGTCCACCCTGAGTGTCTAATGCAATGTCGGGGTACCAGCTGGGTCACATCCACTAACCCATTTCGTCTTCCCTCAAATCTGAGTCCCACACATCCTTCTCCTCATTTTACAGATGAGTTAACTGAATCTCAGAGAGGTTTCGTGATCTGTCCATAGTCGTGGGCAGCACAGGGGAACACAGATTCTTCTTGGCTCCATATTCTCTCCCCATGGCATTTCCCCAAGAGGGCTTTACAGGTAAACCCTGGCACCATGCTGGGCTCTGGGGAAACTGAGAGCTGTTCTCATTCATCATGAAAAGCTCTTTTCAAGGACACTCATCTGACATTTGGCCATCAAATCCTGGCCACAAACCTTGAGGGTAGAGACCTTGGCTTGTATATATTATATATATTTAAATTTCTCACAGCATCTAGTACAGGGCCTTGCACATAGTAGGTATTCCACATTAGGTAGAAGGATCTGTTTAAAATAGTTCTTGGATGCAAACTTCTTAAATCCAAACTGTGGGTCTAAAAATTAAAGCCCAGTCTGAGATCTCGGAAGAGTCTCCAATCAATGGAAAGATGGAAAGCACGTTCTCCCTGCCCTCTACCCACACCCAGGGAGAGATGCAACCCTCCCTGGGGCTCAGGAAACAGCTGTCAAAGTGCACCTCAACTGTGAAGGTTGCCACTAAGTACAAAGGACAATTCGTCTCCTGGCAGGTAGAACTTTTACTCACGATTGCTTTCATTGATGGGCGTCAGAAAATAAATAAATAAAATAAATGAAAAGACCATCAGCTTCTGCCAGTTTTGACCTTCGAGATTTGACAGCAGAAGCCTTGTCGTGGGGCTCTTTTGAGATGGTTGCTTTTGTTTCCTCCTCGGCCCTGGATATTTGATGAGTGGAACACCAGGAATAGGAGAGAATTGTGAAATACCTGTCACCCCTTGGCTTGTTAGAATAGCATTCTGGCAAATCCCATAATGATAAATATATGTTGTATACAAAGAGAGGTCAAAATGGACAGAAACAATCACGTCTCACCTCACAAGTGTTCACTGAGGTTCGAGATTTCCCAGTGGGGAAGGAGATGCTAAAATAGAAGGATTTGGATGATAGCCCCTGGTGTCAAGAAATTCACTCATTTGTTTATTTATGCATTCCATCAACAAATATTCAGGAGCCTTCCTCAGTCCTAGGCACTGCTGGGACTCTGGTGGCCCCTCCTGTTTCTAAGCTCACAGGGAGGTCTGGAATTGGACAATGACAGACAATTATGATGCTGTGGGGAGGGGCAGTAATGGTTATTGTACATGAGTGTCATGGGGGTGCTGGTGGCCTTTGGACAAGGTGGCCCAGAGAGGAGAACTTGAACTGGTTCCAAAGGGAGAAGAGAGTAGGTCAGGTGACCGTGAGAACAAGGTATCCTGTGCAGACAGCTCGCCTGTGTCAAGGCCGGGCAGTGTGAGAAAGCAGGCCATGAGCCGTGGCTGTGTGATCCTTTGAGTTTGTTACTTGGAAACTACCTGTCCCCACTTATCCCCTCATGTGCATGTGCTGGCTTGTGTAGCGACAAAACTCAACCTCTGCCATTCAGACCTCACATCCCCACCACCTCTGCTTGGAGCCAGTGTCCTGGTGCAGAAGCTCAGAAGATCTCCACGGGGTCTGGCCGCTGCACTTTCTCCTTCTCTCTGCTGGTACCTTCCTCTCCAGTGAAGACTCCTTCTGTGTAGAAGTCATGCATGCAACATTATTTTACCATAGCACAGGTGGAGTTCAAAACACACTTGTTGGTTATGGTTGGCCCAGATTCCAGAAGTCTCCTGATGGCCCTTCCCTCCCCACTGTGCATAAAGGGGAGTTGATGTGATTATTCCCCATGGATTACCCTTCACCCCTTTTATCCCAGAGACCCTTTTGTGTTATTCAACACCCAGAGCAATGTCTCTGCCCCCCATGAGAAGTTCTGTAGGGTTTCTCAAGTAGCACTGGGTACCAGTGCAACCACATGGCCTTGTGAGAGTCACCATTGGTTACTGGTCTCTCCCTCCTGATAATCTCTAGGGACCCAGTGTACTCTCCTATTGGCTCCTAAGTGCTTACACATAAAGGATAGGGAAAGAATGAGGGGGCTTGCTGTGGAGAGCCGGGACCTAGAGTCTAAGGAAGCACTCAGTTCATCAATCTTCTCAACTTGCATAGAGACCGGGAGGAGAAGGAGGAGGAATAATAATAATAACAACAATAATAATCATATAATTACATGGTGCTCACTCTCTGGTGCCAGGCATTGTTCTAAGTGGTTGCCATGTCTACTCCCATTCAGCAAGGAAGGTGCTCTCATTATTTTTCTCAAAGCGAGGAAGCTGAGGCTCAGTGAAGTTAATTAACCTGCCTAGAGTCACACAGCTAGTAAGGAAAAGACTGAACTTGAACCCAGGCAGTCTGGTGCCACAATTCATGCTCTTAGTCACTACCCAATGGGCCTCCCTATCATCAAGTGATAATTAAGGATAAATTATTATTAACCATTATTTATTATTAATTAATATCCAGCTGCATATTTTTCTGTGGTGCAAACATAATCTCTCCAATTCAAATTAAAGGGTATAATTCCAAGGCCTGTTCATAGAAGAAACCCATTCTAGAGAGCAGGCAGTCCTGGGAACCAGGTCAAGCAGGCCTTATGCCCAGTACTACTGAGGTCCAAAGAGTCCACCTAGGGAGCCAGGTCTCAGCTGTCCTGTTTCCTGAAGCTCCATCCAAGACCCATGCCCATGACCTTCAGAGGCCAAGTCTGAGGGCTGGGGTTATAGCTCAGTTGATAGAGTGCTTTCCTTGCATGCATAAAGCCCTGGGTTCAATCCCCAGCGTCACAAAAAATAAAATAAAATGATATAAAAACAGAAGCCAAATCTGTTTGTGGTGAGGAGACAGAACCAGGTGATAGAATTACAGCTCTTTAAGTTGCATAGAAATATCCAGACAGCCGGTGCTGATGGCTCAGGTGTGGGGACACACCATGGCCTGCACAGTAGCCCAGCTCCACTTGCCATTCACTCCTGGCCTCAAGGTAAACATCCGTGTTCCTGATTCCCTAGTCTGCTTCTAAGTTTCCCTTTGCCCCCTCTGTTTTGTTTATAGTACCATATGCACATGCCTAGCTAAACTCCTTGCTTTCACAGAAATGCATTTTTTCATGGTTCAGAGCCTTAGTTAAGAGCTATAGCAACTGTGGGATTTCAACTTTAAAAGACTACACACAGATTTGGTGCAATGTCTATTCCTGAGAAAATCTAACATCACTAAGTGCAGTGAATGAGTGCTCCCACTGCTTTCAAATTACTGACAATTTCCCCTCTGCCAATGGGTAAGTCTTGGGATGTAAGGAAGGGGAAGGAATTTGGGGGTGACCTCAGTGTGGTACCTGAGATCAGGCTGGGCCTGGGGCATAAAAGCTGCTGCCATTCATTTCCAGGGGCCTGGGATAATTCCTGAGACCATCAGCCCCAGGGCACAGGTTTCTGAGGATCCAGGCCAACCACACCCCTCACTGCAGCCAAAATGCCTGGTACATAAGGGGAATCCAGGGAAAAAGAGTAGGGCTGTGTTGCCTTCTCCTGGGCTCCTATTCTTGACTCAAAGTTTCAGTTTCAAGAGAAGGAGTGAGAGAAAGAAGCCACAGCCAGGTTGTTATTCTGTGCCACATGCTAATTCTGTGAAACGTCCCCTTGAAGCCCTTGAGAATAACCTCAGTGACTTTTCCTGGACTTTAGAAAGTCCCTAGATGGAGCAAAATAAAACCTCAGTGAGACAGCTGGCAGGTGAGTGTTGCAGGCTATTCATCTTCTGCCTCAAACCATTTGGCAGACCCCTCCCTGTCCAGCCAGGGTCAAATCGGAGCTCCTTGCAAGCCTGGCACATGAAGCTCTGAGCTGGCCACCCCTTGCTGGAGCATGGCTCAGCTCATCTCTGTGAACTCAGCGTGTGTGTGTATTAAACCCTCACAGATTCCCCACATGAAGCAAACTATCTCAAGCCCTCCTTCTTCCCCCACCTTCCTGATACCAAGGACAGCCCTTCTGCTTCAAGAAGACATGTGCCTCTCCTGCAGCCATTCCCAAGACCTCAGACCCATTCCACTTGGTTACAGGATCCTGTGCATGAACATGTTGTGCCTGTCCCATATCCAGTGCTCACAGCACTGGACCACACTTCTTCCTTACAAGGCTCTTGCATCAATTAGGCTCCCCCAAGAACAGGATGGGCGTTATTTATCATCGTATCTCCAGTGCCTCACGCAGCACTTGGTTCACAGTATGTGTTCAGGAAATGCCTTTTAAATGAACATATTCCTAAATTATTTGGACCAGAAACTCTGAAAACTAGAGACCTGGTTTTAAGAAAAATACATCAAGAAAGTTCTTAGCCAAAATTTCATCTCTAGGCTCCATAACATCTCCCTTCCTTTTATATCAGATTTAATGACGGTCCTCAGCCTGGATCATCTTCATCTGTAGCCCTAACCATCCCACACAGACAAGCAAACGCTGGTCTATGTGAGCCTTGGCAATGAGATTGTTCTGATACTCTCGATTGCTCTTTCTGTACTTCTTTTATTTCCTCCAATTTTCTGGGTTATTTCCTATATATTTCCTATTCTTCCACTCAAGAATTCTACTTGGTATTTTTCCCCCAATTCCTCTTTTTCCTTAAAGGCTTGCTAGTCTTTACACCACCACTTAACCACACTGACTGCTGTTGAGTGTTTTATCTTTTCAGACAAGCTAGGGTGAATTCCAATTGCATTCTCTCTAACGGCTCCTTAAATATTTCCTCTGTTATTTTTCTCTCCCAGGACTAAAATTCCTCCCTGGCTGCATGAAATTCTAATCAGTATTCTATTGGATGTTTGCCTGCAGACCTTGGACTGACCCCCACTGTCTGGAATTTTCTAGCCTTCTCCCCAGTACCATGGTCACCTTCCCTGGGAGTCCCTTAGTGTCCAATGGGTCATCCTCTCAATAGTCCTAGACTACGTACGTTTCTACAAATCCTTGCTCGTCTACCAACTCCCTTGATGAACCCTCTGTCACCTTTTATATCATGAGGATGGTCTCTAGGGTTTGGACAGCTGGTGGTCGCAGGTTCATTGTATATGAAACATGAGCCAGGGAATTTAGAGATTGGCAAAGCCAGAGTTCAGTTGGAAATAAAAAAAAACCTGTACCATATGTCTGTAGCCTTTGGGTCCTTGACTTTCTTTTGTGGCTGCTTCTCCAATTTCACATTCCCACAAGACTGTTCATGGTTAAAAGGCACAGTCCACCTAGCAGGACTTGGAATATGTTTTGATCATAGAATCATGAAGCATTCAACAATCTTAAAAGTAATTGAATTCAGCCTCTTCACCCCAACTCCAAACCAATATAAGAATCTCTTCTGAAACTCCATTAGCTTGGATTTTCCAGGTTCCACCCAATCAGGATGCTCACCATCTTGCAAGCACAGATCACCCCATTGTAGCTCTGCTTTAGCTCTTCGGGAGAACTTGATAGTAGACTCTTGGCTTTGTAACTTTAGAACATTATTGAATGTCTCTAAAAAGTTACTCAATATCTCTAAGCCTCTGATGTTTCATCCATAAAAATATGGATTATAGGATCTTTATGAGGATGTCTCGTTTAACAATGACAACCAATGTGTATTGAATGCTTACTGTGTTTTTTAGTATTATAGCCTGTGATTGTATTTGATACTGCAATGTCCTATGAAGTAGTCCTATGATAGTGTATGTAAAGCACCTAGAATGATTTCAGCGCTCGATATATTGGTTGACCTTTTATTTGTCCTTCAGAGTCACAGAACAAGCTCACTTCTCCTAGCAAGGTTATTAGTCATTCCTTTCAGGATAGTTTCCATCTCTCTTAACTTTTTTTGCAGGCTAAATGATTTGTTTCTTCTACAGCATGTTTTCCATGGGCCTGTTCTTCAGATGTGATTTTACCAACACAGGGACCACTGGTCTTGAGTTCTCTGGGACCTCCCCCACTCCTGAAATTTAAGCATGGCTTACTGGCTCATTGGCTGCATCCTGGCCACCCTAAAGTTGGCACGGCCAGGATCCACGGAGCCTGCTAGAGCATTTCATAAAAACCATTTCTTAGCTTATTTGTGTCTTTTCTTCCCAAGGGAGAATCCTCAAGTTTCTCATGCAGGCAAAGAAGGCCTTTCTTGTTTGTTCTTGACATTCCCAAAAATGTCTGATTCAAAATGAAATTTAATTCTGGCCCCAGCTTTCACGTCATCTTGCTTTGTTTGTCATCCCTGTAGCCTGCCAGCTTTGCCCCTTTGTTCCCCTAATTGCCAGAGACATTTTTATACTGAGTAAATTGCATCAGGCTCACTGCAAAATGAATCAATTTGGGAAGAGTATGAGCTGCACTGTTGTCTTAAGTGTGCATTAACATTTAGATGCGTTATTTAAAACAGGTCTGGGGTTAATGCCAGAGAGATAGCTTCATGACTATTCTGACTCACTCCCCGATGCCCGACTCCACAGAAGGGAATGGGGGAACCCTGCAACCCATCTCCAGCCCTTTTTATTCTCCATCTCTCTAGGGAGGGCTTGAAATAGGTGGGCTCTTTTAAGAGCTCGGATTTGGGGATCTGATTGACAAACTGAGTTTGACCCAGTGATCTCAGAGAGAAACAAAGGCCGGCGAAGAAAGAAAGAGAAGCTCTTTCATTATATATCATGTACACCCACACGAAATCCACGTTTAAATACACATCACACAACCAGAAGTCTTTGGAGGTAAAACCCAGCAACAACAAAGAAGTAAGAGAGCCAGCCAACCCTCTAGTTTTAAAATTAAATAATGTCCTGGAACTGGTGGAAAAGCAAAGCTACAGTCCTGACAATCGGGTGGTGATTTGATGAGCTAATTCTTTTATCATCAGGAGAGTCAGATAATATCTCCATTAGTAGCAGAAGGTTTAAAAATTGGAGAGAGAGGCAACACCAGGACAATTGCCTGATTTATGCTTTTTCAATCACCTGGGCTCATGGCCTAAACTGGTAATGGACTCCATCCATCAGAAAATTATTCTATCTGGCATCCTGGTTTCTGAAGAAATCTGGATGTCCTCATAGAGAATTGGTTAAATGATTTAATGTGTGTGAAAGCTCTTAGCACAGTGCCTCCGTAAAAGCCAGTTGAATCTATTCAGTCTATTTTAATTATATGTTCAAGATATCATGATCCATTAGATACACAAGAGAAATAAAATATTAGTTGTATAATGAAGATCCTGAAACCCTGAGATGTATAACTATCAGCAATGTAAACGTGGCACCTTCTCAGGGACATTAGGCTGAAAACCTTTCCCCGCACCCCTTCTCTCTGGATCCCTAAGGCTGTCAGAGAGTAGTAGCCCCAGGCTCCTGAAAACTCACCACCCGAGTACACTTCTATTCATTTCTCCCATGACTGCCTCAGCTTCATGGCAAACGCTATACTTTCATTTTGGTGACCCCAAAGTCCAAAACAGTGCCTGATGCAGAAGAGGTATTCAATAAGTGTTTGCTGACTGAGCAATACAACAAAACCTAAAAAAAAAAAAAAAAAAAATGGTGTAATGCTGATTTGGGAGTTGAGGCTGGTGACAGGAGAGGTTTCTAAATGCTTTTGTGCCAGGCAAGCCGACAGCAGTAAGCTCCCTGACCAGAGGCAGAAAACCAGGCACATTCCCTGCCAACTGGTCTCATAGCTTTCAAATGATGATGGCTAACATTTTGAGCCCTTGGCATCTGCCTGACATTGTTCTGAATGCCTTTACCTCTTAATTTTTACTATTTAATACTCAGACTGACATTGCGAGGTAAGGTATTATTACTATCCCCATTTGAGAGAGATGAAGAGATTGAATTTGATTCAGTCACACAACTAATAACAAATAGAGTTGGAGTTTGAGCCCACAGGGTCTTTCTCCAGAGGCCATGACCCCTGTACTATATGATATGATGTCTCCAAGAGATGTGAAGAGATGCATCCCCTTCCCCAGCAAGGGATTTCACAGTAGCCCTATCAAGTGACATATCAGGTGGACAGGGGCAAACACCAGTGAGATGAGTATCTCCTCTGCATGTCCCATATGAAATAGCACCTCTATATTCTACCCAGTGGGCCCCATTAATTTAGCTACCTCTGGACCGAGGAGGGAGAGTTCTCTATTACCCATTTGAGAAAACTGAGAGCAGAACTACCACAGGGTTTGACTGCAAGCAAGAGGGGTGTTTCGTGTCCCTCTCCTCCTGCATCCTAAAGATGTGCATGGGGACTGGGAGCACATTTGTCTGATCTGCACACTCGCCAAGTCCCCAGCTGTGCACTTAGTAGAGGACTTTCATTCTATTCCCAGGTGAAATTGCATAAGGAGCCACTAAGAGAAGGGATGCATACCTAGTGCATTACTGGTAAACTGAGGCAATAGGGAATCGTCTACACCAGTTCAAGCTGCGCCCAGCCCAGGGCTCCAGCTCTCTTGCTGCCTGAGCTCTCTCTCAAATCCCTGGACCCTGATCTCTCCCCAGCCTCACTCAATCAGGCTTGAACTGGCCTTTCACAAAGGCTTGACCAGGACTTCTAAAAGCTCCAGAGGAAAATTGAAAAAAGAAATCTTTTTATGAATTCGTTTATGACAATATTTTCCTCTAACTGAACTTTCCTCTCTGGCCTCTTCCTTTGGACGCCTGCACTAAATGCTTTAAACAGGCAGCTGCTAGGATCAGAGATTCAAAGTCACATCTGAATCTTTTGTGCTGCAACCCTTTTACTAGGCACTTCTAAAGCTGGTCACAGGTCGGTTTTGATAAAAGCCAAGCTAAGTCCCACCAGTCTTGCTATAATTAATAGTGTGCTTACATGATTAGAGAAAGAAAATTATTTATTGATGGTGAATTCACAGAGAAAATCAACAGATGTGTTTCCCACAACCTCATAATTCCATTGTGACTCTTCTGTCTTGGCTGCATCTTGCCCCATGGACCTTTCCCTCCCCTACTTCCCATCTCATCCAGGCTAATGAGTGCCCTGCACTTTGGCTTCATTTGCTGATTCATTTACTAAATGCTCATTTCTGTAGATACTCCTATGTGAAGAGAAATGTGCTAAAGGATGTAAATAGAGCTGGGGACAAGCAGAAATCATCATTATCTTCATGAAGTTTACATTCTAGCAAGGGAAAGGAATGTTGTAATTACATGTGTAATCATGCAATTGCAGGATTACTATAGTGATCTATGGTGGAAGAGTGGGCTTCTGTGTGTTCTTCTAAGAGGTGACTTGACCCATAGAGGAGGATCAGGGTAGCCTTCCCCAAGGAAATGGCATTTGAACCAACTCTGAAGAACCAGTGAGATGAACAAGTGGCAAGACTCTTTCTAGAAGTGGGCATATGACTCTTTCTAGAAGTAGCATATGAAGGCCCAGAAGGGAAAGAGGTGGGATAGTTTTAAGAAAACCAAGGAAATCAGGCATTGGGGACTGAAAGAAAAGAGAGGTATATTTGAGAAGGCTGGGGACAAAGATGGCAGAGGACTGATCGCAAACATTTAGGACCATAATCTTTATCTTGAGAGCCAACCAAAGCCCATGTAATTTTAAAAATAGGACTTTGAGTGAGCTTGAAGTAGGACAGGAGGGTATGGAGACCTCTGAACTTTGCAGAAGCTAGGGGATCGTCCTGACGGGGTATAGAGTGGAGGACAATGGACAGGATTAGTGGTGGATTGGATACAGGTGGGAGAAAGTGCAAGGCTTTGTTTTTCTGTCTTGTTTTTATTTTCTTTTTTGCTTGACCAGTTGGTTGGATGAAGCCATTCATTAAATCAAGAAAAAAAATAATAAAAGAGGCACAGGTATGGAGGGGTTGGAGTTTGTAGGAGAGTTCTGGGCTGGAGGAAGAAACAGGAGTTGTTGCTGGCATGTCCCATGTCACTGGAGCCATAGGAATATATTAAGATGCCTAAGGAATTGACTAGTAATGAGTCATACCCCTAAACATAAAACCTAAAGCTAAGAAATTTCTAAAAGAAAGTCTTTGAAAATCTGGCTAACCTAAGGTTTCCTAGCACAATAAAAAGCATAAACTATAAAGCAAAATATTGATTAATAAGAATATAAAAAAAATTTAAATTTGCTCTTCAAAGGATTCCATTTTAAAATCAAAAAGCCAAGTCACAAAAGGGAAGAAAATATTTGCTAGATCTGACAAATGACTTGTGCCCATCCAATTAAGAAATAGGCAAGAGATTTTCCTAGGCACTGCATAGAAGAAGATCCACAAATGGCCACTAAGCAGAAGAACACAGGAGAAGATACTCAACATTACTAGTCAGTGGAAAATTAAAATTGCTAAAATTAGGAAGATGGATCCTACCATGCGTTGGCAGATATGAAAAACTACAACTCTCATATACTGCTGGTTAGAATGTAAAATGTATGGCTGCTTTGGAAAACTGTTTGGATGTTTCTTTAAAAAATTAGTCATGTACTTAACCATCCCACTTTTACGTATTTACCCAAGAAAATAAAAACATATATCCATACAAAAAATATGTGTATTAAAATTTATAGCAGCTTTATACACGGTAGTCCTAAACTGGAAACGACCTAATAATTCATCAACAGAGATGAATTAAAGAAATTGTGGATTCTCTATGCCATGGTGCATTGTCCAGTAGTAAAAAACAAGTGAACTATTGATATG
Organism: Marmota flaviventris; assembly: GCF_047511675.1. NCBI lineage: Eukaryota > Metazoa > Chordata > Mammalia > Rodentia > Sciuridae > Marmota > Marmota flaviventris. The sequence continues at coordinate 22,551,921 of NC_092511.1, read as the reverse complement.
GCACCATGGATGAACCTCACAATCATCATGGGAGAGTAAGAAGTCACATAGTAGGGCTTCCACTTACGTATAATTCCAGAAAATGCAAAGTAGTTCACTAATCTGTAGCACCAGAAAGCCAAGCAGTGGTCATTTGGGGAGTAAGGCAAGATGGACAGCAAAGGCAGGGGAGAATTATGTGGTGGGGAGAGAGGGTTGGACATAATGGAAGTGTTCTATAGTCTCAATATGGTTGTGGTTTCCTGGTATAACAGCTATTATAAATCACCAAATTGTAGACTTTAAATGGAAGCCATTTATTGCACATAAATTATACCACAATAAAGTTGATTTTTAAAACATACCTAGAATACAGTCTGAAGACCCAAGAGCCAAGAGTAAAATCTGTGAGAAGGAGATGAGGAAGTAGGGTGTGCACCAACAGATCAGTGTGCCGAGAAGCTGTCAGTGTGCAGGATTAGTGAGAGGGAAGCTGCAGCCAGAGTAGCAGTGAGGTCAAACCTACCTCTGTGCCCCAGCTGTCAGCCTTCCCAGGACTCTTCGTCCCACTCTGTCCTCTTCTTTTCTCAACTCTTTAAAACTAGCTAGACTACAAAGCAACATTCCCATGTCCTACCTGGTTAGTAGATGCCGGGAGGTTGTTTCCTGTACTCTTTGTGCTTAATCTATCAGTGGCCAGGGCTATCTTTGTTCTCAAATTGTAGAGGCATTTCTGGTTTTCTTAAGGAGATTTCTGTTTTTACTACTAGTTATTGAATTTTTACTATATGCTAAACATGTTACATATATTGTATATATTAGATAATTGTAAAATCCTGTAAAGTAAATATTATTAACTTCCATTTACAGGGAATAAAACTAAGGGTCAGAGAAATAATTCTCCAAAGCAGTAGAACTGAGATTCGAACTCAGGTCCTTCTGAGTTCTAAAATCTATTCATAAACATCATAGAAACTGGCTCCTTTAGGCCAGGGCCATGAGTTATGCTTATTTTTTCACATTACTGAAACCAGTTTGGTGTTAAGCACATTGTAGATGATAAACAAATATTGATTTATCTATTGACTGATTCCCTGTTGACACGGAGGATTGAACCTGGTCCTTTACCACTAAGTTACATCCCCAGGACTTTTTATTTTGAGATAAGGTCTAGCTAAGTGGCTGAGGCTGATCTCGAACTTGCAATCCTCCTGCCTCAGCTCCCCAGCCACTGGGATTATAGATGTGTACCACTGTGCCCAACTCAACTAATATTTTTATGCTTTAAAATAGCAACCACCTGCCACCAGGGACTCTTAAGGGACGTTAAGATGCTAATTACTAAGGACATTTCATTCTTGCCAGAGCAGAAAAAGGAATTAATTAATTAAGGGAGCCCCAGACTGGATGGGAGGAGTGAGAGGTGAGTCAGCTTCTTTTCTCTGCTCCCCCATCTGCCTTTCCACATCAGGGACTTCTTCCCCTTGCCTGCAAGAGCAACCATAGGAATGTTGGGATGTTCTGGCTATTTCCATAGGTCACCTTGGTCCAGACCCAGTGCAAAACCTTCCATTACATCCATGACCATGTAGGGAATCCTGGTACAGGTAGAGGAGACTGAAACCACTACCTGGCCTTTCCTCTTCTGATTGCAAAGTGGCTAGTCCCAAACCCAAACCACAAACAGATCACAACCGCTGACTACAAATACTACCCCTCTGTTGCCTTGAAATTGAAGCTCCCTCTCTAGGACTGTCTTTCTTTTAAAATGTCTCTCCCCAACCCTACCTTTGTTTTTTGTGGCTCTTTGTGGCCCCAAAAGTCAGCATTGTATTAGCCTAAAAGGTTTTTTTTTTAGTTGTTTTAAAAGACATTCTATGGGAAATAAATTGGAATATAAAAAGAGAGACATGTTAAGAAATCTAGATTCCAATTTATGAGTCCTTGATTTTTTTTTTTTTTTCATAATTTAGGGTGGAAGAATTCATTCAATGAATTCATGGGAATAAGGATTCATTCATGAATAAAGGTTGCCAAGGATTCTTGAGAACCTAGAGTAAGATACTTGCCTAGAAGGTAGAAAAGCTCGTTTATTCCAGATTTCAGGCTTTATATTCATTAAAAAGCATGAGAGAAGGAGGAACTGGAAGGGATTGTGCAAGTGAGTGCTGAAAGCTTCTACTGATCTAATTTACTCTTAAAACAGCCTTCTTAAGGTTGGAGGAACCCTTGTTCTTTTATGCTTTTCTACCCTTATGCTTTTCTATCTCCATTACATTTTTTTTTAAATGTGCTCCTTTTAATGTCCTTCCTTTTTTAGACTAGGGGAACCAGGGATAGATTGAAGATGCTTCCATGAGAGATGAAGCTAAAGTCAGTGATGCTGAGAAAGGTCAAAACTAGAAATGCTATTTAAATACTGAATGCCAGGAATTTACTACTAGTTGCTTACAAACATTCACAACAATCGATGCCCTTTTCTCTCTGCTATTTTCATTACAGGGAAATCTCCCACACATGACCATGGGCACTGTGGTCAGTGTGTGTGTGTGTGTGTGTGTGTGTGTGTGTGTGTGTGTGTGTGTATCCCAGAAACAAATGCATTTTGATAGCAAGCCTTTGGTCTCCCTCTTCCTTGGCTGTCCACAGATGGGGTACCTGCATACACTACTCACATCTCATTTCAAATCTTTCTCCTTTTCCACTAAAGTAAAAATACTTCTTAAATCAGAATCACCAAGGGAGGAGCCTGGGCATCTCTCTAATAATGCACCCTTGGTGATGCCTATGGTTGGACAATCTTGGGACCCACTGAACTTATGGCCAAAACAGAGCTTCTCAATGTTTGTTGTGCTTATGAATCACCTGGGAATCCAGTCAAAATGCAGATTCCACTTCCAGTAGGTCAGAGATGGAGCTGGAAGTCTGGGTTTCTAAAAAGCTCTCAGCTGATGCAGATGCTGATACTGCTCTGACCTGACCACATGGGGTAGGGAGGGTCCAAAAGGAAATGCATCTGAGAGCCCACACACAGATGTTAATTGAGGCCAGAGGCCAGAACAATTCAAGAGGGAACATGTGTACTTTCTGCACTCCTTGCACTCTGCCTAAGTGATGGCAGAAATCCCTCTCAAGAAAGCCAGCTTGACTCTGCAAGGTGGTCATTTTTCAGTGCACTCTCCAAGTTCTAGATCAGAACTTTTGCAGGGTCAGGACTCAAGCTCACCACACTCCCAAAAGACACATGCAGTCATTAACTGATTTTCAAATGTCCAGTAGAATATGTAACAACTGATGTTAATCCTTCCCTTGGACAATCAGCTCCCCAGGACAGCTAAAATACTGTGTTGTACCAGCAGATAGTTAAGCAGGTCCGCAGAAGCCTGCGTCAACCGACTTCGATAGCCACTCTCTTTACTGTGGGGCTCAATCAGCTTCTCCTGCCTTTCCTGCTACTTTGAGAAGTTCCTCCTTTTCTAGAGTTTTGGATTCCATATAATCCTGCATCCTTACAACACTAAACCCCCTAGGCCCTCACCGTCCTGGGGACTGAGGCCTCAAAAGTGTTCATGAAACTCCAGCCCTGCTGCCTTGATTTGGGTATGGAAGGCAGTCTGCTTCTTTAAAAAATTATTTTAATATTTTCATAGAGGTAAAATACACATAATGTAAAATTTACTATGGGAACCCTTCTTAAATGTACAGTTAGGAGTGTCAAGTACATTCATATTGCTGGGCAATCATCAGCAACACCAATCTCCAGAACTTTTTCAACATCCCAAACTGAAACTTCATACCCATTAAATAATAAATCCTCATTTCGTCCTTCCTTAGCCCCTGGCAAACATTATACTTTCTGTCTATATGAATTTGACTCTTCTAGGTTTCTCATATAAGTGGAATCGTTTGGTGTTTGTCCTCTGGCAATTGGCTTATTTCATTTAGCATAATGTCTCCAATGTTCAATCATGTTGAAGCATGTGTCAGAATTTCCTTCCTTTTTTAGACTGAATAATATCCCATTGTATGTAAGTACCATGTTTGGTTGGTCCATTCATCTGTTGACAGTCACGTGGTTACTTCTACCTTTTCACTACTATGAATAATACTACTATGGACATGGGGATACCAATATCTCTTCAAGACCCCGATTTCAATTTTCTTGGGTATGTGAACAGCAATGGAATTGCTAGATCATATGGCATTTTTTCCACCTTTTTGAGGAGCCACCATATTGCTTCTGTAGTACCTGCACCATTTTACATTCCCAACAGTACATATCGATTCCAGTTCCTCCATTCTTCACCAACACTTCTGCCTCTTCCTCACCTGTAAGAAGGGCCATTACTCCAATGTCCCACGTTAAACACTCTCCCAGTCTTCTCTGCCCTCTTCAAATTTTACCCAACTTCTAAATCCAAGTCCCACACTTTCAAAAATATCAGATGTATAAGCCCCCCGATAAATAATCATATATGTACCTGATACCATCCGTATTTTCCCATGATGATGAATGTCTCATTCTATAATCACCTTCTATTACTCTATTAGTAGTCATAGTCTATGTTCTTTGGTTTTTCCTAGTAATAAAACAATTGGTATTTGTTGGAACTTGTTTAATGAAATAATATCAAGAAAAGAAAGAAGCATGCAGAATCAGAAAAAGGATTAAATTCTCAAAGCTTATTCCATATCCAAAAACTGTTCATGAAGAAAAGAAACTGAGTCCTGTTTTTCCCCAAAATCATCTTTGGCCAAGCCTTGCTAAGAGCCTCTTTACCCACCTGGTTGGACGTCCTTCCCCAGGATACAGTCACCTTGGAAAGCACTGACCCTAAAGATCATCAGGTTAGGAGAGATGGCTGTCCATGGAAGATTGAGTCTGGGAGGGTAAGCCACAAATCTGCAGCAAACCAGAATTCATTGGTTCAGGGGATTGCTGTGGAGTGTGTGTAGATTTTATTACAATGTCTGCAGCCACTTATATTACACAAGGGCTGAGTTTTCTTCCATATCCATTCACCCCTTAGTGAATGCAGGTAAATAGCCCCAGTGGAGCTGTTGCTGGCCACTGAAGCAAACCAAAGGTATTTTTCCCCAATTAATCTCTCCCATTTGAGTTTGAACTCTTCTCAACCTCCCATTGTCCTTTCTTTAGGGATGCTATAGCACACCTCTTGGCTACCTTATATTATAGAAAGAGCTGAATAGTCCATGTTGACCTCTTGAAATGAGAGTTTCTTGCTACTCCATGAATGCTCTGGATTTATGAGGTGGCTGTTGTGGTCTCCAGGCTGCTCTATACCCACTTGATGACATGAAACAATTCTATGAACCTACAGCCACACAAGCAGAGCCTAAGAAAGCCTGGGACCCGGTTCTAGTGTCCTTTCAACTTTTTCCACCCAGAATGGGATTCCAGTTATCTCAGGAGTACATGAGCCAATGTAGAGTTGTTCCCAAGTTCAGTGGAACCTGATAGGAACTAGAAGCTCTGTCAGAAAAGAGACACTTAGGACATCTAATACAACTTCCATCTGGAATTTGAAGCCCCTGCCAAGCACTAATCAGTCTGAAACTTTCCTTACCAGGAACTTTCTACCCCCAAAGACAGTTCCATCATAATTAGCACACTCATTCTGGAGCCACTGATACCTACCCCAGGAGTCTGTGGAAGAGCAGGTCCCTGTACCCTGTTCCCCTGTCTATATAGTCTTAGAGAAGGTATATGTGATGCCTAAGGACCCAAGGGCAGGAGAACTGCTCTCAGGGTGTCTTCTCCTGTAGGGAATTCCTCAGCTTTCCTTCCTGGGAATCCCAGAGAAGTCCAGCTGCTGCTCCCAGTTAGGTCCTATGAGTGACCCAAAGCCTTTTGAATTGCTCTCAGCCCAGATGGCTTTCCTTATCCAGGTCCGATTACTAACACGCCTCCCTGTCACCACATTTCCTTCATTATCCTAACAGGGCAGGATACCTGGGTGTCAGCCCTATTTCAGGCCCTCATCACCTCTGTTGACCTTGGCTCTGCTTTCCACCCAAGATGCCCATCTAAAAGGCTAACGTGGGCATATTATTAATCTGTTGAGCATCATTTAGTACCTCCTTATTTCCCGGGGGTCAAGCCCAACCTTGCTGATGAAACTCGAGATGTCTCAGTTCCTCCCTTTTTGCTCTGCCCCAGCCACCTCCCATTCAGGCCACCATAATCTCTCACCTGATATAACAGCAGCCTCCTAACTGGCTCTAATTGAGCTTCCCCTATTTCCACCTTGGTCCTTTCTAGATTATTCTCTATATAGCAATCAGAGTAAACCAGTATTATGCCAGTGTGCCTCTTTACTGTAAACCCTTTGATTGGCTTCCCATTGGTCTCAGAATAAAGTCTTGGCCTAAGACCCTAAATGACCCAACTTTGCTTACTTCTTCCCAGACTTCTTCTCAGACTTACTGCCCATTTGTCTCTTCAAGTCACAGTCCCTTTGCACTTGCTGTTCCCAACATGGAACACCTTTCCTTGTTCTATAATTGTCATCTACTGCTCATCACCTGGGTCTCAGCTGAAACCCCACCACCTCAGGAATGCTCGCAGTGTCTGTTTGCCTGTCTCTGCATTCTGTTTAGTTGCTTCTACCACTACTAGAAATATATAATTACTAGCTCCATGTTTATTGCCTGAGCTGCTTCACTACAAAGAAAGCTCCATTAGGGAAAGAATCTGATCTACCTCATTATACCCACAAGATCACCTGCATCAAACTCAGTTCACGGCACGTGGTAGGTTCTCCATGAACATTGTCCACTGAGTGCTAAATGAATCCTGCCCATGCTATGTCTCCACTCTTCCTCTTCTACCACTCCTCAGCCCCTACACCCACATTCTAGCCATGTTACCTGAAATTCCCTGAAGACTCTGGCTATTTTATGTCTCTGTGCTTTTGCACACATTTCTGGGCTGGGATTCCTAAATTGTCATGTCTCCCTAGAAAATTCACCTCTACCTCCTCTGCAAAACCTTTCCAACTTCCGCAACCAAAGTTTGTCAGTCTGCTGCAGAATAGTACCCGTGCCTCCATTCTTGCCCTTGAAAAAATTGGTTGAAATGATTATTCTCCTATCTGTACCTCTTCAGGCTCTGGTATCTTCTTACCTTCTCCATCTCCACTAACCTTCCTCACAATCAAGTACAGAACCTGGAACACCTTAGTTGCTCAACAAATATTTGTTAAAAAGACAAACGAATTGAGTGGACAAGCAGTCTTTGACTCAATCGATCATGTTACCAACCCTCTGGTAAACTGAGTGATTCTTAATACCATTTGTGTCTCAGTTTCCTCACTTTCAAAATGGGAATAATAATTTATTACCTCCCTATTTTGTAAGGTTTTAATAATACACTAAAATAATAAATACAAAAATAGTCTGAAAAAATATAAATTCATTCATTTAAAAATATTTACGGAGACTTTTCTCAGTGCTAAGGCACTTGAAATACAAACTTGAAGACAGATTTGTAGAGTTCTATTTCAAGATTGCATTATCACTAATTAGTGGCCGTCCTAGAGACGTGTCTACCTCTTATTGTCTTGGTTCTCAGTCTGCAGCCTCTTTGCATCTTTGCATTAATCCTTTGCTTGAGGATTCACTGCACACCTGGGGTATTCTGGTTTCACTGGAGTTCTCTGCATGCTTTTCAACTATAATCATGGCTGAATGATTTCTTCAGCGATCCCAGTTCCACTTCAAGAAAACTGTCAGCAGTACACACAGCACCAGGCCCATCCATCTGTGTAAGAGATAATGTAATTCTAAGACAATATTTAACGTTGTAGGATGAGGCATAAACTCAATATGTTTTCAGGCAGAGTGGAAAAAAATATGTGCCCCATCTCATTAATCACAATAAGAATGAGGGATGGGGCAGATACCCAAGCTGGTGCTGTTCCCTCCAAGTTAATCTGTCTTAATACTAGGCCTTTGATAAAAAGAATGCCCATGTCGTCGTTCTGCTTGTTCAACGGCAATTTACATTGGGGGAGCTTAAGATTTATGGAGTAACAAGAATTTCTCAGTAATAAAAGCTTGAGTGATCCATGCTGTATTTGGAGGTAACTTCTGCTACAAACAGTCTCTGGGGAAAAAACTTCAAGAAAAAGATTTCAAGTTATGCATTTATAAAACTGATCTACTTGTAAGTACTTATTGAGTTCATTCATTCGCTCATTCAACAAATCTTTACTCAGCATTAATTCTGCCAGAAGCTCTGTTTGGGATTTGGGGAGTACAAAGGAGCTATGGTTTGTATTTTCAAATGACTCACATTAGGAAAGAAGTAACTCAAGGGCACAACATGAGCAGTAAGCTCCACCCGGACAGGATTCATCTCCATGGGTGCCTATTCCTATTAGAGATCCTGGGAAAGAGAGGATCATTTAAGATGTGTCAAGCGATGAGTATTCATTAACAGGTAAATGGATAAAAAAATGGGGTACATACACACAATGGAACCTTAAAAAGGAAGAAAATTCTAACCTGCGCTGTAACATGATGACCCTGGGAGACATTTCAATACAGGAAATAAGCCTGTCACAAAAAGACAAATACTATAGGATGCCACTTATTAGAAGTGCCTTAAGAATTTGAACTCATAGCACAGAAAGTAGAGGGTGGTTGCCCAGGACCAGGGAAGGATGGAGTGGGAAGAAGTTATTGTTAAAGTGGGATGAAGATTCAGTTTTACAATATGGAAAAATTCTGGAGATGGGTGGTAGGGACAGTTGCACATCCTGTGAATATACTCACTGTCACTGAACTGTTCACTTAAAATGGCTGAAATACTTAAATTTATTCTGGGTATATTTTAGCATGATAAAAAGTCATTTTCTTGTTATGGAAAAAAAAAAGCTAGCAAGAAATCCAGAGATTTTGGCCTACTTTTTCTTCTATTAGATGAAAAAGTAGGCCCAAATCTCCATCATGTCAGATTAAGCCCCGACTTCCTTAATAAGACTCCTATAGTGCAAGAATTAAAATCAAGAATCAATAAATAAGATGGATTCAAACCAAAAAGCTTCTTCTCAGCAAAAGAAACAATCAGTGAGGTGAAAAGAGAGCCTACAGCTTGGGAGCAAATTTTTACCACTCGCACATCAGATAGAGCACTAATCTCTAGGGTATATAAAGAACTCAAAAAGCTAAACTCTAAAAAAACAACCCAATCAATAAATGGGCCAAGGAACTGAACAAACACTTCTCAGAAGATGATATATACTCAATCAACAAATATATGAAAAAATGTTTAACATCTCTAGCAATTAGAGAAATGCAAATCAAAACTACTCTTAAGATTTCATCTCACTCCAGTCAGAATGGCAGCTATTATGAAGACAAACAACAGTAAGTGTTGGTGAGGATGTGGGGGAAAAGGCACACTCATACATTGCTGGTGGGACTGCAAATTGGTGCAGCCAATATGGAAAGCAGTATGGAGATTCCTTGGAAAACTGGGAATGGAACCACCATTTGACCTAGCTATCCCTCTCTTCGGACTGTAACCAAAGGACTTAAAAATGCATGCTTCAGGGACACAGCCACATCAATGTTTACAGAAACACAACTCACAATATCTAAACTGTGGAACCAACCTAGATGCCCCTCAGTAGATGAACGGATAAAGAATATATGGTATATATACACAATGGAATATTACTCAGCAATAAAAGAGAATAAAATCATGGCATTTGCAGGTAAATGGATGGAGCTGGAGAATATAATGCTAAGTGAAGTTAGCCAATCCCCCCAAAACCAAATGCTGAATGTTTTCTCTGATATAAAGAGGCTAATTCATAATGGAATTGGGAGGGGGATCATGGGAGGTTTAGACAAACTCTAGATAGAGCAAAAGGGTGGGAGGGGAAGGAAAGGGGCATGGGGGTAGGAAAGATGGTGGAACGAGATGGACATCATTACCCTAAGTACATGTATGAAGACATGAATTGGTATGAATATACTTTGTATACAACCAGAGATATGAAAAATTGTGCTCTATATATGTAATCTGAATTGTAATGCATTTTGCTATCATATATAATAAATTAGAATATAAATAAATAAATAAATAACTGGGAAAAAAAGAAATCCAGTGAGAGCTTGAGGCAAGAGATGCAATAGAGTTTTCCAAGGAGATGGAGCCATGGGAAGAACCTGTGCCTTCCCAGCGAAGGAGGGAGAAAGAGGGATTAGAAGGGTGCTCAGGATGCACTCAGGGTGTCCTGCACAGAACGGAGGCCGTGGGAAGGGTGACCACCACCAGCAGCAGACCAGGGAGGAACATGGCAGTGAAGGGCTGGAGGGATACACGGAAGGCCTTTAAGAGGATGACATTAGTGGACCAGAGACCTTTGGATTTGACAGCTAAGAGGTAACATCTTGAGAGCATTGTGGACATGGAAGTAAGGCTGTGAAGGGTGAAATGCCAAGTGAAAGGAGAATAAGACTTTGAGGTTAGACAACAAAGGAGAGAATGATTGTAGAAATTCGAAGGAATCTGTTGGAGGAGAAGGAAGTCTCCTGATGGCCTAGAGGAAGATAGCAAATGGAAGATCTGCCCAGTTACAGGTGAGACAGGGCCAGCAGCAGATCAGAGGGACATGCTGCTCCAGGAGCACAGTTAACACTGATGCTCATGAAGTCCAGCTGGAGGCAAGGAAGTTGGGATCTGCTCAGAAGATGTGGAGAAGTTAGAGACTCAGGTTCCTGATGAGGGTGAAGCAACGGCTCCAGGAGAAAGAGCTAGACCAGGTGGAAAGAAGGGAGCAAGTGGCCAGTGAGGAGCACTGGAGCCTGGAACTGTGGCTGAGGGGCTACCACATGGTTGGACAGGGCTCCAGGATGTGCTGACGAGGAGGGGCACCACCCAAGCTTAGGGAATGTGGAGGATGTTAAAATGTGCCCAGTGATGGTGACAGGCTGATGAGGTGGAGACAGATGATGGATGAATAAGAAAAGCAACCTCTGGGGAGGGGAGAGGAGAGGAAGGGGAAGGTTTACTTGACTAAACAAAAAGAGCTTGCTGAAAGCCAGAGGCCCTGGGAGGGGTAGTCAGCCAGGAAGAAGTGGTGGGGGAGGGGCAGTGGGCTTCATGGAAGAGGCTTCACTGTGGGAAAAGGTAAGGCCACTGTGAAGGAATGAGGGACAGAGGGAGTTTGGGACTTTTAGTCTGAATGATAATGGTGAACTGTTGGATGAAGGGGCAGGCCAGACCTGTGAGAGAATTCCAGAGGGTGACCTCAGGGAGGCATATGTGAGGTGACCAAGGCATTAGAACTCGAGTGTTTGGGAAACTGGGTGTCCCTCTACCTGAGCATGGAGGGAGGCCAGAGGAGCACTCAGATGTGGGATTCTCAAATGCCACAAAACCAGAGTCACAAGCATCTACCCTGGGAATGGAGGTCTCCCGCTTCTAATTTGCAGACCTGCTAGTCTGGATACCAGGGTTTCCATTCCAACTGCCACCAGCCAGTTTCATGAATTTAACGAGTACACCTTTTCTTTCTTCAGAGGGGGAAATTTTACTCTGGAGTCTTGGACTCCTTCACTGCAAAATGAGAGTGTTTGGAACAGGCCATCTTCCGGCTTCAAAATGCCACGCTTCCATAAATCTGTGTCCGTGGCTTCTTCCTGCTGCTGTTTCTGACTGTGCTCAATTAGAATGATGATCCAACTCCACTTTCTCTCCACTGGTGGGAGGAATAGACACTCATTAGGAAAAAGTGCTGCCCTTTGACTGAATGATAATGCCCTTACATACTTATCTCAATCAGGGCAGCTGTGAGCACCAGCTCCTTCTTGCAAATTAGAAAACGGCCCCCAGCTCTTGGCAGACAAAAGAGCAAAGACAAATGAGCAAAAGGCCATGGCTTGGCAAATGGAGCCCCGCCGGACTGAAGCACCTCCACCTCCTCCACGGGTGCTCCATCACAACACTCAACCTGCACAGTGGCACCCATGACCCTGATTTCAGCTCTTGTGACCAAAGTGTCTCCACTGCTAGATGCACCAGTACTCCCGTTTTACAGATGAGGAAGTCAGGATGTAAAAAGCTTTGGTGATTTCCTTGTATCTCCAGGTCCCCCCACTCATGTACCCTATAAATGCATTGGATTCCCAAAATGGATTGCATTTCACAACCATTCTGTTTACATGTTTGCATATTTACATCATCTAGTGTATTTCCTTGCCTAAATAGCTTGACACTTAATGAAGGACATCTCCCTCTTTCCCCCACCCAGTTAGAGTGCCTCCCCTTCCACTTTTCAAACCATATTTGGACATTCATCGTATCACTCACAGTCAAAATGCCATCTCATCTGGAAGGAATATAGCTGCAATATTAGGAGAGCGTGGAATACATACTGAAACCCATAATTCTTTATCCTCCTCTCAGCTCCCATAGGCACTTACTGAAATGCATTTGGCCAAACTGTGGGGAGGGGGGAGAAATGAATCCTAAACAATTTAATAGTAATAGCATAAGAAATCGTATTTTGACTTAAACTATTATGACTTATTATAAGTGATAGTATTATAAAGATTTCAGGAGCTCTCAATTAGTTTTGTGTTTTTGGACTTAAGAGGAAAGAAAAAAAATTAAATTTACTTTCTAGACCAAGAGAGCAATAATCATTTTATGACTATATTCATTTTCTTAGCCTCAGATGAAAAAAGGTGACCAGGGACTGGTTATAACAAATGATCAGTCCTTATTTTTCAAGGCCCCCTACGTGACCAAAACAATATGGTTTGTGGATTTCTACGCAAGCAGAATATTGAACTTAAAAAGAAGAAAAAGATTCTGTCTTCAAGGGATTTGTCCTCTTGATGGGAATATAAGGGTCTAGACACACAAAAGAGCTATAATTAGTTTTACAAAGATTTGCAAATCGCCGTCAAGTGCTGATTAGTAGAAGGCAACAGGGCCTGGGTCCTGTGGGGCCTGTAGAGAAGAGCCGGGGGCCAGAGAGCAGCAGTCCACAGGAAGGTATGCAGAGCTGAGAGTCCAGGGGATACTGGTCACCAGCACAGGCTCTGACACAGACCAAGGCTCCGTTCAGATTTGCTCAATAAACTGTAGCAGAGCATCAGTTGGCAAGGAGGGAGCCAAGTGTTGCCAATAGAGGGACTAGTCTGCAGAGACACGGGGACATCCACAGAGCTCCGGTGAAAGTTTTGTGTCCTTGTCATCTTGTTTCAAGCCACTGTAGGTTCACCATCTTGAAACCCTTATTATGAGAGCCCTCCTGGGCAGTGGTAGGAATGGAAGTCAGCCCACACACCAACACCATTTGGTTGGCAATGGTTTCCTGGCACAGGGTAGGGGTTGCATCCAGATTTGGTGAGAGAGAGAGAGAGTCATGGTAGATAATGGGGTCTTCCATGGGCAGAGAGTGCAATGGTACCCACTGGCAAATATTTACCCTCTATATTCCAGGGGATGCCCATTGATTAGAAAACAGCATTACGTTAAAAGACTACCATAAACTCACAAAGTTAGTTTTTATGAACCTAGGAGAGGGACATACAGTAAAGTAGGGAAAGTTCTCCCTTAAGATATTTTATTTTCATTTGTTGTAAAATTGTCAGAATATATCAATTTTTAAGAGAAAAAGCCTCTTTACTACCATATTCTGGGAAATTGACATAATGAACCTAAAAATCTTCAGCATCTGCAGTGTGAATGTCCTCAGATGTAGCATGACAGTGCAGGATGCAGCCTGCACAACTGTATACAGTGGCCCTGAACCAAGATAGGAGTCTCTGTTGTTTATGTTTGTTCTACTACCCTACAACTCTAATGAGAAGTGAGTTGCAGATGAGAGGCATGGAGTATTTACAGGATCTTAAAATTGGGGCTAAAAGTCTTGCATCCAATGTAATAGGTAATGGGTACAAAGCATATGTTATCCTTAAATCAGATATTCATGGGTTGAATGATTGTAATGCTTTGCACTTTATAAAGTACATTATACTTAAAAAAATGCTTCAGGTAAGTTATTTAATTTGATTCCTGCTATAGCAGATTCCTGAGCAAAGAACTGGCATGGGGGACAGGGATTGGGGCCCGGAAAAGGGATCCTAGTGTGTAAGTTATACAAAGCTTCCCTCTTTTAAAAAGGGACCGTGAGGTTGTGCTCTTTTCCTCTACTAGGTTTGGATCCTCTTAACTGAAACTGAAATGTGCATTTCATTATTTAATTTATCAGCATCTTGAGTCGACTTGCTAAATCATAGCTCCATTCATTGGCTGTGCCAGCATAATTAATTACACTGTGAAACCTCCTGACAGTATTCTCTAGGGGCTGAGGGGAAAAGACTGAGCACAAGAAAACAGAAAAATCTGGGTCAATTTTCTGTATATCCATCATAGGCTTCTTCAAGTTGAGTCCTTTCTCTCTAGTTGAGAGTAACCTTGAACAAGTCACTTTCTGAATTTTCTCTGCTGTCAAAATGAGGAGGTTGGGATAAATTATCTTTATCACTAAAGGTCCCAGGAGGAGAAAGGCAGTACATTCAAATTGGATAATTTGAGATATTTACAAAAGCAGATTCTTTACAAATGCATGGGAAGGCAGGGGAAGAAAACCTCCAGAATAGAGCAGAACCCCAGGGCTAATAACCACAGTTACTAGCCCAGTACTGAAGGGCAAGTCATGGTTACCAGAACTCACAGGGAAACCTGTGTAGAGAAGGCAATCCTGAGAGGGGCAGGCACCTTAGCTCAGGCACACACTGTGCAGCGCTGCAAAAGTGCCACTAGAGAAATAAATACCCCAATGCCAGGCTCCTCCCTCGCTTTGATCTCCTGCGATGTTCCCATTGGCCAAACCCAACCAGAAGCCAGAAAGCAAAGTAGCCTTGGAAGCACTCCATCCAGTTCAGCCTCTTGCAGAGAGAAGAGCAGAGTAGATGGCGGTAGGTGCACAGCCTAAGCCCATCCCAGCTCTGGAACCTACTTAAGGCACATTAAACATGCCAAGTGTTAGGTGTGGGAGAAGAAATTCTTTTCAGTAGAAAAGATATTAGCCATAAAAAAGTATACCATAGTTCCAACTGAGATTTAATAGCAAGGAACTCTGAGTTACAGGCAATGTCTCTCTCTCTCTCTCTCTCTCTCTCTCTCTCTCTCTCACACACACACACACACACACACACACACACACCCACACACACACACACATACACCACACATATACACACACAGTACAGAGTCTCTAGAAAGCTTTACATTTCTCAAAATAGCATGGAGTCAATCTTGGGACTTCAGTCTTAAGACAAAAATCATTGAGACACCCAAGGGTCCCATTGTAATGGTATCTCAAAGGCCTAACAGGCCTGAGATCAAAGATTTTAGGTCTGGGAAGGCCTTGAAGGAACAACTAGCCCAAGCCACCCCTTTGAGTTCTGGGTCAGCTCACCCTGGAACTGCAGAGACTCACCATTCACCCATGTCAACAGGACAGAGCCTCCTTTTGGAGCCACGCCCAGGGCCTGCTTCCTTTCAGCCCCTTTAAGATTCACTGCCTTGCTCCTAGTATCCCCCAGACTGCTGTTGTTAAAAATCTCAGTGGGGGCTGGGGCTGGGGCTCAGTGGCATAGATCCTTGACCCAATTGCCTTGTACATGTGAGGCACTGGGTTTGATCCTTAGCACCACATACAAAAATAAGCAAATAAAATATAAGAATGCTGTCCATCTACAAATACAATACAATAAAATAAAATAAAATAAAAACCTCAGTGGTCCAAATGTGGTGGTGGGCCTTCCATGGACCCTCTGGTTGGCCAAGCTCTCAGCATGGATTTCTCCTGCAGATCCTGTCCAAGGGGTTTTTAGCTGTGTCTTCCCTCACCATCAACAGAGACCCTGAAGTGAACTAATAAGTACCAACTCTGTACACCTCAAGGCTTGGGGCTGTGCTTCTGATACTGTCATTGCTATCAATAATAATAAAAACAAAACTGCCATTAATGTAGCACCTTCTGAAGGCCAGGCTCCAATCCAGGCTACCTTAAATACCTTGTCTCAAACTGTTTCCAAACTCAGCAAGTTGGGGACTCTGCTTCTTATTGCTCTTATGAGGACACCAGGAAGGCTCCCTGAGACACTAGGCAACCTCCTTGTATTTCACAAGTTAGCAAAAGGACCAGTATATCCTGCATCTACCCCTCTGTCTCCCTTCTGCTCTGCCAGAATTGAAGAACTTTCTGAGACAGAGGAGTCTATCACTTAGTGGTACTACATTACTAACAGGTCCCAGGGCTTTGCCTGGTTCCTCTCAGGGAACTTGATCAGCCAGCTTTCAAAGTGCTCTTTAGACCTGGGTGCTAGAAGGCCAAGGGAACCAATATTAATTAAGTGCACACTGCAGATAGGCCATGTAGCTTAACCTTCCCACTACTTTGTAAAGCAGGAGTTATTATTTCCATTACACAGAAAAGGAAACCAAGATCTATCCAAGGTGTAAAGAGTGATGTCAGTTCTGTTTTGAAAATGAATATTCTTTTCGCTACATGCTGCTCCCTCAGAGAATAAAAGAGAACACAGGGAAACTTAGGAGATGATCC
The DNA here is from genome assembly GCF_047511675.1 of Marmota flaviventris. Taxonomy (NCBI): domain Eukaryota; kingdom Metazoa; phylum Chordata; class Mammalia; order Rodentia; family Sciuridae; genus Marmota; species Marmota flaviventris. Next base: position 22,535,323 of record NC_092511.1, on the reverse strand, counting down.
TACTCAATCTCTTCTTGATGTAGTGACCTCCTAGAACTACCCTAACAAGGACCTGTACTGCCCCCTTCCAAGGCAGCAGCTCAGTTTGATGTGAACACTGGAGGAAATATCTCTGTTTGATGAACATGCTAGGGCCTTGGCTGGGCTGGGGAATAGAAAGTTTAGAGATGAGGGGAGACCCATCCAGGCAACTGGAGATAACAAGATCTCAGGACTGAGCTGCTGAGAGGGAGCTGTTTGAAAACCTGATAGGCCAGCCTTTCAATCCTCATCCCAGTGATGGATAAGAATGTTAGGACAGGACAGGGCAGAGGACACGAAGACATTAATCCATACTCCTCACTATAGACACTTGAGTAACTGTAAATCCACTTAATATTGTTATCAACTAATCCGGATCTTATTACTCTAAAAGATAGCAGGAGAGATTTCATCAAAAGCTGAACAGAGATGCAAGCTCTTCACTGCATTCCCCAACCCGCTGAGTGCCAAGCCTATCAGAAGAGAAAATGAGATTGGTTTGCATGCCTGGTTCTAAGTTTACCCACAGTGGCTTTTCAATGATCCCAACGTTCTTTTCTAAATCCCCCCAAACCATCTGGTTATAAATCTGTTTTAAAATTGGGTCAAGGATCTATGCCAATTTTACTGCTATCAAGTTGATTTTTTCAAATCAGAACACTTACCTACATTTACTCTGAAACTGGCATCTGCATAATTGCGCAGCCTTGGGTTACCCTAGCCTAGACAAGCATGCCCTTGTGTTACAATTTGGTTTCAAAAATCATCTTTAAAAACCTTTATGAGCTGGGCATGGTGGTACACACCTGTAATCCCAGTGACTTGGGAGGCTAAGGCAGGAGGATTGCAAATTTGAGATGAGTTTCAGCAATTTAATGAGGCCCTGTCTCAAAATTGAAAAAATGAATAATAATTAAAACAAAAACCTTTATGAACAGCAGTTCTTCTATCTGTGCTCTTGGTTTCATTCTCAGGCAGAATTACTGGGCCATCCAACTTGGGCTAAGTATCCACTATTTATCAGGAATAACTAGGCACAGGAGATACACAGCACTGAATAGGGTTCAGTCTAGTGGAATCTCAAACTCAGCCCCTAAGTCTTTCTCCCCTTTCTTTTTAAGCAAATTTGAGCTGAGCTATCAAGGATCTGTAACCTGTCTCTTCTCTCCACAAAAGCAAGAACTATGTTTTATTTCTCAGTGCATCTCCAGTGGCTAGCTCCATATCTTCGTTGGGAAACACATTCAAATGTATACTTTTTTACAATGATAACAATGTTGAAGACGGGTTGCAGCAAAAAGAAGCAGCCTGAAGATAAATGAGTTTCTGATTCAGAAGGAGGGGCTATGGAAACACATTAAACATAATATTGCCAATTAATATGATCAAGTATTAGAGCAAGCCCTGCAATACCATAATTTGGAATGGTAATGGTAGCATATTCTTCCAATCAGACCAAGGGTGATATTTCCCATGATTAGCTTTTGATGAATTCTTCTGGATAGATATTTCATTTATAGCCTATACATTTGTCCTTAAGAGTTTAATTGATTATACAATTTATAAGCATTAGAATTGCTCTTATGTAAATGAATTTCCAGCATCCAATTCACCTTTAAAGTAATTAAGTTAAGTGTGGTTAGTTAAGAACATTAGACACCTATGAAAAGCCCCTGAGATAAATTTGGCTTGCTCAGAAGAGAGGGAGGATTCTGTGTCTCTGGCCTCATTCTGCATCTCTCCTACATTTTCCGCAACCCTCTCCCCATTCATCACTGCCTCCTCTCCTGCTGGCACTAACTAATTTGTCAGTTAAAGGACACACGATGAGTGAAGGTAACAACCTATTTCATAAACAAGCTTAACTGCTTCCCGGACAAACCAGAGAGACTCCTGCTCCTTGCTGAGAAGCTCCTGATCTCAATTTGTTGTTTTTCCATTTTGATGGAATAATATAGCTCCTGATATGTGTGTATTCAACATCAATTTTAAATCAAAGCTCAGTTGTCGGGTCCGGCAGATCAGGGAATTGAACTTACCTTTTCCTGCCTGCTGGATGAACAAGGAGAAACATCTGCTTTCTGTAGCAGAACAGGGGAGCCAGGGAGTGAAGAATGTGGATTTTGGAGGTAGGCCAGATTGGCGTCCATCCAATCCAATCCAATTCATTCATCCATTTGTTTATCCAACAAATGGTTCTTGCACGTATAGTATGGACCCAGCTCTGTGCTAGGCACTGAGGAAATGCTAATGGATCAGACAGAAAAACCCAATTCCACAGGGGCCCTGAATCTGTACCCCATCCTAGCCATGTAAGATGGTGGATATGTTTCTGCAGTTCTCTGAGCCTCAGTTTCCTTCTCCTTAAAAATGGGAATATTAAGAATAAGATTGTTAAAAGAATCAAGTAAGATGGTGTTTATTAAGTACTTGTAGCAGAGGTCTTAATCCTAGATCCATGGATTCTCAGAGGACTGGATAGAATTGAGGGATCTATGGAGTTAGATGAAAATAATTACATCTTTACTTTAGCAATTTCTCACTGAAATTTAGCATTTCTTCCATTGTGAATGTGGACAACCTATCTACCACTTCAGGAGAGCAATCTACGTGATTTTGTCACTAATGGAAATCTCAGGACAATTGTTGCAGACAGCTTGCAATTCTGCTTAAAGACATCACTACTTCAAAATGACAGATGTTATTAGACCTACCACAAAATACTGTTATTTAATGCATTAATAAAGAAACACATATATTACTGTATCCTAATTGTTATAGCTGTATTTCACTATAATTCTAGATAAATATGGTATAATTGGTTTCCTTTGTAGTTCTATGTATTTGAAAATATTGTCTAAGAAGGAGCCTATAGACATCAACAAACCATCTAATGTTCACAACATTCACAAAAACAAAGGATGCCTAACCTAGACTTTATACACTATAATGGTTCTCTAATGTGATCATGTTTGGGGATCACTTGAAGGGTTTGTTAGAACAAATTCTGTCTCTCCAATCCCCGTCCCCCCCCCCCCACACACACACACACACTCCCTCACAACTATTTCTGACTCAGTAGGTCAGGCCTGGTCACTTGCATTTCTAACAAGTTCCCAGGGGATACTGATGCTGCTAAACCAGGAACTACACTTTGAGAACAACTGGCTGGAGTATTTAGATGATCTTGCCCACATTGATCCGGCACATGAGCACTTTTCAGGTCACTGGATCTGAAAATTGCTACTATGTTAGCAATTTTATATACTGCATCGCTACTATGTTAGTAGCTGCCAACACTCTGGAACAACTCACAATCTGACTGTTATCCAGGCTGATCTTCAGCTCTTTGTCTGCCCATCGGCAAGCTCTTGTGACCCTACTGCCTGTAGGCTCAGCCCACCAACTCCCTCCTCCATATCTAGCTCCAACTGTGACTTGGTAGGTTCAATTTAAGAAGCACTGAGTGTTCTGAGATTTAGGAATCAAGGAATATTGCTGCCTGTCCATCCCTATCTCCTTGTCCCTTGTCCCTAAGCATGATACCTAGAATCTGCTTTATTCCATTGTCCAGGAACCCTTGACTCTTTGAGCCTAGTCTCTGTTAAATAAAAGCCTGCTTCCATGCTCAGGGTTTGGAGTCCCATTCAGGGTATAGGGCAACAGCCATGTTCCTGATACCTATAGAATTCCTACCTCCTTACATATATGAGCATTACCTGCTGCTAGTCTTCTTGTTGACCTATTTCTCGTTTCTGAGGACTACTTCCCCTGTAGAACACCCATGAAAACAGCTATCTAATGCTATGTCTTCATATACCAGATCTGCACCTTTCCCACGATCAGTACCAGAGACAGCTTCCCATCCTACAGTAAGAATCTGTGGTCCATTTTTCAGCTTGTCTCAGTTAACCCATCCTCCTTGAGTTTACTGTGACACACACATCATGCCCCAGATAACACATTTATCCTCCTTTGCTATTTTGGGTAGTAGCACACATTCAGATTAATATAACATCAGTAGCAAGCATTCAGATTAATATAACATCTTTGGAAGAGCATATACTTGCAAGACATTGAACTCAATTAATCATTTATTGAGTTGTCTATTAAGTACAAGGCATCACATCAAGCCTTAGGGACAAAAGGGGGGAAAAACTAAGATGCAGACCTTGTTTTAAGAATTGCAGAGGCTAATATGAGAAGTAAACATATAAATAAATAATTTTAGTCTCCTTTCATCTCCTTTGCATGTTCATTTGCATAGTTCTGCTCTAGTTAATAATCCATCTCTGAGTTGGCTAATAAAGCAATATCCCTCCCCTTTGCTCCATGAAACCAAAGTAACCAACTTAAACAAAAGCAACAGCCTTCCCAGCTGGAGCGAGACCAGGCTGTGATCAAAAGTGCTCCACTAACTTCACTTTCTGCTAAGCCCACCTGGTATTCCAGCTTCTGACTCCCCCATCTCCCTCTGAACGCATGTAGTTATGGAGTCCCACTGGGACCAAACAACTTAAAGCCCTCACAGCTCATCATGAATAAATGAGAGGTGAAGACCATGAGTAAATTATGAGCTAAAAGAAGGCTAGACATCATTTCTTTTCCATTCTTTCCTTTTCCACTCAACCTCATTGAAATTTATGAAATATGATCATGAAGGCTATCTGGATTCTTACTAGCATTATCTGGCCCAAGCCAGGCCTTCCACTCCAGTGCTATCAGCCATGCCAGGGGAGCTGCCTCACATAGCCTGCACTAGGGCTGTTCTGCTCCAGTGCCACTGTGACTAATTAGACTTTTAGGAGAGCTGGTGAGTCATCAGTGTTTGAGTCTCAGTTTGGGGGGTTAGGGAGTGACCCCAGCATTCTGCTGAATACAACAGCATGATGAAATACTACTTAAATAACAGGAAGTAGGCACTTGGTAGAGAATGGTGACAGATTATTCAGGAGGAAATAAAGGAACGTTTCAGTTACCCGAAAAACAACCTGCAAAACTGAAAGAATGCAAATAATCTAATAATTTACAAAGGTATATATCCAGAGCACCTGCTTTGTCCAGAGAATTGTCCTGGGGTTATCCAAAACTGTGTATGAGGTGATGCCTGCTGCTATGATGTTGAGTCCACTAGGGTGGAAAAAACGTGAAGGAGCGTTAGTGTGTATGTGTAGTTCGTGCATGCGCGTGTGACTATTATGCAAGAGTGCAACAGAAACAGATCACAAGCCAAGAAAATAAGCTGAGCAGAGACAATCAAAATAACTCCAACCACACTAAGCCCTTAGTGTGGTTCATTTCAGTGCCTTTTGAGCCATGATCCCAAATTCCCAATTCTTAGAAATATAGTTTTGTCTACTTTTCTGATGACTCTAAAGTTCACAAGGAGTATTGCCTTTTCATTAATTCTTATTTACAGAAGCTCCAAATGGTATAGTTCCACTTATTGGAATGAACTGTTCCTTCTAACTCTACTGGAAAAGAAATATGGATAAGTTGGTTGGCGTTGTTTTCGGTCATTGTAATTCTCTCAGGACTTCACTTTAGAAAAACTTACATTTTTGAAATTGCTGTCATTTAATTCCATAGGCAGTTGATTTAAGCTTCATATTTTTCCCATTAAATGAAAATTAAATTAAGCTCATTATTGTATTAGACAGTCATTGATTGTACCCACTTTGGTTTTAATTAAATGCTACTATTCATTATTTCCTCCTCGGTAGTGCTTTTAATTTTCTTTGGTATATAATTTGGGGTAACAACAGTATCAGTAAATTGTCCCTCATAAATAATATTAAAAGAGAAAGACGTACCAAACACACTGAGGAAGCAATTTGAAGATATTTGCTTATTGTTTTTAATTTACTGGTAGTATACTTATCAGTGAATACTTTTCCATGTTGCTCCTTTGTGATAAAACAGGGCATGCCCATATCTCTCTTAAACAGCTTTGACTTGTGCAGTTAGTGGTTGACTTCAAGACGTCATTGATCTTAAAAATGTGCTGACTTTATTGCAATACCGAAGCTATGGTCCAGGGGGTAGATGTTTGAATTTCAATCTAAGAACATTATCAGAAAGGCTCAGAAAAAGAATGCCAAGAGAAATGTGTTTGGTTTGGTTTGGTTTTCTCTGTAACATTCACAAAGCACTCTCTTCATGTCAAATATTCTTCTTGGCTTCTGAAAACTTATGGAATGGTAGAGAACCATAGTCTCTGTCTTTCTGGTACTTGAACTCTTTTTTTTCCCATTAACATTTTGTTTTTATTTATTTATGTACTTATTTTTGTGGCACTGAGAATCAAATCCAGGGTTTCATGCATGCTAAGCAAACACTGTAGCACTGAGTTACACTCCTAGTCCATGAACTTGTATAAGATGTAATAGTGATGTGTATGACCCCCACACCCATCTCCCAAGAAAACAAGGTTTTCCATTTTTAACCCGGTGGCTGTAGCAAGGGCCTCTCCATAAATCTAGACTTTGAGCAAGACAGATTATTTTATACTACCTTGCTTTAAATATATCATAATGACAGATAACAGAGATATGCCATATTGAGCAAAAAAAATGAATAAAATGTGTTAGTAAATTTTAAAGCCTTATAATTACTCCCTGATTGCAAGAATTAATAACTTTTAGTCTAAAAAAAAAGTAAAACTCTAGAAAACAAAACAAAATTGGAGGTGGTGTTCAGTGGGTACTTAGGACTGGCTAAGTTCTATGTTTGGGGGTAGAGGAGGATTAAAATACTGAAAAAGAAGGCTGGAGCACTCTCGGTGGTAGAGTGCTTTCCTAGCATGTGTGGGGTACTGGGTTCAATTCTCAGCACTGCATTTAAATAAAATAAAGATCCACTGACAACTAAAAAACTATTTAAATAAATAAAATACTAAAAAAAGAACTAAATTTAGTTTGTCTTCAAAACTAATTATAGTTAAATATGCATATAAAAATTTAAGACAGTTTCAAAGAATAGAGAGATAATTGACAGCTTCCAAACTAGAGATGAGAATGCAGGAAATATAGAAAGTTTATTGATCTAACAAAAGACAAGGGAATTTTCTTAAAGAAAAACTGTAAAAAAAAAAAAAGAAACAACAAAAAAAAAACCCAACTTTAAATCATAATAGTAATTAATAGAAACAAATCAAATATGTAGATAATTACCCCCCAAAAGTAAGTTCACTAAGTTCGCCTAATTATCAAGGCAGAGTATCACATTTAATTAAAAAGACAAACAGGACCCACTGTCCACTTTTTAAAAAAAATGCATATTTTTAAAAAAATGAAGAGTAAGATTGAAGATAAGGAACTGAACAAAGATGTATCATTGGACCAAGAGAAACAATTACTATCAATCCAAAAGAAACTTACCTGCAAAAACTCATAAGAAAAAGAGACAAAAAATGGGCATGGGGAGTCTAGCCAGAAGATTTAGCAATAGCAAACTTTCATAAACTCAATGGACTTATTATGTATAAACCTGATGGAAAACTTGGAGTTCCCAACAAAGCCACCCTATCAGAAATGTAGAGATCAAGCAGAAAAATAATTTGTAAGGCTACAGAAGATTTGAACAACAAAATTAACATATGGCATCTTATTATGAACCCAGTTAAGTCCATCGACACATGGAATGTACAAAAATTGGCCACATTCTATATCCAAAGGAAGTCACCATCCTCAAGACATGCCACAGGGATGGTGTTTTCTGACCACAGTGCAAGTAAATTAAAAGGAATAATAGTAATAATAAATAGTTAAAAACAATGACAACATATGTTTGAAACATAAAAATGCCCTTCTAAATAACTAATGCATTAAAGAGACAATTGCAATGAAAATTGCTACATATTTAGAACTCAGAGACAATAATAAAAGCACTAATCAAAAATTGTGAATGCAGCTGCAGAGAACTTAGATCAAATTTATCACCTTATGTATTTTTTAAAAGTTGTAAGATTTAACACAACAAGCTACAAATAAAAAAATCTAAACATAAGTAAAGTATAAGAAAAAATAGCATAAAGAAGTTTACAAAGCTAATTCTTTGAAAAAAAGTAATAATTGAGATAATCATGCAATAACTCAATACAAAACTTTTTAAAAATGAATTAAATGATTTTATATCAATAAATTTGAAAACTGGATGAAATGTATAATTTCCTAGAAATGGATAAATTGCCAGGATTCCAGAAGAAATAGAAACTTGTAATAAACTGATTACCGTTAAAGAAAAGGAATCACTAACAAACCCCCTCCAAAGCCATACAAGGGACACAAGACCCAGATACTTTTATAGGAAACCTTTCCTAGCCCTGACCCAGAAACAGATAAATACTTTTACAAACTATTTCAGACAATTAAGAAAAGGTAGAACTACCCAACTCGTTTAATATGGCCAGCAGACTCTTGATAGCAAAAACTACAATAAAGACTTTACACTATTTTATTTAATGCCATAAGCCCCAGGTACAGTGCTAACAACCAAAATCCAGCATCATAGTAACATATGGATTTGATTAATACCATTTTATTATATTTGTTCACATGTATATATGACCTAATGACCTAGTAGGATTTAGCTCAAGAATAACAGAAAAATAGGATCAAATAGTAATCAATAGACACAGTCATTCTAGCTAGCTAAATACCTACCTATATGATAATGACACTGAAGTCAGGATAATGATTGCATCCATGAAGAAAGTCAAAAGCATGGGAGACTGCAATTGATACTATATGCAATTACATTAACAAAATTTAAGGCAAATTAGCAAAAATTAATGATTGGATAAAGCCAAGTTGGGCACATAAGTGTTTAATTATTCTGTATGCATATTTTTTTTACTGTATGCATTTCTATATGTTAAAAATATTTTACAACTAAGGGCTGGGGATGTGGCTCAAGTGGTAGCGCGCTCTCCTGGCATGCATGCGGCCCAGGTTCGATCCTCAGCACCACATAAAAACAAAAGATGTTGTGTCCGCTGAAAACTAAAGGAAATAAATATTTTTTAAAAATTATCTCTCTCTCTCTCTCTCTCTCTCTCTCTCTCTCTCTCTCTCTCTCTTAAAAAATATTTTACAATTAAAATTAAAATGTAATTTAGGGGTCATCTGTCTTAAGGCTTCTCAAGCTTGGGCTGTCCATGAATCATTTGAAAATCTTGTTAAAAAAAAAAAAGAAAATCTTGTTAAAGTACAGGAGCCAATTCAGTAGGTCTCTTGGCTAGGACCTGAGATTCTGCATGTTTTAAAAGCTGCCAAGCAGTGCTACTGCTACGACTGATACTCAGACTACATTTGAAGGAATGAGAGCAGTTTTCAAATCTGGACATTACAGGAGAATTTCCTGGGGAGATTTAAAGAGATCCTGGGGCCTATGATCCTCCCCACAGATTCTGATTCAATTGATCTGAGGTGGTGCCTAGACCCTGGTATTTTTGGCGATTCCTTAAGTGATGCTAGTATACAAACATGTATGCTAAAGCCATTAGTCTACATGGCTTAAAACCATTGAACTAAGGTGTTCTCTCATTTTGTAGCTAATGAAACTAAAACCCCAGAAGAGGCAGATATTTACCATGGTCATACATCTTGTTAGGAATTAGAACTTACTCTTGCAACTCCTATTTCTCCTCTCTTTCCAAATATAAATGTGTACCGCCATCTTTCCCAAGTTCTTGCCCTTTGGGTCTCCTACTCTAGGGCACATGTTGCTCATTCACTCCTCTTAGTCCAATAGCTGTGCAGGCCTAGCCTCATGAAAGAGAAGGGGCAGGTCCTTCATGCACACACCCAAACTCTCTAGGGGATCTTCCTGCTACAAATTTGAATAATGCATGCAGTCTCATGGAAAAACCAAAGAACTTTCTTCTCAAAGACCAAGTCTCAGAGTTTTTCAATGGAGATGGGGTTATTTTTGGTTTTGATTTGCTTTCTTTCCTACAGCCATTCCTGCTCTCTCATCAGTTGAACTATCAGACACTTGAAGTTCATCACATTCCATCAGCCGCACTAGTCTCTGTGCCAAGGACCCCTCAGCTGCATGGCATGGCTACTGCAGAAGGCCAAAGTACATGACCTCATTTCACACCATTGGCCTGGTGCCAACTTACAGCCTTTGCTAACCTTCCCCAGGTGTTTCCAGCTGTCACATTTCTCTTTTAGTCTTCACCTGTCTTCCTTACTAAACTGCCCTGATTGGATACCTCCTCCCTCAAATGTAGGCATAGACATCTTTCTCCCTTAGTTCTTCTTCACCTTGAAGAAGTGGGATTCATGCCTTGCAGTCCAAGTTCACTTCCACATACAGAAACCTAGAACTTGAGACTGTTTAGAATTAAAGAGTCTAGAATATTCTGATAGACCAACACCTTCGTTTTATGAAACAAAGGCCCTGAGTGGTCGAGTAACTTTCCCCAGCTCATGGCAACCTGTGCAAGAAGATACCTTGTCCTGACTGGCTACTTTCCACCTTTCCCAAGCCCAGAGACAATCTCTAGAGCCCTATTATGGATTGTATATGAAGTGTCACCTAAAGACCCGCGTGTTGAAGGCTTGGTTCCCAATGCAGCCGTGTTCAGAGGAGGGACTTTTAGGCAATGATTGGATCATGACCACTCAGACCCCATCAATGGATTGATAATTTAGTGGTATTATGGGCAGGTGGTGGAAACAGTAGAAGGTAGGACCCTAGATGAAGGAGTAGGTCTTTGAGTATGCCCTTGGGGACTATGACTTGTCCCTGATCCCCTTTTCCCCTCTCCCTCTTTCATTCTCTGTTTCTGGACCACCACCATGTGAGCAGCTCCGCTTCTCCACGCGCTCTCCACCACGATGCTCGGACTCATTACAGGTCCTAACGATAGACACAGCCAATCATGAACAGAAACCATGAGCCAAAATGAATCTTTCCTTCTTTAAGTTGTTTCTTCCAGATGTTTTGTCCCAGCAAGGAAAAGCTGACTAAGAGAAGGCCCCCATGCTAGGGGGGTTCTCATTCCCAGGTCTGGTCTGAAACCAGGCCTGTCTCCAGGGAAGGAAGCAGTGGCTGGGCAGAATTTACCCAGGAGGTCATGCTGAAGGATTATGCCTTGTCTGTTTGAGGTCTGTGGTCACAAGGCAGGAAGAGAGAGTCACAATTGGCTTGATTAGATAGACCCACTGCACTTGACCGTATTCTTTCTTTTAAGGCAGGCAAGACATGGGACAATTAATTACTTTCTTTCTTTGTAGGGAGAACTGAGGCTTAAGAGCTTTTGAAAAATCAAACAGAAAGTCATTCTGTTGCAGGGTTTTAAATAGTACCTTGACCCTCTTTCCTGAATATAAAGTAACCACTATATCAATAGCCCTTCTGTTCGCTTATCACTTTTTTGGGCAGGAAAGCTGTGAACCATGTAAAGAGAAAAATGACAGCTAGAGAGAGGAGCCCCAGAAAGCCACATTTAAGGTATACAAAGAAGAAAAGTTTAGACTCAAAAACTATTAAAACTGAAAAGACCTTAGAGACAGTGGGTCCAACACTATTTTTAGGTGACAAAAAATTGAAACCTAGAGAAGAGGCTTTGCCCAAGTCAGAGATCCCAGAATGCTCAAGGAAGATGGGGACTCAGAGGCTGGCAGGGACAGATTAATCAGTCAAGGTGGGCCTTTATGTATGCAGCGTGTGCTGATAAGATAGTCTATATAAATTGATTTTGGGTAAAGTCAAATTATACATGAAGTCTATTACAGGAGCTCATAGTTTACAGGAAACCTAAGATAAAAAACTGAAAAAAATATTTTTTTCTCTTCTCCATCACTCTTCTATTTTAAGTCTGGACTTGCCTACCAGGGAGTTTCTTAAAGCTTCATATATTTATAATTTAGTGAATTCTCACTATTTAGTTATTTTCCTACTAAGATGAAAATGGTGAAATAATGAAAGCACTGAATTACCACTTAGGACTCCAAGTGCTAGCCCAGATTTGCCCCTAATCAGCTATGTGGCTTTGATTAGTGATCAAAATTCTTGTAGGTCTTTACTTCTTTACCTGCTATTCTAGAAAAATCACTTGGACCTCCCTTTCACTAAATGTGGAGCTGGTCTACAGATAGGAGAGTGGGCCCCCAATAGGGGAATGCACCCATGAAATCTGAAGGGTAATTCAGAGGACCATGCTGAATCTCTTTTCCTTCTTTAGGATCTTGCTACTCAACGCTTGGTCCCTGGACCAGCAAGTGGCACTACCTCAGAGCTCATTAGAAGTACAGAATCTTAGCCTTCACCAAGACCTGCTGAATCAGAGTCTAAGTTCTTTGGAGACTTGTCCATTCAAGTGTGAGCTGTATTGGTGGTCTAGGTCACCTCGTCCAATTTCTCCGATGATAAATGGCTCCTCTCGGGAGCTTTCCCAGTTTCTCCTTGTGCCCATAACGTGTATTGCTGGAAGGTGCCTGTTGGGCTCTTGAAGGAGCCACCAGCCTCAGTTCTTCTTTCTTTCCTGTGGCCCGCTGGCCTCTCTTCCGGACTGCTATGTAAAATACATGGGTAGGTTGACTGACAACAGCAAGATGTTGACATGTCAACATGTCCCCAGGGAAAGGGGATAATAAAACGCAGAGACAATAAATATAAAGAGACAACAACCTAGACCCATATAGCTTAAGAGACAGACAGTCCCACATGACCCAGCAAACTGAGAAGATAGCATTTAACATATCTTCAAATGTGAGATATATACACATAATTTTAAGTGATATTTTACTTTTAATTTTGAAATATTACAGACATACAAAAAGTAATATAACAAATATAACAAGTACCCACGTACTCAACCACTTGAAATTAATAGATATTATTTTACCCTAATTGTTTTATGTTTTTCCCCCTTTTTAATATCGCTAAGTCCTCACCCCATTCCCCTTCATTCTTCTCTGTTACTCTCCAAAAGTTCCTAAGTTTTATTCCACATGAGATTTTATACTTCTCCTACAAATGCATGTGTCCATAATCAGTGCACATTGTTGCTTTTATCGTATCTTTTGAAATGTGTACTTATCACCTAACACTTATATTTTGGGTTCCCCCCCACACACCATGGTGAAATATGAAAGGGTTCATTCATTCTCCTTAAGTTCTGTTTAGTGTTTAACTGAATGAGTCAACAGGGAGAGGACGTTAGGCTGAAGGGAATGGGAGGGATGCTTAAAAAAGGCAAACTAACTTTAGTTATGTGTCTTAATATACTGTGGATCAAACAGTGTCTGTACCAGATTCCAAATATTCCAAGCTTTTTTTTCCTGATCTAAATCCATTTCTTCCACCTCTGAGATGAATGCTACCCTCTAGCTTTTCCTAACTTCTTCCAAGGTCATTGCCAGTGCAAAGAGCACCCACACTGCTGGGTAGTAATAGGAGGAGAACAGGGGACTGACTGTCCTCAGGACCGAAAGCCAAGCTGCCTCATATTCCCCTGTAGAGCCCTATGATATTCAATCAAAGTGTCCATGACTGGAGAAGACTCAACTCCCTGCACCTGGCAATACACTGGGGGAAATGCAAACACTTTATTGCTACAATTTATCCTAAAGGAGATTTGCAAAGCCACATGCCTGAGATTTATGGTGTGACATCCAGAGATTTCATGCACTGTATTTCTCATTTATGGGCCTCAATTTAGTTAAGAGAAAAGAAGCTTTCTAGAGCAAAAACACCCTAAAGCTTTGGTAAAATGGGATATTTAATTAATTCCAAAATCATCAAGCGGGTAAAGAATGAGTTTCAGGCCTATGCATTCAAGCATCTGAGGGCTTGCTGTTAGCGCCCTCCTATGTCCTGGCCAAGAGCTGCATACAAGAGGGACTGAGGCTATGGTTAAGGACTCAGAGCCGATGACTCTCTCTGGCTTCAAACCTGGTGAATTCAGGGTGAGACCTTTCTCGAGAAAAGCTTAGGTTTGCCTACTGCAGAGTAAACCTGCATTCAGGCATATTGCAGGAGATGTGCAGGGAACTTTGGGTTGCCCTAGAGCCTAGAGCTCTCTAACACACCTCCTTTCTCCTCAGTGTGATCAGGCCCGTCTCACAATAGCTAAGCCATCCTTTCTCTCATACCAGCCTGGGACATTAAGGCTCTGATAAGGAAACAAAATGTCATTGGCAGGGCCTCATTCAATATTCAATAGTGATTCCTGATGAGTCACTTTGGTCTAGGATCCTGTATCTTGCAGGACCAGAAACTAGATTTCTTCCAGTTCTCTAAAATTAGTCAATCTCTGCCTGAACAATAACCAAATTTACTAGGTCAGTGTCATCTCACCCCTCTGCACTTGCCCACGCTAGTCCAGCAAGCTGGGACTCCCTCCTTCTTCCTTACTTCCCCAAATCCTACCTGCCCTTTAACACCAACCTTAAATCCTCAGGCCTTCCTTGAAGCTTCTTCTTAGGCATCTGACCTTGAATAACCTCTTCTTTCAAATATGTCCAATGCTCATCATTAATATGTATTGGATATCTATCCTAAGTAACATTGTGATGTAAATTGTTTTGTATATGCAAATAACTCATTAGTCAGTCTACAGGAGCCCCAAGAGCACAGAATAAGCCTTTTACTTCAAACCTCTCCTGAAGTTTAGCACAGATCCGGGGAAGTGGAAAGAAGGCAGCAGCTACCAGCGAGAGGAGTCCCCCACTTGTCCAAGCCTCTTTTTCATGCACACAGTGATGAGTGCACCCACCTACCCTCCCTTTCCTTGACTCATTGCAAACAACGAATGTGAAGGCAGTTTGGATGCTGCAACGCACTTTCTGCAAAATAAGGATCATGCTAGTCATGTGCACAGAAAATGTGGTTTGTTGGTTGACTCTAAATGGATCTTGGAGTGAGAGTTGTCCTTTTCCAGAGACCAGAGGAGGGAGTCAGGGACCATATTCATATGAATGTTTATATTCACATGTGTAGTTTGCATTCATATTTCTATTTGTGAGTATATTAATATTCATATTACTTTCTATTGGGTCTGGAGCCAAAAGCAATGAACCCAGGGAGCTCTGAGAGGCTGAAAGAGAGACCATCTCTTCATTTTTTATGGATGGAGACACATACATCAAGAGGGGCAGCGCTTTGCACAGCTTATCAATATTGAACTCAGACTCAGGGAAAATAGTCTTTCTTCTTCTTTTTTCTTTTTTTTTTTTTGTTTAAAATCAATGTGCTATCTTCTGGCAAAAGATCTTTCCTTGCTTTGCCTATCTGCTCCCACCCAGCAGCTCCAGCTAGAACCCAGGCTTTCTGAATCTAAGTCACATTCAGATTCAGGTCACGTCTCCTGACTGCCGTCCCGGTAAGCAATCTGCTCTAAGTCATCCAGCCACATCCTAAGTCCCCACACCAAGCCCCTGCTTGCCTTCTCGTCCCTCTGTGACTCCACATCTGCCATCATGCACCTCTGAAACTGGCCACAGGTTCAGATTTATTACCGCACAACTGCCTTTTCCTTGGTGGATTGGCGTGGGCAAGTGCAGAGGGGTGAGATGACACTGACCTAGTAAATTTGGTTATTGTTCAGGCAGAGATTGACTAATTTTAACGCAGGAAGAGCAAGCACCTTTGAGAGGTCATCCCTTTAGTCCATGATCTTCAAGACCTGGGAACCACTCTGGGTTATTAAGAATTGTTCATGTAAGGCCTCTGATAAAACGGCTCAAGCCCAGTGTGGGGACTTACTGACTGATATAAGTCGAAGAGAAAGAAAACATCAGATAAACAAGCATCTGTGCTAAGGGCTCTCTCTACAAGGCAAATGCACGGTTTCAATCTCGCCGCACCCTCCCCACAGCTAGACAGCTAAGTCTTGCAATTTCCTATAATATGGAATCTCAGAAAAGTTAAGGAAATGTGCCCCAGACCACATAGCTGGTGACAGAGCAGCTTTTTCCTTTGCATGATGCTACCTCTGGCTAGTGGGACAGGGAGCATTAAGTATGTTAATGGTGATGATGTCTTCTCCAGGACTCCTGATTCCTTCCATTCTCTTGGACCCACTCAAAACTTCCACCCCAGGAATCATCTCCCTGTCCCTCTTCACATACCCAAACCTCACCCCGTCTGCGCTGCTCAGTTCAATCCTCACTCATGGATCACCTATTCCTGGGGACATGGCAACCTTTGTTATCTGGGTGCCCCCAATCTATACCTCCACCTCGCCCCTCCTGCATCCTCTGCCCAATTGATGTGGGAGTCCACCCCCACCTCATACCATGGATGGACTGAAGGCAGAGTACAGGGCCCAGGAGAGAAGTATGAGGCCAGTGACAGACTCAGGCCCTTGAGTTGGCTGGAATTCCACTATTGGCATTTATTTGTTTGGTGTAAGAATCTATTGTTGCTAACAGGGAACTAATGGTGCACTAAGCCTTATCAGACATTGTGTCACTCTTTGATTTCACCTTATGAAAGCATATCTTTTTTATCTTTGATAAAAAGATGACCCAGCCTGAGGCCCATTGGAGTTGCTCAAGGACAAATGAGGAAATTGGAGAAAGAAGGACACTAAGGGAGGAAAGGGTAAGAGAGGCCAAGAATGACTGCCCGCTTGCCAAGTTTACCTAAGATCAGGTAGTTATCGGTAGGTTGGGCAAAGATTGCTAAACAGGAGAAGTAGAAGAGTTTCTAGGAATCATCTAGACCTGTTCCCTGAAAGTAAGGTCCAGGAGAGGCAGCTGTTGTCTTTTTAAAACTCAAGATCAAGTGTGTCTCTCCATACTACAAACTCTTGAGAGCTGTGTATGGCAACAGACAGGCTGCATCAGCCTCTACCAGCATCAGCCACACACACACACCAGCACAGGCAGACTGTGGCTTTTTTTCTGTTCAGTAAGGATTTGCTGTCTACTACATTCCAACGCCTTCAGGGTTCAACTGCAACAGAATTTCCTTAGCGATTTCTTCACAGCTCTTGTTCTAATTAGCTGTCCTATGCTGAGGCCCCAGAACTGTTCTTTCAATATTTGCTGCCATGTATGAGTAAACATTTATTGGTGTGTTTTATTCCTTTGAACGCCAGCCCTTGCACCCCAATAAACTATCAGCTCCATGAAGGCAGGGGAATTTGTTCACCATAATGAAGTGGGTCCCTTGTCTAATTCATAGACCCCCCAATAAGTACATATTAAGTGAATAAGTAAATGCGATGGATTAGAAGGCGGGCCGCAGACGTGGACATGGGTATGGACTCTGTATGCACCATACATACTGTCAACCCGGGCAGGCAGGGGAGGTGGTAGGTCTGGAGGAAGTGAGAGGAGCCATGGATGTTCTTCTGGGCTGGGCCCCTGCTTGATCCTGCCCGCTTCTCACAGCTCTGTGAGGTTCACAGTGACTGCTTTGAAGCCACACCAATATACACCAGCTGTGAAAAGGTCATTCAATCAATACCTGGAGAGTCATTAGAAACAAATTACTAGCAACACATCTCACATCTAATTTCTGCAGTGAGATTCCACAGTGAGAATTGGCACAGGAGGAATCTGGAACTCTTCACCGGGCCGAGGGCTCCTTTGAACCTGCCTGATCTGTCTTTTCATTCTCTTCTCCCACCTCTCCCCTGGGACCCTCAACAACCTGGGTCTCAGCTCACACTCAGGGGCTTTCCTGCCCCTTCCGGAAGCACCTCCCACTTCTCTACCTGGACACTCCTCTTCCTTGCAGGACAACTGGCTCACTCTGTACCGTCCTCTTCCATGTCCCTGGTACCTGGGTATAAAAAACACATTGGCCCTCTGCCTAAATCTGCGGTGGTTGCCTCTGGAAGATGTTTTTTGAATTGTTTTTAAAATCCATTCTTGATACTTTCATACATTTTCTATTTTTTCCATAGTATCTTTTTCTAGAGATATCTTTATCAATGGGGAAAAAAAGCTGATACTTAAAAGTGATTATGGAGGGCTGGGATTGTAGCTCAGTGGTAGAGTGCTCGCCTGCATGTGGGAGGCACTGGGGTTCCATCCTCAGCACCACATAAAGAATGAATGAATGAATGAATAAAAGGTATTGTGTCCATCTACAATTAAAAACTATTTTTTAAAAAGCGATCATGGTTATTTTGTCTCTCACCCCCTACCATACTACTGTGGGATTGTCCAAGTCAGAAACCATGTGTCTGTCTCTCTCTTCCCTCCCACCCCCCTCTCTAATCTGCAGTGTGGTGTTTAGAACCTAGGATGTGCTCACTGAATGTCAGATGAATGAGTGAACAGAATAAATGTAGGCATAGGGAAATGAGGGCAGATGAGCTGGCAGTCAAAGACAGGGATCTGGGCCTATCTCATCTTCTATAAGGTGGCAACAAAACCTATTGGCCTTGGCATCGTAATTTGTTCCTGGGGAGTCTTGTGACCATCTCCTCCCTCCCAGCACAGCACTCGCTGCTGCGGAGCATGCTGCTTCCTGGCTGGGGTCTCCGCACTGCTGTCTGTCCCCTCTGGCTGAAGCGGCCCTACAGGAGATGACTGAGACTTTGATTTCATTGCAGTTTCGGGACTTGATGTCGCCGGTCACATTTGCCGCCTGTCTGGGATTTTATAGACATGCTTTCTGTTTATTGTGATGTCAGTTTGCACAGTTTCTCTTCCAGCGCTCAGAGCCTCTCAAGCATGAAGTTCCTGGAGACGAATGAGCCTTTATCTGGGCTCGGGGCTTTTCACTCCATGGGGCCAGCTGTGCTCCCGGCTGCCTTAAATTTCCAGCCACATTTTCCAGACCTTGGAGAGGCCAGGGCCAAACAGAGATGGCCTCAGGGCTTCCTGGGTATCTAGCTAGAGAGCAGGGGATTTAGCCACTCGTGGAGGGAGGAAATGTGACAGAGCAGCAGCTGCTTGCTCCAGTGCTTCCCTGGAGATGCTCAAGGCATAACCCCCTCCAGCTAAGCCACAGCGGCCAGGAATGTTCCCCAGGGTGTGGACCTGGAGACTGGAGGTCCCCTTCAGAGTAGAGAGGTGCCCCGGGAAAAGGGAGAGCAGCTTCTGACACTCACTCACTCATTGGCCTTGAGCAGAGAACTTCTTCTTTACCATCTAAAAGCGAATGCTACCTGACACAATTCAGTAAGGGAAGTCCTCTTCTCTCCCTGCGGGCTTTGAGCTCTGAGGCCTGGGATGTAACTCTGGTTCAGCAAGGAGCTTCCTGCAGGACTGGCTGCTGGGCCCCTGGCCTCTCCTGCTGCTCTGCTCCCGCCCTCTCCCAGGCTGAGGCTGGGCACCGCACTGCCTGGTGCTTCTCCAAGAAGCAAGGGGAAAGGATCAGAGATTCCATAGAAGAGCTGACAGCAAAGTGGGGCAGATAAGAGGAGAGAACACAAGAGCAGGGACTCCAGATTAGACAGAGGAGCCCAGCGGCTTCTGCAGGAACTTCAAGGGGTCCCCTAAGGTCTCTCTTCAAAGGGATGCCAGAGCCTGGGCCCTGACAAGTGGCAGGCATGGTGGACAGGCCCCGGCCGGGAAAGCGCTTTGAGTCGATAATTAGTTCAGGCTTCTGTGCTCTTCTGTCTTCGCCTTTCAGCTTGATTTGATGAATCATCCCTCCCCACACGTGTCTCCCCCCACCCCCCACTTTATCCCTCTAGAAACCCAACCTGAACTAAACTTCCCCAAATCCAACAGAATTAGAAATGAATTCAGGAGCAAGCTTCTGTGCTGCCGTGCTCTTGTGAAGGAGAGTGTATTCCTGCATCCACAATTTTTTCCCAGAGGCAAAATAGTCAGATATTGTTACTGTAGACTTAGTCACATGGGGTAACTGGAAGTCTACACTTGATTGCTACCCAGAGCCCGTAAGTCAGGCATCTGGAAGAGGTTAGACACACACATATCTGCCTTGGAAACAGAACAGCATCTCTCTTGCCACCAGAACCCCCAGCCCCCCTCAATGTTTCTCTCTTTCATTATCTAAACTCCTTTTATGAAATACATACAAAGACAACACATCACTGGGTGAATTTTTACAAAATAAAATCAATTCATGTAACTGTTCCCCAGACCAAGATATGGAACATTATCAGCACGGAAGAAGCTTCCTGATGCACCCCTCCATCAGTACTATTCAGCCCTTAAAGAAAATAACTTGACTCCTTTTACTAGAGATTAGGTTTTCCTGTTTTAAAATTTTATTTAACTTTATATAAATAATCATATGAATATTATTAACTACTTTCTATCTGTGAGAGATTTTCATTTAGCTTATGAAGCAGTCATTTAATTTTCATTATTGTATAATATTCTGTTGTATAAATATGCCACAACTTAGCCAGTGAATTAGGTCTTTCTTGTACATATAGTTTGGTGTTCATATGTATCATTTTTTTTTGAATATTTACTTAGGAGGGAAAAAGCATGAGTCTGGCGAGCCTTAGAAGATATTCTTGAACAGTTTGCCAAAGTGATTGTTCCAACTTGTTCTACTTCCGACAGAGTGTTTGGAATATGCCCCATATTCTCAACAACTGGGTAGCATCAGTTTGCATTTTGTTCATTTATTTTTAGCCATACTGTTGGGTGTGAAATGGTAGGTCACTGTAGTTTTTATTTGTATTTCCCTGATGAATTAATTATATTGAACACCTTTCACATGCTCTTTGGACATTCCTTCTGCAAATATTTTGCCTTTTTTTATTTTTATTTGGGGGTGGGTACCAGGGATTGAACTCATGGGCACTAGACCACTGAGCCACAAAATACACATGTTTTGGATTTTATTTAGAGACAGGGTCTCACTGAGTTGCTTAGCACCATGCTTTTGAATTCACTATCCTCCTACCTCAGCCTCTAGAGCTGCTGGGATTACAGGTGTGCGCCACCACACCTGACTTACCTTTTTTAATCATCATATTATTTGTATTTTCCTTATTGGTTTTGGGAGTTCTTTATATATTCTAAACAAAAGTCCTCTGTAAGATGTATGCCTGGTAAATATTGAAAATATTTTCTCCAGGCTGCAGCTTGACTTTCTATTTCTTTACCTTTTAATGAAAATTTTTTCCAACTCACCTTTTTTTTTTTGTTGTTCATGATCAGTGCTTTTTAGATCATGCTTAAGAAATCTTCACCTACCTCAGTGTCATTCATGTGTTCTTCCATGACATCTCCTGGAAGCTTTATTATTTTTTCTTTCACACTTAGTCTATAATTCATTTGGAATGGGCTGTTGGGTTGGCATGAAGTAGAAGTAGAGGCTGATCTTTTCACAGAATGGTCTGATTGACCAAGTGATCTCTGCTGAAAAAAATCGTCCTTTCCCCATTGCATTACAATGACATTGTCCTTGTAGGTGATTATAAATGTAGGTTTCTTTCTGGACTCCATTCAGTGGGTCTTTATCATCTATCTTGGCACCAATACCACTCTGTTATTATTAATCAATTTTTTATTTATCTATGACAGTGGAATGCATTATAATTCATATTACACATATACAGCACGTTTTTTCATATCTCTGGTTGTATACAAAGTGTATTTACACCACTTCACGTCTTCATACATGTACTTTGGATAATAATGTCCATTGCATTCCACCATCATAATACCACTCTATTTTAATTAATGTATCTTTATAATTTGTGATGGTGTCTGGTACTGCAGTATTCCAAATGCATTCTTCTTCAAGATTGTCCTTGCCATGCATAACCCTTTGTGTTTCTATGTATATTTTGGAATCACCTTATACATTTCTGTATAAAAAGAAAACCTGCTGATATCTTGATTTGGATTATGTTGAATGTGCACATTAATTTGAAGAGAACTTACATCTTTACAATCTTGAGTCTCCAATCCTTTGGCACAGTATACATAGACTTGCATGTATTTGGATTTTTCGTTTCTCTTGGGAACATCTTGTAGTTTCTTTATGTTCTTGCTCCTACTTTTTTAGACTGATTTTTATATGACTTTTAAGTTATTTTTTAAAATTAATTTTTCTTTTGTTACTAGCATTTAAAAATACATTTTTTAACATCAACTTTGCATCCAAAGACCATGATAAATAATTAATGATTTTAGAATCACTTACTGATTTTAAAAGTTTTAGATTATTTTGGATTTTCTATTTTGCTAATAGTCTTATTCTTTCTTTCCCAAGTATTTTGCCTTCTATTGCTTTTTCTTGCCTTACTCTGTTGACTAAGAAAGCTAACGAAGTATGTACTAAAAGTTATAGTGAGTACCATCAGCTCATTCTTCAACTAAAGGAAAGCTTGCAATATTTCATTATTAGATATGATTGGATTGAGGAAATTTTCTTCTGTTCCAGTTCCTACAGTTGTAAAACAAATTATTGCAAAACATCATGGCATGGAAAAACCATTTGGTATACTCACACATTCTGGGGGTCAGGAATTGAGAAAGTCCAGTAGGGAAGGCTTGTCCATGATTCACAATGTCTGGCACCTCCATTGGAAGATTTGAAGTTGAAGCAATGGATTCATTTTAAGAATTGTTCACACACACACACACATCTGGCGGTTGATGCTAACAGTTGGCTGGGGGTGTTGACCTGGACCTTTTCATAGTCTCTCCATCCAGGCTAATGCGTGGCAAATGGGTTCCCAGGATGAGCATGCTGCAATAAGGACAGGTGAAAGCTTCATTGCTTTCGATGACCTAGTCTTGAAAGGTATGCTACATCACTTCCACTGCACTATCTTCAACATGGTGGTCTCAAAGTACTGCAAGCTCTGGAAGAGCATGTGGGAACAGAAATATTGCTGTGGCCATTTTTGAAAGAATACAGTCTGTCTGCCCAGAATTTTTTTCAAGTGTGCTAAGGATTTTAATCAGGAATGGGTGATGAATGGTATCAAATAATTTTTCTATATCCATCAAAATGATTGTATACTGTTGATCCTTCTTTGTATTAATGTTAATAAATCATACTGTTTGAAGTTTAATAATTAAACCAAACTTATACCCTGGAATAAGCTGAACTGGTTTTGATATAGTATCTATTTTATGTATAATTGATATTGATTTGCTGATATACTGTTTGGGATTTGTGCATCTATATTTAAGAGAGAGATTGTCCTATAATTTTCCTTTTTGTATGCCTTATTAACTTTTATTATTTAATGTTATGCTCACTTTATTAAAAAAAAATGAGAAATCTCTCTTTTTGGAACCAGTAATTGAAGCCAGGGGCCCTTAACCATGGTCTTGCTAAATTGCTTAGGGCCTTGCTAAGTTGCTGAGGCTGACCTCAACCTTGCGATCCTCCTGCCTCAGCCTCCTGAGCCACTGATTTATAGGTGAGTACCACTGCACCCAGCAATTTTTTTTTAAATTTTCTCTAAGGACTGAAATTGGTTTTACTTCAAACTTAAATATTTGGAAGAATTCATGGGTGTGTATATATATATATATATATATATATATATATATATATATATATGAATATACTTTGCAGAAAGGTAGTTATGTATCCTTTTAACTCATTATTACATATTTTTGACTATGCTGTTAGTAATGACCCTAGAGGTCATTACAATACACCTTAAATTAGAGTGCTTGCCCCTCCTGAACAAGTCATCGAGGGCCTCTATGACTTGGTTTCCACTACTCCCACCAAGTCTTCTGTCCTTTTACTGCCACGTATTTTACAGCTAGGTGTATTTTAAATACTTCAAGATAAAATTCTGTTTATTAACCAGGTCAGCTTAAATATTCCCACATCGCTTCTCTCTCCAGGGCTCTTCATTCTTGCCTACTGCTCTTCCATGTAGGTCCACTTTTCTTTTACTTCAAGAGCTCATTTTAATGTTCCTTTTAGAGAGAATCTACCGGGAAAAAAAATTCTCATCAGATTTATCTGAAATGTCTTATTCCACCTTCATTGCTGAAGAATATTTTCACAGGGTAAATAATTTTGGTGGGCGATCATTTTCTTTCAGCACTTTAAATATATCATTCTGGCTCTTTGGGCTTTCCTTGCCTCTGTTGAAAAGTTGATTGTTAAATCCTATTGATGGTTTGAAGGCAGTGATGTGTTCCTTCCCTCTGGCCCTTTTTAAGATTTTCTTTTTGTCTTTGATTTTCAGCAGCTCTATTGTGATTCAGCTAGGTGTGAGGGTTTTTTGTTTGTTCATTCATTTGTTTTTTATTCTGTTTGGGGTTCACAAAGAAGCTTGATGTTTTTTGGTCAGTTTTGAAAAATTCTCAGTATTTCTTCAATTATCCTCTATTCTTTTTTGTTTTCTTCTTTTTCTAAGACTTCAAATTACATGGATTTTTTAAGGCTTTTCAGGGCATCTCACATATCTTGGACCCTTTTCTGTATTTTCTGCATTTTTTTTTTCCTCTAATGATTCACCTGGGTATTTCTGGTTAATACCCTCCCTCTTCCTGTTTACTAATTCTCTTTTCTGCTCTGTCCAGAATTATTAAACTGGGTAATTATATTTTCCATTTCTAGAATTTCCATCTGATTGTTATTTTATGGGTTTGTGTTCTCTGATTAAAGTCTTTATCTATTTTCTTGAACATATTCTTCCTGTAATTATTTTTAAGTCTGTATCTGACAACGCCAATACCTATAATTTTCCTTCTTGTCTGCCTTCTTATCTTTTGTTATCAAAGTTCTGCTAACCTCATAAAACAAGATGGGGAATCTTCCTTATTTTTCTATTTTCTATTCAGACTGTGTGAAATTGGCTTTACTGACATCTTTAAATATTTGGATTTCAAGATCTAGTTTTTTTTTCCCTTTGCTTTTTATCTTGGCTTGGAGTCATCTGGCCTTGTTTCCCGTCATTTCTGGTAATATTTTCTGAATTCTAGAAGCTCTGGATGGTGGTGTTCTTCAGAGAAGTCCCATTTTCTCTCACCGGCAGAGCACCTTGATCCAGTCGGGAATGGATGATTCAGGACTGTGGCATCTCAGTGAAACACTGGATAGAATTGGCAGGAATCAGAAACTTATTGAAACCTTGTGGGGATTGGGGCATCGATGAACTGGTGGTTGGAGAAGTCATACATCCTGAGGCCAGAGGACCTCTGTGACAAGAAAGATGATGCCTTTAACAGAGGTGCAAGGCGGGGTCCAACATCTTACGGAAAGAGTAAGGAAAATTTTGATCACCAGAGAGGTAGACTGTACCTGTGAAAGAATGCCAGGGCTCCATAAACACAGTGGTTTTTATCTTTCTGGGAGAGAACACATTGAATACAGGTCTAAAATTGAAGTGAGAGAACTCTCAAAGTATTAGGCTAATAAAAACTATAATATGTGAAAACCACCTGCTTCCCTATTGGAGCCACGGATTCTGTTCAGTAACTGTGAAATTTGGGGCTCTGGGTATTGAGAAGTAAATTTGGCACCAGATAATGGCAGTGAGCCCTGATTTGGCTAATTCCTTGTGTTGGCCCAACCTATCCACAGATGTGGAATGGCTCTGAATATTCATCTTCTCATTATTTTGCTGACCAGGTGCCTACTTCCTCTCTCAGACTGGGGATGAGAGTGGTTTCCTTCAGGAGGGTTTCATAGCATCATCTCTATTTCAGGCCTCATTAGAACTGGCCATTTCCAAGACAGATTGGCCGGTTCCATCAGTGGTGAGGTAATTACTGGTTTGTTTGGTGCCAATTCAGTTTGAAGCAGGATTGATGTTCATCGACTTATTTTGTGCTCACACTTCCCGTCACCTGGCTTCTTCTCATCTGAACCTCCATGGCTCCTCGGTTTTACCACTAAATATACCTACTGACCCCCCAGTACTCAGTATTGGTCTAGATCAGCAGTTCTCAAACTTTCTCATCTCTGCACTCCCTGACACACTTAAAAAGTATTGAGGACCCCAAATATTTTTGTTCATGTGACTTAGGTCCATTGATTTTTTTTTTAAAGAGAGAGGGGGAGAAAGAGAGAAAGAATTTTTAATATTTATTTTTTAGTTATCGGCGGACACAACATCTTTGTTTGTATGTGGTGCTGAGGATCGAACCCGGGCCACACGCATGCCAGGCGAGCGCGCTACCGCTTGAGCCACATCCCCAGCCCAGGTCCATTGATTTTTATCATTAGACATTAAACTAAGAAACTTTTAAAATATCAATGTGTTTACAAATACTACTACTATTAATAAATCCATTGCATAACATTCTAACATGAATATCCTAGTCTAAGGAAAAGCAGATACATTTACCCAAACTAAGCAAATTTAGTGAGAAGACTGGCATTAATGTACATTTTTAGAAGTCTATCTGATGTATGCTTTAATAGATGCCTCTAGAAAACTCTACTATATATTCTTGAAAGAATGGGTATGAAAAGGCAAATAATAGTATTATTATGAAAAAAATTTTGACCTTGGGGGACCCCTGAAAGGGTCTCAGAGTCCCTCAGGGGTCACTGGGCCACACTGAGATGCACTAATCTAGCTTGACTGATAGGCTTTCACCAGAAAGAGAGATTCAGAGCTCTGTCTCAAACCAGGTTCATCTTCTCCAGTCATCCTCTGAGCTTCTAAGCCAGAATTAGTAAAGAATGTGCTTGGATTCTTTCAAATTGCAGCAGTCTAAGATAAACTAATCAAAGTTGGGAAAGGAAGATTAATTAACTCATATAACCAAAAAGTCTAAAATAAAGGAATGGGGCTCTCAACAAATGACTTAGCCAATCAAGTGTTAGCTCAGTTTATCAGATGTAAAATATGTGGTCTGGTCACTTCAGCAATTCAAATAAGTTACCTGCCAGTCAAATTAGCCATCAAGTGATTAACTTATGATCATTTGATATAGTTTTACTCCACAAGCCTTGGAAGAAACACCTGGGCTTTTTTCTGCCTCACTTTCACAAAATAGAAAACCTCTAAGAGCTTTGTGGTCAGGTTGTCACACCATTGAAAAGCCATCATTAAGCTTGTTGCTTAGAAGAGAATCTCAAACTCAAGGCCAAGCCTTGTAGTCCATCACAGGGGTTCCATGGCTTCCTGCCTTTTCAAAATTGAGGAGCCTTCAAAAAAATAAGAAGAGGAGCAATTTTTTAAAAGTCAGAAAAGTAAGTTACTGTGGGGGAAAAAAATAAAAATAAAAAGTAAGTGTATAAAACAGTATCTATATAAATTTTATTTTGTCTATAATACATAGAATTGTATTTCACAATAATGGAACAAAGCAGGTAGGTAGGAGCAAAGTTACATTAGAGTCGAAAAACAGCACCATCATGGTAATTTGAATCTGCAGGAGTAAAGAAAATAGAAAAAAAAATTTGAGAAGCCTTTATAATGACTTCCATGTAACAGAAATTAATTGTTAGTCTGATTGATTTGAGAAAAAAAAATACTGACACTTTAAAATAGATTTGCACGTGTTTGAAAATTGTACATACATTTGTGAGAACTTCTTTCCCCAGATAAAGTTTGGTGAGGAAAAGAGAGAGAAGAGAAGTGTGTGTGTGGGGTGTGTGTGTGTGTGTGTGTGTGTGTGTGTGTGTTTCCCATGACTTTTGGAATATAGAAAATGCATCGGGAGAACTCCGATGTATTAGAGAGGTTTAGGAGGTATTTTCTGAGATCTGTGCTGATGTTTTCATGGCTTTCTAAATAGGAAGAAAGAAAGCTTTTCACATGATTTCCTGGAGCCCTGGGGCCATGAAGGGCTTCAGATTTCTTGAATAATCTTGTGTGATTTTGTTTTATCTCCACCTATGATGTGTTAGCATGCATTCTCTTTCTACCTTTATTTCTTAGGCATTTTAGAGGATTTTGTGTTCTTCTTAAATGTCTTAAAATCTACCCTTAAATACTATCACTTCCTGCATAGTAATAAGATTCTTATATTAGGCTAATTCTAACATCCACCCCCAGCCTTTATGCTATTGTTGTCATATATTTTAATCTGCAGTAAGACCCACAATGCATTGTCATTATTTTTTCTCTAAATAGTCAAAATTTTAAAGGTATTGAAAATTACAGAAGTGTGTTTCTTAAAAAAAAAAAAAAAAGTTTACCTGCACATTTTCCATTTCTAGCATATTCCATTCCTTGGTGTAGATCTAATTTTCCATCTGGTGCCATTTTCCTTCTGCCTGAAGAACCTCATTTTATTTCTTATAGTGAAAGTCTCCAAATTTTTATCTAAAAATGTTTCTTCTTTATTTTAAAAAGATGTTTTGCTGAGAATAGAATTCTAAGTTGATAGTTCTTTCTTTCAGCCCTTTAAAGATTTTTCTCTATTACCGTCTGGCCTGCATGATTTCTAGCAATGAATTGGCTGCCATTCTTATGTTTATTCCTCTATATATTGGATATTTTACTTCTCAGGATGCTTTAAATGCCTTTATCACTAGTTTTAGGCAATTTGATTATGATGTCTTTATGAATTTAATTTGTCTTTTCAGGTTAGATTTCATTGATCATCTTGGATCTGTGGATTTATAGCTTTCAACAAATTTGAAAAATCTTTGTGCTCTTGTTTCTTCAACCAGTTATCCACCACTTCTGGGAATCAAGTTGTACATAGTTTAGATTAGATTGTTCAATGTTATCATTGAGATGCTGTTAATTTTTTGAGTCTTTTTCTCTCTGGGCTCTCTATTAGATAGTCTCTATTATTTCAAGTAACATTGTGTTACTTTCAAGTCCTTTGATCTTTTCCTCTAAAGCAGATTTTCTCAACAATGGCACTATTGACATTTGGGGCTCAGTAATTCTTGGTCAGGTGTACTATCCTGTGAAATACAGAATATTTAGCAGCATCCCTGGTCTCTACCCTCTAGAGGCCAATAGCACCCTCTTCCCATTTGCAGTAACAGAAATTATGTCCAGATATTACCAAATGTCCTCTGGGAAATAAATTGTCACTTGTCAAGAACTATTGCCTTATAGTGTCCAATTTGTATAGTTGCATTCAGTGTATTTTTCATCTTAAGAATTTCAATTTGGATCTTTTTCAGTCTTTCATTTCTCCCCTGATATGTCCATGTCTTCCTTTATATTGGGTCAACAAACTACAATACACTGATTTTTGTAAATTAAGTTTTATTTGAACACAGTAATTCCCATTTCCCAAAATACTATCACAGTTGCTCTCGTGCAGTTGAGTAGTTGATGACTTGAAAAACCTAAAATATTTATGTATTTATACTCTAGCTCTTCACAGAGAAGATTTTCTCATCCCTGCTGTACTTCATCAAGTATATTTATAAGGTTTATAACAGCTATTTTATGATAATTGTCTACTAACTTATCTGTATCATTTCTGGCTCTATTTCCTTTGATGGATTTTTTTTTATTATTCTAATTGTGAGGCAGATTTCCTTCTTGGAAATCCTGGTAACTTTTGATTGAATACTGGATATTGTGATGGGACATTTTGGAGACTTGATTTTGCTAATCCCTTTAATAGTATTGGATTTTGTTCTTATATGCTGCTATATAACTTCCAGATCCATTTTATCTTTTCAAGGATTGCTTTTAAATTTGTTGTGTGTTCAAAGTAGTCTTTATTCTGGGATTAATTTAACCCTACTATTATTGAAGTTTGACCCTGCTGAGGACTCTACTGAATAGTCCATCAATTAATAGGGCAATCTACTCTGATTATTTGATATACAGATTACTTATAGCATTGGCCCTAGGAATTGTTTAGCTGCATGCTTACATAAATTCATACTCACGAAAGGACTCAAGAGAACTCTGCAGATCTGCAGACTGACCTCTTCTCCTCACCACCTTAAGCTGGGTGTAGTCACCATGCTCTCTTTCTGAACTCTTTCCGTAGGGCAGCCTGGAAATTGCATCCAGAGAGTTATCTGGGAAAACCATAAACCTCACTTCACTTATTTCCCTTCTCTCAAGGATCACAGACTTGTGCTATCTATATTGGTCAAAGGCCAAAATCCACCATTTTATATAGATTTCCAGTTTTCTCGTTTATAACAGAAGAGCAATCTCTGTGGTAATTAATCCTCATGAGCCAAAGTCGAAGTCTCCATGAGGAGCTTTGAATATACTAAGGGCAGTAGCAGGCTTTTACATTTAAAACTTTGTTTTCCCTATATGAATAATACCACACCTACTTCTGTGGATCTGTGAACAGCAATCATCATTTTTCCTGGTATTTCAAGCAATGAAGTATTTGGAACACTTCTGCTAGCTGCAAGAGTCAATTCAAGACAAGGGAATGCATAAATTCTAATTCCCTTAGATATTTTATATGTATAAAAAAGGAGACATCTAAATTATCCTGTGCAAATCCACCCAAATTTTCAAAGAAGCAAAAAAAATAGCACTCATAAGATATTGTTGGTTTTGTATTATTAGCATGTTAGTTTTAGACCAGATTTATGGTATAGACTTTTGTGTTTATATGTTATATGACTACTTTGATTATATAATAAGCCCAAATGTGCTATAATATGTTCAATATATGTATTCACATTTTATGGGATTTGGATCATCCTTTTACTATTTTAAATGAGGTTACATTTTGCTCTTGTGGCTTGTTATTGGCTGTATTTATAATTAATTGGATCCTAGATTTTTGGCTCAGAGGGCAACATTTTTATGACATAATTCCTATGGGGGAAATAGGAATCATTGTATAATGATTTGCTTTATAACACTGTTTTCAGGGACATACTAGAACAAAAGTAGCCATTACTATTAAAAAGCTTTAGTTTTAACTCTTGCATTTCTCCTCAGCATGGTACATAGATCTGCCTTATCTCCCCAACTAGGAAACAAATGCTGAGAAAAATAATCAGGTATTATATTCTTTGCACTTACAATGTCTTACATATAAGAAGAAAGCTTTAAGACATAATGTTATTTTATTTCAGACCTTTTTTAAATCATCAAAACTTTTTTTAAAAATTAAATCTTCTATGAAAGCCCCAATTTAGAAGATAGATTTTCAGGAATCCTTCTGGGTGAAGTGAGATAAGGAGCCCAGACCCCTACCTACCTACTCCTTTTGCATGATAGTGACTAAAACTCTTCATTGTAGAGTGAAGGTCCAGAGTGGAGGACTTAGAGTCAGTCTATACAAGCTCAAGTCCAGGACCCACTGTTTACTTGCTGAGAGAGCAAGTCACTGAACCTCTTTGAGGCTGATTTTTACACAACAGGGATTTGAATAATTATAATACTTCCATATCAGTTAGGAATGCTATTAGCAGAAATTAACAGTGATCTAAACAAACACTTGTTTTTCGTACTTGAGAACAAGTTCAGAAGTATGGATTTGCTGAGGTTTTTTTTCAAAAGTTTATTATTGTTAGGGACCTTAGCTTTTTTTATCTTTCTGTCCTACCACATTTAGCATTTTGGCTTTCATCCTTATGCTTGTTACTTTGAAGTCACAATATAACCATTCATTATTAATTTCCAGAAAGAAAGAAGGATCAAAGGAGTCTACCTCCAAATCTTCCCCAGCTTACTTCATTTTGTATCTCATTAGCTAGAACATGCCTATCTGGAGTGAATCTGTTGCCCAAATAACCAGTTTGTATCAGCCAAAAATTTCCCCTGAGGATGGTGCAAGGACTGTGCTCCCAAGTTTCAAGGAATCTCTTCCTGACTCTTGACACATCAAGGTCCTGGTGTCAGAAGATAAATAACAGAAAAGGAGTATCCACTGGTTGTTCCGTGTCTGCCTGCAACCTACTTGATAAGAGTTAATAAGGCAACTATATCCTGGGGCTGGGGAAGTGGCTCAAGCGGTAGCACGCTCGCCTGGCATGCACGGGGGGCATGCACACATAAAAATAAAATAAAGATGTTGTATCCACCGAAAACTAAAAAATAAATATTAAAAAAATCCTCTCTCTCTCTCTTTAAAAAAAAATACTATATCCTTCATGTTTGTGAAAGTGACTTTAAAACAATGGAAGTGCCATAGGAGTAAAATTCTTTATCATGCTAACATGATAAATGTTAAGGAGTGAATGACAAAGAAAATTTCAGCAGAGAATAAGAATGACCCTAAGTATCCTACATCAGTGATTATCAAAGCATTAGAGAGTATCAGAAATCTTGGTCATTTAAAATACAAATTTGGACCTACTAAGGGTGAATCTCCAATGAGCCCCAGGAACTTTTATTTGGAAACATTTCCCAAGTGACCCTTCTGCCCATTAAAATGGAAAACCATGGCCCTCTACCACTGGGACAGCCCAGCGAGGCAGAGACAGATATTCTTGGATAGATGGGCACCTAAGTGGATGTTCTGAAGCATGAAAGAGGGGAACACCAAATGAAGGAGGAGATGGCTGAATCATAACTGTGCCTTCTGTTTAGCACAGCTCCTCACATGGTGTAAGCACTCAATAATGCTGGCAATGTTTATTATTATTGACAATTTTCTCCAGCACCAGGAGACCTAGACTTTAATGGATGCCTCAGCTATGGTTCAGTTGTTTGGTCACCATCTGTGAAATGAAGCCACTGTCACCCAGGTCCCCTTGCAGTAGACACCATTGAAGTCTCCTAATTCAATCCACGGGGAACAACAGGATATTTTCAATGCATTCTCTATGTCAATAAAAAGATTTCAAGCCTCAAGATTGTTTTGAAGGATTTTGCAAGATTGATGTAGTATCTCTAAAGGGTATAGAGTTCCTGGCAATAAAGACAGCAAATTCAAGGAATAATGATGAGTAGCATCTCCTTAGCCCAGGATGTTGGGAAAGATGGATGATAAATTACCTCAAACCCTTAGCAGAATGCTTATGAGTTCATGCAACACAATAACATAGCATGTGTGAAGTTAAGTGACTAGGTGTGACTGAGCAGATGTTTTCCTGGTTGGTTTTGATCCCAAAATGATTGTCAAATGCAAATATATGATGAGGTCAAGCAGGAAGTTGACCTCATCAGAGCACCTTCTCCATATACATACACATGTATGAATATATTTGTATGTGTGTGTATCTGCACACAGTGCCTGTATGTACACGTTACAAAAACATTGTGGGACCAAGTGCTCAACATGGTCATGGATTTTAAAAAACAGATTTTATGTCTCCTTTTGTCATTCTTTGAATATTTTTCCTTACGAGCTAACTATACTACTAGGCTTGCATAAAAGCTATTAAGAGCAGCATCTGAGACCTGCCTAAAATTTTGTAAGCACTGTCAAGATGCTGAAAGATTAGGGTGGGCAGGGGAAAATTGTATGAAGTATTTTTTTTTAACCTCAGACAAGACCTCTCTAATGTTTATTTTCTCATCTGTGACTTGGGGATAATACCAATGTCAAAGAGTTGTTATAAACTAATGTATATAAAGCACCTAATACCATCTCTGACACTTAGTAGGTCCTTGACCCAGCACTGTTATTTTGACTTTTATTTTCCTCTGTAACTAAATGTGATGGTTTGAAGAGGTAATTTGAGGCTAAACGCCCTAATTCATAGGGTTTGAAGGAGGAACAGAGAAGGCTGAGAGTCCCAGGCTGATCTGGTCAAGTGTGATAGGGCTCAGGGCCTGACACCTGCAGAATACAGACTGTCCATACATAGAGGCAACAGGTGCACTAAAAGTCATTTGGAAGAAGCCCTCTTTATCATCATTCTCGGAAGCCCATTTCCCACCAGTGACAGAACCCCTCCCCACTCCTCATCTGGGGACGTGCCCTCTGGTTTAGCGCTTCACTTCTTTCTGAAGGTCAGCTGAAACACCACTCAGCCAGTTAGGTTCAACTCCAGCTCCCACACTTAAGTCGAGCTAACACTGACATGTTTATGGGCCTAGTGGATTTATGTAAGTAAAGAAGAATACTTTCCTTTTATTTTCAAATCCAGAATCACATCTCTCCTTTCTTGTTTTAAACTCAAGAGAAATTCACAATGGCCCTCATGTGGGCCTTTCTGCTTTTGAGTGTACGTCAAGAACTTGGTTGTTTTTAAGGCATATCATGGAAGAAAGCAGGGTCTTGAAAATGACCTGTGATTAATGTCTTCCTTTTTTTGTGGTCATTGTTCTGTAGAATTTCTCTCCGTGTGCACGGCTGCTCTTACTTCTAATCTCCTGACTGAGAAGGCAAAGAGAGACTGTGGAAATCTATGTTCTGTATCCAGAAAGAACCCAGCATGTATAGAATAACTACTATGTGGTGGGCATTAATCTAGATATTCTGCACATAGCATCTAATTTAATCCTCAAAATAACACCATTTTATTGTGGTTAAATATATATATATATATATATATATATATATATATATATATATATATATATAATCATAAAACTTACTTTTTAAATCATTTTAAGTATACAGGTTAGTGGCCTTAAGTACATTCACACTATTGGGCAACCATCACCATGATTCATCACCAGAACTTTTTCCTCTTATAAAAGCTGAAATCCTGTACAATAATTCACTTCCCTTTTTCCACTCCTTGGTGTTAGGGCTTGGATAGGAGGTGTCCCGCAAAATCTCACGTGTGAGACACTGCAAGAAGTTTCAAAGGAGAAAGGATTAGATTGTGAGAGTCTTAATCCAATGAACAGATTAATCCCCTGATAGGGATTAATTGAGTGATAACTAAAACGGTAGAGTGTGGCTGGAGGAGGTGGGAATTGGGGTGTGGCTTTGGGGCATATATTTATATCTGGCTAGTGGAGTCTCTCTCTGCTTTCGAATCGTGATGTGAGTTGCTTCCCTCCGCCATGATGTTCAGCCTTGCCTCAAGCCCCAAGAAATGGAGCCGGCCTTCTATGGACTAAGACCTCTAAAACCATAAGCCCTCAAATAAACTGTTTCTCCTTTAAAATTGTTCTGGTCAGCTCTTTTAGTCACAACAGCAAAAAAGCTGACTAAAACACTTGGCAACCACCATTCCACTTTCTGTCTATTTTTTTTTTTTTTTTGACTATTCCAGGTACTAACTGTAAGTGGAATTATATTGTATTTGTCTTTTTGTGGCTGGCTTACTTTAACTTACTAGAATGTCTTTGAGGTTCATCCACATTGGAGCATGAGTCAGAATTTCTTCCTTCTTAAAGCTGAAAGTATTCCATCATGAAATACTACATTCTGTTTTTTTCATGCATCCACCTACAAACATTTGAGTTATTTCCTCCACTGACTACTGTTAATAATGGTGCTTGAACATGGGCTTACAATTGTCTGTCTGGGTCCCTGCTTCCAATTCTCTTGAGTATATACCCAGTAATGAAGTTGCTAGAACATATGGTGATTCTATGTTTAACTATTGGAGGTACTGCCAAACTGCTTCCCACAGCCGCCACACCATTTTACATTCCCAATAGCAGTGCCCAAGGATTCCAATTTCTCCACAACCTATCAATAGTTATTATTTTCTGAGTGTTGTTGGATAATAGCCATCCTACAAGGTGTGGAGGGGTAGTCCCCTTTCTGAGGTTCTAAGAATGCTGAGGTTCAAAAATGATGGGTAAGTTACTCAGCAACAGGTTCTTGGTGAGCTAAGGAGTTTCCATTCTCCTCTAGAGCTTTTGGGATGCAAATTTTTTGCTGAATCCCTTGCACCAGCACAATGCTAGGGATGCAGGATGCAAGACACAACCACATAGAGAGAGCCTGTTTAAGAGAAGAACTTGGTTGAGTCTCTTCTCACTTCCAAGAGCCACCCAAGGATGGAGAGCCTATCTCTGCAACTTAATTGCCTGGTCAAGTGCACAGCCGGGAACTTCAGGTTCTACAGTTATAAATAGAAGCTTTTGAAATCTTGCTTCTCTTACTTCTCTTGGTCAGTCAAGTGGTTTTTGACCTTTCGTTCTTGCATCTGTACTAAGGTTCCCCCTGGGGACATTGTGCATGCTCATTTCTGTAGCCAAATTGATTGTTTTGATTGTGAAGCTAACAAAACAGTTCTTATTTGAAACCTGAGAACAAGAGAGAAACACAGACAAAAAGGGACAGAAATAGAAGCAGTGAGAAAGAAGAGAGAGAGGATTGTAAGATTGGCATAATTAGCAAGGCCCGGCATTTTGGCCTGGTATACAGGACAACAGGAATCTCAAAATCGGAGGCCAGACTGAAAACCCCACCTTGCTGTGCTCCCAGGGTAGCAGTGGGCTTCCATATCTTCCTCATCTGACAAATGGCACAGCGAAGGTTTAGAAAGGGCAAATGCCTTGACTGATCCCACAGCTAAAAGAATGCAAGACAGAGCCCAGGTCTGCTGACCATACTCTGGGGCTTTCTACACACGGCTCCTGTGGGCCTCCTGATTCAGCCCCTTGTAAAAGAGATAATGGCAGGGCCCATCTCTTAAAGTCCAGTCTATTTCACCTTCAAACCCCATTAATATACCCGGTGGAAGATGGGGCAAAGAAGAGTTAGATTAGATGATGTCTGAGGCCCTTTTGAAGAGCTTTGGATGAGAGAGAGCTGGGTTTGAGTTTCTGACTTCATGTCTTTACTGCTGCCTAAATTAAGACCAGTAAATTCACCTCTCTGAGCATGAATTTCCTCATCTGTGAAGCAGATACATTAACCTAACCTCACAGGATTTTTTTGTTGCAAATAAATAAAAGATTGTGTAACCAGATCTTAAGCACATGGTTAGCGGATGATGTATGGAATTAAAATAATATTCAGTAAATTTCATGATCTCTACCTGGAAACACACCCCAAATTTTGAGCCCTTCTTGTGTCCTTACATTTGGAGGTCAGCACATAATTTTATGTACCCTGCAGATGAAAATAAATTCCGTTCCGTAGGTCATCCAGGATGGGCGATTTCATTGAATTAATCTTTCTCCAGTTTCCAGGGGGTCATTAGAGACCCACTTAGGTCAGCCCTCAGGACTGGACGCCTTCAACTAGGCCAGCTTCACTCAGCAACCAGGACTGTTAACCTGACCACCAAAAGCTGGGGGATGCTCTTGGGAGGGCATTACACTTGTGAGCTCAGCCATTGCATATAGTCCACGTTATTATCTACTTGAATTAAATCAAACTCAAATACCTAAAATGTGTCATGATGCTGGGGTTCTGGGGACCTGCCTTGGTGAGAGCCCCACACCTTTGTGGTCCGTGTGGGGTTGTTTGACATTTTCTGCTGATTGGACTGAAGTTTGGTATTATTGGGAGAACATTACGGAAGTGATGACTCCTTCTCAGTGCATCATAGCAAGGGGGTACCCGATGTCAACATGTGCTATTTACTCTTGGCGATGCCCACCATCCTGGGTTACCAGTGGCAAAGTGAACCTTTGGCGAAGCGGTGGTTTGATGGTGTCCTCTTCTGTAATAAAGCTACTGGTTTCCCCTTTTAATTAATCATTTATCTTGTGGGAAGATACTTTGAGACTGAGAATACCCAGTTTCTCATGATGCCTTTAACCATGGATTTTATTACCCATCGTTTTTTGAGCATTTCTTTTTCCGGGAGGCTTTCCTTTTATTAGGAGTTAGACAAGGAAGATGTAATAAGATAAATGGAATGATGTTTAGGTAGTAAAAGTGACAGTGTAGGAGGTAGAGTGAGAGGAGAGGAGAGGGGTCTCCCTTAGCTGGCACATCAGGGAAGTCCTTCCTGAGAAGCTGACATTTGAGCTGAGACCTAAAGCCAATCTGAGAGAAAAGCACTGCAGGCAAAGCACCCAGCAAGAGCAAGGGCCTGGAAGCCTAGAAAAGCAAGGCCGATTTGAGGAAAGGAAATCAGCCAGGCATGGCTAGAATGAAGTGAACAAGAGCTAGTGGCCAAGTGGCAGAGACATGGACACAGACAGTGGGGAAACCCTCATTAGGTGGGGTAGAGAATCGGGATGTTTTCCATGAACATTGCAATTTCTTTCGTTAAATAGATTCCCTCTCTGCTCTTATCCAATAGGGTAGTCACTAGCTACATCTGCTACTTAAATGTAAATTTTGATTAATTAAAAATCAAATCAAATTTTAAAAATGCAGTTCCTTATATACTAGCCACATTTTTTTTTAGTGTCCAATAGCCACTCTTGTGGCTAATGGCTACCCTATGGGATGTCACACATATAGAGCATTTCCATCATGGCAGAAATTTTCATGGAACAGCACTGTTGTGTATTCTTCTGAAGGCACTCATTATGGTAGTTTTTAGAGAGGATACACAGATAGACGAGTTTTAACCCTTGTTCTCCAGCAACTTCAAGCTTAGTAGACAAATATGCAAATAAATACATTACCAGGCAGTGTGGGTTAAGAGCTATGGTCTGGCACAGAAAAATTGCTGTAAGAAAAGATGCTGGGGAGATTTGAAAAAAAAAAAGAAATAACTCGCCATGAAGAAGCAGCACTTAGATGTCTAGAAGGATGATGGAGATTATTTTGGGTTGAGATGAAGAAGTTATTCCTGATGAAAGTTTGGTATGAGCTGAGATTTTAGAGACGGCAAGTGCAAAATGAAGATTGCAATAGTCTAAATCGGCTGGAGTTTGGATCTGTGTAGGAGAATGTGAGAGGGAGATT
Source organism: Marmota flaviventris (assembly GCF_047511675.1). Taxonomy (NCBI): domain Eukaryota; kingdom Metazoa; phylum Chordata; class Mammalia; order Rodentia; family Sciuridae; genus Marmota; species Marmota flaviventris. The sequence goes on along the minus strand of NC_092511.1, from coordinate 22,496,888 downwards.
AGCAGGTATGTGGGTGGTACGGTGTGAAGGGCATTGGAGCCAAACTAAAGAGTTTTATCTTTATTTGAGAGGCAGTGGGAGAGCTATTGATGGTCTTAACCAGAAGAGTAATGTTACCAGAGTTGTACTTCAGAAGGAACGAGCAGCCCACCATCTATGAGGTGGACTGTGGTTAGGGAAAACCAGACCACAGGGAGAGGCTTGGAAATCTATTTGCCACAGAGCAGGCATGAGGTCATTCCTGTTCTAGTATGTATTTTTCTGAAATAAAAATTCCCAGGCACAGGAAGATAGGCTGCTTGAATTACAACATTTAAAAATAAACCTTTAGATATGAAAATATACCACTGACTCTTTAGAGAGAGCAAACATCAGACTCACAGGATTTTATTAAGCAATTTGACTTTAAAAGAATATGGTATTCTTTGTGGGTGTTTATTCACCCAAATGGGTATTTTCTAAACTTTAATGCTCATGAAAATTACCTTGGGCTGGATATGGTGGTGATTTCTTTGGCAACCATATCTCTGCATAACAGATGGGGGTTTTTAGACCAGAGTTTCCTCTGAATAGGCAGTTCCTGTTGAGGAAGTGACTGGGGAAGAAACCAACATGCATAAACCCTCAGCTCCTGTGGCTAGTCTCCTGGGGCATTCACCCCTCCTCAGAGCTTCCCTGCTCCAGGTGAAGCAAGACAGATCTGGACTGTGAGCAGCAATGAACCCTCTGGTGTGTCTGTGAGAGCCTTCATCAAGAGAGACCCAGCACAGTCCTGGGCAGAAACTATCATGCAAATCTAATGATGAATTTGGCAGGCAGCTTGCAGAAAAGGTCCAGGTCCAAGGCCACCACCGTGGGAGGCCACTGGGCAAAAAAATATGCTTTGTTACAGGTCTTTGGGGACATTATGTCAGCCTTCAGTCATGAAAAGAAATTCTAATTAGAAAATTAAAATTATTTGATTAGATGTATGGTTTCCCACTATATTATAGAGCAGATTCCATATATTATAAGAGCAGATTTCCATCTCGTATCTCTAATCCCTGGTTTCTGGCACATAATAGGTGCTAAATATATGTTCACCTAATGAACGAACAAACATATTAATTATACAACACGGCATGGTATAACAACTTTCTGCAACCAGTGGCAGATTGTTATGCAAAGGGAGAAATGTTTGTCATTTCTGCAATGGCAGATAGAACTAGAATCCAGCAGTCCTTTCTGAAAAACAGAAAGCAGAGGGGTTTGTTTTTATTTTGACAATGTGGACCTTGAGAAGTTGAGGAGGCACTAAGAACCCCACCATGGAAGTCCTTTAAGGCAGAAAACGGAGAATATGCAAAGGTGTTCTAAAGCAGGCCGGTTTGGAGGGGTGACCGGTCTAGACACCTTTAAGGTTTCTTCCAACCTTGAGACTCCAGTTTCAGGATTTGTTTTTATTCACCTGCATGCCTGCTTTATTGGTTTGAATATATATGGGGATATTTTTCATCTTCCAAAGTAATCTGAAGGCAGCCTCTCCACTTACCTAAGGAGCTTTTGGTGGGAACCGTGGATTGACTTATAGCACGGCTGACTCGTGTGTTGTATGATTCACTGTGCTCCATAGATGCCCCCAAACACATATATCATTGTGTCTGCGGTTCCAAGATGACACTGTTATTTCCCCACCTGTGCAAATACAGCTGTAAAAAATGATGCATGGCCAGCGGTCCCTTCCCTGGAGTGTAGACAGCATACACCCTCTGCCTTAACGCACCCACAAGGCAAACACGCCCTTTTCTGAATTTCAACACTCTGTTTCTAGTCCATTAAAAAGAGAAGAAAATGCAAATGAACTCATATTACCAGCTAAACCAAACCAGCCTCCCTTGGGAATCACTGTGCACATTAAGTCTGCCATCTACAGAAGCTTCTGCACCCTCTGAGGCTCCTCAGAAAATCAAAAAGGTTTCCAGCAGTTTCAGCAAACAAGCAGGCTCTGAGCCTTCTCTCTTTGTTAGGAGTTGATTCAAACTGTGTGCGCTAGCAGTGAAATACAAAACGGGGGAGAAGGACTATGGTATAGCTTTGAAATGTTTTACTAAGCGCCACAGGAAAGAATAATAAACCATAAATTGCTGCATCTGGCCTTAAATTTATCAAGAAAACAATGATGCAAGGAACCAAAAATGTTACTTTCCTTTGTCATTTAAAATGAGAGTTTCAATCCTTCACTTTTTGTTCACCCTTTTACTTCACCAATTGCAAAAGGGCAGCAAAAGCAATACCCTTCCCTCTGCCTTTCATTCAGCAAGTAACTGCTCACAGAGTCATGGAAATTTAAGCAGCAAAGAGTTTGGAAAGAGTTGAGAGTAGTAAGGGCCTCCATCCCTGAAGACAAGATGTGAAAACAGAACCAGGAACTGTTCTCGGCCCTGAGGTTGACCGTGACCATTTTAGATCAATCTGAAACCCCTCCAGTCTCCCCTGTCCACACTCTTTGTACCAGAGGTGCTATCAAATTGTATCATCACCTAACAGAAACAGACTATGAAGAGAAGGACAGGGCCTGGGTCCATTTTTTTTTTCCTCTGTGTGTGATCAGCAAACCAATTCTGTTAGATTGTGCTCATTTGGAGCAATCGCCTTGGATTGCATTTTAATAAACACATGGGATCTTTCTCCCTCCCATAGGTGCTGCTTGCTGTGCTGCTCAAAATAATTTCTTAGTCTGACAAAAGCATCATCTATCCATTGACCTGCTCCCTGTGGATTCTCTGTCCCCATCACACCCAGATCCTGTGGTGGATTAGTCTGGTTGCTCTCTGCCCACGGCTGTTGTACCTGCCAGAGAGACTTCTGAAAGACATGTAATGAACAATGGCAAGAGGCCTCTGGATAAGTGGAGCGGACAGCCCAGTGGTGGTTCAGTGTCCTCCTGGGAAATGAACCAAATGTATTGTGTCTTGTGATAATGTCAAAGGATATCAAGAGGCTCTCCAGGTATAGCAATAGAGCCTCAGCTGAACTCTCTGCAGCCTCTGGCTTCTCAGGGTACTTCTCTGGGTCTTGCTGCCCAGGTATCACCCCTGAGAGTCCAAGGAATTGGTTGGGATGGAGTGTAAGTACAGATGTTTTAAATCTCCCCAGGTGATATTGGGATGCATGGTAGAGAACCCCTAATCCAGATTCTACAGGAATGCAAGAGGATTACATAGTGTCCTACCCAGAGTTTAACAGTATGTGTAAGGCCATTTTCATTACTATTATTATTAACAAAAGGCTATTGTGATAGTATCTTAATTGTAATCCCCTGGAGGAAATGGACTTGTCCAGAAATTTAATTCCTCCTCACCAGTTACTACCCAGGGTAAGTATTTACAAAGATAGCCTGGATTTTTACAATGATCCCTAGCATGTAATGAAACCAGTCCTGAAAATCAAGATCAGGTCCTCATTTCCCCAGTGTTGACGATTAAACACCCAAGAAACTCTGAGGCAAGAGTAAAAAGTAAATTTTATTTAAGAAACAGAATGGAGAAAGGGAGAGAGAGAGAATGTGACCTCATGCCTCCTCTTCCCACTTTGCTGATGTGACCAAAAGGGCAGGAACAGAGCTCTCCAGGGGAGTACCTCTCCCTATTTTGTGTATTGCCCAAAAAAGGCAGGAAAGGAACAGCTGGGGACATTCATTAGCAGCTCTTTGCTGGGAGAAAAAATTCTCTGGGGGTGGGTGACCTTGGCAACAGGTGGGCAAGGAGGGGAAGCACTCTGGAGGAATTGGCATTTCATTTCTTTTTGAATCAGTCCTCATAATTTTTTATCTATAGGGACTATGTGTCCTTTGGCCCAGTCTCATTCCCTCTTCTGATTAAGGAAGACCTTAATACTGTAAGGAGAACTAGATGATGACCACTCTGGCTGCTTCAGGCTGGGAAGGGGTGACATGGAGCAAGCAGTCTGGGTTTCCCTTTTAGGAATGTTTTGGGTCAGTCGAGGGGTCATGGTAAAAAATCTGGTTTGGAAGTCCTCTGAGAGGTGGGTGCTTCTATGAGTGAAACAAAAAGATATGAGTACTGGAATGAGATTAATAAAAATAAATGTCACAGCATCTGGAACATGTCAATGAATATCATGATGATAATAGAAACTAGTAATTTTTTTTTCCAGGAGGTGCAAGAGCTAAGACATTGTTCCCAGGACAAGGCCAGTGAGGACATGACCTCTTCTGGGAATGTAAATCTTTAAGGATATTAGTTACATTGTCAGAGTTATCAGGAATGTAAACACAACAGTTAGTTTTTATAATGTCACAGATGCCAAAATAAGATGTAATTAAGATATCTAATGTCATCTGACTTTTATAAAATACCTTTATGTTGTCATAACTGCTGTGTTTAGTATAGATCCCTTTATTTCTGTCACTGAGGGATAACAAACAAAACAAGTCTGTCTACATAGGAAGTCAGGAAGATTTATAGGCCTTAAATTGACTAAAAAAACTTTGACTCTGATAGTCTCTTTTGATAGTTATTAGCAATCCTGACTAAGAATCTTCCTTAGGATTAGTTCTATTTACTTAGTTCTATTTACTCTTGATGGGGCTGACACAGTGTACTTCTTAAGTTACGTTGTCTTTTCCTTGTAAATGCCGAGGTATGACTATATTTTGGTTATAACTGTTTTGTTTAAGACCAAGCTGTCAAATTGACCTTGTTACTATCTATTGTTAAGTGTCAGCTGATTTTCCTCAGGGGTCACTCTTGGGAACTTGTGAGAAGCCTCTGGTGCCATCTGCCTGGATAGATCAGAGCCTTGTTGACCACATGGCTTTCCTTGGAAGCAACGGGGACATTTCCTTCTCCTCTTTGTAGCATGTGCACTGGTCAGTCTTCTATTCTCCAGGGTCTCAATGATCCCCCTGATCAGGAGGTCTAGTGGCCCAGAGTTTCATAGACCTCAGAGAAGTCCCCTTGTTCCCTGGGTTTAAGTGATTCAGAGGGCAAGAGCTAAATGTTGGCTGTTTTTCTTGGCCCTTTTATTTCCTTAGCTTTATTCTCCAAGTTTTGAGTTAAACATCCAGCAATTCAGTTTCACCAGTCTTAAAGGAAGAGACTGGGTTTTACCTTTATTGTCTATAACTTTACAGTTATTTACCCCTTCTATTTAATTGAGGTCATTTTAGTACTGAAAGTCAGGCTTACATCTTGTCTGTCCTATGAGTGATGGCATATTATCTCAAATTAACTCAGCTTGTTATATTGAAAGTTGTACTTTTGTAAGGAATTAACTGATAATAGTTATAAAGTTTATGTGGAAAATACCACATAATGAAATTAATAAGAGTAAGAAAATTTTAGTTCATATAATAGCTATGAACCAAGAAACATAATTTTTATAATCCCAAATTTTTACTTCAAACTTTAGTTTGAAGAACACCAGCTTGGTAAAATGTTCGCCCAAAGTCTTAAAGACTTGATACTTGGAAGATATGAATATATTTAGTATGCGAAGGAGCCAATAACAGCACCACAATTACACCAATGTTCTTATATTAACCAAGTTTATCTTTTAAAGAAAAATTCAGAATCTGTAGTATGGTGTAATACTCTAAAATAATAGTTGTTGTTTAAATGGAGTTGTGCAAACCTTAATTCCTTTAAGACTAGTTTCTCTAAATAACAAAACTTAAAAGGCACAAAAAATTTTCTTCATAGGTGAGAACAGATTAATGTTTTAAGAAATTTTTGTTACTTTAACACACAGAGGATTAAACTTTGGTTTATATCAGTACATTAACATTTGACCTTAGGAAAAAGGCCTTAAATAACTTTAACTGATTGTGCTAATTATATATAACCAATTTAATGGCACACAAACTTTTTGAAACCTACCTTCCATAAACCTTCTGTAACTTATTTAGACATTCTACAACTTTTTGCTTTACCACACTGTTGAACCACGATGCAAAGACAAGACCACCAACTCCAATTTTAAGTAAAATTAAGCAAGCTTATATTATATACACAAATTAAGCTGGCCATCAGCTGTCTCTCCAAATCCTGGGCTAGAGATCAGCACCCCAGATTTCCAGGAAAAGGTTTTTATAGCACAAAAAGTTGCAAAGGTGTGTGTCTTGAGAACTTACAGCTAACAGGATTTTGACAAGCATAATACAAAGGCAGGTGGTAGGTTAATGATCTACATGGCTTAATATTTCAAGGGAGGGAATAAATTCAGATCCCAACATCAGAATTTATGAGGTGCTGCTGAGGTTTCAGAGAGGGTTGTTATCTGGTCACGGGGAGCCAGGATTTATGAGGCACCAAAAGATTTTAGAGAGGGTTGTTATCTGGTCAAGGAAAGCCAGGCATGGATGAGTTCAAGGCACAGGCAGGAATTCCAAACAAGTTTAGAAATCTCAGTAATTTATAGTAAAACTGAAATTAACTTTTCATGGCTTTATGACAAGATGGCTCCCAATTGTCAGTTGAAATTACACTGGGTTCATCACGCACAAAGACTTTTTTATTCAGGAACATTTCTTTTTCCTTCTACTTTCCACACTAAAATATATTTCCATATCTAGAAACTCTTATCTCTTTCCTAGCTGTTGGCCCCTTTTTGTAGGGAATCTTAATCTGTCTGTGTTTGAGCCTCCCATTAGTTAATAAACTTTGCAGGAGGAGGAAGATCTGGTGACACCTGGAATAGAGGGTCAGAATTTAATCTAATTTAAATTTTTGGCACAATTTGGCTTTCTTCTTTTTTTTAAACAAGGTCTGAGAAATCCTTATGCCTACACATGGGAACTTCAGACTATTTCCTTCCTTTTTACAGAACAGGCTAAGCAGTAGAATGGTGTTAAAATTTGTATTTGCCTCTGATGGCTATGATTCTCTACTGGAGAGTTTGTATTGAGACCATTTTTTTTTTTTTTTTTTTTTGGCAGCAGAAGAACTCTAGGGGTAAAGGCTAGAATAGAGAGTTTACACTTGCTGGGGGCCAAAGGAATCTCCAGAAAGTGAGGAGGACATTTTATGATTGTTAGACCCTTAACATCCTTTTCCCAGAGGAATCTAAGCCAAAGGTGAATTGAAAGGCTATGGGTATAAATCTCCCTTTTTGCAGTCAAAGAAGCTAGTGGAGCACACAGGAGCACAGAAACAACAATGGGGAGAATCCCTACAGGCTTGTAAAGGCTTAATATGCAAACAAAGGGAACAGAGGCATTTCCTTATGAATCAGTCCATGTCTCTCTCTTAACCCTGGAGCCTAAACAGCTAGAGTCCCATCGATGGGAAGAGAGGTGTGCTCCGGAGGACTGAGCATGGGAGAGTGCAGTATGGATCATACCAAGGTTGATGTGTTACTGGGGCATTTGCCCAGTGCCACTTGATTAACCAGTGCCACAGAATACCCCATAAGGTCAGTTGGAAGAGGAGGTGGAGGAAGAAATGCTTAAGATTCCCTAGGGAGTGGCCCAGGCCAGAATCTTGCAGTTGTTCCAACCCTTTGTCTCCAAAGGCTAACCGGGATTAGGGACACTGCCTACTAATACCAGATAAGGTAGTAAGAAACAGCTCTGGCAGAACCCAACATGCCTGACCTGCAGGACAGGTAATTAGGAATCACCTAGGTAGTGAATCCTGTCACCAGAGTCTTGTAGAATGGCAGTTTGCACTAACTGCATTTAGTTGGCCAATGAGTGCCCATTGTTGTCCTCCAGAAAGAAAGAGACAGCAAGGCGCACCTCAGAAAGATGCAGGGTGCAGAAATGCTTACTTTGGTGATGATTCCAGATGAGCCACCATCTGAAACTGGTCTTGAAAGTCAGGATCAGGTCCTTGTTCTTCCAGTGTTAAAGATTAAACACTGAGAAATGCCAAGGCAAGAGCAAAAGGTAAATTTAATTTAAGAAACAGCAGTGGGGGGAACTCCCCCAAAGAGCAAGGGGTCCAGAGCTGGTGCCTCAGGGAGTGGGGGTGTCTTGCACCTTTTATAGATTTCAGGTTTCCTTTCTTCTCCTGCCTCCTCTTTTCTCCCACCCTACATGATCAAAAGGGCAGGAAGAGAGCATCCAGGTACCTCTCCCTATTTTCCATATCTACCTGAAAGGGCAGGAAAGGAGCCCCCACTGGAGGTATTCATTAACCACTCCTTGCTAGGAGGAATAATTCCCAGGAGGCAGGGGACCTTGGCAATAGGTGGCAGAGGAAGGGGAAGTACTCTGGAGGTATTAGCATTTTATTTCCTTTTGAATCAGCTTCTATCTTCCTGCCCCAGTCATTCACTATCTGTGGGGACTATCTGTCCTTTGCCCCAGTCTCAGTAGGTCAGCCCATTTCTTCCTTCAGAAGCCCATGTGCCCATGGATGTGTGCCATGACCACCATCTCTTTGTTGTAAAGAGCCCTGGAGTTGGTCAGGACACCTGGGCTCTTGTTCTTGCTCCACCATTGGTGGAGTCCCATCCCTTCCCCAAGCCTCAGTTTATCTATTTGTAGAACAAGTATACCAAATTATGGGATTGATCATTAAAGGTCTACCTGCTTAAACATCCCATGACTTTCGAAGACTGATTCAACAAAACATTCTTTGCCAGGATTAATAAAATGTTTTGCTTAATAGATGTCAGATAGCCTGATGAAGACTATAAAATTATAATAATATAATTATAATGCACGAGTAAAAATGGCAAAAAAAATAAGTGCATAGCTGATAAACTAGGAGATAAATTTCAGGTTCCCAAACATCCATATTTTTTTAAACATCTGGAAGGGTAACTGAAGTTTAAAATATTTTCCTGATTCTTGTGATGATATAAACAGCCTTTGGCCACCAGATTTTTCTAAGCCAAGGCAGGGACACTATTTGCACATTATTTTGCATGAAATGGGGTCATTTACATACATTTGCATAGAGCTTTCAAAAAGCTTTAATTCCAACTATGTCAAATAAAAACAAATTAGTGTAATCTACTGCCATTGTATGACAGCTCAGCTTTGAGATCTGACCACCCCCACTCAGTGTGACCAAGGGTAAACACACAATAAAGTCTGAGAACAGGGAACTCTTTGGGACAGGGTGAAGTTGTGATCATCTGGACCATGTTCTGCAGTTCCCAAATCAAACCAAGCCCCATTGACATCCCTTACTTCATTAAAGCCTTAAAAAAAAAAATCCTGTGTGCTTGGTAGGGTTGGAATTGTGAGGAACTTTTTAGTCAGGGGATTAGAGAGATTAAGTAACTTGCTCAGTTACACACTAGTAAATGGTCATGCCTACATGTAAACCTCAGAATTCCAGATCCCAGCCTCTTGGACCTCAGAGAATGGATGCTCAGAAAATTGATTCAGAGTTGCCTCCAGGAGAGGTAAAACGTTCCCACTTGCTGCAAATCCAGTGTCTCCTCTTTATAGAGACCACACCACCATTGGAAGTGGTACAAAGGGGACCCCTGATGGTACAGGAACAGAGCCCCCCCCCCCCCGCCTGTATGCATCTGGCCCTTAGTAATTGCCTTTTTATCATTTGAGACAGTTATTTGAAAGTTATGGTAATGGGGTGAAAATATAAGCAGCTTACAGTTTACTAGAACATTAATCCTCTGGGGATGATTTCTTTTCTCCTCTGTGCATCTCTGTGGGGCCTTCTCCATTGCATTAAGTGGAATTTATTTTTAGGCTTTTCTCCTTATGATCTACCATCACTGGTCCAACCTTGCCTAATGATAAGTGTCCACATTTGCTAAGACCTACAGAAAGGTTTCCAGTGCAGTTCCCCATAGAGGGCCTCTGGTCTGGAATAGGGTTATACCGCAGCAGCTCAGGGCTCCACAATGGAATCAGGCAGCGAACCATGGGCTGTTGAGCCAGGAGGAGCTAAATTGGAATTCTAGCTTCTCCATCTGTGATGACTTGACCTTGGCCTCTCCAATATTCAGTTTCTTCATCTTAAAAGGCATTTATGCTTCTGCACCTCCTAGATACCCAAAGAGTTGCTTTAAGGCTAATTCTGAGAATCTGGGTGATTCTGGCCTAGACAGGCTTGGGCAGATCTGAGGGACCAGCTGCTGGGATGCAAAGGATGCTTCTAGGGTCCATTTATCCACCAGGAAAAGGAGGCTCAGTGCCTAGGGCCTCGTTTTCCAATACTTGTATGGTTTCAAGTAAACTTTACAATGTGTTATAAAATCAGAAGAAAAAAAATGAATGCTGAGGTTGAATAAAATTATTTAATATGTAATATTAATTTATTTTTATTTATGCTCATGTAATTATAAATAGAATTTTTAATATGATTTTTGGATGAAGGGTCCCATGAAGGCAAAAGTGCTAGGGCCCCAAAGGTCATGAGGTAGCCTTGGGTGCTCCCGCCCAGTCTTCTGTGATCTCCAGGGCACCCATTCTTCATCTGCTCAGTGTTCATCTGCTCATTTGCAGATGTGCATTTGAATGGCCAGCTGTGGGTTGACCTATCCCCCAACCTCTCAAGAAACCTGGTGAGATTTCACCTTTCAGAGAAGGTCATGATGACCTTTGGTTTGTTAAGACTCAGTCGCTCGCCTGCCCCACATCTTGTTTGAGCCAGTGCTACTCCACGGTCCTCATTTTCCCCGTGTTGCTGCCCACAACACTCAACTACACAAGCTAAGCAACAGGAGAGGAAGGAGGGATACAGAACTGTCGGCCCACCCTAGACCCAGAGTCACATGGCCCCATCCAGAGCGTCACCCAGGAGCGGTTCTGGAAGGAAAACAAATATCTTAATGGCAATCACCTTGTTCTTCACTGTGGTTTATTTAGTATCAATGGTTAAGAAAATAGTAGAACCAATGACAAGGCACCATGTGACCTTTGGTGCCTTGAAATCTCCACCTGCAAGTGGGGCCCAATAAGAGCAGCCTCGTTAGAGCAATGGGGGGGAGGAGCAAAACTGCAGTTGAGAACGTGCAGGACACCCCCAAGAAGAGACCTCCTGGCTAGGCTCAGGGTTATTATTAGCGTGATCATCAGTGAGCTCAAGATTCTCCGAGTACCAAGGGCAGAAGGACTTCCTGTGTTTACAAGGCTAAACAACAGCCTCTACTTCCTTCCTAAACCACCACCCATTAATTTCATCACTACTAAATGGGCCCTGATTTTCAGTTGTTCTCATTTTATACCCACAATCTGAAAGGCCAAGTGAGCCCAAGATTGGTTCTGTCTGGAGGCCAGCCCAATCACACTCGCCTCTGCAAGCCCGAGAGCTCAGAGAGGAGGAAACAGGAGCAAGGAGAGGAGTCAGCAGGAAAAATCGGACAGAGGCAAGTAAAGACGAAGAAGGGGACTACAAGAAAAGACACTTAAAAAGTGTCACAGGGACACTCAAGGTCTGTGTCCTCATCCTACATTCCATAGTGATCCTTTGAGCAGGACGCTCAGGAAGCACTCCCAGACCCCCTGAACCCTTGTGACATTGCAACCACCATGTGGCAAGTAACCAAGCCAGTGGTAGAGCCACGCTTTGGGTTAGCAGCAGAGGTCTCGGCAATGGAAGGGACCTTGGAATCATTTGTATAACATTGACTTTTTGCACGTGAAGAACATGAATCCCAGAAGCTTACGGCGCTTACTCTTCTAGGCTTACACAGGAAAGACAGCAGCATGAAACCCAGCTCTTTTGGGGCCAGCATTCATTCCACTTCGTGTGCACACAAACCACTCTCACTTGCTGGGGAGTCTGGGTGTGACTTCACTCTCAACATTTTACTTTTCCTTATGCCAACCAGGCCTGGAAAACAAGTACTAAAGGTGAGGCTCAGGGAGGCTTAGAGAGCCAGATCAAGATCACCCAGGTCGATGTAACAGAGCTGGTGTGAAACCAGACGCCCCACGCCCAGTCAGTGCGCTTCCCACCACCCCACACTGCCTCACAGTCAACTGACCAGTGCTCTGTGGTTTCGGCTGTTAGGAAGAAGGCAGGATCCCCATCCATATTTATAGGAGAACTGCATTCATGCTTACAAGTCTCAACATTTTTTAAAATTTATCAGAGGAAAGAAAGTAACAATGGAGTTGATGGGCAATTTGTGTAATTAACACCCCAAAGCTCCTAGTACTATAAGGTTTTGGATTCAGTACATTCTCCCGACAGATGCTCTTTTTACTGGTCAAGTGGCATTATCATGAGGATTATAATGGAGGAGGAAAAAATGCCTGCCAGAGGAGAGTGGAGGGTAGGCATGATTTGGGCTTGTCATTAGTGATCCTAGGTATGCTTCAGTGTACCTATGAGACTGCTTCCTGCGAAGATTTGAATAATGAAGCCAGTGAGTTCCAGAGAAGGAGTTGGACATCTGTTTCTCAATTAGTGTTAATTTAGCTTGTTTGAAAATGATTTGTGCCTGTACAAGACAGCATAACTAAAAGTTGTTTTCTTTCCTAGGACCATAACTTTTTACTCGTCTCACAGTGGGCCAGATGGATACATCAGAGGGGCGTTGCTGGGCTGCAGAGGAACGATGGATATTCCCGTTCCTGCCAATGTTTGAAAAGACACAGTTACCCCTTAATCTCGGTACAATCATAATATTCAAATCAAGGTCTTGAGAAATGCCCAGCCCCTTCTGAAACACAACTTAGATGCATATAATTGGCTCTTCTGTGGTTTTTATGCTAGGGCTGATGTTGGGGTAGAATACACTGCTTTGGTTACGCCAGTTATTAAAGCATCAACATGTTTCCAGATTAGCAGAAAAATAGCCAGTGCTCCAAGTCCTACTAGTACCCCATAACTAACCCAGCTGCCCCACTCAGGGAGGCCTGGTAAGCCTTGATAAGGAGCTGCCAACCTGTCAGTTAGGCCCCAGGGTTCCTGCACGCCTGCCCACTCCTGCATGTCTCCTAGACACAGTGAGTCCTGCCCTGAAAAGAGAGATGGCATCCCTGACAGTTACGCTGGACCCCACCAGGTAAATGCCTCCTCCCAGGGAAACTGGGAGATGGGTTGCTAAATGATCTTAATATCACACTCTGTCTTATAGTTTCTTAGTGAGGTTCACAGGGAGACCAAGGCTGTTCAGAGGAGCCTGTGCAGGTATCATGCACTCTGTATTCTTGTTGGCTCTGATGTTGATATAGACAGGCCCAAAGAGTAGGTTCTGATCCTGGAGCAGGGCATGCCAGCACAGGGGCCCTATAGGACATTGCTGGAAGCTGACCACCCAGACCCTACCTGCAAAGGCAGGGTTGGTCAAGGGTCATGGGCCACAGAAGTCCATAGTTGATTTCTGAAGCTGGAGGCTCTTGATCTCAGGGTGCAGGGAGAAGCAAGAGTCAGAATATCTGGGAAAGGCAAGAGGGAATGAGAAAGGGAAAACATCTAGATGGTTTTACTCCTCAAATCAGAGTTTGTGTGTCCACAAGGATCTGAGTTCTCTATGGTAATTTAAATGATATGTTTTCATTTTGATGATAATCTAAAGGAAAGACATTTTCTCCTCTACTCTTTGGGCTTATATTTTCAATCACTTTGGCACAAAAAAAAGGTATTTTACTTGCTGTGATACATGAGAAAAAGAAGTGAAGTGGACTTGGAGAGGGTTATGCCCTTGAAGGCCAAATGAGCCCAGGGGACCTTGGTAAGACAAGGGTTTGCAGCAGGTGGTATCCCCAAAACTCTTCATCACATATGCCATGTAATATGGGCATGTTAACCTGAAAAAAAAAATCAGTATTATTTTTCTAGGACTGCTGTTAACAAAGGCCCATGAACTGGATGGCTCATTCTCTCATGGTTCTGGAGACCAGAAGTCCAAAATCAAGGTGTGTCAGTCAGGCTATGCTCCCACTGAGACTCTGGATAGAGTCCTTCCTTACCTCTTCTAGCTTCCTATGGTGACTGTCAATCTTTGGTATTCCTTGACACTTTCAGCAGTGTCACTCCAATCTCTGCCCCTGTATCACATGACCTTCTCTGTGCATCTCTCCCATCCTTATCTGACCCCAGGCCTGTTGGATGAGGGCCAGCCCAGTGACCTCATCTGAACTTGGTTACATCTGCAGAAACCCTATATTCAGTTACATTCACAGGTTCCAGGGGTCAGGATTCCAATACATCCTTCTGGAAGACACAGAACCTGAGTAGGAGCATTCTATGCTCTGCTTAACCCATGAGTAGTGACATTGTTTCAGTAAATAGTGCCTTCCATCACGGCGAATTGATCTGTTCACTTGAACTATATGGTTTTGTACATTTATATTGACTTTGCATTAAGTAATTATTGGATTATTATTATTATTTGGGTTTAATTGTTATGCAAGAGCTATAATCATAGGGAGTTTATACTCACTCTTATCTTTTATGCTGCACATTTTAAAATAGCATTATGATACATAATTTGTCAGCTCGGGTAGCGCTTGTCAATTTTCCCCTGTTGTGTTTAGAGTAGCTGCATGTTATTTCAGTGCTAGAGTCCCTGGGGTCTAGATGAATTCCAGGTGTGAGAGAAGACTGTGCCTCTCCAAAACTTGTTTGTTTGAACAAATATGGTAAAAAGAGCTTACACGCTTTCAAGTGCCCTCAAGGCCGGCCGGTGTCTCCCTCATGACCAGCAAATACTCCAAGGTAAAGGTCAGGTTTTGAAATGGTTTGGAGCCAATGTCAGTTCTGAGACCATTAGAGCCCTCTACTCCCATGTCTCTGGTAGTAGGATCTGTGCCAGGGAGGGTTCAGATTCTGGGTTAGAGTCCCAGAGTCAGGGCTGGTCTGGAGAGAGCCCGCACTGTGGACCTCAGGCTCACTGTGTCTGAGCTTGCTATTACATATCCATGTCTGATAGGAGAGCTGCATGGCCTATGAGGGCAGGGACAGCATCTCAATGACAGGGGCCTCTCTTTTGTTCTTCTGCTCATTACATATGTTCAAACTAACAGATTCTCTGTAGCACCATTGTGATGGTTTGGATGTGACGTGTCCCCCAAAAGCTCTTGTTTGAGACAATGCAAGAAGGTTAGAGGAGAAATGATTGGGTTATCAGAGTCTTAATCCAATTAGTGAATTGATCCCCTGATAGGGATTAACTGAGTAGTGACTGAAGGCGGGGGTCCTGGGGGGAGGTGTCTTTGGGGCATATATTTTGAACCTGGCAGGTGAGTCTCTCTCTCTCTCTCTCTCTCTGCTTCCCAATCATCATGTGAGCTGCTTCCCTCTGCCACATTCTTCTGTCATGATGTTCTGCCTCACCTTGGGCCCCAAGGAATGGAGCCAGCTGTCTATGGACTAAGAACTCTGAAACTGTGAGCCCTCAAATAAAGTCTTCCTCCTCTACAGTTGTTCTGGTCAGATCTTTCAGTCACAGAGTGAAAAAGCTGACTAAAACAACCGTGAACCTACGTAGGATTTTAAAAACAGATGTATTCGGTGTAGGTAAGAGCGAAGGAAGAAGGGAGAAAAAAAATCAAAGGAGGAAGGTGGTGTGTGTGTGTGTGTGTGTGTGTGCGTGTGTTGCTATGGATCAAACCCAGGGGCTTATGCCTACCATTGAGCCGCATCCCCAACCCTAGAGGAAGATCTTCAAGAGGAAAAGAAGTTTCCTTTTAATATATTTGTGCACCCACCAAGAATCTCTAAGAACCAAGACGTAAAGAAAATAGAGTGAGTTGTTTCCACTACATAACAGGCCTCCCTTGGGGCAACCTCAGATGGTGAGCCCAGAGAACCCTACACCCTTTGATTCCTTAGAGGACACTACTTCAGTTAAATCCTTGGGTTGGTTACGGATTTGATCTTTTTTACATGCCTAAGTACTTTTCCCACTCCTGCTGAATTTTGTGTCCCATAAATCTTGGGGTGCATGCTTCCTGAATGGTTTAAGGAGAAATATTCCAGATCCATTTTCTCCTCTGGCTGGTCTGTGATCAAAGTGCACAGATGTTTCATAAAACTTAAAATGACTGAGCCATTTGCCTCAGGTGGCTAATCAAGCAGGTTTAAAGAATTCCAAGGTATCAAGGAACCACAAGTGCAGAGTGGAAATTGAATTGCAGTCACAGATATGGTTTGGCCATTAAAAGCTGGACTTGATGGGCTAATAGAGAGTTATCAGCTGATGAGTGGACATCAATATGATAGCAACAAAATTGGCCTCTGTTGAAAGGGGCTTTTCTCAAAGACCTCATGATACCAAGTAGAAGATGAACTCTTGATACCTGCCGTAGCTCAGTTAATAGCTTCAGCTAAATCAGATTAATTTAAAGGAGCTAATGAAAATGATGTAGGAGAAGAGTTTGGAGATAATAATTTGATGCTGAGATATCAACTGAAAAGTGATGACATTATAAAACCAGTCCCCTGGGGGTACAGGCAGAGAGAACTGGGAAATGATAAGGGTTCCTTCCTCCTTTGTCAGTCCAGCAAGCCTCGCTCAGACAGGCACAGGTAGCAAAATTGATCAGCATTTAGCAGAGTATTAGTCTGGGTTTTCCTTTTTTCCTTTCTTTCTTTTTTCAGTTACTATAACAAAACACTTGAAACTGGGCAACTTTATACATAAAATGAGTTTATTTAGCTCACGTTTTTGAAGTCTGAAAATACGAGACCAGGCAGCTCCATTGGCTTGGCTTCTGATGAGGGCCTAACCACAGATGGCTTCAGGAATGTGTGAGGGAGCAAGAAAGCACATCATCAGACAGGAAGCCAGAGAGCAACTCAGTAGTCAAGCTCAGCCTATGTTATAAAAACTCACTCTCATAAGAATTAACTCAGGGTTCCCATGTTAATCCCTTCTGAGGTCAGGGTCCTTGTTAGCCCAAGGATCTCCAACTGAAAGGCCCTATCTCTTAAAAGTCCTACCACCTCTCACACAGCCACACTGAAGACAGTGCTGCCAACAAATGACAACTTGGGGGACAAGCCACAGCTAAACATAGCAACCTGTAAGATTCAGACTACATTTTTCTTGCGTCATTATGAAAAGTTCTCTATTCTGCCTTTGCGTTTTCCTGTCATTTGTTTCTTCCCGTCAGGTTTTGAACCAACGTTACATTCAAAGTCAAATCTTAGCATTATCAAGCCCATATCTTACACAAAAAATAAAGATACCAAAGATGAAGGGGGAAAATTCCAAGGTTAACAGGTGGGAAGGAAGAACCTTATTGACCAATTGAAACCTACATTTGCTACTTTCAGGCTCAAAGCTGCCCATGTCTGTATAACCGACTGTTCCAAACCAGCTCCTCAACAGCACTGGCTAGAGAGAGAAGCTTGGGTTGCCCTTGGAGTCAAATTGACCTGATTTTAAGTCTTAGCTCCAGCTTTTATTACCACTGTTTTCTTTGAATAGACTTCATAAAACATTTCCAAACTTCTGTACAGTGTTTAAAAAAAAAATTGAAGCTAAGTGAGAACATGGACATGGCACTGCCCTGGAACGTCCACATCTTTTTGATGTCATGCTATTCTCAATTATCTTTTTATTCATGGCATCTAGTAGGGAAATCTCTGATAGGTGTATAAAGACGTTTCTCTTGAACTAGAACAGTGGATCTCGGTGGTGAAGACTCCTATGAGTTTTTAGAAGTAAGCTTTGAAGTTCCAGATTGGAGGGTTAATGATTTCTCAAGAATTTGATCGTTTGAGTACCGGGGACACAGTAGGCTTAATACATAGTTTGTGTTATGAATGAATACCGGGTGGTAGAGGCTCTATTTGTTGATAGGTTCATTTTCACTTTGTTTTAGGTCAAAGGAAAAAAAAAGTCTATTGGTAGTCATGCTAATGGTCCTCTAAATTCGGAGGTCCCAAGGCTTTGCTGGATATAGGTCTGGTGTATTCTTGAACTGAACTAGCTGAACATCCTAGAAGATCTAAGTGCTTAAAATAATGGTGAGACCTTAGGCAATCCAATTCTCTAGGTCTCAGTTTCCTTATCTATAAAATGACAGCTTTGAGCTAGAAGATCTCCATTATTCCTTTCAAGTGTAATGATCTGTGATCCAAAATTGACTGTTCTTTTGCAAATGGATCCCCCACTGACCTAAAAGCACAATTGCCTCCTCATTCAACCACGAAACCAGCGATGTCCATTAGATTTGGAAGGCAAGCCTCTGTTGTAAGTGATATGGGTTGAAGGGCTGATCAATGCCTTTCCTTTGTGGTTAAGTGTTATTTTGATAAATATCTATCTTATGAATTTTAATCATGTGGGTTGTCGGCGCTCCTCACGCTCTCAAGACCAAACCACTCTTATTACTTATTGACTGATTAAGAACCAGGTCAAAGAAACAAGCCCCAAACTTGGCAGCTGCAATATTTATGATGCCACTTGAGTTGCTTCCAAGTCACGCACGCTGTATTCAGGAAGAAACACATTACGGCAAGCCAGGACTTAAATTGATGAACATGTTTCCATTTTAACCATGCAAATCATTCATCAGAGAGCAATCAATATGAATTTGATATTTTTAGGCGACAAACCAGGGGTGAGCGTGGGTCTCTGGACTAATTCTGCTGTCTCAACTTTCATAAAGGGAATGAGCTATCCCCCAATATCCTACACTAGCTCGTTCCCATTTCATTAGGCCATTATGCTCCTGTGTCCTCTTTTTAAAGGACAGGGGGCCTCTTTGGAGTGTGTCACACAAATATATAAGGTTGAGATTAGGAGTTTGAAATTATGCAACTGAAAACTTCATGCATTTCCTTTTCAACCAGAGATGATACAATAGGGATTCTGTATAAGTGTGAGCCATCAAATCAGGAGGAAGGTGTCCTTCATAAAACCCTGGGCAAAATCAGCATCCCTGTGTGCACGCCTTCGTCATACTTTGCCTCTCTTCTATGAAATCTCATTGATTAGTTTCCAGCTATTGGGAAGTTAGGTTCAAAGAAACTCAGAGTTTTAAAATACCTTGTTGTAGATATTCAATTAAAGTTGGTCTAAGGAATCTAGAAAGTTATAATTGAAGGCAGGATGAGGTGTGATGTTATGGATGGGGAAGCCAGTGGGGTTACATTGCCTTGGTGGATAAAAAGTAAAGAGATGTATTCTCTTGTAACCTTCAGCAAAAGAGTGAAACCCATCAATTAGTGATCAAGCACTTCTAGGTACCTGCTTTGAGCAAGCACTTGGGGTGAAAATTTGTTCACATTTTGTATTCTCTCAGATATAGTATCAAGTCTCCTAACCCTGAGCTCATGATTCCTCATCAAAGCCCTCTAGAATCTTGCTACACCAAGTGTGATCAACAACAGGGTTACCTAGGAGCTTGTTAAAAACACAGAATCTCCAGCCCCTCCCCAGAACTACTAAATTGAAATCTGAATTTTAACAAAATCCTCCTGCCACTTATACATACCTTAAGGTTTGAGATGCACTGCTGCAGATGACAGGGGTCTAAGAACCAATCAGACAATCAAAGAGTACTCACAGGGGTCATTCACTATTGTCATAGTAGCCCCTTATTGGCACTGAACATTGGCCGGTCGTTTGGAAATAATTTAGAGATTCTCTCTAAGGGTCTTAAAAAATTTTTGTTGTTGGGTGATTATATTCAATTATGGATGGTATAGCCAGGAAGGATTTTACTGACTAGCTATGTCCTCCCCATGAAGATAAGGAAACTTCCAGCAGGGAGAATGATCAATGGTTCATAGCTAGTAAACAGCAGAGCTGGGGCTAGAACTGGGGTTTCTGAACTTATCATCTAGTGCTTATTCACCTCCACTTCATTGAAAAATGAAGACAGGAGCTGAAGGGCATGTCTGGATGAATCACTTACAAATCAATTGTTGTGCAATGCTTCAGATCAGTCAGTAAAAAAATGGCTACATCTAATTTTCCATTGGATGATCCATTGCCTAGAGTCAAATTCTCAAGGGGAGAAAATGGAATCATAGGAACATGGCCAGTTTATACCGTAGGAGTCCCATAGATAGTCAGGGGCAGGATGGAAGTTGAATCATCACATAAATAACCTAGTTATCGTGCAGATCTGAGGTTAATCATCCCCTGACAATCCTGAGGCATAGGTGCCCAAAAGAGATCTGCCTGTAAGCTAGGCCTCAAGGATGGAGGGAGTCACCTCAGAGTTCCTTTTGTGCTGGAACGCTCTTCCTCAAGTCCCATCTTTCAAAGCTCAGCTAAAGTGCTGGGAATGGAATGGAATGAGATAATCTTTCCTCTACTGACCAGGGAGCTCCTAAAGACAGACGGTGCATCTGATTCATATCTGGGTCCCCAAAGTGCCTAGTACATAGTAGGCCTTCAATCCTATCTGTTTGATGGAATGTTTGTCAATTATAATTCTCAGATGGACTCAGCTTCTATCACAAAAATGACTGCAGGAGATTCAGGGCCATCAATTCGGCTGACAGATACAGTCCTTCCTGAACACCTCCAAAATCCCTGTTGCTGTTCTAGTTTACACTTAGCAATGCTACAGATTCCTCTTACCCTGACCTCCACTGAGCACAAAGAAAATTTAACCAAACTGATTTGTCATTCCTTATGTGCCTTGAATAAGTCATTATAAATAAATAAAAATAAATAAAAATAAATGACTTCAGTGATTTTTATTTGTGATTTGGTTTTAGCTAAAATTCAGAGTCAGGAAGCTACAAAAGTCAAGAAGATTGACTCCCATCTCCTACTTAATCCATTAGCCTGAAAGTTCCGGCTTACACACTTACACCCTGCTGTCTTCAGACACAGACTAAATACACATTAATGAATCTTAGGGGACACAACCTGAGAGCATGGTATCTTCCCATATTAATCATTTGGTTTGATTTTCCAGTCTCCCAAGTCCCCTTCGTGGCCTGTATCAGAAATCATTTAATTGAATCACCTAAATCAATTTTCCTTTCCTTTCAGCTAGCATATTGTTGTCCTTTCTGGCTTCCAGCCTGTGCTGATCCTCCAGGGTCTGCAATCTCCAAAGTTCTCTTTCATGGAAAGGATTGTTTCTAAGAACTCTTACTCTAATCCCTGGGTCAGAGAAAAAAAGGCTTCCTTTCCTGTGCAGTGCAACCTCCTCCTCTTCACCTTGCATTTCCACCCAGCTGCATTCAGTCTGGAATGCTGATGGACTGGACCAGGACTGCCCTGGCTCAGATATCTTCCTCCTGAGGTTCCCAGTCAAGGTGCCTGACACAGGGGATGAGTGGGATGGCCCAACAAAGGGAGTGCATGGGGACCTGTGTGCAAGTAGTGGCCTGTGCCTTGCCTCGTTCATTTCTCTATCCATTTAAACGGTGATCATTAATTGCTCTCTTTGTGCCAAGCCATAAGCACTGTCACACTCTGGGTGTACCCATGGATTCCATTTTATGTCCACAATGGAATTAGTAGCTGTACCTTATTTGGTTTTGTAGGAGTTGCTCTAGGGCAAAGGTTGGCACACTGTGGCTTGTATAAATCAGCCACCTGTTTTTGTGAGTAAGATTTTATTGGAACACAGTCATACTTACCTGTGACACATTTTCTGTGATTCTTCTCTTGTGACAATGGCTAAATTGCATGGTCATACTAGGGAGAATGACCTTTTGTGGAAAAGTTTCCCCACCATTGCATTATAACATTCTTTGTACGTTTTAAAATTTGATTGTTTTTAACTATGGAGTTGTACTTCTTTATGTATTATTGATACCAGTTTTATCAGATATAGTTTCTCCCATTCTGTGGATTGGCTTTTCACCTTCCTAATGATATACTTTGAAACACCAAAGTTCCAAATTTTGATGAAATCCTATTTTTCAATTTTTTTTCTTTTGTTGCTTATGCTCTTTGTTACATACCTAAGAATTCATTGCCAAATCTAAGGTCATGAAAATTTGTTCCTGTTTTCTTCTAAGTTTTAACTTTTACATTTAAGTTTTGACAATTTTGAATTAATGTTTGTATACAATATGAGGTAGGAGTCTGATTTTATTTTATTTCACTGAATATCCAATTGACCCAGCAACTTTTTTTATTTTGAAAGTCTATTGTATTGTCTTGGTATCTTCTCAAAAATCAATTAACCATAAATGTGAATGTTTATTTCCATTCTATTCCATTGATTTGTGGATTCATTCTTATGCTAGATACACATTGTCTTGAATATGTAAGCTTTGAAATTAAGAATTATGAATCTTCCTACTCTGCTCTTTTTATTGAAGACTATTTTGTCTAACAGGGTCTCTAATAATTCCACATGAATTTTAGAATCAGCTTCTACCAAAGAATCATCTGGGATACTAATGTAGATTTCATTTAATCCCCCCCTCTCTCTATATACAAAATCCCCATAGGTATGCATATATATAAATAAACTATTTCTATTCTAACAGCATTAAATATTTGGATCTGTAAACATGGAATATTTTTCATTACTGAGGTCTTCAATTTCTTTCAACAATGTTAGAAAACAATATGGATTTTCAGAATCGAAGCCTTAATCAGCTTTCTGTTACTGTAACAAATAACTGAGAGAAAAGGGTTATTTTGGTTCATAGCTTTTGTGCCTTCAGTCCTTGATGAGTTGACCCCAATGATTTTGTGCCTGTGACAGGACAACATATCATGGTGGGGAGTGGATGGCAAAGCAAACCATTCACCTAATGGCTGGAAAGTGAAAAAGAGGAAGAGGAAGAGACTGGGGTGCCATTATGCCCTTAAAGGGCATGTCCCGGTAACCAGAAGACATCCCCCTAGGTCACATCTCTTAAAGGTTCCATGACCTCACAAGAGCACCAAGCTGGGGACTAAGCCCTTAACACGTGGGCCTTTGAGGGACACTAAGGCCAAAGAGTAATGATAAGTTTTGCATTTCTGTAAAATTTTATTTCTAGCTATTTTATTTTTTGATACTATTATAAATAGAATTATTTTTTAATTTCACTCATAGATTGTACATTGCAACTGTATAGAAATACTAACTGATTATTTTATTCTGAAAACTTGCTAAATTTGTTTATTCTCATAGTTTTCAGTAAGTTCTTTGGGATTTTTAAATATACAATATCATGTCATTTACAAAGAGAGAGAACGCTATCCTTCCTTTCCAGTTTGGATGTCTTCTGTTTCTTTTTTCTTGCCTAATTGTCCTGGCTAGAACCTCTAGGACAATGTTGAATAGAAATGGCATAAATTAATACCCTTGTCTTTTTCCTGTTGTTAGAGGAAAGCACTGAGTCTTTCATGACTAAGTGTGATGTTGGCTGTAGATACTCTTCATTAGCTTGAGGACGCTCTCTTCTATTGCTTTTTGTTACATACTCTATCATGAAGGAGTATTGGATTTTGTCAGATGGTCTTTCTGTGCCTATCAAGGTGATTCATGATTTTGTTTTTTATTCTACTGATTTTGTATATTACATTAATTGGTTTTCAGATATGAAACCATCTTGCAATAAATTCCACGTGGTCTCAGAGTATGTAGTTCTTTTTATATCTTGCTGGATTAAATGTTCTATGATTTTGTTGAGGTTACTTGTGTCTATATCCAGAAGACTTCTTGGTCTGTTGTTTTCTTGTGATACTGTCCTGATTTTGGCATAAGGGTCATTTTAGTCTCATATATGAACACACAAGTGTTCCTTCCTCTTCTATTTTTTTTTTTTGAAGAGTTTGAAAAATTTTTATTACTTCTTTAGATATTTGGAAGTATTCAGCAATAAAGACATATAGACCTGGAATTTTCTTTACATTTATTTTTTAAAATCATTAATTTAATCTCATTAGTTGTTATATCTATTCTATTTCCTCTTAAGTCAGTTTCAGTAATTTCTGTCTACCTAGGAATTTGTCTATTACATCAAAGTCATAATTTATTGACATGCAGTCTTCTAATTGTATTATAATCTTTTTGTTTCTATAAATTTGGTGACAATATCCTCTCTTTCATTGCTGATTTTAGTGAATCAAATACCTTTCATTCTTGATCAGTCTAGCTGTGGGTTTATCAATTTTGTTGATATTTGCAAAAAAAATTGCTTTTGTAGAATTTACTCTTTTTTTCCTATTTTCTATTTGATTAATTTTTGCTCTAATCTGATCTAATCTTCATTATTTCCTTTCTATGACTAATTTATATTTATTTATTGATTGATTGGTGTTGTAAGGTGGGTGGTAAGGTTGTTGATTTGAGACTTTTCTTTTTAATACAGGCATCTGATCTTTAAATTTCTCTCTAAGTCCTGCTTTATCTGCTTCCACTAAAGTTTGGAATATTTTATCTTTATTTTTATTCAATAAAAAATATTTTTTAATTTTCCTTGTGAGTTTTCTTTGACCCATGGCTCATTAAATATTTCCACATATTTGTGATTTTCCCAGGCATGTTTCTGTTATGAATTTTTAATTTTATCCTATTGTAGTCAGAGAAAATAATTGTTATTATTTCAATCCTTTTAAATTCATTTAGCCTTTTTTTTATGGTCCAGAATATGTTTTATCCCAGAGAATGCTTAAAATGCATTTGAGAATAATTTGTTTTTACATAGAAAGCATATAGATGGATCTTGATTCTCTCCCCACCCCATCCCACACACATACTCATACATAATTTGATAATCTCTTTTTTACCATTTGTTCTATTCACTTTTAATGTTATTGATATACCTAGTTTTATATCTGCCATTTTGTCAATTTTCCCAATGTTTCTGATGACTTTTTATTCTTCTTTTTATCCCATACTTTCTTCTTTTTTAAGTTAATATTTTCTAGAATAACATTTTAATTTATTGATGATTTTTCCATAATCATTTGAATTATTTTCTTAATAGTTGCTCTAGGATTTACCATATACATCTTCATTTATCAGAATCTACTTTAGATTTATATTAACTTCATTCCTGTGAAATTCAAAAACATCACTCTCTTATAGCTCTATTCTCCTTCACTTTTTACTACTATTATTGTTATGCATATTCAACTATATATATTACAAACCCTACAATAAGTCCATTGTTATAACTATACTTTATGTGATTTTTATGTCCTTTAAATAAGTTGGGAGAGAAAAGAGGAGAGCGAATAAGTATATATTTATAGTGTTACTTATATTACGTTTCTTATTTACCATTTCTCTTAATTAGTTTCTGTGGATTATAATTGCTATCTTGTGTCATTTCCTTATTCCAATACAGCCTTGCCGACTCTCATCTTTGTGTTGTTATTATCAAATATATTATATTTCCATATGTTATCTCAACAACAAAATTATGAACATATTCTTTTATGTGACTGCTTTTAAAATTCATTAAAAGAAGTAAGGAGAGGGGCTGGGGTTGTAGCTCAGCGGCAGAGCACTTGCCTTGCACATGTGAGGCACTGGGTTCAATCCTCAGCACCACATGAAAATAAATAAAATAAAGATAGTGTGTCTATATCAAAAAAGATCTTTAAAAAAAGTAGTAGTAAGGAGTAAAAGTTCTTTTACTAGTATTCTTTGTTTTTCGTGCCTATGTGTGGAATCATTATCTGATGTTACTTTCTTTTGGCCTGTAGAAATTCCTTCAGTATTTCTTGGAATGCAGGTCTTCTTACAACTATTTTTGTTGATCTTGGAATGTTTTTATTTAACCTTAATTTTTCAAAGATAGTTTGACTAGATATATGATTCTTGGTTGACAGAATTGTTGCTTTTTTCCCCCCCAGAACTTTGAATATAATTCCATTGCTTATTGACCTTCATTGTTTCTGATGAGAAGACAGCTGTTAATCTTACTGGCATTGCTTTGTAATTGTAGAGTCATTTTTTTCTTGATGCTTTCAAGATTTTCTTTTTTTAAAAAAAAATATTTTTTTAGTTGTTAGACCTTTATTTTATTTATTAATATGTGGTGCTGAGAATCGAACCCAGTGCCTCACACATGCTAGGCAAGTGCGCTACAGCTGAGCCACAGCCCCAGCTCAAGATTTTCTTTTCATATTTTTCTTTCATCATTTTTTACTATGAATCTGTGTTTGGATATTATGAGTCATATTATGTCTCCCAAAAAGATACGTTAAAGTCCTGACCCCCAGTACCTATGTGTATGTGACCTTATTTGACTTTAGTGAAGTATGATTTTTTCACAGTTAAAGCTTTTAATGTCATACTTCAGAGGACACAGCCTTGGGCATATGTAGTCATCTAGAATGACAGTGGTTTCAACTGAGTTTCTTTGTTTATTTCCCTGATCTCTGTTAAACTGTCTGCTTCTGTTGGCATCACACCCAGCTGTTGGTGTCCACAAATTGTCAGCTGATTGTTCCATAGTCTTTGGCAAAGTTTTGTATTGCTACAAAGTCTGGTCCACTTAAATGTGAGTCCCTTTGAAACAGTAGTTTTCAAGGCCAGTGTTTGAAGGTGATTTTTTTTTTTTTTTCGGTTTTAATTTTCCCTTACCCCAAGATACTTTTCGGCTGTTTCATTCTGTGGGTCTCTTTGGTAGAAATAGCTAACCTACTATTTAGATCTTTGCTCTGAAATCTCTCTGTTAGTTAATGTTGGGGCCCAAAACCCAAGAATTTACAGTCTCTTCCTGATTTCTTACCAAAAAAAATCACCATCATTTTTAATAGCATCATTAGGCTTGAATTTATTCATAATGTTTCAAATAAGTTCATTTCCTTTGGGGAAATCTTTCTTCTCGTGGTCTGCTTCTTTTCCTATGCAAAATCTGAATCATAGCTCTGGGGCTAGAGGCAGAGGGTTATGGTCCACTTTTCTTGGAGTAACACCTTGCTTTTTGGGTATTTAGATTATCTTCTCAGCTTGTCTCTTTCATCTTGGAAACTTCTTCCTACACATGTGCTGTGGTGAGGTTATATCAGGGCTTCAGTATTCTCTACATGCCTTGCTCAAGGTAGAAGCTTCACCCTGTGGATGGAGAGCCAGGAAGAGTAAAGGAGGCTTGGCCTCTCCTGAAATGTAGTGACTGCCATAGTAACTGGAGAAGATGAGAAATTCTGTGGTATTTTTCTCCTACAGAGATACCAAACCTCTTAGAAAAGAGGTTCTTGACTGAACCTTTCTAGAGCGAAGTTTCTATCATGTGGAGTTGGGAGAGAGAAAAAAGTATATCACAGTTCAAATGTCACAGATTCTCCTTGTTCTCAAGAAGCTTTAATATATTTTCTAAAATAAATATTTTCTGTTTCTGTATTTCCTTGGGGAAATTTTCAGCATGACTGTGTTCTTGAAAATTATGTCCACCAGTTATGCCTATGTCTCTGGGAAGCAGGTTTCCAGGGCTTTTTTGTCACCATTGCAAATGTGGAATCCTCCGCAATTCTTTATTTTTTTTCTTATTCTCTCTGCCATACCAAATGATGAGCTCCTCTAGAAAGAATCTGTGTCCAAATAATAGTATCTGCCTACATTGACTCTGTGCCAGGAACTATGTTAGGTATTCTGTGAATTTTTAATTCTAATTTCCTCAATGGCAAGTTTGTTATTATCACCACTCCACGGTTAAAGAAAATGAGAATTAGGAGGTTATGTGACCTGATTGAAAATCTCTCAGTTAATGTTGGGGCCCAAAACCCAAACCAAGTTTTTTTCTCTAAAGCCCATGGTCTAGTGTCTCTAGCACCTAAAATAGTGCCTGGGATACAGGAACTGACTGACTGAATGGAAAAGTCATAAGAGAATGAACAAGTAATCCAACTCTTAAATCTAACATGTCAGCACATGGCTACCTTCACCCCTCACTCATTTTACTTTCAAGCTGATCAACCTACCTTCATGGCAACCTTCCTGACTTTTCAAATTAGTCCTTTTGCCTTACTGATAATTACACTATATAAGAACACACTCTGTACTCTGAATTCACTAAATTATATCAATTGGTATTATGTAGCTATAATGTCCTAGAAATGTAATGCTAAGCTCTCTGAAACTTATATAAAAAAATCTTCCCTTTGAGCATATTTCAGTGCCAGATCATAGAAGTATTCTTTTGTATTACTTGATTTTTGCATCATTTGTCAGTTTGACTATTTCTAGGTCAATCATCTTTAATGCTGTATTGTTAAGAAACTCAAGTCAGATAATGATTTATACTATGACTGTGTCTGAGTCTATCTCTAACAAATATATTTGTCTATTGGTCTCCCTAAAAGTTGACTCAGTAGCTTCATTCCAAAAATGAATTTAATTTTTTAAGTTCTACTTTATCTTTCTCTATTCCTTTTTCTAGTTTAGAATTAAATTTTCATTACCCAAGTAACACATGAATTTATTCTCCTTGTGAAAATTTCTAGGAATACATATCTCTATGTAGGTGCCACATGAAAAGGGGCCTGAAAATATATGTTTTCATCTTACCATAGTGGTTACCTCTGGGGATGGAAATGGGAAGGGTAGAGTCTGCTGGTCAAAAAGAATGCTAGGCTTATCTGAAATGTTTTAATATTTTACAAGGAAAATGTATTCTCTTTCTCTTTGTGTTCTCTATGTTCATTGTCATTCTTAGTGTGGATGCATGAGAATGTGTACATATCCACAGGTGTATAAGGTAAATTCAGCCCAAATTTCCTAGACAGGATGTCCCCCCAGTTTCCTGAGGGGTCATTCACCCCTTCTTAATTTTCCTCTCTTGAGCAGGAAAAATGGGGAATCATTATTCTTGTCTGTGCCTTTTTCTTCTACAGTGTACATTTTCTATTAGCTTGGTCTGTTGCAGTTTATGGCAATTTTATTGCTTAGATTATTTGCCCAGTAAACACCAGCTTGATCATGAAGAAGCAGAGAAAATTGAAGAGGTACTTCCAAAGGCATATTCTGTTACTAATAGCAAGTTGCTTCCATGAGTGGAGATTCAAGCTGATGCAGCCAGGTCAGGATGTGGCACGATCCAGGTGTTCATTATGACCATCTCCCCTGCTGGTATGAAGGGCCACAGCGTGAATAGACCAGAGACAGGCACTGTTAGCCAGGCCGTGCCATGCGGTGGAAAGCACAGGGACTTGAGGGTTTCAATCCTGGTGCAAATCTTAGTTCCCTCTATTACTAATCAGAGGGCTCACAGGCACGTGTCAGTGTCTTTCCAGGAAATCTGTTTCCTCCTCCTTTACCTACTCCTCCTTCTCCTCATCCTCCTTTAAGAATTAAATGAAATGACACATGAAAAATATGAGAGAATATAGTTCTATGAGAGCAGGGACACATAAAGTGATATTCTACGATTAACTGCCAGTTTCTTGTCCATTTGCTAAGACAGAAAAAAAAAATCCTTCTCCTCCTTCTGGCATTCATGTACCCTCTCTTTCTCCTAAAAAATATGGGTAGCAGTTTGCACCAATGCCCATCTCCCCATTGTTGGCAACAAAGGTAAATCTCTTAGATTAAATAAAGATTTGATGTGCACGCGCGCGCGTGCACACACACACACACACACACACACACACAAATGTACCAAGTGCTGCTCTGATGAAGGTCTGGAGTTGACATAAGCCCAGGCAGCACTGCTGAAGCTGCTCCTGAAAAAGCTTTTAAGATGAAAGACTTCTAATATCTGGAGGGCGAGTAAGGCTTGGGCCCTTCAGCCATGCCAAATGCCTCCATTCTTCAGATGGGGACTCTCATGAAGAAACAGCAGCTGTCAAGAAATGTCATCAGTACTTTCTTACTCCATATGATAAGCTGCATGTAAGTGATATCCAACAAGACTCAAAAAAGCAAAGAAAAAAAAAGACTAAATAAGAACTCCTTGAGTGTATGTTGCTTTCATCCAGCATTTCTTCAGAAAGCAAGCACTAGAGAAGCTGGAAAAGGGACAGCAAATCATGGCATGCAACTCGGCCCCTAACTCACTGATGCCAAGGCAATTCTCAGCTTTGCAGGTAAGAAACCTGGGATTAGAGAGGCCTCCCACGGGATCAGGGCTGTTCTCTGAGTAGATCCCCAGCAATTTGGGAGCTGTAGGCAGTCTTGCTTCAGAATGTCCCTCTGACAAAGGGAACTATGTCTTGTGTTAGGGAGAAAGTCAAGAGACCCTAGAAACCCTCCTAGAACTCATCTGATTTTGCTGGGTGCTTTGGGTTTCCTCTGAAAAGGACACAATTATCATTCACATTCTTTCCAACCTTTTAATTCTATGATTCTGGTTTAAAGAGACTAAACTCTCCCTTCCTTCCAGAGAATTTCCTAAAAGACAACACAGACTCTCATTTCTTGGCCTCTCTCCTCAGTAACAACTCTTGTGAAGCATAAGGGTAGAAGCCTTCTGAAAATGAGTTTTCTGGGAAAATTCCAGGAAAAAGTGAACCTAAAAGCTAATCCTGTACACTCCTGGAGGTTAAGGAAAAGAGAGGTTGACTGTAAGATGAATTGCTTTCCTAGTTTCTTGAAAACAAATGCTTTTCCTCATGGTGTTACAGTGGGGCATCCTGTGGAATTTGGTTGTAGAACCAGGCCCTGGAGAAGGTGCCCATACAAGGTTCTTCTTGTCCCCCCACTGTGGCTGCCATCTGGGCAGAGGTACTCAGGATGACTGACCAACGATGATGCTCTGGTCTCTGAGATACAGGAGGCAGCCAGGCTGGACATGAAATGGTGAACTGGGAGTCACATCTCTAATCCAGTGCTCATCTCTGCTGCGGTCAGTGCCCAGTCTTAGAATCATGGACTGTTAAGTGGGAAGAGGCCCTAGAGATGATATCCAGACCTGCACTTTTAAAGGAAAATGCCTTTCCTAATTCCTCTTTTAAGTATAGCCTGCAGGGTGCCCATTCCTCTTAATGTTCACAGCCACCAGCAGGCTTCAACACATGATAGGTGCTCAACCAACGTGGAAGGAATGAATACGCATCATGCTGGTGACTCGGTGGCATAGCTGGAATTAGTATGCAAGGCTCTCCTTTCTACCCCATCACGCAACACTCCGCGTTGCTTTGCACATTCAACACAGGCTCGAGCGGCCAAATGCATGCTCTGGAAAGGTGGCCTCTTGCCTGTACTCAATCTGGACAGCTTTTCCTCTCATTGCTGTGCTGACCTCTAGATGGCAGGGGCTGCAGCTCCAGTACCAACAGAGAATATCCACTGCCCACTGGATCGGAGCCAGTTTCCCCCTTGGAAGCCAAGACAGATGGAACCAACAGTGCCAGCCTGCATGGCTACCTACCCTCGGTTGAACTGAGATTAGCAGGGGCGGAGGCAAGAGAGGTCATGGGCCACGAGCAGCCCCTCAACCATAGCTTCCCCTGCTAAATCCCGGGAGGTATAGCCTCCATAGCTGATTCTGCACGTCACTGCAATGCAGAGGGGCAGGTACCTAAGGTTAAAGTCCTCAGTCCATCCAGCGTTCCATTTCTCCAGACTTTTAAAATCACAGGCTGCAGGGCTAGCATTTCTCCTCTCTGTGGTTATTATCTGTTTCTTTTTGCAAAGCAAGACATTCGCGTGAAGGGCGCTGGGACCATCAGGCAGGTCATAAAGGGTGACAAAGCAGAAAGAGAGTCGCCGGCAGTCTCCTCTGCCAGCGATTCACTCCGCCTGGTTATTCATCCGCACAGAGGAATCGAGGGCTTCACTCTTAAATGGCTTCATTCATGATGATTGACTTCGGAGATTTGCCAGTGCCTTTTGCAGAATGTTAAGCAGGAAAGAATTTTTCCCTACTTTGAACCAGCTATGTCAGGAGGCCCTGGTTTCACAGGCCTGGGGCAAGGGAGGCTGGAAGGAAAATTCCATCCTCCGCAGGAATGCTTTTCTCAAATGAGAATAACCCACTGAATAAAGATGGCAGTAAACCTGGATGCAGCCTCCTCAGGGTGAAATTGATGTCTCTTAGTGCTCGGATAGATTTCTGACCAATTCTAAGAAGCTTCTAAAACCTTCAAATACCTGTACAAGTTTGTCTAATAAGTTATCTTCCGTTCTATTAACTATCTTTGGTCCCTGGATTCCAGAGGTTGGGAAAGATCCGAACTTCATTGTTGTTCTTTAGAAATTCAATGTCGGCTGAATTTTTTTATGATGCCTTGGAGTTCACTTAGGTATGGACCCAACTGTCTATGAAATTCTCCACACCCGCATCCACACCTTCTCCTGGCAGAGTGTGACACCTACAATCACCTCCCAGTGTAGATCTGTCACCAGTCTTCAGAGTCCTCTCATCTCTATCTTCCTCACTGCTGATGCCAAAGCATCTTTCCTGTGGACAACTTTGTGTGCATAACTTTCCTAATGAGGAACTCTCCTAAGCTGCCCATTGACTCTCCAATGAAAACCAAACACCTTCATAGGGCAGTTCAATCCTTTACAACTGGTTCAACTGTTCCCAGTTTGTACCACATTAATCCCAGATCTCTGAATGTTCCTCATGCTTGTTTCTCTACTTGAAAGTCCCTCACCTTCCATCTCCACCTGTCATGTTCCAAAGCATGCTCTGGGTCATGAAAGTTTTGAGAACTCCCCTTGGGAACTCCTTGTATTGTCTGAGTAAATGTCTTCCCTCCCCCGCTAGAATATAGGATTATTTTAAGCAGAGACTTTGTATACTTTTGGATTTCTATCCTCCCTTCTCACCTTTAAGTCTACTTCCCTGCATATTAAATGTACTTTCAAAGCAATGTTTAAGTGATGAATAAATATGTGGGTAAATTATCAACACATTGGTTTGTTAATTCTGCAACATACTTTTCTTTAACCTTCAGTCTCTATTTTCTTGTGCTACTCAAGGCAAAGAAACTCATCTCTAAAAAGAAAGATGATAAAATATGTTCATAATCTTGTTTTTTTCCTCTGGTTTCCTTAGTTGCAAAAATACTTTAAGAAAGTAGAGCATAAAAAATTAGACCTACAGTCTGTGTTTTCTGTTCGCAGGAATTCCCAAGGAGTATTGAGATATATGGATTGGAAAACATCAGAAATTAGACCAGCTAGAGTATATAAGAGGTTGACTGCTTTTTGGTTGGGATGAATATTTTTTAATTGCAGAGTTGACTCAGCTATCAAAGGTCATGGACTGGGAAATCTAACTCTCTGTGGTTTACACAAATAAAAAAAAAGTTAAAGAACTAAAAGAATTCAACCAGTAAAAGGAAACTACTTCTTGTGGGTTGCAAGTATAATGCATTCTTTCTATTGAAGCTACTAAAGTGAATTTGTGTGTGTGTGACCTGACACCTTTTCCAAAGTCAGATAGTCTCTGAAAATCTCTATGTTCCTTAATTATTTTTGTATAAACATCTTCTGTTAATAATACTAAACCCTTAGAAGTCACTTCTGGAAAACTGAAAATGAGATCTCTGAGGTTTGGACATATTTGTTATTTCTAAACTCCAGAAAAAAAAATTTAGTCATATTTCAAATTATGAATCATGTACATAAAGAAATACTTAAAAAATGTCTTCCCTGTAAACTGAAATTGCAATCCGTAATCCCATTCTTTTTGGATTTGCATGTAGGCATTCAGAGACCTGGCAGAGATGATTGGGAATTTGCATAGAGATGGCTCTGTGTCCGTCCCACCTCTCAGACCCCACGGATCTGCACCCTTAAGTCCTACATCCTTCTGTTAGTGCAGGTTCTACAGAATAACAGAACTAATATGAGATATAAAAATCTAGATATCAAAAAGGGGAAGTCATTATGGGAGTTAGTCCATGTAACTTTGGAGGCCAAGAAATCCCACAATGTGTTGTCTCCAAGCTGGAGGAAAAAAACAGTGGTGTAACTTAGTTTAGGTCTAAAGGCCTGAAAATCAGGGGAGCCAGTAGCTAGTACTACAACCCCTAGTCAAAGGCTGAAGACTTGAAAACATGGTTGGGGAGGTGCTGCTGATCTTGGAGTCCCGTGGTCAGCTTTTCGTCACTGTGATCAAAATACCTGGCACAAACAACTTGGGGGAAGAAAGGTTCATTTTGGCTCACAGTTTCAGAGGTTCCAGTCCGTGGTAATCTGGCTTCAAGGCAGAAACATCATGGTGGAAAGTCATGGCCGAGGAAAGCTGCTTAGCTTATAGCAGCCAGGAAACAGAGGATGGGGGGAGTTGGAGGGGAGAGGAGGAGAAGTGAAGGACAAGATACAGTTCCTAAGAGTGTCCTCCACTTCCACCCCACTTGCCCACAGTATCTACCTCCTCCCAGTAGTCCATTTAAATTATTAATCCATCAAATGGATTAATCCACTAAGGTTAGAACTTTCATGATCCAGTCACATTTCAAAAGCCATACCCCTCAGCATTGCTGCGTTAGGGACAAAGTTTTCAACACATAAATTTTGGGGGAGACATTCTAGATCCAAACCATAACAAGTCCAAAGACTTTAGAACTAGAAGCTCCTAAACTGAGATTAGAAGATGAATGCCCTAGTTCAAGAAGAAAGATAATCCATAGTTCTTCCTCCTTTTTGTTTTACTGAAGCCTCCAGTGAATTGGATGATGCGTGTGTCCATTAGTAAGGGCAGATCTTTACTCAGTCTGTTGAGTAAGATAGGCATCAGTGCTGATCTATTATGGAAACACTATCACAGATATCTCAAAACTAACATTTTACCAGCTATCTGGGCATTCCTTAGCCCAATCAAGTTGACATAAAATAAATAATCACAATCCCTAAAAGAGTGGTTGTGACTGGGAAACATTCTCATTTTAAGCCTAGGGTAGGGACAGAGATCTGAAAGATCACACTGATTGGTTTGGGGACTAGGGGAAGGATAGTGACCTGAGCTTAGACTCCACATTAGGTTAAAAGAACAAAAAGAATTCTTGAGGAAAACTCACCAGGCTAGGCAACCCAGTAGAGCTTCAGCTAAAGAAACTGGAATCAGAGATAAAGAATATACCTTTAGGGCACAGTGAAAAGATAATGGAGTCAATGTCAATTCACCTTACCAGCCATTTATTTTGGACCTGTTAGCATTAGTGTCTTCCTTTATTGAATGGGGATAATAATACCTCCCTTGGAAGGTTGTGAAGATAATTGGTAACCTAGAGCAGAAGACAAGTTTACAATAAAAGGTACCTGCTATATTTTTGCTTTATTTGTATTATGCCTCATGAATCAAGCAAGAGTTCAGAACCTGGTATTCTGGATGGTGAATTGTTAGTGAGAAAAGGAAAGGAAAACTGAGAACAGAAGCATGCATTTCTATTTGATGTGTGTGTGTGTGTGTGTGTACACAAGGGGGTAGGGGGGAATGTCTGCATATGTGTGATTTATGTGCATGAGTGTCCATGACATGTATATCATACATGCCTGTGCGTGCTCCTGGGCCTGAAGCCATGCCTCCATGCAGCATTTCCTGGAGTGGCTAGAAGTTTTGATCACCTCCCTTCTTGTACAGGCTGCCTTGAATATGGCACTTTGAGGATCCCAATTATAGACTCTTGTCTCAGTGCAGCCTGGAAAATATAAAGACAAGTCTCACAAACATTGTCTCATTAGTTCAGTAAAACCTTGCTAATTTACCCTAATTGTGGGGAAAGATCATTTGCATGCGGGAAATGTCTGGAAGGGGCCTGCTTTAATAAATAGACAGGACTTATTTGTAATTAGTGGTGCCACTAGCACACAAACAATCAATGTGCTTATGTCCTTAAAAACCGTTTGTTTTTGTAAGTGGGTTGCACGTACCCAATGTCATCTTGAAGCTGCTAATGCAAGGACCGACCTGGGAGCAAGGGTCTTTTAGTTTTCTTATTTCCAAATAAACAACCACATAAAATATGGCCAGAGGAATTAAGCTAAGATCTACTTGCAAGGAGAAAGGGAGACAATGAAGGCAAGGCGGAGCGTTTTGGCAAGATGCAGGACTTAAAAGACCTAAATTCTAATTCTGGCTCAGTCCCCGGCCTGTCAAGTAACTTTATCTTCCCAAGTCTGCTTCTCATCTTTCAAAAGAAAGAGTTTAGCTGAACGGTCTTCTAGTGTTTTTAAGTCGCAGCATTTCAGAACTGTAGCAGATCATCCAATTTAACCCCCTCAGTTTACATGTGAACGCAGTAAGAGGTTCTTTCAATACCCTCCTCTGAGCTCCTGAACAATATTATGAAGTTGAGCATATTTTTTTATTGGTATCTGTGACGGAAGATAAGGCTCAAGAGAGGGCAGCTGGAAGAACTTGACCCACATCACATTTCAAGCTGACAGCAGATGAGCAACCAACGGGGCACACAGAGTAGGCAACCAGAGAACACAGATATGGACAACAGGGTGGAGGAGTGGGCAGGAGAACCCCAAGATCAAGGAGCAAAACAGGTCAGGGGTCATCAGTGGATCAGGCAGGCAAGTGGGAAACCCACTAGGAATCAAGGACACAGATTAGAGTCTTATCAAATAAAATCAAAACTCAGCAAAAATATTGGCCATGGCCCCAGATCACAGAAGAGGATGAGGCTTGATGGCGAGCCATTGGTACTACCATGATGGCAATTAGAAGGCGGGAGATCCAAAGACATCGCCTCTGACTGAAGGAGATCATGGAGCCCTGAGCTTGTGAAGTATTTCCTCTCCTACAGAAAAAGTAGAGGAACAAACTGACTGAGTAAAGGAAAGTGCACACTATCAATGGCCACCAGAGAGAAGTGGTTCCACGTAGCAGGAAGTGAAGTGCCGATGGTCCACATGCTAGAGCCAAAGATTTGAGAATCATCTCCACATAAAACAACACTGAGCCTGTGAGAGGGAGTGGGCTCTCTATAGAGAACATAAAGGGGAGAGAAGGGAAGGTCAAAGACAGTCTTGGGGAACACTCTCTTCTGGTTGGGTGAATAAATTCGAAGAGGACCTATCCTCCTACTTTTCCAGATAATAGTGATGATGGGTGGGAAAAAAAAGGACAAATGACATTTTAGAAGAGACAAGAATAAAATATGGACTTACCTTCTTGGGTTGGGTATTCTCAAATCCCACCCTGTGGTGTCTCTCCTTCACATAAACATTATTGTTCAGCAGTGAGGTGGCATCTCCATTGTCTCCAGAACACAAACTACAATAAACCAAAGCCCTGGCTTTCTTTTTCTTCAGAGAGCAGTGTGCATTGAGACGTGGGTGCCACAGAAATAAATCAGCCTCTAGGTGCAGAAGTTTGTGTGTTTCCTGCTCTCAGGGCAATTCCATTCCAGAGAAAAATTAGGAGGTCTGGCTCTTTTCTGGATTCTGTTTTCTCACTGAGCATTCTCAAGCTCAAGACTGGTGATCTTGAAGTCATCATCGGGGGCAGCAATCTCAGAAAGGTTTGTTTGCTTCCCAAGTGCCCCTCTTCTCAGCCTGAAATTCATAGAACTAAAAATTCTCACCTATCCAAACACCCCTGCTTTAAAAAAAAAAAGAGTAACAAATCCAGAAAGATGAAATGCCTTGCCCAAGGTCATTAGTACATATAGTGAATTAGATAGCATTTCTCAAAGCAGAATACTGGTATGGACCTCTTTGAAAAGAGAAAAGGCTATTTTGAGTCCCTGTAATACATACTTATGCCTCTGAGGAACCCCATACTCCAAGCTAAGTAAGTGCTAATTAATTCAAGGTGGCTGTTGAGTTTGGTGGCTGGTGGGGATTGCCTCCAGAAGGACCTGGTGGACATGTGTTACATGCTTATCCACTGGCACGCATGGTGAGTTCCAGGTGGCTCATTTCCCATTTCTAGTTCACTCCTCTCTGGAGCTCTTGGCAGGCCCTATAGAAAGGGCTTTCCAGAACAGAGAACTTTTGCCTTTGGGAATCTTCCAGGCCCCTTCCTGTATGTAGCCTGCTCACTCTTTCTCCTTTGACCTGGGTGATCCAGGTTTCTCTGCCTCTAGTCCTGAGGGCCTCTGGATCTTCCTGGCTTTTATAATCAACCCTCTCAGAATTGACCTTTACCAGGCTCTCAGATCTACACTTGTTTAGAAGGCAAGGAAGAACATGGAGGAGTTTGTCAGGTGATGTGACAGCCAGCTGGGTGACTGTAGCATGACACTTGAGGGAGATACTATGTATGATCCAGTAGAAAGACAGTCACTGGTGGCACCTATACTCATTTGCAGAACCTGCATGGAATTGAGACGGTGCCCAATTCATGAAACTTCTGTATCAGGAAGTTAATATATTCAGCCCCAGAATGAGGGGTAGAAAAGACTGCTAAATCAAGGGGTATATGGGTATTGATTCACAGCACATGAGAACTGGAGGGACCCAGGAGAATTCTAGACCTACTCCCTTTGCATATGAAGACAGTCCCCAGAGACCCAAAGGGGCCTACCTGTATCTGTGTGGACTAGGAGATAGAATAAGGTAATGGTGAGAGCAGTGGTTTTGAAGTCAGACAGACCTGGGGCCTAAATTCAAACTCTACATCTGTTACTTGCTGTGTGATCTTGAATGAGTCATTTAACTTTCCTGAAGTTCTGTTTTCTCTCATAGTTGTGGCAAAGGTTAAATGAAACGATGGCTGTAGAGTACTTAATACCTTGACTTCCACTTGATTAGAGCTCAGTAAATGTGGCTGTGGATAACAACAAAGGTAGAATTAGAAACTCAGTTCTCCCTAATCTTTATCCGGATGTTGCTCATCTCAACCATAAGAGACTAATTTGATTCACAGGCTTATTTATGGTTGAACTGGCAGATAATATGCTCTGCTAAGAAGATAAAAAAAAAAAAAAAAAAAACTACCACGGATCCAAAAGTTGTGAATTCTAAGCAGTTAGCCATGTTTGCCAGAGAGTTGAAGGATAGTTCTACCTGCCCAGGAAGGAAGATGGACTATAAGTGATGTGTATGGGCTTCACTCATAAAATAAGATATGCTACTAATGGGGACAGCTGATGAATAGACACAACCAATTATGTGCCATGGGATGGGGAGCAGGAAGTTCTGCCTCATGATTATTATTTGAGCTAGTTCTTTCCTGAAAATTCAAATGTTTTAACTTCTCATTACAGAAGTTCCATGAATTGGGCACCATCTCAATTCCATGCAGGCTCTGTGATTGGTGAGCTTGTATTCAGTGAGAACTTCTGAGCCAAAGAGGGGCCTCATGTTCGGCAAACTAGAAGACAGGCTGGTAATCATTCAGCTCATAGCCTCATAGATTTCTATTCATCTCAAATCCTAAAGAACAGAAATGGTGAGGTGTCGGGGAGGGGTTTGGGGAGGTCAGAGTTCCTAGAGAAGACATAGGTGGCAGGTTTGATAGAATGACCTGTTCCTTTGGCATTTTTTTAGTGGAGGGCCCACCAACCTTCCCTGCATTGCATCCTAAGGGAGCAATAGGGAATGACTTGTCCCAAGGTCATGCTCATCAGTGATAGGGATGGAGAAATGTCACTCTGGGTCTTGTTGGCTCTGCAATTATTCAAATGCTTTGCTTATAATACAATCACAGCTCCTAGCTCTGATTATTGGCATCATCAGCATCATCTATTAATGGGTTTTGAACTCCTCCGAGTATACGGTATTGTACAAGATGCTAAAAGGTGCCAAATACAGACTCCGGTGGGGAAAAAGAGACAGAGAAAAACTGCAGAAAGTGGACCAACTAGGCATCATTCTGAGTAGCAAGATCTAAATCAGCCTGGATCCATTTGTGTGAGCTAATCTTAAAGGGCCAGGGCCTCCTGAGTTCTACAAGGGCATTAATTATTCCAGAGTCTTCTTTATCATTCTTGTCTTCATTATTTCAGCTGTCTATTTTTAACTAGAAGTATTTAAGCTTCCATTAGTTTTCCTTTTATCCCTTTTGTTAAGTAAACTTTCTCTTTATCACCCTTCTGCCTCTCCTGGTGTGACTGTCTGCAGGGTAGAGAACTAGAAGAATCTAATGGTTAGAACAAAATGAATAGGCAAAAGAAGACTTGCCTCCAAATTGGCCAGGCCTTGCTGTGTTTGCACAGTGACACCTGCATACCTGGTGTTCCTACTTGATGGCTCCTTAGGAACTCAGCATAAAGTGGGGAGACACACTTTGCTGGAGATGCCCATCACCCCAGCGTGAAACGTGCTCCGCTCACTGCAGAACTCCAAACAGCTGTTCCGCCGCCTTTCATGCATGTGCTTTTTAGCTGATGGTGGGAGACAGAATGCCAAAAAACGTCTTAGCTTCCACCAAAGACATATTGTAGGTTAGAAGGCAGGCGGCTGCTGCTGTATTGGAAAGCTGCTCATCAGAATTTCCAAACGGAAAGGTTCAAATGACCTCTTCAGGTTGTCTCCATCTAACCAGGCCCTGAGCTCTGCCTCTCATTAATCTTTAATGAACAACAAAGAAAACATGTTGCTGGCTAATGATTATGTAGGGTGGCAGATGCTTAGTCCCCAGAGTCACATCATTTAAAGGGACACTGTCAAAAAGAAAGTCTTAAAATTCCCTAACCTATAACATCATCTCTTTCTTTTTCACATGAATGAGGTCTTCTTTCAACATTTTCATCAGTGTGTCTATCTGTCTGGGGCATTTGAACTTTAAAATTCTGGAAAGATGTGGAGCAAGGATCTCAAGTTTGCACACATATACACATACACACATACACACACACACACACACACATTATCTCTCCTCCCTTTTCTTTGTGCCATGGCCCCTACCTGGATTGTCTTTCCCTACCTGCACTTTCGAATTCCTCCCCCGCCCCATTAATTTAATCCTGTGCCATACTGGGCTGGGCTCTCCTTGACTTTGAATTTTTTTTTTAGCATTTAAACACCCTCACTGTGAAAACTCTTGAATGTAAGTCCTCCGGGGCAAGGGTCATGTCTCGTCATCCATCCAGTAGCTACCACGTGCCCGGCACACACCACGCTCAATAAATGTTGAATTCAACGAAATTGTTTATATGTGCCCTGGGCTTATTTGCTTTTTATTTCGCACTACTCTTCAGTCTTCACAGCTAAAAATTCCTTGAGGGTAGAATTCTTGTCTTATTCTTTCTTAGTCCTACTGCTGAAGCACTCAGCGCAGGTTTATGGAGCAGGTCCTTCACGTGTTGAATGGCCCTGTTAATTGTTTAAAGTCATTATATCAGTTTAGCCTGCACTCTAAGGTGTTCTTTTTGAGTAAAAATTTACAAATTCTCAGTTTAAGAGGAAACTGTGCTGAATTGATCTCTTTTATAGAGTTTGTTTGTTTGTTTAGATTCAATGCAAAGATCTCAATGCTGTTTTCAGGATTTTGTTTCCTTTGGGAGTCAATCAATTTTTTAAATTTAAAAATATTAAACCCAGTAAAACTTTATACAGTTACTCAAAGAGGGTTTTTGAAAGCTTTAAAAGAATGTGACAATTCCAGAGACTATGGGAATCAACCCAGTCTTGCCTTGAACATGTCCTTCCAGAACATCTTCAATAGAGTCCAGAGCTTGGTAGGAGGGGTTGGTTGGAGGTGGATGCAGAATATCTAAGTGAGGCAATCGGTTCAACAGTTGTTTCCCTCAGTGTCCTGATAGTTGCACCGTCAGCAAATTGAACCCTTTTATCCAAAGGGTCAGTGCCTGTGCCTTTCCATCTGGAAGCCTTCTCTAATCTTCCCTAATAAAATGCCAGAGGATCCTGCTTTGGCCTTTGGCAAATGCATGTTTTAATGTATGGCTGAGCTGGTGGCAGAGAGGGAATCTGACATTTGCTCAGCACCTGTCACATTCCAGGCACCGTGTGAGCTGCCATATGTACATCACTGTATTTCACAGGTCGCTGGATCGGCTGGTGACTCAGGGCTTGGGAGGAGAGCCAATGCCGCAGATGATAGAACCTCTATTCTGAAAAGAATCACAGCTTAAATTTTCTACAGGAAGTGGCATGGTCCTGCACTCAGGATGAAAACAACAAGTTCCTTTCATCTACAACCTGTAGGATCTAAAAATCTAGTTTGATAATGGTTTACATGGAAAGGATTGGGGGTTAAGGAGGACAGGGATAGAGAGGAGGATGATTTACAATAAACACCAGTGAAGATACAGCAATGGTGTGTTGAAGACGCCTGGGACATCACGTAAGAGGCCGCAAACTCAGAGACCAAATCCTTCGAGAACTGGCCCCAGGATTTCCTTTCCTGACCACATCCAGTGCAAGATGCTGCCATCATCCTAGTACCCAGGGGCTTAAAGGAGCTAAAAGGAAACATCTAGCTGTATTTCTGCCACCAAATTTTAGAGTAACAGATGAATAATAAGCCTAGAGGAGAATAACCATATCTAGTGAGGACTGACAGACTCCAGGGCAATAGAAACCTATTGCAGCATATGCTTTTACAGCCTTCTCCACTCATTCTGCAGTTTCATCCCTTCTAAGCCATATAGAGTTGATAAAGTAAGGAATCATGAGCAGACGGGTGGAGGAACTCACCCAAAGCCTTTCTCCATCAAGCTCACTCTTCCAGACTATCCATCCAGCACCCACCTTCTAGCATCTACTTGCACCAGGGTAGATGCCAAGGAGACACTGGCTATGAAGAGTTTGATCTTCAAGGTCCACAGAAACCTAGGGGAGGCCAACGTTCTGGAGGTTTCCACAGCCCACAGATTGCCCACCCCTCTGCCAGCCTCTGCTCCCATAGACTGGCCCATAGTGGCTGTGTAACGCTATGGGCTGTTTGTGCCTCTGGCTTCAGCAGAGCTTGGGCTGAAGTTCACTGGGGAATGGTTCAGCCAGTTTGTCACTTCAGCCCCCGAGCTAAGTCTTCCTTCCTTTCCTTTGCTGATCCCCATAAAGAAAGGGATGTAAAACACACACACCCAGGTGCTAACCTGCAGTTCCCCAGCAGCCCAACCCTCAGCACTGCCCCTGCTCCCAGAGACAATACCCTGATTACCATTCATTATTTCTACTTCTTAGTATTAAAACCCTTTTAATACGGCATTGAAGACCATTGGGGAGTTTTAAATTTCATGTCAGACCAGGATTTATGGGCCAGTTCTGAAATTTTACCTCTGGGCTCAATAATTGCAATTCCCTTTTAATCGTTCTCTTAGACACCTCTGTTAAAAGACTTCAATTATTTCCACACAGCAGCCCATGGGACTTGGGCAATCTGAATACTCCACTTGTGTCACCTCCTTTTGGAGGGCTGCAGGTAAGACTCTAGCCATGCAGCTAAAAGATTCCCTGTCTGACGTGCAATCCTACCGAGGAGACTCGGGGTTCTC
This sequence comes from Marmota flaviventris, assembly GCF_047511675.1. Taxonomy (NCBI): domain Eukaryota; kingdom Metazoa; phylum Chordata; class Mammalia; order Rodentia; family Sciuridae; genus Marmota; species Marmota flaviventris. The sequence continues at coordinate 22,453,883 of NC_092511.1, read as the reverse complement.
TGGATGGAGCTGAGTTTGGGAATCATGTCTCCATCCACCACCACTCTAGCAATCTCTGATAGAAAGCAAGAAACAGATTTGTGCTTATTTTGAAAGCTGTACAACTCTGTGAACATGCAAATGCATGTTGGAGATCCAGGAAATCACCTAGAGCAATACAATGCTAGGGACTCAGGTGAGAGGGCCAGGGAGGGAGAGATCCTTCCACTGAGCTCCAGAGAACCCCGTGATGCTTTGGGGAAAGTAAAAGCAGTGCTCTCTGAGGGGGTTGTGGAGTTTTGGCAAGGGACACCAGCACCAAGGACAGAAGGAGAACAGGGAAGCAGCAACGGCCAGCAGAGGGACAGTCATGTCATAGCGGGAGAGAAGAGCAAACTCTAGTTCTGCTCCCCCAACACCTGGATAGATCAGGCTGTTGCAAAGGGGGCTGAGAAGATGCTGGGGTGGGAGTACCTAAAGAAGCCACCTCAGGAAAGCCACTTAGTGCTTTGTAGCTGGTGACAGCAATTTGTATGGCAGAAATGCATAACTCTGTGTTCAGTTATAATTACTGAAAGAAGGCGTGGTCGTGGGCCAAAACATCTGCTTCTGATGGGTGACAGCAAGCTGCGTGAGGGACAGAGCTCAAGCTGTGAAAAGGTGCAAAGAAACTGAAGGGAAGAGTAGAAAACCCAAGAGTCAGGGGCTCATACATGGATGATGTCAGTGCTGTCCTCAGGTGGTGGTGGCCAAGAGGAAATGGGACTTCTTAGCCTGATGAGAAGGTGTCCCCAGAGCCTCCATCAGCAGCCCTGTGCTGTGACATGAGGGATTGCCTCCATTGGCAGGGGCAGGCACTACCTAGACATCTAACTGGAGCAGACCAAACGGGCTGACCCAAAGCAAGAAGGGTTGTCTGCACTCAGGAGCGCAGACCTTCTAGAAGAGCAATGGACTGAGCTGGTGCCTCCAAAATGGCTGTTGTCATCCCAGGATGTGTGGCATAACCATTGTGGTACTGTTGACATTGCTTCTTGTACTCATTACTTATTATAAAATAATATATTAAAGTGTACTAATATTGAACATCAGGCTGAAAGGAGTATGCAGAGTGCTCAAAAGACTTTACAATGGAGGAAAACAAATAATAAAGTCTCTTAAATTAGATGATGTGGTTGATCCCAAAGGATTCAGTGGCATATAATTTGACTCAACATGGGGTTCCAGCCCCTGGCCCACCCCAAAGTAATATACCACAGCCATCCACAGAGCCAGGTAGCTGCAGAGGAGGTCTCAAGTGCCTCAGTCCCTTTGCTCAGTTCAGTAAGAGGCTAAAAGGACCAGGCCAGACACCAGCCCTGTGCACCTAGTGTCTGAACTCTTTCCCTGTCTAAAACTCTGCAATTCAATTCCTTCTGGGGAATGGTGCAGTCAGAAAAAGTTGTGCCTTGTCCCTTCCTCCAAGAATCGATGTTCATTTTCACCTTTGTGCAAATGCCAAGGAAGGAGGAGACTCCCCAACTTTTATTTGCCCCAGCCCTCCCCACCCCCAACCACACACACACAACCCTCATGTCCCCTTCTCATGCGATGATTCTGGAAACAGGAGACACCTCATTGGCCAGGCTCCACTTGTGCAAACACCAGACAGCCAGCCTGGCCCTGAAACCCACGCTCTGGGACATTTCCATTTCTCAGGATGGAGAGCGACCCAACACGTCCTAGCTATTCCTCAAGCAGCAATTTAACTCTTCATTCTACTCTGCCTGGCTTTGTGAAAAGGGAATAAGAGCACCCTTGTGCCTCTCACCCAGGGTGGCTATGAGAGTCAGATGAGAGGATGTGTGTAGACATATGTGTCCCATCAGGTGGGAGCGAGTGTGCTGAGCTGAGGGTCTCATGGCTAATCCAGGGAAATAGCATTCTGAACCGAGGATCCCTCTTTGCCTTGAAATCTTCTGATTCACATAGTAAGGATGTGGGCCCTCAAGAAACTGCTCTATCTCAACTGTGTCTGGGATCCCTCTCAGCTCTGAAGCTTGGGACCCTGAGTGTGGCTCTGAATGTCTGATTGAATCCTTCCCCTCCCATCCCCTGTGGATTGCATCTCAGGTTGCATTTTGTTTCCATGCAAAGCTGGAAGCTATGGAGTGGGAGTTAGGCAGGTTTAGGTTGGAGTCTCCGCTCTATTCCTTACTCAGCCTTCTTAGAACAAGATAATTCACTTCCTGGAAACTCAGTTTTCTCATCTATACAATAGAGGCAACGATTTCTACATCTTATAGGTAGGATTGATTCTCATAATAGGATCAAGTGAGATAACTGTGAAGAATTCCTTTGCAGTGTCTAAAACCGTTAGTGTCCAAGGATTGATGGGCATTATGGTGATTAGGATCTAATATCATGCAATAATTATTACCATCACTGTTTGGATGATACTAACCAGCAGGTTTCCAAAGCCAGAGACAGACCCCTTGCAGAACACAGACCCCTTCTACAGCTTTCAGATACACCCATAGCAGCACCTGCCACACAGTCCTCACTCTGCAACCATGAATGAAGACCTGAGATCATGTTCCCTAGCTGCCATATTCAGAGGCCAGTAGCCTTCGGAGCAAAGTCTGGGAGCTGATTTGAAAAACACTTTTCCCCAGCACTGTTAGGGAAGGACCAGGGCCTTGTGCACACTAGGCAAGCACCCTGCCACTGAGCTGCACCCCCAGTCCTCAGAGCCATTTTGAATGGAGTGTCTGAAACTGCTCCAAGCCATTTGCAGAACTTTGAAACCACTCTGGAACTCACATGAGGCAGGTACCTATGTGTCAGACTCCCTCTTCCCAACTTTGTGTCACGTTCATTCTTGAGTCCTAAAGCCTTTAAAGAGACTGGAGGCTGGGAAGGAGAAGGGGGCTTCTGTTCTCCCACTCAGCTCCATGTGAATAGTGCCAAACAGCTAGACACCAGCTTCCATACCCTGTCATAAAAAGACCTGGGCAAAAGAGGAGGGTTTTACAACCTCATCTCAGGAGCCAGTTTTTATTTTTGGAGGTTTCTACTGGTTTCTTTTTAACTAAGTTAAAAAGGTTCACCAGTGGCCATGGTGACATTTATAAACAGTAGGTATCCAGGCAGCCCTTCCTTAAGATAATTTGCAGACATGTCTTGGGAGGCAGGTTAAAGAAGATGGCCTATTCCTGTTTTGTAGGGGACCATTCCCCAAACCCTTATCAACTAAATGTATCACTGAGGGACTGAACCAGCCAAAACCCAGAAGTCTGCCATTTTCTGAAAATCACAGCTTCCAGTTTATAGGGCCAAGGACACTGTCAAAGGATTCTGAGTGTTGAGGGTTTTCCTACTGTAAATATTCAAAGTCAGAAAGGATTCGCAGGGAGGGAAGACTGGCCTGAGCCTGGGGAGCCCCGCCCAGCCCAGCCCCGCCCAGCCCCAGTGCAACACTTCCTGGCTCCTTCCTGTGCCTCTGTTTTTGGTGCAGGCTCAGAATCCCTTAAAAGTTTTGTGATTTTGAGCTGGCTCTCTAAAGTCACGTGAAACTTGGCAGTGGTAGTTCCAGTCTCAAGGCCTCTCAAGTGGTTCTGTTGGCCGTGTTCTGGAAGGCTCCAACTTGGCTGACACATTAGAAGCCTGAAGTCCAAACTCCATTAGTTTCTTCAAGCCTGACGCAGAGGTGTGAACACTACCTGGATGAATCTAAGGGGCCCATAGTTCCAGGTTCTTAGCAAGGGCTTCCTCCTGTCCTTCTACAGAAGTCCTTCCAGAAGGCAATGGAGATATTATTCATCAAGGAATCAGAGGTAAATGCAGAGGAAAATGTCCCATGCAGTTTCTGGCCCCCAGGAAAATGGGGCTGCTTTGTGAGAAATGAGTGGTTTTCAACAGCCTGCCTGTCCGTGGGCCCATCATCACACAAGATGACACCATTCACCCCCAGACTGTAAAAATGTTTTACAGTTTGTTTCTGAAGTTAGTGGGGATGATTTTGAACTCTCCAGCTGGATTAGCTGGTGACGGCTACCACAATGATGACCATAAACTGGTGGACCAAGCAAAGAAACCTCATTCTCTCACAGTTCTGGAGACTAGAAGTTCAAGATCAAGGTGTCCGCTGGGCAGGTTCCTCCTGGGGACTGGGAGGAGAATTTGTTCTAGGCCTGTATCCTCGCTTTTGGTAGTTTTCTGGCAATCTGTGACATCCCCTGCTTAGAGATCTATGTCCCCCAAACTCTGCCTTCATCTGCACATGGTCTTCTCCCTACGTGCACACCTGCCTCTGTATCTAGATTCCCCCTTTCTATGAGAACAGTCACTGCACTGGACCCACCTTAATGACCTCATTGTAACTCAATTACCCTTATAGAGACCCTATTTCCAAATAAGATTACACTCTGAAAGAATAACGGTTAAGACTTCAGCATCTCTCTCTCTCTCTCTCTCTCTCTCTCTCTCTCTCTCTCTCTCTTTTGGGGGGGAGGGAGAGATGGGGACATAGTTCAACAAATGACACCTCCTTTTCCATCCACACTACTAGGACCAACGGAGTCCAGCCAATAATAGCAAATGCTGCCTCCCTCAAAGGGCTTTTCTAAAACCTCAGGCAGGATTAAGTACCTTTCACCCTTGTTCTAAATCACCTTGTTCTAAATTACCTGAACCAACCTGGCAGTTGTGACACCAAGTTGAGCCTGGAGCCACAAAGAAACTGAGTAGATAAAAAGCGGAAAATGGACTTTGGGTGCAGAAAACACCAGAAGCAAAATTTACAGAGGCATGAAAGAGCCCTGGGATGTGCAGGAAGCCAGAGGCAGGGCCTGAGGACACTGGAGAGCCCTGGTCACATTTGGGCTTTAAAGAGATTATTCCAGACACAGGTTGTAAAATGGAACCCTCCTGTGGTTGTAGAGTTGAAATTGATGTGTCCATGGGGCTCAGTCCTTCTTTGCCATGTGAGAGGATAAAATGTGACCATTACTGAGACTCACGCTCATCTTAACATCTGTCAACCCTGCCATGATATTATCATCCACAATACTTGCTGCAATATGGTATCGGTGCTGTGTAGCATAGCTTGGGAGCTCCTCTACATCAAGGGGCTCAGAACTCCATCCATCAAAGCCTCTGGAAGTTACCTCCCCCTTCCCAGATGGCCACCCTAGAAAAGAGGCAGAGAAGGTGCAATGGGTGATCACCTTGGGTGGGCACAAGTCTGTGGGTTCTTCTTATCTCACCTCACCAGTCCCCTCCAAGCTTTTATGGCTGACAACTTCTCCCAGCCCCAGAATTTGCATATGGGACCATTGTTTATGACCAGGGCCACCCTGCGATGCATTTTCAGCCCAGTGACTTGACTTGGCCAGAGATTTATGACTGAAACGGAGGCTCTAAACTTGGGCATCTGCATTTTGCTTGGCTCCGAATCCTGTGTTCTATTCCAAACAATCAATACATTAGTGCATTAAATGGCATTTAGGCTGCCTCTCTGGGGACCAGGATGAGCTGCTGGGAATCCTTTGAGCAAGGGCAGGGAGAACTGCTCCAAGGCTGGGAAATCCTGGAAATGGAGCTCTGAGGTGAGCATCTGGGCTGGATGCCCAACCCCAGCCCCACTCAGAACACAGGGCTCCAGCAGAAGGGAGACAGGATGGAAGGGGAGATCCGACAGAAACAGCTGCGTACCAACTTCCAATGTTGTCTTTATCCTTCTTCATGGGAGTGACATGTTTAAAAACTAACTAAGCTAAAAGAAACTGAAACACTGATTTGACTTTAAAAAAAAAAGATTATATTAGAAAAGAACAGATGGTGCTAAATAGTTACTGGAAGGAGGAAAGAGTTAGGAAACCAAATTCCAGGTTCCCACTGGCCACTGGTGGGTAATATGCCCACACCTCCTTATAGAAGGAATTAGAAAGGCAAAAAAGGATCACCTGGGACTCTAATCAAAAAAGCCACCAACTACCCTTCCAGAAAGATTGTCTGACAAGTTTGTGGAGTAGGAAACCTGCTGGGGTCCCCTCGCTTTTCTGTAATTCTTCGTGGTTTCTGAAACACCAGCACCAAACAAACTCTCCTCTCATTTTCTCTGCCCAGAATCCAGCCAGTCCACCCTATAGCTCCCTTGAGACAGATATTGAGCAGATGCCAGCATGGGACTTGATCCAAAATCCAGAGACAGGAATTTTAGGATACTCTTGATCTGAAGCTTTCTGTTACTTGTTTGTTTGTTTGTTTTTGGCCTGAAAAATCATCGTTTCTTCCCTTTAAAAGAAGAAAAAAATGCTAGTTAGTTCTCTGTGGATCACTTTATACAAGCCAGAGCAAAGAAGATTGGGATCAGTAGGTGCTTGAGAATCAACTTACATCCTGAAACATTTTATTTTAACCTGCAACTTTGAAATGCATGCTAACCCACCAGTTTTGATGTAAGGATAAGACCTTTGCTCCCAGGGCGGTTCTCTATACATTAGAGGTCAGGGTTGTCATTAACATAAATCACATTCCTGACTCCTCATCCTTGATGTTCAGTGGCAGTTTCTTTAAAATAAAAATAAGGTTGAAATACTTTTAAAGTGTTCTAGAGGTTTTCTGGATTTTTTTTTCAGCACATAATTTACTAAAAACAGGACATAATCTTTTCTCTTTTTATTGGTGAATTACAGCTGTACATAATGATGGGATTTGCTGTTACAGATTCGTACATGCACACAATACACAATATGACAACCTAATCTGACCAATGTCACTCCCCCTCCCTCCTTGCTTCCCTCCTCTCTGTCCCTTTCCTCTACTGATCTCCCTTTGATTTTCATGATATCCACCCTCCCCCACCTTTCTTTTCCTTTTTCCTCTCTGGCGTCTGCATAGGAGGAAAAAACAGCTGACCCTTGGCCTTTGACCTTCTGAGTTTGGCTTATTGCACTTAACATAATGGTCTCTAGTTCCATCCATTTTCCTGCAGATGGCATAATTTCATTTTTCTTTATGGCTGAATAAAACTCCATTGTGTATATCTACCACATTTTCTTTCTCCATTCATGCATTGATGGATACCTAGGCTGGTTGCATAGTCTGACTCCTATGAATTGTGCTGTTACAAAAATTTATGCATGTATCACTGTAATAAGATCCTTTAACTCTTCAGGATAAATACTAAGGAGAGGTATGGCTGGATCACATGGTGGTTCCACACCTTTTGAGGAATCTTCATTCTGATTTCCAGAGTGGTTGTACTAATTGACAATCCCACCAACAGTGGAAAAGTGTTTCTTTTTCTTTACATCCTCTCCAGCTTATAGTATTATTTGTATTCTTGATGACTGCCAGGCTTTCTGGATTTTTTAGATTTTTTTTCCCTGATCTTTTTGTTGCCCCATTCACACCTAATTCAACAGCAATTATTTCTAGCTGTCTTTTCAAAGTGTGTAAAATGTTCTCCTGACTATTGCATCAATTTAATGAGTACAACTGCCATAAACAGATTAGTGAATAAGCACAACTGATTCTCAATGGACGCATAACGTGAGTGATGGGAGTCTCCTCTAGAGTGCAGGGGTACTAAAGAATAACACTCAGTCACCTTAAACATTCACGGCGAATGGAGGTCTCGCTGAATGTAAAACATACAGTTTGTGCTAATTCAACAAGGCGATGGGTCACATGGAGACCAGTTAAGAACACTTTGACTGTAATTTTTCCCTATAACTATAGCTATGAAGTTTGGGCACAGAGAGGGTTGGGTTCAGTAGCTGGCCTGAGGTCCCACAGCCAATAAAAGGCAGAATTGAAATTACGAAGCAGGCTGGCTGACTCCTGAACTTCTGTTCTTAATCATTATATTTCTCTTAATGGAAGGAAGGAAAAAGGGAGGGAGAAAAAGAAGGAAGGGAGGGAGGGAGAAATGGAGGAGCAAAAGAGCTAAAGAGAGGCCAAGAAAAAAGCCCAAAACTCTAATTTTTCCTTTGTTCCCAAAGCATGAGAGAGGAATTAAGGAAACAGTTTAGGACATCTTCTCAGTCTCTATTCCAGGAAACCCAGGCCACCTTCCAGGATCTATTACCCAGACATCTCTGATGAATTATACTGCTTTTCAGTTGCCAATGTTAAGGCTCAACCAGTCACCCTGTGGCTCCAGGGTCCCATCCTACCTTGGCCTCTGTACCTCTTGCCCCCTTCTGAAGAACCTGGGGGCCACCCTTAGCCTGGGAGCAGCTCTTCATCCTGGGACAATGGGAACCAGACCCTGACTCACCCTGAAGCCTTGTTCCCATCCAGATCTGATCCTCTCTAGAGGTTCTAGGATACTGTATCAGGCAAGCGGATAGCAAAGCCAAGGGTACTAGGATAAAAGACCCCTCGCCGCGTGTCACACATTGTTATTACAGAAAATTAACAAGCAACAAAGGGCCTCACACCAAAATTTGCATTGATCTGGCTTTTTCCCCCCTGCTATTTCCCATAAAAATGCTTTAAATGCAGGCTGATTTAATGAACACGATAAAAATTGTGCTGAATTGTTTATATTTGTTGCAGAATTACTACAAAGTATATTTTAAGGAAAACTTGAAAGTTATGTGTGTTTTTCCTGTAGGATAAGATTAGGGGAAAAGGTGCAACTGGCTTTTTTTTTTCTCCCTGTATTAATCTGGATGAGCTCCCACAGGCTCAGTTCCTTATTTCTAACAAATCTTCACACCTTCATACTTATCCAGACCCTGTCAAGAGAGAGTCTTAGTAAAGACGCATGTAGAGGAATGTCAACAGTGCAGCCTGAGTCATGACAGGGTCATGCTTCATAATAATCATTGTTGTCACGTGATGGAGCTCTTTGTGACAGGGACTTGGCTGGTTGTCTTATTTATGTGGCTTCTGTCATCCTCCACCTAACTCATGATGTTGGCTGCCCCAGCTGGAGGGTTCATCACCACCTAACTGACGTGGCTGTCATGACGAGTACAGAACATAAGGATGGCCATGTCTTCTAGCTTCAGGTCCCCAACCAAGTTCACCTGTGCCAGAAATTGCAGCAAAGCCTCAGGAAGACAGATTCTAACCTTAAGGAATTTAGAAGGGCAGAGTAAGGTGGTCTGCAGAAAGATTATGGAGTCATACTAACCTGCGTTGGAAACTCATCTCTACACAGAGAATAATGATGATGCTGTTATCATTGCTGTTGCTGCTGTAGATCATGTTCTTATGGACTTGGTCCAAGCCTGACCTGAATTGGTAGAGAACATCTATGCATGAGATGGGAACTCTTCTAGTTGAGAATTCAGGTCCTCCAGGTCTCAATTACTATTATTTTCTGGTTCCCTCTGATTAGGTCTTGGGAAATGGCGGGGGAGGGCAATAGCCATGTGATGAACTATGTAGTCACACGGACCACCTCCTTCCCACAAACCCACAATTCCCCTTCTTAGGTTCCCCCTCATGGGGAAGGCATCACCCTTACTTGAATTGAGGACATTCTTACTTGAATGGTTGGCATGAACTTTCAGATAAACTCAATTCCACTACCACATGAGTTTTGGCCAAGCATGTCAGAATCTTGCCTGAAGTAATAGAAATCTGTTCATGCACTTGTCTTCTCATTCAACAGATACTTTTTGAGCATTGACAATGTTTAAGATGCTGGAGACTTGATGATGTGCAATCCATCCCCCAGGCATTGAGAAGGCAGGGAAGTAAGACAGAGAGGACATGCAGAGACCAATGAAAAATATTCACTCTCACCAGACAAAAACTCCTGTTCCCTGATCATACACTGAATATGTCACTTCTGCTCATGTACTCATGCCTGTCCCTTTCTGCATTGCCCTTTTCTAAATCCCTGTTTTCCACCTTTTACAACCTATCCTCAAGATCACTTGTCCTGGTCAACCAGTACGAGACATCACTTTGCCCTCTGTGCCTCAGTAGCCCTTAGTGCTCACCCAGCCCTGATATACTGCCATTTGTGTAAATTTCAGTACATAGTTTTATTTTTTTTTCTCACCAGTTTGTAACTTCCTTGAGTACAAACTAAACCCTAAACCCAAGTGTCCCCAGAGAACCTAATACTTTATCTAGTGTGCAACATGAGAAATGGAGTCTGACTCAAATTCTAACTGACAAATAGTGTACAAAGCATCTTTCCACATGCTGAGAAGACACAGGAGGTTGCAAAGGCAAAGAAAATGATTTGATCCTAAGTGAAATAGAGGCCCTTGGAGGATTCAGAGAAGAATGTCAATCTGTTCTCATAGTCAAATACTAACATGTCTTCTTGTAGGAGTGTTCCCACATAAGTTCTCAGGGTTCTTTTTATCCTATGAAGATCCATGTAAGTTTTTATTGTTGTTGTTTAAACAAAAATGGCAACTGCTATTCAGAAATTGCAAATGCCTTTCCCACTCTCTTTTACCTACACTCTTTTCCCTTCTTGAATCTCATAAAAGAGTTGAGCTACAGATACTCGCATTTTTTCATGGACCAGAGTGGTTCCATGAAGAAGGTGGCAGTCTTCTATAAGCCCCCTTATTGAGGCCCTACTGTGTGCTTAGATCTGCTCTAATTACTTTGTAGGCATCCTTCTCACTGATCCTCATCCCCATTCAAAAACCTCGGTGTTTTCACCTCCATCTTTAAGACAAGGAAACTGAAACTCAGAAGTTAAATCACTTCCCCAGTAGCTTAACTAGCTGAGAATGGAGTCCAGACCCTGACTCACTGCACTACAACAGCCAAAGCATCTCAGAAGGCCCTCCAGTGAGTGGCTTGCAGTGGGCCAGGGCCTCTTAGGTGGGCAGCTTGATGTCATTATTATGCCCTCTGGGATATTGCACAGCAGGAAAGTAAACCACATCTTCGGTCTTGTCAACTGCCACCCATGCCCTCACGTGCCATCACAGAATGTCCCTTTATATCTGGGCTTAATATAACTTGCTTCACCTTCCCAAGTCACAGCTGCCAAACCTTCAGTCACATCAGCAGCTCCCCTTGTGGCAGGCGTGCCAGTTTCCCTTAAACATATGGAAACTAACCTGGGAGGAAACAATGGGAGCCTTAGAGATTCTTTTGTTTCATGACAGCTTCTTGGGAGTTTTCGGTGGATTGTCTGACAGTATGTGCCACCATCTGGCTGGAGTGTCTACCCTCAAAACCAGACTGGTGATCCCTCCAGTAACATTAAATAGACACCTTCTTCTCTGTTTCTAGGGTACAAAATGCAATTGAGTACAAGGGCTGGATCGGCCCCTAAGTTGCATTTTTCTCTTGTTCTTGCAATCCAGGAGCAGTGCTGTGCTTTATTTTAACCTTAGGTCTGTAGGTAACCCAATGTGTGGTCAAGTCTCTACTTCCCCCAAGAAGGTTGGGACTGAGCATCTTTGCATGAATAGATCTGTGATTTCATGACTCATTGCTCTTCTCCCACCTCTGTGAGATGTTATGTGTTAATTGCAGCTTCTAGGACTTTCATCAAATATTTTATCACTCGGACTCCTGTAATCTGATTGAGAAATATGGACATGAGATCGATAAGGGCCCTTGGAGAACACTTAATTCAATGTCCACATTTTACTATTGAAGAAACTAAAATTCAAGGAGGTGCAGGGATTTGTCCAAAGGCAAACAAATCCAGAAGCAGAATCCAGGACTCAGTTCCCACTTTAGTGGTCTTTCGATATACTACTTCTAGGCTCTCAGTCAGAAATAGACCTTGATATTCATAAACTAACTCCTTTCTGCCTTTTTAATGGACTTTAATTTACTCACTGTGATGTAATCACTCAGCAAAAGTGGGTGGTCAGTTTTTTTCTTAGAAAATTCAAGTTGAACATGCTTTCTCTGCTTGAGAATACCATTGATCGGAAAACATCCAAAATTTCAGGCATTTGGAGAAAAGAGCCTTATTCAGAACCATCAGGCAAATGAGGGGCAGAGCAGGCAGAACTGGAACTGGAGAGCTCCAGAGAGACATGCAAAAGATAATGGATTGTGACAGGCTTTCCATACAGTCCTTCTGGCTTCCTAAGGTCCGGGTGGACACCCCACACTGTCAGATTGATGGATAGAAACACCAGTGCTAGGAGGGTCACAAATCCCCAGCACATGGATACAGTTGCACTGTTTCTGGGAGGCTTCAGGTCAGAACATAACCTCCCCAACCTCCCCCCATGAAAGCATAAGCAGAGTTGCCACCAGCCAAAGCAAGGACAGCCAGACCCTAATGAACCGGTTTCAAGACCACTGGGATATAAGCAAAGAAAATGGAGGCAGGCAGAGGAAAGAGCTTGGATTTGTTTTTCACTGGGTTTTGGCTGTCTCTTAAACAAATCTGACCCTAGGTGTTAGTATGCCCTCTTCCAGTCCCAGCTTCCCTGGATATAAAATACATGTTTGGCAACTGCTCTGAAAGTTATTAAAGTTGCAGCAGTAAACTATGGGAGGCCAGAGAATTTCAGACAAAAGTTATTGCATCGGTAACTCAGAAACTAATTCCTAAAACTCCTGACACATTTATCCAAAGGGCTAGTGCCAATATAGAAATGGAAATCATTGTCAAGGGCCACTGTGTACCTGGAATTAAAATCCATCATTCCTCAGAACAGTGAGCTATGATTTGGGCAGAATATGAATGCTCATGCCTTTCCCTACCATCCTTCCTTGAAAATAGGGTCCTTTATGTTTCAGAAGAACAAGAAAAATTCTGCTTTTGTTTGTTTTTCCTTAAGAACCCTTCCTTTACATTTTCTTTTCAAATATTTCTTTCCTTGACAGTCCCACATTTGAACCAAAAGGCCTCCTTTTCCTTATTCAATTGCACTGGTTTTATTTTGGATAGAAATCCTGCTGGGTACAGTAACAGAGAACAAACTTTACAGCAGCAATAACCCCTTCTACAGTATCTATTGTGGGGAAACTTAATACACTTTTATTAAATGGCTGAGGAATTGACTCCAGTGATCTGAATTAACTACAGAAGAGCAGAGGAGGAGCAGAAATACCTCCTTCATGCAAGATACCTACTACATGCCCAGCAACATTCAGGGCCCAGAAACAGGGAGCACCCCTTTGAGAAGTCATTGATTGCCCCAGGCAACACCTTTATCAGCAACAGCTAGCCAAATCAGCAAGGATCCCATGGGACCCAGTGTTAGAAAGCAAATGTGGAAATGGGCCCCTGGATTCACCATGGGTGGAGTGGCAGGAAGCTTCATTTATAAATAGGCACACACTTTGACTCAGATTCTAGGACTTTGTCCCAAGGCAGAGCTTAGATAAATACACATGGTTACCTTTAGCACGATCATGACAGAAACCAGAAGTAATGCACAAGTTGTTAAAAATGCAGCCAATGAGAAGATAATAGAACCTCTATTTGCTGCCTCATGACATACTATTGAGCAGGCAAGTGCAATCACAGAGAGCATATGCTATTTATATAAATATTTATATATCTCATTTATATAAAATGAGAGCTGGCAGGTTGCCCACTGAGGTAGTGACTTTGGTTACTGCTAGTCAATGAGGTTCTGGGTGACTTTTCTATTTTACAACTTTTCTCAATTGTTGAGTTTTTATTTATTTTTATAATAAGCATCACTTTATATTTGGGGAGAGGAGTTAAAAAGTTTTTTAAATGAAAAGCTAAGGGTAAGAAAATATGAAATGTGTGATGATTTCAAGGGTGTATACCTAAGTCAAACCCATTGACTTATACATTTTAACTCATCAAATTATACTTTTAGTACATGCAATTTATTAAATGTCAATTATATATTTGTAAAGTTGTTGTCTTGAGGAAAGAAAACCGCCCAGATAATTTCCATTCTCACTCAAAATTGTATGGTGTATGTATGTATATATATATATATATATATATATACACACACACACACACACACACATACATATACATACAGATATATATATATATATATATATATATATATATATATATATATATATGTATATATATATATATACACATGCATATATACATATATATATACATATATGTGTATATACATATGTATATATCAATGTTGAAAAGTAAATTTGATGTTCCAATCAGTGACAGGAGCCATTTCAAGAGGTTAATAGCATGAGCAAGGTGTAAAAGTGTTCATTTAGCTTATTCTCTGTTCTCTGACAGTGTCAGTGTCCTTCATTATAGATGGATGCAGAGCTCACCATTTGACCTGCTTCTATCTTCTTCTGCTTGCACTTTTTTGCAAAGTCCATGTCAATCTTAGGTACCTTTTACTCCAAAATACATGCTTGGGTGCACTTTAATTTTCCCACAGTAAATAAATAGCTCTTGCTAGCTTCCCATAAGTAACAACATAGCAGACCTGAAGGTTCTGAGACTCTGGTATCAGATAAAGTGCCAAAAACTAAGTTTTATTTCCAGAAAAAAATGATCCATAGACTGATAAATGTTTTGAAGACTTTGCCTCAACTCTGCTGCCAGCTCCTTTTCACTATGTAGATTCTTCCCCTATAAGACTAGCTACTGAAATATTCCAAATATTTTAAATTGCCTTAAAAAGAATATGACAAAAGAAATGCCATGGCTAAAGTGTGTTTGAAAATTGTGTCTCTGAGTTAGCCGGACAAGAAGGAAGCAAATGCTTACACGCTGCTGTCAGGGTCATCATCCCCAGCACTATGTGGGCATCCATCTCTTGGTGCCTGTGAAGAATGTAAACCCTGAAGTCACTGCATGACCCTCTCTGCAGGTGAGGCTGCTTCTCATCACTGTTTTTCTGTGCTTTCTTCCTTTGCTTTCCAACGGAACCAGCTGGACCGTGCTGCAGGGAAGAATTGGGCGCCCAGAGAACCCATTCCGAGTGGCCCTGGAATACATCTCAAGTGGAAACCGAAGTCTGTCTGCAGTGGACTTCTTCGCCCTGAAGAATTGCAGCGAAGGTATTTGAACTCAGCTTGCCCCTCCACTCATTGAGAGCCTGTTGTCATGTGTGTCAATGACCTGCAACTGTGCTTAGCTGAGAAGTTACACACTTATACATCGAAGGCTATGGTGCTTAAGAGCTGATTCTAAATATTACGCAGTGCACCATAGACCAAACGATCAATTTTCAAAGATCCAGAATAAAATGATAACTACTTAATATAAAGCTGCATCAAATAGAATCTGGTGTTTGCTAGGTAACATAGTAGCTTAACTTCCCTGGCTGCCAAATGCTTACAATTATTTATATTTGATCATAGAACATTATAAATGGATGCCAGGCAATAGAATGGTGCAGTGAGCCCCCAAGAACCCTCAATGCAACTTCAACTGTTATCAAGATTCACCATTTTTGCTTCACCTTTATCTCTACATACTCTGCACCTTCTCCATAACTTAATGCTTAGTTTGCTTTTTCTTTTCTCTGAGGTTAAATTTGCAACTAAATATTATAATGATTTTACTGAAGCTATTATTGAGAGACCACATGGGAAATGGTTATATGTGAAATCTTTAGCTTATTTTGTAAAAGCCATTAGGATAGGGTCCACTCTTGCCATTTAAATCCTTTTATACAAGTCCCACATTGTGAATTTATTTCAGGATCTATTACCGAGAGAAGGTAATTTGTTGGGCTTTTTTTTTTTTTCTCCTTTTTTCCTTTGTTGCCAGGAAACTCTGAACTAAATGCAATGCACCATCACAGTAATTATATCTGTGTAATTACACAGATATAGGTTTTTTATAAGCTTTTCCCCTTTCCTCTGAGAGTTTTTGATCTTCTGTTCCTATTTTCAATATCATGTTTTATATGTAACTTTATTAAACTTTGCCTCAACTCTGTTTTCTAAGTGGGATGACGTGGATCATCAGTAGATATATGAGGATGGTTTTCCTTGATTTCTCAGAAGACCCAGTCATAATTATAAGCATCCTTTATTCCCCAGATATCAAGGGTAGCTAAGCTTGAGTTCCACCAACTTCAGTAAGAGTCCTTTAATTATTGCTGTTCTGTAATTCCTGCCTCTGCCCGGAGGTTGATTGAAGGGCACTTTAGCCTGTGCCATGAAACCTGGGGTCTGAGGGGCCAAAGAATGAAGTGCAGACAGGAAGGAAATCCAGGGTACTCTCAGACCTAAATTCCCAATTTTGACTATTTCTGAACAATCCTAAAGGCCCAGAACACAAAGAAGCCCTCTGCTGCCTGTGGAAGCCTGGATTTGAACCTGGTGCTTCTTGGAGGTGGGGTGGGTTAGAGACACCCTTAGTTCAGGAGCCCCAGTGACCACCTTGCTCCTTACACTGTTGTAGCTTCTCATTCATTGCAGGTCTCACAAGATCTTTCACAAATGAATTTTATTGTTGTTCTTATTTTAATCAGAACAGAGTTGTATGTGGGGAGAAGAAAAATCACCACAAAATGATAGATTACACTTTAGTTCAAGTTGAAATTGTGGTTGCCCTATAATATGAGGCACTGTAGAGAAACTGTGGTTTGGGAGCTAGCCAGGAGTTTGGATGTCTGTTTCTGCACTCATGAACTTAGGGATTTGCGAATGTCTCTGGAATTCATCAAGCTGCATAGATGTTGAGGGTCTATGTACCTTCCAAAAGAAGCCATCTGTTGAAATGGAACAAGTTAACAGGAATGTGATAGAGAAAAGGTATCCAGTTTCTAAAACTGGCTTATCTCATTTGAGCAACATCAGGAGAAGAAACTAAGAGACCGTAAATATCTAGATATTAGGCCCAGCACAAATGCTGCAAAGATTTCCTGCCCTGCAAAAATTCCTTGCACATTCAAATTATGAATTTCATCAGATGTACATTTTTTTTTTTTTGGTTCCAGGGATTGAACCCAGGGGTATTCAACCACTGAGCCACATCCCCAGCCCTTTTTTGTATTTTATTTAGAAACAGGATCTCACTGAGTTGCTTAGGGTTCTCACTAAGTTGATGAAGCTGGCTTTGAACTTGAGATCCTCCTGCCTCAGCCTCCCGAGCTGCTGGGATTACAGGTGTACCCCCACCACATCCATCTTTTTTTATACAGATGTTTCTCCCTTACTTTGCAGCTCCCTCTCACCTACAAATTCCATCCCCTAGAGCTTGTGTAGCATTGGCAGTGAGTCTGTTACAGGGCTTTAGAGACCTGTTCCTGGTCTGCTTCTCTACCCTGATAAAACCAGTGGAGTTGACCTCCTTAAGCTTTCTCTAATGATCCAGAAAATCGCTGTTTACAGGCACCCTCTTAAAGGAGGGAGAAGAGAAGACAAATCTGCCTCTGATTCCCCAGGGAAGGCACTTGGCCAGGTTGTCCTGGTCCACTTATTACCCAGGATCCAAGTCCAGAGGCTCCAGATCCAAGGAGAGATGATCCTCATGAGGAAGTAGTTGTTCTCTACACTCCTCCTCTCACTAAGAACACAGCCATCAAGGGGCATGAAGAGATTTGTGTGTGTGTGTGTGTGAGAGAGAGAGAGAGAAAGAGAGCAGAGAAGAGCAAAGTGATCCCAGAGGTTCCTTAGAACTTCTTCTGTCATAGTAGGACAAATTCAACTAGTGTAGACAAGTTGTTATCCTAGGAATTAGCCTAAAACTACACCCACATATATTTTTTTAAATATATATTTTTTAGTTGTAGGCAGACACAATACCTTTATTTATTTATTTCTCTGTTTGTTAATTAATTTATTTATTTAATGTGGTGCCGAGGATTGAACCCAGTGCCTCACGCACGCTAGGTGAGTGCTCTATCACTGAGCCACAAACCCAGCCCCATATACCCACATATTTAAAGGGAAGAAATTTTTTGGTGGGGTTTTGTGGGAAAGTCATATTTAAGGTCTATGATACAGGCTAGTATATTTTCTGGGGTCACTGCTTTGGTTAAGTTATGACAAAGAAGAGAGAAAGGGGGAAAAGTAGCTAGCATCTTCCAGGGGCAAACAAAGCTGATGATATGCTACTCAGAGTTATAGATGTTTCTAGACTATTTTCTGACGGAAACTTGGTCCCCTGGTGATAAGGCACAGATAACATATGAAGGGAAGTACAACTATAGATCTTCATGACTCTTCTTTGGCCCACATGAAAAGAGATGCCATTTTAGTTAATCTGGAGAAGGCTTACAGGAGACATTGGGAAAACTCTCCCTGCAGAGGTGACAATATCTATCCATAGGTATCACCAGGACAGTGGCCATGCCTATTTTCTCTTTAAATCTTTACATGACTCACAGTCTATTGAGAATGTGGACTGATAGCAACCACCACTAACCTTGGTGGAGCACTCCCAAAGTGTCAATCCTTTTACATGTGTTATCTCATGCAGGCTTAAACAATGATGCTGTAACAGAGGGACAAATCTCCTCCTTTTACAGATGGGGAAACTGAGCTCACAGGTCATTCAGTTGGTGAAAAGTAAGGCCAAACTGAACCCTAAGTGAACCTGACCACAAAGCCAGTGTTTCCGTCCACTCTCCTCTACCATCTTGGTTGATGTGCAGAGGCTGGGGTTTTATTCATTACTGGAAACATCAGAATCATCTTTGTTCCCCATCCTCCTCCACTTCCTTGGCCATAACCTTGAGCCCTAAGCTTGCTGCTGCCTCATGTTCTATTGCCGAGTGCCACTGCTGCAGACTCTTACATTTGCCCTTCTGACTCCATTTTCTTAGCCATGCACCTTGATCTTCTTATGTTCTTCATATATGTCACCTTAGCCTTCGGCTGGTCTAAAACTGCTACCATTTCTTCCCATCTTGCCAGACAGACCTCCTCAGTATTGCATTTCCTTGTGGCACTCACATGTGACTTTTATTCCCTCCCACATCAGAAAATAATGAAATATAGGGGCTATGCTGGGACACCTCACTCAGTTTCTGGGGCCAGGAAAAGGCATTTGCAGCTACTGTAATTCTGCTTGGAAAACATTGCTGTCTGCATCTAAATTTAGTAGCTGCTTTACAATCATTTCCCAATTAGTCATTTTGGGATCCCAACTTGAGGTTCAGGACCCTGTCCTATATTTCTTTTATTTCTGGAGGGAACAGTTAGCGCAGCAGTAAACACATAGGAAATGTCACATAAATACTTCTTGACAGATTGGTTAATCAATCAATTAATAAATGTTGCTTCTGTTTTATGGCCTTGGGCTATTGCCCTATTACTGTGAAGAGAAATTGCTAGGGATGGGTTTTTCCCCTGAAAAGCCAGTGAAAGAGCAGTTTATACATTTGACACAGCCGAGAGGGACATCAGCCCCCTGATACACCCAGGTCTGGGCTTTCAGGGAGCCCTTAGTCCATTCACAAAAACCTTTCTTGAGCAGACAACCCAGGGCAATAAGATTGCAGCATACTCATTAGACCTCTGAGCTTCAGAGATGTCTACAAAAAAATCACAGGTCAGAATGGGCAGGACAAGTTTCTCGAAAAGGATTTGAAAAGGACCAGAGTGCCTCTGAGAAGCTCATAAAAACGAACACGACTGCAGCCACCTAGCACTTCCGCACACCAAGTCCTTTTCTAAGTGTCCTTTTTATATTAACCCAGTTAACCCTTTCAACAGTGCCGTTGGGTACATATCATTATTACCATCACTCCAGTTATATGGCTAGGGAAATTGAGGCACAGAGAAGTAAGTTGTTCCCCCAAAGTCCCACAGCTGATATTGGAATGCAGGGGGCTCTAGCTCCAGAATCCATGCTCTTAGCTACCACATCTTTCTGCTTCCTGTGGAAGGTCACTGCCAAAAGAACACCAGAAAGTATCTAACCAAGACACAAAGATCGTCCCTGAAATTTGACATTGTAAATTACTGATAAGTCCAAGGTGCTTTCTGCTTCTACCTTATGGTTAAGTTCCCAGTTTTTCTTTGAAACCAATTCAACATTATCTTCTCCCTACCCAGAAAGACCCCTACCCACTGGTCTGCACAATCTCAGGGGGCTACACAGGATCTCACCCAGGAAAAGCAGGGAGCTGTGGGTAGCTTCTGTCTGAACCTAAGTTACTTTACTGCAGGTCACCAGCAAGAAACATCTGCAGGTTCCCAGGCCAGAGCCATGCTCAGCTCACAATAGATTCTTAACAAGAAGCAATCTAGGCCCCTTACACTGCTGAGACACCTGCATACATATTATCTCTGACTCATCCATTAAGGAGTCATAACCCCCACATGAGGAATTAGCCCACTGTTTTTTCAAACTCAGGAAGCACGAGGAATGCAAGATGTCAAACAGAGCCCCACTACCACAGATGCCTTGAGACACATGACCCCCGGCTAGAGAACAAAATTCTTAACTTCTCTGGGACCACATTGAAGGTATTTGAACTTGATTCAGCCTTTAGAGGCTGAACCCATACTTCAAAGTCTACAAGAGTCGAGGATATATAATTATTCAAGTAGAAGTATCTTAAGGAAATGAGGGTAGGTACCCAGAACCCACCATTCCACAATCCTTGACATCCTCCATGATGAGTTTTCATGAAACACAGTTTGATCTTCAATGCTCCTGTTAACTCCAGCTTTTCTAATGCTATGATTCTATCCTATTTAAAATATGAAAGTCAGGGGCTGGGGAATTAGCTCAGTTGGTAGAATGCTTGCCTTGCATGCACAGGGCCCTGGGTTCAATCCTCAGAACCACCAAAAAAAAAAGAAAGAAAGAAAGTCAAAAATAGTTACATTAGCCATGCCTTCTTTAAAAGATAATGAACATGCACAGGCTCTATACTTGGGATGTAAGCTATTTTCACAAGGCCAGATCTTTATTCAGATGGGTCCTGTATTTGAGACACTAGGCACTGAGTTAGTATGAGTATTTATAAAAGTAAAAAATGGGTGACATATCCAAGCTTTGACCCCTCTCTTTCCTTCCACTGCACCAAAAACACTGATAGGCAATAGAGGACATTTTCCTTAGGTCAGTGGGGACAAGAAAAAAAAAAAAGAAAGAAAGAAGCTGAACAAACAGATTCTAATCTTTGGCCAGCCATGTGGAGCCAATCAGTGTTTGGAGTAGGCTCCAAAAATCCAGCTGGGTAAAATGAGGGATTACTTCATGGGCTCCTGGCAGCCAGGCCCAAATTGGGCATTTTTTGTTCCAGCAGCAAGCAACACCCCAGCAGGATCCTCAGTCTGTGCTTGTAAATGGAGATTACAGTGACATTCTGTCTTGGGGTTGCCAGCAGAAAACTCTCTCTTTATGTAGCAGATTCATCTATCCCTCCACCCGTGGATCCCCCATTCATTCAGCAGACATTTACCCAAGCAGATACTAAGCTGAGCGCAGACAGACATTGATATAAAACTGCTGTTTCTGTCTGGGCTGAGTTTTGGTATGGTGGCTTTAAGTTGTCTCTTCTCCTTGGCACAGAAACTATTCCCCAGTGGGCATCCCTGACTTATATTTATTTTGCAACAGAGGAGTTGACCAGATGCCCCATTTGTCAAGATGTCTTCCTCCAAATTAGTACCACTTTTCCTTTCTCAGAAAGACCGTAGAAGGAACACTGAATCAGCAATCAGGAGTCCTGGATTGAGGTCCCCTCCCCACCTCTTATTTTCCATAAACCAACCAACTCTTCAGATCCAAAGGGACATTATCAGCCTCCTTCAGAATTGACACATGGATGGTTTTTGTAATTGAAGGTGAAAATAACAGTAAGTCAATGGTTGTCCTAGAATTGACCTTGACATGAGAGTACGAGAAGGGGGCGGAGGAGGTGCGCTATACATGATGCCATTGGCTACCCAACCTCACTGACTGGGCCTTTCCTTGCCTGAAGTCTTTAAGGTTCAATTGCTCCCTCACTGTTGCTCAGGTTATCATGGAGAAGCTACCATTCACAGAAATAAATTGGTTCCTCTGACACCTGCTGCATAGCTTGTTAATTAATGGCCAAATGCCAAGGTGGATGATGGGAGTCACATGCTGCCAACCTGAGAGGTGCTGCAAGCTGGGTCAGTCTCTTCAAGGGACTGAATCAGCTCTGCAGTGGTGGGGTCCGTGACTCGAAAGTGAACCCGGGGGACAGCACAGCTACAGCCTCCAAATGAGCCCTGTTTGTGGTTGGTGAATGCTTTTTTCAAAACACTCCTTAACTCCCTATTTCCAAAGTCTCCTGGCCTTAATTTATCTGTATTCTCAATTATTTAAAAGACGAGCATTAAAATTACAATTTCATGTAGCCACTCAGATCTCCTCGTATTTCTCCAAACAGCCCCCACTCAGGCTGCTTTCCACTATGCAACTTCAGGGTGCTCTTTGAAAATCGTGCACTTCTTCCAAGTCTCAGCTCAAATACTATTTTCTTAAAGAAGTCTCACTTCCGAATTATGTTTCCATACATTTCTGTTTTAGAATGGTCTATTTCTCTCCAGAGTTATTTTTGTGTTTCACTTAATAGATGTTCCTAGAATCAAAGAATGTTCTGTTTTTTTAATCTCTGCATCTCAATTAGCAACGAAGAGTATGCTGTTTTCATTGTGAGCACTCCATAAAGGCTTACTTATCCCAGTAGAAGAGAGAGATTACAGGCTTTAAAGTCAGACAGAACGAGTGTGGAATCCCAGCTCCATCATGTCCTACCTTTGTGAGCTCAGAAGCATTTCTTAAATCCATGGGTTTTGATTTTCTCATCAGTAAATGAGCTAATAATACTTAAGTATAGGGGTTTTTTGGAAATTAAAACAGATATTGTGTGCAGAGCCCTTGGCTAGTGCCTGATACAATAAATACTCTCTAAGGCCCCTTGATTAAGCTGAATCCCCTCATTCTGCAATCAGAGCTGCACAACTCTGCATAGCTCTTTGAGGTATGTTTGTGGCCTTGCCCACCTTCTGCTTTCCATTTGCACTTTGTCTGAGTCATTGGGCGGAGGCAAAGGCTATCCCATTCCTAACAGAGACTCTGATAGCCCTGATCTGCATTCTGACTTCTAGGCCTGCTACTTCTCTTTCCCCACCATCCACCCTTTAACATCTGGTAGAGTGTTGGCCTTGTCATTTTGTGATCAGATGCCCAGACTACTTTGTGCCATGCAAAGGAATAGTACTGTTCAATCCTCTGAGGATGGTTGGAAGTTGAAAAGTCTTTTGGACATGCCTATTACACTGCCTCCCTGCCAGAAGACTGGCATCCAAAATAGCCAGGCCAGAGTGCTGGAACCGGAAGGAATTTTGCTGGCCTCCCTTCTCCCCACAGTGCACAGCTACTCTTGGCAGAGACTCCCTTACTTTGGAATGGCTTATTCATATTCACTACTAAAGCCAATTACAAATGCCCACAGAGTGCTTAGGGACAATAACAATTGCTTGGAAGACTATTTTAAATATCCGTCCGACCGTTGGAACTCACCAGGAAATGGAGGCAGACACAAAAGATTTTTAAATATAAATAAATAAGGAATGAATGTGCTGAGGTCATTGTACTCCCAGAAGAAAATTACTTTCAAATTACAACTACATAAAAGAAATAATTGAAAAGATTAATCACACTAAAATAATTGGTCTATTTTACAAGTAATTTGGAGCAATATTCAGTCATTGACATCAATGTCGAGTAGTAAAATAGTAATGAATTTCATTCTCTGACTAATGTATTTATTTTATTAATGGTACTAAATGGTGTTGTTACTGCTTATAAATATTTCATAACTTTTAATTCATTAAGATGTTCAAGGAATCTCCAAAAGTATTTATTAGTTTTAAATCGTCCTTAGTATTCAATATGCAATCGCCACTCTGCCTGGGTAATTAAAAAAAATTATTGTTTTGGGTAATGGGAATCTCTTTGAATGGGGAGGATTAAGCCCCCGTTATTAATGAGACTGGTCCCCCAGCTGGAGATGAGTGAGGGGCTTAGGGATCTGCTTCTTCTCCTCACTAAGGCCCCTCTGCAGCCGAGCCTTAAAATCAATGGCTATGAGGCAAACGGGGTGGACCCAAATAAATTACTGCCAGAGGAGATGAGAGAAATGTCCGTTTAGACACAGATTTCAATCCACCACTTCTCTCACACCGTCTCCACCCCCACCCCCCCACACCCCCCCTGAACAGCTAAGGAACTCAAACATCCCAACCTCACTTCCCCTGCTTCTTTCATTCACTGAAGAAGACCACATAGAGAGGGAAATGGCCGAAAGGCAACAGAAAGAAAAGCAGAGAACAATGGTAGTTTAAATCATGAAAAGATTTGGATGAGGAAAAAAAAAAAAAAAAAAGATTTGATTTCTGAGACATTTGGCTGCTATGCATCCATGATGCATACTTAATTTGTGTGAGAAATAAAGATGGCAATGTCTACTCCAAGGTCCCTGTGAGCATTAAATGTGACAGTGTGGTCCTCCTGACATAATGCAGAGACCTCATGGGTTAGTTCTAAGCTTCCCTATAACCTATGAGTGTATGGTTGGCCCAATGAATGGCCTTGGCAAATCTAAACCCCTAGTAAGAACTTTTGGTTCGCGTCATCAAGAAAAAGTGGACCAATAGTGAATTAGTGCACCTCAGTGGACAGGGGAAGTCCAGGCATCCCTAGGAGGAGGGAATAGAGGTCTCGTCCCTCAGTGCCAGGACTCATCCATAAGTCAGAGATTAAGCTCCCAGTAGTTCCTCTGAAGCCTCATCTGCAGGAAAAGGCTGAAGGCATTTGCTGTGGGCAGATTGAGAGAGGCCAACAAGTAGCTTGGAGTAACTGGGGCCAGTGCTTCTCACACCAGGATGTTGTACCTGTAGCATATGTAGTGGTGGTCTGAAAGGGGGCCACCCACAGAATCAGTAAGGTACATCTTTCCAGAGTTTTAGTTTTACCAAAAAGATTGGGGTGAAGAGACACTTTTATATTAAAATCATCGTGACTATATATTAGGTTCTAATGCAAATTACACAAAATTCTTAAGATAAAACATGACCTAGGAAAAATCTTTCCCATTCATAGGAAGACTGGTAAATGACTTCGCTCTACCCTTCCATGTGAGGTACCTCAGAGGGACATTGGCAAAGTATCACTCCAGGGGGACAGAGGAACATGGTTAGGAGAAGGTACACCAGGCGTTAGATTGTCATCTGGGAAGCTGGGGCCAAAAGGGAAGGTATCTTTTCAGTGCAAGTCATAGATGGAAACACCAGAGACTAGCAATGGGGTATAAACTCCCAATTAGGCAGAGAAGAAGACCAGGTCTTATCATTTCCTTTAAGAACAAGGCTGCAATATCCTGTCTGAACCCCAAATTCCAAGCACATGGATTGATGGGCCATCATGGCAGCACTGGGATCCTCTGAAGCCCACCAGAGAAGGGGTCCAGAAAGTGAGAAGAGCTCTATGAGGCTCCCAGACCACCAGGATACCCTTTCTGCTCTAATTAACAGGAAGAATGAGCCATGTGACAGACCAGTAGAAGATGAGAGAGGCTCAGTTCCTAAAATTGACATACCAGGTCAGATTCAAACTCACCAAGTATTAGATTTTAAAGTCTCCTGTGCATTGGCCTAAAGTTTCTTAAACCTTCCAAAGGACCGAGTTAATCCTATGCTTGGTGTGGTTGGTTTTTGTTTTTGTTTGTTTGGTGGGGACAAGAGAAGGGGTCCTGAACCTTTATCTGAAGATCCTGCAGACAATTTCCCTCTTCTCTCCCTAGGCCCCTGAACAGAACTGCTCACACCAGAGGCTATGGGAACTACTTTCCAAAGTCCTCCAGAGAGGAGGACCTTGCACATTGAGTGGGGGGCCTTTTGCTAGCTGAGGGACATAGGTTGGGAGCACAAGAGATGCCCTGCTGGAACCTGGCAGTCTTTCTTTGTACTCGTGGTTATTCTAAAGTTTTGGCATTCTCTGTCTTCAGGTTATGCTGAGACCATGGTTTTTGTGGAACTTTATTTTGCCCTTCTTGTTGCAATTTGTTTTGGGAGGAAACTGGGAGACAGTTACTGGGCCGTTGCCCAGAAGGTCCCTCAAAGTACACTTTGCAAAGCCCAGAGCAAATGGCCTCTGAGATGCCTACTTCCCTGAGCTCTAGCTTTTGGGATTCTGTGATCAGCATTTGGGGGGATGGGAAGTCTTTTGGATTTTGCTGCTTCCATGTCTTCATAGCTCTTAGCCAGCATTTTGTATCTGTGAAACGATTAACTAACATTGACTAATTGCCCCTCATTAATCATTCATGAAACTGGTAGACCAGGGTCTTATAATTTTCCTCAAGAACACGGCTGCAATATCCTGTCTGGGCCCCAAGTCCCATGCGTGTGGGGTGAAGGGCCTTCACGGCAGCACTGGGTTCCTCTGGAGCTCACCAGGGGAGGGGGCCGGAAGGTGAGCAGGGCTCTGTGAGGTTACCAGCCCACTAGGAGGCCTTTTCTGCTCTAATTAACAGGAAGGATGAGCCACATGGCTGACCAATGGCAGCTGAGAGGCAATAAGCTTTAATTAGAGGATTCTTCCTGGAAATTCACACGAACATATTAAGTCTGCTGTCTTAAAAGGTCCAGAGAGGTTGAAAGCCTAAACTACTCCTTTCAATCATTTGCAAAATTTAAATATAAAAAAAAAATACTGGCCCTGGACAAAAGCTCTGATTAGCTCCAGTGGGACAGGAATAGGTGACCCAAGTCTAGGGTATGGAAGGCAGCCAGTCCATATCCCATCCTAGGCTGGTTGTAGGGTCTGTAGTTCAGAAATGCACAGTAGGGCAGGTGAATGATCTGGAGCATGTCAGGAGCAACAGAACTCCCCTGGAGAGGGCAAATTTATCTGTGGGAGTGTTGGGGAGCAAGCAAGTCTCACTCCCAGAGGTCGAGGAGAGCCCAAGAGTGGCTTTAAGACTCTGTCCTGTGGACCTGGGCTTATGAGTATGCAAATCTCGGGTGAGAAATTTCTAGAATTACATTTGTGTGGATCAGAACAGAAAGCAGAAAGTTACAAGGAGAGCTGTCTCTGTTTTCCTTCTTATTATCCCAAGGTTGATACCTTTCTTGTTAGTACAGATACAAACTCATGTTCTCTCTCTGGGGCTCTCCCCCTCCCCACCTCTGATGGGCCCACTGTGTGCATGTGTGTACTGATGTGTGAGGGCTGTTCTCCTAACTCCTCTTTCCTTATTCCACTGACATGTCCTTGTGCTACATTCCTGGGTATGTGTAATACCAAAGCATCTACTCAAATCAGAGTCATTTTACTGGTTTACTCTGCGGGATAATAAATAAGTGCAGATAGATCATCTTCTGCCTGGCTGTTTGTTTTGACACCTCATGGACAGCCTTTCCCCACTTCTCCCCACCCTCAGCCACAGCCTCTCCTCGTGTGTCTCTCCCAGATTCTGGGTGTCTTTGACTTTTTGCTTGTCTCTGAACTCATTCTCACTTCTTGACTTTCTTCTTTTCCTTTTATGAGTGGAAGAAAACCAGGCTGTGGAATTGGCTGTCTGATCCCTGTGGCCACCTCAATTATAAGAGAAACTTGCTGTGCCCTGGCTTCAGGCACAGGCCTCAGGCTCCATGTCTACGGACAGGTGGCTGAAATGGTCAAATTGGCCACGCTGGGGCCCAGCCCCCAGGTGTGCACAGATGGGATCTTCTTCTCTTTAGACATAGGATCACTGAATCTCTTTCCATTCCCTCTTTTTTCATTATCTCATTTCTCTTTCTTCTCTTTATATACCTGTCATGACCTCATTAAGAGACCGCCTCACACACAAATGCACACACACAGAGTGAGGGGGCTGGTGGGCATTTGGACACAGTAATCCTGCCAAGGGCCAGAGTCTTTAGTGGGAGAATGAAGTTCTTTTTTAAAAATTTTAAACTTTAATTCCCACATAGTAGTTGCACTATGTATGTGATAGTGTGACATGTCCATACACCTGTGTAGTATGTAATGATTGGATCAGATTGGTGTCATTGACACATCTATCACCTCAGATATTTATCATTTCTTCACATTGAGATCATTCTAAATGTTTTCTTCCAGTTATTTTGAAATATTCAATTAATTTTTATTCATAGTTATCCTACCACTCTATAAAACATTAGAAGTTATTCCTCTATACCTGTTAACCACCCTCTCTCCATCACCTCCCTCCCCCACACACTTCCTAGGCTCTGGTGACCATTATTCAATTCTCTACTTCTTTGAGATCAAATTTTCAGCTTCTACATGTAAGTGAGAACACCATAATGTTTGTCTTTCTGGGCCTGACTCCTTTTGAGGAAGGTCTTAGGAAAGGCTGAGACATTTTCTAGCATGGATCACTTGGCAAAGCCAAAGATGAAGGAAAATATAAGGGTCAGCATTTTCCACTATGGGTCTAGTGAAGTGGCAATGAGCTCTTGGGTACTGGAAGCTGAGATTGCTTTCCCTGCTATATGGGGAGATACCAGAAGCCAGGAGTGACATTCAAAGGAGCCGTCTTCTGTTCTAGGTCAACACAGCAGAGTCTAAGCCCAAAGTGAATTCAAGAGATATTTTCCCCCTTGTCTTTTCCCAGTCTTTAGTAAAGTCGTGTTGAACATTTCAACTTCTCTTGGTTGTACTCCCAGAGTTTTATTCTGAGTTTTTGTCAGGATTTTCAAGGGTTCAAATGTCAACTCCAAGAACAGACTAATGATAGCAGTGGTGGTCCATAGGATTCTCCAAGGAAATGAAAAATCTCAGAAAAAGAGGGAAGAGCAAAAGGAAGGAAAATGGGAGAAGGCTATGAAGTCAAATCACTCCTCACCCAAGAAGTTCAACTTTTGTGCCAAACCTGGAGGCCCAGTGCTTAATTGGTTAAGGAAGGTGAAATTTCCCTGCCTGGTAATGTCCAGATGTATAAACTGGGTTCTCCATTTCCCTACTACATAGTAATTTTTTAATTTTTTTTTAAATTTAATGTTTTTTTTTAATTTTTTTGGTTGTTAAAAACAACATAGTACTGACACCAAAATAGACTGGTAGACCAATGGTACAGAATAGAGGACACAGAGATATCCACTTACTCATGTGGGCATATGACTTCATATTATAGACAAAGACAAATATGCCCAGGAGTGGAAGCTCAAATTCTAAATTCCCTGTTTCCAAAAATTTTAAGAATGGATTCTCCCTCACACCATCTAGAAACTCCTTCCGTAGGCCCCAGCACTTCCAGGACTTCCAAGCAGGTGATCAGCAATATCTCCACCCCACCCTCTGCAGTTTGCTGAAGGTGGGACTTCGCCTCTGCTGTGAGGATGCTACAACAGAAATGAATACAAATGTATTAACTGTAATCTGTCATTCCTCTGGCCCTCTGGGGCTTCAGTTGACTATACAATTTTTCAACCATTGATAATCATAAGCTTCACATAATTGAGTACCAGGAAAGGGCCTAAAGGATTTTTTTTTTTAAATCTTCCCTCCTCCTTTATTTTACATATTAACAGAATGAAGCCCAAAGAAGTTAAGGTTCTACAGGTATCAAGTGACAAATTTATGACTTTTGACCTTTTATTTGTTCGTTTGTTTCTCACTACCCTGTGAGCTTGGCTCTTGATCCTCACCATGCGGGGCAGAACCTGGCACAGACTAGATGCTCAATCAGTTGTCTTTAATTGAAATTAATGGAATACATGACATCCTAATAAAGTATCAAATGGGTGATAAGCATAGTGGGACCTTATATCTCTTGTATTTTCAAAAAGAGACCAGCTCAAATCAGCCCCGAGAAAGGGCATGCTCAAGAAAGGATCATATCCATCACCTTAAGTATTTGTCATTTCTTTGTTGTAAGAACATCCTGAATCCTCTCTTCTAGCTATTTGAAATATGCATGCTTTATTGTTAGCTCTGATGCATTCTTGTGCACTATAACAATAGCTAACAATACTGAGCATGGGGCCCCAGAACTTACTCCCCCTCTCTAATGGATATGCTAATCACTCTGATTTGATCATTATACAACATATACATGTATCAAGA
The DNA here is from genome assembly GCF_047511675.1 of Marmota flaviventris. NCBI lineage: Eukaryota > Metazoa > Chordata > Mammalia > Rodentia > Sciuridae > Marmota > Marmota flaviventris. The sequence goes on along the minus strand of NC_092511.1, from coordinate 22,423,996 downwards.
TGTCACATTATACCCATAAAGATGTACAATTATTATGTGTCAATAAAGTCAAAAAAGAGCAACAGTGAGAAGAAGAAAACTAGACCAGTTGTGATAGAAGAAAATCAGACAATTGGAAAGGATTTTGAAGAGCGTATAAGGGTTGTAAATTTTATATTTTATGTGCAAAAATGAAAATTAAGCTTTTGAGGAGAATTTTCCTTTTCCACTGATGGCAAACAGCTTCATGTAACCAATTTGAAGTCTATCTGATACTTGGAAATTTTCTTCCTCCTTTGTGAATAGATAAAAAGACAATGGAGAATTCTTCCCCTTTTTAGTCTTCTTTCCATTACTCTGGGTTTAATTGGAAATTAGAAGCCTTCTGTAACATCTAGTACCAGTGTAGCCATCCGCTCCACGGTGTCTTTGATTGGGGACCCTTCTGTGAATATGACTGAGGAGTCATTGCTTACAGGTCATCTGGTCTATCTGAATCACTGGTTCCAGCCACAAGGCCTTTACAGGCCTCCCCACACCCTACCAGCCATCTCAGGGCCTTCACTGTAGGTTCTGAGGCCCTGGAAGCTGCTCCCTGATGCTCTGGGTTCTGAGCTCTGTCTATGAAGAACTTCCTAGCTCTACCTGCCACCCCCAGGACCCTCCTGACTGAACTGAGAGCCCAGACCTAACTCAGGGCACATTGCCTGCTGCTCACAAGGCCCTTCAACCATTCTGGCCTTTCACTCCTTCCAACACCCCCAGCAGGTACAGCCCCAGGTAGGGAAGGCAAAGGCCTTATTCCCCTAGCACAGCCATTGCCTTGCTCTCCTTCACCAGTGGTCTCTCGGCTCCCAGTCTATGGTGTATTTTCCATACCATCACACATTCTGCCTCCCTCTGTGGATTTTTATTGTAGTTCTGTTTTGGGGTCCATCTTGATTCCAGATTTTTAGGTTCAAAAGTCTGTTTTACTCAGAAAAAGTCTAGATCTTACTGTTGAAAACCTGTATTTTTCAAGTGGATCTACCACCCCAACCCAAAGGAGTGCATGAAGAAAGCAATGGGATTAGACTCAGTGAAGTATCCTCTGTAACACAGCAGCACAGAAAGTTTATTTTAAACCTGAACCTCTTCCTTCTTTCCCTTGGAGTTCTTGATTTCCTCTTCCTCCCTGTCCTCATTCTCCAAAATGGGTACCACCAATTCCCGTGATGGCACAATGCCTATGACATAAATGCTCCGTAAAGATGAGCCGGATGAATGGAAGAGGAATGGATGAGTGATTGAGGGACTAAATGGCATGTTAAGATTGCTCCATTACGCACACCTGCTCCCTGCTTCTCATGCAGCATCCACCAGAACAGCTTTATTCAGCCATTTTGCTTAAGGAAGAGCTTGGCAAGGACCCCTGAGCCAGATTTTGATTTCCTTGACTATGAAACCCAGAGCATGTGTAAGGCATGATAGTTAGCTCTTCTTCAAAGATGGTATGTCTTTCTGAGAGAATCGGCAGGATTTCTATCTGAACCCCACTGCCTCTTAATACAAGTGTGCTGGGGGCTTCCAGCTTTTCCAAGCAGTAACATGAAACCCATGGTGCACCAACCTGGATAGCTGGTCCTTCCCCCAGCTCCACCTCTGACCTCCTGCATCCCAGAGAAGTCACCATGGTAACTCGTGCTGCTCTGTTTTCCTTTCTTCCAGGAGGGAATAGGTAAAAAAAAGAGACCCCAAAGCCTTCCAACCATGCTGGGTCTTGTCATTACCCAAGCGAGGTATTTGTTTTCCTAGTCTAAAAACATAGGTATCTTCCATAGAGCTTGGGTAGCTGTTTGAGATGCATGTGTCTTGATAACCTGCTTTTAATTAATCTCTAATCATGAAGAACTCTAATTCAATGTAGAACATTAGCTCAGTCATAGTTAGAGTTTACCCATTTTGAATCTGTGTTTATAGCCCATAATAATGAGGGACTATGAGCCTGGGTGACATTTTTAAGGGCTTAGATTTATTTCAGCAAGACCACTGGAGGGTTTTGTAATCTCACTCCCAAAATGGGAGTAAGGGGAGTTCTCATATAGTGGGGAGTGTCTCTTCACACCAGCATTACCCCAGTTTCCAGCTAAAGCATTATATTCTCCCTGTGCTTTCCCAAGCAGATTGCAATTTGGGTTCTTCAGTGCGTTTCTTAATAAGTTTTTGAAGAGAAGACTGTATCTGAATTGTTGACTCAAATTGTACCAGCTTTCCAAGAATCTTGCTTTCAGTGGTGGGAATGATGAATTGAAGAGTGATTTATTTGGATTTTTATATGTGTCTATCATTGAGGTCCACGGTCTTGTGTACAAAGATTGGAAGACACAATTCCCTGAGAAAAATAGACTGAGTAATTGTCTATAGTCTACCATTCTATGACAACCATTCAATCCAGGCCTTTTAGGTCCAGAGGAGGTAGTGTCCCCGCAAGCTTCAACACGTATAGGACACATCTTGGCGGTAGTGACAAGTTCATGAGGATGTGAGAAATGAGGTCAGATAACTTCCACCAACACTTTCAAGTCACAAGATAGATCTCTTTGAAACTGAGTAGTATAAGCTCAGAGGGTCACCAATCCATGGAAAAGGCTGGATATGGATATGCCATTATCTAAAAAACAGCCCAGCAGTAATGGAGGAAGCCCCTAGCTATTATGCAAGAGAAACTGAGGCTAACTTATTCTTACTCAGATTCCTGGAAAGAGAACAGGCAGGTGCAAAAGGAAAAGAAGAAAAAGAGAAAGAGAGAGATGCCAAGCCAGGCAAGTCATGGATTCTGATTAAAGTATTCTGAGAAGCATCTTTCCCTTTTTTCATACAAAATGGTGGTGATTATGATGGAAAAACTGTTGGTTGTTGTGGTAACCTACACAAATGGCAAGCAGTAGAAGAGATATTACCTATGCCTCAAAGTTCATTCAATAATTGTTTTGTTTTGTTGGGGTGGGGGTTGTACCTGCTGCTGGCTGGCGCCATGCTAGGGACACAGGCAACATAAATAGGAAGGCAATTCACCCATGTTTCCTGGCCTTAAAGCGCTCAAGCCCTGTGCAAGACAGATTGGGAGGAAGTGATTCCAGTAAGTGAGGCAAATGTGGGTAAAGCTAGTCCCCGAGCCGTGGAGTGTGGGGGAGGGAGGGAGTGAAACAAGAGGACACTAGAAGGCTCCAGGGAATGAGGCACTTAGCAGGAGCTGCACCGGAAGCTGCTTGTCTCTGAGACCTGCAGGCCCTGGGAAGCTGCCTGAGCCTCCCTCCCTGTCTCCCACAGGGCTGATCCGGACCTTGCACACCCCTCTAGGACAGCCCCTCCACACTTGTCACACGCTGAACGTCCCGCCTCCTGGAATACACTGTCAACTGCTGGCACTCAAGGACCATGTTTTATTCACGTCTGCCTCTTTAGCACCTAGAATATTGATGCCAAGGAGTGTGTCAGAGTGTGGGCTGCTAATTAGTGTTTGTTGGAAAGAAAGAGAAAGGAGAAAGGAAGAAGTGAAGGAAGGAAACTGATACCTTAAACTCCCAGCACGCACTTCCAGAGCCTGCTTTCCTTCTCCTGTGTTTACTCCTTTTTCCTCCTTCTCCAAGTCTGCCCCTCTCTCCCCTGTTCTCTCCAATGCTCCCTCTTCTTCCTAGCTCCCTTGGGTCTGCACCCCTCACTCCCTAATCCCCCAGTAGCAGGGTCAGAGGTCTGGGATGGCCCATGAGGAACAACGATGTGAAGGAAAGGATGGGTGAAAGATCATTTGTTTCAAAGACAACCAGTCTTAGGCCCTGGGTCACTGATGAACAAGGAAGAACCAGGCCCCACACCTCCACAGCGACAGTGGGTAGGCCATGGCATGCAGGAATCAACTGGCCCATAGCAAAGGCCATGGAGAGTCCGTGCAAGGTGAGAAAGAACCTGCAAGGTGACCCCAAATTGCAGATCCCAAGGGAATCCCCTCACTCAGCTTCCTCACTTTATATCACCAGAGAGACTAAGTGACTCACCCAAGGTCACACAGAAAGTCATGGCTGGGTTGAAACCAGAGCTGGTCTCTCAATTCCTAGCCCAGCATCTTTCCTCTCTAACGTGTGGCCTGGGGCTCCAGCAGGCCCATCGCCCACGTCCAGAATTGATGCAGCTGACAAACAGGGAGCCATTCTTCCTGCTGAGAAATGCCTCCAGTTAGGGGGGAGGAAGGTGACAGCTGTTTAATAGCAGCTCTGTGGGATGGTTCTGGACTTAGAATGAGGAATATTATCTCCCGCTAATGCGTTCGAAGAGACGCAGGGAAACAGAATGTAATTACCCAAACGGCTGTTTTTCCCGGATACCAAAACCAATTTTCCCACCCTGGTGAATAATGCTGAGGGGTCTTTAACAATTGGTTTATGCCCCATCTGAAAGCTGTCACCACTCCTAATAGCACAGGGACTCGTTTGCCAATCAGGAGTATCGATTCGAGACCGCCTTGGAGGTCTGCCTTTGGATTCACCAGCTTCCTGAGGCCTCCTGAAAGAGAGTCTCTCCAACAAGAAGGAGCCCAGAAGCTCTGCTGCTTGGCTTCTGACAGCCTGGCCTTGGGGACCCCCTCAGATGTGGCCACTCTTCTCTGCTTCTTTGCATCCCCCACTGAGCACTTGGCAGCCTGTTTGGTTCTCAGCCCCAACAACTTGGGCTAGGGGCAGGGAATAAAGGGGATGGGGGTTTTGGAGAAATACCCAATTCTTAGAAGAGCTGAGAACAAATGGTTTTCTTGCCCTTCATCTTTAAACAAACCTCATACACCAACACCAGCTATAAAGTGCATAAATTAAGCATAATTAATTCATCTCGTCAACCTAGAAATAACTTCTCCTCCTGTAAACGTCTGGAGGCTTTTATTTTTAACACCATTATGGTACTTATGTTTTACCACAATTCCTAATTATTTGTGCTCCTGTCATATCTGCCCAAAGGTTGCAAGTCTGAGGATAAGAGTTAATGAATCATTTCTATATTCCCACTTCACCTAACACCTACCGGAGCCATGCACATAGGAGATGCCCAGTAAATAAAACCTTAGAGTGAAGGCATGGACAAATGCATCTTGAATACACAGCTTCAGAGGACAGTGTCCACTCTGTGTGGTGTTTTTAGTAAGCTTTGCATTGTTGTGACTAATATACCCAATAAGCACAACCTAGAGGAGGAAAAGGTTATTTTGGCTCTACTGTTCCAGGGGTTCAGTCCATGTGGCTGACTGCATTGCTCTGAGCCCAAGTAAGGCAGCACATCATGGCGGACATAGTATGAAGAGCTGCTCCGTTCGTGGCAACCAGAAAGCAGAGAGAGGGAAGGGGCTGCAGGGCAGGTGAACCCTTCCAGGGCATAACCTCAGTAACTCATGTCCTCCAGCCATGCCCCACCTGCTTACAGTTACAATCCACATAATGTTACAGCTCTCACGATCCAATCAATTCACCTCCAAACATTCCTGTATTAACACAGGGGCTTTAGGGTGTTTCCTGATATCCAAACCATGACATGCAGGGATGAGCCTGGTGTAGAAAACTCTAGGTCACGAGCCCCTCTTTATACTTCCTGCTCTCCAGAAGCCAGTGAGTGGGGAGGACTGACTGACCACTTTCAGGGCAGCATACACACTTCACAGCAATTCATTCTCCAAGTTGGAAGGAAACAGAGCCTTATCTGGGCTCATTGGAGACTGGGACCCAGAGCCAGTCTACAAGACTCCTCTCCAAGGGCTGCAGATTCTGCCTAGAGAGAGAAGAGCCTAGGCCATAGAAGGCCAACAGAGCCAGAACAGCCATGAATTGTGGTTTGTCAATATGGTTGGGCTTTTGGACTCTGGACACTTCACTGCCTTAGATATAAGAAGGAAGCTGAAGAAAAAATAAGGAATTAAAAATAGGCAAGTGATCCAAATGGACACTTCTCAAAAGAAGAAATACAAATGGTCAACAAATATGTGAAAAGATACCCAATATCATTAGCCATCAGGGAAATGTGAATCAAAACTACAATAAGATACGATCTCACCCCAATTCGTATGGTTATTATAAAAAAAGAAAGTAACAAGTGCTGGCAAGAACGTGAAAAAAAAAGGAAGTCTATGCACTATTAGCAGGTATGTAAATTAGTGCAGCCATTTATGGAGAACAACATGGATGTTTCTCAAAAACCTAACAATAGAATGACCATCCAATCCAGCTATACCACTTCTGGGTATGTATCCAAAGGAAATGAAGTCTGCATACCAAAGAGATACCTGCACACTCATATTTATTGTGGCATCAATCACAATAGCTAAGATGTGGAATCAGTCTAGATGCCCATCAACAGATGAATAGATCAAGAAAATGCAGCATAGATACACAATGCAGTACTATGCAGCCATGAAAAAAATAAATAAAATTCTGTCATTTGCCGCAAAATGAATGGGACTAAGGACATTCTGCTAAGGAAATAAGCGAGACACAGAACGATAAATACTACATATTCTTTCTCACACGTGGAAGCTAGAGAAAGATGATGTGAAAGTAAAAGTGATTACTTGAGATTGGGAAGGGTGTGGAGTGGGGAGCATAGGAAACAGGAACTTGAATTTGAACAGAGCATGCTCTATGCATGTACAGAAACATCACCCTGAACCCCATAAAGTTGTACAGTTAATACATGTTAGTAAAAATTTGTCTTAAGAGGACTTTGAAATGTAGTTCTTCTTTCTCACAACAGTGAGGAAGCATTTGAAGGAGGCTGTAAAGTCTTAGGCACCAACAGGGGACTGTGCTGCCGAGACTCTGGGTTAAGTAAACCTGTCTCAAGACGGAGAGAGGACCTAAAGGGATAGGGGAACTGTCAACCATACGAGCGGTCCCTGAGATTGGAAGTCTGGAGACCTCTGTGAGGTGAGCCGGCCGAAGCCACTCAGTAATGGTATGTTGAGAGCCTTTATGAATTGAGTATCTGGAAGTCCAACTAGAGCATGTATTGATCCCAAAGTCACCCTCAGGTGGAACAGCCATAAATTACCAGTCAGCTTTTATTAGGTGAGAGACTTTCAAATTCTCGGAGCCTGACTTTCTCCCTTTTATTATCCTAATGAAATACCAGGACTTGGCCCAGGCTCAGCCAAGTACCCCAGTGAGGGGAGCAGGACTTCTAAGCTAATTAACTAAGCTTCTCACTGAGAAGCCCAGAACACCACCTCTGCCAGGAACCCTGCTCTGTGTGAGGTCAATGTAAGAGAATCACACAGCTTCTGTGGAGCTCTAGGGGGTGCAGGCAGGGAAGTAGGGGTGCAGAGAAGAAGCCAGCCAGTCTACAAGTCTCCTCTCCAAGGGTCTGGCTGCAGCATGACCCTTAACCTGAACCACAGTATAGTGTGCAGAGATGTTACAGGGCCAGTAGAAATCCTCCTTTGAAGATCTGGTTTGAGTCTACCCTTTTAGATTTACTTAGAATTTTCTTTTATGTTGTACAACAGCTTTCTAGATATACCTAGAATATTCTTTTATGTTTTATTTATTTTTTATTGATACATAATAATTATACATATTTATAGGGAACACTGTCATGTTTCAGTACAGGTGTACATTGTGTAATGATGAAATGAGGATAATTAGCATGTCCATCACCTCAAACATTTATCATCTCTTATTGGTAAGAACATTCAAAAATCTCTTGTAGCCATTTTGATATATACATTATATTATTGTCAACTATAATATCTTTAAAGCACCAAAGAACATCAGAACTCTTTCCTCCTGTCTAAGAATAGCTTTGTGCTCATTGACCAGTATTATAGTTTGGATGTCCCCCAAAAGCTTACATGTGAGACAATGTGGGTCAGAGGAGAAATGATTGGGTTTTGAGAGACTTAACCTAATCAGCGAATTAATCCCCTGATAGGGATTACCTGAGTGGTAACTAAAGGCTGGTAGGTTGTGGCCAGAAGAGGTGAGGCTTTGAGGTATATATATTTTGTGTCTGGCTAGTGGAGTCTCTCTGCTTCCTGATCATTATGTGAGCAACTTCCCTCTGCCACACTCTTCTGCCATGATTATCAGCCTCACCCGGAGCCCCAGGTTATGGTGCCGGACTTCTATGGATTGAGACCTTTGAAACTATGAGCCCTCAAACAAACTTTTCCTCCTCTACAATTGTGCTGTGCAGGTATTTTAGTCACAGCAAGGGAAATAGCTGACTAAAACAACAAAGCTCTCTGGAAGCCTCCAGAAGCCATGATTCTATTCTCTACTTGTAGAGATCAACTTTTTTTGACTCCACGTATGTGTGAGATTACATGCAGAATATTCTTAATTGTGCATCTCTAGCTGAAAAAGTCCTATGTTGGAACAATTTGTTTATTAATATCCCAATTATTTGTCAATCACCTACAAATGTGCATAATAGGAAAATGCTGGTTCTTGTGAGTTTATGAGGTGGTAAAGAGAACGGATATATAACAACTCGTTAGAAGGAAATTAAGGGCCACCATGGGAGAAGCTGTGAAGCAGAGAAATGAACAGGTGATTCCAAGTGGGAGAAATTGTGTCAGTGCCTGCCTGTCACAGAGGCCCCAGCTTATTTTATGGAGATCAGATGAGAAGCCATACAGAAAGCTGGACACCCCTGGGCAGAGTAAATCCATAGTCAATTATAAGTGGTAAACAATTGACTTTCCCAACACTTGAGCAAACCTAAGATTAAAAAGTTTCCTCTGGCGCACTTGGGAGAATTTGCTGTCCACCAGACTGCTTCCGGGGGGCATACGCTGGGAGACATTTGTTCTTATTTGGAGACAAACAAGTTGGAGGGCCCTAGACAGAAATAGGCTAAATCCTCATTCTGTGTGAGGCTCAAATATTGATCTGCTGTCCTCTCCACCTTTACTTTTCACCAGGACCAGAACATTTAGTAAAAATTACAGAATTTGTTCGATCCTACCAGTCATCTTTCAGAGATTTAAATTTCCAAATAAATGAGACAAAATAACTTATGAGGACATCTTTGCTTATTTCGAAGATCAGTACCTATCTCAGTGTAGTCATTATTTTCTTATTGTATCTTTTCAGATTTCTCACATGAATTGTTCATCAGACAAACACATACACACACAAACCCTTCAAAAGTACCCCTGACAAACTCAACATCATGTCAGTTAAGAAGTCTGGGTTTGGACTCTGACATCTCAGACCCAAGTCTTTATTCTGCTCTTTACTGACTGTGTGAACTTGATGGAGGCCTTTGTTCTCTTAGCCTTGGTTTATTAATTTTAAAATACTGAACTAAACCAGTTATTCTGCATTCTGTGTGTATCACAGTGATTAATACACAGGGAGACTTTATCTTTGATCCAGGAAAGACCCAAACCAATGAAATAACATTGTGCATCTAAGAAATCAAGGGTCTAGTTTCTGAAAAACACCCTTGACCACTATACACCAGAAAAGAATTCTTTCCTCCATCCCTTTCAGGAATTCCACAACTTTCTTCTGCTCTGACCTCCTGCTAAGTCAGCCTGCAGGCTCTCCAAGGGGCTGGGGCCTGACATGAAGCAGCAGGCCAGGTCAGATCCTATCCAGAGCATGGCCCTTGACATGGTGGACTGTGACTATTCCATGGGCAGGAAGGCAAGGGGAGGCCACATTTCCAGAGTGTATGAGAGAGACCTCAGGGTTTGCCATGGCCCTCACCTGTGCTCCAGAGGACAGAATGGGAATTGACTCTGACCACACTGTGGCCCTAAATAGCAAAGGCATCTTCCATGAAAGTTTGCCAGGACTGCTGAGATATCAGAAATAATATAGTCAGTCCTTCTCAAAGCTAGGATGAGTGTTGTGGTGTGCTATATAAAGGGATAAGAGTCACCTATGCCCTGGAAGTCACAGAAGTCTTCAGAAAAGAATAGTGGAAACTGGGTGCTATGGTATAAATGTATCCCCTCCAAAGTGACAGTGTGAGGAAATTGGACCTTAAGAGGTGATTAGGCTCTGAAGACTCATCCCTTGTGAATAGGAGTAGATGCCCTTATAAAAGGACTTGATGGGAAGAATCCCTCCCTTCCTGCCCATCTGCCTCTGCCATGTGAGGATGCAGCAGGAAGGCCCTCCTCATATGCTAGTGTCTTGGACGGTGATCTTGGGCAGAGGGATTTTTTTAATATAGCAACACAAAAGTGATAAAAAAGACTTAGCCTTGCCAGGGGCTAGAATTGGACCAAGAGCCCTGGAAGATGTCCCAGGAGCTGAGGACAGAAGGAATATAGTAAGGAGGGTAAGTGGGTAAAGAATTTACATCAGCATCTCCACCATCCGTCACTGCTGGCTGCCGCAGCCCAGCTGGCTGGGCAAAATAACCGGGGGTGAACAACTTGTGTACATTGATACAGCAGGAGTGGAAGCCGTTTATTGCAGGACAGGAGCAGTATTTATACATTCCACACAGCTTATCTAATTAGCATAAACTAGATACATCAGTCAACCAATAAGGAATCTCCACACTTAATGGCTCGCAGTCAACCAATAAGGAATCTCTACACTTAATGGCTCGCTGGAGTTACTTCACAAACCACTCCCTCTGGCAAAATGCCAGGCACCATCCAGACTTGTTTACAGACTTTAACATTAACCACTCCCTCTGGCAAAATGCCAGGTGCCATCCAGACTTGTTTACAGACCTTAACAGCTGGCCATTTGGTCCTGGTCAGGTACCTAACCTTGTGCTTTAAATGTGTCACTGTTAAAGTGACACAACCCATGTGGTAGCTCATTGTCCCAGTTCTAGAGAGAGAACTTAAAACCCAGAGCTGGGGCTGGGGTTGTGGCTCACGATAGAATACTTGCCTATCACATGCAAGGTGCTGGGTTCAATCCTCAGCACCTCATAAAAATAAATAAGTAAAATAAATGTAGTGTGTGTCCAACTACAACTAAAAATATTTTAAACAAAACAAAAACTCAGAGGCTTCACTTATAGCCAATGTGTAAAGGCAACAGTGAGAGCTATGGTCCAATTGTGGCCTTCATCCATTCACTTTAAATGGTCAGTGTGGCCAAAGCTCCAGAGGGCGGAACTTAGGGCCTTTGAGGAAATGCGGTGAGGGGAAGCCCTGGACTGGATGGCGAAGGCTGAAGCCACCAATCATTTTCCGTTCATACCCAGGAACCTGGAGGATCCGTTAACCTTAGCTGAACTCAGGCCTCTCCTCCATCCAAGACAGCCCAGAATAACAGCAGTAGCAGCTGCACAGGCACCCATGCTGTGTGCAGGCCTCAGATGGTGCACTTGATTTCCTTTATTAATTTAGATGCCATTTTCAGTGTGATTGAGTGAGTCCATCATCCTAGTAGGTCTGCTCAGTCTCCTATCCCAAAATCAGACAGGAGGAGTGGAATAAGTGTGAAGTTTCTGAAGTATACTTATCACTTATTGATTAAGTTGACTCAATGAGCAACTCCTGCCAAATTTCGGAATCCAAGGCAGCAAAGTGCAAGAGGGTAGATGGGAAAGCTCAGGGTGCATGATTAATACTTTAGTAAAAGCATTATGTAGTTTTCTAATGTCTTTTGCCTGGGAATTTGTTGTCCTTGTCCTCCTCCTCCTCCTCCTCCTCCTCCTCCTCCTCCTCCTCCTCCTCCTCCTCCTCCTCCTCTTCTTTTTAAGCAAATTAAATCTGGTGTAGAGAAGCAGCAAAACATAGAGGTTAGGAGTGTGAGTTAAGAATCAGACTGCCTGAATTCAAAGTCTAGTGCTACCTTTATGAGCCGTGTAAGTTGAGATGAGTTCTTGACCCTACTGAGCCTCATTTTCCTCATTTGCAAAAAGGCACTTAATAATGCTACCTACTCTTAGGGTTCTAAGTAGATGAAATGAGTTAATACTCGTAAAGCCTCAGCACGAACCTGGCATGTGCTTAGTGCTCAGTGAAGACCAGCTGTTATTCTGTGGAATAGACGAGAGCAGGGTTGCCCAGGTTGCATCAGGACTGGGAGCCTGCAGTCCTGTCCCTTCATCTTCTGCCCACGCTCCCCGTGCCAGATCTGTGGCTCCTCATGGGCCCAGGGCAGTGGTGTGCAGGCACATGTTTAAGAAGTGTCTCTCCAGGATGGTAGGAGGGAGGAAGCCTGGATTTTACCATTTGCTGATTTTTGTCATATAAATACTCCTGCTGTAAGATAGCACCATGAGTCGCTGAACATGGGCCTGGGAAGAGAGGTACATGTTGGCTTCAGCATGTCACTGGCCCTAGAACTCTGAAGAATGAAAGCCAGAGAATCTTGTGTCACCTGTCCAGCTCTGGCTTGGTGCACCCTTACGTAGGGTAGCCCAGACTTTGGAATGAAGCTCCCCCCAATGTCAGGTGAACATAAGGGAATGATCAGAGGGTGGAGTAAGAAAAAGAATTTAGAGAGTTCAAGGTCTTAGATTTTAATGGCTAATCCAAATGGCAGCGAGTCTGACAGTTCAGTGACTCTTAATTAGAGGAGATTGAATCAGCAGAACAGCTTCCAGGAGCTGAGAGGCTTTCCCCGCCGTGCAGCCGCTCAATTACTGCTAGGGCCCATTGGGCAGCCGCCTGGGCTGAGGGATGGGATGGTGGCACAAGGATATGCGTCCTTGCAGAGACCTTCAAGGACAAGGGGGCAGGGTGTGGAGCCCAGACTAGGATGGGCTGAGAGTCTTAGGAGTAGAAATTCAAGAGTTGCCCTGGTAGAAGGCAACCTGAGAGCCAGCGTCAGAGATTTCAAAGGAGCAGCACTGGACTGGGAATCTTCTTCATGTTTCCCCTTCTGAAAATAGGCACTCGTGATGCCCCTCATGCCTTCCCCGCAGGGCGTTGTGAGATCAAGAGGACACAGACCTGTGTAAGCAAATGGAAGAGGCTCAGCTTACTCATCCAAGAGAGGGCTGGACACCTGTGAGCTGGCCAAAGACCTCCAAGCCAGTCAGTCACTAGGAATGGCATCAGATGCCCATTCCTGTCACTACAAGAGAAGTGGACACATTGTGAGGGTGTTTACAGACTGGGGCTGGAACCAGAAAGCTACAGGAGGAAAGTGGTTCTACCCCTCACTGCTCAGGGAGAGGTGGGGTGCTCTGGGTTTCACCTTATTGCCTCTAAACGGAGACAATGAGGGGTAAGCCTGAAAAGTAAGGCACGGTCTCCTGTGCATGACATCCTGCCTTCTGCTGGGGTGCTACTCTGATCCCTTGCCCGCTCTAAAGAGTTTTCTCTGAACTTTAACTGGAACCTGGCTCAGAAGAGCCACCTCTGCCCCCAAACCCACCCAGGACCTCCCACAGCCTTCCAGCACTATCTCCACTTTAAATGCTGAAGAAAGGTCCGAACCAGACTTTTAAGCAATGCCACCTAAATCACAGGTCATTGCTAGAAAGAGGTCAAATGGCACAGAGACAACAGGGCCACTTAGGACTGGAAGGATCCTTTGGGAACCAGTCCAGGGAGCAGGCCACAACTGGCCTTTCTAGAATATCCTCCTTCCTAGGATGTACCCTCCAGACCCACTCCAGGACTCCTGACACACTCGGAAGTAAAACTCTGCAAGACCTAGTAGTCAGCACAGGTGACCAGGCTGAAGGTCACACCAAAGGCACAAAGGTTGGTGAGATGAGAGCCTGGGACATTTGAAGTGCCAAGGGAAAGAAATGCCTATCTTAAAGCTATGGCTCTCTAGCCATTAGGGACCAACACTGCTGTGAAAAGTGTAAAGATGCATCTGTTTTTCTCCCTACTTTGGAGTCTCCATATCCCAGGCAGACAAAAAGAAGTACTAAGGTTTCCCTGTGACCTATGAAAATTCAGTGGCTTATCTCTGAATGCACTAGGTTGACTCACATGAAATTGCCATTTTTTATGGGTCCAAAATGGTCTGGCGTCGGCAGTTTCATCTGGTTCAACCTCTAATAGGAAGCCTTTAAAACATACTTTTCCTTTAGACCCTCACTCTACCATGACCTCATCCTTTAGAAAATATTGAAAGTGAAACACACTGCCTTGGGTCATTTACGACTCAACATAAGTGTGTAATGGACCAAACTCTTCTCTCTGGTATACAGACAGGAACAGGCTTTGACTCTGATACCATCTTATAAATGCTCTGCCCTCTGCCCTACCTAGTAGCCAGACCCACTCAGCAAAAAACAACCCAAGCTCTGTGTTCTCAGGTGGGAAAATTTTAGAGAAGAGTCTTCTCTTTAATCATGTCACTTTTCTCTCTTCTATGAAAATCAGGGTAATTGCAAATGTCAATACAGGAAAAGTGAAAAATTGATCATTGATTGATGGGAAGAACAACAGGTCAAGCTCATTCTCTTCCCTTGGAGCAACTTCTCCCAGCACAAATAGGGCCTGGTAGAGGAGGAGGGGACAGAGGAATGGGGTGGGGAGTCAAGTAGAACCCAGAGGACACTGGCCTGGGTCTAAGTCAGCAGCTAGCATGGGGGACTCTGGACTGGTCCCTTTCCCTCTCTGGACTCAGATTCCTCTTGTGCAAAATGAAGAACTGACCAGATACGGTCCCATTCCTGTTTAGCACCAACAATTTCTGAGATAGGGATGTGTACCATCCAGATAACCTTAGACTAAGAAGGACAGCCAGGACAAGCCAGTCATAATGGTAAATAAGAGGTCCCTGCCTATTCACCCCCATTCCCTGGGCCCCTCCTGAACTTTGCCCCCTTTTCAAACACTCTCTCCCCCAGGCACTATTGGACCTAGCCCCTTCCCACAGGCCCTCCTATCCCTTACTACCCCACAATCTCTCCTTCCTTGCTCCCATCACAGTCTAGGTATCTTGGGGTCATTGTCTGTAAATGGATCTGGAGGTTCTGGACTTGCTGACCACTGATTAATTATCTTGTGTCACATCACCCCTTTGGGCCTCTGTTTTCACATCAGCAAAGTAAGAAAACCCAGTAAGTAAGATGTTGAATCTCTAAATGTCCCCTGATCTCTTGACATTCTGTCTTCTGTGTCTTTATCTGCTGTATTCACCACTGCCACCGTGGGGGTGATAGAAGAGAACAAGTCTGGGGACAACCTCAAGCAGGGCTCCCCACGGTGCACTTCCTTTGTGACCATGTGGTCCTTGTCAGCTGAGACTGGGCCTCTTGGCTTCCCCCACAATGCTTACCCTCCCTGGTTTTTAAAAGTTTCTCCTTCCTACATTCCCACAATTAATAGTAATAAGAAATCTATGCCACTTATGACAGTCTACAAAGGGCTTTCACACACGGCCTCGTTTGCTTTCCCCACCTCCTCATTGTCTGCAGTCTAGCAGTGCAGGTGTGAGCACAGCACAGACAGGTTAGCTCACCTGGAGCCAGAGCCCAGCTGGCTCCAGCCCCATGTCCTCTACACATACTGCACCTCCCTGCTCCCGAATTGTCATGATTTCCTTCTCCTTAGGCCCAGGGAAGCTGCAAAAAGAGATTATGGCTGCAAAGCCCGGGGGTGCTGATAGATTTGCTTTCCCTGTGGCCTGGGCACAGCTTCTAGAAACCAAGGGCCCAGAAAAAAAGCTCTTGGATCTGAAAACCCACATTGAGCTCTGCTCTGCTAGGGCTGAGTGCCACTTCTCTCTTTGGATCTTTGTCCAGCTAGAGTCCTCCACTGAGAAGTACAGCCTCCCCAACCACAGCACCAAGCATTACCCTGAGCCCACCTTGGCCTCCCCATTCTACGTCACAACTTTCCAGCTATGATTGTTATCATCATAAATCATCAAGTCTTGCCATGTATTTGATCAGATTTCACAAATGGAGAATCCAATTGCCCTCATTTATCTCCTAAAAGTTGAACCACACAAGTCACAGGTTATCTCCAGTCCAGACATTGGTTGCCCCTAGCTTGATGGGTTGTGGAAGGTACAGATATGGCCCTCCAGGAGGCAAGGACTCTGGGTGTGAAGACAGTAGGACAGGCATTTAGTGCAGGCCCTATGTTGTCCCACATGCCCCTGCTTGCCTGAGACACCTTCCTTTAATTATCGAGTAATCCCCACTGACCTGTCCTTGACTCCTTGGTGAAGCCTTCCATGAGAATGAATCCTCTTCTCTCTAAGCTTCCATATGGTGCTCCTTGGTTTTCACATCTCAACCCCCCCAAAAAATATCCGATCCCAAAGAGCAAACATTTTTCATCTATCTTTCATCATTCTATATGTGAATTCAAAATAAAAACCACAGAGTCACTCAGTACTTCTCCACACTGTTAGGGTGAAAAACTGTCCCATATTCAAATATGCATAATGAATATTGAGTTTTAAAATGTTGCCCACATTCCTCCAGGGCAGTACTTACAAGAGCCTTTAATTCTCTAATATAGAGTATAAATTTCCAAGAGGAAAAAGGAATCCACAGCCTTCCTGTACTTGTTGCCATGAAATCACATTTTCATGAAGCATCAAAAACAGTTCCCAGAACCAATGCTTTGCAATGAAACATCCCAATGTAGCAAAGGTGTGGACCAGCCACAGTTCAAATTTAGTTCTATGTCCTCAGACAAGTCACTTAACCTCTCTAGGTCTGGGTTTCTTCATCTGTTAAACAAGGATGGTAACCTCTATTCATGGGGTTAGATAAAATGACTTGTATATCCTGCATCCAAGGTGCCTGGTAATGAACAGGTGCTGGACAATGGTCACTGCTGGTTTCTTGGTACTCCTCCATTTCTGAGCTTCCTCAAGAGCAGGTACTCCAGAGGTTCTGTTTAAAAACGATCGAGAAGGCTGGAAGGTTCCTAATAGCTCCTGAAACCCAGCAAGGCCATTCTCATGTAACATATGGAGTAAAATAATATGGTCATTTGCATCTGCATAATTCCTTCAGGTTCACAAAGGGATTTCCATTATGACCCCTATCTCATCACCTCGATTGCATCGACCTCCCACAGAATGCCCTGGAGTTATAGAACAGGAGAGTTCTGATCCCAGCAACCTTGTTGGATAGACAGAATAGGGATTATTTATGCCCCCTTTATAGATATGGGAAATAGGACTTGGAAAGACCAAGCCAGGTGCCAAGTCTTTGCCCGGAAGATCAGCAGTTCCTCAGCTCTGCCTGCTAGAAATGCTCTTACTGATTATCAGCCACCTTCCAGGACTCTCCACTGTGTCCTTTCACCTTGACTAGGGAATGCTCCTGACTCCATGATTCCTCCATTACCAGGCCAAACATTCCAGCCAAGTCCCTCCAGACCATCTCTCTCTGTAGCCATGGTGACAGGGACTCTAGGAAGTGCTGGTTTTGTTTGTCCAGCTCAGAGCCCTGCGCAGTGTACCACAGGCTATTCTTCCTAGAGCATGGTGTACCCCAGTGTGGAGTGTATAAACCACAGCTCCAGCCTCTCTCCCCACTCCTGTGGTCCCTCTCACTAAGTTGTTACTTGACCACCCTCTGTGCATCCTTTGTGGCCCTCCTCAAGAGCAGGAAATAATGATAGAGGAGACCACCAGCCAAGGCACAAGCTGCCCATGGATTTTGTGCTGACGGCTTAAAGCAGCCCAGGGTCCTCCTGGATGTGGAGTTGTTTTGTGTGTAGATGAACCTCCCTTCAGCCACTGCTCCTACCCTTGTCAACATCACATCGAGCCAATCGCCTTAGCATAATACACTCAGATTTCCCCACTGTGATTCGAAATGGACTATTAAGCCCGTGTTGCCCCATGAATCTCAACTGAGAAGGCATCAATCACAAACAAGCAGTTTGAAATGACTTTTCCTAGATGAGGCCACAAACAAACAGAGGCCAAAACCCAGACTGAGGCCTATTCTCAAGCACACCAGCTAGAGTGGGGTCAAGAATGACCAGGCAGGCTGCGCCACAGGCAGGGAAAACCACTGCTCCATGCTAATTAGGACGCAGTGAGTCCCACAAAAGAATCCTAACTCCACTGTCCTCTCCTGCAGAGACAGCAGCCCTGCAACCCATTTCAACAGGGAGGAGGGAGACTAGTGCAGCCAACATCAGCAAGACTGGCTGCGTCAGGTACCAGCAAGAGCTAGATGGACACAGACTCATTGGCTCTTCATGAAGGCCTGGTGAAGAAGGTTCTCTCATGCCCCATTTAACACATGAGAAACCTAGTCTCACAGAGGGCAAACCACTAGCTCAAGCTTATAGAGCAAATGTGTAATGGAGCCCAGAGTCAAACTCAGGCAACCACTGAAGGGTCCTAACTGAATCTGGGTCCATTCAATGGAGAACCCTCAATGAACACTGTTGACAGAGCATTGAATTAGGGTTCTGTCCTTCCAACGAGAGTTGTAAATAGTACAACGTGGGCTGCCTTCAGTTCTGTCTCCTTCCTTGTATGTACTGGACAAGAACCAAACCTCCTATTGACTGCATATCTACCTCACAGAACTGTTACCAGGATTAAAGGTCATGACATGTGTCAAAATGCTTCACTAACTATGACTTTAACCTTAGGAGTCATTTATGCTGTGGCTGTCTTCTAAAGAGCCAGTGTCTTGCCCCTGGTCCTGCAACTCAGTAGCTAACTGAAATGGCCCCCCTGACTTTGTGAATTGGTATCTCTAAGCTTTGACTTACAAAACATAGAATGACACTATTGACACCTGGCCACCTCATCACCTTGCTTTCTACCGACTTGATTGTCCCAATTGTTGTAAAAACTCCAATGAGCTAAGGCACCCGGGTGCCCAGAGGACACACAGCACACCATATGAACAGAAAGCATTTATTATTATAGTAATTGTGCTAAGATGTCCTCTCCAGAGATCTGCCAGCACGTTACAGACCCAGTTCATTCATTCTCATAAGCAGACCCAGATGGACCACCCTGGGGGACCATCTGGCTTGGTACCCTGTGCCAAGTCAGCCTTGGAGAGATGGAGACACTGACTCAATAGAATGGGGGCATAATCTTATAGCTCCTGCTTCCACCCTGCCCAACCTGGCACCCACCATGTTGCCTCTGAGAAAAGGGAGCAACTCTTTCATCTCCCAAGTTTCCCCTTAGTTTCCTCAGCCCACCCAAGTTGATAGGCAAGGCTTCCAGGCGACATCACACACCTGTACAGCAGCAAAACCCTTACAGTAGAGGTTCTCAAGATGCACGCAGCCCCACGACCAGCACCATCAGAGTCTGCATAATTAGAAATGCAAATTTTCAGGCTCTACCCTAGACTTACTGATTCAGAAATTCTGGGTGTTTTAAGAATCTGG
Organism: Marmota flaviventris; assembly: GCF_047511675.1. Classification (NCBI taxonomy): domain Eukaryota; kingdom Metazoa; phylum Chordata; class Mammalia; order Rodentia; family Sciuridae; genus Marmota; species Marmota flaviventris. The sequence continues at coordinate 22,404,771 of NC_092511.1, read as the reverse complement.
ACTTTGATACATGCTGAAATTTGAGAGCCCTTTCTTAGGTTAAATCTCAGTTTCAGGTGCAAAGGTGATCCTGGGATTAAGGGAGAAGATTAGCCCTGGAGCAGCTCATTTACTGAGCTATCATTAGTCCCAGGCTGGAGCCTGAAAGGCAGTAGAGGTTAAAGTCCCCACCTGATACCTCCCTATCCTTCCACTTCATTGCCCAGTTAACCCCTGCATCTTAGAAGTGGATGAGATCAAACCATAATTCAATTTTCTTATAATGAAAAAATAAAATAAAATGAGGCAGACTTCCCAAGATCTCTGCTTGAAGGTCTGAAGTTTGGACTAAATCTCCTCTCTGCCCTCCAAGTTAGGGACTAAATTCAACTGCAAGATGACCCCAGTAGCTCAGAGCATCAGCCCCGTCACTTCCTCCCCACCCACACACCCCCAATCCAAATGGTTGTCTTTAATGGCCCTGTTCAGTTTTTCCCCAAAATGTTCATGAAAATTCTCACCTCTCATTACTAAGCCAGGGGTCTGTTTTTGACAGTTAGTTCCAGGTTATAATAACGGCAGTGCGGTCAGGAGCAAGCAGACACACTTTCTGTTGAGTCTAGAATCCCCCAGCATGGTGACATAGCTGATTTGAGCACCTCAATAACAGAGACCATGCCGAGTCTCATTTTTTGTGCAGTTCCATATGGCACATGATGGTGCTCTGTCATTTTAAATTGGGAGAAATCTTACCTAGGTTGGTACCAAGCTGCGACCCTGTGGCTGGCAAGCAGAAGCCCTGGGAGGGTTGGAGTATACAGAGGTCAGTGCCTGCAAGGATGCGGAGTGATTCATGACTTAGGTGAGAGTCAATCAGATCCAGATGAGAGCTGGAGACTGACTGGGGACACATAGAAACTGACCCAGGCAAAAAGATTGGTTGGGACAGAGTCAGTGCAGGTGGACAGAATGGTCAGTCAGAACCCTGCAGTCTGGAAGGGGCCTGGGGGGAAGGGTGTCACTACACTGGTTTACCCTGCTGAGACTTTGTGGGCTCCCTGCAGTCCACGGGCTTCATCCCAGGAACCCATGGGCCTTGAGGTGGGAGTTCCCAGGATTCATTGAGCTGTGGAGAGTCCCTAGCTTCTCTCTGTGTCTCTGATGAGAGATATGGGGAGAATTGTTTTCAGGCAGTATGATATGTATGTGTGTGTGTGCGCATGTGTGTGCGCCCGCGTGCGCACTTGCACCAGTAACTATGGGTTGGGCTTTGGCCATGATGGAGAACACATTGCCATCCACACCCTCTTCCTCATTTGCAGGCACTTCTCTTCCCATCAGAAGGCAGAAGGCAACATTATACTTAGGAAAATAGCCAGACACAAACATTGTTGATTTCTGCTCATGTGAAGTATCTAGAATTTTACCACAGTTTAATTTTTTTAATATTAAAGTCGGGGGGGTGGTACCAGCTATTTAAGAATTATGTGACCTGGTCAGTGCCTTCTCTACTAGTATGGTGGCCCACCTAGAAAACAAGATTTAAGCAAAGGGAGGGAACCAGGTTTCAGAGGAGTGATCAAGCAGCAACAGAGACCCATCTTTAGAATGTTCTAGAAGGAGCACTGGACTGGCAGCCAGGAGACAGCAGTTCTAGTCCCTCTCACCCTTTTGCACCTATCTGACCTTGAACCTTTGCCCTGGTCTGTAAAATGGCAGTGCCACAGGGTTGCTGTCAGGATTAAACAGAATCTTTTGTGCTGTTGAACTTCAATAAATGGAGAGTGCTGTGCAAATGAAGATCTTTATGATTCTGAGTCACTGCTCAAGGAGGACAAGTGAGGTCAGGGAAGCAGATGGAGACCATCAGGGCAAGAAATTACGAGGGAGATTGTCCCATCGATTGAAACAAAGACCAGGAAGTGTGTTGCAGAGCCAATAGCCAGCTCTTGGGGACTGCCTGGCCAGGTCAGCTGCCTCTGCTCCATTCATCCCCTCCCAGTTCAGACACTCTGACAGATGGAAGCAGGAATTGCTTCCTAGTTCAGCCAGTGAAATGGATGCTCTGAATAGTTTACAGTTTACCCCTGAGCCTGTAAATCCAAACTCCTCTGCATTGTGTTTTGCCTGGAACACATTAAATCTGGCAGAAGACGGGACATAAAACATATCAGTGTTTAGTTGATTTGTTAATTTAGCTGTCAATGGAAATCAGATGTTGAGATTCACTGTGGTGCGAAGTAGCAATTTGTGCCTCTGTCAGAAGTACCAGCCCACACTGTGATTTAGAAACCTTGTCCCAGCACCAGGGTGTTTGGGAATGCAGTGGCCCTGAGAGCTGCTGACAGGGTGGTGGTCCATCCAAGGATAAGATCCCTTCCCCACCACCATCCTCACTGTACCAACCTTGACTCTGAAGGATGCTCTCAGGCATGGGTCAGGGTGTAAATGAGATATGAATTCCTGAAAATAAAGCATAGGCTCCATTCAAATGACACCCTCCTGTATCATTTTTTCACTCCAAAGATGGGTCCAATCCTCACTCTGCTTATCTCCTGGATGGATTGTAAAAAACTAATAAAAATAATGCATGTGAAAAAGAGAGTTTGTGAAGAGTTTTGTAAATAGAAATACAGGATCAAACTGGTGTCCTTAGAATGTGAATGTCTAAGAAGGGAGGCAAGAGAAAAATTGACTGGCTCCAGCTTCTTTAGAAACATCCTTTTTTTCTGATTATAAAAGTTAAATATACCCATTATAGAGCCCATCAATTCCAGACAGTATAAAAAAAGAAAATTCAAAATATTCATCATCCTCCAGCTCAGAGGTAACTTTGGTTAACAATTTGATAAATTCCTTCTAGTTTATTTTTTCTGCATCTGTAAGTGAGTTTTGCCATGGTTTTCCAACAGCCTTACACAGAGGGGAGTTGTTTTTGTTTTGTTTTGGTTTTACTTTTGCTCTTTTGGTTTTGTGGACTCCCATTCATTGATCCTTCCATTTTTTTCTCATGTTAGTAAAAGCTCCTCAAAAGCTTCTCTTTGTAACAGGTGCACTGGCTTGGAGGACCATTCCCTTGTCATTGGACTTCTTAGATTTATGTTCTCAATTTCATGATCTTATCATCTACGATGATTATCTTTGGTACTAAATATCTATCTGACTCTCAATTTCCTCAAGAAAGCTTTCTTCCCACGGAACTTTGGTGTCTACCAGTTTGAATAAGCTTGTAAGGTTTTTCAAACACATTGCCAAACTCTTCTGGGAAAGTTCTTTTGGTTTACATTCTCACCAGCAGTACAGATGGTCCCCAACTTTGAATGGCTCAATTTACAGTTCCTTTGACTTTACAATGGTGCAAAAGTGAGACATGTTCAGTGGAACTCAGACTTCAAATGTTGAATGTTGTTCTTTTCCCAGGGTAGCGATATGTGGAATGATATTCTCTTGTGATGCTAGGCAGAGGCAGTGAGCCATAGTTCCCAGCCAGCCACATGACCACCAGGAGAAATGACAGATTCTCTGTAGTATGCTGTTGTGAGCTGTGATGTTGGGTAGGTTAGGTTCATTAAGTGCATTGTCAATTTACAACATTCTCAATTTACAGTGGGTTTATCAGGGTGTCACCCCATTGTAAGTCAAGGAGCATCTTTATTTAAAAATCCCTCACTACATCCTTGCTAGTACTGACTTTTAAATCTTTGTAAATTTGGTGCAGGCTGATTTTTAAAAGTCAATTTATCAGTTCTTCAGATATAGTATTCTAAGGAATGGCTGAACGAACATGCTATTGTATTGACTATACAGATTCAGGTGAAGATGTTTTCAACTATAGCTTTATAAGGACCTATAAAACAATCTCTTTTGGAGCTCAATATTAGAAAGAACATTCATTTTCCCATGAACATTTGAACTTTAAAATTGATCCTGTTTCTCTTTTCCTTTGGCTGCTAGGAAGAAAGAAATATAGTTTAGGCAAATTTTAGTTATTATGTAGAAATTTTATGACATAGTTGTGCTAAAATATTGCCCTTATGTCACCCTGGTTAATTTATTCATATTTAGTATCTTTACATTATACGTAGCGGCATGTCACCTCAAATACTTCCTTGAACAATGCAGAAATCACTAAGTATTTTTTTCTGTTATTTTCAAAGACTTAAGTTTCTCTATTCTCATTGACGAAAAGTAGCTTTGCCATCAGTAAAGTATATGATTCAAAAGAAAACTACTCATGGAACTGACACCGTGGTGCCCACATCCCCTGTCTGTCCTTGGCTGTCTGCCTAGTGGCCCTCATCTCCGTTTCCTTTCTGGGATAGCTCATAGTGAAACTCACAGGACTCCAGCCTCCCACTCTGTACTGATCTAGTTCACACAGCAAACCTACCCCTTCCCTTCTTCCCACCGACTTCCCACCCTCCATTGGCAGGAGGCCTTGGAGCTCTGACAAGGAGCAGGATGCTTAGCCCAAAGATGTCCTGGGCCCAGGCCTCCCCTAGGGAATCTGCTTGGCAGAGTCTACTTTTGATAGAAGACATCGCAGGCCAGTAGATCTGGCCCTGTCAATGAGTTGGATGATTCCAGGTCATTGACATTGACATCGGCTGAGCTGGTCCATGGTTCAAAGTCTGCAATAAGCAAGGATCCTGCTTCTGCCAGCACATTGGCAATGCTCGAAGGAGATCCAGAAATGCCTCTCCTGCTGCTGCTGCTCATTCAGGGGTCAGAATGCAGAGCTGCCTGCCCCCACGTGGTCTGAGCCAGCAACCTCCCCAACCTGGCACCTGCCCACTCCCCTCTGCTGAGCCAAGCATGTCAACAGACAGCCATGACGGGGGAGCCAGAACAGAGGCCACCGTCTCTGAAGCCAGGGCCTACAATCATTCAGCGAGAAGCAGGTGTGTTCCCAGGGGAGAAGGGGAGCTCTGCCCAGAAGAGCTGCACTGACAAGCCCGGCCAGTGTTGGCCTGGCCTAAGTCTGGGTGTGAAGGGAGCTGCCTGCCTGCTCTCCTATTGGTAAGATGGAGTCCTGTCTACGGGAACAGTAAGGAAAACATGGACCTGCCTCTCTCGGGCTACTTCTTTAACTCTACTTAATCCTTACAATTACCCTGCAAAAAATAAAAAAGATATATATTCTCTCCCTTTGTCACAAGAGGAAACTGAGGCACAGAGATTGGACACATTCAAGTCCCACAATTAGTAAGTGGCTGATCTGGCTGGAACTCAGCCTGCTGACTCCTCCTTTACTCCCCTTTCCCTCTACCCACTGGGCCCTGAGCAGGGGCAGGAGGGGGTGCTGTGACTGGGAAGCCTGTGACTATCAGGAGAAACCTGCATGTCATCTCTTTCATACCATTTGCCACAGGAGAGAGCAAGGCCAAAGCAGTGATGTGGTTGTTGGCCCTGCCTAGACCCGAGAAAGCCTCTCCAGGAAGGCTTGTTCCTCAACTGTGGGCATGCACAGGGGACTTGGGGAGAGGGGTGTCTCCTTCCCACAGACCTGGGAGTTTACTCAGACCTCTTCCTTGGGGAGAGGCAGGCTTTGCACTGAAGCCAGATAGACCCTTGGCACAGAGGAGGGGAAGAAGAAGGAATTCCTCCATTTTCAGGCCAGTCTTGGCTTCGCAGCGTAAGAATCCCTGGCAATGGAAACCCACAACATAATCCCTGGCAATGAGTTCCAGAAAGGGAGGGCCCATGGGACTGGGCTACCAGGCCCATGAGTTCGGGCCCTGTGGGGCCTTTCATCTGCCCTTAAAGACCTAAGGCTGGGGGGCTGGGGATATATTGGTAGAGTGCTTGTCTCGCATGCACAAGGCCCTGGGTTCAATCCTCAGCACTGCAATCAATCAACCAATCAATCAATAAATAAATATAAAATAAAGTAAAATTTTTAATAAAAAAATCTTCTTAAAAAAAAAAGACCTAAGGCTGATGCAGAGCTGGTGGAAGGCAGTGGGAAGGAGCAGCAGGAATCTACTCATGGTGGAGGAGCCACGTTCATGGGGACCAAAGCCAGTTGGGTGGGGTGGCAAGACTGTCCTTCTGAACCTTGCCCTTCTGTAACCAGTGGGCACATGTGCACTCAGGACCCCTGTGCCATCCCTCTCAGAACCCTGCCTTCCCAGAATGCTCCAGCCACCATCGAATCCCCCAGGCACTCCCAAGCTTCCCATCACAACCCCACCACCTGAGCCTCCCTGCCACCACAGCAGAGGCCCTGTGAGGTCTGGAGGCCTTGCAAGAAGAAAGAGTGGAACAGTCCAGCTCGCTGCCCTTGGTGAATTACCCCGCAGGGGGTGGCCTGTGCCTTTCACCTGCCTTTGCTTTGAAAGAAGAGCTGCACTGACAAGCCCAGCCAGTGCACTGCCCAGCACTGCCCAGCTGCCTGCGCCTGGTATCATCTGGTCCTTCTCCCATCGCCTCTTAGTCCCATCCTTAACTGTGACTTTGAAACACCTCTCACCAGCTTCTTCTTCTTCACGCTATAGCCCTGCCCTGCCCCAGGCCTACCTGGACTCCCCCCCATGGCCCCCTGACCACCAGCATCTGTCTCCTCCCCTTCCCAGCCTCTAAGACACCGTCCTCGTCATATCTCTGGCTCTGGTCCTGTCCCTTCTGAAATTATTTTAGATGTTCTTTGTCCCCCGTGGGTTACAATCCACAGCCCCCCCCCCCCTTGTTTATTTCTGACCTTCTACAATGGCCTTTTCCATCCTGGTGGGTCTAGCATATTAAGAGCATGGGCTTCTGAGTCAGACAGACATAAAATCCTCGCTCTACCAATGTTCTATCACCTTGGGGACAATTTCACAAATCCTTGCATTCCGGTGTCCTTCTCAATAAAATAACAATGACTTCATATCTAACAGAATGCATATGAAGCCTGAAGTCCGCAATCTTTGGGATGTCTTTCAGGTCTTTTCGGGAATTGGTTCTCGCTTGGTTTCTCAGCATGAGTCCCTCCCTCACCCCTTCTGGCTCATACTGTGGTCACACAGATGGCTCCCTGTCCCCCCCATACCCTCAACTTCCTTGTTTTTCTCCTTGTTTGATGAACTTCTGTCCATTCTTTGAGTACAACTCAGGGTCACCTCTTTTCTAGAGGCTTCCTCCGCCCCTCCTTGTGTGCTCACCATTCATGCATCCCAGTTATGCATTCTCAGTAACAAATACTCCAGAACACAGTGATTTAAAGGACCCACCATTTTCTTGCATCTCATGATTTCTTGGGACAATAATTTAAGTAGGATTTGACAAGGTAAGTTTTTTGCCCTTCGTGGCTTTAGCAGAGGTCCCATGGCAGCATTCTGATGGCAGATCTGGTTCTGAGATCCAAGGTGGTTTTGCTTTGTGTCTGCTGCCTTGACAGGAAGGCTGGGCTCAAGCTGGGACTGTCACTACAATGCCTGCATTTGACCTCTCCAGCATGGTACCCTTGGGGATGTCAAACTTACACAGATACTCCAGGCTCAAAGGAAAATGTATCCATACAGAAGGTGGGAATGGTTTAGCCTTATATGAACTAAACTTAAAATTTACCTGGTGCCTTCCATCCTATTCTATGAGTCCAAGCAGTCAGGAGCCTGCCCAAAGTCAAGGAGAGAAGGCAGAGATCCCTAGCCCTCAATAATCCTTCCAAGAGGATTTTAAAAGAATATTCAAATTAGTTTAAAACATGCACACACACACACACATACACACACCTATTTTAGCACATATCATAATTATGATTTACCCATATGTCTGTCCAAGCATATGGGATGTCTTCAAGTTTATAAAGCATGCTTTTTTTTCCCATTTACCATTTACTAAATAGCTAATATGTGCCAAGCACTTAGACTAGCCTTCAGTTTTTCTAAATCTAGAAATGACCTTGTGAGATAGTGAGACCGATGCTAAAGCTCACAACAATTGAGCACCTTGTTCAAGACCGAGCAGCAGCACCCGGGTTCAGAATTGGTCCATCTATCTCCCAAACCCATCTCCTTTCTTTAGCCTCTAGTACATCCTCAATAAGTTAAAAAGACCAGGGGAAATCAAGACTATGCAACTTAAAAGCTTTATATCATGTCCATTTAAAATGGAGTATCCTTGAACTACCAGGGGTTCTGCAAAAAAAAAAAAAAAGGTGCTCTCCTCTCTGGACCCTTTCTAATGTGTCTGTGCCCTGAAACTCAGTGGCTCTGCCTAAGACCTGCAGGCATGAATGGTTCCCATAGACCGATCTCATCAAGTCTTATCTGTTTTCACACCTATTTTCTCTAAATAAAATTGTAGGCTCTGTCCAGTAGCACTATACTCTTATACTGATGGCAGATCTGGTTCTGAGATCCAAGGTGATTTTGCTTTGGGTCTGCTGCCTTGACAGGAAGGCTGGCTCAAGCTGGGACTGTCAGTTCTGCAGGCACCTGGCAGAACCCTCCCCCTGGCCCAGGTGTTTGGGAAATAGCCATAAAAGTAGAAATGCAGCCCTGTGTGCCTAGGGACCTACTGGGCTAAAAACCTCCCTCTGTACAATGTTCCCCATACTTAATAGCAAGATTAGAGGCCCAGAGGGTTCTAGCTGAGCTGGGAGTCTCCTCAGAGGCTTTCCAGAACATAATCCACACTTATCACTAATACCAGACACCCCTCTGCACACACAAACCTTCTTTACTGTCCCCTGTTGGCTGAGACCTTGAAAGTGAGGGGAAAAAAACTCCTTAGAGCTCACATGATCCAACCCAACATTTCACAAATAAGCTGATGAAGACAGGAGAGAGGCAAATGCCTAGTCTAGGGTCTCATGACAGCATAGGGGTAGAGCTGAGGCCTCCTCACTGCCAGGCCTCCGTGTTCCAGCTGGCTCACTGGCTCACACACCCACACCTTCCACTGAAAGTCAAAGAGGGGAGACTTAAGAAGAAAAATGAAAGGAAGAGACTGAACTTCTTGCAGGGCCACAGCAGCAGGTTTTCTTCTCAGTAGGACACCCTGATTTCCTCTTGTCCTGTGATCTTCACTATGTGTTAAGGTTTAGATGTGAGATATCCCCCCAAAGCTCATCTGTGAGACAATGAGAGAAGATCTAGAGGAGAAATGATCAGGTCATTATAGCCTTAATCCAATCAGTGGATTAATCCGTGATGGGGTTAACTGGAAACTGAGGCTGGGTAGGGTATGGCCAGAGGAGGTAGGTCACTGGGGTTTGCTTTTGTAATCTGGCCAGTGGAGTCTCTCTCTGCTTCCTGATCATCATGTGAGCTCCTTTCCTCTGCCACACTCTTCTGCGTGATGTTCACTTTTACCTTGAGCCCCGAGGAATGGAGCTGGCTGTCTCTGGATTGAGACCTCTGAAACCGTAAGCCCCCAAATAAGCTTTTCCTCCTCTTCAATTGTTCTGGGTCTTTTAATCACAACAGAAAAAAAAAAGCTGACTAAAACATTATGGCTTATTTTTAAGACCAGTATAATCAGTCATTTTTTTTAATTTTGGAAAACACATATTAAATTTATCATATTAATCATTCCTGAGTATATAGTTTGGTAGTGTTCAGTATATTCAACATTGTTTAAACAGCCAATTTCTACAACTCTTTTATCTTCTCAAACCAAAACGAACCCATTAAACAACAATTCCCATCCAAACCCTCCCCCAGCCCCTGCAACCACCACGCTGCTCTCTGTCTCTATGAACTTGACTGCTCTGGATACCTCAGATAAATAGATAAAATCGTGCACTTGTCTTTTTGTGACTTGCTTATTTTACTTAGCATAATATCTTCAAGGTTCAACCATGCTATACATGTATAAGAATTTCCTTCCTTTTTAAGGCTGAACAATATTCAATTGTATGTATATGTCACGTTTTGGTTGTTCATTCATGCATAGATGGATGTTTTGATTGCTTCCATCTTTCGGCTATTGTGAATAATGTCACCATGAACATGGATATACAAACAGCTGTTCAAGACTTTGCCTTCAGTTCTTTTGGATATATGCTCAGAAGTAGAAATGTCAGATCATATTCTCTTTTTATTTTTTTATTGTGAGATCACCATTTCGTTTCCCATAGCAGCTGTACCAATTTATATTCCAACCCAATAAGGCAAAAGGGCTCCAATTTCTCCACATCTTCACCAACACTTATTACTTTTCATCCTAAATCAGTGATCTGCTTGCATATTTCAGTTGTGTCCCTTCAAGGAATTGAGTGAAAGATAATACAAAAAAAAATGGCTGACATTAGGTACTCACTGACTATTCTTCATTATTATTACTGTTATTTTTATGTACTTTTATCCTTGCCTATCATCCCTGCTTTTCTTCTTTAGTGGATTTCTCCCTTTTTTTTAAATTTCTGAGGTCAGACCCTGATGTAAGAGTCTTAGAACTAAAACAAGAACACAACCAGGTCTTGACTCCTCACCAAAGCAAGCTACCTTCAACTTTTCCTGGGAGACTCCACCCCCTTTTCAGATTTCTTTGCCTATACTGTGCCTATCAAACTGAATACCACAAAACTTCACATTTCCTCCACAGAAACACTGCTCCCTCTTGACCCAGGCTTGAAGGATGGGCTCTACCTTACACACTGCTGGACTGGGACTTGATCACAACCTCCCTCTTGGTTTTATGCCTGAACGGGAAGCTCGTGTTGACTATCTCCCCACCTCTTATGACTTTCTGTGAAGGAGCCATCACTTTCTCTTCTGTGTGACACAGCCCTATACAAGAGCCCATCCCATCTATCACACAGATGAGTGTGCAAATGTTGGAGACGGTGTCACTGTGCAAGATCTTTACAGAAGGTCATGATTGCTGCAATGAGCCTCTTGCATGATTCACTTTTTATAGGGACAAATCCCAGCTTCATATGCATGTAGCCAGCCGTGGGAGTTAGGGCTACATGGAAATCCTCTTCAGTGAATGCCTGTCCTCTGAAATGCCAACTCTAAATTGTGAGTGAAGCATAAATCCTGTCTGAATCCATTACCCTAAAGTATTTATCAAAGAGCATTGTTCATGTATTCTTGCAACAAACTTATTACTGAGAACCCCCCCCCCCCGAGTGCCAGGCATTGAGGCTCAGCAGTGAAAACACTTGCTCAGCTCTCCATCCCCTGTGTGCTAGTCGAGGAGAAAGATCCCAGCAAAACTAATAAGGAAAGCAAAGAACTCATATAACTAGCAAGAAGAAACAACATGGCAAGGAAGGGAGGTGTGTGGGTCTGCACTTACAGGTGGGGACAGAACAGAGATTTTTTGATAAAGTCACAGGGAAAGTGTCACTGAGAAGGGAATATTTCAGTAAAGACAAGGAGGTGAGGGTGTGAGCTTCTTATTGGTTTAGTGAATACTGTATGAATATGGATGGATAATATTACAAATAAGATCTTAATCACTTTCTAGCAGCAGGTAGTTTACAAAGTAATTTTCTGTAATTATCTCCTTTGACCCCCATGATCTCTGACGGCAATAAGATTTTGCCTTGTCCCTGGGGACAAACTATTAGCTCTAGTATTCAGATCCTATTTTAATCCCCTGTGCCTGGACTTTGTCTTAGTACTTACTTGGTACACCATTCCTCTACATTCTTACCAGCCCTTTGAGAAATTAGAATCCTACTCCAGAATCCCAGACAGCCTCACCCCATAGTCTCATTCTCTTTGGGTCCCTGAAATGGCCAGTTTGCTAGCCTAGGCCTGTCTTTAGCCTGGGGGACTCACTCTCTCTGGCAACTCCTCTGGTTCAAAATACACAACCCTCCCTCTTGTTTATTCCTGGGGCTTCTAAAATGGTCTTTCTCACCCTAATGGTTCTAAACTATTGATTATGAGCATGAGCTTCTGAATCAGACAGACATAAAAATTCTGCCCTGCCAATACTCTTATCACCTTGGGAATGACTCTTCAAATCTTTGAATCCCAGTTTCCTTCTCAGAAAAAGGAGATAATAACAACTACTTTCTATAGTTTCTGTAAGAGCTAAATAAAATAATGTACATAAATCCTAGTGCAGGACCTCATAAGCCCTCAGTAAATGGTGCAGGTGTCATTGTTATTACCATGGTTAATATCTACATCAGCACCCACTGGCTGTCACGTCTCTTCAGCAAGAGCCAGCCCGTCCGCCATGGCTATCATAGGTGGAGCCCATGGAGGCAGCCTCCTTTCTACCTTGAAGGGAGCTCAGTTACCTGTTCCCTTAATTGGAGGTACCTAGAGGCCACATCCCATGATCCGGGTGGCCCTGTCTTATTCCTCCAGCGGAACGATCCCCACTGGCCTTGGCTCTCGCGTGCCAAGCAGGCTTCTCCACTGCGCCACCTCAAGCCTGGTTTCCGCAGCAGTCTGAGTTGTAGCTGTAATTGTTTGTGATTAGTATTAATTCTCCAAGGCACAACTGGAATTGCTCATTGTTTACTGAACAAACAAGAGAAGAAAATGACATGTTTTATGGGGAGCTGTGGCACAGAATGGTTAAATATCACCATTTTTCAGGGAGATGAATGGTAAAATGTACACAAGGGTCATTTATAATATTAAAAATAAAATTATTGGTGTGTCTTTTCAGCAAAAGCAATGAAGATAAATGTTGAAGAGGGAAACCTTAGGGAAAAGACCAGGCAACTAAATAAAGAGACTTTTGAGGCTACAAAGGAATAAGAAAATTTTTAATTTCTTCAGAGAGTTCAGCCATGAAAATGAAACTCACTCTGCCTCCCTGTGATGGCCTACAGGAATCGGTGTGTTCTAGTGAACGTATATGGAGACCGACTCAGTCCAAGGAAATGGAATTTTGAAACAAGTCCTCGGGGGCTCTTTCATGTCCGCCCGCAGCCCTGATTCTGCCCCTTCTCTCACCCTCACCTCTAGGCCATCAGCCACTCCCATCAGGGTCCCCCCAAAATGTCCACTCACGTCCACTCCCTTCCCTTCAACTCCAGGTCACCAAGCCACCTCCATGACTTGCTTGATTACAGTTACAATAGCAGCCGGTCAGCTGGTTTCCCCACTTGGACTGCCCTCTCCGGGACATTCTCCCTGAATTACTCAGAATAATCTATTTAAAGACTCATCAAATTCAAATATCTTCAGTCTCCTGTTTAAACTCCTTAAATAAAACCCATGTAGTTCACCAATAATTCTTAGCTGGCTGGACCTCTGCCCACCCCTGCAGTCGCCCCTCCTGACCCCCTGGGACTCCCCTGAACCATCCTGGCCTTTGCTCTGCTTCTAGGACACAACACGCTTTCCCACCCCCAGCTCCTCCCCAGCCTTTCACACGGCAGGTTTTTTCCATGTCCTGTCTGTGGAGATGACTCATGTGACCACCCCATTGAACGGTCACTCATGTTTTTCCCCCCTTCACCCCTCTCACTCCAGTGCCAGGCATATGTCAGAAGTTCTGAAAAAAAAAAAAGCTGTTCAATAAACCAAAGATTGAATTATGTTGAGGGGAAGGGAGAAGGTGGGTAGAATTTCTTTGGTGCAACCCAAAGGAATCAGAAATCCCTAGTGGAAGGCAAGGAAACTCCACCTCGTGACATCCTTCTACTTGGACTCGGTGATCTCTTTTGTCCTCCTCTGACACATGTGACACACTTGCCGTGTGCCAGAAACTCTCCAGGAAATCAAGTAAGGCGACCCATGCCTCAGGGATGTAGTGGAGAAGTTAGCAACACAGACATCAATGACCAAGAAAGTGAGGTGAGCGCCCAGGGGAAAGGTACATAGCTATTTCCAGAACACCCCCACGGGGAGACACCTGGCTTCCTTCAGGGAGAAGAGCGGGCAAGTGGGAAAGGGGTGTCTAAGGTAGAGGAATTGTTCAGATGGGATGACGAGATGGCCAGACCAGGCTACAAAGGGTGTGAGAGGCTGCCAGTCATGGTGTTTAGTTAAAGATCAAAGGGACATGACCTAGCAAAGCAGGCCACCCAACTTGGATTGAATGCTGTGGAAACCAGCAGAGGTTTATGGTAGGACTAGACCCCGACAAAGCTGGGTTCAGAAACCTAGTTCTGATGGTGAAGTGACTCCAGAAACAAATAATGCTGAAATTTCATCTTGCATATGTTATTTTTCACAGCTATTATTTGTTCTGGAAAAGATTTTGGTTTCTGTTTCCATTATTGTTTTGCTGACAGGATCTGGCCCTGTGGAGCCTCAGCTCCACTCTATGATGTGAGAGATGTCCAAAGCTTCTGTCTATTCCCAAGATTCAGCCTGTCCAGCCCCTTGCTGACCCCTTCCCACCCATCCTTTATGTTAATTCTCCTGAAGTCCTTGGAATAGTCTCCAAAATTCAGAATAAGAATCCACATACTATTTTGTATATACATGACTTCATAGGTTCCTCACCAGAATCCTGTAAGTTAGATGGCATTCCTAGTTTAGACAAAGGAAAACTTTAAATTGGGTCAAACTGAGTTCACCCCTCCAACAAGTAGAAGAAGGAGAGTGGAGCCCAGGGTTATTTTCTCTACCCCTTAGGGATCTCGTCAACACAAACTGAACAGAGTGGACCTTGGGCCTGCTGGAGCCATCTCAGAAATGCAATCTGGGTGTGAAAAGAACAGAACACTGGGCCTTGGAGGAACTCAGCATAGTGAAAGCACAGGTCAGCGGGGGTTGGTGGAAGGCCTGGGATTCCTCTAAGAGGAGAGGAACTAAAGATGCATTTCTCCAACACTGGAGGTTCTCAGATTTGGGTGTATTTAGTTATCACCTAGAGAATATGTGGAACATGCTGGTTCAGGGCCACCTTCCCAGACATGCTGCTTCTGTTGGTCTGCAGTGGGGCCCACAAAGAAATGGGACCCCCAAGCTCCTGCATGTTCCTGAGTTGGGGTCTGAGGGCATACCATCAGTTCAATAGCCTCAGCCCATGCTAAATGTGGATGAATGGCTTTAGAGGGCCAGGAAATTAAGGCCCAGAGGGAAAAAGACTGGCTCACAGTCCCAGAGAGCTAGTGGAAAGGCTGGGCCTGGACCAGCTCTCCCACATCCCAGAAAAGTGCTTTCTTCCCTAGCCTGAGGGTGACCATCCACAGCCAGGCCTTTTCCTGGCTGATTGACATTTTGAGTCGAAACCCAAGATGCCAGTTCTTTAATGAGGTTGTACACAGTATAATTTATGAGGCCCAAAGCCCTCTGCAGAACTGGTCTCTGCCAGGCTTAATTTACACAGTTTGCAGGCCTTCCAACACCCCCATTAACGTCAGCAAGAGAGCCGCAACTGTTAGCCTGTACACACAATTTGACTACATCCTTGTCATGTCACCATCCATTTCATGGCTCTGGACTTGTTTATCCTTGAGCACCTGATTCTCCTAGTCCCAGAAAATATTAAGTTTCCATCTGGCAGGCAGAAGCCCAGCCCAGCCCCACAGCTCCAACTCCATCCCCAGGCCTGACTCTGCATCTTCTGAGTGTAAGACTCCTCCACTCAAGTCTCCTCTTCACTATAATTTAAGAGCAAGACCCCCTTCTTACAGAAGCAGCTTCAGTAACCCCCCACTCTTAATGAGTGTCATCAGTTAAGCAAGAGCAGGCAGGTGGGAGATGGCCAGAAAACTGAGACAAATGTGCCTTTTTTTAAATGCCACATAAATCACCTTAATTAAAAAATAATTAAGTGCCCTAAAATTTGACATTCGTTTAAAAAAGAAATTTGAGTTAGGAGCGTTCTGTAGATTTTGTAGCATCATATCTCCAAGACATGGTCAAGGGAGGGGTGTATGTGTGGGTGTCTATTTTGAATGCACAGTTTGGGAAAAGGAGTCATTCCCAGAAAATGACCCCAATAAGTCACCCATGGTGTAGAACAGCAATTCATGAACCTGACCTGGGTTATACGTGTCACTGATGCAAATCTGCACTAATTTCTACTGCATTCACAGAGAAGATAAATGGGCAAACAAGTGTGCCATGCAGTTTTGGGAGAGGTGTTCCAGGTTGCAAATGACAGATGACTGAGACAGGAAATGCCACTGTGAGGCAAGTTTGCTGGGTGAGTGGCTTAGTAAAGATGCATAAGGAGGCAGAAGGCTTCATGGGAGTGTCACCAACTACAGTAGCATTAATCAAGCTGGCACTAACTACATCAAATCCACCTCATAAACAAATAGCCACAAATAACTGTTGACCAGAACCCTAGAATCAAGACATCAGAGACGGAATGGTCTTGGAGATAGGAGTTGAGGTCAGCACCCTCACTGGACCAGTGGTAGTGGTAGGTAGAGGTGAAGGATCTGCCCTAGATACTCTGCTGATTGGCTGCAGATTTCTCCAGCCCTCCAAGGAAGTGGTACTTAACCATGCATGCCTGAAAAGTACCATGGGAGCGTTTAAAAACACCAGTGTCAAGGGCTCTCCTCCAGAGATACCCATGCCAATGGTCCAGGTAAAAGGTGAACATCAACAGTGTTTCTCACTTCCCAGGAGACTCTCACAGGTGTCAGGTCACTGATCCTGGAAGACTAATCTGAATTGTAAGAAGGATCCCACCCTGGGATCATCTGACCATATTCTGGGACCTCACTGTGCTTTAATAGCTGAGAGACCTCAGGTAAAGCACCCAGTAAGTGACTGGTTACGTATCATGGTGTCTTACTGTTAGAAGCAATGTAGATTGCTTAGGTTCTTGAATCTTTCTTTAGTCTTCTGATTAATCAAGTGGGAATAATAACTGTTCTGATGGGTTTTTATGTGGTTCAAACAAGGAAGAATTAGGAAAACACATTGTTGTAACCCAGAAAGTGGATTAATCCACTGATAGGGATTACCTGGGTGGTAACCACAGGCAGGTAAGGTATGGCTGGAGGAGACAGATCACTGGGGCCTACCTTTGGGTTTTATATTTTGTCCCTGGTGTCCCTCTGCCTCCTGTTGCCATGTCCTGAGCTGTTTTCCTCCTCCACACCCTTTCATCATGATGTTCTGCCTCATCTCAGACCCAGAGCAATGGAGCCAGCCATCAACTGACTGAGATCTCTGAAACTGTAAGACAAAATAAATTTTTCCTCCTCTAAAATTGCTCACAGGGGCAAAAAAAGCTGACTAAAACATAAGGAGTGAATGTTCACATCCAAGCCCCTGGAGGGGGCACTCAGAAGTGGGATACAACCACCCAGGACCCCAGGGTACCCTGCTCTACAGTCCAGAACAATCGTTTCACAACCACAGAGAGGATGGTGCTTAGGAAGCTCAGGCCCTTGATTAAAACCATTCACCAACGGTGCTTTCCTCCTTAGAATTTATGGCCCCATAACAAAAAGAACTTGAGGAGACAGAGTGTTTGTTTTTGTTGCGCCCCATTAGTTCTGAGTTTGGGCTGGCACTAGAGATCAGAGTACCCAGCGTCCATCTAATTGAATATCTCATAAGCATAAAGCTCCCTGGGTGTGCAGGAGATTGCCAAGAGCCTGGAATTCTCCAGCTGGGGAAGGAGATGGAGAGTTGGTGGAAGCAGGGCTCAAAGAGACAGTTTCTCTAGGCTACTGCTGTGCCTAGCTCAGGAAGAAGAATAACATCCAGGGCCCCCAGAGGGTGAAAGAATAACTCCTGGGCCCCCTCTTTGCAGAGGCTTGTGGGTGAAGGGCAGGGATACTGACTTCCTGCTCTTCTGCACAGCCCCCTCATCCACACTCCTGAGGACACCCATCTCTTGGATAACCTCCACAGACACAGCACAAAGGACAAGGAACAAAGCTCAAAAATCTGTGGGCTTCCACCAATCCCTCAGCAAGCCAGTGTGACCACTACAGGCCTTTATCAATTCCAAACATCAAGCTCAATTCCTAAATATCAAGATAGGGAGACCTATATACCAGGCACTGGTTATGGACCCTAAAGATAAAACTTGACACCTCTTTTGGAGTCACTTGTGGTTTGGTGAGGAAGGCAAGCATACAAACAGCTAGTAATAATACTAGGCCAACTGCCCACCATGTTAAATGCAAGAAGCAACGTGATACAGATATCCAAGGACTGTCCATGGAGAGGGACAATG
Organism: Marmota flaviventris; assembly: GCF_047511675.1. Lineage (NCBI taxonomy): Eukaryota > Metazoa > Chordata > Mammalia > Rodentia > Sciuridae > Marmota > Marmota flaviventris. Next base: position 22,386,786 of record NC_092511.1, on the reverse strand, counting down.
GGAGAACACAGGTAAGGTAGGAAGATCCACACCTCCATTGCTGAGAGGTGAGGAGCTGTGGGAAGGCACCCCCGGAGGTGGGCAACCCCAAAACAGCCATTGGTGACTGTATAATCCCTCAGGGAACAAACTATCTAGAAATCAGTAAAGGGAAGGTGGGTAAGGGCAGGGAGGAATAGGAAAAGAGGAATCAACAAGGAAAATCTGGAGAGGTTCAGATTACATAAAAATTGTAAATACCCTTATCTAAAGTGCAGTATAAGCAGAATGAAAATACACATGAACTACAAACAAATAAAAGCTATGTCACACATATCAGATATACTTTTACCTCCTTATTAATGATCTCCCGCCACTCAATATGAAATATAAAGGGACTGGGGGGGTCTCCGTGGGAGAGCATTTGCCTACCATGAATGAGGCCCTGGATTCTACCCCCAAGTACTGCAAACAAGAAGGAGGAGGAGGATGGGAAGGAGGAGGAAGAGCTGAAGGAGAAGAGGCTAATAAATAAATCAGCACAAACAGTGGTTTTCCTAAAAACCAAAGTTAGGGAAATAAATGAAAATGCTGGTAATGTGAAAAAAAAATTAACCTCACTATCAAAGAAATTCAAAAATAAAACAGCAGGAAGATACCTTCAGTTAAAAATAAAAATTATGGTAACACTCGAGGCTGGCCAGGATGAAGCAGAAAGGATGTGCCCATGTGAACACAGCTGGTGAAGAGTGTAAATTGGATTAACTTCTAGAAAGCAATTTGGCAATATGTATCAAGAGCCTTTAAAATGTTTATACCTTTTGATTCAGTAATTCCACCTCTGGGAACCTATCCTATGAAAATAATCTGAAATGCAGGCAAAGGTTTATGCTCAAAGATATTCTTCAAAGTGGTATTATAAACAGACTAGCAGCCCAATCATTAAATAATGCTTAAATAATGATGGCGCATATCACACTGGATTGTAGCCATCAAAAGGAATTCATAGAGGGAATTTTTAAGCCCTTGGAAAAGCCTGTGATATAACCTTAATTATCTCAAGGCCTTATATACATATGACATGACTGTATACACTTTTAAACCATAGGCAGGAAAAAAAATAAATTAAAAATAAATCAAGGTTATGGGCTTGGGTTGTGGCTCAGTGGTGGAGCACTCGCCTCGCATGTTTGAGACCCTGGGTTCGATCCTCAGCACCACATAAAAATAAATAAATAAAATGGGGGTATTGTGTCCAACTACAACTGAAAAGTGGATATTGTAAAAAAAAAAAAAAAAAAAAGATAAATCAAGGTTAAAAATGGTGGTCTGTGAGTGGCTGGATTCTGGCGGATATTTTTGTTTCTTTTTACTCCATTTCCAAACTTTAGACAATGGGTTTATGTTTTTAGAATGAAGGAAAAGGAAGTGTAAGACCTATTCAGGGAATGACAAGGTGTGGGAAACGCTCATATGTTTGTGAAGCTGTACAGTGGGAAGCCCGGTGTGAATGGAACACGACCCATTGGTTGAGGGAGACTTTACAGGTTTTTAAATTTGCTTAATCTAAAGCTGCGATGGACTTTGATTGACCAGGCTCTCAGCTGCTTTAGTCTGTGATTTCAGCTAAATTTGAGTTAGATGGTGTATTAATTTCCTATTGCCATTTTCTGAAGTAGGCCTGGGAGTGAGAGTAATAAAGACCTACCTGTGTTTAATTATCACAAAAGTGGCGAAAATGCTTTGGAAATGAAATCACCAAGCAGATGTGAAGCAGAACTTTTCTTATTACCCTAAACAATGTAGTCTGTTTTTCATTTCTATAATGAAATAATGAAGGCAGACTTCTTTATAAAGGCAGGAGGTTTATTTAGGTCACAGTTTATTTAGTTCACAACTGGAAGTCCAAACTGCATGGCACAGACTCTGGCAAGGGCTCCCCATGGCTATATCAGGTCATGGCAGGAGCACACTGTATCTGTGTCTATCTGCTCTCATTTCCTTTTTTCAAAAAGCAAGCAGGATTGAAACATGGGAGCTCTACCCCAATGACCTAATCTAACCAGTTTCCAAAGGCCCTGCTTCTAAATCTTAGTGGGTTAAATTTCCACCCTCTTAATAACATTAACATATGTCTCCCGCATGAGCTGCGGGGAAGGGGACAAACCTAGCAATATCTTTGCCCTGAAAGAGGGGCAGAGAGGATATGCAATGTCATTGAGCTTCCCCATTTCTTCCTACAAAGTCGAGATAATAAAGTCTCCCTGTCCTGGTCCTTACAAGACTTAGTGTCAGCAGGTATTGTGTCTGTTGTGCCTTTGATTCCTGGGACATACCCCACAGCACCCCAGCACAGCCCCATAGGCAGCACCTGGGGAAAGTTCAGCCCCTCTGCTCCATCAGAGGAGGCTGAGCTTCCCCTAAACAAGATTACCAGGGAAGCGTTCTACCTGCCAGCTTCCAGTAGGACCCAACTGAAATGTGGAACATTGACCCACAAAATTAAAGCTGTAATTTGACATCTTGGCTTTTTGAATGAGCAGAAGTCTCATACCTTCCCTTGGTATTTTCATCCTGCATGTTATCTGAGGGTATTCGGGATAGAAAGAAAGTGAGTTTTCATTATGCATAACCCTGAACTTAGCATTCTAAACTATTTCATGTCTTAGGTTGTCTCAAGGCACAGGGACACATAGGTGGCATTTTTCCTTCCCTGTAAGGAAGAGAAGCATAGATGTAGCAATATCAGAGAACTATAAAGACTAGTCACAAAACCACACTAAAGAACTGAGAAGTTGATCTAAAGCTGCAATGGACTTCAGTTGACCAGGACCTCAGCTGCCTTAGTCTGTGATTTCAACTGCAGTTGGGTTTGGATGGTGTATTAATTTCCTATTGCTGTTGTAAAGAACTACCACAAACTTAATGGCTTAACGCAACACACATTTATTCTCTTACAGTTCGGGAGGTCAAAAGTCTGGACCCAGTTTCACTGGGCTAAAGGCTCACTGTAGGATGGGCGGGGATGGTTCTTCTGGGGACACTAAGGAGGATCCAAGTCCTTGCCTCTCCCCACTTCTCTAGGCCTCCTGCCCCATGTGACTCATGGCCCCTTACTCCCATTACTCCAACCTCCTGCTTCCAACGGGACATCCTCTCCCTTTTACTTTCACTCTCTTGCCTCTCTCTGATGAGGACCCTTGTGTCCCCACTGGGCCCACCCAGATAATCCGGGAGAATCTCTCCACCTAACAAGCCTTACCCACATCGGCAGAGTTCCTTTTACCATAATGTTCATATTCATCTTAGGTTCTGGGGATTCCGATGCAGCTGTTTGGGCCTATTAGCCGGCTGACTCCAGAGAGATGCCTTCTACGCAGGCCCAGCTAGAGCTGGTGAAGGGCCAGAGGCTTGGTCAGCTTGATGGAAAATATGGAAACTTGTCCATGAATTCCAGAGCCAGGCTGAATGGAGCCAAGGCCAAACAAGTGTAGGGAAGAATGTGTGAAGGTTGTCGCAGGTGGAACCTGTGGGCTGGACCTGGATGGCTAGCACATTCTAGGGTGCACCATCCCATGACCATCACACAACCCTGCAGCTCAGGTGATTGTTGAGGCGCCAGCTAACATGGCAATGGAGCTAGAAAACGAGGCAGAAGGTTAGGCAGCCTTCTTAGAGGATCAGCTAAGGTGGGGGCTCTACCTACTCATCTCCAGGGAAGGCAGAGGCTTCTGGACCCCATGCCAACAAAGAGCTGGGTAGCAGGAGACACCAGCAAGGCCTCTGCCTGGTGCTGCTCAGGCAAAGCCATCGACTCAGTCAGCAGACGGCTCCTCTCTATAGGCTGGATCTATGGGGCCTGCATCGACTCACGTGGTCAGAGGCTAATTAATTATCCTAATGCATCATGCTTAGCATAGAAGCTAATAACTGCTAATAAGTTCATTATAACTCACCTCCTCTCCTTTCCCTCATGGATAATATGATTTATCTAAGAACTTCAGAATTGGAATAAATCTTAGCGATATAGTCCAAATACCACCTTTTGGAGGAAAGACAGAAGCCAGATAGACAAGGGACTTGGTCAGCCTCACACAGACATTCATGGAAGAGCCAGTCCAGGTGGAAGGTCCGACTCTCACAAGGGTGTTCTTTGCATTTCACAACAGAAGGTGGTGTATGTCTCTAGAATTCACTCAGAAAGTCACACTGGGGTCAAGGACAGGGAAGAGATAGGTGGCCTCAGCTGGTGCCCTGAATTTGACCCTGAGGATAGAGCTGACTGTGCAGATGAGATGCCACCTGGAGGCTGACCACCTGGCACACGACACAAAAGCCATGGGTCTGCGGACCCCAGAGTGTTTGGGGAAACTGGACCAAACATCAACCACCAGCTACTCACCGTTGCTGGGCTGGGAGATCCCCAGCAGGCTTGGGCATGTGTAAGGGCCTTTGACTTCCTCTCAGCCTGCTGGTCTTGACCTTGGGTATGGCCAGGTTGAGGTGCAGGTGACACAGTCGCCCTTGGGCTGTGAAAGGCAGGGCAGGGTCAGGCCCTCCTCCAGCCTTCTCTCAGGGCAGCCAGTGCCTGGAGCCACCGAAACTGACAAGGAATGTGTGTCTGTGTGCTCTCCAGGAACATCCCCAGGCTCCAAGATGGCCCTGCAGAGTTCCTTCACATGTTGGAATGGGACAGTCCTCCAGCTCGGGCAGGCCTGTGACTTCCACCACGACTGCGCCCAGGGAGAAGACGAGGGTCACTTATGCAGTGAGTAGACGGGGACTGCCCCACCCTGGCCCATACCCTGTGCCTCTCCTGACCCTGTCACCCCAAGCATGTGTGCTTGGACAGCCTTCCTGACATCCAGTGACACTGGTGACTGCTCTCCTGGCCACACAGAGTGTTCCAGAGATGGAGCCACGAGGTGTGGTCTAGGAACTCACGGTGCTCTGTGGCCTGCGCTAACATCCATTAAAAATCAAACAAGATCCTGTAAGTTATGCTCTCAGCATCCTTAAGGCCCAGAGAAAGCACGCAAGGTCAGCCCTACCTCTGTCCTGTGACTTTAGCAGCCCTCTCTGCCCACTTCCCATGCTCTCCCAGCCCCATCTGTCAGCAGCCACCTGCCACTCTCAAACCCCCCATCCTCTGTGCACCCCAAATCCAGCCACATCAAACCATTTCTCAGCTGTCTCATTCCTCCCTGGGTTTGTACATGTGGTCTCCCTTGCCCAAAGCATCCTGTCCCCTCCCAAGTCACTCCCACTTTTTCAAGACCACCTCAAGAACCAATTTTAAAAAACTTCTGACCATCCCCCAAAATACAACTGGGTCTTCTTCCTTCAGATCCTTTCCCCTCGACTCAGTATATCCTGCTTTCATAATTATTTCCCTTACTTTTATTAATAGTTTTTTTGAGATAAAGTTCATAGACCTACACCCCTTTAAAGTGTATATACAGTTAATATTCCTTAGTATTTATGGTTATAGGGCTGTACAACCATTACCACAATCTAACTTTAGAACATTTTTAACACTCCAAAAAAGGAGCCCCTTGCAATCTCTCCCCAGTTTCCTCCAACATTCCTGCCACTAGCCCTAACCAACCAAACATTTTCTGTTTCTTGTAGATTTGCCTATTGTGAGTATTTCATAGAAATGGCTACATACACTATGTGATCTTTTGTGATGAATTTCTTTCACTTAACATTTTTTGATGTTCATCCATGTTGTGGCATATATCACTTCTTCATTTCTTTTTGCTGAAGAATAATGTTGCCTTGGAGAGATAGACCACATTTTTCTTATCCATTCATTTGTTCATTGGCATTTGGGTTTCCAGTTTGGGGTCATTGTGAATAACGCTACTGTGAATGTTCACATACAGTTGTTGTATGGACATGGTGTTTCAGTCCTAGGAATAGAATTTCTGGGTCATGTGGTAAAACTCTGCATTGAACATCTGAGAAACTATTCAACCTTTCTCCAAAGCAGCTGAACATCACACATGCCTACCAGCAATTTATGAGGGTTCCAGTTTCTTCACCTCCTTGCCAACACTTGTTATTATCTGTTCTTTTATTTTAGCCATTCTAGTAAACATGGATCCCTTCTGTTTCATGGAGATGATTTCCATTGTCTCTCTACGGGCAGTTGGGTCTGGTCATCTTTCCCACCAGTATCCCTCATGATTCTTGGTACAGTGTAGGTGCTCACTGACTCTTGGATGATTGAAAGGAATGAATGAATGAGTTGGGAAATTTGAGCTGTATAAAAGGAAAGTGAGTTTTGGCCACACTGGTATTTAGGAGCAGAGTGGAGACCCAGTCACCACTCACTCTACATGAACACAGGGCTCCTGGCAGCTGCGTCCCCTGAGGTCACTCCTGCAGAGCCAGAGAAACTGCAAGTGCTTATAGAGCACCTATGCTGAGCTAGGAAATGGGGTAAATCCTGGAGCAGGACAAGTATGGGTTTTCTGTCCTCAAAGCTCTAAAAACCCAAAGCAGGTGTAGAATGTTTTTGATGTTCATTCCTGGGCCCCGGCAGGAGCAAATGCCTTACCTCTCAGACACTCAGACCCTAAGACACCACGGGCCTATGAAGAAGTTTGCAAAATAGCTTTAACATCTTAACAGTGTCACCCAAGTCAACTGGACTCCTTGCAGGGGAAAGGTTTTCAATTATATTCACTTAATTGAAGCCATAAAGACATTCATTTTTCAATTTTAAAAACCTCATTTTTGTATGAAGCTTTCAAATGAAGTTTTGCAATTATAACAGAATTGCTTTTGCAGTGTATTTTTAGATAAAATTCAGTGAAGAGTTGCAGGAAGTGCTTGGTTTGTCCCATAGTTTCTGCTCCTGGCCTTTCTCGGAGTTTTTACCACACATGTGGCCTGAAATGCAGGCTGGCCAGCCCACAATGCTTGCAGCAGTAGTCTGTCTGAGCCTCTCTAGTTAATTTGTGTCCACAGTATTCCAGCAGTGCCTCTGAGCTGTGTGATTTTGCAATTGCCTTTAAAAAAAATTTTTTTTTGATACCCACTTCCCAACAGATCAGGCAGGCCATGCCCTGATTTACAAATGGGAAAATGAAGGCACAGAGAAGGTAATTGATTTGTTCAGGGTCACACAGCAGGTCTAGGACAGAGCTGTGATTAGAGCACTGAGCCTTCGGGATCCAGCCCATTAGTGTGAGCTCAGGGCATTTCCCCGCCACTTCAGAGGTTGCCATCATGAATTTCCAGGGCCAGTTCCGAGCTTCAGACAGCTTGACTTGGGTACAGAGGGCAAGAGCCTGAGGCTCAGTGGCCTTTTCAACCACATTTGAAAACCTGTTCTAACCAGCTTTCAGAGTGACAGCTCAACCCTGGACAATCCCTACCCCCACCCCCAATAATTCCTTTGCTACAGAAATCAGTTGCTAGGAGGAGAGGTAGTCCAGTCTTTTCCCACTGTGTTCTTGGCAGAACTCCTTGTGAATATCTCTTTCCTTATGTGCACGCTCTGGTCCCTGGCATCTTTGCTGTTTTTCCCCGTCACACTGTTGATGCCGGTCACCATCACCATGAGGATAACAACAGTCATAATGCGGCTAACATTTATGGAGTGTTTACTATGGGCCAGGAGCTGCTCAGAACGCTAACTCATTTCATGCTCACCACAGTCCCCGGCGATGCTCTGACGCCCATCTCAGGGATAAGGAAGCCGGTCCATGCCCAAACTCACCCAGAGGCTGAGCACTGACTCAGACGCAGGCTGACTCCAGAGCCCACACTCTGGACCACTGAGACTCCTCTGTTCCATGAGTCTCAGCATTTGGCAGCGCTAAGCACTAAACCTAGCTACAGACTCATCCAGGACAGAGGGACCAGGAAAAGTCAGAGAGGTCCAGGTCTCTGCTACCAGGTCTCCCTTCTGTGAAGGAGCAAGTCAGGATCAGATCATTAGCCTTCACTATCCAGGTCTCAGTTTTCTCATCTAGAACATAAGACCTTTTTCAACATTTTCAATTAAAATTTTTACCAAATCCAAGTGAGACATCCCAGACCCTGTAACCCATGGAAGGGTGTCTGCTGGATTCCTGGAGTGTCCAACCAATAGCCTCAGTGTCATGTGGTTCCCCGGAAAGGGGGCAGGTATCCCCACTTCCTTCCCTGACAGTCCAGAGCTCACAGCTATTACAGACAGGTCATTGCCCCTCCCTGGACTCAATAATCTCATCTGTTTTGTGGGGATGATCTTCCTGCCAGGCAAGAACAGTTTTTTAAAAGTTTATTTCTTTATTGTAAAATAAAACATGCTGGTGGTAAAATACTTGGGAAATCTAGAAAAGTGCACAGGAGAAAATAACTATTGCCCATAATCTTCCCTCTCAGACATTCAGAGATAACCATAATATTTTGATGTATTTCTTGTAGCATTTTTCCCATGACTCCATATTTTCAAGGAAATGTATAACACATATTTATCAAAAATGTTAACACAGTTGTCACACAGAGAGGAAAAGAAGTAGTGTCATTTGGCCTGGAGTTTATGCTTGGCAGCTCCTGTGGCTGTGGCTGAGGTCACATCTCTGTGACTCTACCAATTCGTCTCTCTTAGAGTGGAATCAGGTGTCATCATTGCCAAATGTTGTGGGATTGACTGACCCACACACAGCCCGGCTTGCCATCCAGCCAGTGACATACCTGGCTGCAACCCAGAAAGGGGGTGGGCAAGAGCAATGCTTCTTGAATGTCAAGGTGCGTGGGAATGGCCTGGAACGCTTGTTAACATGCAAATCGAGTCAGTGGGCTGGATGGCACCTCAGATTCCACACCTCTAACAGTTCCACAGGTCAAGTAGCCACGCTGGTCCCCGACACCATTTTGAGTGACAAGAGATTAAAAGATAGACCCTCCCCTCCCATTTCATCCTGTAAGTACCAAAGCACTGAGTAGGTGCTCAGAGTGAATGAGAAGAGGGTCATCAAAGAATGAGTTGAAGCTGGGCGTATGCCTATAATCCCAGAGGCTCGGGAAGCTGAGGCAGGAGGATCACAAGTTCAAAGCCAGTCTCAGCAAAAGGGAGACACTAAACAACTCAGTGAGACTCTGTCTCTAAATAAAATACAAAATAGGGCTGGGGATGTGGCTCAGTGGTTGAGTGCCCCTGAGTTCAACCCCTGGTACCCCCCAAAATAAAAGGATGAGTTGACCCTGTTAGACCCAACTTTATGAGCCAACCTTCCACTGAGCCGTTGGCCTTAGCATTGATTTCCCAAACTGGGTCTAATCAACCGGGGGTCTTTGTTTTGACGCCCCTCCCCACCGGCTCCCTCCGGGGTGGCCTCTTGCTGAGCATGGCTGCCCTGCTAGGCTTGAGGTCATGGGAATCCTCAGCTCCTCTTCCTCCCATCAGGGTCTTAATTGCCACATCAAGGGTCCATGGACCTGCCTTGCTATGTTGCCTGCCCCCTCTGGCTCATTCAATCAGCCAAAGAGAAATAGGGCTTCCACTCCCAGCTTACCCTGCCCCCTAGGCCAGCTAGGACAAAGATGGGCTTCCAGAAGACAGAGAATGTCCGGCTTTCCCCGTTCCTGCCCTGGTGGGAGACATGGCAAAGCCACCACATCTGCAGCCTTGATGAGGCCTGTCCAGAGGCCACCAAGAGATGTGTGTCTGTCCCTCCCCAGGTAGTGTTTGAGCCCTACCCTGATGAGGGCCCCTCACTCAGGCGTGAATGATAATTAAGAATACTACCACCATTTTATATTTGCACAACTCTGTTTACAAGGTATTTCCACACTCCCTTATTTTGACCTAAAACCTGTCCTGTGAAGCAGATACTAATATTACCCCATTTCACAGGTAAGGAACCCCAGGCTCTAAAACAGGAAGGGACGGTCCTAAGGTCACACAGTAGGCACTATGACCCCTAGTCACTGCAAGGCTAGGACTGGAGCCCTATCAGTCCAGATCTCAGTGCAACTGTGGTGCCGGTACCCAAAAGTCAGGTTCCGTTCTCCCTCCAGCTCCTGAAGGGGTCAGGAGGGAGTGATAGGTTTGCAACCTCAGCTCATCCTGCCCCCTTCTCCCACCCGCCCATCGCCTGCCAGAATCTTCCATTGTGGTCTTTGGTTTCTAAAGCACCCTTGTGAAAGACGCTCTGTGGAAGGTCACTTCCCGACACCAGTTGGTTTATGCAGAAGAAGTGGATGAGGGATCCCTTGAGGGGGGGAGTAAAAAATAAGACAGGAAGATCTCCTTAGCTTTTGGATTTTTAATCAGAGGAACATGCGGGATGCGGGGGGGAAATGATTTCTTCAGGGGGGTATAAATGGAAAGAGATGCTCAAAGTCAGTGACGGCCTGTTTTAATTTATAATGCTGCCTCTGTGAAATGCACAGAGAATCGAGGGGAAATGAGAATAATTCACTAAGGTGCTGTCATAGCCAGGAAGCGGTAGGGCCCTCTTTGTCAGCCTGCGGCTGCCAAGAGGCTGAGACAGAGGAAGGACAGAGCGAGCTGTGCATCTCTGCTAGAGAGCTCCTTCCCGCACGTGGGGATGTAGCCCTGCTTCTCCACACCATGGCCTGCAGTCGTTGGGTGCTGTTGGAACAGCATGTAAGGGCCTGGAATGGCCCAGTAGCTCCTGGGACTGAGTTTCCAGAGCTGTTCTCAGAGGAAGGTGGAGAAAAGTGGGCTCTCTTTAACCCTCTTCTCCTTTCCTCCTCCTTCCATGGGAGGCTAAGAATCATGGACCAGAAGGCTGACCATGGTCTCTTTCATGGGCCTGAGTTCAGTCTGGTGTAGAGAGGATTGTGGACCCATCCTGCTGAGCCAGCAGATGAGACAGAAGCTGCAGGACTAGGGATTGTGAGGCCAGGTTATGCTGCAATAATGATCCATCACCAAACTGCAATGGCTTCCAGAACCCGACCATTGAGGATCAGGGTGGGAGGGATCTCCGCTCCACAGGATCACTCAGGGACCCAGGCTGAGGGAAGTCCTGTTGTCATCCTAGTGTTTTGACTAGGCACCCTTAGAAATAAGAATTCCTCAGCTGCTGAGGCAGGGAAAGAGAGGAACTGAAGGTTTATACACAAGGGCTTTTCACAGCCTCATCCAGAGGAACCACTCACCCTTCAAGGCCTAGAACTAGTCGTATGGCTTCAATTTACTGCTAGGGAAATAAGGCAAGCAAGTGGAAGGTTTAGAACAATGTGTGTCTCAGCACTCAGAGGTTATTTGAGATTTGAGATACCCAAACCAAGCCCAGCTAGCACTACCGACTACACCGCGCTCTCTTCATTGTGTCAGCCATTAGAGATGTATTCTAGCCACGAGCAGTGGCACACTCCTATAAGCCCAGCAGCTGTGGAGGCTGAGGCAGGAAGACTGCAAGTTCAAAGTCAGCCTCAGCAACTTAGCAAGACCCTATCTCAAAATAAAACAAAAAGGGATAGGGATGTGGCTCAGTGGTTAAGTACCCCTGAGTTCAATCCCCAGTACAGAAGAAGAAGAAGAAGAAGAAGGAGAAGGAGAAGGAGAAGGAGAAGGAGAAGGAGAAGGAGAAGGAGAAGAAGGAGAAGGGGGAGGGGGAGGGGGAGGGGAGAGGAAAGAAAAGAAAGAAATGAAATGTATTCTAGAGATCTGCTCATTGCCTTTTCCTGGGATAACATTCACAGTGGATCCATATTAAAAGCACAGAATCCAGAAGCTAACAATCTGGATTCTGTGCTCTTCCAATTCCAGCTGTGTTACCTGCTAGCTGCCCAGTCCTGTTCAGGTGTTTTGACGTTTCAGAGCCTCTGCTTTCTTGTGTATAAAAACTGGGCTGATATGACCCATGCTGTGGAATTGTTATCATTACTATTTTATTTTCTGAAAATCAGGAAACTGTGAACCAGCAAATACACAAGCAGGGGCTTGAGCCTTCTCCTCATTACAGTCAGCATCATTAGGCAGTCAGCATTCTGACTGGGGAGCTGTTATTGATGAAGAGAATTTGGTCATGCCTGGCTAACTTGGCTTGACACTGGCATATTTTTGCCTTTGGCAGTCCTGGAAGTGACTGTGTTCCTGTGCTTTCTCTCTCCACAGGTAAACTCCCTGCTGGTTTCTACTGCAACTTTGAGCATGGCTTCTGTGGCTGGACCCAAGGCACACTCTCACCCCATGTGCCCCAGTGGCAGGTCAGGACCCTAAAGGACGCCAGGTCCCAAGACCAGCCAGGTACCCCTCTCTTCCCTCCTTCCTGATGTCTATTCCAATGTCCATGTGGACTGATGAGAGACTTAGAGCTCTACCCCACCCTCCAGGGTGCCTGCCCAGCGCTTGCTGAGGATGCTCACACACAATCCCCTCCTCCTTCCTGCTTGGACTTTAGAACAATTAAATCTGGCCAAGCTCAATATCACCTTTTGTTACTCAAAATGAGAACTTTAGTAAAGGATTAAACTGAAAGATAGAAGTGACAATAATAATCCATTTTTTTCAACAAGTGTTTGAAATGTTGACTCCCATCTCCACAGCACTGATACCTCCAAACTGCCCTTCAGTTCCAGGCATATAAATGTCCTGAGAGTTAGGGAAAGCCATAGCCCCCCTCTATGACTGAGAAGATGGAGGCACAGCAGGCCTTGAGTCATTTGCCAGGGTTGTGCCCTGGAAACTGTGCCCCTGCATCTGGTTCATTCCCTGAGGCCCAGCCTCTATAGTCATCCCCATCCCTGACTTTAACTGGCAAATCCTATGTTACCCTCCTCACACACCTTCTTGACTGCCAAAAGAACCAAGGACCTCCACACAGCCAAGAGATAGCCACTCACACTTCGATTTAGAGACAGAGCCCCGGCAGGGCATGGGATCAGAGAGGGTCTGTGGGCAGCACAGCTCCCACAGTCAGTTTACTAGAAAGGCCAGGCTATCTAGCCATGGCCCAGCCTTGGCCTATACCTGGTCACTTGGGCAGGCCCTGATGCCCACCTCTGTGCAGCATAGGACTGGCAGGGGAGGGGACTCCCTCCTCCCCTCCCCCACATTTTCCTTCTCTTTTTAGAACTAGAGACCCTCTTACCAAAACCCTTCTCTTTCCAAGCAAAGATCGTACATCCTATGGATTATTTTAAGAAATAGTAATAAAAAGTATGTGAGAGGACAATATCCAGATCAACCATGAAGGATCCCAGAGCCCACACAGTTCTGTTTTCCGTCTTCAGAGCTAGCTGCATTGGAGTGAGCTGGCTTTGGGCCAGGATGCTGTCACAGTGGCCCCATTAGAGAGAAGGCTGAGTTACTACAGCCATGGGGGGAGATCTGTAGGGGTCCCTCACCAGATGTGGAGGCGCAGGAGTTCCTACTTCTCCCAGTCGCCTCACACACAGCACCCTATCTATGGAAGGAGCAGAGAAGAGAAAGGGAGCCCAGGATCAGATGTGAGCTTCAGGTCTGCTCCCGGTTTGGCAATTCCCCCTCCAGCACCCACAGTAGATAACCACCTGGCCCTTGTTGGATACCACTGGTGACGAGTCTCCCACAGCCTCCTGGAGCACCAATTCCATTGTTTAACAGCTCTGAATCACAGACCAGGTTTCCTTGGCTCAGGGAAGCTCCACCTCTGAATTCTACTCATGGGAAGTGACTTTCCCACAGAATAAAAATACCCTTGTCCCAGATTGGCAGGCCTTCAAATATTCGCAGACAGCAATTGTGACTTACCTACCCACGTGACAGCTTTTCTTTCCCCAGTCACATAACCTCAGCTCCTTGAATCTGCCTCATGCTTGCTAAAATCTCTGGCCTGTCCTGGTAACTTCTCTGGACCCACCTGAATTTTTTATTTGGTAGAATTCAACAATTGACTTTGTTACGAGATGTTGAAAGGTAGAAATGAAGGACTAAAGCCGTGCTTGGTGTGCCACAGGCCCCTAAAAAGTTGTGAGGTCACTCTGACTCCCATCTCCACGGCACTGATACCTCCAAACTGCCCTTCAGTTCCAGGAGGTTTAGAGACGTTTCTTCCTGCCACCATGTGGGGTCAGCCCCTTATGGTCTCCCAGCTTTCCAGGCCAAGCATGCTGAAACAAACACAGGAAATGAGTCTCCCTGGGCAGGACATGGGCCACAGGAAGACTTGGGTTCCAGAGCAAGGAGAAGAGAGTGAAGGTCATAAAGAAAAATGGAAGACTGGCCAGTCATGGGGAGTGTCGGGCTGGGGAACCCTGGTGCATCAGGGTTAAGTCCTGAGGACTGGGAGTGTAGTAACCAGGTATATGGTGCTGTCATAGACAATTGGGAATGAAAGTTTTTGCATGAGCTAGGGCTGTTGACAATAACAAGTGAGCCTCCTGAAGTAAGAAACCAATGTCCTCAAAGACATTTCTAGGCTAGATTTTAAAAAAAAAAAAATGCATAGTCTGTTAATTTTGCACTTCCTGGGCCCTTTGATTCAAGAAAATGGTATTTGAGATTCTTCTCCTCTCTCCCCCAGGCCACGCCCTGTCGCTCAGCACCACTGATGTCCCCACTTCTGAGAGTGCCACAGTGACCAGTGCTACCTTTCCTGCGCCAATTAAGAACTCTCCGTGTGAGGCAAGTCTCAGTGTTCCTCTAGTTCTCTCTTCCAGATGAACCCACACAAGAAAGGAGCCTGCATGGCTAGGCTGGTTGATTTCCTGGCAGGACAAGAAAGCCATTTTGCTATGTTTTAGGCATGTGGCATCCAACAACATGCTAAACCCCATCTGCAGAGAATCTTACCTTCAATACCCAGACTCAGCTGCACTGAACTATTCACAGTAGGACCTTAATTTAAGCAAACCCAGAAAAAATTTCCCAAGGCATAACAGGGAAGGGTAACAATGATTTACAGAAGACTTTTTACTGAACCTTTTTTAGAAATATCGAGCTTTCTTATAATACATTTCAAATATTATGAAGCATCAAAAGTTTGATTTACATAAATTTCTCTAAGATATCAGGGGCATTCTGTTGAGGATCAGAGGCCTGAAGTCATGTTCCTTCACATACAAAGGTCATATCCTCAAGAGGCCGAGAAAGGCACTTAAGACCCCAACGTGGCACAGTGATTAAGTTCATGGATTCCAGAATCAGTGACCTGAGTATGAGACAGGCTCCATCCCAATTGGCTGTACACTTCAGTTGAGCAGTTCATTGACTTCCCAGGGCCTCAGTTTCCTCACCTACAAACACTTGATAGTGCTTGGCCCCAAGAGGTAAGAATTAAATGGGTTAATATATGTTAAAGGCTGAGATGAGTATCTGACACAAAATTGAGTGTTCCAATAGTTCAGCCAACAGTGCCTTGGAATCCTGTCTACACATTCAGAAGGAGAATGGAGAAAGAAGAGAGCATCAGCAAAACATCAGACTTCAAGCTCTCAGAGGGCAGGCCTGGGGCTTCTTTGTACTGCCCCATGGCACCTGCATCTCACATATCATAGAAATCCAATATGTAGCTCAGACTCGGCCAGTGCCCTCTTTTGGGAGATACCTAGGAAAAAAATCCCTATCTGACTTGGTTTGCAAAATAGCTCCACCCCCTCTGACCAATTTTTTCCATTCAAGTTGTGGACATTATGGAAGTTGGTAGCTTCACTTCCCCTCCTTTGGCTGGTAGAAATCTCAGAGATGAGAGGCTCTGGCCAGCAGAGGCACAGACAACAGGACTCCCCCTTCTCTGAGATGAAATTCAAGCTCTCCAGTTTGCTTTGAAATGAAAACTCACAGGCATAAAACAAATAAGAATGAAAAAGTTGTGTAAATGAATTTTTTCAATTAGAGGAATGGTCAAATTAAAGTTGAGGCTCCCCCTTAGTAAGTAAAATAGGACTTTATGATATGTAGTTTGTCGATGCCCCACTCCTGGTGATTTTACAACTCAACATTTGCCCCCTCTTCCTCACCAATTTCTAGTTTATGTTATCTTACTACATTTTATGGGTCTCTGAGCCACCTTAAATCCTTTTTTGGAAGAAGTCTGGGCAGAAATAAAGGGATTCATTAAATCAAATTGTATTTGAGAAACCATGCTATCTGATGCAGATGGTAGAATTCGAGTCATTGTTGGTATTTCTCAGATGTTTCAGAGCAGGTGCCTAGAAAGGAGGGCTTCTTAAGAGAAAATCTTAACCAGGGACAGATGGTTGGCCCACCTGAGAGGACGGGAGAAGCCTTAAAAGCATTTGGTCTTAAAATTTATTCTTCACTGGATTTAATATAAGCCTAATTTCAGAAAAAGAAATGTCAAGGCAAAAGTGATATTTTTCTGATACTCCATCACTTCTGTAATAACCTTTGCATTGATCAATAGCTGAAGCAGGTGTGTTCTCTTACTGGTCTGCTTTATGTTTCTTGTGGTCACATTTGCTCTAGGCTATTTCTACTGTTTCCTGCCCTTTTTCCAGAATTTGGCTCAGCAGGTAAAATGAAGGGAAGGGAGTGAGTCCATCCCACATTCACATTATTCATATTTATATATATATTTACCTTCACATTATTTCACATTCAAGTTTTCAGGCCATTTGTCTGATGTTGATGGGCCTTTGAATTCCCAATGTTGGGAGCAATGTTTTTAGAAAACAAAATGAATAAATAACCAAAGTAGAAATATATATTTTGGGTTTATAAGCCCCACCATTTATTTGATTCAAAGCAAAAAGTTGATTTTCTTCTCTCAAGTTAGCCAAACTCCAGTGGTAGGGAAATGGATGTAGCACTTCTATCGGAGACTGGGAGAGGTTATCTCAGACCCCTTCTCAGCCCTCCAAAGGGTCTTCATTGGCTGTGTGGCTTGAGTGCAGAAAAGTGAATGCTAAATAGGGCCAAGGATGGAGGTTCCTAACGAGGGTCTGAGCAGGGACTGGCAGCTGGTCTACCTGAGCGCTAGGGCGGATGCCCACCATGGAGTATCTTCTCTAAAACAGATGAGCCCTGATCTCCAGGAAATGAATGTGTGGCAGATATCCCAAAATGTTCCTCCATGAAACCCCACAATCATTGGTGAGCTCTCATAGAAGAACTGGTGTCGTCATCAATGAATTTCCAGGAACAAGCTCACTATTAAGTTTGTTTCTCCACCTGCCATCACTTGGAAAGTGTGATAAATGAGGATTCTCGAGCCCCACCCTGGACCTCCTGAGTGGCACCACTAAGTGCAGCTGGGACTCTGCATTTTCAACCCTAACCCTTGGTAACTTGGTTGTGATTTTTGAGATTTTTCTGGCCCATAGGTGTGCTTGCCAAATATGGCTGAAATTCATTCTGGGGTCCATCAGAGAGTTTCCCTTCACTACATGTGTCCCCAAATAGTGCGACATAACTCGACTTTCAGAAAGATGAACCTGAAAACAGGCTAGAAATGATAGATCAGAGATAGAAGAGATGAGAAACTGAAAGATCAGACACAGCCAGGGTGCACCTTGGGTCCACCCCAGCTTCTGGGGCATTCCAGATGCAGGCCAGCTCCCACCTCCTCCCTCCAGCTGCCTGCAGCCACTGCTGCCACCTCCCCCGCCAGCCGGCTGCAGCAGACACTGCCTCCTTCCTTTCTCTGCACAATTGCACATGGGGCATGAATATTTAAAGACCTTTGCCTCGCCCAGCCACAAACAGAGCATTGTGAGGTCTTTTTTTCTTTTTTTTCCCCCTCCCCACACGCTATTCTCTGCAGGAAACTGAGGAGCCCCTTACAATGTATTCTGATTTTGTTTTATTTTTATTTCACCGATCTCCAGTTCAAATAATTAAAGTTGCCACCGGGGAGGGGAACCTTGCCGTGGCTTTCATAGGCTTGCGCGTTGTCAGACCTGCTCAGTCCTCCTTGGCTTTGAGACACCCTGGATGTGTCTAGCATTGCAGCTGCTGGTAATAAAGAGGATGCAGGCGAGGAGCAGAGGAGCAGGGGCCGTCTGCGCCCCTCCCCCTGCCTTTCACACACCCTGGAAGCTTGACTGTCTCAACAAGCCCCGTGTGGTTTGTAATTCTGTTTTATTTGAATAGCCTGCCTGTGACTAGAATAATTTAAACCATGTTCTCAGGCCAGAACAAGGCCGGGGGGGGGGGGGGGGGGGGGGGGGAGGAGGGGGAGGGGGAGGGGAGTGGAAAAGTAGCCTTCCCTCATTTTCTTTCCTCTCAAAAACCTGGAAGCGGTGTTTCTCCCTGTGAGCTGCAGGAATACTAGGGATCCAGGAAGTGGGTTGTCACCCACCATTTTAATGGTGGTCAGTTCCCAACTGCTGGTTTTCGTACCTAGCCAGAGCTAGGGCCACCTGTTCCCTCCCTGCACATACACTGGCATCCTGGAGCCCAGCCAGGACCTTCTGCCCTGATGTCAGCCCAAGCGGTGAAGAGAGAGGCTCTGATTAGCTGCAGTCATCTGCTTCATACCTGGCCGTGAGGTTCCTCCAGGTCTGCTGGCCTGGAGGGAAAGGAGACCCACACTCCGGGTCATTAAAACTAGTAAATGGGGCCCAGAGAGGTGCAGGGGAAGAGATGACATCTGGAATTGCCCTCTGCCATCCATTAAGCCCTGCTCAAAGCCCCACTGAGAAGTCCCCTATGGTGGCAGCCCTGAAGGCTGGCGGCCAGGGAGATTTTTAGTAAATTGCTCGCTGGCTGATTTTGTAAGACTTTTCAGGGTGTGGTGATCATTCCCGGAAAAATGCCTTCGTCTCCCTCCAGCCTCTCAGTGTGACTCAGTGGCAGACTAGGGTGAGAGGCACTCCCGGCTGCTGATTGGGCTTATTCAAGCTTGCCCCTGCTTCCTCCCCACCAGCAGAGGAAGAAGACTTTCCGGATGGGAAAGAGAGAGGGACTTTTCTAACTGCTGTGTTTTTAAAGTTTATTAAACTCAATGGCAAAGTCTCCTGTAGAAAAGCAAGAAAAGGGAGATATGAGTAATAATAATTAAAAGATGGCTTGAGGTGGAGGAAGAAACAAAGGCAGACTGCTCTGGCTTTAGTAGTCCCTCCCCAAAGCCCCGACAAGGTAGGCCCAGGGGGATGAGCAGGAATATTTGATTCTCTCACTTTACAGAGCACATCTACATATCTGCTATGAGTCAGGGTGTATGCTGAGCTGCCCAGACAATGGGAGCCGCCCATGTCAACAGGACAGGAAAGAAATGTACCCAAAGATCCAAACCAGCAAATACAAGCCAAGACCAAACCCAGATCCCATGGCTTTGTCACACTGCTCTGCCAGGACAGATCATTCCTTCTCAGATTAGGGGCAGTTGATGTGACACTCCACAGCATCCAGCCTCATGCTCACCCAGCTTAAAGCCCCCAACACCCCATCATGGATTCCTTACCTCTAAAGGCAGAAAAAGAACACCACCCCATGATGCCAAGGGTCACTGCTGCTCACATGTGGGACTCAAACGTTAGTTGTTCATTGTATGTAGCCCAGCGTGGTCTAACTAATGTTAGCTAATTAGGAAGGAGACGTCTACCCAGTGAAAAGGAAGCTGCCCTTCACCCTTCTCTACTCTCCCATTCTTCCCATCCCATGGCTTACTACAAGCCAGTCCCTATCAGAGTCAACCTGAAACCAGCCTCTGTCCTTATATTGTCAAACAGTGCTACACAAACACTTTGTGGTAGTTGTAGAAACCCTCTTCATGAATAGTCAGGGACCAGTGCCAAGCCAGAGGGGATTCCAGGGTAGCTTCATACACATCTCCCCTCCCACCAAGCCCAAGTCCTTTTTGTCAGGTATACAAAGACGAAGATACCCATCAGGCAGAGTTCCCATGGACAGCCAGCCTCCCTCTCCTCTGATGCTCAGACAACTTTGCAGCAACTCGTCTCAGAAATAAGACCAGCAGCAGGCCTCAGTGCTTGCCTAAATTAAGGGCAAATCCAGCTGGTCTTGCTAGGGACTTTTTATACTCACTGCCCTCTGCACATGCAGTACGTCTTCAGGAAAAGCCATTTGGAAAATGCCTTCCTCCTACACCGGGACCAGGGTCAGGATCTCCTGCTGCCTGCATGACATCTCTCTGGATTATCCACCCTCCACCCAGGAGGATGTCATTTGGGGACCAGTAGGAAGCACAGGGCCCTTCTGCTCCTGCAGGGTGATGCTGACATCTGGAGAAAGTCATAGCCAAGGTCCTCCTGGGCCTTCAGATGCACTGTCAGTTTCACAGTGCCATCTCTCCTCAAGGGGCTAGGAAGGCTCAAGTAGCTGCCTCCTTTCTGCCCCTTTGCCCAAGAGCCATGACATCTCCTCATCCAGAGGAATCCAGATGGCCAGGTGGGACCAGGGCAAAAGGAGCCTCATCAAGACAGTCAGATCTAGTGGGAAGAGCAGTGGCTTGGGGTCACAGAGACCTTGGAGGAATCCACTACTTTCTAGGTGGAATTGAGAAATTTGCCTCTCTCATCTCAGTTTCCGTGTCCTCTGCAGAACATGCAGGAGAAACAAGTGAAACAGGCAGTAAAAAGTACCCACCTGGATCTAGACATAGGTGCTTAATAAATAGCACATAGGGTTCCTGCTACCCTGTGTCTGCTAGTACCATTATTGGATTTTTGTGGCAATTCCAAGACCAATTCCACAGCCTACTCTATGCAACGAGCCTGAACCTGGAGAACTTGGCCTTTGCTCTGCCCTTGGTAGCCTGGTCATACCAGGACTGGGGTGAGGGTGGTCTGGTTCAACAACTGGGGTCCAAGGAAACAGCAGATGGGCCCCTGTCCCCACTCTCCACCATCCCCCAAAGCTCCTTCTCCACCCTGCATGGACCTGGGGAGCACTCTCTTTCAGTCCAGCAAAAGTCCCTTTTTTCCTCCTGCCCTCCCTTTCCATATTGTTCTCTAAAGATAACAATAACCATTTACCCTTAAGTAGCCCCAATATGTTGACAGAGGGGGCCTTCCTTCCCAGTCCCTTTGAGGGGAGATGACACTGTCATCCTGTGAGTCACCTTGAAGCTGACAACACACCTGAAACACTGGGTGGACCTCAGCTCTGGCACCTGCCAACACCATCAGCAATGGACATGATACTCTCAGGAAGCCTGTACCTGGGGCCTTTGCTTTGGAGGGGAAGGGAGAGGCTCAAGTGATTCTTGAGACATTTTCCAAGTGGCTTTTCCTGAAGACCCACTGAATGAGGCCCACTTTAGGTCTCCAATGGCAGCCATCCCACATACCCGTAATAATATCACCGTAGTAAGAGTTACCTTAATGTCGAGGATCACAGAGCCTCTCCACCTCCCCGTGGTTGCCCTGTGATGAGTGAAACCTTCCCTGCTCTACAGATGACGAACCTGAGCAGAGTACAACCTGACTGGCTTGGGTGAGCTCACAGACATCTAGAGGGAGGGTGACCGAGAGGGGACGCAGAAGGGCAGTGAAACAACAAGCACTGATTTCAGACCTACGGGGTGACCAGCCAAGCTAAGAGACAGACCACAGGAATCCAGAATACCTGTCAGGTGTTTATTCAACAGGAAAGTTAAGAAAGTGTTTCTGGTATGAAAGGTTCTGGTCTTCAGGTTACTTATGGAGAATTCAGCTGCATTACACTAAAAATCAAACCAAAAAGTCTTCCTTAGAGCCTTTGCAACATGGGAGAAAGAAATCTTCCCTTAGTCTGTGGCTGAGGAAAGATACTCTTACTATCTGTGGAGCCAACTAAGAGTTTTGTTTGTTGGTTGGTTGGTGCTGGGGATCAAACCCAGGGCCTCCTTCATGCTAGGAAAGCATCTACCACTGAGCTACACACCCCCACTAAGGATATATTTGTAAAATATTGATGCCCTAGTATAAGGCTGGCACTGTGCTGAACATTTCACCTTCATCTTTACATTAGCAAACAGACTTGTAAGAAATTGTGAACCCCCTTTACTGATGTTGACACTGGGGCTAAGAGCTTTATGTTCAGCCCAATGTTAACCTGCTAGTAAGTGATACAGCCACAACCTTAACCAGGTCAGTCCAACTCCAAAGCCAAATCACTGGACTTGTCTTAGGTCACAGGAGCTTCGATTCTGAGCTCTGGCCCACTCGAGCCGTCTGACTGAGATCTCAGGCAGCAAGTAAAACAGGGACAAAAATACCTGTTTTACTTGCTGCCTGAGGTTGTTGCCAGCATCAGATAAAAATGTGCAAACTCTTTGGAATCGTCACAATACTTTGCCAATGGCAGCAATTGTTGTGATTGTCCCTCTTCTTGGCTGCTAACAGGCATTGTGTGTTCTTATTTCTCTTCTCAGTCAATTAGCAATGTGGAGGCAGGTTAGGAGCATTATTTTACTAGCAGCGACACCAGGAAACCATGCCCAATAAACCCACTTAATTAATTAATTAATTAGTTGTGCAGCCCCTTAAGGAGAGGGGCTAGCAAGAAGACTCCTCATTGACCCTCAAGGATCCGACAAATGAGGCCCTACTGAGATTTCCAAGCCAAAATAATTCTTACCTCAGCATCTAGAGCTAGCAGGGCACTGGGGAGCCTAGCATTCTGTCACTACTTATTGTGGCGTGGTTGACTCTGCCAGAATACATGCTAATGGGCTCGAGTAATCAACAGCAATTGTATTTGCAGTTGGACATAATTAATTTAATACCTCTGAGCTATTCAAAATTAATACCTCTCCCATTACACAATGAAACTGAGGCATATGAAGAATTATTGTCAAGGCTCAGGGAGTGAATAAAATCTTTCTCAGCCCTTGGCACAGACTTGGGTCCCATTCAAGCGGTATGGTAATCACAGAGCCTTGTGACTCCCACTGGTGATCATTATAACACATTCACGGGTCCCAGATTCAGAGTACTCTGGTAAGAGCACAGACTCCCCAGCTGCCAGGGAATCAACATTTCTGGGGGGCTCTGGGCCCCTGAAGACACTCACATGCCTCCAGTAGCTGTCCATCAAGGCACTGGAGTTTCATTGCATAGAATGGATCTGCTCCCAGCATCATCTCCAATGCACACAGAGAAACTGAGGCACAGAGGAGACTTTTGCATCCTTTATGCTATCCTATTCTGTCTTTCTGTGAACTGTTTATTTCTAACATGGTGTTCCATACCAGCCCTTTCCAGTAGAGAACAGAACTGACATTTGTGAAATGTCTTTGCTCATGTGGGCACTGCGTCATCTAATTTGATTGAAGCCCTGCGGTGGCTCTCTAGAGAAAGCACATTGGCCCCAATTTATAGAAGAACATACTGAGATCTGAAATATTCTGTAATAAATGAAGACCAGCCCGCTCTATTCCCAAAGCCCATGCTCTGTCCACAGTGCTGTCCTACCTGGTCCTTCAGGAGCTCCCCCCGCTCCAGGTCTCTCACTAAGCCCACAACTCAGGCCAGAGAACTCAATCCACTCCAAGGTGGGTGAAAAGATGATTTTCTCTTTTCCTACTTTCCAACAACACCCGAGTCCTCCATTGCTGCCTTTTCTAATGTAGCACTCTTTTGTTTTTCTCTGATAATAAAAGTACTCTGCAGTACATTGTAGAACATTAGGAAAACACAGTGAAGTATAAATGAGAAAAGCAAAATTGCCCATAATCCTACCCCCACAAAAGACAACACCTATCACCGTGGTGGCACTTCCTTCCAGAGAAAGGGAGAGAGGGAGAGAGAACCAAGCATGGTTGTAGTTAAAGGGTTTACATACATTTGGTATCACATCATCTAAGTATTTCATTTCTCCTTAATTCATTTTACATTTTTCTATATCAATGTTATTCCTCATAAACATGCTTTTAATATCTATTCTAAATTTATTCTATAGTTCTGTTCTAGTTTTCAAAAGCTATAGACTAAAAATCTGGAAAAGACCCCAGAAGAAAAAATAAATATCTGTAACTCTATAACCTCACCACCCAGGGATTCCAATGTTGTTGTTTTTATATACATAACCTTCATGTTTTCTCTCCATGTTTTTACAAAGGGGTCAGATGGATGTCCCCAGCTGGGTATCCTTTGGCTTCAATGTGATGTCTCAGAAAGAAAGATATGAGGTGGTGTCTTCAGAAAGGATTCTGGTCTTTTAAGT
Source organism: Marmota flaviventris (assembly GCF_047511675.1). Classification (NCBI taxonomy): domain Eukaryota; kingdom Metazoa; phylum Chordata; class Mammalia; order Rodentia; family Sciuridae; genus Marmota; species Marmota flaviventris. The sequence goes on along the minus strand of NC_092511.1, from coordinate 22,362,779 downwards.
CTCCAGCATGACCAGGAATCCAGCATTCCTTAAGCTTCCCTAATTGCTAGTACTTGCCAGCATCACATTTTATTTGCTTGTTATCAAAAAAATCTGCATCTGGGCAGCTTCTTGCTGTGTTGGGTTGATTTTTCATTAGGCTATTTATAGCTAGAGAGCTGGTGTTTATTCTTTCCAGGTGAATTAGAAGATGGTGAACAAAAACATTGGATTTTTCAGGGAGTCAATATTCTTAATAATATACCGTGCTGAAACCAGGGAATCTTAAAAGTTACAAGCTCCTACCCTGAATCAAAACCCTGTGGCATTTTAGGTTGGAGGGGAGTCTCGACCCCCATCTTGGCCCCTGATAACAATTTCAATCCTGATCATGAAGTCTTTTTGTCTTCTAGATGACTCCCAGCGTGGGGAGTACCCAGGATACCTGTCACCCACCAAACACGCTCATCTTGGCACATCTCTGGCTGCTAAGACACGCTTCATTCTGTTGGGGTGAAATGCACACTGGGTGCATCCATCCTTGGGGTTTTGGCTCTACTCTTGGAACTCTTGCAGCCCTTCATAAATTTTGAAAGATAGCAAACCTCACCACCACCTCCACCTGTAGTGTCCCCTACCCCTGCGAGTATGACGTGCAGTACGGACATTATTGGATACCACTGAGTCCCTTTCCAGGCTAAATTGCATTATGATATTTTCTTATGAGTTCAAGAGATTATTCTGAAGCTGCCACGAGGAGTGCATAGCAAACACGGGCCACATCCTAGACATAAAATTGCAGTCATTACCTCCAGAGGAGGAAAGGGCCATGAGAGAAATAATAGCATGAGGCCTAGCCACAATGAGGCTCCTGCTTTACATACAGGACTTTAATTAATAAAACGACAAACACTGGTCCCACATAATTGGAAAGTCTATCAGGCCCCACAGAGAGGCAGGGAAAAAAGGCCCTTGTAAAAGGGCCAGCTGGAGCCAGGAGATATAATTGCGGGTGGCGTGCTCTTGGTGCTGTTTCTTTTCACTTGTCTCACTTGCTGTCTGCATATAAAAGAGTCTATTATTCAAAAGCTGCCATTTAGAACCTATATCTATTAGGATGTGTCCAGGAGAATAAAAAATTATATTGTTACAGACTCCAACAAGTGTTATTTCCCATAAATATAATAGATATGTACATGAACACACACTTGCACACGCGTGCGTGCGCACGCACACACACACACACTCACATTCACACACACACTGGGGCTAGGGTTATAAATGGCTGAAAATCCACTATCCCCCTAATCCCTCCAATATGAAAGTGTTTCTCAGATCAGACCTTGTAAAAATATAAATTCTGATTCAGTAGAGCTGGACCAGGACCTGAGGTCCTGCATTTCTAACAAGCTCTCAGGTGATACCATTGTTGCTGCTCCACAGACCACACTGTGAGCAAAAAGAATCAAGAAAATCTTCTCAATAGACCCCGGATACATTAAAGATTATCATAACATGTTCAGTGTGCATAGCTCTGAAGGTGTGGTAGGAACAGCGTAGAACAGAGAGTAGAGCCCAGGTCCACAGCATATGGGCCCACAAGGGACTGGCTTCGCCCCTGCAAGCCTCAGATTCTTCTTCTGAAAAATGGGAGTAACAATAGCTACATGAAGGGGTGCTGTGAGTGTACAATGATAAGCATTTGTGTAAGTGCCTGGTGCAGCTTTGTGGCATTCAATAAACAAGTGGTTTTGTATCCTACAAGACACAAGATAGAAATGGGTATGAAGATCAACTTTCAAGAGTGTGTTGTGCCTAGTTGGGCACTGGAATCTTACTGTTAAGATCTAGTTGCATGTCCTTGGCATGGGTAATTAGGATGACACCAGAGGAGCTCTGTCACCTAGGACCAGATAGGAGAAATGTCAGCCTTTGAGACAGACTCAGAACTGCAGTTTGCCTTAGGAACCAGAGCGCTCTATACCCTTAGACACCGGTGATTAATAAGGAATTCTCACTAAGACCTGACATCAGTCCTCCTGTCCTAGTAATTAAGAAATTGGTGAGAACCTTGCCCTGCAGGAGCAAGAGGCAAGGTCTGGCTCAGGTCAGTTCTGCTCACCCTCAGCCCAGGGGTCCCTCACTTTCTGGGTTGTTCTCAGTCTTTGCCTGGAGCTGATGTGGTAACCTCATGAAAACTCTCTGTGGAGGGCTGTGTCCTCCTCTCTATAGAAGAATCACCCCCTCTACACTTTGGTGATGGTGGGTACACTTTAAGCCATTTTTTTAGTAATTAAGAATAGCTTCAAACTCAAAGTCTAGAATGAAAATGGACCCCTCAGTGAGAGAGCCAGGCTACTTTCTGCACTAAGTAGCCCCATCTCCCCAGTGGTCTCATCCCAGGATGCACTTTAGAATCACCTGGAGGGATTTTAAAGCCTCTGATGTCCAGAACCTAACCAAGACTACTTAATCAGAATCTCTCAGGTGGAGCCCACACATTGGCAATTTGGAGAGCGCCCCAGGTGACTCTAATTTGCAGCCCAGATGGAAAACCACTGGTTTCCCCACGCCACACACAGTCACACTTGGGCTCTTACACATTCTTTAACTCACCCAATATTTATAACCACCTTTTAAGGTGAGCAGGGAAAGTATGAGTATGATCATAAGTTTATCTGTAACAAAATAGAGGCTCAGAGGAGACTACGCAATAGTCTTAAGGTCACACAGTTAATGCACTTGAACCATGGAGCACGAACTCCCAGTTCTGACAGAGTGAACAAGCCAGGAAATGAGATGATCAAATGAGCCCCTGAAGAATCAGTGTTGATGCAAAGGGCAGTTGTTTCCAGTGCATTCTGGAAAGGTGGTGAATGAGTCAGAGGAGCACTAGGGTAGAGTTCCAGAGGCTGCTCTCTAACTCAGTGCTTCTCTCCAGATTCTAACTCAGTAGGTGTGGGGCCCAGCCAGAGCTTCCTCATTTCTAACAAGCTCCCAGGTAATATTGAAGACATGGGTCCAAGGACCACAATCTGATCAACAAGGCACTCACTGGCTCTTACAGGCAGAACTTGGAAGTGTGTCCAAGGCAAAGACCAAGGCAAAAACAGTGGGTTGTGCGATGCTTGTCTTAAGGAAGAGGGTCTGCCTGGGTATCTCCTTACTGAGCACTCCGCAGATAAAAAAAAAAAATTTATGATCCTAAATGTACTTTACTAGCTACTTATTGACTGCTAATCTTATTCCAAGACTTTTGTATCTATTTCTAGAACTCAACATTGTTGAAGCTCAGACAGTGCATGCCTTGGCTTGAGTTTTGGCCCTAGATATGTGTTTTCTGCTATAAACTATAAGTGGTACTATTATAAGATGAAAGGAGGGGTTGGGGAGATATCTCAGTGGTAGAGCACATGCCTAGTATGTGTGAGACCCTGGGTTCAATCCCCAGCGTCACACACACACACACACACACACACACACACACACACACACAAAGATGAAAGGAAAATTAATTTTAAAATGTTCTTATCTATTCATTGCTCTGAACAGTTGGGCCCAGCGTCTGTCTTACCCAAGGCCTTGATGATATCAATGCTTTGATTGTCTTATGTCTTTTGCATTGGCTATCAAGTGGCTCCAATTACTTCATCTTTTGTTACACTCAGACACTTGAAATTATTAGTTTAAATTCTAACTTCCTGGTTGAATGATAAGGTCCATGAGCACAGGGAAGATATGCACAGTATGCAGCACAGAGTAGGTCTGCAGTAAATATTTGTGAATCAATAGCTGATCATCTCCCTCAAGGGCTGATACCAACCAAGAAGGCTCCTGGAAGATGTCTTCAGGATAAAGATGCTGGAACCTTAGCACCATATCATGTGGGTTCTCTCTCCACCACTCTCTCACAACCTAATTTGCCTAAAATGTAGTGTGGGAAGATGAGAAAGTTCAGCAGTCAGCTGGCCCCCCATAGACATGACAGGGCTGTTTCTCATGGACATGCTCATGTCACTAGCAGACTCTGCTTCTTACTGAATATTTCCTAAGAGCAATGAGAACTGGGCAGTTTAGAACATCGTCAGGTGGCTGAGAGATAGGAGATTCTCTCCCCTTCCCTGGAACCTGATCTCCAGAATGCATGAAAGTACAAATAAGCTTCAGAGGATGAAAAGTTGGTTCACCAGAGCTGGGAACCTGGTAAAGACAGGAGTGGCTGCCTATGTTTGTATACCTTTTTATTCATTCTGACATTGACTGGCTCCAACCATGTGCCCAAGCTTGACAGTCACTGAGTACAAGATAAATAAGACAGTTCCTGCCTTGCAGTAAGGAAAAGCAAGGCATGTCCCATGAGGATCCCAGTCACCTCAGTTATAGGACTTCAGAGAAAGAGGAAGTCGTTTCTGAGTAGAATGGTAAGAAAAAGCTTCCTGAAAAGAAAATCGATGTCCTTTTTTTTTTAACATGAGGAGAAGAAAAGTGGAGGTAGAAGAAATGGAAGGATCAAAGGTACAGGAGCAGAAATACGTAAGGCAGGTGTAAATCTTGCAGATAAACTGGTATGGGGGAGTCTCAGAGCCTTCACTGAGCTTCTTGTATGGGGTCCTGGGTGAAAATTCAGTCAGACCCCCCCTACTTGTCTGATCACTCCAAGGGAAGCAGACTATTCTCCAGTTTCTTCAAATCACAAAACACTGGCTTATCTTATAATCAAAATGTGGTGCCAGTCAGAACTTCAACCTTGATCTAAAATTAGGGCTTCTTTCCCTCCCCTGCTCTGACTGTAATTGGTCCTGCTGCAGAGGGACAGCCTGAAATCAGGGAAGGGTGTGATCAGTGACATTTCCGGTTCCCCATCCAGCTTCTCCTCCTCTTCTGTCTTCTTGCTGACCTCTGACCGTTCAGGATTGTAAGCATAAGAAAAGAAACACAAAGGGACCAAGAAAACTCTTAGTTGGCTGGGATTTTGGGGGGGATCTGGTATTGGTGTTCCCTGCACATGTGTTTGAGGCTTGTGTTTCTCACAGGGACACTTCCATGGTTCCTTCAGAGATCTACCTTTCTCTCCGCCACCTCCACTGTGACTTAGGGTCTTTTATGTTGACTAGAACATATGTGTCTCAGTTACAGGTGGTCACTTCCTTCTCCCTCTGCCCTTGGGCATCTCAAGGTACCAGCAGCTCTTCTGCTATGGTCGGTGTAGCCCTCTTGGGCAAGATCTAAAATGACCCACAGGGCCCACTTGTACTTGGCTCCCCTCTAGACTGTGAAACATTCATGAATTTCTTTGCCTAAGGAAACTCTGGGGATTTATGTTTTCCAGATAGAAAAACTTTGAGTTTTCTGGATAGACACTAACCTTACACTCTGCTCCCCAAACTGCAGGCCAAAAGTATCAAATGTTTCCTGAGGTGTCATGAAACTACTCTCTCTTGATTTGGGGTGAAGTTCCCTTCTTCCTTTGGAAAAACAGGCACCCTCATTCGGGAAGACACTGTATTAAAACATCTTGATATAAAGGGTTTTGTCTGACCTTACCTACCAAGTCACAGAATCTCCAGTTAACTAATACATAATGTGTTCCTGCTGTTCAAATAAGAGCATTGGAATCTTTGGGGAAGGAATAAAAATCTATTTTACCTAAATCAGTCAAAGAAATTGAGTCAAAAAAATCATTTGCCTAAGATTGCAAAGTGGATTGGGGCCATGGACAAAAATTTTTAGCTACTCTTTAGGAAATTCATTGAACACTCCACTGATCTACCTCCAAGAAAGAATCTTATAAAATCTAGACTGTCAACCTAAATAAAGCTCCAGAACTACCCATAGCTTGTCCCTGCACAGCTCTTTGAACTTAATGAAAGCCACGTTGGGAGACAATGAGTAAGATCAGGCAGTGGGTGCCCTGCTCTCCTCACTGGGCCAATCTCAGCTGAGTCTCCAGAAAAATCCTTTGGACTTCCACTGATAACCCAAGAAGGGGCCCTAAGGTTTCCTTTCCATGCTAACACCTCATCTTTTGGCTCTTCTCTCCCTCGTAGCTCCGAATGTCCTGGCTCATCCGTGGAGTCTTGAGGGGAAATGTGTCCTTGATGCTAGTAGAGAACAAAACTGGGAAGGAGCAAAGCAGGATGATCTGGCACGTTGCCACCAATGAAGGCTGGAGCCTGTGGCGGTGGACGGTGTTGCCTCTCCTCGACGTGTCCGACAGGTGGGCCTCTCCCCGTCCCCTCTACCAGGCCCAGTGCTGAAGGGCGCCATGTCTTCCCTCCCTGGCCCCATGCCTTTCACCCCGGACAAACATGCACACACATGTAGATGTGCACACTTTCTGCAGGTTTTACCAGGAGCACAGGATTCTCCAAGGGATTTGGGTGCTAATGGCATTCGTCTCCCACATCTCTAATCTGGTCTGATCTGCTGCCTCCAGTATCTATCTGTAGGAAAACATTAAATTGAGCAATTCACATTACTCCCAAATAAGATCCAGACGTTCTATGTATTTAGCATTTTCTCTTACTTGGTGCATTTTATTTTACTTTCCCATTTGGTATTTTCTTTTCTCCTTATTAACAATAAAACCTTCGAGGAAATAGGACAGGCCTCATCATCCACCTCACTCCTGTCCTTTTGCAAGGGGATAAGACAAGAAGAAGGGGTATGAAGTGCCATCCACCAGGCATCAGAGTCAGGACTGGCACCCAGACCTGACAGAGCCCACTCTCTGTGGAGTCAGGTCCTGAGGCAGGTCGATGAAGGCAGATGACAAATTCATCAGTAAACAGGAGACTTTCTACCAGAGATCCTGGTTTCTGTTTGGATTCTATCCCTGATGGTCTCTGTGACCTTCGCTATTTTGAACCTCAGTTTCCTCGCCTTTAAATGGAGAAGGTTGGGCTAGGAGGTTGTTAACTCTGCGTGGCACTGAAATGGAGCAGTAACCCACAGAGTTCAGCTGCCACTTGTCTCCCCAGGATGGCACTGCTCTGCCACCTGCAGTTAGCCTGGAGCAAGCAGTATTTGTGTAGACAGCCTGGCACAGTAGCACTCATGTGACACTCTGCTGTGTCATCCTGAACATTCGGTGGTTGGTGCTGACCCCTTCCTGACCAAAGAGCAGGGGAGGGTCATTTCTAAAAATGGAACAGACAAATAGACTGGAAAAAGAAAAAATAATCTTTCATAAGCCAAACATCGAACCTTACACTCCAGAGCAACCTCCACACTAGTCTCCTAAAACATGATCAAATTATCATCTGATGGAGTCACCTCTGATATAGGAAGGTCAAGGGCTCAAGGCAAAGTGGAGGCTGAAGCCAGTTAGCATGCAGCTTTGTAAAGGTTTCAAACTCTCCCCGCAACCTCAGAGTTTGCTAATCCAAGGGCTCATTGCTGGAGCTCTGCTGGCACAGGAAGAAGGCACCTTCCTTACTCTGAGCACAAGTTACCCACTCCTTCATGTGTGGGTTAAAGATCAAAGCCCATAGATACCAAGGCAGTGACCCCAGGAAAAATGGATTTAATTAAAGTGCAAGAAAAAAAAATCATTTGGGCACTACTTACCACAGACTCCTCTTTTGTTCTTTGGGATTGTGAGACTGGGCACCAGGGATGGAGAATAAGAGAGTGATGCCAAAGTCCTCCCTCCTGGGAGATGCAGAATTAATTCAGATGATTCAAAGGGTTTGTTTCTCCTTGATCGAGCAAGACCTCTCTCTTTCATAGCCACTCCAGGGAATTTAAAGCAAGTAAGATGTTGACTGGGTTCACTCCCATCCACGAGAGGTGCATGTGAAAGAGACTTTGTTCTCAGCCTTCCTCCTTCTTGTAAAGGCTGTGTACCAGATTGACATCTTCAATATTGAGACGGAGACCAAACTGTCCAGCGGGAATTCAGACAAAGGCTAGCTTGGTTTGAGGATGCCTTGTGACCCAAAAAGTGTGCAATTGCAGAAAACAAGAGAGCCTCCATTGGTGGTGAGCCTGCATGCTACCAACATGTGTTAGAAGCAGGCTTCTCAGAGCTAGAGTTGATATGGGAGGCATTGGGACCCAAGGAAAACGGAACTGCAGGAGAATGAGGCAAGCTGAAAGCAAACTAGATTGCACTTGTGACTGGCCCATAAAACTACAGAAACTCTGGATGACAGAGTCTAGGCTTTAGAATCAGAGAGTCCCAACTTTTAAAACTGACTCAGCCAGTATGTGTTGTGTGACCTCATCCCCTTAACTTTAACCTCTCTGAACCTTAGCATCCTCATCTTTAAAATGAGAATAACAAGAGTACAACTTCACTGGATTGCTATGAGACCAAATGAATGATTGTCCAAAGAACTCATGCGTAGTAGGTATCAATGAATTTTGTTTTCTGCATCTTTCATCCTTGTCCTTTGGGTTTGTGGCCTTAGTAATAATGTATTGAACCGATAGCACAAATCACAACCACTGAACTTCTGATTCAAGTCATGTTCTATAAAACAGAGATAATAAGTCTCCTCTTGAGTTTGGAAAAGTAAAGTACTTGGGGAAGAGCCTGGCCTGCATTAAATGCCTAATCAGCAATAACTGATAATAACAACTGTAATACAATAAAGACAATACTCCCCCTCACACACACACACAATGCCTCAGTCTGCGATGGCCAATTTAACAATAATAGCCAGTCATGCAAACCTAAGATAACAGTGGGGTTTTTATTAGTTAACTGTCATCAGTGTTCTGCTGATTCCTCATAAGGAGAAGTCTCTGATGAGCAAGAGCCACCCACTCTTCCCGCTTCCTTTCAGGAGAGTGGGCTATGCTACCTGCATTGCCACAAAATGAAAATGGGAAAAGGAAGAGAAGAGAGAAATAAAAGAAATAAAGAGGAAAATGAAATGGACAAAGGCAAATAAAAGCCAAGCCTCTCCCTCCACCCCTAAGGGGGGGCATGAACCCCAACCTCCACTTGCATTCACCCAGGAAGCTCACTCGGGCAACTCCTAGCTTCCGCCATTCAGCACCGGCCTGTGGACAGCTCCCCGGCACCTGCCCTTAAAGGTGTCAGGAGCTTTATTTCCTAAGCTATCCCAAAATGCCTCTGCTCCCAGGTTCCCCAACCTCCACACATTGTGTTTTTAAAAGGAGATTTATCCAGAGCTTAGAGGTTAGCCCTGAAGAGCTCCTGAGCTCTAGACACTAGTCAGCCTCTGGGCATTACATGAATAATCTTTTTAAACATAAATCTAATTATTTTCCTAACTTCCTGCAGGTGTTCAGGTGCCTTTCAAACTCTTTAATTAGACCTTCACTTAGGCCCATGTGTGACCTGTCCAATCTTAATTTCACGAGCTCTTCTTGTCAGCCTTCTCTCCCCATCACTCTGCCCAGAAACCACATGGAACTTTCCACTCAGTTGTGCCGCGTAATTCTCACCTCCAGGCCTCTGCATCTGCCATTCTCTCAACCTTAATGTTTTTTCTTTATCTTTACTAAATACCACCCTTTATTCACTTTAAAAAAAATCTTCCGAGACCCCTAGACTATATATTTACCTACAATACCTTCTCATGACTCTTGAGATATCCCTATACTACCTTGTCATTCTTTACTGTCTGTTTTTTTTTTTATGTCCAAATATACAGACCAACAGGGCAGGGATCATGTCTGTCCTCTGTATCACTGCTTCTTGAGCCTGATACCATGCCTAACACACAGTTTGCCCAAGAAGTCCGTGTTGGCAGAATGATATATTAAGAGAAGTTGTGTATGCTTCCAAATTCCAGCTGAATGAACTGAGAATTCCACTTGGTGGAATCTGGCACTCCTCCTCTGTTCAACCTGTGTCTCACAAAGACACAAGAATCACTTTGTTATAACAGTATTGCAAAACATTCTGTATATCAAAGCAACACCTGTGTTCTGTCAGATGAGCCCAAACAGCATTTGTTACTCTTGTGACAAGGAATCCTCTCTAGGGACTTGCCTGATACCTGTGCTTTCTTTGTCTCTGGTCATTGTCCTGTCGGAATCACTTTATAAGAAAGACTTTGATCCTAATCATGTGCCCTGGTCTCCTTGTGAGTAGACAGCTAGAACTGGGCACTTGAGACAAAAGAGCTGTAGTCAGATCATCCCCACCAGGCAGTCATCCCACACAGGCTCATAAAGGAGAGATGCAAAGAGGCTAGCATCAGGGGGCATTGATCCACAGAATGATATTCCTTCTATTTACAAATATGCAGAGTGTTAGAAGTAATGTAATAGTCTGTCATCATTATGCAATTATAGTAACTCTACAAAAAGAGTAACAAGAAAAACCTCCAGGAGCCATGCTCAAGCTGTTCTGAGCAGTGGCAATACCCCTGGAATACAGATCTCTGCTCTCAAGGTAATTTTGAAGGACAACACCAATTCAAATATGGACTTGAGGTGTGGTTGGAAGTTACCTCGTTACTTGACATTCACCTCATTTAACTACTATAATTTTCTTCATTTTCTTCATTTACTTCCTATTTTATCAGCATCCTCCCAACCCCCATCTCAGTGGCCATGCTTTCTGCTGGAATTAATTCCACTTGTTCTCAAAATGGAAGAAAGGCAAGTTCTTCCCCCTTAATTTGAATTGTCAGACTCTAGCAGGGACACGCTCCTGGTTTTCCTCTTTATAATCATAGATCTTACTCAACTAAATACAATTTCCCCGACCATCCTAAGCTTTGACGTGCTTACAGAGCAGAAGCTGCTAAGTTCAACTCATCATGAGATAGATTTGGAAATACCATGGATCAAATCATGTCCCACAAATCATTGCAATTGTACAGTCAGATGTAAAGTACATAACTTACCACACCTGGGTAGGCTCCATTCCCCAGCACTGTCATTAGAAAGGCTTTTAGCTGTACACTATATACATAGTCTAACAAGAAAAAACGTTCCCTCCGGAGATATTTAAGTTTCCTGTTCCTTTTGCATCCTTTGTCCTAAACGATAAGTGGTGTGTTTCAGAAATGCATCTTTCAAATGAGATCAGTTAAACTGCGAGTTATGTCTTCATGCATTTAGACCAGAAACTCCACAGAGCCAAGATTTTTTTTTCCTATTCAACTTTTGTTTATCATCCACAGAATCCCCATTTTATACAGGGCACTATGGATTACAATGCTCTATCTTTCTGTAGCATCTTTCATAAAAAAGAAAGGCATTAGAAGAACATTTTCATTACTCATTCTTGCCTGGGTAGAGAAGTAGTAGATTGCAGTGAGATTCTGGGTAGACCTCAGTTTGCAGGTCTAGACATGCCTCTGGAAAAGTTGTGTTGAATTCACATTTTCCATAAATTGCATTGCAGCTTCTCTTACAGCCTTGAGGAGTTTTAAATAATTAGAACTAGCATTTGTTGAGTGCTTGCTGCATACCTGTCATTCTAACAGGTACTTACCATGCATTATCACCTTTCATCCTCAAACATCCCCTTGGGAGAGATAATACAATTAATCCCCCTTTTTATATGAGGAATGTGAGGGATAACGAGCTTAGATAATCCACCCCCCATCCTTAGGCCAGGTTGCTTCCTATGTGCCTCCTGAGGAAATAATTCAGAGTGCTCATGGTCAATGTTAGCTCTTATTATTTTTTTAATTAATTTATTTATTTTAATTAGGTATGTATGACAGCAGAATGCATTTAGATTCATTGTACACAATTGCAGCACACCTTTACATGTCTATGGTTGTACACGATGTAGCGTCACACCATATGTGCAGTCATACATGTACCTAGGGTAATGATGTTCATCTCATTCTACCATCTTTCCTGCCCCCATGCACCCTCCTTACCCTCCCTCCCCTTTGCCAATCATAGTTCCTCCATTTTTCCCATGCTTCACCCTCCCCATTATGGATCAGCATCCACTTATCAGAGAGAACATTTGTTTTTTGTTTTTTTAGAATTGGATAACTTCACTTAGCCTGATATTCTCCAACTCCATCCATTTACCTGCAAATGCCATAGTGTTATTATCTTTTAACACTGAGCAATATTCCATTCTCCAGAGCCTTGTGCATGAAGCTCTTATTATTAACAAATAGCTTGGTTCTGGGCATTTTTAGGCCACACCTCTTATTTGCTTCCAGGTAGTTATGTCTGTTTTTCATTTGCATCCCCCAAATCCCACCATCTTAATTCCCACCACCACCTCCTGCTCAATTCCCGCCCACCACCCACCCCCACCTGCCTGCTTTCCTCTCCTCAGGTCTGCAGGTGCAATGCATTCGCCTCACCAGCAGGGGAGGACTCTCTCCTTTTCTTTCCAGGACATTGAGTCCACTCCCCTGGGTGTCTTTTCAGGTCACCAGTCAGCATGTCTTTGACCATTCCTACATCTATGTACCCACTCCCAAATGAGCCCAGGTTCTGATGGGCCTTTGCTGTTTGCAAATGTAGTAATGTACCACCTCTAACAAAGACATAAAATAAAATATACGAACTTATACATTTCACGAATCACCCTGTACCTGAGAATAAATTTCACTTCCAAAAGGACTGATGCAGGAAATCCAACCATGAGGTTGGCACCCTGTGCGAAATAGAGCCCCTCTCTGTCCCTAGGAGAGAAGCATAGGGCCAGGCCCTGCATTCTTTCCCCTCCTTCAAGTTTCCATCTGCTTTGCCTCTACCAGTTAGTCCCTCCCCAGCGAGGAGGCACACCTGTGCGGAGGAGCTGATGTCACACCACTGCAAACCCCATAAGCCAGCACCTGCTGCCCTCTGCAGGACAGGCTGCTGCGACTGTCACAGTGGCTCCTGCACCTCCTCACTCTCCACACCCACAGAGGTGCACTTCCACCATGCACTTCCACCCAGGGTGTTTCACTCCTTCACAGCATGAGGTACCCATTCAGGCCCACTGCGAGTGGTCAGGGAAAATGTCCTCCATTTTCAGACAAGGAGACCAAGGCCCAGAGGGGTCCAATAACTTTCCTGAAGTCCTATAGGTCACTAGGCATAGAGGCTCCTCCATAGAGGCCCAGTTTCCATTGCCTTCCCCTTCACCAGGCAGCATCCTGTGAAGATTCTCAAGCATAAAATGGTACCATCCTTCATTATTCCTCAGGCATTGTGCATTTGGTGTCCCATGATGGGCTTGCCTAGACAAGTAGCACAGCCCCAGCTCTGAAGGTGGGTGTACCATCTAACAGGGAGGCTGGCAGGAAAACAAGACTGCTGCATGGCAGAGCATGAGAGCTGGACACAGGGACCCAGGGAATCGGAACAGCTCAAGGCCCAGTAAATCCACAGCCCACTGGGGTGCCTGCTGGGAAGCAAGGCAGGTGCTATGCAGGAGTCTCCTCCACCAAATATGCCCACACCAACAGAAGCAGAGAGCAATGGCTATTGCTCAGAAACTATGGCTCAAAATAAGTAAATAACTGTTCAGAGACACACAATTAGCTAGCAGAAGATTCAGGATTCAAGCATCATTTTCTAGCTCAAAATCTCACTCTCTTTCAAAGCCTTGCCATCATGGTCAGAAAAATCTCTTCCATGAATCTGTGTGACAATAGGCAGCAAGTGTCATCTCACATCAACTGATGGAGGAACCATGAGGATGGAGCATGGCCTGGGCTGCCCAAGGCCCTGTCAGGAAGCTGTCAGCCGTGAGGTCAGCAAACTCCTGCAGGGCCCAGCCCCTCAGGCAGGATCCAGAGAATGACTCTGGTCTGTAAGAGCAGGCCAGGCCCAGCCTTGGGAGAACTGGGCCGCCAGATAGGTCATCCCAATAGGGGTGTGGGCATGTGGTCAGGACACAGGTAAAAAGCTGGGAATCAGATGAATATCCAGGTCTCCATAGCATGACAAAAACCTGGTCAGTGAGCCTGAAGCCTATGCATGTAGCACCCTTGCACAAGAAAATTGTATTCATGTCCCAGAGAGCTTGAGTACCCTCCTTAAATGCACCCTACCTGGCTCACTAGGGTGCCCAGTCCTAGGGCAGTGCCAAATATGCAGCTGTAAGGGAAGGGTATTATAGGGTCCTGCAGCCACCAGGGGTAAAGTGGACCCATATCCAACACCCCCAAGCAGTTCAGTTATCACCCCAACCATGCCAGGTGAGCACACCTGAACACCTAAGCTTGTGCTACATACACTGTTAGTTGGGGTAACACTACCTGACATAACAATAAACATCCAATCCTCAGAACTGTGTAAAAATGAAATACATTTCTTGCTTTTACAAAATAAAAAATGAATGTGTGGGTTCATGAGTGGCCTTCCACTTGGTCATTCAGGGCCCCAAGCTCCTTCCACCCTGTGCTTTCACCCTTTTCTTCAGCCTTGGAATCCTCTGCATTCAGCCAACCAATGGAGAAGAACATGGGGCGGGAGGGTCTGTCATAGAAAGATTTTTATGAATCATCACATCTGTTCACTCTCCATTGGCTAGAATTCAAGCACATGGCCACACATACTGCAAGGGATGCTGGGAAATGTAGTCTAGCTGTGTGCTCAGAGAAGTGGGTTAGATTCAAAAAAAAAAAAGAAAAGAAAGAAATGAGATGTTGTGTCATGGAATAAGCCAAGGAATACAGCTCCCATCTGTGGGCATCTATCAGTATTACTTGAGAATACTGCTTCCTCATTTAGCAACTCTGAGCATTGATCAAGCTTCTTCTCCACAAAGCCTCATAATTCAAGGCTGAAATCAATTCCAGGATCTATTCTGAGGTATGAATGTTTCATTCCCAAAATTTTATGATGCGGCAAAAATCTTATTTTCTGGCAGAAATCACCCCAGAATTTTTCTCACTGAATTTTTCTTGTCTAAAAACAAAAAATAAATAAATAAACGGGAAAAAAGAACTTTTTAAAAGTCTTAAAACTAGCAAAACAGCCTAGGGCCTGGTTCACAAACTTAACTGAACATTATGGTGAACTGGAAAACTCTCTTCCTCCCCCACCACCAGAGATCTGGGCCCCATACACAGAGATTCTGATTCAGTAGATCACATGCTGGACAACCACATTTGGTTTGATATGTAACCACATTTGAAAGTCACTTGCATAAAATAACAGATCCAGGTCTCTTGTGGGCAAGACAGGGAATCAAGAAGTATATGGAGAGGTGTCATTGGCTGTCATGCTGTTGGCAAAAGTATAATAAACCCCCATCAAGCAAGAGGGTAGAAATGAGTGTAGAACCAGCCTCTTGGGCCTAAAGGATGCTGAGAGCACAGGGCACATCATTAAGAGGCTAACAGTCATACACCAGCACTGTGCAGGGTCTTACAGAGCATGGCGGGTGTTCAGATGGTACAGTGATCTTCCAATTGCAGAGCAGTCCAAAGAACCCTCATGGGGCAGGGGCGGGGAAGATAGACTAATAAGCCAGTCCTCGAGAAAAATTAGGTATTAGGGAAAAGGACCAAGGACTTTCCAGAAAGGCCATCATGTCAAGCAGAGGCTTAGAGATAGGAATGTTTTCTACAAGTTCAAGAATAACCAACTAGGTTGTATCAGAGAACCTCAGGTGGTCCTCTTGGAGGTCAGTGGATGTGCATCTTGAACCAAGTGCTTTACACATTTTTAAATCCAGAGATGGGCTGAAGAGTGGGGTTACTAAAGCATGGAAACCCCTGGAGGCTCTTGTGAGTGACTAAATGTGAAATAATTGGACCCTCAAAGTGGAACTCAAAACAGGGGAAGAACAAAGCCAGAAAAGAATCCCCTCCATCTGCTGCCTTCCAAGTGGCTCCATTGGCTCAGGACAGTTTGGGTTCAGCTGTCTGAGAAGAAGGGAAGAGATGTGGCCAGTGGCGCAGCATGCAATGTGCAACCAAGCATTGATATGTACAAATCAAGCATTCATAACTCTAGAAGGATCTGGCCCTGTTTTTTTCTCAGAAAATAGCCCAGATCATTGGAGCAAGGAGTAGATTAGCAATTCGGAGCTTTAAATCCTATTTCTAACACTGATTTACTGTGACGTTTGGGACAAGCTGTTGCTTTTGATTGCTAAGTTTCCACAATCAAGAGTGCAAAGCAGTGAGACAGATCAGACCCATGAGCCTGGTTTAAGAGGCAGTCGCTCAAAATGGCACTAAGTGAACCCCTTTAGAATAACCGATGTTCAGAGAGACCTGCTCAAATTTTCCTGGTAATGTCCACAGCTTGGTTACAAATCAACAGATGCATATGTTTTTCTTAATTCTAAATACTTCTGGAAAATGTAATTCTGTGTTCTCAGCCCTGACTCCCACTAGGCACAAAGTCTGAAACTGGGGGGTAATTGATCTTCTGATATTTGAAGCAAAGCGGAATCTAATTCTACATGAGCTGTCCCCCAGAGCCTCCCCGACACAGCTTCCACCCTCACGTCCATGTAAATGATTCACTCATCTTCATTTCCATCTGAGGCATATACCTAGATCTCAAACTGCCTGACTGGCATCCCACCCACACCTTCAGCATGGCCCCGACCAGCATACCCACTCCAGAGTGATACTTCTGTCCACAGCTCTGCCAGTCTCCTAAATATTCTGTTCTTCAAAGTCCTTCTTGACTTCTCTCTCACTACTGAGATTCAATGTGAATAATATTGCATTGAACTTTGAGGAGTAGAACTAAAGGGAATTTCAAAAATCTCCCAGTCGGTGGATAGTATGAGTTGTAGGTCTGATGGAACCTTCAAGGGCAAGGTCCATGACTTACACATCTCTATACTCCTGTCTTCACCCACAAGTGTCTTACTCATGATGGGGGCTATAAGACAAAGAAGAATATACGTAATTTGAAAAATGTTACAAATTTGCTGCCTGTGGAAGCAAAGATTTCTAATAAAAATATAATTTGAAACAGGAACAATGAAGTAGAATCTCATGCTGAATAAAGACTTCCACCATGAAAATACCATGTTCCACAGATTTTTTAAAACCAAGATGCAACTCAGATAGTGACTTGCCCAAGTCACAGAGATCCACCAAGTATTCAGTCCAATATTCTCTCTCCTCTACTTTTTGACACTCAGCACCCCCACCCCAACAAGCAGAAAAGGTTACTAAAAAAGAAAAGACTACTCAAAAAGATGTTTTTGTCAGAAGAGAAGAAATCTAGCCACCACCATTTTCGTAGGTCCCCTCCCTGTTAGGGCCGCCATCTCTGGTATCATTTCAGCCCTCCAAGCCACAAGCCAACACAGAGACAGAGGCAGAGAAGAAGTTGAGTGTAGGAAATGTCTATGTGTCCTGAGAAATGAGAAGAGACAGCCCATTCTCGGAGAAGAATAGATGTGGGACCTTCTAGGTCTAGATAGTTCTCCACAGCCCGGGTTGTCCCAAGGAGCTTCTTTTTCTTCACTAACAGTGTAGACTATGTATGAGTCTAGATGATATTAAACAAGTTGGATGGTTCTTCAAGGAATGGCAGAAAATAGCCCAGGAAGGGAGAGGCCTGAGCCTTCATCTTGCCTCTGCTACTTCACAAAACGTATATAACCTGCCAGATCCAATGATGCTCCCTCTGTATCGCCCCATCCCCCGCCCCTGCTTTCTCCTTCCTCTTCTTCTCTTGCCATCTCCCTCCCTCTCTCTATTTGCCTACCCCCCCAGGGACTTGGCACAGTCAAGCGTGTGGGTCAGAAATTTTTGTGCATAGGCACCTCCCCTGCTGGCTAGGGCTCCAGAAAGTAAGGCCTGCCTTCTTCTTGCCTGGCCCCTTAAAGCCTGGTGTCCCCACTAGAATGCAGTTGACATGGCACAGATTGAGGGACTGAAAGAACAAAGGGGGGGACTTGCTAGAAATGGGTTCCACCCACCCTGTAGTCTGGACCTTCCTTGTGGAGGCTTTTCCAATTGATGACACGTCAGGGCACATGAAGGAGCTGGGACCATTTGGTCTCAGCCTGCAAAAGTGAGCAAAGAAAGCGAATGCTTTAAAGCCTCGACTGAGAATGTGGAAGGGTCTGGGGGACTCTCCATGCCTGCTCAGCCAAACTGAAAATTCATTTTCTCTCTTATTTCCAGAAGGACTCCTTTATGAAGACAGACCTCATTGTAAAATATCTCCATGGCTTTTGGCAGCCCTGGAAGGTCTATGTATTGATGTTTCCTCACTGTTCTTGTTGCCCAGAAGGGAAACAAAGTCAGGAGGTGGCAAATTGCTTCTGAGAGTGGGATTGAGTTGGATGGGGAATGTTCCCAACTCCTGAGTCTGACCTGTACCATGACCTGGCCCACTCTACTAAGCCAGATCCAAAGACTCGTGGAGTCAGGACCCACATGTTCTGCTTTGGCCACATTGAACCTAAGCAAGACTGGTCCCAGGAATTCAAGGCTGCCCATCAGCCCCTCCTCTTGAGCCAATAACTGAAGTCAATTATGCAGATAATAGGATGAGGGTGGCAGTGCTTTTTCATCACATACATTATTCTAATAGAAATGCATCCTGCGCCCTGAGCCTTATGACAGTCCATTTTAGAAGATTTTAGCCAAGCAAATCAACTGCGCAGTGAGAAATTGGAGAAAGTGGTTTTTCTCAGCAGTGTCTGCCAGTTCTATCCTAAGCAGCCAGATCCCAGATGAGCCCCAGCTGCGAAAAGGGATGCAAAACACTCCCTCCTTCCAGGGCCAGTAAGTGGCCAATGGAGGAATCTGAGACATGGTGCCTATCTATTGCGTGTTTTTAACCCTGTCCAGTTATTCTTTCCTGCCCTCTCCAAAGTATTGCTATTCCCTCAGTCCACATTCAGACATACACCTTTTTTTTTGTCAGCTACTTAAAATCATTAAGTGAACTTAATTAGGTTTGTTAATCCCTAAGGCTGAATGGGTGGCAAATAAGGCCTATATTCACTGTCCATTAACAGTCTGTTGCTGGAATGAGATGGTGCCTTTTTCGAGCTGTGTGTGAGCAGCATCCACATTTCCTAGGCAGGGACCTGCTTGGTGAGTCTCTGAGGCACCCAATTCCAAAGCTGCCCCTCAGAACCTGGCCCACTGCCCAAATGGCCACCTCCCAGAATCCCCCTGGGTCAGTTTTCAACAGGCCTCTCTATAAAGCTGAATGAGTCAGAGTGGATGCATTCTCTCTGCAAAGCCAGGCTCCAACCAAGATCTCTAGCCAAGCCTGTTTTAGCAACAAGCTCCAAATCCCTTTGGCAAGAAGAAAAAGGAAAAGCAACAACAACCCATGCAATCAGAAGTGTCTACTTTGGAGAAACAGAAAGAGCTGGACAGGTCTGGATATGAAGGGGCAGGGAGTGAAATCTCCATTACTAAAGAAAGAGGAGGCTCCCCTGTCACATTTCTTAGCACAGATCAGTGAGGAAGCAGGAGGAAACCTTGCAGGAACTCCAGTGCCTCCTCTCTGACCAGGTTGCCCACCAGAAGAAAGGGAAGTCCCTTCTAGCCATGGGGACTCTGCTTCCTTCCCCACCAGTGCAAAAGCTTTAGAAGCAGGGGAGTAGTGTACATTCATAGAATCACCTGGACCCTGCAGATTTGGCATGCACCTTGTTCTCCTTCAGTCCCAGAGTGGTTCACAGGAGCATGTTAGAAGTTTCCCTCAGTCTCAGCTGTCTCCCTCGATCCCACCTGTTATAGTACTCTGACCTGAGACCACAGCTGACTCTGGAGAAAATCTTGGTGTCTGTACCTTTGGGGGAACCTAACTGTACAGAGCATTTGAGCCAGAAAGATTCTGAGAGTCTTGAGGAAGTCCAGCCCATCTCCAGCAGGGAGAGGGTAAACAGAGCCAGGAGGGACCTCTTTTTCACCTAAGTCTCAGGAGAAAACACAAAACCAGGTACCATTCCAAATAGAAAAGCCTAAATCTGGGTGGGACTGACCCACCTGGTCTCTTGGCCAGTCACAGAAAAGGAACTCCTGGACTGGTCCTGCTGTGCCCTCCCTGTCCCCTCACCTGCCACTCAGACCCCATTCCCACACTGCCTCCACTTCACCCTATCCTCCCCACCCCTGCCATGGCGCACCTTTGTCTCACCTTCATGCTGCCTTTGTCCCACCTGGCCCTTCCCTGAGCCTCTGGAGCCTGGCACCCTGGGGAAGGGTTGGCACTGTGGCCCCTGGGTGGACAGAGGCCGCATCACATGTTGTCATGGAGTCTTCTCTGGTTGTTTTGAGAGCTCCTGGCTCAAAATATGCACCATTCCCAGTGTCAGTCAAAGTCTCTTAAACAGCAGCTGTCACTGCCATTGCCTCACAGACACTTTAGAGACTCTTAAATTGACAAATCATCCCAGCCCCGGCTTGCATCATACCATCCATGCTAAGAGGCCCAGTGGCTGTTAGAGAACTTTTCAGAAGTTAATTCTCTGAGTTATAAAGAATGAAGGCACAGAGAGGAGCCGGGAGACCAGGGATGAGAGGGGACACATGCGGCTTCCCGGAAGGGCCCATGGAGGGGACAGCAGGGATTTTCTCCCTCCTCCCACTCCACAAGCATACATATATCGCTTACTTGCTCAGGCACCTCGGGTCCTCCTGGCAGGTACTTGCACTGCAATCAGTACCTACCTGGCCCCTCCATCTGTGGATGACAGATCGGGAGATCTGGGTGGAAATAGGAGTGGTGGGCTGCTGCAGGGCCCTTGCCCACCTCAGCACAGGAGCATCAGGCAGCTCTGCCTTCCTGATGCTTCTACCTAGGAGTACGCTTCTTTCCACTCCCCCCCTTCTGAGGAGTCTTAAGTGCCTGTTCTCTTAAGTGCCTATTCCCTAGAGCTTGCATTTGCTTTAAAGAGAACAAGGCAGCAGTATTAGGGCCCTAGGTTCCCAGATAAGTTTCCCAGGCCGGGCTTTGTGCAAGGTGACACAGGCACAAGCCAAGAACTTGTCCACAGACCGTGTTTCCTGTGGAGTCCTGGGGAAATCATGGCTACGCCCTTGCCAAGGCTCATGGAGAAACTCCGTGCAGGTGTGTCAGGTCTGTGTATCAGACCCACATGCAGAAGTGCCTCTCACCTTGCAATTGACCCTGTCTTGTCTCTACCTTTCATTCGTCCTCATCCTGCCATGGTGATCCCACCATAATTATCCTTAAAGAGATCTTTGCTTTTGCAACTGTCTTGTTGGAAACTTGCAATGCACCCCCCACCGCCATTCTTTTATGAAATGACAGTAGAGACTCTTTAGCCTGGCCTCTAAGCACCTCACCATCCTTACCTCCATCCACATCCCTCACACCAAGTGGGACAGTCTCTGTCCCTGCTGACACATCTCTTGCAACAATTCCTTCTCCTCACCATGCTCTATTCTCCTGGTACCCACATCCTGGTATCCTCTCCTACTTCAAAGCCAACTTAAATCCACCTCCCCTGTTGTTGTCCTCTAAGCTCACCAGCCCAATGTAAGTGCTCCTTCCCCACAGCCCACTGCACAGGTTCCTGTGCTCGCTCGCCCAGCATCCTCCCGTGTCCCAGAATAGACTGTGGGCTTCTCCATGGGACACTCCTCCTTCCACACCCAACCAACTACCAGGCCTCACTGCTGGTCTGTCCTGTGGAGGAGGGGCATATAGACCCCACCATGGGGAACATGGCTTAAGGGGACCAGGGTGTCTGGCCAGGGATACAATAGATTCAGTCATTTCTTCTTTGGAATCAAAGCAGATTGGGTTCTCTAATTTTGGCCAACAGACAAAAAGGATTGTGACCAGATTTCACAAGATAGGTGAAGGCCCAGGCAGAGTGATGGAGTAGTAGTTCCGTTAAGAATAATCAATCACAAATGCACTATTTAGTTAGAGTTAACTCCAGGACTTTCCTCCATGGGAGGCACTAACTGCTCTCTGGCCAGAAATCACCCAGCCAGCATCTGCCTCTTCTGCACGGTGACCAGAGGTCATCAGCTTATGGTCATAATGGGGACTTCCCACCCTGCTGTGGCTAACTTCTGGCTCCATCTTCACTCCCTCGCTACAAACAAGTGTGAGCACATATTCTCTCCCCCTCCTTTTCCTCCCTGTGTGCCTTTCTTCCCTCCACGAACAGGCTGTCTCTGGTCATTCCTGCAACCCTCCCTACTCTGCTGGCTCCAGGCTGTCAGTCCCACCCCTGTGCTAGTTTTCCACTCTTGCCACGCCCTCCATTCTACCTGGGTTTGTTCGTTCTCTCTCTCTCTCTGTCTCTCCCCCCACCTCTTTCCCTCTCTCCCTCTTTCTCTCTCTCCTTTCCCCCTTTCCTAACAGTTTTATCAAGTTAAAATTTCCACACCATAACATTTTCCCATTTTTAGTGTACAAATCAATAACTTTTAACAAACTTACAGAATGATGCAAAGAGCACCACAATCGGGTTTTACAGCATTTCCATCATCCCAACAAGAGCCCTTGTGCTAGTTTGTAGTCAGTATCATTCCCACTCCCAGCCCCAGGCAACCACTAATCTATTCTCTTTCTTTGTAGATTTGCCTATTCTCGATGCTTCCTGTACATGGAATCGTTCCTTATGAGGTCTTTAATTTATTCTGGCTCCTTTAACTTAGCATAATGTTTTTGAGATCCATCTATTTTATAGCGCGTCTCCTGGCCCGCTCTTTTTTTACTGCAGAATAGTATCCCACTGTATGGCTACAGGCTTCAGCCAGTCACCAACTGACAGGCATGGCTTTCCTCTCTTAATATTTTAACATCTATGCCATACACTTCACACTCTTCAGCAGGTAATTCTGGATTGACTTCCTGAAGGGCGAGAAAGGTTTTCAGGGTTCTCAGAAAAACTTCACTTTATAGCAGGAAAGAGCTGGTTGGCTGACAGCCTTACAGGAGGGTAATTTCCCAGGAAATAAATGAACCAAAGGTATTTTTCACTGTTTATTTCACTCTAAAGCTTTCTCTGGCTGCAGTCGGAGGACCTGGCCCTCCAAGGCTAGGAAAAGGCTGGAAAGAAACATGATCTCAAGGAGTCATCATGAACACTTTATGACCCAGTCTGTTAGCTACAAACACTCCCAGGAATAATAGCCATATCACTTAATATTTAACAACCAGTTGGGAACTGCAAGTGATGGTGGCCAAGACCCAGGATGCTTGAGGCCACTACCACCAGGAATTAACCCTTTGTTTGCTGGTCAGTGGGAAAACCCAGGGGGCACCAGGGAAGGAGCTTCCTTGCCTGAAGTGACGAGCAAGGGGCACTCGTGTTCTTTAAAGGTTGACATAGAGTATGTTGATATTTTAATAATGACTTCAATCCCATGGGTAAGCACCAGCTGAATATCAAACCCACACTTGCATAACTCCTGTAACCCCAGAAAGCAAAAGAGGTCTCTTCTGGTTTTCAGGGAGTCCTGGGCCCAGTCCCTGGACTCCAAATTGGTTTTTTAAGGTGAGGCGCCAGCTATCGGCAATCCTTCTGAAAAAGTTATGCTCAGTGTTGGAGAAGTTGCTCAACTGAAATTCTGAGCTAGGAGACCAGCACACAAATGCTGGACATCATTCTAGGGCATGCCCCATCCCCCCACCCAGGTTGCTTCTCACACACATTCCTCTTGACACTACAGGTTCTGGCTGCAGATGGTTGCATGGTGGGGACAAGGATCCCGAGCCACCGTGGCTTTTGACAATATCTCCATCAGCCTGGACTGCTACCTCACCAGTGAGTTCACCCGGCCCCAGCCCTCTGTCTGCCCAACCCCAAGGACCCATGGCTGTACTACCCTCCTTAACCTAAGCCTAATCATCTCTCCCCCTTCCCCAGTGTGAACTCACCTCTCTCCCTGAGATTGAGCCTCATCTAACTCATTCCATGGGGTCTTCTCATTGCAGTCAGTGGGGAGGACAAGATACTACAGAATGCAGAACCCAAATCGAGAAATCTGTTTGAGAGAAACCCAAACAAGGACCAGAAAACCTCGAAAAATACATCTGAACAGCCTCCCACCTTTGACCCGACAGGTAAGGGTTCAGCTCACAAATTTGAGCAATGTAAATTCTGGTTTCAAAAGGCAGAAGAAAGGTACGTGCTGTGATTGGGGTGGGGAGTTATGGTCAAAGAATAATACGGCCAACCTTTAAGAGGAACGTCACCTGCATTTTGGTTAGGAGGCCCCAAGAGAAAACTGTGAGCGTCTCCTATTGCCTGAGCAATGGAAGCCACCGGAAGTTGTGTGAAGGAACAAGTTTCCTCCACATCTGAGGAACCCCAGGCCCCACACAGATGGGAGAACCAAGTGGGTACTCTTTCCTCAACTCAATTCCTTGAAACTACCTCCATATACTGAAGAAAGCAAACCTGACCACCAGATTCCCTCTCTTCAGGAAGAGGGTTGATCTCTAGGCCAAGGCTCTTACAGAAGAGTGGGCCACCCTACCAGAGCAAAGCCCCAGATGCCTCCCCAGAGCGGGATCCCTGACAGAGCTCTTCTGATCAGTGTCCCCCAGGCTAGAGGACTTGTCATGGGGATAGGTGCCACTTCTCAGTCACTCTTCCTATCTCCAAATTCAGTGGATGGTCCTGGCGGTTATGAGATCAGAGGCTGGGAGCCTAACCCCAGAGAAGCTGAGGCCATAGAGACCTCATCCCAGAAAGTGACAGGGTTCCTCCAGGGTGGCCTCAGGGTCTGAGCACGTGACGCTTTTCAGACACCAGTAACCTCCGGAAGCCTCTGCCCGGCACACAGTCCACCTGCACTCTCTTTCTCTTTTTCCTAAGAAACGTGTTTATCACAATGACACAGACATGATAAATCTCTGATTTCTACTTATGATGTAAAGTTCTTATACAGTACAAAGGATTAAAAATAAGGTAGAGACTACAGCTTTGCCACTAAATTTACTGATTCCCCCTTATTGATTAATGTCAGTTTTGTTTAATCCTTGGAGAACTCCTTTCCTTTCTGTCCCCCTCCCAAAAGCTACCTTAAGACTGACCCTCACCCATCCCTGTCTCCTGCCTGATCCAACCCAACTGCCAACCCCATGGGAAAGAGTTTGTTGCTTTTCCTATTGTTTCTGACCTTTGCTGCCTCCTTCACCTTCCACTAGAACCTGAAAAACTTTTCCATTCTTCCACACAGAGGGGAACCCAGCCTGCAGGACGCCCAGCCTTCTCTATTTCTCCAAATGCCCTCATGGTTCATGGAAATGTCTAACCTGAGGGAAGCAGCCTACAACCTTTCCCACCCAGTGTCCCTTCCTGCCACTCAATCCCAATAATTCACATCCATTTACATGTTCGCCTTTGGCCAACTACTATCCCCTTGTGATAAATTCAGGAAATTTTTACAAATTTGTAACTTTATAAACTTAGGAAAGAGACCAAATTTTCCTTTTCAGTATGTTAGGAAAACATGGAAGCAAACCCCCCGCTCTGGCCTAACCACCAGCACTGATTACATAGCAGGGCTCCAGAAACATCTATTGATTGACTGGTGGGCGGCCGGAGGCTCGAGCTGGGTTCTCAGATGTCAGCAGCCATCAGCCCTGCAGCTGGCACTTAAGACACAGCCGTCCACCCTGCCTGAGTCTGGGTTTATTGCCACATAACCCCCACTGTCCCTAAAAGGCTAATCAATAAGGGCCTGCCCAATGGCCACTCAGGCTAATGAAATCACGGGATGGCTCAAAAGTGGTGAAGACTCCCCACCACTTCCAAATAGAATTAGAAGTGAGTGGAGCCTGAGGGGTGGGAGTGACTTCCACTGAAATGCGAGCTTTGCCTACCAAGTATCTCCACCCCAAGTCCTCAGCCCACCTCAAGATACAGGCAGTAGCTACTGACCAGTGATCTCTTCACTTCTGGATGGAAGAGGACATTGAGCCAAATACATCCTTGGGCAGCCTCATCAGCCACCCAGGGCTCCTTGGGAAGGCTCTGGGACACCTAAGAAGGAGCCACTACTTTCCCAGGAGCCCACTGCCCCATGGAAAAGCAGCTTGGGTGCTCAGCAGCAGGAGACATCTCTCCATCATGACTTAAAACCCCTAGTTTCATCCTGCTAAAGATTCTTGCAAATCTGAGTTCGCCTTTGGCCAACTACTACCCCCTTGTGATAAATTCAGGAAATTTTTACAAATTTGTAACTTTATAAATTTAGGAAAGAAACCAGATTTTTCTGTGGAGGTGTGGGTGTCTCTGTTTGGAGGGCAATTTCCCAGGAAAGGTCCACTTAACCCTTGGACTCAGCCTCATGGTCAGGAGGAACTGGCCACCTTACCCCTACCCTCACCTGGCTTTCTCCAGACCCACCTGCAGTCCTGGCTCACTTGCTCTGTGGCCAGATCTGAGCTCAGAGATGCTGAGCAGATGTGACCCAGGTGAGGAACTCAAAGAGCTCCCAGTCTAGAACAGGAAAGGGTTGGTAGATGATTGATTGAACTAGAGTCATGTGCCTCCAACAAAGAGGACCAAGGAGGGGTCCTGAGGATTCTTGAAGACCGAGGCCAGGCCACACCTCTTCAGAAATAATCACCCAGCAAAAACATGTCCCTAGCACCTCCCCTGTGCCCAGCACTGTGTGTGGCTACAACAGGGATCAGGCTGACCAGACTCGCCCTTCTGGAGCTTCTGGCCTGGGGGAGGAGAGCAGCCCGTGAACCTGCAGGATGGGCCTTCAGTGCCAGTTGTAACCTAGCTCAGAGCTTCTAACCTGGCAGGGACCCCTAGAAAAGGACGGAAGGACAGGGCCTGGTGTGGGGGAAGAAAAGGAACAAACACTGAGTGGCCCTGATCCTGGGCTACAACATGGCTTTGCCCATCAACTTGTCCCCACATTAGCCCTGAGATGGTTACTGTTGTTACCATCATAGGGAAAAAGAAAAAGCCGAAAAGGAATTCAGAGTCCCCTGGCTGGCAGGGAGCGGGGCCAGGGTGTGAACCCAAAGTGCACACCCTCTCACCCAGCTAAACCACGGCCAGGTACAAACGTCTCCTGTCAGAGATAAACACCAAAATGGGAAGAGGTAGGAGAGTGCCCCGATAAGAGCCCCTGCATGATCAGTAAACGAATCAGCTCCCAACGCTGTGACAAAGAATCAGGAGACAAGATAATAAGATTTTCTTTCCAAAGTTCAGCGCTGTCAGTTTCTGCTGAGCTGGAACAGGGGTGGCTGGTGGCATTTCTGCTCTCCTCCAGGCAGGTGTTAGAGCCACCCCTAGAAACACAAAGGCCAAATCGGGCCTTTGGGAAACGTTACTCACAAAGCTCCCAAATTTCCCTAAATACGCCTCATGTCCCCCAAGCCATTCAGCCTGACTCCCTCACCTCGAGCCCAGCGGGGGCAGACTGAGCCGCTGGAGCCTCTCGTCAGGGTAAAGGTGCTTCACAAGGGGTTCTCGGAAGCCTCTGAGTCACTTTAGCTAATCAGATGAAGAAGCTGAAGGAGAAAATGGGGCAAGTATTAAGTCCAGGGAAATTACATTTGTCAGCTTTGCACATGCAATTACGCTAACCAAATGGTTGGGATAATGCAATCACGGCTGCAGAGCCGGCCCTCGCCCTCCCTCCCTCTCATTCTCCCGCCCCCACCACCACCTCTCCCTCTCTCCCTGTCTCCGTCTCTGTCTCTCTCTCTGTCTCCCTCTCTTGTGGTAAGAGACGATGTTAGAGGTGTGGGGGTATAACTATGCCCTGCCACCTCCCTGCCTGAAAAGCCCGGGTGAGGACAAGCAGTCCCCAGGGGCCAACACGCCTCTGCCCTCTCCTTGGAGCTCAGATGCTACATTGGAAGATCTAAAGGGCTTCAGCTCAGTGAACATGAGACCCAATCCCACAGTTCCAGCTGTGGAGTCCTGTCTTTAAAACCACATCCTTGCCTTTAAATCATCTGGTAACAGTTTGCTTCACCATTTTCAGAGTGTAGTGTATCTCTTGCCAAAGTGGGGAGAAAAGCAATGAAATGTAGAATCCTGTAAGAAAAGAGGATCAGGGGTCCAAAGCTCTGCAAGGGGTCCCTGCTGGTTTGCACTAGCAAGCTCCATTCCTGGGGCCACTCCACCTCACATGACCTCCTGGACATGTCAATGAACCTTCCAGTAGCAGATTAGTAGCACCTGGGGTGAGAAGGACTGATGTGAACACAGACAAGGGCAGATATTGCTGTTTTCACAAAGTCAAGGTTTGAGGTAGACAGTCTCCAAGTCCCTTCCCATTCCTAGCCCCACGATTCTGAGGGCCGACGGGATTTGGCGTAAGGGAG
Source organism: Marmota flaviventris (assembly GCF_047511675.1). Lineage (NCBI taxonomy): Eukaryota > Metazoa > Chordata > Mammalia > Rodentia > Sciuridae > Marmota > Marmota flaviventris. Next base: position 22,334,663 of record NC_092511.1, on the reverse strand, counting down.
CTGTAGCTTTATTTGGTCCATCTCTCCAATTAACCTGTGGCCCAGCTAATGTGCCCAGGAGTCAGGGTGACAGACTGTCCATTTCCACACATGCTCCTGTGATTCAAGAACAGATGCCAATTCCAATGAGAAAGTTTTATGTGTTTCATATAAATTGATTGGGTCTATTTCTGCTAAATGCATTATCCATTCACCACAGAACAACTATTAGAGTTAATAGAATTTGTAGTTAGAGCCATTATGTTCCAAGCACGCCCTTCTAGGGATGACGGCATTATTGCAAGGCAGGCTTCGTGGGCCACCCCTTCCCCAGAGCCCATCTTCCCACTCGGTGGGCTTTGTTTCCCTCGGAGCCTTCTGCACACAGACCCCTGCCTCCCTGGCCAAGTTTACTTCAGCGACACACCCCTGTAGGAAGGTCCCTTCCCTTTGGTTCACCTGCTCCTAACTAAGGTGTTCAAATCCAGTTCTAAAAGGTCCCATCGTCTCATCGCTTGTTGGCATCACAATCACCCCATACCAGGCTGGGGGTCGAGAGGAAGCCAAGATGCCTTCTTTTAGTCTTTGTTCTTCACCGTATGCCAGTTTGGGAGGCAGGAAGTCCCAAGATGTGAGTGGTCAGGAGACAAGTCCCAAGATGTGAGTGGTCGGGAGACTAGTCGGGGTGGGGGGAGCAAGAGAGCCACTCAAGTTAAGCTCTTGTCATCAACAGTATCCTAGAATTGCCCAATTATGGGCATAGTCCAGGCCTTCCCAATGCAGCAGTGAGCTATTCAGCCCACCAGGGACCTAGATACAGGCCAGGGTTTCTCCACTGTCCTCATATCATCTGCACCTGGTTCACCATGCTGAGGGGGGCATCTGCAAGTGCTGCTTAGTAAACATGCAAATTTCTTTGGTTTGTGTAGAGGGGAGTGAGGGCAGAGGTGGAGTTGCGGGGACAGGAAGGATGGTAGAAAGAGACAGACATCATTACCCTACATACATGTATCATTACACTACTGGAGGAACTCTGAACCTGTACAGCCAGAGGAATAAGTAAGGGAGCTCCGACAACTCCCTTACTCCATTTGTATACTATATGTCAAAATGCATTCTACTGCAAAATAAATAAATAAATGTTTATTTTTTTTTAAATGCCGATTTCTGGGCCCCTGCAGCCCTGTGGAATGCCTGGGAGTGGGAGGCCAGAGTTCACATCTCAGATAACCCTTCAGGAAGGCTTGGTTAGCAACAAAGTTTAGCAGCCCAGGACTGCAGCCCAAACTCATTGCAGAGGAGCAGCCTGGGCCTGGGGAAGGTGGTAAAGTGGGCTCAGAGCCACACAGCATCTTTTAAGTTTCTAACAAAGAGCAAAGGCCTGGTGTTACGTCATTCTCTCATCACACAAGGATAGTAACTGCTGTTCCCTGAGTATTCCCCGGGGCAGGAAGTTTGCTCATTACCTTATTTGTTGGTGCCATAACATTAGCCCCCTTTAACAGATGAGGAAACTGAGGTCCAGAGAAGTTAAGTAATTTGCAGTGTTATACAACTTTTATAAAAGGCTAAAGAGCAAGTTTCTTTCAAATCATGCAGAAATTAAAAGTTTTCTAGGCCAATAATAATATCTAGAAGGGCAAAGTTGTGATAAAGTAACCTGAGAGAAATCCCTTTGTTGGAAAGGTGTTCTAAAAGGATCTCTTCGTTCTGAAAAACCCTGCTTCTTATATTAGTTTTTGCTTAAACAGAACATCAGCATTTTCACTAACATTTAAGACAGTACACCAGGAAGGCAGCGTACCCACTCCTATAAGAAAGCTGATAATTGCCCCTAATTGGCATTCCTCCATGCACCCTAGCCTTCGTGAGTGCACCTGGAAGCACTTCTGTTAGCACCCCTTCAACCAAGGGGAACGACTCTTTAAGGAGAGGGAGGGATAAGACCCTAGATACAACCCTTGGAAACTACCAGGGCACCAGCCACTCCCCTGCTCAGCCAGCTGCTGTCTACCCATGTGCTGTGTGTTCTTTTATTTTGCTAATTTTAGCTCATCACCTCTTTATAGCAAGCATAGGAATGGTGACACCGGAGGCACCAGCCTTAGCAAGGCTTAGGCTCCCAGTCACTGCATCAAGTTTGGCATCCTCCCCATCCTCCCCACTTTTCATTTGGGTGCATCTCACTGCCCCTACCCCCAGGAGCTAGTGTCCCCAAGGTTTAGGGGACTTGGTGATCCCTTTACTCACATGAACAAGTTTCTCCCAGTGGAAGAGGCCCTGCCTATGAGACAGCCAGTCACCATCCATCCCCAAGAAGTGGCCAACTCCAAGGACCAGAGTCTGCTCGGTAGCCAAGGGAAAGAAAGCACTTCCCCAGGGACCGGCTGACAGTGACAGGGTAGAACTGAAGACTGGGTTGCAGGCAGAGCACCCACCAGCAACAGAACTTCCTGGTGTATGTGCCACCATTTGTTAGCCACCAAGTTCCATTTGTACACAGATGTACCGGCTGTTCCTAAGCACATTTAGCATCCTTCTCCTTGATTCTTGCTGAGCCCTGAGGGTGGACACCACTATGAGGAAGCAATGCAGCACAGGTTTAAGGCCACAGCCCTGCTCGAAATCCCAGCCACACCACTCACGTGAAGTATCTCCCTTCTCCATTCTGCACTTTGCTTCCTTATAGCAAAAATTGGTGTATTTATTATCCTTATTTACATTGCATGGTTTGATAGGAGGGTCATATAAATTGATGTGTGTCAAGGGTTTGGAGAGGTGACTGACAGAGTAAGCTTCATGAGGCATGGCCATGGTCCCCATCTCTTTTAAAACAGATGAAACAGAGGATCAGAGGGTAGGTGACCCCCTAATAATCCACTGCAGAGCCAGTGTTCAAAGTCAAGGCTGCAACTCCAAAGCCTTCCTTTCTCTAAACCCACACCACCTAGGAACGATACCAAATGTCACCCGACTGCTCACCAACACTGGGAGCCACCTATGTGGGCGTCCACACGGGCTCTTTCTCTTCCCTCTCAGAAGACTCAGCTCAGTGCTAGACACACACAACAGCTCTGCTCTCCCTGAATCCTGGTCCTAGAAAAAGAACTTGTATAGACTCCAGTTCAGTCTAACAGGCATGCTCAGGGTACCTCGGGGACTGTGACTATGACCAAGTCAAGCACTGCACAGGAAAAATGGGCCACCCAGAGCTGTGCCACATGAGCCCCAAGTGAAGCCACAGTTCTCCCAGCACAAGAGAGATTCTGGTCTCTTCCTCAGTCTCTGATTCTGATCCCATCTAGAATTAGGACCAGTGGCCCTCTCAACCCACAGCTCTGACTTGGTCCTGTCCTGAATGGTGCATGACCAATTATTCTGAACCAATTATTTTCAAAAAGAAACCCAGTGTCCTGTGAGAAAGCCAGGCCTCAAGTCACTTCAGAGCACTCCAGTCAGCTCTGACAGAGTCCAGAAAGCCTCATGAACTCCAGCCAAACACTCCGTGGTGGTGGAACTAGGGCAAAGCTACTGGCAAGTCACCTAATGCCATAGGGGGCCGTGGCTCCCCCGAGCAGCCGGCGGGAGCCGTTCCCTTCCTGTTGCTCAGCTGGTCTGAGAAAACATGTTGTTTTTTCCCATTTGTTTCAGTGACAGGTTACATAAGTGGGAGACAACAAATGATCCAGGAACTCCAGGCTCAGCACTGCTTGATTAAGACCATTTAGCTCAAAGACCAGCGGCACACAAAGGGCCCCTCCATCAGCAGGAGTGCATTAAGCACTGGCTGTTTAGGAAGAGCACTTTTAATCATCAGTCTTCTCCCAGACTCGGTGCTTCTGCCTGTAAAGCGAGCCCACATCCCCTCAGAGCCTGCCCGCTCCCTGCTTGTTGCAGCCAAGCGTCATTGGCCTTCACAGAGGAGTGTGACTTTCTAAATTCATCCAGGTCTGAGCTGGACAGAGGATCCAGGAGGACAGAGGCTAAAATGCTTAATTACAAAAGGGAGTCTTCCCTGCTTTCCCCTCCCAAAAGGAAAAGAAGAGGTGAAACTGCCTTAGCGATCACCAAGTCAAGGAGGAGAGAAAGCCCAGGTAGAATTCAGCCCAGCCAGTAAGTACCCTCCCTGCTGGGTGCTTTAAAAAAAGAAAGCCAAACTTTAGGAGAGGGACTTTGAATGAGTGTGTAGTTATCTATTGTTTTGAGACACATTACCATACACACAGTGGCTTACAACACATTTATTTGTTAATCTGTTTCTTATGTTTCAGCAGGGTGTTCTGCTTCAAGGTGTTAGCTAGGGCTGGGGACTCATTCAAAAGCTTGACGGGGGGAGGATTCCTTCCCAAGTCCACATGGTTGTTGGCAGTTCCTGCAGGTTCCGGCCACCCTTAGTTTCTCCTGGCCACAGCAGCTTGCTTTATTGAAGCTAGTAGAATAGAGAGAAGGAGGGAGGGAGGGAGGGAGGAAAAAGTAAGCCAGCTAGCAGGACAGAAGTTACAATTTCAAAGTCATGAAAATGACATCCCATCACCTTTTCATGTTCTATTGGTTAAAGCAACTCACACGTCTTACCCATGCTCAAAGGTAGGGGATTAGGTAGGATGTGGACATCAGGAGACAGGAGACCATCTCAGAACCATTCTACAATGGTTGTGTGCCAGAGATCACCCAATCACCAGGAAACCCTGAGAGCCCCCTGGGGATTCTCACAGGTCATCCCAGCAACTGGGGAGGTTAAGGCAGGATTGCAAGTTCAAGGCCAACCTGGGCAATTTAGAGAGACCCTGTCTCAAAATAAAATTTTTTAGAAGGGGCTGAGAATGTCACTCAGTGATAGGACAATTGCCGAGCATGCTTGAGGGCCTGGGTTCAATAACCAGTACCAAAAAAAAAAAAAAAAGAATTCCCAAAATCCAGCTCAAACCCGACTGTTCAATATCTCACAGGAATTTGTGTATTCAAGAAGCACCTGCTGAGTGTCCCAGTATAGCAAAGAATCCTAGAGACCATGGTTCTTTCTCAAAGCTGTATATTGTAGTGAGCAAACAAGACCATTTCTAATGGCTTCAAGAGTTATAAAATACTTTTCTAATATAAAATGTTGTGTAGTACAGCTATTAACATTATTAGCTAAATGTATAACCTAAAATTTGGGGCCAATTCAATCAACCCTCAAATGTTGCCATCTCTAAATATTTAAGGTATTTATGATCCATCTCCTCCTACAAGCTGAACGCTCTTTGGTGCATACATATAACTGTGCATCTAGGTATACTGTCTTCAATATTTTTTTATAAAAGTTTCAAGCAAATCTTGCCCCAGGGGAAAAGGAGAATATTTCATATTTTGGATCCTCTCCTTTAGTGAATTCCCCAAACCAATTTCCAGGTAAAACCCTCATGCTATACTCTGAATAAATAAATGACTTCCAGGTAGAAGGTTGCTCCCAAAGGACCCAGGCATCACTATCAATGGAAACAGGATCTCTTTCGTCTTTTAAAGCTTGTCAAGATATTGGGAGTCATGGAAGCTCTGGAACATTCTCCATAAAAAATATTTCTACACAAACACAAGTGACTAGATTGGAGAGAATTGATTGGTTTTTATAGTGAATGTTGACAGGGCCTTCATAATAAGGTGAGAACATATCATGTTCTTCTACTTATTATTTGTCTGTAAGTGACTCACAGATTAAATGATCATATCCCAGGACTGACGTTAACATGTAAAGAACATAAGGCATAGTCTAGCAACGGAACTGAGAATCAGAAAATCTCCCCAGGGCTCAGAATGGCTGCCTGGAAAAAGAGGACTGTTCCTTTCCCCTCAAGTGGCTTCCTGATTTTGATCCTGCTAACCTGTCCGTTCAGTCTCTCAACTGGTCAGTTCCGTCAACCGTTGGGGTAGTGGGGTGTTCCCACTGCTAAAGAGTGGGACTCCCATGTTTTCTCAAAGACTGCAGGGCCCTCTGTGTCTCAGCTGTGTGTGTGTTAGTGTGTGTGAGTGTGTGCTGGTGTGTGTGTACGTGTGTATGTGTGATCCAGAAAGTGTGTGAATGTGTATGTCCAGTTCTTTGGGAGCCTACCTTCTTTCATTCATGCTACAAAGTAGCTTCCATCAAATATCTATTTACTACCAGAACTACTCTGCTTAACCCTCCCTCATGGCTCTAATATGAATACAGGAGCTCAGGAGGGCCAAAAGCCCCACTGATCCCTCTGTATATATGACCTCCCCCTTCTGACTACCCAACTGGGTTTGGGCCTGGTACGTGGCCTAATCTCTTGTTTCTATTTTGTTTTGCTTGTCTTTCATTTAACAAAAATGTATTAACCACCTCCTATGTGACTGACACTTTTAGGTCCTGGACACAAGGCAGGGAATAAAACAGAGCAAGTCCCCTTCTCAGAGGGTGCACATGCTAGTGTGTACACATGACATAGTTTCAAAATGTGATGTGCTCAGAAGAAAAGGAAGGGGACATAGATGACAGCAACAGAGCACTGTGGTGTGTGCATGTGTGTTGTGTCAACGGAATTTTTTTTTCATACCAGGAATTAAACCCAGGGGTGCTTAACCACTTAACCACTGAACCACAACCCCAGCCCTTTCTACTTTTTATTTTGAGACAGAGCATCCCTAAGTTGCTATGACTGGCCTCAAACTTACAATCTTCCTGCCTCAACCTCCAAAGCCACTTGGGATTACAGGCATGCACCACCGTGCCTGGCACAATAGAGTACTAAGCAAGAAAGTTTCAGGGGCCTTCAAGTGTGTATCAGGGCAGAACCAGGAAATGCTATGGTTACTGGTATTAGAGTCCCAATTTTTGTTCGTAACTGGTGTGCCCTGGGGAAACTTCAAGGCCTTCCACAACATAGATACCACTCTCATAAGCTCTAGAGACCTTGACCATAAAGTGTGCTGAGACACAGCAGAGGGTGAGTGGAGAAGGGGAGTGTGCCTCCACTGAGTTCTCTGGGTCAGTGGGAATGACCTGGGAGTTGAAGGCCATGTGCAGCATCCAAAGAAGCAATGGGAACCTGGTCTCAAGCCACTGGCTTTGCTATTTGAGAGCAGCAGGATTCTCTGGTCAGTGGAGCTTTCATTGAAAGTAGAATAGAGGTCTTGATAAAAGATGCTCCAATCAGACTGAAGGAGGACCCAACCAATGGTTGGGGACCCAAGAAAGAGTCTAGTCCCATAACAAAAATTATTTTATAGAAGACTATTGATGTTAATTATTTTATAGAAGACTATTGATTAACATCAATAGTCTTCTATAAAATAATTTTTGTTATGGGACTAGACTATTATTTTTGTTATGGGACTAGACTATTATTATTTCAGTGCCTGGTAATATCAGGATTCATGGCTCTGTGGTCTTCTTGGTCTTTTCTTCATACTTATTGTCCTATGGTTACAAAACACATGACCACATTATAGGTCGAGAACAGAGAGAACCATCAGAGAACCATCTCTTCCCTTCTTTCTCTAGCCTATTGATCTTGCATTCTTCACCTTTTCTGTTTGGCCACTGTTTGATCCTAATGCCTCACTGATTTCCTTTCTGCCCTTGACTTTGGGATTTCTTACCCTCCGTGGTGTCTCCCTGTCCAATTCATCTGAGATGCTCAGGGACCTAGACCTGGCAGAACATTTGTTCTTTCTAGCTCCAAATCCCCTGCCAATTGGGCTGCCTGTACCTCCATCAACCCATCTCCCAGAGGCATTACAGTCCCAAGGGCCTTTGTAAGGATTTTACTCTGTGAGTTTGGCCAAACAATAGGCCAGATCCTCTAAAGTACAGCAGTGCAGGGGCCTGGACTCCCACATGGTTGCCTCTCTCTCTCTCTTAGGAGGCAGCAAATCCTTATGACATAACCCCATGGGTGTTACACTAGATCAAGTCTTCTTTCCCACTTTTTATATAAAAACTTCCGAATGCACAAGTCCATGACTCTTCAGGCCTGAGTGGGGCAGAGCTGGTTCTGAAACTCCACCACCACTTCCCACTTAAGCCTCAGCCCCAAGTCCTATGCATAGCCACAGATGGGTGAATGCTAGGTACCCATGTCAACATCAATGCTTTATTAGCACAGCTTTGGCCCAAAGCCAACTTGGGAGTAACCAAATTAGCCCTAAAGCCTCCCTTAACTTAATTTTTACAGCTCTGCTTTCAGGATAGTGTTTTTTCTGTGACCTTTCTCTTCTCCCATGTGTCAGTGACTTTCCCTCAGGGAGCAGGGGGTGGTTGAGCACACAACACAGCAGCCATCACAGGAGCCATTAACTCCTACAGATTGCGGGGTGTCAGAGCTGTTTAGGGTAATTCAGTCCTGAAAGCAGCTTTTATCTCAACAGCCCTGACTTGCCACCCCATTGATGGGGAGCCAGCTCACTCTCAGATCTGTCTAGCTCCCAGCCGGAAGGAACATGGGCTTCAGGTCTTTGTCCCCTGGGATACTTCAGCATCGTCAGGCATCTCTCCTGTCTAGAGGAAGACCAAGAAGTAAAAGTACAAACTAGATTATGCATGTGAGCACATCTAGCAAAAGGCAGGCTGATAATATAAGGAGCATCATCACCACCTTAACTTCTCACTATCAAAAAAAAAAAAAAAAGAACGACAGAGAAATGACCAGAAAGCTTTGCAGGAAGGAGTGGGGAGGGCAGAGTGAGCTGTTCAGGTGTACACTTGTGCACAGATACACAGGTACAGGTGCATGCACAAGCATATCTGCATGCATCGAATAAGGCACATCTGTGTATATGTGCACATATGTACACACAAGGAAATTCATTCTGAGAACATGGGAAATTCAACTGAAAACTGTGTTGTAGAAAGAGCCAGAGTGACACATTCCTCCTCACTCATCCTCCGATTGGCTCTGTCATCACAGGTCTGTTGTTTAACTTTTCTACATGATTCACTGTCTTATGACATAAAAGTAACAAATTTCCCCCATCCTTATCCACTGACCTAACATGATTGTGAGAGCTAAGTTTATTGGGGAGTGGAGATGTTACAAAAATATACTGTAATTAAACATATTGGAATGAAGACCTAAACATTCAGAATCACAATAAGATCCTTTTCTCTGAAGTTAGACTTCTAGTACCTTCCACCATCCACCAAATATGAATACCAACATTTAAATACTTTTCACAACTGCAAAGTAAAGACTGAGTGCTCTTCAGCCTGAAACAGGGAAAGACCACTCTCACCTGACACTGTAAAGTAAGATTAAACAGAAGAAGACATGCTGAGATTCTGAGGAAGCAGAGAAGAAATGAATCCATGTAAAATATTTATGCCTGGGATCATTTAGTGAAGGGTCAGATCGCCCTAAATAACTCATTAAGTCTGGGGAGCCCTACCAAGAAAAGATAAAATTATGCTTAGTGGGTTGATTCCAGGAGAGGTAGAAGATGCTGTAGCAGCAGATTCAAGGCCATGGTCACTGGGGACATCCCTGAGGTGAAATGAAAATGAAAATCCAGGAGTAAAAAAAGCAGGTGGGGGGATCTGTCCAAATAAGTGCTATAAAGAGGTTGATCCTAGCAAATGAGCTCCGATTTTTTTTCACGCTGTAAATTTTTTTCGAAGACTCAGAAAAAGGCTGTGATGGTGGTAACAGCCTAGAATTTTTATCTCTCTGAATCCCTACATTAAAACAGAGAAATCCTATATAAAACCAAAAACCCTTCAACTACACTTACAACAAAATTCAATGACAATTTTTCCTCCTCAGACTCCAAAATACAAGTGAGTGAGGACAAAGCATCACCTCACATCATACACAGTATGGTAGCATTGGTACAAGAGCAAGGAGAGGGCAGGACAGGGGGCCCCAAGAAGAGCAGCTGCTAAAGTGGGAGAGGCTCTGCCCCACCCAGAGGTGCCTGAGCACAAGGGGCCCAAGGAAAGAGCTGAAGGGCCCCGAGGAATCTGGCCAGGTCTCCTTCCCAGGAAAGCATCCACACTGAGAAGAAATTTCTAGAAGTGAGTCAGTATTGAGTAGGATGGGGATAGTAGAGACAAAAAAATAAGAGGATATCCAGGTAAAGTGGGCAGAGCCAGAAGCCTGGAGTACAAGCCGCCATGTTCTCAGGTTCACAGGAGAGAGTAGAGGGTGCCCCGGCAAGTTCAAAAAGTTCCTGACCCCCAAAAGCTCAGGAAAATTAATTTCACATAAAAACACATAGCAGAGAAGTATCAAGGTCAAATCCTGTACAAAATTACAATAAGAAAAAAAAAAGAACAAAGAGGACAGAATAACACCCCTGTAGAAAATATAGCCTACCAGAAAGATCGGTCCTGGTCTAAGTCAAAACAATAAACTCTGATTTCAACATGAGCTAAGACACTGAGGACATGACCCAAGACGTAAAAATAACATGAATCAATGTTTTAAAAGCTCAAAAGTTAGGTGATGTAGCTCTCAGAAAAGAATTTGGAATAAAAGGAAAATTTTCAGAAATGAAATATTAAACTAAAAGGAATGAAGAGCAAATAAAACAGTTAATGCCTTACCCAAAATAGAAAGTGAAAAGAATGACATTTTTAAATATCAAGAAGGTGACATCCATCAAGGAAGGGTAAAAAAAAAAAAAAATCCACTGTACAGGTAACAGTAATCCCTGAAGAAGAAAACCAAAGAACTGGAACAAAACCAATACTTAAAACTGTAAGTCAAGGCAACGATCCTTATCAAAACTGCTTATTAAAGGAGTGCAGTACACACCCAAGAACACTGACCCAGAGGAGCTATAGCAACACATATTCTGGGAAAATTGATGGATGTCAAAGAAAAAGAAAAAAAAAATGGGCACCTAAGGAAAATAGCAAGTGATTTGTTAAAGAAGGAAATTTAAATTATCAGAATTTTTAAAACAGTAACAGTTTTAAGTCAGAAGAAAATAGAGTAGCATATTTAATCTACTCTAGGCAAGAAATAGTATCAACATCCAAGAACTCAACAAATATTTCTTCCTTTGAAATCTACTTTAAAAACAAGATTCAGAAAATAAAAATAAGAATAGAAACATCAACATAAGTACTTTCATGACCATTAAACATAGTACTTATAGAACTAATAGCAAAGAAGGGTTAAATAGCAAAGAGTGACGTGTGTAATGACAGAATGCCCCACAATGTGGATGTAGTACAAGAAATGATAGGAGAATCGAGTGTACATGTACCAAAAAGTTCTCTAATTCCTCTCAATTTTTATATTAATAATGATGATAGTAGAGTAAGTATTGTTTTTCTAATGCTGTTGTGTGTATAAGGAAAGCTAAATTAAAATGATAGGATTTTCTAATTCCATTATCATCTGTGTTCTTGAGAAACATGATTCTCAATGTGAAGAAAGAAATACAGATGTAATATAGAAGAGGTTAAATTTTTTTAAAAAATTTAATTCCAAATATAATTGGAAAAAATTCATATGACTTCACCAGGCATAAGTGTGTGTTTCATATGGATGTAGGCTTATCCCGTTTACACACACACACACGCACACACACACGCACACACACACACACACACACACACACACACCACACATCGATTTCCTAGCTCTGCTCACTAGAACAGCCTAGAAACAATCACCCACCCAGTAGCAGTAAGCAGCCACAGCACCTGGCTCTCCTGTTTACAATACCTGTTGCCACTCATGGAAACCAGGGCTTTTAAGAAAACATCTGATTCTAGGGCTGGAAAAGAAACATTTTGTTGTGCCATGTCTTTGAGGATCAAAAGGACTCGGGAGGGGCTCTCACTTACCAAAGATCTGACAACTTGAGCTTCTACAGAATAATAATTGTGATTAGGGCAACTTTAGAAGATGATAAAGAACTAATCCCATATCTTGAAAATTGTTTGTAAAAAGAAAGAATTGAGCATAGGTAGTATCTTTCCTATGTGACTGGAGTAACGGAATTGAAATGAGAGCAAATATCCTTTATAAATGTATTCCAGTTTATAAATTAGGATAAAAAAGGGCTGGGGATGTGGCTCAAGCGGTAGCGCGCTCGCCTGGCATGTGTGCGGCCCGGGTTCAATCCTCAGCACCACATACAAACAAAGATGTTGTGTCCACCGAAAAAACTAAAAAATAAATATTGAAATTCTCATTCTCTCTCTCTCTCTCTCTCTCTCTCTCTCTCTCTCTCTCTCTCTCTCTCTCAAAAAAAATTAGGATAAAAAGATATAATTAAAATAGCATAGTTTTACAGCTCCTGATTAATAAATGGACCTGTACCCTGAGCTTCAACAAGTGCTAACATTAAAAAAGACAGTGATAATTAGACATAAAATACCTCCTGATGAAAGAACCCCACCTAAAGTCTTGCAAAGAGACCCAGCTGGGAATTTGCAGGAGAGAGGCACATGTTGAATTGTGCCATGGGATTGCAATCAGCAAAATCCAGAGAAAAGATATAGACCATGTGGTCCAGAGTCTTCAAAAGATAAAATAAGGAACAGAGGTAGAAGAGGATTCTATAGGTTTAAAGAAACAATTTCTTTTTTTAAATTTTAATGGTCAAGATTAACGACTATACCTAGGGGTGATGCACATTTGGGTAATAAAACTACTGAGAAATGCAAGGAAGTGATTATGAGAGAAGCCAGGAGACAATTCCTTTTAGGAGTAAGGAAGGCACTGAAAATGGAGAGGCCATTGAGGGTCTTATGAAGTCAGGGGCAATGTTCTGTTTCTTGACCTGGGCAGTGGCTAAATGGTTATTTGCTTTTTAATGACCCACTAAGTATGTTTTACATTTGCTTTGTGCACCTTTCTTTGTGCTTTGTTTTAAAATTAAAAGGTTAAATTTTCTCTCATCACTGAGGGGTCCCATATTGTCCTGCCATTAAATAGAACCAGTTTCATTCTCAAGTGCATACTTACAGAAATTGATTTCTTTCTTTTTTTGCACTTGCAACAGAACAAAGGAATAAAACAAGACTTTTAAAACCAAAGGTATTTATTATAATAATATTTACCAGGGCGTCTGATTCCATAGTATTCCTTTGGTGGTTTTGAGTTGCCTATCTAATTATAGAGCCAATATCAGATTAGATTGTGAAGAAAGGCACATCACTCTATTATTTAAAGAGTTGAGATAGGTGGTAGAGATGTTTTGACCCCACTACGATCACCTTATTTTCATTTTGCTCTGGAAGTTCCCACTGACCAAAGATGTGACAACTTGAGTTTCTACAGGATAATAATTGTGATTAATTAAAACCCAAAAATATGTTTAAATTCACGAATTCTTAATGATACACAAGTAATTATTTGGGCAATTTTAGAAGATGATGGAGAAGTAATTCCATATCTAATAAGAGAACAATTGAATATTACCATGTATAAAAAAAGTCACTTTCCAATTTGTGTTAGTCAGTTTTTTGTTGCTGTGACCAAAAGACCTGACAAGAACGTAAGACAATTCCTTTCAAGAGTAAGGAAGGAGCTGAGATTGGAGAGGCCATTGAAGGTGTTATGAAGTCACAGGCAAAGTGACTTAGAAGTCTCAGTCTATAGTTGGCTGCCTCCATTCTCTAACCTGAGGTGAGGCAGAACATCATGGCAGAAGGATATGGCAGAGAAAAGCTGCTCAACTCTCTCTCTGCTCAACCAGAAACAGAGAGAGAGAAGAAGGACTAGGGACAATATGTAATTCCCAAGGGCACCCCCAGTTCCTCCAACCATGCTCCACAGTTACCATCAGTAATCCATTTAAATTATTAATCCATTAAATAGATGAATCCATTGGTTAGGTTATAGGTCACATAATTTAATCATTTCACTTCTGAAGGTTGCTATATTGCCTAACATGGGGGAGGGATTTGTTTGGGGGAAGGGGGCACACCTCATATCCAAACCATAATACAATCTATGCCAAAGAATGGTGTCATATACATTTATGGATGGGTGACTGATTATATTTACTTGGATTTTGATCTGATTGTTATTCAGTAAGGTTTGGGGTACCAATCAAAATGGTTCAGTATGTCATAACTTTCAAGAAGTTTAGCTCAGTCGTTGGTTATAGACAAAATTTAATTCCATGGATCAGAATCAAATGGTGTAAATTATCCACATGAAACACTGAGTGCTTTTCTTTGGTACAACACTTACAGACCTTCAACACGAGGCAGATCCTTATTGTGGTGATTAATAGTGATAGTTGAAAACTTATTTTCCTTTGTACCATGCTTTATTTCTTTGCATTGAATTGAGTAGATGAGATGGCTTAGCAACAGTAATAAAACCAGTACAATTGCTTTCTAGCCCGGTTTTTTTTTTTTTAACATTGTGCTGTATATTACTAATTGATTTGTTTCTTCTTGAAGGGCTCTGCAATATACTTAAAGTGAAACCCAGTGCTTAATGGATTTTTTCTTTACTCAGCTGTCTATAACCAATCAGTATTTTCATGTGTGGGGGGTTCTTTTACACAATTTAGGTGTGAATGAGCACTAAACTACACTTGCAGTGTGTGGTGCTGTGTAGAACAAAATAAAGCCATTCCTTTTTTCTTTTCATAAATGACTTTTAATAAAATAGGGATTCATTTGTTTAAGTAAGAGAAAAAGGAAGGGGCAGATTTCTCCCTTCCCTGCCCCCAATCCGGGCTCCTCTCTGAGGGCCATTTGATTCTCGTGTGGCTCCACAAGCTTCAGGGGCCAATGAGGACCCTCTGCAGGGGAAATATGGAGACCCTTGTAACCTTAGATTGACAGCTCAGCATCAAGCCTGCCTCACTGCTGGTCTCAGTGGGACTTTAATCTCCCTAAAAACCAGAGTTTTGCCCTGTTGCTTGTGGTACAGTTCCTCTTTCTTATCTCTCTCTGCTTCCTGACCTTGTGAACATTCCAGTCACTGGATTTCCCTTTTGATACCAGCTGGCTCCCAGTGGCCTCTTGGAGAATTGACCCTGACCATCTCTTTTCCTGGGCTGGTTCTCTTGACCTATTGATGCCCGCACTCCACTAAGCTAAATTACTACTGGGGCCACTGTGGGGCTTTCTAGGGTTGAGGGTCCATCCACCACAGTACCCTGGCCAGACCCTTCATGGTGACTTGCCTACTGTCTGTGCCCGAGCAACCTTGGTATAGTCTGTCCTGGCTTGAAATGAGCTCAGGGATTGAAAAGGAAGAAACGTATCATTTAGAAAAGTTCGTGGGGACTTCCCCATAATCCTAGCACTATTTTTATCCTTGAACTTGGCTTGACAAAAAATCTGCATTTAATCCCTGCCTTAACCAATTATCCACTCACTGCATACGCTACAGAACAAGCTCTCAGCTGCTCTGAACTTGAATTAAAGGGAATACTATAACTTTGCCTTCAGCTATACAAAGTTTCAGAACGTTTAAAGGCATTTAATACATGTATAAAAGCACAGAGCCTGACTTACTTGGGAGGGGGGCAGTAAATATTGAGAGGTTTTGCCCCCTTCATGGGTGGATTTACCTCTTAGGTATCTAAGGTCCAGCCCCTACACACACCCAGAAGGAAAAAAAGCAGCTTCCACCTGCAGATCAAAGCTCACCTTGGTCTCTCCTATACCCCAAGATATTTGATAACTCTCCTGCCTCTCACCTGCCTGCTTCGGTCCATAGGTTGTGTCCAAAGCCTTCTACTCTTGTGACAGTGCTGAAAATTCACCTAGCTCCTGCCTACCCTCTCATGGTTCTAACCTACCTTAGCCTAGAGCTGATCTTGTACCTGCCAGAACTGCTAGGTCCTTCCTGCTTCCACCATCCCCTCTTCCAGATTGTTTCCTGTGGAACTTTACTAGGCCCACAGTGCCACCAGGCTCAGAGCCATAGTCCAACCCTTGGGCAAGGATCTGGAAAATATTAAAGTCTATTCCAAGCAAGCACCTTCACAGAGACTCTAGAAATAAAGCAGAATAGCAATTATCCTCACAGGTACCCACTGTTCTAGTGGACCCATCTTTAAAAAAACAGATTTCTAGCGTTAAGGAAGTTCCTAAGAAAGACACTGGAGATCAGGGACTCATGTAAGGATAATCTGAATAGGATGGAAGTCTTCAAGGCAGAAAGGAGAAGGAGTAATTCTCAATTTGGGCCCCTTCTTCAATGCTGACACGCTCAGAAAAACCACTTGCTCTATCCAGAATGTTCTTTCTTCATCTGGACAAAGAGGTAGATGGGACTAGTCTGTAAATCTGATTGACTATCAGGTTCTCTTGGAAAGGTTTTTACATAAAACAGGTATTGCCTTCCCATCCCCACCCAGAACTACTGAATCTGGATTTCCAGGTATCTGTATTTTGAGGGTTCTTAAATGGTTTGGGAACCGCTGATTTTGTGATTTTTTTTAAGGTCCCATCTTTCTGTGACATTCTATGAGATTTCAGACAAAATGAATGAAGGGAGCCAAAGGGAAGAAGCTTGAACAAGATACGAGAAGCAGGATAACCCTTGCAGAAGGAGTAATAAACTCAAACTCCATACTCCGAAGAAGTGGTGCTGGTGGGAAACATAAATTGATTCCAAACAAAATCGGGCAGATTTATGTGGGTCAGAGCCATCCAAGAGAGCAGGGAGCACCTCCATGCCTCAAAGGCTACTGGGAGCGCAGATTTCTGGCTGGATGAATCATGAGCCTGACCGGGGATGGCAAATTCTCTGTTCCCATGAAATCCACTTTAGAAAGACTTTCCTCTCTGGGCCTTTCCATCAGAAATCACTGAAAATAAAAACAAAATTTTGTGTAGAGAAACCACCTGAGACTACTATACATCCATTGAACTGGGAAAATACTGGTCCCTTTATTGAGAAATAGCCCTAGAGTCCCTCCTTTATGGGATGGGGGCATAAATCTTGAGATTGGGTGTCTGCTTCCCACAGTGAACATGAAGTTACACACTTTTTAAACTATATTCATTAGGCATCTCTAATGCTGAATGACCCTTTGCCTAGATCATCTTTTCACTTTCACAGAAAGCCTAAGCTAATCTCCATTTGTTCAGGTTAGAAAATTGAGGCTCAGAGAGGTAATATAATCTAACCCAGGTCATACAGCAGGTCAGGGGCAAAATCCAGGATGAGAAAAATTGGCACAGCTGAATCTAGAGCCCATGCCCCTCTTCCTGTCTCACCAGATGTCCTACCTGGCCAAAATACAGAAGCCTAGTATTCCTAGGAATGTCTCAAAACCTTCTGAGCAATGCTAGTTCAGCTAGATTGAAGCTAAAAGTGGGTCCCACTGAAGGCTGTCTTCCCCCAGCCAACTCTTGAGAAATAAAATTTTTTTTTTAAATACACACACACACACACAAACTCTTTTATTTCCATGATTGAATTAATCAAATAAATCACCATGCTTCTGTCCTCAGGTAGATGAGGCTACTCCAGAACCAGGCCATTTGCTATAGATGTAGATGGGTCTGCAGAATAGGCTTCGGGTTGGAGATAATGGGAGAGGTAGATTTATCAACTCACTTTCAGAACTTTTCTTTTTCTCCCAGCCCCACTGAGTTGAAATCCCCAGGTGCTGCTGGCATGGGATCCATATTCACAGAACCTCCCTCTGACCCCATTTCCAGTTGTCAGGGACAACACCAGTCCTGGATACAGATAGGTGCCACTGATACAAGTCAGAGTTTTAGACTTTGGGACTTCACGATGGCTTTCCTATCACTCTGCTTCTTTTAACATGCCAATCCAGCCCCAGATGAAGGAACTAGATCAAGGTCTCATAATCAGCAGTTGATGAGACTGTCTCCAAACCCAGGTGCTCTTGCTGATTTCCAAGCCATGGTCCATCCACTTCACACCGTTAGCACAGCCTGCAGGTGGAATTTAGGCTCTGGTAAAGGTAAAAAGGCAACTGGCCAACAATGTTCTGCTAAAATACATTTTGTAAAGAGTTAGGCCTTTGAACTATTAAGACTGCCCCCTTTATAACACAAATAGATCAGAAAATTAACCATTAAGCCATATATAAAAAAGGTAAATGGACTCACTACCTCCCAGTCCTTGAAATTATTTTCAGAAGTCAAACAGACCATTCATTTGATAAAAATGAATCACGAGTGCTGTGTTGGATAGCTGTAAGTATTGGAGCCCCAGTGGAACTTCATGCTTCTGACCTTGGGGCCAGGGCCCTCTCACAAAAGCCTACCACAACTGGCCCAGTTTTCAAATTATCAATCCTGCCCAGCATAATCTCAATCTGTTTGTTTATAATTGGCAACCCCAATTAATCTCTTTTATGTTCATCACTAAATTAGTTCAAAGTCTTCAATTTTTTTTCACTTTAATGTTTTAGTGAACAAAGCTATGTATACTTAAATTAATGCTTCCATCATTTCCTGTGGGTACAATTTGACCTAATCTCTCTTTAAAGAAAAATAATCTTGACAATCTGATAATGAGATTTTTTTTCTTTTAAGTAAAAATAATTTATCAAGAATACATTTTTAAAAGTTTTTCTAAGTTGTTAAAAAAAGAAAGAAAGAAAACTATGCTAGAATTGTGGCCAAAAAGAGATCTGAAAACTCCCCAAGGTCTGGCCTGGCTCAAAGGTAGAAAGTTTGAAAGGAAATAGCTCGGTGGTTGGTAATGAGATGATGGGGGAGGGTTTGTGCTGAGTGTTCCTGCAATGCCCCCAGAAAGCCATCCAAGGATATTGGGCAAGGACAGAGCTCACTAGGAAGTAGCCTTAGGAGAAAAAAGGCAAAATTTGACAAATTTGACCCGTTTTTTTCTTTCTTTCTTTCTTTCTTTTTTAATACTCTCTTTTGCATACAGAACCTGAAAGCTACTCTCATTACATTTCTAAGTCCAACTTGGTTTTAATAAGGAAGTTGAGGCCTGACGTTCAGGGTCTGTTACCAAGTGTCTGACAGACAGAGCCATAGCCAGGAGTGGGAGACTTCCTGCTCCCACCTGTCCTGGGTGCCTGGGCCAATGGTGGGGTCATGGGGCTAGTACTATGTCTAATTTCTATTTTCTGTCTTCTCAAAGCTACAAGGTTCCTATATGCACATGCCAAGCCTTTAGTAGCAGGTTAACGACAGTGATAGTAGATCAGATGGAGCGCCTATAGTTTGCCCATCTCTGTGCTGGACTCTATGAGAGACCAGGAGAATTCTAGGTCAGGTCCATGTCTGTGCCACATAAAAGGACACTTTACTCCCTCCTCAGATGGCCCATAGCACAGTATTACCTGGATCTTTCTATGGCTTTTTTCCCCTGGCACATAGTAAGCTCAAGAGAAATTTCCAGTTTGAATGGCTGATCAGTGTTTCTTGACTCAACCATGATACCATCTTGGAATGCATGTTTGAACCTATTGAGCTGACTACTTGGAGACAGTCCAGAGAGGCCTATGAAGAAAGCCAGGCCAGGCCAAGTGAGTGACTATCTCTCCTTTTGTGCCACAGTTCACTGGCTGTTCACCACATGCGGGGCCAGCGGACCCCATGGCCCCACGCAGGCCCAGTGCAACAATGCCTACCAGAACTCCAACCAGAGTGTGTTGGTAGGGAGTGAAGGGCCCCTGAAGGGCATCCAGATCTGGAAAGTGCCAGCCACTGACACCTACAGGTATGTATGGGAGAGGGGGAGGCCGGCCGGGGGGCAGACCCATTTCCCTGAAGAGGATTGGAGTCCTGCCTGTGGATGCATGTCCCTGAGGTGCCTAAGCATGCCAAGGTTCAAGGGCCACAGATGGCAGCCTGCAGTAAGGTGTAAGGGCTGGAGATCAAATCTGGCTCACACACTGTTGTGGAGATGAGAGGCATGCATTAGCTAGTTATATAAATATTACTAATAATTATAATTACAATGGACTGTCCTTTGAATACTACTTGATGTTCTTCAGATGAGACAAGGTGTGTAAAAATATTTGGAAAACAAAAATACTATGCACACAAAAGCTGATGCTCTTGTGCTTGTCCTTATCCTCTCCTGGACCTTCACTGTTTGCATGTAAAGCAAGCCATTCTCTGATGCTCATCTTCACCCCAATCCCAACTCCACAGTTTTCCACCAGGGCAAAGCCAGGCAGGAGGAGGCCTGATTTCCCTGTGCTACCTTGAGGCCACGGCACTAAGCAAAGTTTGTGGTGAGAGAGGAGGGCTGACTCCACATGTCTGGGTGGGTTTGGGGAATCGGAATTTCCACCTAGTTGCCAGGTGATACCGATGCCGCCTTTGAGAGCCTCTAAGTTCCTTCAGACCTGGGACTTAGTCAAGCCTGTGTAGTCCTTATCCAGGCTCTATGACGTCAGCAGGGCCCACACAACAGCCCCAACAGGGCCCACACAGTATCCCTCCAGTCACATCATCTAGAATCAGCCTCCAACCTCAGACATCTGAAGTGTGGCCTCACTGCAGCCTCCTCCACCCAGCACTACACCACTGGGCTAGCCAGGAAGCATCCTCACTGTAAGTGTTGGCGCCTGGTGGTGCTCTCCTTCCCCTCCCGCAGCTCCTCCCCATGTTCCAGGACAGGGGCTTCTCAGGTTTCTCTGTTTTCTCTCTCCAATTTAAGGGTGTTTTGTGATATCCTGATTCCTTGGCAAGTGTATTCTGGGGAGAGCCCTAAGTGCTTTTTAAGTGACATTCTGGGCAGGAACATAATAACAAGGTTTGACTGCAATCAGGTTAGCTGTTTCAGGTCCCACCCACCCTCAATAAATGTCCCAAAGACCTAGTAAGTACACCAAGCAAAGCCAGACCTCCCCTTCCTGCCCAGAAGAACCTCTCTGTGTCCCAGAGCAGGGAGGAAAGGATTCCTGGGGAGGGTTGATGAAAAGCTTGTTGAGAATCCGCCTTGTATTTCTCCTGCTTTTAGCAGTGAGGTGAGTGGCACTGTTGCTGCTGATACCCTCATGCTTTCATATGAGAAAACAGGAGTCAGAGAAGCTCAGCTTCAGATCTAAGACCACACAGTGACAGAGCTGGCATTTAAACCCAGGGCCTCCGGCTTAGAGTCTGTGCTCCTTGCACTGACACCCACATCTGGACTCTGAGAGGCACACAGAGGCTAGGAGGGACAGGAAAGGAGATTAGGCGTAGGAACATCTACAGCCCACCTCCAGGAAGCCTCTGGAAATGAGAGCCTAGGAAGAGAAGCCAAACCACCTGAAGGGAGCAGTAAAGTAGGCGGAGCCCTGCCGCAGTCCGGCTGCAGCAAAATAACCGGGGGGTGACGAACAACTGGTGTAGACTGATACAGCAGGAGTGGGAGCCGTTTACTGTAGGACAGGAGCAGTATATATACATTCCACACAGCTTATCTTAATTAACATAAACTCGATACAGCAGTCAACCAATAAGGAATCGCCACACTTAATGGCTTGCTGGCGTTACTTCTCAAACCACTCCCTCTGGCAAAATGCCAGGCACCATCCAGACTTGTTTACAGACTCTAACAGAGCCCCATCGTCCCCTCCCAGCCCAGGGCATTTCCAGAGCCAGATGGGAATCAGCCAGGAACAAAATATCAAGACTTCCCTGCTGCTTCTCCCACCGAAGTTCACAGTCAGGAGATGCCTGACCTGGGGTCCTCTTGGGCTTCAGTCCCCCTAGACATGGGGCCCACTTCCATATTTAGAAGAGGCTCTGCCCATTACTATGCAGCAGCAGAGCGCTGGCCCCGACCCAGCTGCTTATGACGATGATGCACCCAGCAAAAAGCCTCCTTGCGGGAGGAGCGCCTCCCCGGTGGGCAGAGAACTCAGCAAGGACAGCAGCAGGCAGCTGCAGAGGCATTTCCAGGGACAGACCCATTCCATAAGCATTAGCTCCTGCCTGTCCTGTTTCTGATGACTCTAGTCTGACTTCTTCAGATGGGCTCTGGGTTTTGAAAGATTTGGCCTGCCAGAGGAACTAAACTTATTAAATAATAATTAACTCACTTTCCCATGTATTATTAATCACAGCCTTATTAAGCCTAGTCAGGTTTCTGATCCACATGAAGTGCCACAGAATTGCCATGCTGCATTGATATAACCCCAGCTAACACTGGAGAACCGTTTCTACCCTCCCTTTGAAATTGAGACTATCTCGTAGTCCCTAGCATTGACGGGTGTTTGCGTAATTGATAACTTATACAAGGAGCTGTTCTTCTATTGAAACAGGTGTTTTTAGTCAGCTTTTGTGACAGAAGACATAACAAGCACAACTTAGGGGAGGGAAAGTCTACTTTGGCTCACTGTTTCAGAGGTTCAGCCCGTGGTCGGCTCACGGCATCACTCTGGGCCTAACGTGAGGCAGAACTTTGCAGCAGAAGGGCCTGGCTAAGAAAACTGCTCAGTTCATGCCCATCCAGGAGCAGAGAGAGTTCTGCTCGCCAGGGACAAAATATAACCTCAAAGACACACGGTCATGACCTGTTTCCTCCAGACACACCCAACCTGCCTACAGTTACCACCCATTCAAGTGGCCCTATGATGTCTCCACTGGTCGTGGAGGTGAGAGGAAGGGGGCTAACACTTACCAAACACCACATGCCAGGGTGGGTGGGGCCTCCATTGCCTGGGCTTCCTCTGGATGTATGTGGGTGAAAGCACCCTCCACTCTTAAGTGGACCCATCTCCCACCCTCTTACTCATTTGCCCACCACAAAGGAGGAGGCCCAGAAAGCGGGAGCTGAAGGAGGGGCTGGGAAGAGTAGAGCCAGGGCTCCTCCTCTTCTCCCCCACCTTGCCTCTGCCTCTGTCAAAACAGCAAGGGGTGAGGGGGTCATATTCCATGCAAGCCCCCTGCCCTGGTGTCAGTACTTGTTCCCCTCCTGTTGTGCAAATCTCAGTGAACCACAATAATTACCTGTCTGGAGCCTGTGCCTGACCCCAAGTTTACCAAAGTGAGTGAGAGCCAGCCCCAGCCCCAGCCCCAGAGGAGCGGCAGCCCTGGGGACGGTGGACTTGGGGACAAGCATTTCCATGTGATGGAGAAGAAAGAAAATGGATGTTGACTCAAAGTACCACTGTCAGAGGCCAGGGGAGGCATTTCTCCCAGTCTTAGTAGGTGAAGAGCTTCCTCGAGGAGCCAGAAGCCAGAGTCCCATCTGACGGCAGTAAGAGTGGTCTCCAAGGAGGCGGGGGGGGGGGGGGGGGGGACGGAAGGAGCAGGGTGGCAGGTGCCTGCTGTGGTCCTGCAGGGAGTGGGCCAGGCTGGGGCCAGGCCACTGGAGCCTTGCTTCCCAGATGCCTTTAGCTCCCTCTGGTGACTGCGGGAGGTGGGAGGGACAGAAAGGAGCCCCAGGCCGGCAGAGCAGGTTCCAGGCAGTGCTGTCATCCAGGCTAGAGAGAAAGGGACCACAGCAGGGCAGGGAAACGAGGATGGAGAGGAGAGGGCAGGGCCGGGAGGACTGGGAGGTGGGGGACTGGGATTTGAGAACTGAGTGGATGGGTGTGGGCAACACTCAGGACAGCACCCACGTTTCTGGCTTGGGGGGTGCAGGGAGCAAGGAGAGTGAGTATCAGCCACTCTTCTAAGGAGCTTGATGGAGAAGGGAAGGCAAGGGTTGGGCACATGTGACAGGCACCTGGTTAAGGGGGACTTCTGAGCCAAGTTGTTCTGCAGGAGACAATGTCCAGAGTGTGCCTGAGGAGGTGGGTGGTGCACGAGGGAGAGGGTGGGAGGCCACCAGTGCCCACAGAGAACGTGGATTAGAGAGCCTGTGCTGGAGGGCGGGGAGATGGCAAGAACCTTAGCCTCATCTTAGAATGGAGATGGACATTTAGAGGGGCATTTAGAGAGAGTGTGGAGTGCCCACAGAGAGGCAATCGCTCAGCTGATCACCCGAGCCTCTTGCTCTTTCTGAATCCCCCGTCCCTCCAGCCCCCCGTCCTTCCTGCCTGCCTGCCTCTGTAGACTTCAGCACCCCTCCCCCCGCCCCCTCTGCAGACCACACATAAAAACATTTGTCAAACACGGCCCACAGCTCCTGTTGGCAGTTCTCACACGGGGCAGTCACTCTTCACACATAACGTACAGGGGCCCCAGAGCCCAGCTGGAGCCAGCTGACCCAGGCCACAGCTGTTCCTGCTGGTCTCCATCAGTGACATTCATTTCCTTACCTGGCTCCAGGGACCAGCGTGTGCAGCTGGATAACCGTAATTCAACCCAATCCACAAACAACCATGGACACACACACACACACAAGCACTGAGCTGCAGGATGCCTACTGTGTGCTGAGCACTGAACCATGGGGCTCCTACTGTGGGCCAGGCACTGAGTAGGTACCACAGGACTCGAGGACATGACTGAGACTCCAGAGTCTCATGGTCTCTGGAAAGACCACAGGGCAGGAAAGTTCCGTAGCAGCCCACAACGCCCATCAAGCTCTGGACACTAGTAGAAGCGATGTCCCAAAGCATGACGAGCTGCCTCAGTCCTTGCACAAGGGAGCCCTCGCCATGAAGAGCCCAGAGCAGGCAGGGGCAGAGGCAGGGGGTCAGGCCAAGATCAACGAGCTGTCAGCAGGACAGAGTTAGAGGTCACTGAGGTCCCTTCCAGCTCTGCACTGTCAGGAAGGTGCTGAGGAAAGAATAGACCAGACCAAGTGCCCAGCTCATAGATACATTAGGAACAGGACCCAGTGACCCCTGAGGAGCACACACCTCCCCAACAGGCCCCTCTAATACCAACCCCCAGGGGTGTCTCCTGATGGCCCAAGTGACCCATTTGGATGGTATGACTGTACATTGGATCAGAAATTCCCTGCCGCCCAGTCCCTGGCCACACTGGCAGGCCTCCGGTGGTTCTGAGGTCAGGCCAGCCAGATCTTAGCATCCTGATTTCACAGATGGGGAAATTGAGACTGAGGAGGGAGGGACAAGGCCCCAGCAACAGTTGGGAGTCAGAGCCCTGACGTCTCTCTTGGCCACACCCCGGTCCACCCAAAGGTGGTACAGGAGGGAAATGGGGTGCTCTGTGTTCCCCTGAGTGGGGGCTCTCTCCTCCCTCTCCTAAGTGGGTACAGAAGCCACCAACATGCTGCACACCAGCTGTGCTGTCATTTCCAGATCCGGCAGGCAGTTGCTTTGATTTGCTGCTAATTCTTTATTTAAAAAAGATTCACAACTCAATTACATCAGGTAACAATAGCTCACAGTCAATAATACAAAATGCAAACCCAATAAACATGCATTCTGACCAGGGGACATGGATTTAGATGAGGGGGAAAAAAAAAATTACAGCGTCAACTCTTTGAGAGCAGGATCTTGTAATTTCCAGTAAATTGGAATCACTGCAAGTCATTTTCCCCACTTGAGTGGCAGGTATATTAATTTCTTGTCATTTGTCAACCATCAAAAATAAATTGTTTGCAAGGGTCCGGGAGAGCACTTCAGAGATTTGGGCTGCAGTTGTTATTCTGACGTGAGTGTGATGTTATTATCAGGGTTTGGGGTCTTCAAAAATGCTAAGACTGGCTTGTGCTTCCCAGGCTGTGTACAGGGTGGGTCCCAGGGGAAACTGTACAGCCTTGACCCAGATCTCCTTGGCCACACTCTGGTCCACTTCCTGCCCCCTTCTCGTTGGTTTTCCTCCTTCTGCCTCCCAGAAGCCACCCCAAGGAGAGGAGTGGACAGGCTCACTATCAGGAGTGTGGCTATCATTTGTCACTCTCTGGTTGTCCTCTAGGCACTGAATTAGGTCTTTATAGGAATTCTCTCATTTGCTTCTCACAACTATTTTTTAAGGAATTATTATCTCCCATTTGTATGCAGGGAAACTTGGGGGCTCAGAGAGGGTAAATAAATTAGCCAAGGTCACACAGCTAGTGAGTAAGCCTGTCAGAGCCTGAGCCAGGGAGAGACAATCAAGGCATCTCAGGCACATTTCAGGAGATTCTGGCTCCCAGGGTCATCAGTGCCGGTGAGCACCCGGAAGGAGGGGCTACAATGGTCTCACCTGCTCTTGGTTCAAGTAGCAGAGCTTGGATTTGGATCCAGGTCTGTCTGCATTGTCACCCTTTTTTTACTCTGGCGCACCCCATTCCCAAACAGATCAGTCCTACAGTAGCAACCAAAAGCTTCCAAAGGAAGGAAGCTCTACATAGTGGAATTTCAGGCTTCAGGGGCTGATGAGGGAGCCACCCCTTCCCAGGACACCAGCAGTTAGTCCAGGCGGTCAGCTGCCTACTCCCATGACGTAAGCCAGTCCCTAGTCCAGGGTGGGAGCCTGGGGCTGAGGCTACCACCCGGCAAAGTAAACTCTGGGCACTGACACCTGATTGCCAAGTTCTACTGTCAGCTCTAGAATACGTGGAGCTGACTCCAGCCCAGAGACCTCCATCGTGAACCATCTGCACCCTTTTCAAATCAACTATTTACCCCATACGTGAGGCAGGGTTATGACCTTATTTCCTTCCTTGGTAGTAGAAGCTGAGGTTCTGAGAGGTTGACCAAGTTGCCGCAGGTCACACAGCTCCACAGCGAGGGGCTATAACAAGCATGTGACTCAGAGCTCCCGGCTCTTTGCAGCCTACCCCACTGCCAAGAGCCAGGTCAAGTCCTAGGAGGGAGCTGCCTTTCCAATTTGGTTAAGGGGTAGAAGAAATAGAAAAGATTTAGTGGGGGAAAAAAAAGGAGTCAAGAACAAGTCTCAAATATAATAATAATTTGACTAAATTTAAACATATGAAAGAGTTCAGAATTATTCATAATACATGCAGATTGATGCAAATGGATATGCAAATGAGACAGAAAGGAATTAACAGGGTAAAGCTTACCTTTCAGCCATAAGTAGGAGTGGGCAGGACAAGGACATAGGTAGAAGTCTTCCAAGCAAAGCACATCTTCAAATTGAAATGACTCTTTTATCAGCCTGGCCCAGCCCCCGGAGTAGTGAGCAGGGAGTCCAGGTCCCATTTCTGTCCTGAGACTGCACATTCTCTGGAAGCCACACCGCCAACCCCCGTTTCCGCCTTCTACCAAAATCTTTCCTTTTCCTCAGCCTGTCAGCTCTGTCCATCTCTAGTGGGTCAGAGGGGACTTGAGGGTCGAAGGGAATTAGAATGAGCTGGTGTCTTCTCAGGCCTTCATCTTTATCCGTCCACATCAGCCTCCTAGGAGCATACGGGAGAGGAGATGGCCTTTATAGGAAGGGAGATGTGTGGGTCTAGACCAGAGTCTGCCAGTGGCCAGCTCTGTGAGTTGTTTAATCCCTCTGAGCCTCAGTCTCCTCATCTGTCAAATGAGAGTAATACCCTCTCCTATTTATGGCTCTTGAGATGACCTACACATGTCAGCATGCATGCTGCCCACATAGTAGAGGATGCGCTCCCTCTCCAAACCTACAACCCCATCTTCCCCATTCCAGCTGCCTGCTGCAGCCAGACTTCCCAGAGGCTCCCTGTGTCTTCACTTCCGGTCACACAAACCTGACTCCTACCCTCCACCCCTTTCTACTTGTCTGACAGATGGGGAGCCATCTGTCAGCCCCACCGTGAAGCCAACCTCAGTCCTCCACCCCACCCCAGCCCCACAACCAGCAGAGGTCCTGGCACCCGGCACATCCTCCGGATCCCTCCTGGGCCTGATCACCTGACAACCCACACTTTGCAAAGGGACTCGCAGCATCGTGAGGCTTTCGTGCCATTGTCTCTTCTTGATGTTGAATGGTCAAGTGAGTCTGGGAAATAATATGAGATTCTTCTTTTGTGGTAGAAGAGGACCTAATGGTCCTCTCTGACCTTGAAGCCCCAGAATGCCCTCCACTTTGCCTTTTCCAATAGCCACCCCATGGTGAAAGTTCTCTTCTCTCTTCTCATAACTAGGACCGTGTCCCCAGTTTCTTGGTTAGTTTTTCAAGGATCTGGAGCCCATCTCAGGTCTCTGATCCATACAACCTGATACTGTTCCTGACATTCAATAAGCTCCAATTGGTTTCTGAGCACCTGCCAGGCCCCTGGACTGGGCATGAGGTTCTCTGTTTGCATTCCATCAAGAAGGCAGGTCCTCACCTGCCACATGGCTGAGGTCTCCAGTCTCTAGGCTCAGCTTTGCGGTAGAAAGCAGAGGACTCTGCCTTGGAGGAGGCCCTTCCCATGCCCAGATCATGGGAATGTCCTAGAACTGTCTGTGGAGGAGCCACTGTATGCCCACATGGGCAACACTGCCTTGTATCTCTTCCTAGTTGTTCATAAAGGACCTTGGATCTGAAGGGATGGGATCATGCAAATCCTCCCTCTCCCTGGCAGCTGGTCTCTGGGGAGCCATCTGTTGGCATACGTTAGCTGGTACACTAGCTGTCTTCCAGACCTGCTGCTCTTCTGACATGGTTCACAGACTGAGTCTTTGTCCCCCAGCCTTGCTCGACTTCATCTCAACAGTCTTAGAGGCAGCAGACACAATCCCACGTCCCCATGCTCTGTTTTTATTTTCATCGTGACTGGTTGTTTGTTGTCTGCACACAGATTGCTCCAGAAGGAGTTACTGACAGGACAAGTAAACAGTCTGTGCTCATAAACATGTTCTCCTCTGCCTCTGCCGTGGAACCTCCTTCATTCGGGACCCTGCGGGGTGACTGCAAAACTTTGCACAAAGCCAGCTGCTATTCCAGCCACTCATGCTGCTGATAACAAGTACTCACTGGGGGCCTATTTTGTGGCAGCTACAATTCTCAGACAACCTGTCTGCCTTCCTTTTATCTTCATAACGTGTGTAGCTTAGGAGGGAGCTTTTCTTCTTGTCCCCATTCTACTGATGAGGAACAGAGAGATTAAGTTACTTATCCAAGGTCTTATGAGTCTTTTGATCTTGGACTGGGAAATCCAAAATGGCAAAGGCTTAGGTATTTGAGAAGTCATCACCCCGACCTTATTCTGTGTGTGTGTCCCCTCCTTCTCCCTCTGTCTCTTCACACCTTTCCAGATTCTTCTTTTCCTGGCTCTACATTTCTCTCCTGACAGTGGAGGAAGAATCCCTCCCTACTGGCCTCAGGAGGCTGATGTGGGCAAGAATGCTCAGACATGACCATGGCAGCGATGCCCCTGGAAGCCACTGGGTTGGCAGGAAAGGGGTCAGTCTTCTTTCTGTTGCAGGAGCCAATGTGCTTTGTCCATTGCAGCATCTCAGGCTATGGAGCTGCCGGAGGGAAAGGCGGGAAGAACACCATGATGCGGTCCCATGGCGTGTCTGTGCTGGGCATCTTCAACCTGGAGAAGGATGACATGCTGTACATCCTGGTCGGGCAGCAGGGAGAGGACGCCTGCCCCAGTGTAAGTGCCCAGAGCAGAGGAGGCCTCTTGGAGGACACCAACATCCAGCACACTCCTGCGAGTTCACTTCCAAAAGCTGCAGGACTTGCCCCCAGTTCTGCCTGTAAATGCCCCTCCGCCCCCAGTGTCATGTGGTTGCACAAGAAAGTAGGTGATGTGTGGCTATGGGAGTTTTACATCCCCACGGGGACCAAGACTGAAGCATGGGTTTCATGATTGACCTTTGAAACCGAAGGACTGATTATTCTTCTCTGCAGAAGTATAAGTTGGAGTCATTTCCTGAACCTCCTAGCTAGGGCACTGTTATATTTAATCATGCTATTACAAATAGAAAAATACCAGCTTAAACTTCTTGTTCAGCTCGATATCACAGAGTCGTGGCCACATATAGATGCATATAAATGCACAAAAGAAGTTCTGAAAGATACAGCTAACAGTGGCTACTGCTGAGGACAGGACTAGATTGGGAGGGCTTGATCGATCATGTCTGGGATTGTTACCAAAAAAAAGGGATTTTTCACATATTATTCATTATGTGTGTGATTAAAACATAAGCCAAGATCCAGAATAAATACTGTGCAGCCCAGTTCCCACATTTTATAGGTAAGAAAAATGGAGGCCACAGAGGTAAAGGGACTTGTCCCAAGTTACTCACAAAGTGGCCTAGAGCTCAGGGCTCTTATTTTTCCTGTGCCCTTTACCTGCCTCAGTTTCTATAGACGTTTCCCCATTCATGCTATAATTCATCCCTGGGCATGCCTCTGTAGTCCCAGAGACAGCCTGACATTGTGTCTCTGACCCTCTCGGGATAGGTGACCAGCTGTCCAAGAGGGAGAACGCCAATAGCAGGAGCTGAGAAAGCTGGGAGTGGCCTAAAATTACCAGGAGGATGAGACAGAGGCAATTAGTTAAGTGCAGCCGTGCAACCCCTGGATGCCCTAGTTGTTACCTCTTGCCTGTCTGTGTTGGGGGCAGGAGACAGGCCCCTGGCCATGCTGGCTGTCTTAGCAGAAACTCAGGATGCTGCAAGGTGGATTGGGCCAGACCCCAGCCTCGCATGAAGTACAGCTTTGCTTGGGGTAGGTGCCCAGGCAGGGAGCTGGGTTCCTGTGCCCAGGGAAGCTCCTTCTCCAGGAACATATTAGAAAGTATCCTGGGAGTACAGGTAGGGAAACAGGGTCTATTCACAGCAGGTCAGTTCACAAAATAAATGCAGAGCTCCTAAGAGCCAGGCTGTGACTGAGATTCCTGAGGATGGCAAGCAAGAGTAGAGCTCAGCTTTTCTCTCTGTCCCATCCTTCATGAGGTGAAGGCGAAGAGCAGAAGTAAGCTAAGAGGAGCAACCTTCTGTCTGAGAAAGGTCACCACTTCAACTTTTATTTAGCAACTATAATCAGGACTTTCCAACCTGCTATAATATATTAAGTCATTAAATTACAGGCTGCTGTAATTTTCACAGGAATTCATTGAGTGCTAATGCAATTCTTTCATCTAAGCAGAAAGATTGCATTGACTTCAGCAAGGAACTTTTACTTGATTGGATTGTAATCAGTTATGTCTTTTCACAGGAACGTGTCTTTTTTGTTTTAATTCAATTGTAATCCACTTGTTCCTCTGGGTTGCTGCCCTTTATCATTTTTATTAATCAACCTATTTACTCTCAATCTTAGTGGATACACAGGGAGAGTCCCCAGGGCAGGAGGAGGCAATTCTCAGTCAAAGACACAGAGAGCCCCCTCTACTGATTGGGTGGGGCATAGCATGGGCATAAGGGGAAAGTAATTGGTGTACCCTGGTTGCTCCAAGCCTCCTGAGTTGTTGGGAAAGGGAAAAAACATATTTTCAGTTACTATCTCCATCCCTAGTTCTGTCTAGAAAAAAAAATAGTGTCTAGAGATGATCTTGAAAGAATGAAGTTAACTCTAAGAATTAAACCACAGGATTTGGCAACTTTGCTAGTTCAACTGCACATTTGTGGAGGTCGCTCTTTCCATGTACCTGGCCACCCCTGCGTGTGAAATGGGCTCCAGCAGCTGGAAACCCACCACCACCACCTCACACACACACACACTCACTCATTCACTCACTCACACACTCACCTGGCCCCTGCTCCTCCCGTCCTTCCAGACCCACCCGGCAGCAGAAGTTGAAATCAGGCTTCCCCACCAGAGGCACTGCTGGCATTTTGGAGCAGATATTCTTTTGGGGGTGGATCTTCCCAGTGCATTGCAGGATATTTAGCAGCATGCTGGTTCTCTACCCACTTGATGCCAGTAGTGTTCCCCAGAAAGGACAATCCAGGGTTCTATGGGAGCAAAAGCACTGGTCTACGTGTTAAATCCCATGACCACCATCAACCCCCAGGCAAGTATTATGAAAAATCAGCTCATGAGCCAGATAACCCTCGATTCATTCAAATTTATTCCACAAATATGTGTTGAGTACCTACTGTGTGCCAGTCACTATTCTAGGAACTTTGAGGGGGGAAAAAAGTCATTATTCACAAGGAGCTTATGTTCAAGCAGGGGGAGGAGAAAAGTATCTGGGAAAAGAAAGACCAGCAAAGGCCAAGTCCCTGAGGTGGGAGCCTGTCGTATGCCCATGGGAATCAGTAGAGGGAGCAAAGAAAGGGGAGGTAAGAGAGGAGGTCAGGGAAATGGTGCTGAGCAGCCCATTCTAAGGACATGTTCAAGCCATAGGAGGTGTTGAGCAAATAGTGACATAATAGGGTGTGTGTATATCAGAAGACTCACTCTGGCTTCACCATGAAGAGCAGACTGCATGGGCTCAAGGGAGGACTCAGCACAATGAACCCAAGAGCTATTGCATTAGTCTAGGCAAGATACAAGGGTGACAGTGGAGATGGTGAAAGTGGTTGAATTCTAGGCATATTTTGAATGTAAAAATCCAAAAAATATTTCCTGCTTCATTAGACAAAAAATTGAGGGGGGGGGGGGAAGAGTCAAGGATTATTCCAAGAACAGAGTGTGGCCACTGGAAGGAGGAAGCTACCATCACCTGAGTTGGGGAATGTGGAAGGAGCACGTTGGGGGCAAGATCTGAAGGTCAATGTCAGTCTACACTGACATGGAGGGCTGTAAGGCGTCAAGGGAGATGCTGGATGGACAACAGGAGGTAGGCCACTGGCAGTCAGGAGAGAGGTCTAGGGTAAAGACATAAAGCTTGGAGAAATCAGCATAAGGCTGAGATGGTTTGAGATTGCCTAGGGTGTGGTACAGGTAGAGAAGAAAATCAAGGAGGGGCCCTGGGGACCAACAGTTGGAGGCTAGGAAAAAGAAGAGAGACCAGCAAAGGATACCAAAAAGGAGAAGTTTGTAAGGTGGGAGAGGATTGGAGGGTGTGGCTCCTGGCAGGCAGGCAGAGAAAGTCTATCAACTCCAGTAAGACACAGGCTGAGAATGGACCATTCCTCACCCCCAACCAATTTAAAAGGGTGTCCTTGGAGCAGGAGCAGTGGAGGATGGGCATGGGTCCCTATTTAGTTAAACAAAAGGCCATCCTCAAACCCCACGGCCCTCTCTTCCTCACCCCAACAGTCCCAGATTCTGTTCTACTGAAACAGGCATTCCCCCTGACCCCGGGGGGGGGGGGGGGGGTGGAACCCAATGCTGCCAGCCAAAGAAGAAGAAGAGAGGGAGCAGGGTCTGGGGGGTGGGCCTTCTTAGCATTGTTGGTTTAAGCTGGGCAGCACCTTGATTTACAAATGGAGCCAGTCCAGGGATGTGAGGCACCCACCCACACGGCCCAGCAAATCTCTACCAAGAGCTGTCAGTAACCCAGTGTGGACTCAATATCCTATGTAGCTGGAAGCCCACACTTCCTCCCTCATACCCTGGACACAGCCTCAGGACACAGCCTGCAGCCCGTGCCTGCCCCAGCCCACCATTAGAATGCTCCCTTCCAGCAGTCTCCCTCCAGCCTGAACAGGGTTACGTATGCATCAGAGAGAGATTGGTTCTCTACAATAGCAATTCAGAGCCTTCCATCCACACTAAATCCACTCTAAAAAATATCAAATTATTTCCATCATTAAATCCAAAATGCCATAAAACAAATTGCATCTCGGCTGTTTATCTGGAAATTTCTCTAGTACTCATTGCTGGCATCCCTGAATGCTTTAGCATAAGGAGTGGCTCAAGATGAATTGCCATGTCCACTGGCTGGTTACACAGCACCACTTGATGGAAATTTGATGTTTTATTGGTTTACTTTCTCCAGTAAGTGAAAGAAAAGTCATTTTCCTCCGAGGTCAGGCTGATGCTTGGAGAATTCTTCTGAGCTTTGGTGGCCGACAAGCAGGTGCAGCTATTCTTGAGGCAATACCCTGGTTATGCAGGAATTCCAGGAATCTGCACTACAGAAATTTCCAGCACAATCCCAGGGACTCCTAGACCTCTGAGTCCCCGCCAGGAATCTGTGGGGTCCAGAAGTCAGTGCAAATAAAATAATAACGGCAGCCAGCTATCCAGGCCCTGACGTGTGAGACACTCAGCTGGCACCTTACTCACACTGTCCCACCAACCTGTCCTTCATTCCTGTCCCACAATGGAGGACCAAGTCACCCAAGGTGGGTGGTGAGTGCAGAATATCTTCCTGCAAGGTCCCCAGGTAAGACCAAGAGCTCTATGTAGGGCTGCCAGGGATTTTTAGAGACAAGAAATGGGACATTAGCTGGAAGGAATGAGAGGTCCGAAGTAGAGAAATTACTTTCCCAAAGATGAGCGGGGAATGAAATCTGAGTCCATCCTTCCTCTGTGTTTGGGGGGATTCATTTTGCTTTGTTTTTCTTTACTCTTCCCATGATGCTTCAGAACTGCACCTTCTCCAGAACCTTTAGCGGCTCCATTGCCTAAAAGAGGAAACCCAACTCTCCTGATTGCATTCAAGGGCTCCTGCCATGCCCTGTTTTGTACCCTGAGCCCTATCTCACCACACAGGGGCTCACACTCCTCTTCCTGACAGGTCCTCCAGGACCATCTTTCTGTCCTAAAATGGATTTCTCTAAAAGCAAGAAAGTCCTATACTTTAACACCCCGTTTCCCACTTGATTTCTGCTGCTTTCTCCTCCTGGAATAACAAAACTCCCCCGTTCTCTGTGCTAATACCCCCTGTACCCTTCCAGGCCCAAGTATAAGCCACCTCCTGCAGGCAGTCCTCCCTGACCACCAAA
Source organism: Marmota flaviventris (assembly GCF_047511675.1). Classification (NCBI taxonomy): domain Eukaryota; kingdom Metazoa; phylum Chordata; class Mammalia; order Rodentia; family Sciuridae; genus Marmota; species Marmota flaviventris. Next base: position 22,300,262 of record NC_092511.1, on the reverse strand, counting down.
AGCAACAAACCTCCTCCTTGCTCTCCTCACTCCTCATAGCATTTTGTATCTAAGCTGACCTTGTGCTCCTTCCCTAACGTGGCCCAGAGTGAAAATTTTGTGTGTATGTGTTTTTTCTGCTCCACCCAACTGTAAGCTATTTGAAAAGGTTCAGATCCCAACGTTAAGCCTATGAGATTCGTCCGCTGGAAAGTGATGAACCCTGATTTGGGCACAAACCTAACATGCTTTTGTTTCTACAGACAAACCAATTGATCCAGAAAGTCTGCATCGGGGAGAACAACGTGATCGAAGAAGAAATCCGCGTGAACAGAAGCGTGCACGAGTGGGCAGGAGGAGGAGGAGGTGGGGGGGGAGCCACCTACGTGTTTAAGGTAAGGTCCACTTGGCCAGATTCCCAAGGCAGTGACTTCTGGGCCTCGTGGGGTTGTCACCTCGGGACAGCACTGGGACGGAAAGCCCTGAGGTACTCTATCCCCCTAGAAAAGATGAGGAGCTGAGACCTAAAGGAAAATGGGCCCTGTCTGTCCCAGCTCTCCTCTTACTATTGATCAGCTCAGGTTCACCAGTGCTTTGCCACCCCACCTCAGGGCTCCAAGAAGGTCCTCTGCCCTCTTGGGCCAGCTGTCTGTCCTAAGGTTGACCTTTCAGATATCATCTGAGCCAACCAGAAGCAAAACTCTGGGAATTTCTGCCATGGGACGGTGAGGCTGAGGGTTTGATTTTGAACGTGGGGTCAGAGCCAGAGATGCTGAAGAGTGGAGAGGAAGGGGGGAGAAGAAGAACTGCTTCTAATCACCAGCACCCAGAGGTCCAAGGCTAGTCTGAGAAGCTTCAGGAAAGGGACTAGGATAAGTGGCCTCCAAGATCCATTCCCAGCTCCAATATATATAATGTAACTATATACAACTATGCATCTTCACACGCACACACACGCGTGCACATTTACGTATACCCTTGATTTTGCATCTCTGATAGAACCCCCACTGATACAAGAACTATTGGGGCTCTCAAACCATCTCAGACCAAGAGGTCACCCTGATGCCCTGCAAACAGCCAGGTTTAAACACTGAACCAAGAGCGCGGGATCTCCAGAGTGGACGTCCCTCTCAGTTTCTCAATCTCTGAATGTCTCCCCTGGCCAGATGAAGGATGGAGTGCCGGTGCCCCTCATCATTGCAGCCGGTGGTGGCGGCAGGGCCTACGGGGCCAAGACAGACACATTCCACCCAGAGAGACTGGAGAATAACTCCTCAGTTCTAGGGCTGAACGGCAATTCCGGAGCCGCAGGTAAAGCCCCACAAGCCCACCCCCAGAAATCTCCCACAGGCTTCAGCTCACCAGGCTGCCATTAGGCACCCTGAAATGCTGGGAGCTCTGGCTACTGGTGCCAGTAGCAAGCAAGGGAAGGCAGATAGTACCCAGGGCTCTAACTGCTACCTTTCTGGCCAGCCATGTGAAGCCCACACTCAGCCCCCTCACCCTGGAGTTCCCAGCACTAACCTTCCCCCCCCCCCCCAGCCTGCCCCAGGGCCTTCATTCAGCTCTGCTGACCCCCATGCAGAGCCACGCTTGTGTCTGATATCAGCTTCATTCTAACCCTGGCTCCTCTTTCTAGCCACAGTCAGCTCTATCTGAAGCTCCCTCACCTACACGGCCCTCTGCTGCCCCCTCTGGGTAGGGAGAACCTCAACCTAGAGTTCTTCCCCAGGACCCTCGCAGGCAGACGTTGGCTCTTCCAGCCCAGCAGACACACTCCTTGCTGATTCTGTTCTTTCTGCATGAGTCTCCAGGCCCTGCCACCCTCACCTACTGGGCTCTTGGGGAGTAGATTCCTATTTGAAATGCCACTCGAGGAACAATTAGGGACTTGGAATGTCAAAGACCAGCAGGAGAGATTTGTTGTGGTCAACCCAGGCCACATCCAACCTCAGCTTCGTAGGTTAATTTCCTTTGCAGCTGCCTAAAGCAGCCCCAGGGGTTGGGAAGCGAAGCTCTAAGGACCATTGTCATGGGAGTGTTACCCCCTCCCCACCCCCCTGCCTTCTCTGCTCCTGGCTTTGGAATGGCTAAAGCAGAGTGAGCCTGGCATGAGGCCACCTGCGCACATGCCTGTCAAACCCCCGACAATCCTGACACTTGGTGGTCGGTGGTGCATTTCATGCCCCCACTCTCTCCACTAAGCTGAGCATCAACCCTATGGGGTGGGTCTTATTATCCCCAAGTTACAGGTGAGGAAACTGAGGCTCAGAAAGAAACTCATGCCCAGAGTTTCACAGCCTGCAAACAAGCTCCTGGGGCTGTCTGGTGCCTAGTCTAGGATTCCTGCAAGAAGCTTTAATGCAGTGACCTCAGCAGGCCTCTGACACTTGACTGAGACCAGGGTGAGAAGCAGTTAATGAAAGGAAGCTGTGGTGCCTCCGGGTTGGGAGAGAGTGTCTGGCTGCCTGTCCCTGCTTCCACAATCCCTAAGCACACTCCCTGCTTCTGAGCCAGAGAGGCCTGAGAGGAAGCTAAGCAACCAGGCAAATTCTCTAAGGATAAACTGTGGCCACTGGTCTCCCTAGCCCAATGGCACTCTCCTGGTTTTCCAGCTATAGAATCTGGAACCCTCAGATCCCACTGAAGTCACCCCAGAACTGGAGCAGGCGGAGTGCCCCTCAAAGCACCAGCATCCTTAGGAGGCCTTCTCTCTCTCTCCCCTGCAGGTGGTGGAGGTGGCTGGAAAGATAACACTTCCTTGCTCTGGGCCGGAAAGTCTTTGCTGGAGGGCGCCACTGGAGGACATGCCTGCCCCCAGGCCATGAAGAAGTGGGGGTGGGAGACAAGAGGGGGTTTCGGAGGGGGTGGAGGGGGGTGCTCCTCAGGTGGAGGAGGCGGAGGATATATAGGTAAAGATGATTCGTGTTCAAGGTGTCACTCCCTCCCCCACGTAGTCCTAGGCACCTCCCCTCCCTTTCCTGTCCCTGCCCTCCCTGCCCCCTGCCCTCCCCAGTGTGGCCTGTGATATAACTGCACGCTCCCCCCAGCCCAGCAGGGCCAGCCAGAGGCAGGGTGTTGGCTTTCGAGCTAGCACCCTGCCTGCAGGCTTCCTTGGCAACAGCATCAAGATCCCAGGTGACCTTCCATCTCCCCCAAAGCCAAAGATGGGAGGCTTTGGCTTCCCCCACTATTCTCCGAGCCACTGCAAGGACTCTCTGGCCTGAGAACCTTGGAGGCCAGATCCCCCAGGTCCATGCCTTCCTTTGAGTGGCCTGGCCAAACCAGCTCTTTAAGGGACTCCTTTGTGGATTCACTGGCTCCTCACTCTGTCCCCTGCCCAGCCCACAGTGGCCAAAAGGGCACTGTTCTCCGTGCCCATGGAGCTCCTCCTGAGGGCCACTGCAGGTAGCCCCCGCCCAACACTCCAGCAAGCAGCCACTGACCCCAGCTCCCTTCAAAAGAGCCTTCTGAAGTTGAGGCTGGAAGACGCTGGCTGCCCCCCACCCCTGCCCCACCCCCAGATTAGGACACACTGCATGCCTGCCCCATGCCGTTCATGTCTGTGTTTGCTTTCACGCTCTGTATGAGATGCTCGTGTTAACCACACGCTCTTTTCCAAGCCAAGGGTGGGTGGGAGGAGCCCCGGGGAGGGAGCCCCAAGATAACCCAGCCCCAGATAAAAGGAGGGACAGGAGCCTGAAGGCACAGGGGCTCATTTCCCCCCATGCCCCAGCCCTGATCCAATGGGACTGGAGAGCAAGTCCCCACCTCAGTGCTGTCATCCTGGTTGGCCCTGAAAGAGGCCCCAACCAGCCTGGAAAGACTCAAGTGTTTCGGACTCTTGCTCCCACCAATGGCTTCCTGGTGGGGCCTCAGCAGAGTGGTAGACTCCCCTGTAGAGTTGGCCCCAACCTGGAGGAGAAAGTGGCCCAGACACCCAGCATCTACTGAGCCAAGTCCCAAGCACAGCCTCTGTGACCTGAACCTCCCTTCCCTCCCCACCTCCCCTGCCCCTGAGGCCTCCCATGATCCCAGGCTTTGGCCAGAGCTGCATGCCCCGCTGATGCGCATGTGTGTTGAGATTTTGGCGCCCACCTCTCTGTGTTCAACTCTTTTCTGGTTTGCCACAGGTGGCAATGCGGCCTCAAACAATGACCCTGAAATGGATGGGGAAGATGGGGTTTCTTTTATCAGTCCACTGGGCATCTTATACACCCCAGCTTTAAAAGGTACCCTCTGCCAGGTGGTGGAACAAAGTTCCTGGGGCCAGTTGTCCCACCAAGCTAAAACCTCAAGGTTCCTGACACATGTCCAGGATACAAAGACACAATTGTGGGTCCCTTGCAGGCAGGTCTTCCTAGGCTCATCTCGCTGAGTTTTCTGGAAGTCAGGATTTAACATGGACATAGAGGCACAATATTACCAGGCTGGCTGGTCCTAGAAATGCAGCAGTAGCCGGCATACGGGTACCTGCCCACCTAAGGGCCCTGTGTGTGGAATTTCCCATCAACACACAAAACGCTCACATCCTCTGTCTGAGATGCACTCATCAGATGTGTGGGGAAGCTTCCCTACACAGAGATGTGCTTCCAATGGCAGGGGGACCTGGGAACAGGGACCAGAGACCCCACAGTGAGCAGCTGGAGATAAAGTGCAAAGGCAAGAAACGGGGAGCCGGGTGGTCTTCACAGGCTCAGCCCAATCTGACCCTCCCCCCTTGTCACCAGTGATGGAGGGCCACGGGGAAGTGAATATTAAGCATTACCTAAACTGCAGTCACTGTGAGGTAGACGAATGTCACATGGACCCCGAGAGCCACAAGGTCATCTGCTTCTGTGACCATGGGACAGTGCTGGCTGAAGACGGCGTCTCCTGCATTGGTAAGGGGACAGGATGGACGGGGAAAGAGAACTGGACCTTGAGCACTTGCTTTCCATGGTTTGGGGACACACCGACTCAATTTTGTAAGCACCCTGTCCCTCGACTGCCAGTGCTGTGGGACCTTATAGGAAAATGGGCTGTGGCCCCTGAAGGAGTCTTAAAGTCATCTAGTTTGATCCCTCACTTGGGACATCTCCACAAAGGGGTCATCCATGTTCAAGTCACCACAGCTTTCAGGTGTGGGTGTGAAGACAGGACTTCTTTTTCCTTTCAACCGTCTCCAGATTAAATATTCTGTTTGTTTTGATCATACAGATTCAATTGTGTGCCCCGTCCCTCCCCTGCTGTCCCTCACCTGCATGTGTTCCAGGTGCCATCGCCCCTCCAGAGTTGTGACCGCTATAGGGCCAGATGCCTCCGTGTGGGCTGGCCAGCAGGGGGAGCCTGGGACCCTCCTGGACTTGTCCTGGGCCTGAGGGTGTCACTGAGGGCAGTCTACTGTTGGGTCTTACCGAGGGTGGCGTCCTCTCAGGTCCTCAAATCTCTTCTGCATCCACTTCCCTTTCTCCTTCCTCTTCCTCCTACACTGGGACAGTGGATGTTTTAGACTAACACCCAGAATTTGATGCTCATTCCTGTTCAAGTTTCCCTCCACCCAAAAGCTACAGTTGGCCTGTAAATCCAGGATGTGCCTGTGTTGTACCAGTGGTCCCCCCCACCCAAAAAAAAAAAAGAAGGTGTGACAGGATGAAAAGCACCAGTTGGCTTTTGTCCCAGCTAGGGAGGATATCTGTGACTTGAGGCCAACTCAGAGGAGAAGCAGTGCCATTGTCAATGCCCCCTTGGGACCTGTCTTCCAGTGTCACCTACCCCGGAGCCCCACCTGCCACTCTCGCTGATCCTCTCCGTTGTGACCTCTGCCCTGGTGGCCGCCCTTGTCCTGGCTTTCTCCGGCATCATGATTGGTGAGTGTGTCAGAGCCTTGGGGCTTCTAATCGCAGCAGGCAGGGCTGGCAGAGGTGAATGTGTCTCAGGCCATGCAGAGGACACCAAGGTGTCACTCTGTCCCACTAGTCCCTGTACACCCTGGTTTTACACCAGTAAGCTACCCCCTTAGTGGTGAGGAAGGCAGCCCTGGTCAAGCCAGAAAAGAAATCCCCAGCCCCTCCACCCACCAGAGGGGCAGTTCCCTAAAGAGACATGGAGCCTTACCCTCAGCCCCAAGTGTGGCCTCCTGACTGCTCAAGGGGATGAGAGGTACTCCTCAGCAGCCACCCTGCGGGGGCTGACACACTCCCTCCGCCCCCAGATGTGGCCCTCAGCTCTTATGTGCTTCAGCAGGCGCAGGCCCTGTGCGGTCCACTCCCTAGGCCCTCCCACCCAAGCAGAGGGAACAGGAAGCTGGTCTCCAGGGATTTCCCCACTCGGCCAAGGTGAGCTGACCTGAGCTCACCTTGAGGCCCCAGAGCTCAGCAGGATCCAGCTTGGCCTAGTGCTGGCAGCTGGAGGCCCAGGGCAGACAGACAGGGACAAGAGGACAGGCCAGGGAAAGGCCGCTGGCAGCATCTGCAGGCCTGCCCCCTCAGGGCAAGAGAGGCTGCGGATGGACAAGGAGATGGCAGCCCATGTTGTGTCCCCATATGGTGCCATCCTTCAAAAGGACAGGAGAATAAGAGATAACACACCTTGCACACTTACTGCGTGCCTAGCAATTTGAGCATTTCATATCACTAAATATGACAAGGGGACTCTGAGTTGCTCCTGAAGAAAACAAGGGGAGGGGACAGCACTGCCCTCTCCCCGTCTGACCCCTCCTTCACTCTCCACCTCTTTCCACTCACTCCTGGTGTCAGCCTTTTTAACTGCCCACACCCTCCCATTCCCCCATGGGCCCCTTCACGTTCCTTGTCCTCCGCGTACAAGGCACAGCCTCTCTTTTTTCCCTTCCCCATCAAGAAAAGAAAAATCCTATGCTCATGGCTGGTGCATTTCCTGGCAGAGGGGACTGAGCACATCACAGCTGACCATGGACAGTACTTGCCCAAGCCAATAAGAGGTGGGGCTGGGCGGTACCAGCAGAATCTGCTCTAAATCAATGGTCTCTCTGCCCCCGGAGTTAGCCTTAGGGGGCATCTGCAGAGACAGCAGTGACACAATCACGCCACTCCCATGGCAGAGTGCTTTAGAACTCTTTGAAACCATTTTATGATAGTGAATGCATTTCATTATGACAACCCTAGGGGTGGGGCATCGGGGGACTTGGGAAACAGGGAGGAATTACTGTCCAGAGAAAGACAGCAAGGTCCAGAGAGGTCAAGTGGCCAGGTCAGCCTCACTCAGCTCCTAACTGATCTTCAGACCCCAGTTCAGTGACTTTTCACCATTTGGCTCTTCTCCATCCATGTGACCTGCCAGTTCTTAGGGCCATGGGGCACACGGCTGACCAAGTCCACAGCCACTGCCCGTCCCCGGCTGTGTGTGCATGGAGGCCACCTCACCCCACGGGTGAGCACCTCAGAAGTGCAATGGCAAGCCCAGTTCTGGGACACCTGGGACTTTCCTGTGGGCCCAGCTGGGCCTCAAAACTCCCCAAGGGCTTCACCAGAATGACCTTAGACTGCTTGTCCTCTAGGATGCTTCTACCCAAGCTTCTCGTCTCTCCTTCACATGGGGTCAAGTCTGACTGGCTGGCCCTCAGCCTTCAGCTCCTTCGCCCTTTCCCTTCACATAAAATCCCAGCACATCTAATTTTACCTTGGGACCCAGACTAACATAAATCTGCCCCTGTGTGGCCAATAAAATCTTTTCCATTTATGCAATTTTAAGCTTCACGGGTGCTTTCATTTTAGTGTGATAGAAAAGTTTAGAGCTCAGGGGAGGACCTGGAACTCCTGGAATGCTTCCTGGAGGAGGTGGCCCATGCTGGGCTTCAATGGCCAGGGCGCCTGGTCCAGGCCGCATTTCAACTGGCTTCCTTTTGTCTGCAGTGTACCGCCGCAAGCACCAGGAGCTGCAAGCCATGCAGATGGAGCTGCAGAGCCCCGAGTACAAGCTGAGCAAGCTCCGCACCTCCACCATCATGACCGACTACAACCCCAACTACTGCTTTGCCGGCAAGACCTCCTCCATCAGTGACCTGAAAGAAGTGCCCCGGAAAAACATCTCCCTCATTCGGTGGGTTGGGGGGTGTCTAGGGAGTGGGATGTCATCACAGCGCCATGGATTCCTCTAGCCTCAGCAAAGCATTCCTGGTGGTACCCCCAGCCCCCCAAAGAGACAAGGCTGACTGTCCAGGGGGTTTGTTGACACCCTATGTATTTATGGAGTTCATGCAATGACAGGAAGAATCCCTGGGAAGAACCAGGGTTCTCTTCAAATTCCGTTTGAACACCCCTCCCAGAGGACCCCTGGTCCCTTACCCCTCTCTGGGGCAGAATGGCCCTCCTCTGAGCATCCTGAGCACCCTGTCCATCCCTGTCATGCATTACAACAGTCCCCAGCAAGTATCTGACAGTGATCTGTCACTGTCCCAGGAAATGGGAGCCTCTTCCAGGCAAGAACCGTGTCCTACTCACCTCTGTGTCCCTGGAAAATACCAGAGACTCCTTTACTAGTCACTGAATGAATAAACACTTGAACATGATAAATCCCTGGTTCAAACCTACACTGGTCCGTTGGCAATTGGTTATTGCCAATAACACAGTACCACAGGCTGGGTGAGTTATAAACCAAAGAGTTATTTTGGCTCAGAGTTCTGGAGGTCTGAGGTCTAGGGCCACATTTGGTGATGTCCTACTTACTGGCAGAGGCAGTGCTGGACATTGGGAGACAGGGATAGTGTGTGTACCCTCTGGACTCTACTGCTACCAGGATTCGATCCTGGGGGCTCCACCCTAATGACCTTATGTAACCCTCCTCACCTCCCACAGGCCCCACCTTTGATCATGATAGCTGGGTGAGTTTCCACCCTCTGGTACCTGGCAATGGGGGACACACTCAAGCCATAGCCAGATGGTAGCAGAACCCTGCTTACCAGATTCAGATAAAGACTAGAGGCCCAGGATCACAGAGCGAAGCCAGGGCTGAGTGTATATGTCAGCCCTAGCCTCTCATGTGTGTCCACTGAATGTGACCCTTGGACTTGGGGGCCCCAGCTGCCTCTGTACTGTGGCCCACTTAAAATCTTTCTTCTCTTTGCACAGGGGTCTGGGCCATGGTGCATTTGGGGAGGTATATGAGGGCCAGGTGTCCGGAATGCCCAATGACCCGAGCCCCCTGCAGGTGGCTGTAAAGGTAAGAGGTGGCTCCCTATTGGACCTGACCTTGGCCTGTGATCTCTGTGGGCTACAGCTCTCACCTCACAGCCTCTTCCTTCTTCCCACCCTCCCCTTCTGTGCCCAGACGCTGCCAGAGGTGTGTTCGGAACAGGATGAACTGGACTTCCTCATGGAGGCCCTGATCATCAGGTAAAGCCACAGAGGGACCCCCAGCCTGCCTCCCCCTGCCTCCAACAACATTAGAGGCTTCTACAAACTTCTCCAAGGGAAAAGGCCCCCACATGTCCCTTCCTCCCAAGGGAAAACTTTCTAGTGCTATTGATGCTTCTTCCTAAGTGTACAAGCCCCAGGGGTTGTCTCAAAAATCATCTGTGTGGCCTGATAATCCGACTGCTACAACTCTGCCTGCAGCCGCATCCCTGGGGTCCTCCACTGGTTCTTATTTCCCCCAGTTCTTCTGAAGAAATAGAGCATGTGAGGTTTTGACCAGAGGAGATACAATCTCCCCCCAAGTGGTTCTTCTGGAACCAAAGCCCTTTTCCCACCCAGCTCATGGATCTACTATAAAGGAATCACACCCCTAATGTGATAGAAGAACACCCACCCTGGGTCCGCGATGGCACAACTGAGTCTCAGCCCCCTGGACTCAGCCCCCTGAGGCTCTGGGCCTGGATGTCAGCTAGGATCTCAGCGCTTGGCTCCTGAGGCATCTGCTCTGGCAGCAGCTCCTCTGAAGGAGGCAGAAGTTTGAACTTGATCTGCTGGGGGCTCACAGCCTCCTGTGGCTTAGAGAAGCCTCTAAACATCCTGACAGATGGGGCGGCCTGGGACTTCCCTGTGGTGGATGGTGGCCAGGAATCAAGGCAGAGCAGTGAGAAGGAGGGACTGGTGGACTCGGGGGCCCCAGGAAGACACGCAGTAAGGGCTGCACATTGCCTTAAAATAACATTTACTTTCTGATTGTACGTGTAATACAGGATTATTGAATAAAATTGAAAAGTATGAGATCACTTGGAAGGAGAACCAAGCTCACTGCTTGGCAATAGTGTAGTCACCCATTCTCACAAGTGTGTGTGTATGTGTGTGTGTGTGTATGTGTGCACGTGTGTCTCCGCCCATGTTGACTTCCCTAGCCCCACTGCCCTACGTATCATACCTACCAGGATCATGGGAACAAGAAAACCAAATCTCAAGGCCTCTTGTCCCAACTCAGTCCCTTTTCTTCCCATGAGACCCCTATTCCTGGCTCTAGTTCACATGCTGTCACCTGACAGGTCTCATACAATCCTCTAAGAAGCCAGTCCTTCAATTTACTTTATGTTATTTTAATTTTTTTGTACTGGGGATTGAACCCAGAGGTACTTTACCACCAAGCCACATCCCCAGCACTCCCTCCTTTTATTCATTCATTCATTCATTCATTCATTTGGGGGCCAGGATCTTGCTAAGTTGCTTAGGGTCTTGCTAAATTTCCTAGGCTGACCTTGAATTTATAATCCTCCTGCCTGGGATTACAGGTGTGTGCCACTGCACCCAGCAGCTCCTTTTGCCTGACACCTTCCTTAGAGAACTCCACAGGAATTTGTTCATCTGAGAAAGACACTACCCTGCTCCCCCCAACACACACATGCATTCTCACCCCAGGGCCTGGGCAACATCCTCCCTCGCCAACAAAATGCTCTCCTGCAAACTAAACTCCGGGCAGGCTGGCCTCTTCTTCCCCCCTTCCCTGCAGGGGACCCTGCTGCCATCCCCTACAGGACAGTGCCTACACGATGTGGCTGCTGAAAGCTTCTCTCTCAAGATTGTCCTAGACCCAGCCAGTTAAATTCGGTTGCACCCCTCTGCTCCACAGCAAATTCAACCACCAGAACATTGTGCGCTGTATCGGGGTGAGTCTTCAAGCCCTGCCACGATTTATCCTGCTGGAGCTCATGGCTGGAGGAGACCTCAAGTCCTTCCTGCGGGAGACGCGCCCTCGCCCGGTGAGTGAGAAGGTCTTCCATCTGGTGGTTGAGTGGAGGAGAGGAGCAGGATCAGGGGGAGCAAGAGTGGGCAGCCTGGGAAGCAGCATGCTGGACGGGGCCCTGGGAGTCAGCCTTGGGCTTGGACAGTAGGGTCTGGGTGGAGCGCAATGGCCAGATTGGGAACAAAGGCTGAGCCCAAGCCCAAGCCCTAGAAATTTGTGCAGGACTCCGCAGTGGATTTTGTAGGCTGGCTCCCTTCTTACGGCCTATGATGCTGGAACATCAACCCCAAGACAAACTCAGAGGGGGACTTTGGTGCCAGCTGCATCACTAACACAACAGACTGGCCTGGGGCAGGCCATTCCCATCCATTTATTCCAAACCCAGTGACGTCACCTCTCATATAGGGAAAATAATAGCCAATCTCCTGTAGTAATAGTTTTACTCCAAAAAGAAAGCGCTGAAATATTTAGGAAGGTGCTGCATGTCACAGATAAGGGGAGAGAGCTTGGGGTGTAAAGAACCTGGAGGGGTCCAGGAAGCCCCAGCTCCAGCCCTGTGTGACCATCGGATGTCATACGTCCACCAGACGCCCCTGGCATAGGACAGTCAACACAGGTGAAACCCGAGGGTCAGACTCGCCCGGCTCAGAGGTCTGAAATGATAAAATGCAGCACTGCCCCTGTCCCCGAGTGAAGCTCCTGTCTCTGCTGGGCCTCCCAGAGGCGCTGGTCACTCCTAGCTGGAGCAGAGCACATACAGGGTTAGGATCTGGGCTTCCTCAAGGAGCCAGCACAAGAAAGACTAGCACCATGAGAGCAGAGCCACCCTCTCCACCCCAGGGAAGCAGAGAAAGACTGGCCTCCACGCTGCTGCAGAAAACCCTGAGTGGCCACGCGGCTCACAGGGACTTAAAGTGGGTGGCAGAAACCCTGGGGGTCACAGTGCTTCACATCCCATCAGGTTCATTTTAAATACCTCTGCCTGAGGAACCTGGGTACTGTCTCTACAGGCCCCTGGGGGACCCATGGGGCATCCAAGAAGGATCCAATCTTAGTCCTGGAAAAGATGGGGTGCATGCAGGAGAAAGAGGGGGTGGGGAGGACCAACCCATCTCCTAGGAGCCCTCCTCAGCACGACCGTCTTCATCACGGCTTCCACCCCATGAAGGGGACAGTGCAGGTCTCACCCCCATCTTACAGATGAGAACACTGTGTCCCAGAGAGGTTGTTGCCTCCCAAGGCCACCCAGGAAGTAGAAAAGCTGGAACGAGAGCTCAGGGCTGGGACTCCAGGCTCGGGGCTCTCTCTCTCCAGCCCCTCATGCTGTTTATCTGAACGGTCCTCTGGGAAGCCGTGAGAGGAAACCCTGCCGGCCATCTGGGGTCTCTGCCAAGGTGCCAGCTTCTCTGGCTTGCCACCGCCACCCAGCCAGACAGAGCCCTCAGTCCTCACGCCCTGAGATTCTCAACAGGGCTGCTGGCAGAGGTCTCATGGGGACGAGTGGCATCACACTTTGGGAAGAGGCCCAGGTCTGGTTTTCCTAGTGGGATGTGACTGAGATTCAGAAAGCACAGAGAGGGGAGAGACCTCCTTGGAGGGGGAGGCTGGGAACCCATCACTTCTCAAGTCTGAGGACCTTGGGGTGGAAGGGGCAGGAGCAGGGAGAGGGGCTTTTCTATCTCCTACAAACAAAGGTGGCTCTCTCCTTGGAGGATACGGATGGTTTAGGATTTAAACATTTAAACAGGATCCAAAGAACAAAGCACCAGCAAGGAAAGGCACCCCCCCCCAGAGCATTACCCTCAGGCAGGTCAGAGCAGGGACCCGCTGCCCAGTTCCAACCTCCAGCAGCAGGCACTGCCCGGAGGATGCCTGTGATGGGGATGACTCCACTCTTGAGAGAGCAGTTTCTCAGGGTCACCAAACCCACTGCTTTGTTATTACTGGTGCATTATAATGCATCAGGCTTCACCTGCTGCAGCTCAGCCCTCCAAAGCAGCGTGGGCTAGTATGTTTGTGACAACCCTTTCTCCAGGGGGTCAGGGGATTTGTTGGGCTCCCAAGGGACTGCAAGTGGCAACTTAGAAAGATGAGCATTAGGGAGAAAGGAACATCATTTCTAGGGGGCTGAAGGGGCTAATACCAGTACCTCCTCCACAGAAGCAAGGTGGCCAGGGGACATTGGGGCAGAGAAACACATTCCCTAGAGAGGGGGTGGGTGGAGCTGCACCCCCAGGTTCTTGAACTGACTGGCTTGAAGCCCTGAATTCCACAGGATTCACATGTGTGACTCACTCTGAGACCCTCGGGGGGTTCCTGATGGTCTCTGTGTGCAGGGACCAAGCTTGAGGGCAGACTCAGACAAGCGCACTGGCCCCGGGGCTCTGCAGTTCCATAGAACTTATATCAGGATCAGAGACCCTTAGAAATGGTCGAAGGGGCTCTGACCTCAGATACGAGTGTAGACATGGAGTGACAGATGTACAAACATGATGGACAGACCAGCCATGTCTGCCATGGAAATGAAATTAACAGTACAGATGAAAACGTTGCTTGAACCTATGTCCCCACCTCTCCAAGAACAAAGGTTTCTATTTAATGTCAAAAAACTTTGTGCAGAACTAATATTCATTCAGCAAATATTTATTGAGGCTTTACTGTATGCCAGGTACAGGTAATAACTGTCTTCTAGTATCCATTGATTCTCTGATGACAAAAGCCAAGAGAAAGTTAGTGATTTTTTTAAAATATATACCAGCAGGGATTGAACCCAGGGTTACTTAACCACTGAGCCACACCCCCAGCCCCTTTTTTTATGTTTTATTTTAAGTTGCCCAGAATGGCCTTGAACTTACAATTCTGCCTCAGCCTCCCAAGTCACTGGGATTCCGGCCTGTGCTATGCAACCCAGCCCAGTGAGTCTCCTTATTGAAGGTGTAGGTTGTCAACCACAATGGGGTCTGAATCTTTTGGGATCATGGTAACACTTACAGGTAATGGCTCCATACAAGTCGCTCAGTGCACAGCTGACTTCTTGGGTCCTACTGTTGGGGGGTGAGAACTTCTGATAGGGACCATGCTCAGGTTTAAATCTTTTTTTTTTTTTTTTAAACATATTTATTTATTTAGTTAGTTATTGACAGACACAACATCTTTGTTGGTATGTGGTGCTGAGGATCGAACCCGGGCCACACGCATGCCAAACGAGCGTGCTACCGCTTGAGCCACATCCCCAGCCCCTCAGGTTTAAATCTTTGGCTCTGGCTTGGACAATATCAATGCTGGCTCCAAGCAAGCCAGGTCCTCTGGTGCCAAGGAAGAGTCGGTCCCCATCAGGAGGCAGGAATCATGAGGGCCCAGGAGCATAAACTTCTCATCAGCTTGAAAACTTGCTTTGTATCTTTGGGGTTCCCTGTCTACATTCTTTGCTGCTTTTGTCTCCTCCATTCATCTTTATATGTGCCAATTTTAAAATATACCCCATTCTGTTTTCACTTGTTAGATTTCCTTCCCCATGTCTTGTGATCCTCCATCTAAGTAGTAAAATGAGACAGGCTGGAGTGTGGCTCCGTGGTGGAGTGCTCACCTAGCACTGCCCAAGGCCCTGGGGTCAGTCCTCAGACACCCCCCCCCCCCAAAAAAAAAGGAGAGATACTAATATTTGTGTATCTTTTATTAATACATGTTATCTTTTAGGAGAAGCCCCTCCTGTGACACCGAAGAAACCAGTCCTGCTTCCTAGCCTAGAAAAAAGGGCTATCTGCCTAGATGGTGTTCCTAAAAGGAACACCGGTGCCCTGCAGAGCTACACACTCACCCACACAAGACTTCTGGGGTCCAAAAGACTTTCAAAGCCACAACATAAAGACTGATCATTCATGTCACCAAGACACCTACCTGGCCAGGGATTCCCATGTCTATTTCATCTTCCATTTCCGACCCACAATCCTCCTTTGGGAAATCCCAGACCAGATCCTCGCTGAGCCCCACAGCTTCTGTCCACAGGTGTCCTGTGAGAAGACCATCTGGTGGCCAAAGAAGTGCCACCATCCACAGGCAGATGGCGGGTAAAATCCTGATTCCCACTCCTCTGCCCCAGCCAAACACCAGTGGCACCAAGTACACCACCGGCTGGCTTTGCTCCACACTGCTAGTGTAGGGGTTGGTTTTGCCACAGTGTCACATGTCACCCTGTCCCCCCATGCACACCACACACATGCACACCCAGAACATGTGCAGCACACCCATATGTATGCACAAACCACACACACTCACACCTCCCCACAGGTGGCTGACCACCGCTGTGCCCGCTGCTTAGTGAGGCAGGTCGTTGCTCTGAGCAGGGGAAGGCCGGGAGCCCTGGCAAACCTGGCCCTGCGCTAAGGCATGGCGCTCTGCCGTCCCCGCAGTGCTCAGGCCCCGGGCATCGGAGACATCAGTGATCCTGGATCCTGAGTGACAGAGGCTCTGCTTCCTCCAGGCTCTCCCTCAGCTGGGACCAGGTCCTCCTTTCGTGGGAACAGAAGCATTCTCCTGAGGAGAGAAAAGATAGTTCTAATCCTGTAGTGAGATGGAGGGCTATTTCATGGAGATACGCTGCTTTTCTTGTCCCCAGGAGGTCGGGCTGTCTCTCACAGTGCCCCATACATCAGGCCCCAGTGAAGACCCCGGAGGAGCCAAACCCTGGAGGGCTCCTGAGCCTCCCCGCTGCCACCTAGAGAACTGCAGGCCCCACGAGGAGTCCCTCTGTGCCTCTGGGTGGCCCTCCTGGCAATCCACAGCACCAGGCCTTGTCAGAGATGGGGAACCTGCTCAGAAATAGGCTGAGCAAAGGGCCCCAGATCTTATGGCTACTAAGGGATAACAGGCAGGGTGAAGCCCAGGTCAGCTTGACTGACCACTGCTATATGATGTTCTGTGGTTGTGTGCGGTGTTGTAGTCTCTGTTCAAGGTATTGTGCTCTGTGTTCACATATCCTCCATCCATCCTTCAGCAGTCTTTTTTAAGAAGCTCAATTTTAACTACTTAAATCCTGCTGCCCCCAACTCAGATTCTTAAAGCCCAGCTCTGGGAAGTTTGGGTTCTACCTTAATCCTCTGTGCCCTGGAGTGATCACTTAACCTCTCTGAGCCCTTGGCATCCTCACCTTTAATAAGGAGCTAGCCTTCTCTACATACCACACTGTCCATTGCATCAAAGGGGAGCTTCTCCACAGACTTGCATGCAAGGCAGCAGCAGAGGATCTGCCCTCCTACGTTGTCTGCCCCATGAAGCAGAGCCTACAGAAGCAGGACCCTCTCCTGCCTCCTCCAGACCAAGTCACAGCTGTGTGGAGCCCTGGGAGGCCTGACCAGGGGCAAAGAAAGCCTCTTCAGGCAGACCTGGGTGACACTACTACTGTCTGGTAGGTGACTTCCCTCTGGGTTCCTCAGAACTAAAGAGCACGGTTCTTGTCCTACCCTTGAGCATTCAATGAAGCCAAAGGTAAAAGGTCTCTGAGTTTCTTAGGAGGAACAAAATAGAACAGCGAGCAGAAATTTCCTGTAGGGAGTTTGCCCATATGACCCAGAGTCACCAGCTTCTACCTCTCTGGGGCTGAAACAATCCAACACAGTGCTAAAAGGGTATATTAGTCAGCTTCCTGTTACTATAATGAAACACTTAAGGCAATTAACTTACAAGAGAAAATGGTCATTTTGGGATCATGGTTCTGGAGGTTCTAGTCCAAAGTCAGGTGGTCCGATTGCTTTGGGTCTCTGAGACAGGCATCATGGAAGTGCATGGTAGAGCAAACCACTTATATCCTGAGCCAGGAAACAGAAATAGACTGGGGACTGGGTTCCACAACCCTCTTCAGGGGCACACTTAGTGACCTAAGGACATCCCTCTAGGCCCACTCTGTTTCCAATACCACACCCTGTTGACCAAGCCTTTACCACATGGACCTTTGGCAGACACTCATCCAAACCACACCAGGGGATTTGATTTGATGGCCCACCTACGCTTCTTGCATAGATCATTGAAACACAACCTCTGGGCAAATCCTAGTCCACAGAACCATAATCAGCCAACTGGCCACCAATACTCACTGAGCACCTGGAATCCGCCCAGCAACGTGGGATGGGAATCTTGTCTCACAACCCTCAAAGCATCCTACTTGGGGACATGGTAAAATAAGCACAGGATAATAAGTGAAGTAGATAGGACCCTGCACGACAGTCTGCTGCTGCAGGCCCCCGGGGCTGGGGCATTAAAAGAGGACAAGACAGGGGCTAGGGTGGGGCTCAGTGGTAGTGCACTTGCCTGGCATGTGTGAGGCCCTGGGCTCAACTCTCAGCACCACATATAAATAAATTAAATAAAAGTCTGTCAATAACTAAAAAAAAAAGAGAGAGAGAGAGAGAGAGACTAAGATAGATGTCACCGACAGAAGAGTCTTCACGTCCCTCAAGTGGGCTAAGGGGTCAAGAGGGACATGTCCCAAGGCGTGTGCTATTTCTTTTTGCATGAAAAAGATTTTGTACAGAGCAGCCTGAGGTGGCGGCCCTTAATTGGCCACCCTTAGCCAGGCACGGAGGCGCACTTGTAATCCCAGCAGCTCAGGAGGTTGAGGCAGGAGGATCCCAAGTTCAAAGCCAGACTCAACAACTTAGTGAGTGTTTATCTCAAAATAGAAAATAAAAAGGACTGAGGATGTGGATTATTAGTTAAGAGCCCCTGGGTTCAATTCCTGATACCAATAGTAATCATCATCATCATCAATTGCCCAGCCTTTTCTAAAAGCTTTTCTTTTTAGAATCACTTTAGATCTAGATCTTCTTGAAGTTTTTAAAAATATTTTTAAGACATTTAGATAGAGCATTTATGCCAGGGGAATAAAATGTTATTCCCCTGGTCAGTTTCCTTTCAGGCTTGTTGATAAACTTGGGGTACTCAAATGTTTCTAAGGCTTGAGATAGGATGTGCAGAACAAGGTAAAAAGGAACAGACAGGGGCCACAGGCTGGAGTCCTGCATCCTGAGCATCCGAGGCTGGCCCCAGGTTAGAATCACCGGGGGAGCTTGCACATGGACTGAGCTGAGCCCCCCGACAGAGGTGGGAGCCTGGGCTGGATGGGGCCAGGCCTCTGTGTTTTTAAAGAGCTTCCAGCTGATTTCTAGGGTGTGGCCAAGACAGAGGCCCCTGTGGAGCAGCCCGTCTGCAGCCAGCCTCCAGGCAAGCAGAAGCCAGTTTCCATCTTCTCTGTCCCCCAAGAGCTCCATCAGTGGATCACTTCTGTCTCCTCACAGAATCAGCCCTCCTCCCTGGCCATGCTGGACCTTCTGCATGTAGCTCGGGACATTGCCTGTGGCTGTCAGTATCTAGAGGAAAACCACTTCATCCACCGGTGAGTCAGACGCCTCGCTCTTCCTGCCACCTCGGCACACTTCCCCACGCTCTCCAGGGCCAGGTCTCTCTCTTCAGAGTGGAAGAGCGGCCTCTCTCCAGAGCTGTCTGGACGGTTCGGCTGTTTGTACTGAGAGCAACTGGCTCAGGGCCTCCCCTGCCCGTGTGTGAAATGGGCATGGTGCACGCCCCCTGGCCTGTAGGGTATTCTGAGCCTCCTGTGGGGACTCCTGCATCTTGAATGTTCAAGTCCTAGATCACCTATGGTTGCCCCATGTAGAAAACTGGGCTCCTTAGGGGGAAGTAAAAGGAGTTCACATTTTCACATATGACAACAGATAGCGCTAAAGCAAGGACCTCAGATTGGTTGGTTTGTTTTGGTTTGGTTTGGTTTGGTTTTGTTTTTTTCTATCTAGAGATATATTTGGTAGGGTGTTAATGATATCAAAAAAAAAAAAAGGCACTGTACACTTTAAAAACAAACCTTACACTGAGACATTTCAGTTTTTTTCTTTAAAAGGAGTTAAATGCTCTATGGACAAGGAAAACCCTGCACCAGAACCAACTTATTCCCATCCTCTTCCTCTTCCTCCTCTTCCTCCTCCTCTTCATTTTCCTCCTCTTACCTCTCACTTGCTTCCCTCAGCCCCGGCACCCCCTCTCTTGCTCCTCCGGGCCCTCCTGTAGCCCAGTGGGCACCACTGTCCTCCCATACTTTCCCTTCAGCTTCTCAGTCTTCTCAGAGGCTTCCTCAGCAGCAGCCCTAGTTCACATCTCTCTCAGCTTCTTTACCACGTTACCAAATCCTTCCATTTGGGGGCAATACTCAGAACAGGACAAGAATAGGGCCAGTGGAGGTCTCTCGAGTGCATTAAGATCCTTGATCTCCTTTTGGGGTTCCCCTGCAGGAGGGATTGAGGTTTTCATTTCCCTTTCATAATGGTCCTTGTCCACCTTTGCCATGTTTTCAAATTTCTCTGTCTCTTTAGCAGACAAGGTCTTTCGGCTCTCTGAGCACTTCATAGAAATTCTGAGAAGCTAACTGCTTCATCTGGGAATTTCTTCTTGTGCTCCTCCCTGCAAGTTTGCACAAAGAATGTGTCTGATGACATTTTTGCCTCTTGGTTCCTTAGGATGTCCTATGCCCACGTTGACCTGTTTTGTTTTGGTCAGTGGGATACAGCTGCCCGCTAAGCTCTAACTTGCTCCAGCGCTGTCTCTGTGGAACTCAGTGTATGGACCTCCATACGTGTACACCTCTGAATTCAGAGGAACCCCTTCACTACAGCCACTGGCTCCCCTCTTTTTTGGTTTCATTAAATCTGTTTTCTTTGGCCATGGCATACAGCAATTTCAAGAACGGTGTGTCACCCTACCAATTCTTGGTGTCTTCTATAATATTACAATACCTTATCAAGTTCAAGATCATTTTTTAAGTAACCATTCCATATGCATCAGTGCAAAAACCCTTCTGGAGCCATACATACCATTTCTAGTCCAGTTTGCTCTATTTCTCTTTAGAATTGATGGCTCTCTATACAATAGTTGTTTTTTTTTTTTCTTTTTTGATGTCATTCCTGTTATGCTTTTGTGATTTTATTGGGTCATTTTATGAACCAATGCTCCTCAATTTTCAACTTAAACCTTAGGGATCAGGTCAGTGGCATTAATAACATTCATTTCCCATCCCTGCCGTTATTCTGGATCCTAAGCCATGATCCATGATCTGGATCATTTTTTTTAATACATCTTAACAACCAGTTGTTTACTTTCCAAGTTCTTTCTCAACCAAGGTTCAGAACACTCGTGAAGTCACCCGAAAATATAAAACCCACCTGTGCTGCCTAAAGTACTTCTTGTGATTTCTGCATAGAACTTAAAAATTATTAGGGACCCTTTCCAGACTTCTGGCTGCAGCTTTGATGCCCACGTGCAGGTCACTGGGTGAGCAGTGGGAGATTTGAAGTGGACAGTCTCGGAAGGCTTCTGATCCTGCCTCAGAGGCATACTGCAGGAAAGGGAGCCACAGGGAACCTGATGACAAAGAAGCCAGCCTTGTGACCTAAAAGAAGTGATGCTCCAGCCATGGAGCTCAGCAAAGCCTGGAGGCGACACCATGGCTACTTCTTTTAAAACTAGAAATATCGGGGTATATTGTAACCTACTTGAATCAGATATCATGGAAGTCATGCTGTTCCAGAACTTTCCTTCAAACAACTGGCAAAAACCAACCCATGGTCTGTAGCTAACAACAGCTTCAGGTCAAAAAGCATTTCTTATGCCCATATATCATCGGGCATCAAATTTTTGGCTCAAATTTTTAATAAAATGAAGATATTAATAGCACCCTGTGTCTTGCAGGGTTGTGAGAATTAGACGTGAAGGACCTAAAACATGCTTAGCACATAGTAAGAGGCCCATAAATTGCTACTGTTATTATAGCTATTTTCATTATTGTTGTCCCATTAAGCATTTTCAATTGTTTCCCCTGCTCTCTTCCCATTTCCCTGTTAGTTTTTTTTTTTTTTTTTTTTTTTTTTTTTTTTTTTTTTTTTCTATTAACACCTTTTATTCAGTTTTTAACCACATCAGGGAGAATCAAATGTCAAATTTTCCAATGGCAATTTTTCCACATCAGAAGGTAGTCGTAACTCTCAAAGAATAAACAATTTGGATTTTTCCTGCCTCCAAAATGCTTATCAAATCCTGCATTCCTCACAGGTTTTGAAACATGTAGAAAATAAGTAAGAAATATTCCAATGAATGAAACATACCAAATGTCAGTAATAAGCAAGACACATTCCTTTGGGGAAATGGCTGTTTAAAAAAGAAAAAAATTCCAGTCTGTATATGCAAAGTAAGCAAGGAAATTCAGTCTTTTCGTTTTTTCTTCTTTAAAAATTCGTTACTCCTAAAATAGCGTTCCACAAAACTGGAAGTGAAGGACTAAAAGGCCAGGAGAAGGGAAAAGGGAAGGAGCACACACCATTAACACAAAAAGAAGTAAAATTGTACAAACTTAAGCAGTTTATAAGACTAGGATCATCATACTCCAAGATAACAAAGGCTGGTTGAAGAAATTCACCATTCTGCAGAAGCTGGGGTTTTTATGCTTCATGAAGACCAGTGAAGAGCAATTCACTGCCGTGGAGCAATCCCCCTTCCCACTCCAAATCCTGGTTTCTGCACCATGCCTCCACGGGGAGGGCCTCTCATTCCACCGCCCAGCCCACCTCGAGGGCCTCCAGGTCCCCGCAGGCGGTTATCTCGACGGTCCCCTTCCCGAGCAGCTCGAGTCTTCTTCTCTTCCACATTCAGTCGGACTTCACCTCTGAACATGATTGGTCTGTTACTAAGAACTTTCTGAACAGGCTCAGAATCATCGAATACAACAAAACCAAAATTGGGTAATTTTCCACCACTGTTTATGCGCAGCTCCACCACATTCCCATAATTTTGAAAGAAATCTTTAAGTTCTGATTTGTCCACTTCATGAGGCAGGTTGCCAATGAAGAGTTGGTGACTATCAGGATGTCTCACAATTCTTCGGGGCTCAATATCACCTTGCTCACCAGCCTCACGGATTGGTCTGGGTCCCCTCTGAGGAGGAATATTTATTCGTTGCTCTCGTACTCGTTGATCCCTCTGAGGCCTCTGTGGTGGAATCTGAGATTCAGGCTTAGACTCTGGACGGGGCTGTGAAGCTGGTACTTTAACTACGTGAGGTGGTATTCCAGTAACAGGAACAGCTCCACTGGGAGGAAGGTTCTTACTGGTCACAGATGCCCAAGAAAATGTCCTCAAGTCTTCCTGTACTGTTTGAGCTATATCTGTAGGTGCTGGAGAAGAACTCTTCTGAGCATCCTCAGGAGCAGGTTCTTCTAATACCGGCTCAGACTTTTCCTCTTGGATTTCAGATGCGGGTTCTTGCTCTGGTTCTGGTTCAGGATCAGGCTCTGGTTCAGCAACAGGCTCCTCTAAATGTTCTTCCAAGTCATTGCTGACAGTCTGATCATAGAAAGTTCCAGAATCATCAGGTACCACCTCAGGTGTTTGCTGTCTTTCTTCAGGCTCCTCTACTTCTTCCTCAGATTCCTCCTGAGGCTCAGTGACAAAGCCACCAAAGACCTCATCTTGGTATCTGAAGATATCATTATGAACATAGAATTTATTTGCAACAGAGCCCTCCGGGGCAAGAACAAATGTTTGCATGAATCTCCGCAAAGCCTGGTTGTTGTTTGATAAAAGACCCATCACCTGGACCACCACACCATCATTTAGAGTAGCATGAGCATCAACATGGCGAATCTTAGTGTGGCAGTTGGTGAAGTTTTGTGACATCACCTTCCTGTGAATTTCTTTCTGTCCATAGACTGCATCTGCTGGCTTTCCATTTGAATCCAATCCCCCATGAACATAGGAAGAGTTCTTTCCATAAAATCTATGTAGCATGTCTGGGGCCTGGTTCAGCAGTGTGTAATACTGTCTCACAAACTCCCGCCCGACCAGCAGGGGACTAGGCTTCTCCATAACCATTGCTTTGGTCAATTCAACCTGCGCGGCTGAGCGGGAGAGGAACAAGCTCCCTGTTAGTTTTGAGGCCTGAAATTCTTTCACACTGAAGTCTAAGATACCAAACGAAGTGTAGGAAAGAGGAGGCTTTCACCAGATTGGAGGTAAAAGCCCTAGTCATGGCTACTATACACATATTTTCACTGAATAAAATTAGGAAACCCTTTTTCTCATTGTTTTCTTCCCAGGGACATTGCTGCCAGGAACTGCCTCCTGACCTGTCCTGGCAGTGGAAGAATAGCAAAGATTGGGGACTTTGGAATGGCCCGAGACATCTACAGGTGAGTGAAGACCCCCAGCCCCCAGCGAAGCCTGTCTCCACCACCGCAGCCCTGAGGACTGGCCTGTGGCTGCTCATACCTCCCATCAGCTGATACCTTGGCACCTTCCCGCATGACATTTCCATGAGTTCCTTTCAGGATATGGAAGTCTTAATTGGTGCCATGCCTGAGGTCTAATTCTAGGACACAGTCACCTGCAGGAATTGACACCAAGTTTTTAATTGGATTGCTTTCTGGTTCCAACTCTTAATCCTGCCATGTTCTGAGACATGGAATAACCTGGATACTAAAGATGGGGAAAGCTTCAAAGTAACTTTGGAACTTATTCAATAAGTAACCTTGCAACTTATTCATCCTCTCCCTTTCATGGGCAAGATCTAAGGGATGCCATAGATTCCATTACCTGGGCATGAGCACCCAGGGCTGGTGGGACACCAAGAGACGGGGATGTGGGCACTTGGCTTAGCTTCACTGCATCTTCCCTGGTCCTTCTTAAGGCTACCTTTAAAAAAAAAAAAAAAAATATATATATATATATATATATATATATATATATATATAATTTTTTAATTTTAAAAAATAATAATTGCACTTTCATTCTTCTATTCCTCTTTTCTTCTTTTTTCTAATTATTTACAACAGTGACTGACTACATGAGTTAAGTTGCTTCTCTGCATGGTCACTAATTAACCCCTTCATTAACCTTCGGGGTAGAGCAAGGAGATGGTGGCATAGAGCTTTAGCTCTTTGGAGAATAATCGAGATGACCTGGACATTCCTAAGGGCCTCAGCCAGAACTGGTAACAATCTCCGTGTGAGAGAGGATACCACTACCATCTTGGGAACCCAGGGAGCAGCACACGGTGGGGCTGAGTCAGTGAGGACCACTCTGGAGCTGGCTGCCACTATCATTATGCAATTTTCCAGTGTTCCACTTTACCTTCCATACCCAGAGTCTCAGCACTCCTTCCCCTGCTTTCTCAGAACACCCAGGGTTGCCTCCAGTTTAAAACGCAAACACTGCGGCATGTCACCCGGCTCTTCCTTCCTTACTAGGGTCTTTGCTCTGACAGCCCCCCACTGTTAGTCAGCTTTCTGTCACTGTGACAAATATCTGAGATAAATCAACTTATAAAAAAGAAAGGATTTATTTTTGGCTCATGGTTTCAGAGATTTCAGTCCATGGTCACTTGGCCCTGTAGCTTTGGGTCAGTGGTGACACAGTACATGATGGCAGGAACTCCTGGTGGAAGACCCTTGCCCACCTCATGGCAGCTGAAAGCAAAGAGAGAGAAAAGGGGCTGGGGTCCCAATATCTCCTTCAAGGACATGTCTCCAGGAACCTAACTTCTTCCCAGCAAGCCCCACTGCCTAAAGGTCCCCCAGCCTCTTACTAGCACTACAGGCTGGTGACCAAACACAAAGACTCGGGGAAATCCAAACTGTAATTGCTCTTCATCCAGCTTCACTAGCTTCTGCTCGCCCACCGACATGCCACAGTTCCCCGTGTGCCCACCGAGTTCATGGGTCGGGTATGGCCTGAGAGCCTTCCACCAGTGCCTCTTTCTGAAGCTTTCCCGTCTCATACAGAGCAAATCAATGCTCCACTTGTGTCACTGAAGACTGTCCCTATCCACATTACTCTGTGTGTTGTTCTGTTCCTTCCACTGAAATATATCCTTGGGAGAGAGCTGTGACTTATGTCCTTAGAACATGACAGAGTTACCTGATACCAAGTTCTCAATACATAATTATTGAAGTAATCAATTAATGTGGGCAGGCTACCTCCCAGAACACACCCAGACAGAGAATATGGCTTAAAAGGCAGAATGAGTCCATTGATTTGGTTTTATCAGTGAGTTGCATTAGTGGCATTCCTGATGAACATGAATAAATGAATTCATCTACCTTTTAAGCCAATTCCATGCCTAGTCCCGTGTTCTCCAGTCTGGGTGTATCCGTGAGAGGCCTCCCCCGGCAGCCTTCTAAGGTCACTGGTTGAGAGCCCACGTTGAACTAAATGCTCTGCCTGCGTGCCATGGAGGAGCCGAATGAATAAGACCCAGCTCTGCCCTCAGTTCTCCCATTTAACATCTTGTGTTGTTACTGCAGGTCATCAAAACACACTGTCCTCGTAAGGTAGGAGTAATGTTATTCATTTTGAGTTATAATAAACAAAACCCAACAGGGAAATCTAAGCATCTGCTAGCAGGGATCTTAGTCATTGCATAGATCTTTTCTTTTGGGCCTCTAGTGAGCCATTAAATGACACCAGAGTTCTTAACTAAATGATCTGTGGTCCTCTGCTCTTCTCCTGATCCACCAAGGACCTCTCGTTAATTTCAGTCCTTTAATGGGTAGACGATGTTGTTGACACTTTCTCAAGTTTCCTAGCAGGGCTTCTGTGCAGTGCCACCTCCAGAACCACGCTTGGTTTCCTCTTCTTCCCCCACAGGGCCAGCTACTATCGAAAGGGAGGGTGTGCCATGCTACCGGTTAAATGGATGCCCCCAGAGGCCTTCATGGAAGGAATATTTACTTCTAAAACAGACACGTGGTGAGTCTTGCTGCTCCCCTCCTCCAGGTATCACTGTGACCTTAGTGCTGCTCTTGGTCTAAATGAGCCACACTCTCCTTGGGGAGACCCCAAGAAGAAAATATTTGCTCTCCTTCACCACAGTGGTACTCCAGCGTTGGCAGACACCAGCATCATCAGGAAAGCTTCTTAAAGACCCCACCCCAAGAGTTAATGATCAGACGATCTTGTGTCCGATTGAGAATGTGCCTTTCTAGCGAGTTCTGCAATGATACTGACTTTGCTGGCTGGGTGACCACATGTTGGGAACCTCATTTTATTTTATTTTTAATTTTTTAGTTTTATTTTTTAGTTGTTGATAGACCTTTATTTTGTTTATTTATTTGTGGTGCTGAGAATCAAACCCAATGCCTCACACATGCCGGGCAAGTGTACTACCGCTAAGCCACAGCCACAGCCACCCACCCCCCAGTCATTTTAAATGGAAGATTAAACCTAAGCTCCCTCCGAAAGCATGCACACACATGCATGCACATTCACACGCACACACTCACTTAAAGGGAGTCTTTTGAATTGCATTAAACTCCACAAGGACAAAGAAGACCACAAAGACAAAATTTGGAACACTGGAAAGCTCATGGAGAAGTGGCCCCTTACTGAGGAGAACAAAAATGGACATCTCAACCAACAGTTCAGGTCCAGAAGCAGGCTGTGCACTCGGCCCGAGAGCCCCAGACAGGCCCAAGAACTGAAAAAGAGCTACAGGAAAATTAGTTCAAGGTCTGATGAAGAAGTATCTAAGTCCTCTGGCCCATCCCCTCATCACTGAAGAGTGTCGATGCTCCTTCTGCCATCAAGAGTGGGGCTCTCTCTCCCAGAGATTCAAATGAAGTCCCTCTGGTCTTGGGGACATAAACCTCACCATGGGTGAGGTACTCTACTGTTCACAGGAATATTTCTTTAAGTCTCAAGGGTATTTGCCCCCTTGGTCCCCTCAATACCAAGAACACTGGCAGCCAGGCAGGAGATCAGAGAATCCCTGGAGGCACTGAGTGATGAAGAGAAAACCACAGATACTGGCAAGGGGGGTCACCGGTGTAGCAGGCCGTATAATGGCCACCCAGAGGCCGGAGGTCCTAACCCAGAAGCCTGCAGTTGTTAGCCTATTAGCAAAAGAGCCTTCCCAGAGAGAATTAAGTTGGGAATCTGAAGTGGACTAGTTTTCCTTGATTAACTGGGCGGGGGGGGGGGGGGGGAGATTAAATGTCATCACAAGTTTTTTTTATAAGAGGGGGATGGAAAATTTCACACAGAGACAAATAGTAGGAGGCAGTGTGACCACAGTGGCAGAGACTGGAACAATGTGACCACAAGTCAAGGGTTCCAACCGCCACCTGAAGCTGGAAGGAGGAACAGATTCTCCCTCTGAGACTCGGGAGGGAGCACAGTCCTGCTGACTTGTGGATTTCAGCCCAGAGACACTGCTTTCACATGTCCAGCCTTCAGAACTGTTGAGAGAACCACCTTAGGCTGTTTTAAGCCAACAAACCTGTGGTAATTTCCTACAGCAGCCACAGGAAAGGAACATATCCGGTGGAACCATCGCACAGCTGCCCACAGGTGCCAAGGGCCCCTCCCAGAGCCTCGCACCAGCTTTTAATGTTCAGCCTTAAAACAAAAATAGGCAGACAAGAATCAACAAATATTTGAGAAAAAGATTATAATCTGAAGAAAACAAGAGAGGGAACTTGGAGGAAGAAATGTAGAAAACTTAGGAAAACTTATTTTAAACTATAATATCCTCAGAAAGATAAGGAAAAAAACTATTGCAACCATAAGTGAAGGGCAGAAAGTTGTTTAAAGCAATATTTTTAGCAGAACAAAAAGCTCTTGGAAATAAAATATGATGATAGGAATTCTTAAGGGGATGGAGAATAACTCCTTAAAAACATGTGTGGCCACTGATATTGATGTCCTTCCAAAGATCACAGGGGTGGGAAGGGGAAGAGATACCTTACAGTGAAGAAACCAGACAAATGTGACCTCAGCCAGATGATCAAGGTCAAGAGCAACAGCAATATGTCAGGCTAAGAACACATACCCTTGAGATGATGTGATGCAAATGACACTTTATCCCTGTGATCCTCCTCCCAAACTCACAATTCCCGTCTAATAATGATGAAAACAGACAAACCCAATTGGGGAATATTTCACAAAATTCCTGACCAGTTCCCTCAAGCCTGTCAACGTCATCAAAAACAAGGAGAGTCTGAGATGTTGACAACAGTCAAGAGGACCCTAAGGAAATTTGACAACTAAATGTAACATGCTATTCCTAATGGGATTCAGAAATAGAAACAGGAAACTCAGTTAAAGAAAAAAAAAAAAAACTAAAGAAATCTGAATCAACTGTGGGTTTTAGTTAATAATGTCTTAATATTGGTTCATTAATTGTAACAAATGTACCATACTAATGTGATACTAAAAATAGTGGGAAATAAAGTGTGGGGTATATGTAGTCAAAATTTCTTCACAATTTTGAACTGTTCTAAAAAATAAGTTTATTTTTAAAATATTCTGAAAGAAATGTAAAATAAATAGGAGGGTTGGAATAAAGAGTTAAATAAGTCCTCTGGAAAATAAAATAACTATAAATAGATGGAATCCATAGGAAAGAGAATTAAGAGGATTAGACCAATAGATCCCAAAAGCTAACAAAATAGGAGTCCCAGAAACAAGGAACAGAGGAAGTGAAGAGAACAAAAACATCAAAGACATAAGACAAGATTTTCTAGAATAGAACTTGAATCTGCAGAATGAAAGCATCCACCAAGTGCCAAGCACCATGGATAAAAAGAGCCACACAAGAGCACATTGTCATGAAATTTCAGACCAATAAGATTCTTCATGCTTCCAAAAAATATAATAAAACAAAGATCAAAGACATGGAATAGCTTAACAACACAGGAAACACAAGAAAACAATGCATGAATAGTCCCCATTCTGAAAGGCTTACATTGAGATAATGGTACAAGATGGTAGAACCCACAATGGCGCTGCCCATGTTCAATAATGTAAACAGGAGCCTTTGTTCTTTCCAAATCAGATTTGCCTTAACTTAACCCAGGGAATCTCAAAGTGGGGACCATGGTTTATGGGCATCAGCATTACCTGGAAACTCGTTAAAAATGAAAATCCACAGCCCCCACTTCAAGCCTAATGAAACAGAAACTTTAGGGGTGGGGTCAGCAATCTGTTTTAACAAGCCCAACAGAGGATCCCAACATGCACCAATGGTAGAGCACAAGCTACCCAGCCCATCCAGAGGAAGAATAATGTGAGTGATTTAATAATTGTTCTGAACACATGCATATCCTATGACCCATCTGATCTTTTAAGAATTTACTTTAAAGAAAATTTGATGCCAATAGACTTGGGAAAGGATATTCATTTGCACACTATTCGTAGTCGAAAAAAGGCTTCAACCTGACTCTCCATCAAACAGGGGATGGAAAAACAAACTGGTTTTGTGTTCACCATGGAAAACTGTTCAGCAGTGTAGAAAGGGTAAAACACATGCTAATCCTGCATGTATCGACACAGACACATCACAAAAACAATATAAAGAATGTCACAAAAAGGAATAGGATAATATTTAAGTATAACTTTACAGTGTAAAAAAAAAGTCTATAATACAGATTCTCTTGTTTATGGCTTCAAGTGTTGTTTAAAAATGTGAAAACACAAAAAAGGAAAAATACATTCTTATGTCAGTGGAGGGGAGAAAGAAGAGATGCAGGTGGGGCTTACCTATATATATATTTTATTTATTTAAAAAGAAAGGGAAAACTGACATGAATAAGGTAAAGTAATAAGATCTAGATTCTTTTAAAAAAATACAGTGACCTCCATCTACTGTCTTCCATTTATCAATCAATTTAAATCTATCTGACAGGCAGAAAACATACAGCTGTAACTATTTAGGCCTTGCTGCCATTGTTTTGCTTGATCTTGCCTGCTTTGCTTTGCATTGGGTACAAAAATACCCCCAGAGAGAGATAATATAATGTGCCAGGAAATTTGTAGGTAACAGAATCCTGGAGATCTAATTATCTGCTCCAGTCTGTCTTAGGGCAGTTGAGTTGGAATCTCTGCTTCAACCCTCTCATCCGAAAAATATGGAAAATATCTTTGCCCAATCCAACTCACCAAAGTCTTTGAAATGTTACCAAGATGACAATAAAAGCATTTCATGTTCCTTACAAGCATAGTTTTCTACAATTTTCATGATGATGTTTATTAATAGCAGAAAACTACATCAGTATACTACAACAAAGACAGGCTTTCTTTGTTCAAAATGCTCACTGTTAAATTCAGGGTTTAAAATAAAATTATAACCAAAATATCAAAGGAGGTTATTTTGGAACATGATTTAAAAATCTCAAAAATTGTTTAAAACAGGGGATGAGGGGGGTGGGGGTGGGGGGCTGGGGATATAGCTCAGTTGGTAGAGTGCTTGCCTTGCTTGCATGAGGCCCTAGGTCAGATCCTCAGCACTACCACCAAAAAAAAAAAAAAAAAAATGTTTAAAACAAATAACAGACAAGAACTTGAACACTTTTTTAAATTTATTTATTTATTTATTTACTCTTTATTTTAGTATTATTTATGTGTATGTGGTACTGAGGATCGAACCCAGTACCTCACACATGCAAGGCAAGTGCTCTACCATTGAGCCACAACCCCAGCCCCAAGAACTTGAACACTTTTTTTAAAAAAAGAAAGAAGAGAAAAATGCCTTACCAGATGGAGGGGAAAAAATATGCAAACAGTAAAACAGAATGGTATCTATGTGAGAAGCAGACAAGGAGATGAAATGATTAGGCCTAGAAAAGATGTATCATTAGTCAAGATTAAATTTCAACCTAATTTGAGTATAGGAAAGAACAAACTCAACAAGAGCAGCAAGTGTTTACCTAATCTTTGGTGAAAGAAGGATTGTATGACTATAAATTAAATGAAGGAAATCCTAAAAAAATTATAAATAGATTGGACTACCTAAAAATGAAAATCTTTGGTATGCTAAAAAAGTAGGGTTAGAAAGCAACTCAGAGAAGTATTTGAATTTTTGATAAAAGGTTAACATCTCAGATACATAAAAAGAATGTCTACAGTGCACTTTTAGGTACCAAAATTGATACCAAAATAATATGCCCCAGTAGATAAAAATGGGCAACAGACATGAACAGACACTTTGTGGGAGAAAAACTGAACTGGATTTATAAACACTTAGGAAGACATTCCCCCATGTTAATTAGCAAGTCAATAAACATAATTTAAGACATTTCACCATTTTTGCTTTGAAGTCAGTAAAAGTCCTCATTGTTAACAAGCATATTCAGTGTTGATGAGAGTGTTTGCTATACTCTTGTTCAATGTTGACAGATGAATAGTGAAACATTAAGAATCAAATCGACATTATGTATCAAGAATGTTTCAATGTTTGTATTTTGTGATGTACTTGTACTAGAATTATTCTTTATTTTACTATTATTCTAATGTAGTAAATCAGAGAATTAATCCTAAATAAATCCTCCTTTTGGAAATTCACAAAGATGTTCATCATGGAGTTAAAGATCTTGAAAGTTGTGGGCTGGGGCTATAGCTCAGTGGTAGAGCACTTGCCTAGCACATGTGAGGCACTGGGTTCGATTCTCAGCACCATAAATAAATTAATTAACTAATTAATAAAGGATTTTGAAAATTGAAAGCAATATGATAAGGCAAATTAAGGCCCAATTATTCAATGGACTACTTTATCATCATTTAAATTTTTGTTCACAAAATTAGCATGGAAAATGTTTTTGCTAAAACAAAATATGCAAAAGCATCAAGGTTCAAAATTACATATTAAATATAATTGCAATTAGGTAAGAAAACAAAAACAGAAATTCGACCAAAATAAAAAGTCACATGTTGGCAGCAGTTATCTTTCCATAGAGCATCATATGTGGTACTTCTCATTCCTTTCATTTTTCTATCTTAAGATTCCTCTATTATAGATAAAGGTATAATGGGGAAAGAGATTAAAATTTTGCACCTGTGTGCATGTGCACACATGTCCACACCCGTCCCTGTGTCTTCTGTCCATGCCCAGGTCCTTCGGAGTGCTGCTGTGGGAGATCTTTTCCCTGGGGTACATGCCATACCCCAGCAAAAGCAACCAGGAAGTCCTGGAGTTCGTCACCAGTGGAGGACGGATGGACCCACCTAAGAACTGCCCTGGGCCTGTGTATGACTCTTTTAGGGCACTTCTACTAGCCCCTGAGCATAGTTTTTCCTTTAAAAAGTATCTGAAGCTTCCTATGCTTCCTTAAACTGGAGGGGCATGTGGCTACCTTCAATGGAGGATGCCCCAAGAGAGGCATTTGTCTGTAACTTCAGTGAGATAATTAGTCTTCCAGCCCCTCAGAGGCAAGACTGCCATCCTGGCCAGAGGCTGAGGACTCACCAGGCCCACACTCCTTAGACACGCATGTCCCAGATTCACCCCTACACCCTAGATCCTGAGTCTGCTTTAATAATATTCCTGTTCGCTGTGTTTTCTACTCTCCTATCTGGCATCCCTCGCCTCCTTCCATCAGCAAGGCAGATAGGAAATAGAATATTCTGTCCCAAAAGTGGCTCTAATTCAGGAATGAGCATTTGATATAAACACCAGGATGTCTATGTTAATGAGCTTTGATATTAACACCTCATGTCAGGCTAATTCCCTAATCCACCAGCAGGGGGCAGCACATACTGCCTACCTGGGTCCTACATGAATTACCACCCTCAAAAGATAGGTACCAGTTCTGACCCCATCTGGAAGTGCTCTTCCTGACTTTAATTGCTTATTCTTTTAGATACCGGATAATGACTCAATGCTGGCAACATCAGCCCGAAGACAGGCCCAACTTTGCCATAATTTTGGAGAGGATTGAATACTGTACCCAGGTAAAAACATGTTCTCCCCTTGACCAGCAATAATTTTATATGGAAAAGTCCTAAAGATAGCAAATACAAAGGTAGGAAATGAAAGGCAAACCAGTCAGGATCAAACAAGACTGATAATCATGAGAATGAATATTCATCACCTCTATAATGAAATGACTGGTGTCTCATTTTGCCCATTTCATACAATAAATCCTAGTAACTTCCAGTTTCTTCACCAGCATGTGGTACAGTGCCAGACAGTAGTAGTAGAAAATCAATTCAATTCACAAATATTAACTAAGTCCCTGCTGGAGATCTAATGTTTTATTAGGTGAAACTGGAGCTTCAAAGAAGGATGAAACACTCCTGCTCTCAAATAGTTTATAGCCTGGCTGGAGAAATAACAACGTGTGAACTAAATCACAATGTACAATTGCTCACTCATATGTCCAAGTTAGAAGTATTAAGGGAATGAAAATTCAGAATAATCTGGAGAAAATTTAACATCATCTCTAGTACTCGTGTAGATTTGGACTACACAAATCACTTTTCATGTATTTCATTTTGTCCTCATTGAGGGACATAAGACATCCCATTTCACAGAGGAGGAGCCAGGCCAGGAGAGGTTGTCCAATCCCGTACTGAATTTTCCCTTCTCCCCACTCATCTTTAGCAGACACCTGCCTCCTACCTCATCAAGCACACAGTTCATCGAAGGAGAATTCCAGTTTCCTCCTTGTCCCAGTGTAGACTTGCCTACCTCTGCAGCCATTTGTACACCCCGCCCCCCAGGCCTCCTCCTGATCCCGGTGTCTGTCACCTACTGTCCCGGGGGATTATAATCAAGTTATCTTCTCTCTTCCTGCTCTCTGCTTTCATTCTCTTTCTTGCGGCTCTTGTTCTGCCAGAACAAGAATATTGATGAAAATATTCCAGAAAAATCCAACAATTCAACCACCTCTCTAAACTCCCTCGATTGGGACAAAAGATAAAACACCTTTTCCAAACTAGAGTCACTTTCTAGCCCCACCATCCCACGCTCACAGGCTTTTTAGCTCAGTGGGTGAACTGACATCTTCCTGTAGATGGGCTTCGTTGGTGGAGTTACTGGAGTTCTGTCAAAGAATCTTGTTTGATGACATACCAGTTTACAATGTTGTAACACAAATGGAATACATCTACCTAAATAGAGATACCTTCCCTAGAGTATTTTTCTCCAAAATATATAAAAGCCCTCTCAAAAGTGGGCAGTTTTACACATGCATATTTTAAATTACTTGCTATGGAAAGGACAGTTATTTTTTTTCTGATGAATACTGAATCAATGTGCTCTTCTGTTAAACTCAAGTTACAGGCCCTTTTCCCCATTTGTATGAAACATTAAAGAATTAGATTCCCCCAGAGTTACGTTTTCTTCCACGAATTTCCCTTAAATCTCTAGCAACTGCTTCTACTTTTCTATGTTACAATCTTTTGCTGTAAAAATGATCTAGCACAAAGTTGTTCTTGCACATGGTTTCCCTCATAACACTTCAGTACTTCCTGAGCCCAAAAGGGACCCTTCACAGAAACCAGTCAAAAACCCCTGCATGGTGAGGTCAGCACATGGAATGATGTGATAACACCAGGGAAAGTCATCATCAAGCAAACCTACTCAAGTAGCAGGAAAC
This sequence comes from Marmota flaviventris, assembly GCF_047511675.1. Lineage (NCBI taxonomy): Eukaryota > Metazoa > Chordata > Mammalia > Rodentia > Sciuridae > Marmota > Marmota flaviventris. Next base: position 22,265,733 of record NC_092511.1, on the reverse strand, counting down.
TGGAGGAGGCTAGGAGCCCACAGCCTGACTCTCCTCCCCTGCCCACAGCACACACACACTTGAGGTCAACACAGACTTCTTTTTAGTTGGAAATATTTTATTGAGAATAGACTAGAATAATTTTTTAAAAATACAATTTTTAAAAATGCATTAATCAGTACAATTTGGGTTATGGACTCCTCCTCTGCAAAGTCCCACTCCCCTGCCCCAGGCAGCGCGGGGCTTCCCTGCACCCGGGCTGGCTCTGGCTCCTAATTCCACCCTGTGGGCTCCTCCAAGGCCTTCAAGGTCAAGGGCGATGCTTTATTCGGTTCCTATTCTCAGGGCTTATGAATTAATATATTCTCAGTGCATCCTGAACGGTCTCCTTGCCTTAAAGTTTAGATGGCTTCTAGGGTACCGTCCAGACTCCACATTTTCTGCGATTCGGTTTTCATGGGTCCCTCTCTCCTCCCATAGGATCCAGATGTCATCAACACTGCGCTGCCCATAGAATATGGCCCGCTCGTGGAAGAGGAGGAGAAAGTGCCCATGAGGCCCAAAGACCCCGAGGGGATGCCCCCTCTCCTGGTGTCCCCGCAGCAGGCCAAACGCGGGGAGGACCGCGCCCCAGCCGCGCCCCCGGCCCTGCCGGCCCCTTCCTCGGGGAAGGCTGTGAAGAAACCCGGCGCTGCCGAGGCCTCCGCGCGCGTCCCCAGAGGGCCAGCCGCGGAAGGGGGACACGTTAACATGGCATTCTCTCAGTCCCACCCGCCAGCAGAGCTGCACAAGGTCCAGGGGTCCAGAAACAAGCCCACCAGCTTGTGGAACCCAACTTATGGCTCCTGGTTTACGGAGAAACCCACCAAAAAGAACAACCCTCCAGCCAAGAGGGAGTCACAGGAGAGGGGACGCTGTACTGTCCCTGCCGGAGCAGCTCCCGGCAGACTCGCGGGGGCGTCGCTGCTCCTGGAACCCTCCTCGCTGACTGCCACCATGAAGGAGGTGCCTCTGTTCAGGCTGCGTCACTTCCCTTGTGGGAATGTCAACTACGGCTACCAGCAGCAGGGCTTACCTTTAGAGGCCACCACTGCCGCCGGAGCAAGTCATTACGAGGACAGCGTTCTGAAAAACAAGAACAAGGCAAACCGCCCTGGGCCCTGAGCCCGGGGCCACTTCCTTCTCTCCGGGAGAGCCCATGGGACAGGGGGAGGGGAGGTAACGGCTCCATCACCAGAGACCAGATGTCACTTTCATTTTGTGCCAATTTGTTTTGAAGTGCCACATTTAAAAAAAAAAAAAAAAGTGTATTCTCAAAATGCTTTAGAAAGGTTTTGAGCATGGGTTCATCCTATTCTTTCAAAAGAAGAAAATATAAAAACTGATCACTACCAGGCCCTATCGGTTGCATAAGGTTTTTTCCGCATGGTGGTTGTATCCTTAATCCTTATGCTTCTTTTAACCTGTGTGTGCTCTGCTTCAATGTCGTCAGAACCAGCTGCTTACATGTCTCGTGGTGGGAGTATGAATGTTCCTCATTGATGTGGACATGAACCATTGGAGGGGTGAGGGATCACGAATAAAGGAGCTAATTGTAATGATTCAGCATGGGGAAAGACTTCTTCACTCGGAAAAGAAAACATAGACCATTAACTGAAATATCACTTTAGATGATGGATAGATACTAATTGTTCTGATTCCTTGCCAATTATCTTTTTTAAAGTGTCGTGAATAGTTCAGTAGTATAGAGGAAAAAAAAATATGTGAATATGCTCATCTAAACAAAATACATGCATCCCAAGTGCTTTGAGTATGATGAAACACCAGGACAGATCCAGAGATTCAAACACCCTATTGACATACCTCATGCCTTAAGAAAATCCTCCTCCTAAAAGTGAAAAACTGAGTGTGAGGTTTCCTACTAGATTTGAAATCAAGATTTAAATTACTTGCTTTCAAACTTGCCACTAATTCAAATCTATTCATCTATTTTAAAACAAAAATCTTAAGCATAGAAGTGTGGAAACATATCCATTTGGAGACATTCATTTCAGTACATCTCAGGCCAAAAACCTTCGAACAGTTTCAGTCATGAAGGTCTCGGTGCTGAAGTTCTCCCTGTAGTGGTGGGCAGGGTCCCTGGGGGACCAGGCCCTCCAGTGGTCCTAGGAAAGTACTACGCAATAACTTCCCCTGCCCCATTCACTTGAGTTTTCTGACCCTTAATCATGTGATCCTAGTATATTGGGACCAAATATGTTGAAATATTTATAGGATAATTTGTATAGCTACCAAATGCAGATTAAAATGAAGATTTTTTTCCCTCTAGGCAGTGAAGAGGAAAGCAACTAAGGAAAGCTTGGACTGTTGGGGATGACACTGACATCTTATTGTGGGAGTTCTACACCTGGTTTTCACAGATGAAATTTATTTCTATAAAACTGCATCAGGAACCCATTAAAATTTATACACATGCTTATGTAATGTTTTGATCTGTAAGTGCTCATTTCATTCTTTGTGCTTCTCCTCTATTCTCATGTCCAGTCTGTTTCCCGGTGGTAGCATCTCTCTGGGAGGAAAGCATTTTTTGCTAATTGCTCTGCATGAAACATTCCCAAGCAAAGGGACTGCAGGGCGGGTAGGTGCATATGTACCTTTCTTCCAATCTTCTCCTTTTTATTTACATCGGAAGTATCAGTATTGTATTCTACACCAAAACCAGAAAACTATTCATTTCCCTTAAGGCAGTTGCCTGGTCCCAGAATTGGTGGTTCTGTGTATCTGTAGATGCACTGGTACCTTGGGGATTACTTTTATTTATCTGCCAAAAATATGTTCATCAATATACATGAAGCTGAAACATCCATGAACTCATCTCTAAATAACTGTATCAGTAAAGTATGGTTCATGCCAGGTGCAAAGTAATCACATAAATTCTGTTCCAGCTTACAAACCACCCTAAGGGGCTCTAGAATCTCACGCTGAGAAACACTCTCTCCTAAAGGATAACAGAAAACAATTCCACTTTACATCAGTAACACTAGTAACCAGTTAAGAAGGGAGTATGCCACATGGTTAAATAGCCAACTCTTTATTGTAATAGATGGGGGAGGGGTGGATCATAGCCCTTTCCACTCTTAAAACACAAAATGCAGGTTGTGCCTTACTACCACGGAGGTTGATTTGTTGCTTTTCTCTGATCGTCTTTGTTGGTCAATGTTCATGTAAACGATAGTGGAATCTTAAAAGCCTGTATTCTTGGATACGGAAATAAACAACTCCACACTGAGATATTATGCCCTCGAGATGTTTCATTGAAGTTGGTATAACCTTAGGTACCAGCATGATTAACATAGACTACTGTCCACTGAATGCTGCTACAGCCATATGGCTACAGCAATCCAGGCAGATGCTGTGGACTCTAATAAATTCATTAGCTATGATAACAGGTTCCACTTAGAAAGTGGACAGACACAACTGAAGTTTGCAGAAGTCGTGTTAATTAAACCATAATCTAGCATAATTATTTATATTCCACATCAATTAAAAAAGCCATCAAAAGGTTACAACAGTTCCACTGGGAAACTAGCAATTTGTGAGGAATGACCAGTTTATCAATGCATGGCTCCTCACAATTATAGCAAACTGAAGGAGCAGGAATACACTTTTTTTTTAAAGTATGTTCTACTTAATAGTTAAAAGACTAAATCTTCTTCCACTAGGGTAGAGTCTTGAGTCCTGGCTCCCCTGGGTTATCTGACCCAATGATTCTCCCCTATACAAAAGAAGGACAACAACACTCCTGTGCCTTATAGTTGCCCTGCGGGAGAGCATAAACTGAATGCACAGCACCCCTTACACCTGGGGAGTGACATGAGGCTGGGTGGGTGGGGGTCAGCGTCTGTGTGCCTCCTACCCTCCCATTCAGCAGTTCTTATCCACCCAATGGAAAAAGAAGAATGGATCAAAGCTCTACCACTGTAAAACTAGGTTCCAAGTGTTAAAATAAGCACCACAGAATGAAAACTAATTAATTTGAGCAATTATTTTAAAAAATATTTTTGGCATCTCCATGTAATTATTTCTTGGTCAACCCTAGGGCTGTAAGATATTATGTAACTGCAGGTTGACTTCATTCTTTAAAACACAGCTGGGCTATTTTAATAGATTTTCTCTAGTAATACAGCAAGATGAGCTTTGCAGACCAAAAACGAGATGGGTATGAATTCAGACCACTTTAAGTAACAGGCTCCCCATGACAAGATTCATAAAATTGTATGCAGTGTGTTGTCAATCTGTCTGTGGCTAATGATTTTTTAAATGAGTCCCTGAAGAATCCACATTTGACTTTGCTGATTTCATGACAACAGATGGTTCTCCAAGTTGTGTGAACACACAAAACCACCCCCACGTGCCTGAGCTCCTCACCAGTATGCCCTGAAATCTAAGAGGATGACTGAGAACAGAGGAGCTGTTAAGATCATTTTCACTTGGTATCCTGAACAGGTACATTTGGTTTTTAATGCACTCCTGGAGTACAAAGCTATTGTCTAGCTCTGGCTCAGCAAGGAGGAACAGACCAACATACAATTAGTGAGGGAGGGGACCTATAACCACAAAACTACAGCAATGTCCTCCCTGCTGCATTCAGGGCTGGGAATGCCCTGAGTGCTTCCCTCTCATGTGACAATGGCACCAGCAGTCTACCCTCAGAAAAGCTGCAGGTACCAAAGTCTGTGTCCACCACTGTAAATTCCTCTTCTAACACCCCCTCAATTGCTCTCTGCGCTCCCACAATCTAAGGCCTGCTGCCTCCTCGTAAGCAATCCCTTACGACTCTTCCTCCACACTAATGTGCCTTTGCTAGGCTCATTTCTACCCATCTAAAGTGATATTTCATTTTATTTAGCCAACTGAAACAACTCCCAATTACCTTAGAAGAGAATCCCTCCTGTCAGTTGAAAGCCCAACTTATTAAACCAAGCCTGGCACAACTCTCCCTGGAATATTTACATTTTAATAGTGGCTATTTAGATGAATATCAGCGTGATAAGTTCTAGATGTGTATGTCATCTTGGATAATTTAGCACCCATCAATTACTTGAGAAACAGCAAGCGGACTGGGCAGTAGAGGAGACACTGGGTACCAGACTGCAATTACCTACCTATGGGACTCAGGCAGGTGACTGAAACGCTCATTTGAAAAACCAGTGGTTTGGTCTCTAAGGCCCCTTCTAACGCTGAAGTCTGAGATTCTGTAAGATTTCATCTGTGAAAGGTAAACCCAACACCCAGACCATAATCAGTAGGGGTGTGTGTGTGTGTGTGTGTGTGTGTCCTTGACTCTTAATTCACTTAGAGCCAAAGTCAAATAATTACGAGCACAATCCCAATGAGCCAAATTGAATATTTATATAGAAGCCAACCAGAAAGTTTGGCATCAGTTCTGTGTTTTCCCTTCCTATTCAAAGATCTCCTTAACCAACTTACAACCACTACCATACAAAAAGAAGTCCGTCAGGAGAGATCTGTAAATAAGCAGTTGACAGGACTAGATGTCACATCCTTTTAATGATTATGCCGTGTCAAGTTGTTTTCTTCCATTATATTTTGCTACAACTGCAGCCTTATTAGCAAAGTAAAATAATAAACTCATCTTTTAAAGCTTACCTTTCACCACAGAGAATATCTAATGAGACACCCACGCCCTCTGTCCACAGGCGATTTTCACCTTACAGTGCCCATTCCCAAAGCAAGGTAGCAAAGCCCAGGATAAGCCAGGTGTTTGGGACCAGGAGGTGTCTGGACCGGGGCGTTCCTCAACATGTGTGTCCAGGTGCCGTTATGATGGGGAATTCATTGAGGAGTCCTCTCTCCCAATTACCTTGGAAGAGAATCCCTCCTTTCAGGTTTATATAGCTATCCACCACTGTTGGAAGGCAGTGTCTGGAAACCTATTGTGAATAAGACAGCTTTATAGTGGATCCTGAAATGTAAAATCTAAAAAAGAAAGCCAATTCAAACATCCGACAAAGATAAGGCCGTAAAGGCTGTAGGCAAGTTTCCTAAGTTTTACTGCTCCTAATAGTTGAGGGAAAAAAACAATTTAAATCTTTCTGCATTACTCTCAAAGTAACATTTATGTACTATTTCACAGTTCTCAAAAGGAATAATTTCAAAGACAGAAATTCTTTTTTCTCGTGTATGTACCAACAAGCAGCTGGTTCTGTTTTTAAAAAGACGAGAAACTGAAGCAGAGCCTCACACTGGATTTTCCTCTGTCACACACCAGGGAGTGTGAAGTGAGGCTGCAAGAATCTTGGGCCATTTCTTGATTCCCTAAGCTCTTATTTTCTTCAAGAAACAGAGAAGATCACTTTGGGGAAATTGTGATCTTTTAAACTGATATGTATAACCCACTGGAATGCTCATTAAAAATCCATCTTTATTAGCAAGTTCATAAAGGGTGCTCATGCTCTTCTGCTCTGTGATATTGTCTATAATAAACAAAAGCCATTTCCCCTGCCATCAGTATGAGCCTCGTTGTGACTATTAAAATTCATTTAAAAATCCATTTGGAGATACTTCCCCCAAGGTATCAGAGGGTGACACCCATCCTTAACAAGAACTATCGGGGGCAGCCAATGTCATTAACACTGTTGACTGCGTTTAAAATGAGTCTGAGAAAGAATAAAAGGAATGGCTGGAAGCTGTACGCATCATTTTAGCACGATTCAATTCCATGTCAGTGTGATTTGATCTGCTATGTGAAAAACAATCATTCGTTCAGTCTTCAATGAGGTGAACCTACTTTGAGCAACAGGAGGGTAGCTAAAAAACAGTTTTCTTTGTTGAATAACAAGCATGGTACTTTTTAAGATTTTTGATAGGGACAAGACAGCCATCATGAAGCCACGAAGAACCCTATTTATTTGGCTGTAACTGAAAGAACTGAACCTCCGCAAGACTGACGTGGGTCCAGGATGGTGTTTAGTTTGGATATTTAAACCTCCTGCACTTCTGAGACTCCCATTTCATTTTATTTAGCCAACCGAAACAACTCTGAGAAAAATGCCCAGTCCTGAGACCAAAGGGGTCTGTTGGAGAACATGTGTATGACTATTTACTCTGCAACAGACCCAGATCTGGGTGCACACTTTGAATTGTAGAGCTGCACTTCAACCAGACTTAGCATCTTGTAAATGACACTGGTGATCACTAAGGACAGGTTTATATGAAGCTACAGGCCTCAATTAAAACACTTAGAATATCTTTACATGATTCAAAACTCTCTGTCCCTCCTTGGTATCACTGTGACCACATTTCCTTATTTGAAAGGTACAGTAAATGAGAGGACTCACTATTGACTGGCCATGAAAATTCTATTCATTAGAAGACTTTTTGAAAAGGTAAGAGGAAAAAGTCTCCCCCAGCTCTTGATCCTACTCTCCTCAAGGGAGAGCTATAAAAGAGAAAAACAGTCTCATTTTCATCAAGCAAAGCGAACCTATATTGATGTCAGTGACATGTGCCCATCTCCTCTAATTCTACCATATGAACTTCCCTCCTGTAAAAGGAGAATTTGCAAAAAGTTTGATAGAAAAATATTTTGCCTATGCAAAAGCATCATGTTCCACTGTTCTAAAAATCCAAGAATCCTAAAGTCAAACCTGATCAGTCTATTCAAAAGCTTCATTAAGAATGTTTGTTTGTATATTCACAAAGCTTATGTGACACTGTAGATAAGAGCCAATGTACCAAGGGATGTTAATAAACAATATTTAAAATATATGTGATAATGTGAGTTTTGTATTAACTACTGTCCTCATATTATAAATAAATGTAGTGAAGCAAAAAAATGAAGAAAAATTTTTAAATGAATTCTCCCCTTGGCTTACAATGTGGTGGTATATATGCCCTTGGGCCAATCATTTAGATAACAGATAACTGGTAAACAGTTAAAATTTCTATATGTGTTTTTCAATTAAGAATGATTCCTAACACATTGGTCAGTCAGAAAGCATATGATCATGCATTCTAAATAGGTAGCCTCAAAACGAAACTTTAGAATGAAAATATTTAGCACTGGAGACCCATGTTGCGCACACTGGCATAGGATCCAGTTCTCTACATATATTAGAGATGTTCTCTAAATTATTACATCAAAACATAAGTTCAAAGACAGCCCCCAGCAAAACAGACAGGGAGCCGCCTCCATGACCCTCTTGGGTTCCCCCTTCCCTCTTCCTGTCCCTCAACAACTTTTAATCTCCGACCTGTCACTCTGTAGGGACAAAGTTGGGTCACTGGACTCAAACCTTTCTGGTCCTCTCTCCTCCTTTCCAGGCTTTGTCTCTCAAAGCCACCTCTCTACTGCAAGCTAGCTGTGTGGCAACTGGACATTAAGCAACCAATGGCCTTCCCAGTCTCTGCTCCCTCTGCGGATGTTGGCTGAGCATCTATCAGATGCTCTGTTACTCTACGTGTGGAGATAAAGCAATGGACAAAGCAGGTTCAAATCTACCCTACCCCTCAATTTAAGGACTCATGAGAGGAATAGTGAACAAAAAGTTAGGCATGGCCAAGGGTGGTGGATGCTAAGGAGAAAATGATTTGTGAGAGGGAGGAGGGTGGAGGGGATTCATCCCAAGATTACAAGGTCTCAGTCCACATTAAGCACTTAAAATTATTCCCCAGACTTACCCTAAAATGCAAAAACAAAGCTTTTCAGTAGAAAGGTGATTGCTTTTTGCCTCAATTCAAAGTGTTCTCTCATGTTCTAAATGAAACCCAGCAAAGTTAAGTGATCTTAAAAAAAAACTGTAGAAAAACATCTTGAAATGACTCTGTTCTTCAAAATAATACTAACAGGAGGGTAGCTAAAAAACAGTTTACCTTGTTGAACAACAAGCATGGTACTTTTTAAGATTGTTTATAGGGACAGGACTGACATCACTACAGGGGGAGAAAAGCCCAGGGCACAGGTGCCCTCAGTTACTAAGAGAAGAATTGCAAACAGGGTAAATGACAAGATACCATTCCAAAACCAAGCAGCTTCCCTTTTTATTAATGCTCCAGAAGTGAACTTTGAATGACATTTAATAAGCAAAACACAATGGAAACACCTAATTTGTATGTATAGTATATGTAAACACACATGTTAAATGGATTTAATAATCTTGATCTGAATATGATGAGAATTGGTTCTTTGACATCAAAAATAAATTCAGTGTTGGCATTACTGTTTTTAACTTGGAGAGTTTTATATTTAACAGAATTATAAATCTCAAGTTCAGTATAGTCATGGATTTCATGTTCAGGTATAAATAGTTTTTAAGAAATAATCTATATAATAAAATAAATCTACTTTTAAATCACAGCACACTTATTTTCTTCAATCAATAAAAATAATCCTTGGTTATAAAGCAGCCTTATTTTGCAAATGTATTTCAGGAAAATAAGTCTAGCAGTATTTATTGACATACCACACTTTTTAAAAAAAAAAAAAAAAAGGCAACAAAGTAACAGAATTTAGATTTTAAAATAGTATATTGCAAAATAGTTCAGCATATTTTATTTCTAAGCACAAAGCAAGCTCCATTCTGAAGGATACTTTTAATCTTATAAACTGTTCCAATATTTCTGTGGTAGTTTGAAGTCTAAATATTTACAATAAATCTTTACACACATAGGACAGAAACTTCAATACATATACACAAGACAGACTCTGGACATTATTACATCACTCTAGCAAAGCTTAGTTTGTAACAAATACTCAAGGAGGAACGTGGTACACAGTGCCGTCTGTCGCTCTGTAAGAGGCTGACCTCTGCAACCTCTGGGGGCGAAGAACAGCCACTGCAGCCAACAACACCAGGCTGACCAGTGACAGAACAAAGAAGCCCGGGAATCAACACACATTTAAATGAACAAGTAATACGCCCTTCCTGACACATCTTAATTTGCTCTCTTCTGTTGAATACGTTTTTTAAATGTTTTTCATATTCCAGGAGGAAAGGATGTCAAAGAATCTACAAAGATGAAAGTGCATCATGTTTTAAAAGTGCTTTGAGTGTGCGTGCATGTGTGCACAAGTGAGCGTGTGTGTGTACGTGTGTGAGATAGATACATCTAGCGAAGAAGTTAAATAAGTATGTGCAAAACATTCTGATTTGAATTCATAAACCTTAATTGTGAGTTTTCTGTAGTTCATACAGATTAGACAGGCAAGCAGCAGAAGAAAACTCGGAGGTTACCTACTTTGCATAGAGGGAAAAAAGCACTGAGCCACAAGTCAGGAGATCCATGGTTGTTTGCCAACCAACTAGTTGGTGGCCCTGGGTAGGACAGATTCCATTTCTGTATTCAGCAAAGGGGCCAGAGGCCAAGCCAGACTGCCCAGGGTTCATCCACCTCCCACATTCTAACACACCTTGACGTCAGCCATTCCTGAAGGGGCACATGATTTTATCAGAAATATCAAAAAATACACCTAGTTGCTATTACCTTAAGGTAATTATTAGGAATAAAACTCAGACAGAAAGAAAAACTCAGAAAACATGTGACAGAAAAAGGTCATGTGAACACTGTGTTAACCAAAGCTAGTGAAAACCTTCACAATCGTGACAAATCCAACATCATGTGCAAACATGAAACACAACAAGCAAAGCAATACATCCATCCATTTATCACCTGGTGGCATATTCTTTCTTTTCTTCCTTTTTTGAGTCCTGGAATTTTTCTTGGGACCTAAAGCTTTTAAAGCTTTTAAAAGTGCTTATTTGGAAACCTTTTAAGAGAACCATGATATCTAGAGCTCATGCTTGTGGCCTTTTAAGGAGTCACTCTCATTGTTGTAAGGGTTTGTACGAAGATGACTATACGCTGCATTTCCACATGTTAGGTAATGGCTAAAGAAAGTAAAACCATATGCCATGGGTTCTTATTTTATACGGTGTGCGTGTGCACTGTGCACACACACTTTTGAGCTCGACTCATACTTCAGAAGCTTAACAATTCTCATCCACAAGTTTGGACCCATTGATTCCCCGATAGGTCACTCTTCCCGGTCTAACTAAGACTCCATGGTTTGGCTTACAGGTGAAATAGCGCTTGTCACCCACGGCGCCATCGTTCTTCCCCTTGGCGCTTCGGAGCTCCAGTCCAAGCCAGATCCCTGAAGCAAAGTCCGTGGGGCCCACGTACCTAACGGTACCCATCTCATTAGAGCTCGTGAGCAGGACCTGAGAGCCCCGGTGCAGCTTCACACTCCCCTCAAGGCCACCTGCTGTGCTGGTACTGCTCCAGCTGCGACGCAAAGCGGTCTTGGACCTGTCCAGAAGGGAAAGTGAGAACAGTCCTTAGGTGTGACAGCCACAGAAGACAACTGACCATACTTATTCCACGGCCAGATTCAGAATTCGTCATTGTAATTCACAAAAGAAAACACTTTATGGGAACAGCTTGATTTTTTTAAATGCTAAGCAGCAGCTATCGCATCACTAAAGCCAAATGAGGTCTGGGTGCCCTGAGCAGGATTCCTTCCTTTTCCCTCCTGGGTAACAGAACTCATGATGGAGTACAGATACCTCCCAGCACCTGCTGCCAATGTGACCTGGTTAACAAAACTCTTTGGGACTCACTCACCAGTGAACTCAGCCAAGGCCTCAAGCCTGCCCTGCCCAAGAGCTACCTTCAGTGATCTGCTGGAAGTCGCTGATCCTGACGTTCACCCACGATGGGTATACTGCGGCCCAGATCTTGCTGCCCTCTCATCAGAGATCTTCCAGAAACCACCAATCCTACCTGAGCCTCCCACCCTCTGTCCCATGCCACTGCTCCAAAGAAACCCTTCTCCCCAGGCCCACAGCAAATACAGTGCAGAATCTATTACCCAAACTGCACAGATCTCATTGGAAACAGAACCTGGACCCTGCTTATTTTTCTATTTTATTTCATTTTTATATATTTTTAAATACTCTATCAAAAACACTATCTCATTTCCTATAACCACAACGCAGAAAGGAAGAGGACATGAATTTTATGGGCAGAAAGCTGAGGCTTAGAAGGCTTATTCTGAATTGCACTTGCCAATAAAAGTAACAGAATTCTAGTTATAAAATACATGTAAAATTATTATTTGCTATGTCAAATGTACAAATACAATAATAAACAATGTGTGAGGAAAAGCACAAATCTTTACTGAAGAACATACAAAAGAAAAATGAAAGTTCTTTTTCTAAATAGAAACATACGTTTGTTAATATTTCAAATTCACCCCAAATGGACAATTTTTGAATCATGACAAAATTATAGTAATCTCCACATAATGACAGTGAGCTATCGCTTCCTGAGCACTCAGTACATGCCTTACACCTCCGTATATTATCTCTTTCTGCTTTACACAAATCCGTGAAAGAGGTCCTGCTTCCTTCCTGCTCACCTAAGAGGAGCACAGGCTCAGAACCTCAGGCCCAGGCTGCCCAGGCACACAGGCCAGGGCTAACTCACCACCAGATGGGCATCAGCCATCAAGAAAAGGTTGAAAAATGATAAGGCCGTATTTACACTGCTGTTTTTTTTTAATTACAGTCAAGAATGACACATAATAAAGAAAATGACTGGGGCTATGATGCAGGAGTAGAGTGCTTGCCTAGCAGGTGAGAGGCCCTGAGGTGGACCTAACCCCCCAAATAACTATTAATCTAGAAAAATTAAAAATATACAGAATTATTTTATGTGAGGACAAGTAAAACTTCAGAACAGGGAACGTGAATTACGGATGCTGGGCAATTCGTTGTTTGGGAGAGATGAATGTGATTCTCACAACTCATAAAATTTCAAAATTCCAAATATGAATCCCAAATAATTTAAGTACTAATGCATAATTTAAAAAAAAAGAACTGAAAGAAAATAATGCTGGATATTTATCTGACTTTCTGCAGAGCATGCATGTGCCCATACACACAGAGAAAGGGGGTGATGAGAGGAAGAGATACATGTTTTAAAAGTTTGGCGTCTATTATTAGTCAAGTTATGATTTTTTTTCATATGCTATTATGATATAAAAATGTTTCCAGACACTGGGTTTGTGGCACAGTGGCCTAGCATGAGTGAGGCACTGGGTTCGATCCTCAGCACCACATAAAAATAAATATATTATGTCCACCTACAACTAAAATAAAAGAGTTTATTTTTAAAAAATGTTTCCATATCATAGCACAGTGCTGTCTTTTTAAAAACATTGCCAAAGTCGGTGAGGAAAGATATTAAAGAACATGGGATTATGTTCATGATATTTTTAAGGAAAAAGCTTTCTAAAGGGTATAAACACTGAGTTTGATCCATCTAACTTTGCCAAAAAAAAAAAAAAAAAAAAAAAACTCAGACTCATGCATTAAGAAAAAAAAAAAAAAAAAAACTGGAAAAGTATACACCAAGGTGCTGACAGGGATAATCTCATGGAGGTGACAAAATTACAGCTGTTCCTTATCCGCATCTAGTGTTCCTTAATGTTTTAAATGTTGTACACTCAACTTTCCTAAACCAAAGAGCTTATAAAGAGCAAAGAGGGGACTGGGGCTGGGGCTCAGTGGTAGGGCGTTTGCCTAGCATGCATGAGGCACTGGGTTTGATCTTCAGCACCACATAAAAGTAAAATAAGATACTGTGTCCACCTACAACTAAAAAGAAAATAAATATTTTTAAAAAAGAAAAAGAGCAATGAGTAATAAACTGAATTCGCTATCTAAATCAAAATTAATGGTTTGGTTCAAGTTATATCAAAGCTCAGAAGTCCGGGGAACTGAGAAACTCAGAATTATAGTATGTCTGAGAACTATGTTAATTCACTCAAAAATATTCATTGGCCACCTATGAAGTGGCAGGCACGGGCTAATCTAGGAATCCGTACATAATAAAGCACTAAAATGTTCTAAGCTACAATAAAGACGAGGAAGGTGCCAAGGGTGCATAGGGGAGGAAGAAATCTCTCCTGAAAGCCCAGGGAAGGCACGTGGTGGGTAAGTGACACTGGGGCTGTAACTAGGAAGGTCGTGGACAGAAAAGCGGTACATGGGGTGAGCAAAAGGCACATTTCAGAGGGTCTAAAGAAGGCCGGCCCTTGTGAGCACAGCCCGTGAGGTAAGGCAGAGAAACACACAGGCGCTGGCCATGCAGGCCACTGTAAACTGTGCCCAGGAGTCTGGACCTCACCCTGCTTAGAAACTCAGAAGTGAGAAGGGAGGCAGAACCACCGACGAGGTGTGAAATGATGGACCCTGTGGCAACTGAGTTGCAGAAGTTTGGCCTAAAGATACTTAAACTTGAGCTGACCCCCTGCCTCTGGGCAGCTTTCCACAGACAGGACCCAGCATGCACTCGTGAGCAGAGGCTCGTAATAGGGAGAGGAGCTGAAGTCAGGATGGCAGGGAGTGGGTGAGATGCCAGTCACAGACAGGATGCACACAGTAGGAGAGGGGACGCATGCCTGGTGGCAGACAGGTCCCCAAGCTCCTACAGTACTATCATCTAAGCTCATTTTCTTTGTTACTCCCTTCCTGGCATGAGCTGTGCATGGGCTTCTGAAGAGCTGCTTCCAAAGCACTCAGTCACCTTTTCCTCTGAGTGAAGCGCATTCATCGCTACCATCTCCCCCACGAATAGAAAACCAACCTGCTCTTCCACACAAGTGGCGCCCCTCTCGGGTTCCCTGTCACATGCATGGGCACTGTGTCCTCTGGCCCAAGTCCTCCACTCTTCTCACCCAGGAGTTTTCACCCCCTCTGACTACATTTTTCACATTTCTTCTGGAAATATTATTTATTCCCATGTAAATAAGCAAGAAAACAACATAGTGTTTGGCCAACCTCAATAAACTCACTTTCTCAATACAGATCCTTCAAAATACATCACGGTTCCTGATTAACAACAGCGTGACACACCATCAACTCTGCAGGTGGAGGTCCCGTCGCTGCACTGTCTCTCCTACGCCAAAGATCAGGGCCCACTTTCCTACCAAGTGCCAGCACCTACAGGTCCTCTGTTCCTGAGATCACTGGTTACCAATCATTTTGGTCACACACTCTCTTTAAGTAAAAATAAATACATAATTCTAAAAATGGGTTCTATATCTTCGGTAAAAGGATAGTCATTTTTACACAGGTTCTAGTGTCAACCTGTATCCATATTAGTAAAGCTTAATCTCTATTTTTATAGGAAATGAGCACTGTTGTCTCCTCCCCGGGTCTAGAGCCGGTCTTGAGCACGCCCATACCTGCTGGCATGTCATTCATTCTCAGGGCTCAGCTTTTTTTTCTTTTCTGCTCCTCCCCTCGTTCCTCTGTATCATGTCCTTCCACTCACCACAATCCCCACACTGATTTTTCTACCTCTTTCCCTTCAGCTCCTAGTTGTCTCTTCTTAGTAACATCTTCCACTCTGCCTAAGAACTCTTGAATATCTTCAATAAACTGGAGCACAGAGTTACTGCTGCTCTTAAACTCCAGCGAGAAGACCCATCTCAAAACTCTCAAAACTGGCGATGGCTTTGAGCAGTACATGCTATAAGAGGAGGGGGCATGCATTTTTTAAAAAATATTTTAAGATTACCTCATGTAAAGAGGCCTTACAATTCTCTCATGCATTGATCATATTAAGTCAAATCTCAGATTAGTTTAATAAGCAGTGTTTAAAATAAATCCACCCTACTCAAGGAAAACACAAAATGTAAATTCCTCTGACTTTTATTAGCAGTACTAACCTCTGAGAAAATATATGCAAGACTGCTATATTTAGTCACTGGTGACATTTTTAATTGAGCTTGCAAAGGAGAGAGGAAGAATTCAACACACTGATCACACCTTCTCTCTTATGTGTCAAAATTCTACCAAGCAATGTACAACACAGAAATTCCACTTTTCTTCCTTCATAGAATCCCGTCATGCTCATCTTGAAAGGTGTTTTTCTAAATCTTCTTAATACTCACTTGGCAAAAGCATTTCTTCTGTTAATCTCTTTTTGGGAAGAAGCAGAAGTTGTGCTGAAACTTCTCCTAAAACCTAAATATGAAATTAATTTCAGAAGAAGAAAAATAAATCACACATTTTCAACTCCTTATTTAAAAAGTTATCTCTGGTCATTTCTCTTCTACAGATGTTCTATGATATGAAATATTTCTTTGGGGGGGAAAAAAGTGTAAACACAGAGCATATTGGCCATTCAGATTTCTTGACAGATTCTTACCTTTACCTTCCTGAGCAAACTTCACTCATATGGGATAAGTTAAGATCATGACAGTACTTTTGGAAGTTTTTACCATAATATTTCTCAAATAAACTGAATTATATATTGATAAAGTTGATTCCTTTTATGACTGAATATTGCAATCTTGATAATCATGAAAAAATGATTTTAAAACACCATTATTAAAAATACTCCATTTATAAAACAGTAAATAATAAACTTCAGAGCTGAACTCCTTGATTGTTGCTGTATACATAAAAGAGAGTTAAAAAAAAAAAAAAAAGACTTCACAAAAGATAAATTCTTACAAAGGATTCTAGTTCTGGCAGTTCTGAGAGATAAGATGTGCTGAATGACTTCCAGTGCTGGGAATTGAAACAGGGCCTCATGCATGCTAGACAAGCACTCTACCACTGAGCCCCATCCTCAGCCCCAGAATAACTCTAATTTAAAACAACTATATTTTAAAAAAAAGAAAAAAGTACTGATGAACTTACACAAAAGGCACAATTTCAAATAAAATTTTTAAAAAGAAAGAAAGCATGAGTGATCAGCAGGCATCCAGACAGCATACCACAGAGTTTTCACTCAATTCTAGGAACCAGGGCTCTTGCCTTTCTGGATGCACCAGGGAGTGGGAAGGAAGCAGCAAGGGCCTACCCAAGGTGTGGGGTGGGGGGGATTCTCACTAAAAGGGACTCTAGTTAAAGGAGCTCACTCAGCATAAGCTTAGTAATAAACAGAAGGAAGCACATTCCAATGAAGACAAAGGAAAGGGATTTGTGTCCAACCTTACACTCAGTAAAAGGCAAAAACTTCTACCCTCACAGTTTGTGACCATGAGTCAAATTCATACTATCTGTGTGAAAAATAAAAAGTGCTGCACAGAACATAAGATAAAGTCCCAGGTGAGCAGTGCCTCCAGGCCACTGGCAAAAGTAAATATAATCTCAGAATGCATCAACCCAGGCCTCAAACAATTCTCATCTTTAAAACTCCAAGTAAATGAAGCACCTCACAATAATAAATCGCAAAACTCACAAGAAAAGAAGGCACCCTAAATCAGGCTCAACAGAAACAGATGCTGAATTAGACTCACAAAAACTTCAGATATTGATTACTTAACACAGAATAAAATAAAATAAAAATTTAATTTTAAATGTTTAAAGACAACAAACTTGAAAATATGGAGAAATAAGTGATAGTAAATAACAACCAGATTTTTAAAAATAAGTAAATAAATTTCTACAATTAATAACTTTGTGTCTAGATTAAGCAAGAGAATAAACACTGCTAAAGAGAGAATCAGAAAACAGGAAGAAAACTCTGAAGATATTCAGAATGTGATCGGAGGACAAGTTGTGAAAGAATATAAGAGGCATGGGGAAAAAGGTATGTCCAAAGTAACAACCAATCAGAATTTCAGGAGGAAATAATAAAGAAAATGGAGGAGAAAATACTCTTGGAGTATAATGAGTAAAAATTTTATTGACTTGAACAAAGATCAAGGTACTAATTCCAAGATCCAGGAAGACCCATGATACCAAACAGGTTAAACCAAAACCAAAAACAACAACAACAACAAAAAACCTCCACCTAGAAATATCATAGCAAAGCACCACCAATAACACAGGGATCTCTAACAGCATCCCCCCAAAACTGATTAACTTGATTTTCATTAAAATTTAAGACTTCTTCTCTGTGAAAGACACCATTAAGAGAGTAAAAAGAAGCCAGGCGCAGTGGCACACACCTGTAATCCCAGCAGTTCTGAAGGCTAAAACAGGAGGATCTCGAGTTCAAAGCCAGCCTCAGCAAAAGCAAGGTGCTAAGCAACTCTGTGAGACCTTGTCTCTAAATAAAATATAAAACAGTGCTGGGGATGTGGCTCAGTGGTCAAATGCCCCTGAGTTCAATCCCTGGTACCTCACACACACACCAAAAAAAGAGAGTAAAAGGACAAGCCATGGATTGAGAGAAAATATTTTCAAAACACTTATCTTATTGGTCTAGTATTCAAAATACACAAAGAACTCAACAACAAGAAAATACCAAGAAAAAAAAAATCTATCTGAACAGACACCTCACCAAACAAGGTACACTGAGGGGTGAACATGTGAAAAAATACTCAACCTCTGTCAGGGGCTGAATTGGGTCCCCCTAAAATTGATAAGCTTAACTCCTAGCCTCCAATACCTCAGAATGGGACTGTACACAGACATAGGCTTTAAATAGGTAATTAAGGTAAGACGAGGTCCTGGGGTGGGCCCTAGTTCAATATGACAGGTATCTTTACAAGAGGAAGAGATGAGGACACAGAGACCATATGACAGCAGAGGAAGAAGCCACTGCCAGCCAAGGCAGCTCCAGCACACCAACACAACACCGCACCTCCTCAGGGAACCCCCAATTAAAACACATGGCTATCAGAATAGTGAAAATCCATCCATATGTCATAAGTTGACCTCAACAAGGACTTACGGGCTGGTGTTAATACAAATAACTCTCTCACAGATGGTTATCCATATGGAAAAGAAAATTACATTTGATCCATACCACCCACAAAGTCAATTCCAATTGAACTGACAACAAATGTGAAAAATGAATATATAAAAACTTTTAAAGCACAATGTAGAAAAATACCTTTATGATATCTGTCTTAGGAAATAACTTATTAAGACAAAAAAAATGCAGGCCATAAAAGGGTTTGCTCTTTGACTACATAAAAATCGAGAACTTTTATTTATGCAAAGATTAAAAAAAATAGTGAAAAGACAAATAAGCAACTAGGCAAAAAACTGAACAAAATATTAGCACCTAAAATACACAAAGAGAGATCTACAAATTAATAAGATAAAAAACAATACATGCCAAAAAAAAAAAAATGGGCAAGAGACTTAAACAGGTACTTGGTAAAAGAGCAAATGGATATGGCCCATAAACTGAAACCCTGGCTCCACCTCTTCTATAATCTGGAAAGTACAAATTAAAGCCACAGTGAGATACCACTGAAAACCATCAGACTGGCAAAGATTTCTAGGCCAAACAAGATCAGTGTCGGGAGGTACAGAGGGACAGAGTGTATGCTGCAAGCACCTGGCGCTCCCTAGGGAATGTTGAGGACACGGCCATCCTCACCTGGCAATCTAGAGACACAGTCGCCCATGCACCACAACACATGTTGTACTAACAAAAAAATAGGACATAACCTGAAATAACCATCCTGCATTTTAATGGGATGCTACATAACAAAATAGCAAGCACTAATCAAAATTAACATTATTTACACACACACACACACACACACACACACACACATATATGATATACACAGAAAATAATTAACATAGTATTCAAGACTCACAACCTTAGGATAGGAT
This sequence comes from Marmota flaviventris, assembly GCF_047511675.1. NCBI lineage: Eukaryota > Metazoa > Chordata > Mammalia > Rodentia > Sciuridae > Marmota > Marmota flaviventris. The sequence goes on along the minus strand of NC_092511.1, from coordinate 22,246,132 downwards.
ATATGATGAGGGAGGCAGATGAGAAGCAGGTGGGTACTCAGGAGTTTCTACAACACAGGTAATCCTCAGCTGAGGGGTGGGTAACAGATATTTGCTCCATGATTAGAAGAACTATACAAATACATTCATGTACTACTTTGTTTACATACAAACTTGACAATACAATGAACTAAAACAAAAGAACTTCTTTTTTTTTTTTCCTTCCCCAATACTGGGGATCAAATCAACAGACACATGCTATGCAAGCAGCTCTACCCTGAGCTACATCCCTAAACCTTATTTTTCCTTTTTTTTGAGACAGAGACTTACTAAATTACCAAGGTTGACCTCGAACTTGTGATCCTCCTGGCCCAGCATCCCAAGTATCTGGGATTACAGTTCTGTACCATTACCCATGGCTACAAATATTTATTAGCAACATAAAACTGTGTTATCTTACCAGGATAAGAATGATTCTGTTTATTTGAAGAAATTTCTGAAAGAGTATCCAGGGAATCTGTTAGTCTATAAACAGAACAAACAAAGCATACCTCATTAAAAGTAGTTGGTGTTCAGGTTTTCAACCAAGGTTTTCACACCAATTATTATTTGTTACTTCTTTCATTCAACAAACATTTATTGAGCACCCATATAAGCCAGGAATGAGCTTCAGCCTAGCGTGGGAGACAGGCAATACTCAAATGGAACAATCAGAATCACTATCTAAGAATCAAAAGTATGAAAAGTCAATTTAAAGTAAATTAGCTTAAAATAGGAACCTGATTTTGTTTCTTTGGAACTTTATTTTCAAAGGAACTTAAAAAAAATATGAAAATATTTTTATTTTATTAAATTTAACAAACAGTAGATTAAAATTATAAAAATATCACTGATTCTTAAGTTGGAAAAAAGATATTGGCCAAGTTTGTGTGTGTGTATAATTTTTCTGATAAAACTGTATGGCTAACATAATTCAAGGCCCTTTATATTTGACTTTAAGCACAATCATAAAGGTCACCTTCCCCATGGGTTTCCTCTTCATTTTTTGATATTCAAATTATTCCTTATTTTTGAAAAGCCAACCCTAACAGCCTCATCTTCTTTCAACTGCTTACTGACCTAAATCTGCAAGGCCTCCTGTATCAATCCCTTCTTGCAACACGCTTCACTTCCATCAAGGAATCCTGCAACTTCTGCAGCATCTGCAGCTCCACACACAAACCACCTGCATCATTTTTACATGGCATACAACACACTGCAGCCAATGAGGGACTGAGGGACACAAAGAATGTGACTTGATGAATGGTGAACAAGACAGTCTTGGATGAAGGGGTGATGGACAGTAGACAGTAACCGAATCCTAAAGGTGATCAGCTCATTAGAAGTTAAGTGCCTACTGATAAGAACTAAGAAAATGAATACTATGCTAATGAAGATCATCTGGTCAGTGTGCACACGTGTCGGGGAGGGGGGTGAGATTTAGTGAGTTTTCTCAGAGTATTTATCAAAAGAAAAACTGATTGATTTATATAGATTGAATATATAAATATATATAGATATATTATATATATATATATATATATATATATATATATATATATATATAAGCTGAATGGAAGTTGGGTAATGGTGGGTGGGTCTAAAAAGCCAACCCAGCAGAGGAAATAATATGTGCAACAATTCTGGGATAGGAGGCACATTTTTTAAATGGAAAGGGGAAAAATAAAAGGCAGCTATAATTCCAAGGAGAAAGATGCAAGATGAGGATGTGATAAGTCACTACCTTATTAGGACTGTCCTCAAGCAGTCCCTAATTTAAAAATCCTTCCATCTTGAGGATCAATGGGGTCTTTAAAGAGATCAAAACTGATTTGGATTAGAAACTCTTCAAAATCAGAGACCATGTCTGTTTTATTTGCTTATAGAATGCCTAGCACAGCACAAAGTGCTAAAAGACACTTAATAGTATTTGATGATGATGAATGAGACAATCAGAAGATGACAGGAAGACAGCTGGATTGAGACAGCAGTTCATTTAGAGACAGCCCTGCTTCTGTTAAGAGGGAGCTGCTTTCAAATGCACCACCTTAAAGAAGGCCAAACAGAAGGCAAGCAAAACACAAAGTCAAAAACAAAGCCAGAGGAAAAATGAAACCATGAGAAAGAATGTGGCTTCACAGTGCAGAGGAGGAAAAAAGGGCTGTTCCTGCAGAAAAGCATTGAACTGGGAATCAGAGCTGATCAATACTTACTGTGCCTAAAAAGCACCAAACTACACACTTTGGGTAATGGAACATGAAACGAATCCCAGTCCTCATGACCAGGAAACAAAATTTGTATAAGCCTGTAGCAACGTGCCAATGACAATTTTCCCAAGTAGCAGAGCGCAGGAGCCTGACCCAAGTGGCTCGGTGGACCTCACTCCCAAGGTCACCCCTTGCAACTTCTTAAAGGAAGTCACAGAGCTCCTTTATCCACCAGAGCTATGTTAAGAAGCACACATCCTGATTCTAGATGGTCAGGGTTCAAATCCCCACTGGGAGCATAGCTTACTTAATCTCTCTGGGTCTTGCCTTCCTCGTCTGTGAATCAGGGAGAAGTACGGTGCCTGACTCATCAAGTGTGGAAAAGTAAATCATTTGTTATGGTTTGGATGTGAGGTGTCCCCCCAAAAGCTCATGTGTGAGACAATTCGAGATGGTTCAGGGGAGAAATGAATGGGTTGTGAGATCTTAACCCAATCAGTGATGTAATCCCCTGATAGGGATTAGGTGAGTGGTAACTGAAAATGGTAGGGTGTGGCTGGAGGAGATAGTTTTGATGTATATATTTTGTATCTTCAGAGTGAAGTCTCTCTCTCTCTCTCTCTCTGCTTCTTGATCACCATGATGTGAGCTGCTTCCCTCTGCCACACACACTGCCATAATGTTCAGCCTTATCTTGAGCCCCAAGAAATGGATCCAGCCTTCTATGGACTATGACCTCTGGAACCTTGAGCCCTCAAATAAATGTTTCCTCCTCTGTAGTTGACTAAATACATGAACAGTGCTGAAAACAGGGCCCAGAAGTTGTGCACATGATTCTTTACTAGCATTTCCTTTTCTTCATTTAAAAAATGATTACAAAAAAGGAGGAGGAGGTGGGGGAGGAGGAGCAGCAGCAGCAAAGTGCCTAAAAGTATAGGCTTAGAAAAAATAACAAACCTGGGCTAGGTCCAGCTCCACCCCTAACTAGCCACATGACTTTAGCTAAGTTACTTTATCTCTTGTAATTTGTTTCTTCACCTGCCAAAACGGGAGTAATCATAATGGCTTACACTGCCTCGGCTTGGACACAGAGGAGTCACAGTGACATAGCAGCCAGGCCACACCCTATAGAGCCCTCTGCTTATTAAATGCTCAATAAATGTTTGTAACAGATATGGTTATTTTCTGGCTTACCTGACCAAACAAACGCTTATTAGGATCAAAGGAAGTAACATTTAACAGAGGATACTTTAGGAACTACAAAAGCACTGTGTTCTGAATGTTTATCAAAAAGAAGAAAATGATAATACCAAGTGCATTGTAAAAAGAAGGAAATTAATACAAAAAGTATATGCAGTTATTCAACACACACACACAAAAAAAAAAAAAACTGAGGACAAAAGTTGATATGAGAAACTAAAACGAATTTGCCTGGAAGCAGTCACAGGCTCATAAGGGAGCCAGAGTGTGATCAGGGTTCTAGACTTAGGAATATGATCAGACCATGTATGTTCTCCCTGATTGAAAGATTCACATCCCATTTCCCAGCCACTGAAAAGCACACCAAGCCAGCTCTTCCAGCACATAAGGCATTTCACTTTCCACCTGGAATTTCACAGGGATTTGTTTCTGCTCAAGTTGTTTTTTAAAACCAGAGTAAGGTGCACAGAAGTGTTACTGTCTTACGAAGAAACACCGAGGAGGTTTATTATATATAAGTCCTTGAAACTTCACTTCCCCCAAAGATCTACTGCCTATCTATTTTTGAAAACTAAAGAAATCAGAGGAAAAGCCATTTTGGTTCCATTAGGTTTGCAGGAGAATGAATGGGTGCCTGCTGGCAGGAAATTTAATGTAGTTAGGATGTGACTGAAGCAATCAGGGAGCATTTTTACTTTTGTTTGCATGACAGATTAAGCTTGCTGCTCTCACTGTTCTTAGCTTCAAACGCCACTTCTAATAGCCTACACATACTCATAGGGTTTGCAAATGAGGAAGAAAGAAGGTTTTTAAAATTGCAAATCCTTAGCAAGGCAAATTTAGCTTTCCATGAGCCTTCTCTCTGAAGAAGGTGGCTGGTTAACCCTTAAAAGAAGGCACAAGTTACACTTGGTGTGTGTCTCCAGATAAAATTAGGGTCTCTGTGTGCAACTTCAAATTTCAAAACATTTATGTAAACATACACAAATCCCCTTTTTCTCACCTTTGTACCCTGGATGGGGGAGCAAATATTCCATATCTTGGAGAACAACTAAAATACTGCACACCTCCAACCGAACCATCATTCTTGCCATGGGGTTTTTCAAGCTCTATACCGTACCAATACCCTAGAACATGAATATTGCATTTTAAAAACGTCTACACTTTACTCAAAATCATTATGCTATTATACTAACCCAAAATCTGGATGGTTTAACATTTTCACAAATGACCAAAATGATGGAATATCATCACCATCATTAAGCTTTCAAATGATAAAATTATAAAATATAAAACTTGAAAATTTGAAAAGTGGGGAAAACATTTTACCAGTGTAATTGCTGAGCAGTACATTAAGGGAGGAAAATAAAATGCACAAACACAAATTTGGAGAGGATTAGCTATTATGCAAGTAGACTGAAGCCAAAATGTATCTTAAAACTACAAAGAAGAAGAAACTGTCCTTGACTCTAATTCGCTGTGTTTCACAAGAGAAGTATAATGTAATATCAAGATGCAAATCATAGAGTAAATGTGCAATCTTTTCATTTCACACTCCCAATATTAGAACACCACCAATGGTTCTTAAATAATTAAAGAAGGACAAAGATAATATGGAAAATACCACCAGACATCATGGTAACTCTGGTTCCCTCCTTCCCTCCCTCCTTCTCTCCCTCCCTCCCTCCCTCTCTCCCTCTCCCTCCCTTCTTCTCTTCCCTCCCTCTCTCTCTCTTTCTCTCTCTCTCTCTCTCTTTCTATCTCTAGATGGAAAGAAAAATCTTCTTTTTTTTTCCTTTTAGGAAGAATTTTCTAAACGATTTTTAGTATTTAAAGGCCCACTCTGAGGAAAGTGATAGGAATTTAGAAAGCCTAAAACTGAAGTAGCAAGGTTGCTTTTAGGGTTTCCACAAGCCTAAGGTAAATGGAGACCCTCTGAGAGCAAGGATTTTCAAGTTGAGGATACCTTAGACCAGCTTAAAAATGCCTAGGAGTTCACTCATTCGTGATTTAAAAGGAGAGTACAATGGTAATTGCATTTGGTCTCCTACAATCCATAATAAATAAAAATGAGGACATACACATCAAGAAAGATACTGTAGATTACAAAATACAAAAAATATTGTTTCTCTCAGAATACAGCTCTTTGAGTCAATTATAGAGCTGCTAATAAGCCATCCAAAAACTTCTTTATTCTCTTCCTCTTATGCTCAAAAAGATGAAACTGGGGCCCATGTCCAGGTACTGGGGTTGGAAAGGCTAAAGCACAACCAGTGTCTGTCTGCAGAGCCCTACAGTGTCGTGAAATAGAGCAGAGTCTACACACCCACTGTGCAGACGCAGCCATGCAAACAAAATCACATGCAAAAAAAGAGAGGGAGGGAGGGAAGGAGGGAACCAGAGTCACCATTAGAAATTTAAAAGTTAAAAGTAAACCTAAAATAATGAATTGTATCCAAAGAATCAAACCATCCTAGCCTTGTTTAAGAAGGTCAGCTAAGACACTCTCGTTAGCACTGTTACTTCTCTGAGTACCACAATTAGGACTTTTCAAGTTCTACTTCCTTCTGCCTTTGATACTTTCTTATATAATTTTTGCATTTTACCATTTTAATTTACCATATTACTGCTACATGTTTACCATACAGCTTTCAAAAAATGTGTAACATACATATGAAAAGTGTTAGCAACGGTGATTCCACACTGTCTGGCAGTGGTAGGGCATGGATATCTTCCTGTTTAAATGTTAATTTTCTTTCCAATGTGGCAATGGAAAAAATGCTGAAGAGGTCAAACATACCCTCTTCCAGGTCTAGATCTTATAGTCTATAAAAAGTCTAACATTATCATTGTATTATAGAAATGACTGATCTAAATTTTGATGACACAAGAAGTGTATGCTACCACTTCCTCAAAAGACAGAATGACTTTAACATAAAACCTTCCAAATTTTATTGCATTTGCTTGTTACTACCCAAGTTTCAAAATGCTTTACATTAGAAATTTAAAAGTTAAAAGTAAACCTAAAATAATGAATTGTATCCAAAGAATCAAACCATCCTAGCCTTGTTTAATAAGGTCAGAAAGAGGGAAGTGCAGAGAGAGAGATTGTGAAAATTAACCTACCTGTGAGTTCTCTAAGTTTTTACTTGAGAACTGTTAAGTACATCCTAACTAATCTTAATTGCTGCTACCTGGAGTCCCCCAAAGAGCCATGAAATATAAAACATACAAGCTGTCTCAAGTCAACCTAGTGACTTGCAGTTAAAAGTGGTATTGCTGAAACAAGAAGATTTTGGGGGATAATTCTCCACGGCTGTCTCGTGTTTCTGAGTGTCCAACAGACAGTGGCACTGACTGTGTTCCAGACTATCTTTCCATTGCTGTGTGTATGTGTAGTGGACATCTTGGAGGATAGAGATGGAAGTCCCCTCCAGAGCAAAAAGTGCACATTGTGGAAAAACATGGTCGACGTAAAGGTTCAGACTTCTTAAGCTCATAAACCACTGGTGACCAAGTGTCACCTCTCCCTCAGTCCCACCCTGTTGAAACTGAAGCTCAAGCTTGGGGAACAATGCAAGAAAATGCTAATTCTATGGCTATTTCTATTCTTGGGAGTACCAAAATCCTTTGTCTCTTGACCTTGAATTCTCCCATCTTCCATTAACATCTAATACTGTGGCAGGCTAACTTGATAGTTTGCAAACAGGGCAAAATCTCAGATCCTTTGTGGTTCTTGAAAGAATGCTACACCACAAACTTTTTTTTAAATCAATGTTCTAGGTAACCTTTTCCTAAAATGCAGCAATGCCACCATGTGTTAAAATAGCATATTGCTATTTAAAACGTACAATTTCATTTGAAACTTCAGTGTAAAATTATAATATTTGAAAATGTGCAAGAAACTAACCCTTACTTTGAAAAATCAATATAAAACATAGGTAGGTTGGGAAGAATATACAAAAACACAAATATGCATTTTTAAGGTACACAGAAGGGTACACAGAAGCTCTTTCATTTTCCTCTGCTTTTCTCTCCAAGTCACCCTGTTTAAAAAAACTGTACACTTAATTCATTACATACTCACTTTATGGATTATCCTTGGAAAAAACCCTAATCCTGAAAAGGTTTCCCCTGTCATTTAGCACACTCAGCAATCAGTAAGAATAAACTTGGGAAATGACAACTAATTTTAACATTAGACAAATGGAAACACAAACAATAAGAGAAATTTATGGATGCAAGGCAATCTGAGTGTGGATCACTGTTTTACGTGTGTGTATGTGAGTGTGTGTGCGTGTGTGTGTGCGTGTACATACATACTATTGCTATCATCTACAAAAGCTGTTAATCGAGAACTCTCTCTGATTCAATTTTATTTACCTATAAAATTTTAAACCTTTTATACTCTAAAGAATTAAAATTGAGCAAAGAATATTGAGATGAGTTACCTGGAGCAAAGTTTGTTGTCCCAAAGAACTTAATGGTACCAACTCTCTGGCCAACCACCAACACCCTATCTCCAAGGCGGAGCTCCCCTTCACGACGGCTATTATTTGCTATAGATGTTGCTGAGGAATTCAAACCTGTTGGGGTGGTGGGTGGGAGATAAGAGGAAAAGAGAGAAAAAAAAAAACAAGGAGAAAACTCAAAAGGCATATTAGTCCAAAAAGAAATCACTATGCATTCTAATGAGTTAGCTGGAAATTTCGACATCAGATACCTTTCATTATATATGTATGCATTTCTCACAGGGAAGGCCAAGACACACAGAGCAAAAGTGAAAGGGTTTCCTGAGAAAATTATTGCTATAGGAAATTCACCACTTGATTCCTGGTAGAATCATTCTGCCAGGACTACCTGTAGTACTCTCTACTAGGGACAGTACCAGCCAGCTTTTTATGTGAAGCAGTAAATAGTTTAAGCTTTGCAAGCCATACTGTCTGTGTCACAGTGACTCAGCTCTGCTGTGGAAGCATGAAAGCAGATGTACATAATGCATAAAGGAACAGGCACAGCTGTGTTTCCATAAAACCACCACACTTACAAAATCAGGTGGAGGTCAGATTTGGCCATGGGGCTGTAATTTGCCAGTCCCTACTCTAGCAAAATGCTAGAATTATTGTCGTTTTACCTGGATTCAGTGTAAATGATACACACAGAAATGTGATTTGAAGGTAAAATTGCTACAGTAGTTAATACAATATAAAAATACAGAATCTAAAATGCTCCAAAATCTAAACCATTTTGAGCTCCAATGCACAAATTCCCACTCAGGTTAAACTGCCAAAGCTCAAGGGAGTTTTAACACTCAAAAATTCTCAGATTTCAGATTTTGGGGCTTAGAGATTCTCAACCAGTTATCCAGGTAAATATTCCAAAACCTGAAAAAAAATAAATCCAACACACTTCTGGGTCCTAAGTATTTTGGATAAGGGATAATCAGTCTATAACTCAATCCAGTTACTCCCAATTTATTTCCTAATTAAAGAACAAAACCATTCTCTACTTGATTCAAACCTAAACCCTACAATACACCCTATTGGATATCAGAAGTCCCAGAGAAATACCATCTCCAAAGCTATCCAATTACCAAGGCTGGCAGAGAACAGGTGGGCCCCTGGGCCCGGTCTTGTGGGCATGTGAGCAGACTGAAGACCCAACCCCCTGGGAAGTCTGGAGAACCCAAGGTGAGGGCCTGGGAAGGAACATAAGTCACTCTGTGAACAGAGAAGCTGAAAACACAATGACAAAGGAAGGAACCTAAGCCCATGGGGAAGGAAGGTCCTGGGCCCCCCTAATAACCAAGAGTTCATAGCACTTTATAGTTTACATAGTACCTTTCATAAAAGCTAAAATGAAAAATAAGACACAAACCAAGGAATTATCTGAGACGGTGTTTGCAGCTCAAAAGTGGTACACCCAGATTAATAGAAATCCTTGTCTGTCCCCATCCGCCTGCCCACAATGGCCAAAGATGGCAAGATCAAAAATGGGATACAGTGAGGCCAACCCAGAACACAGCTTCTTTCCGCCCCTCCCATTGCCCTAATCCTTCCTTTCTGCTCCTCTAATTCTTTAGCCTGTCCTTCCATTATTGTCCATTCTCTGAAGTTTATGTTTCTTTCAAATGCAAACAAATATAGGAAAAGTGGAATATCTACCCACACTCTGGACAGATTTATTAAGGAAATGTCACTAGGGTTCCAAACACACCTCCATTCTCTGTCCCCCCTCCCTTTGAAAGGTTTTCTTTCCCACTCTGACCACTGTCTTCATCTTCACTATTATTTATCTACATAACACTCAAATTGATAAAAGGAAAAATGGTAAGCGTGTAGGCCCACTAGAACTATTACTTATAAAAGCTAAAAAAAAAAAAAAAAGGTGATTCTATTCTCACATACACATGTAAAAATAAAAAAAATACATAAAAAAATCTAAATACTAAATGAGGGGGACCTTAATCTATAAATAAAATACACACAAGTAGGATTGCATCGTTGCAACTTCTCTCCTCTGTGCCTCACTGTGTTAAGGAGAAATTGGTCAGGTGAACATTCATAGGCAAAATCTCCAAGTTGGGGTCCCCAACTTTAGGGTCCCAACTTTCAGAAGTATTATGTCAATGTTACTGCTGGGTGTTTTGGTTTTCCCTTTTTCGTTTTTTCCCATTAATATTTTAAAATGAGAAAAAAATTACGTAATGAACATTTTCTATAGTAAAATACTAAAAGGAGCATAAGTATTAAAAAAGAACTATGGTAATTATCATGAGGTTATCATGAGGGTCATTAAGAATAATTTGGAGCTGGACATGGTGGCGCATGCCTGCAATCCCAGCAATTCTAGAGGCTGAGACAGTAGGGATTGCAAGGGCAATTTAGTGAGACCCTGTCTCAAAATAAAAAATAAAAAGGGCTGGGGGTGTGGCTCAGTGGTAAAGTACCCCTGGGTTTGATCCTCAAGAACACACACACACACACACACACACACACACACACACACACACACAAATCGATTTGGGCCTAAATGGACAAATTTCTGGACAAGTTTTCTGTTTAAGTAAACAAGTAAACTGCAATAAACACAATTTCAACAAGTCTAAATAATTGTTCTGTGTATCCTCACATACAGCTGGAGAAAAGGGGACTGGACCCTTAGCCAGTTAGTTAAAAAGTCACATAAGGACAGGCTGCCATTGGCATCTTGGAAGGGGCTGTCTGACTCTGTCCTACATAGTTTTAAACAATAACTTGAGTAAAAGCAGAGAAAACATGCTTTTTAAATATGAAGATGACACAGAAGCATGTGAGAAAAAATGCCATTAATATGTATTAAGATGGCCAAAATTCAATACTGCTCACCTAAGGATTTGACAGGTAAGGCAACTTAAACATTGTTGTCAGGCCATTTGTAACTATGCAGTCTCCTTTTATTCCCTCTTTTAATCCAGTCCAGTAGTTCTCTAAGTCTATCTACATAAGAAATGCAGTATAGGAATTTATCTCTTTTAAAGAAGACTAACAGGCAAGACACAAGAAACAAAATTCAGTTGGGATGAAACCCCCAGGAGCAAATTTAAGTGAAAATTAATGCAATATCTTATATCCAACAGCAAAACGAAGAGACCTGGCTTAAGGCCCAAGGGGAGACAAAGAAGAGTGCAAGTAGTTCAATCTGACTGCAGTAAAGAGTTCCTTCTACACATTTAAAAAGAGCAAATCTACTTACAAACAAACCAAGATAAAAAACACCAAGAAAGCCTGGTTGAAAAAGCCATAGATACCAGCACTGGCTCGAGATGGCAGAGAAGGGCTTTTGCTCATGGTCTTCTTGTTATTGCTGCTTGAATTCGCTTTCTTGGGGTAGCTCTGTTTGTGTTCCAAAGAAGATGTAGAGGAGGAGCTGCTGATGGATCCGTGCAGGGTAACTAAAACAGGAACACAAAAGAATACATTCAAGTGCAGAAAATAAGAAGTGAGCCAAGGAGATGCTTTTCTAGGCAAATCCTTCTGAAATGCTCCATTTAGCTTCCTCAACTGTGGATTATCTAGTGTTAAATTAAATACCTGATGTCATCCAAATATATTGTAGTTAAAAAAGACTTTGGGCACATGCCTATAATCCCAGTGACTCAGGAGGCTAAGGCAGGAGGATCACAAGTTCAAGGCTAGTCTCAGCAACTTAGCAAGTCCCTAAGCAACTTAGCAAGACTCTGTCTCAAAATAAAAAATAAAGGACAGAGGCTGTAGCTCAGTGGTAAAGAACCCCTGCATTAAATCCCCAGTACCCCCCACTCCAAAAAAAAAAAAAAAAAAAGATTTTATAACACAAGTAATTGTTTTTTAAGGATTCAGCACAATCTTAAATAGGAGGTGCTACTGTATCCATTAATGTTAACTACCTATCTAATCTGACCACCATACTCACCTCTCACCTTAGGTAAATACTGATAGTAGAGTTCTATTTTATTTACATTAAAAAAAACACAAAAAATGCCATTAATATGTTTTAAGATGGCCAAAGTTCAATACTGCTCACCTAAGGATTTGACAGGTAAGGCAACTTAAACATTGCTGTCAGGCCGTTTGTAACTATGCAATCTCCTTTTATTCCCTCTTTTAATCCAGTCCAGTAGTTCTCTAAGTCTATCTACATAAGAAATGCAGTATAGAAATTTATCTCTTTTAAAGTACACACTTTATTATGAGCTGCTTAAGAGATTTTCAAGGGTAATTTTTACCATACTCATTTTTCCCTTACCAACTTTAAAACTTAACCCCCATGGTAAGCTGTTTTTCTATGATATTAAAATTCCACCAGCAAATTAAATTTTGAGAAGTTATAAATTATGTTACCATCTTTCTCTGTTAAAGTTTTCAATTCTTCACTAGGAGGCAACGAAAGTGCTGATTCAGAAGCACTCTCTTTTTTTGATGTCATCAATCCTAGGACATGAAAATAAAGCACTTTCAGCAAAAGAGAATTTTCTTTAACATTAAACACACAAAAAACTGTATTTGTTTTAAAAGTACATGCATTCCTCTTCATCTAAATCTTATCTTCTTCTGAAAACATGCTGGATAATAAACACAGAAACCAATATTTTACCTTTAGAGGAAAAAGAATGCATTTGCAGCCAATATGAATGCCCCAATTTCATGATCTGCTAAGGATTTCCAAGGAATACAAAGCATGTGCCACCCAGGTGCCTCACTGATGGCTGACACACCCTCTGGTGAGCACATCTGCACCATGCTGTCAGGTACAGCAAACTGAAGACAGGACATACAGGGGCCACAGCTCACTGGAACCTGCAAACAACTAGTTCACCAATGTTTGCATGCAATTCATTGCAGGAGGTATTCTGTGCAGTGAATTTGGGGTAAAAATTTTTGCCAATTATTATAGCAATTCTTCACTTATGAGAGTTCAGATGGTAAGAAGTCCTGTACTTTGTCATTGGTATTCTGAAAATGACTACCTCACTTTATCACACCCTATTCCCACAAAACTTTTACGTGGAGCAGGGAAGCTCTTAAATAATAATCTGCCTTATTAAGACTTTTGTTTCAACTGTACAGAACTAAATAATTTAAATAGGAAATCAACGGGCTACACATAATTTTAAGTTCTGTCTGGTAGAATTCTATTTACTTATGAAGCATTTTTAACAAAGAACTGTCCTTGGGACTTTGAATATCACCAGGTACTCAAAGATTAACAAGGCATGGTCCATGCCCTGAGGGGGTAGGTCCTGCTCTGTACAATATGGATGGCATGAGTAAAATGTGAGAATACTCTTCATGAGGACAGGAGAAGGAGTCAGTAACTGCTGCTGTAACCATAAATGAGTGCGCCATCAACAAGGCCACAACACACTGAGATAGGCCTTGAGGAACAAGTGAGATCTTTCCCCAGAACACTGGAGGTACGGTCAGGAAGAATTAAGAATGGAAGCTCAGAATGGAGAGAAAGTAGCTCTTGCAGGAAGACAGAGCACGGTAAGTACTTGGCTGGAATAGAGTAGTTTTGGGATGGAGAAGTAAGACTAGATGGACAGGTGTCAGAAGACCTCCCAGGTAAGAGTGCCTGCCTAAGGAATGGAAGCTCTTCTGTAGAGGAGGAGCCTCCACTGGGCTTTAAAAAGGAGGACTGGCCTCAGCAGAGTCCTGGTTATGTAACATTTCTCCAGCTCAAGGTCTAAAAGAAAACCAGAGGTGGAGAAGCTGATTGCAGAAACTTGGGGAAACTATGACAGCAGCCAGGGATGAGGGCCTGAACTAGACACCATAAATGTAATGGGAAGACAACCTGCAGGGTAGATTTCTTATTTTTTAATAATTTAATTATTATGCTTTTCTGTCTTAATTATCCATTTGGTCCTTTTTCCTGAAAGTTTTAATTGAGATCACTGTAAATTCATGTTGTAAAAAGTAATACAAAAGATCCCTGTACACTTTGTCCAGTTTCTCCAAAGATAATGTTTTACAAAACTATAATCCCAAACCAGGAAACTGACCTTGATATAATCCAGTGATCTTACACAAATCATCCAAGGTTTACTTGTGTGTGTGTACACACAATATATGACTCTTCACGTCTCTGTTTCTCTGCTAAAACTGTCTTTCCATTTGTTTCAAGAGAGCTCACCCTTAATTTTTGGAGCATAGTTACAATTATTCTATTCCTTAAAGTTTTTATGTGTTAATTGCAACATCTGTATCATCTTAGAGTTCCCATTTGAATGCTTTGTTATTGGACAATGAGTCATGTTAAACCCTTTGGAGAATGTTGTTTTGTTGGTTGGTTTTCTTTTGTTTCAGCAGAAGTCACAACCTGGTTAGGTTCAGGCCAGAAGTTTCTGCCCACCTTCTGTGCGCAGCAGTTCCCATGGCCACTGAGTTTCCAAAATCTCTGCAGTGACATTCAAATCTATTTTACGTGCTGTGCCACCAGTAGTCAGTTGTGCCTGGGAAGTAGTCTACCCAGAGACCACTACCTTTAGTCAGATTCATACACACCCAACCTGGTAACAGGCCTGGGAGTTCCTGTCTAATATTTGAAGGTCACTCTCTCGAGGCCATCTTCTCGTGATCTCCCTGACAGCTCCAGGACACTCCTTCCTCGCATCCTGAGTACAACATCTCCCACAGTTTTCATTTCCCTACTCTGTCATACACTCTCCTGAGATGGATTCTGCCTCTAGAGTCCAGCTATGAATAAAACAGAAAGAACTCTGGGGACTCCATGCATGTTCTTAGGACCACAGTTTCTCCATTCAAAAACAAGGGTTGCCCTTCCTTGGGATTTTAGGTACCTGCTCATCCACTGGTTGGGGTGGAAGAGAATTGAAAAAAAAAAAAAAATGTAGTGAGATATTTTTAAAGGACATAATTAAATAGAAAATTATTCCAAGTGCATAATTAAAAGACTGACTATTGTAAAGACGTCAGTTCTTTTTAAATTGATTTAAGGTTTAAATTTAATTCTAATTAAAACCACAGCAGATTATTTTTTAAAGAAACTTAACTACTTATTCTAAAATTAACAAGGAAGTGTGATGTATAAAGCCCCAAAATAGGCAAGACAATTTTCAAGAATAAGGTGGGAGGCTTTCCTCTACTGGATATCAAGATTTATTAATTTTAAATTAGAGCAATTATGAAGTGAATTTTGACACAGCAATATTCAAATAGCCCAATGGAACAGAATAGAAACACCACACGAAGTTTTTGGAGACAATTCTCTCATCACGTTTGAAAGTCTATTTCAGCTGTTAATGAGTTAACAAATTATTTATTGAGCCCCTAATTCTATGCTATGTGCCACACTGAATAGAAGACAGAATATTCTCACAGCCCATTTAAAGATTAAAATTCTGCAGAGAGAATAATAGATTTGCACAAATAAAGCAATCAGTGGACAAAATCCAAAGTAATAACTCACAATTGGGAAGCATGGGTAAAAAGTAAGTACAAGGCCAGAGAATAAAGAGATTAGGTAAAACAGAGACCCTGGGCAAGTTTCCTTGGAGAAAGAGGGTGTGGGTAAGGAGGTCAAGCCCAGCAAGGACACCCCAAAGCAAAAGTCACACCTGTGCCTAAGATGGGGCTGAAGGAAGGAACAAGCACAATGAGTGCAGAGACAGGGAGAGATTCCGCAAACCGCGGCTCAACAACAAAAGAGACTGCAGCAGATGAAGGAGGACTCTGCTGGTGTCAGGAGTCCGGGCATGGTGACAGGAGTCTCTGCATGTCCTTGAACAGGTGAGGAACGTGAAGTGAGCCTTTTTACACAGGTTTGTTGGAGGTACCAAAGCCAGCTCTGAGTTAGATTATGGAAAGTTAGAGGTACGGAGACAACGGGAAAGGAAAGGGAGGGACAAATCTGAACCATCCTTGTTAGAAGCTGAAGCCTTTAAACCTGACTGCGGCTGGGAAACACAAACCTGCGGTTGTACTCAATTCGGGTTTCACGACTGGCTAAGGAAAGAGAGCAAAGCAGCCTAGACATTAGGAATCCCAGGAATAAAGCAAAAACACTGAGGAGTATTGCCACCTTTCTGATTTGACCTACCAGTATTCACTTTTGAGGTGACGTGACCTAGATCAATTTTCTGGGACCTGATGAGAGGCACGGCTTTCATGGAAGGAGCGTGTGTTACGTTCTTCCTTCGATCTTTTGCTTTACTTATCTTTGAAAGAGGTGCAAATATACCTAAAAAAACAGTGAAGAATTTAGGTCAGTGTTAAACAATTTAAAGCATTTTAAATAAAGGGGCAAGTATAAATGCTTGGTGACATAAATCTGCAAGTTCCTTCTTAGAGCCTAGTATAGGTTCTGTAGTGAGGGACGGAAAAGCAAGTAAAATGATACTTGGCCTCAAAGAACTTACAATCTAGTTAAGACTCACACCAATGATGGTTTAAGAGCCACATAAGAGATAAATAACCAGGTGGTAAGAAACTGGGGGAAAGGGAAATGATTTAAAGTAATAGTGCTCTATTATTTCTAAGCTACCGGCAAATAAATATGCAGTATATAATATAAAAACCTATTCTTCCATGTCACTTTATCAGGATTTATGTTTTTCTCACATTTTAGCCTTTTATGCCATGTCTTACCTCTCTTCTCAGACTTTATACCTTTTAAAGACAAAATTCAAACATTACTCATCTCTGCATTCCCCATTGTGCCTAATTACAGTGCTTTACATATGGAAGAGATGCATTCTTTTGCCTATAAAATATAGTTTTCCCAAAAGGCCTGGCCCTCAGTTCCTGACAACTGGAAGCAACCCAAAGTGTGCTGAGGAGAGCAGGGTGGGGGCGGGGGTGGGGGCTGCCTGTCGCAGTTGGGAGCACAACACTCCTTCAGAAAGGAGTCAACAGGACAACAAAATATCCAGCCCAAGTATGCAGAGATGGCAGAGAGCGAGAATACCAAGTCTACCTCCAGGGCGTTTAAAAAGAGAAAGTGAAGTCATCATATATGGAGGTCACACTCTTTCATTTATTGTTTACAACCTAACAAATACATATTATGACTAAAACGTAACATATTAAAAACAATTTGTTTTACAGCCAGGTAGAAATGCTCAGGACAGTACAAAAACCGAGTGCACTATTCACAGATAAAAAGTGTCCCCTGGATCACTTTTCTGCTCATCTTGAAATGCTTTCCTGCCTTGGATCCCACACCTCGCCCTGGCTTTCCTGACTCTCCTTCTTTCACTTATTTGCCATTTTCTCTCTCCTGTCTCCTACCCATGAGCTTTTCCTTGTCTCTCTACTCTTCTCAATTCTTACAGCCTAACACAGACAGACAGACAGACAGACACACACACACACACACACACATATTAAAGTCCTACGATGACATCTGATATTGCTGAGGGTTTGAAGACACAAATTGTTGCTCTGGGAATGTAACTTTGTATAATCTTTGTGGAACACAAAAATCCTGACATAATCAACCTTATGGAATTAATTGTAAAGAAATAATGATGCTTAGAAGTGCACACAAAGATTAAAAGTTTACATTTCTGTAGTATAAGGAGAAGACAGATTTCAAAGTCAAAACTATTTCTAGTTACTAGAATGTCCTAATTTTTAATTTACTACTATATCTCAATCACACTTTCAGAAATTAATCATGAGGAAATAATCCAAGTAGGAGGAAAAGACTGTACACCTAAATATGTCCTTCTTGCAATACTCATAAGGAGGAGAAAACAAAGTTGTCTGGCAACAGGATAAATCGTTATCTGTGAACTATAGTAGTGCCCCCCCTTATCCACAGTGGACACATTCTAAGATGTCCTGCAGGTGGCTAAAATCACAAGCAGTACCAAACTCTGCACATATTGAGTTATTTTCTTATATATACTGAGCTCCATAAAGCTTAATTTATAAATCAGGCACAGTAAGAAATCAACAACAGTAATAATAAAATAGGAAAAGTGTAATAGTATACTGTAACAAAGGTTATGTAAATGTACTCACTATCAAAACCCCATCCTGTATTGTACTGTATTTCTTGGTCTGTATCTGACCGTAGTTAACTGAAGCCACACAAAGCAAAACCAAGAATAAGGGAGACTGCTGTGCTGTATCACCACTGACAAACAAGACGATTATACAATAAGATTGAAAACGTGAGAAGTAAATCAAGAAGATAAAAATCAAGTTATATGTTTTATACATTATTAAAATACAATATTAACTTTATTAAAAAAATATTCCATGTGTAGATATAGGTAAATAAATGGGAAAACTGAAAATTAACACACATAAAAACAGTATGAATTATTTTTCTAATTTACTTGATTAGTGTCAGTAATATAGTAATAATGGAGTTCAATTAGTCATTTTTTTTTCTGAATCTCAGGGAGAATATATGGTTTTTATTTCAAGGTCTGACCAGAAATTTTCCATAGGATAAAGTGTATTTGTTTTTTAAAAATTAAATATTTTATTCAATGAATTAAAAAGATATGTATAGCATATAAAACCTCATTTATAGAGCCATCCCTCTTCTTGATTTTTTTTTTTAGCTAAGCAAGAATAAAACAAAAATAAAGTTAAAGCAGAGCCTGGATACCAAGTCCACAGTGAGCACAGTATACAAGTCTAGTTATCTGGTCACTGAAGGCAACCAAAGTTCTGATGAGATTTTTCCTGGATCTTGACAGACAACTTTAAGGTTTAACTAAAAATAAACACATAAAGAAGAATTATTTTCCAAAAAAAAGGAATAAAGCTTGGTGTGGGGACCCTCGCTTGTGCTCCCAGCTGCTAGGGGGACTCAACAGGAGGATTGTGAGGCCAGTGTGGGCAACTTAGGGAGACCCTGGCTCTAAAGAAAATAAAAGGGGCTGGGGATGTAGCTTAGTGATAGAGCTCCTGGGTTCAATCACCAGTACCACAAAAGTTAATAAATAAAGAATAACAAATTTCCAGATAAATATGTCTTTAATTCCAGTTCCTCCCAAACCCCCACTAAAATATCAAGTAGGAATAAAAATAGTATGAACTCTAAAAGAAAACACTAAAAAAGAAGGGGAAAAAAAGGTTCAAAGCTTCCATGAGAAGGAAAAAGGTCAAAAACAAAAGGCAGAAAGACTTTGAAACTTCTAACAATACTGGAAGCTCGAGAAAGTAGTTGGCAAACTATGGACCCAAGAGACACCGTGACCACCGCCTGTTCTGTAAAGCTTTTCTGGCACAGTTTCCATGCTGTCTGTGGCTGCCTCCTCCCTACAACAGCAGAGGCAAAGCTGTAGCCCACAAGACCTAAACCACTTACTACCTGTCCCTTTACAGAAAGTTCACCAAACTCTACATTAGATAATAGAAGATCACCTTCAAAATACTGAGGGAACATGTGCTCAACATTTCTTATCCCAAACCATCATCATCATGCAATACAGGATGGTAGAAATATTTTTGATTGATTGATTGATTGATTGCAGTACTCAGGACCTTATACATCCTAGGCAAATGCTCTACCACTGAGCCACAACCCAGTCCCGGTTTTATTTTTTATTTTGAGACAGGGACTTGGTAAATTGCTGAAACTGATCTCAAGCTTGCTATCCTCCTGCCTTAGCCTCCCAAGCTGCTACAATTACAAGCATGCACTCCCTGCCCAGAAAAGTAAACACATTTTTAGAATGGAAAGTCTCAAAACATTTTATTTCTCATGCATCCTTTGTCAGAAAGCTACTGAACAGTAGGCTCCTCTAAAACAACAAGAAAGAAACTGACTTAGAAGAGAAGAGCAATGAATCTCTAAATACTAAGCCAACAGATGTTTAAAGCTGGAAAAATCAAGGAAGAGTCATATAATATACTATTTATAAACATGGATACTAATATCAGAAGATACAGCTAAAAGGAGTTGAAAAAGCTTTCGCCGCTAAAGAGCCAGACTCAGAAGGCAGGGAAAGATAAGTCAAAGGAGGGTTTTGATTCATTTAATAAGCTTCAGAATATAAATCAACTTATCAAACTAGGTTCATGTATTCACTTTGGTAATTATTAAAAGACATTAAGCCAGTATTACCACCGAGTATTAAAATTTATTATAAAACTTCTACAATTAAAAAAAACTAATATGTGCTAGAATCAAAAGATCATTAGAAAAAAGCAATCCTGAAACAGACCACAGCATTTATAAGAACTTAATTTGTAATAAAAGAAGGGAAAAGGACAGATTTCAAAACAGAGAAAGAGAAACATTGCTCAGAAGAAACAAATGTTTTAGCTTCTGGTTTGCAGGGGATTCACCAACTCTCCTCCACCTTAAGTACCTTAGGGAGCCTGGCTGAGTCAGCAGGAAAGGTTACTCCCACCTTCATATATCCAACACAGGATTCCCACCCCAGCAGGCCTTGGTACCTAAAGCAGGACTGACTGTTCTTGGGGTGCTGAGCTGAATCAATACCTTGGAATGATGGGTTTGGAAGTCCACATGCAATTTCTAGACAAACTATTTCCCCTAAGTCTGATTTACATCTGCTCTGTGTGTAGCTAAAGGTTTTTGGTCCTGCCCTTAGTCTGCTTGACAGTTACCAGAGGAAAACTAAAATTAAAACCTTAATCTTACACCACTAACCAGTAAGCTTTAAGTGAATTACATAATCACATGTAAAAAAATTAAAATATTCAAAGTAATAAAATACATTGTTACTAACCTTTGGATTAGAAAGAACTATCCATCAAGGAATGAAAGCAATACAACAATTTATAAAGGAAAACCTTTTCACTGTGTATAACTAGATGCCCCAAAACACTGTAAACAAAGTTCAAAGGCAAATGACAAATTGAGCAAAATATCTATAATAAATATAAGGGCCAATATTCTAAATAATGTATTTTCTAAAACTCATATATCAGTTTCTTTTTTTAAGAAAACACTAATATATCAATTTAAATGGGCAAATAATATGAATAGACAACTGCTAATAATACAAAAAATACATATAGTAAAACAAAACATTTTAAATGTTCTATTTTGCCACAACCAGAGAAATGTGAATCCAAACAGAAATTTTCACCCAATTGGAAAAATTAAAGGAAATAGAGCCATTAAAAAAATCCCATTTTCAAATAATACTTAAAGATTCAGGGAAATTATAATAGGATGTCAAGTAAAGATGCAGAACATGTAACTACTATATTCATGATCCAAATTTTGTGGGAGAAATACTAAAGAGAAAAAAAAAAAGTACAGGTGATTTTTATTTTCTTCTTTCTCCTTTTTTGTTTTTTAAATTTTACATAGTGAGCAAATTTTGTAAACACAAAAAAATTCTTAGTAGACAAATCCCCAAGGCTCCGTCCTAAATGTAACAAAAAAGAAACTAGTAATTTTGGTAAATTTATAAGAGCCAAGGGTTAACATCTGTTGAGTGCTTCTATAGAGATGCTGATCTGAGGCAAGGCCTGCAACCTGACTGCACCACTCCTACCTCTCCTTCAGGAAGCCACAACAGAAGTTGGAGTCACGAATATTCATCCTCATCCAGTAAAAACCTCCAGCAGCTGGCTGGCTCCCTGACATCCCCCACTCCTCTCCTCCCGGCTTGGCTCATGGTGAATGCCACACCCATCCAGGCAGCCACCTAACACCCAGTGCCGCAGTCTGGCTGGGCACAATTCAGGAGCCACTTGTCAAAAGAAACTAACTTTATTTTTAGAACACACACACCACACCACACAGCTCCTCAGGAAAACCCTCAGAGCTCAACTGCCACCACAGGCTTCCCCCAAGCCTCTCAACCTCCCCCACTCCTTCTGCTCTTGAGGATGATTGGCTGGGTCCAGTGGGCAGAGCCAAAAAAAGTCCCCCAATGAGCAGCTCCGTGGTCTGAAAGGGCAGGGAAACAGCCCAGTGAGCATCACTGCAGAGGAGCCAATCAGTTGGCAGCTAGAAGTTTGCTGGGGACACGATGTTGAGAGCCACAGCCGAAGGGGCCCCAGCAAACTTCCAGCTGCCAGCAAACTTCCAGCTGCCAGCTGATGATTGGCTCACAGCGGCCCCAGCAAACTTCTAGCTAAATCCCCATTCCCCTCATCAATCATATAAGTAGTCAGGAGAAAGGTTTCATTTAAAAACTGTAAGAGAGACTGGAGGTACAGCTCAGTAGTAGAGTGTGAGCTTTGCATGCGTCAGCCCTGGTTCAATCCCCAGCATCATCAAAAAAAAAAAAAAAAAAATCTATAAAAGAGTAAAATCTGATTATTTTTAGTTAATCCTTAGTAAGTTAAATAGCATCAACCTTACCATATTTGGGGGAACATTTAAAGTACTGGACTTTTCCAACACTTCCATTGTTTTTTCCTTCTGGTTCATCTAATTCAATGCCAGCCCACTGCCCACTTGCAAATTCAGTTGTTCCACAAAATCTTAATGTCCCAACCTAAAGAAAATATATATCAAAACAATTTTTAGAATTATTAGTAATTCCAAGTGTCCTCCTCCTGGCAAATTTACCATAGAAGTCTTAAAAATTTCACTGTCTCAAAGTAGTCTTCAGAATAAGGAACACTAAATGGGACATGAAATAATAATAAAAGAGTTAACTCATCAAGAAGACATAAGAATCCTACGTGTGCAGGCACCCAGTTAGCGAGCTTCAGAGCATGAAGCTCTTTATCAATGGAACTGAAAGGAAAGAGAGACAAGTCCACGTTACAACTGGAGACTGCTCTTCAGTGCAGCTAGAATTAACCAAAATGAAAAATAAGATAAAATAAAAGAATAACTCTGTTAAGGGTCCACATTCTCAGACACAGTTATAGGAATGAATACTACTAAAGATTAACACTCAATCTAAATTTAAAAAGCCATGCATTCATAATCTCCTGATGTTTTAACTCCACAGACAGTGAAAAACTAATAAATGTCCTGTGAAGGCATTATTTTGGTAAAAGTCATTCTTGACCTAATTATTTGTAGCTTTGATTCCTTTTTGAATCAATTTTCTTAACATATCAAGTCTGTAAATTGCAATTTTCTGAAAAATCTCCATCACCCCCAACAAAACCCATTCAAATATTGAAAGGTAAAGATGTTGGGAATTTCAGCATCCAAGCAGGAACTCCCTGTTCCAAGCTCCATACTAAGTTCTCTAGTGATGTCAAAATTAAAAACAAAAACAGAACCTCCGATGGAGCTGGAGGCTTAGCTCAGTGATGGAGCACTTGCCTAGCATGGACAAGGCCCTGGGTGTGGTCCACCCCCAGCATGGCAAAAAGAAAAGAAGGTATCAGAAAACTAAAAAACTGGCCACCACAAATGCCACACAGAAGCTGCCACTCTGGAGGAAAAGGGATCTGCAGTCTGCTGCACTGTTGGTGGGGTGGGGTCAGGGGAGGGAGGAGTCTTCCTTTGCATAGATCTCTTTCCTGTCAGGTTACATGTCTCTGTTTATGGGATCTTGGAGCCAAACACTGAAGAACAGTAAGGTCTCCCTCACTTGGCCTCTGTGCCGTTGCAGTGGGAGGAGCCCCTGGAGGTGGGGTGGGGACTGCACAGACAAGGGGGCTAGATCACTGCTCAGCTCATGCCTCTAAATTTATTCAGCAGCTCCACTCTGCTCCACTCTTTCCCATGCAAACGCAGACACTTTCCCTATCAAGTTCTAATAAGTTTACATCCATAAATCAGACTTCATAGTAAACTTACATCTAAATTGCATATTCTCAGTCAATAAGGGACCTCCTACCTCTACATTGAACCTTTTCCAAAAAATTCAAAACTCTGACCATGCTGCACACACCTTTGAACACAGGCCATGGACATAGCTTCAGGGCCCACAGTTGCTTACTGTACCTTCTGTCCTGCGATGACCACACGATCCCCTAACTTCAAGCCGAGAGAGGTAAGCATTGACTTGGCAGTAACATGATCACAGTTTTGAAGCATGGCCTTTGTGACGCTACACGACAGGGGCACTGCATCTAGAAGCATCTGCTTGATCTCCTTAGCAGTGGCTGCAGCATCGGCCATTTCCAACGGCATGTCCACTGGATCTGGAACAACATCAGCAGGGATCTGTCCTTTGTCATTCTACAAATAAAGAGAACATGTTCAACTCCTACTGAATTAGAGCCCTGGATGGTCACATGAAATTCTTTTATGGCAGAATTTTAAGTTAAACGCATGTATCTTTTATTTATTCAAAAATATTTACTGGACACTTACTCTATGCAAGAAGAACATATATTCTGGTGGGAGAGACAGAATTTAAACAATTAAACAAGTAAGTTATATGGTGTATTAAACAGTAGTAAGAGAAAAGGAATGAGAAAAGAAAAGGAAAACAGTAGAAAAGAAAAGGAATGGAGACCCTGGGCTCAGAGGTAGGTGTAGGAGGAGCTATTAATACAGAGTGGCCAGGGAGGGCCTCCCTGGAAGATGTGTGTATATGGAGATCCTCAGGAGATGAGGGAGAAGTGTTCTGTGTGCTGGGAAGGACAGGTTCCAAAGCCCAGGTGGATAGCATGTCTGGCTGCTCAGGTACAGAGAGGGCAAGCTTAGAAAGAGAAGTCACAGGGCTGACTGGCTTTCCATTCCCAGACCCAACCACAGCCATGCACCACTTAATGACATTTTGGTCAATAAGGGACCATATATACAACAGTGCTCCCATAGACTTAGACTGAATCACCTTGTGATGGCACAGCCTCTTCACTTAGGTAAATGCACACTATGATGTTCGCACAAGGACAAAATCACCTAGCAATGCATTGCTTTAAATGCATCCCCATCATTAAGGAACACTGACTACAGTCCACTACTCCACCGCTGCCACCTGGGATTGGTGACCTGGGCCTCCTGTCCACTCAGGAAGTAACTCAGATTTCAGAAACAGAAACTATAGTTCTCATGTTTCTAAAATTTGGCCTATTATCAAGAAAAATGCTCTTTTGCACTATAAAGAAGAGACTGTAGCCTGGGATTTGTCCTGTGACAAGATAAGACACCAGACACAAGCCCACTTTATCAGCATGGTGTCCATATAACAAAAACCCTGTTGTACAAGCCATCTCCCTTCCTTCTCAGGTCAGGGAAAAGCTTGTGAACAAAACAGAATCCCTGCCCTCTGCAGGTTCATATTAAAGTAGAAGAGACAATAACCAATTAAATAAAAAAATACTGAAATTTCCAGTATGCCAATTAGGAAAATCAGAGATAAAGAGATTAATGGCTCAAGATCATTGATATGATTTCTGGCAGAGATGACGTTACAGTCCCAGCCGTCTGCACCCTAACCTTGACCCAACCAAGCCCTTGGCCTTCCTATTCTTCATACTATGCTTCCCTTAGAAAAGATACCTTCCTTATTTTCCCCAACCAAAAACCTTGGACTTTATGAGAAAGTCCAGGTTTCTCAATCTTTTTTAATATGATGAATCAAGATAGTTTTGTTAATGGAAAACCATTTCTTCTCCTCTGCTGATGATCTTCAAAGGATCCCTACAGATTTTTTAAATTAAGGCTTTAAAGGCACATGTGGTTTGCAACTGCCCAACATTTTGTTGTTGTTGTTGTTTGTTTTGTTTTAAAACTCAAGTCAGCTTGGTCCTGAGTAAAAATGAGAAGGGAAGACCTGTTACCAGATTTCTGGGATGGTGATGGACTACTTAAATATGAGATTTCAAAGAAAAATACAAAATACAAGAAACATATGCATAGCACTGATGTGTACTCTTAGAGAGATGAATACACGTGGAGAAACAAAAAAAAAAATTTAAAGAGAGAGAGAGAGAATTTTAATATTTATTTTTTAGTTTTCGGCAGACACAACATTTTGTTTGTATGTGGTGCTGAGGATGGAACCCAGGCCGCTCGCATGCCAGGCAAGCTTGAGCCACATCCCCAGCCCCGCCCCCCCAAAAAATTTAAACACTGTGCTGATGAGTCGTAAGTAGTCTTGTGTCTTTTGTAGGGTCCTCACTTTTTTTTTTTCTTTTTTTGTATGTTGTACTGTTGAACTCAGGGGCTCTCTATCCCTGAGCTACATCCACAGCCCTTTTTATTTTTTATTTTGAGATAGGGTCTCACTAAATTGCCCAGGCTGGCCTTGAACTTGCATCCTCCTGCCTCAGCCCCCTGAGCCTGAACATTGCACATGTCCTCACTTTTGAAAGCCAGTTGCACAATTCTGCTACCATGAAACTTAGCAACTGAAACTTGTGTTAAGAAAACAAAATAGCAACGATGATGATGTCTTCCTAACGTGAGCAGGCTTATTCATTACAGAATTCCATGTTCTTCTAACACTGTGGCCATCACCCTGTGCTCCAAGAGACACGGCACATGCTAACTGTGCTTTTCAAATGTGTTTTTACATTCTTAGAGGTATATTTAAAGTTTGTACTTATTTTAACTTTTAATCTTTTGGCATAAGTTTTCTTTTCAAAATAATCTAAAGTATTATCTAATTTAAAAATCACCTTAATATATACCTTTGTATTTAACAGTTAACTTTTTATAAATATATCCAAAACCTAAAGATATTTAAAACTCAAATATTATATTTTTAAGATTAGTTTTCTTTCCTAAATGCAAGTGTTGTAGAACTTAATATAAAAGGACTGAAATTCATGCCTTAAATGTATTTAAGATAAATCTCATCATACTCTTTATATCTATATATATTTAGGTATATATGTATATATATATATAAATTGCTCAATCATATAGGAGTTCTTCTATTGATAACATCTGAATTCAGCTCTCTGTTAGGAGATAATATAAATTTTCTCGTTCTTTTACTTCAACCTCTTACCCTAAATGCGGGGTTTGCTCCAAGCTCCAGTAAGCATTTTGTAGCACCTGCACACAAGTTATACGCTGCAATATGCAAAGCCGTTCCAAAATTAAAGTCACTGCAAGTGGCATCCACATCTGCAATTAAACATGACAAGTATATTAACTAAAATTTTAAATTTAGCTATTATAATTTAACAGGAAATGGAAAGCTTGGGGGCTTGGGGATTTTTAGCCTTTTATAAGACTTAAATTAACCCACCAGAAGTACTATTTCACAATGGAATAAAAATCTTTGCATTACAATCTGGCCAAAACAATCAACTGATTATTTTTCTAGTATAATAAAGTTCATTATTATTATAATCAAGTGATACTATCATGGGTTTTCCAGCTATCACAAACCAAATTATATTAAAAGTAATGAATGGCAATAATTTGTATTTGTATAAATTACTGCTTTCCCATGACCTCTCACTAAATCTCTTTCATATTTGCTATCCAACCACAGCGAAGCAGTAGGGTTTAGGTCAGGGATCAACAAACTATGACCCATGGGCAAAACCCACCTCACCATCTGTTTCTAAGTTTTATTGGATCACAGGCACAGTCATTCACATGACATTTTCATGCTTATAATCATGAAACTTAACAGATCATATGGTCTGAAAAATCTAAAATATTTATTTACTATTTAGTTCTTAGCAGAAAAAAAGACCGCTAATTCCCACTTCAATTCGAACTAGGTGAAACAATGCAGAATTCTCTCACCAATTAAAGACTAAGCATATAAATGTGTGTGTGCGCGCACAAACACACACCACATATATATAAATATATATCCATCTATCCATCCATTCATAATACTCTATTCAACAAATCATTATAAGAAAAGGGGTTGGAGTTCATTACAAGAAAAGAAATCTTGAAATTCTAAGGACATTTTGATATCTTTCAATAAATCGTCATTATGGTATACTTAACCATAGGAAATCCTCCAGACTTGGGAATCCCATGTTGAATGTTTCCTATAACATTTTCTGAAATATTTCTATGTAATATGCCTCTGGTTCTGCAGATTTACCTTAATCGACACACCACCATCCCTGCATGCCCTACCTACAACTGCAGGCAAGCCAGATATGCTCAGGACAAACTTTCTTCAACTATTAAAGACAAGGGACTGGGGCTGGGGCTGGGGCTGAGTGGTAGCGCACTTGCTTGGCATGTGTGAGGCACTGGGTTCATTTCTCATCACTGCATATAAATAAGTAAATAATAAAGGTCTATCAACAAATAAAAAAATATTTTTTAAAAAAGACAAGGTACCATCAATACAGGCTTTCCCCAATACCATTAAGAAAGTGAAAAGGTAAAATTTCAAAGAGAAAATTGACCACCCTTGTGAATCTGTGGTTAGAAACTAATGTTCCATTTTCCTATGGAATCTCTAAAACATGTCTTCTACAGTAGGGGCAATTCAGCATACTCTCTTTTACTAAAGAAATGCTTTTCACTTGTTTTCCAAAGATAACTGACACCCCGCTCCCCCCGCAAGAGGAGAACCAGAAAGTCAAAAGCCAGGCTTGGGATTTAGATGTTAAGATCTTCAATTTTAGTATACCACCATTGAGATTTTGCGGGGAGGGGCAACGGGGGCGGACTGAAATTTCATCTGTTAAGTAGAATCACAGAATTTCAGAAATGAACACCATCTAAAAAAAAATCCTTTATTACTTCTATGCCTACCTCCGAAGGCCTCATTGCTCTATTCCTGGCTACCCAAGCAAAATGAAAGAATTATAAAGCACCTAGAATCAATTACACATAAACCCATGTTACACTGGAGAATCTGAAAAGATAGGAAAACCCAAAGAATGCTATTTTTGTGTCTTTTTATACTAAGACTTATGTGAAATGATAGTAACTAATCTTCAAGAAATAAATTCTAAACTATCTCAGAAATAAAATGAGGAATGAGGTAGGAAAGCATATCAAGATGCATTAGAAGAAAAATTGCCTTAAACTATAATTTTATGCTACTATTAAAATCTCCAATTAATAACAGCTAACAGTGATCTGATAATACTTGCCTTTTGGTTTTGAGGTCTTCAAAATCAGTCTTATAAGTTCTGGGACATCAAAATAAGCAGCATAATGCAAAGCATTCATATTTGTCCAGCGACTCCGCAAACTGACATCTGCTCCCAGGTCAATAAGTCGAGCTGCAAATTTTACAGCTGTCTCTACATCACCTAAAGAAGATTTTCTAAATTATTTTTTCCCAGTACACCTTTTAAGTCCCAATGGAAAAAGTCAAAGCACACTGAATATACCTTAACACCTCAAAAGCTTCACTTTCAGGAATTTATTCTAAGAAAATAATCATATTCAGGTTTGTGAACACTCATCTGTAAAGTTTTTCATTACTGCACTGTTTATTAAAAATAAAATTCTGAAACAACCTAAAAGTACAATAATAAAAACTGGTTAAATAAATTGAGACACCCATATTATGGAATACTATGAAGCCTTTAAAAATAATGTGCTACTCAAAGTGAGTGCTGTGGAAAAATAACTATGGGTAAATGGCAGAAAGATCAATAGAGGGAAGAAAGCAGGAGGTTGAGGGAGGGAAGGGGGTGGAGAGATACTGAGGTCTGAGTTAGAACAAGATATATTCCATGCTTGTATAATTATGTCAAAATGGCATCTACTGTCATGTATAACTAAAAAGAATCATAAAAAAAATATTCCAAGGGAGAAAAAAAAAGTGAGCACTGTGGATCTAGAAATTCCAAGCTGTAATCTGTAATTTTTGTAACTTTTTTTCCCTAGTTAATATTTCTTCTGACTATATTGACTAAAATATAATTTTATGCCTTTTTAAAAATATTGGGGCTTTATTTCATTTTTATATTATAAATTCATTTTTACTTTACAAAATTACCAGTCAATGATGGATTATGGAGGGGGTGGGGGAAGAGTCTTACACCACCCAAAGTTTAAGGCACTCCGTATTAGACTACTGAAATTGGGAGAGATAATCACAATCTATAGTTTAGCTAGAGGCAGATTTATAAAATGCTAAACCACAGGAGAGTATCAATTTTGGAAAATACACATAGATGTTTCCTAAATTGGAACATACCTCCTCCTCAAGCCTACAAAATCTGGGATTCTGTGGAGATTGCTATGCCTAGAAAATGAACTTTGGACTGATCCTGCTGGAAGCCCTTGGGAAAATTCTAGGACAGACCAGTTAACTCTCAGCTAGGAAGCAATTAGACAGGGAGCCTACTGCAGAAAAGTTGAGAGGTAGCAGGAGAGTATAAAACTTTCCAGAGAAAAAGAAACAAGGTTTAGGAAGGACCTAACAGATTCCTCACCCAGTTGAAGAGTTCTGCCTGTTGACTGTCTTCCCAGGTCTCTGACTGGTGCACACAGAGGTTAAGCAAGCACAGATGCAGATGACCCAAGCAAGCAACAGATTACCACATACTTACCAATACCATGAGCTCCAGACTTGCAAGTATAATGTAAAAGAGTCATATCTGTCAGTCCATCTCTATCATTCACATTGCAACCTCTCTTAAGAATCTAAGAAAGCCAAGAAAAAACATGATTACAACCTAACTTCAGAAGTACCAGTGACTTCCAAATCAGTGCTGGGGAGCCAAGTTGGTCTGTCCTACCTGAATTACACCCAACAATAATGAATATCCCGCAGTCAACATAATGAATATTGAACTTGTTCCCCACAGAAGAAAATTCTTAAAAGATGACTCCAAAGTAATCTGTTACTCAAAATATTGCTCTTCTCAAAAATGAGCAAAAAAAACTTTTCCCCAATCAGTAGAATACTACTTTAAGAAAGTACAAACACTGTCCTCCTACAATATGACAACATGTGGGTCAAGAACGGCCCCCTCCAAGAATCAAACATTTTTATATTTAAAAGCCCAGATCTTTGTCAAATCATTCAAAATTGTAGACAGAATGTGATGGTGATCAAATCCCTTCAAGAAATGCATGCAAGTTTGCAAAAGCAATTTGTATAAAGGAGAAAATATGCAAAGTGCCTCTCCCTACCCCTACCCAAATGTCTCCAGTGCTGGAACCCCAGGTGTAAGAAAGTACAGAGCATGAGGAGCAGGAGGACAAGATCAGAGCACCCACCCGCTGCCCATGCAAACACAAAGGACAAAAGCAAAACCTTGAAGCGCTTCACCTTCATCACTATCTCCCCATTCAGATGGGTGGGGTGGGAGGGTTCTATACCATTAACAATCCTAACAATAATGCAAAATGGAAAATGCAACAATTTTTTTTTACCTCATTTCCAATAATGTCAATGTTTTGCTGGACCTGAGGAACCCACTGTCTTAAAATGGCAAATAATTCTGAGACGGAAGTTTTGGGATCAAAGAGAATTTCCTGGCATGAGGCATCATTAGGATCAAAGAAGGAAAACTCTGAAATTTTAAAAAAAGGTAGAATTCAGATTTGTTACAGGTTTCAAATATACTGAAAATAATAAATAATAGGATTAAAACTCAAATGACACAGATATTTTTTAAATGGTAGACAAAAAGTAGACTCGACCTTACATAATTCTCAAAACCAGTGCCAGGGTGACCAAAAACAAGGCTTGTCTAAATTTCTGAGGCAATGAGACTTCCATGTATCACACTATATTTTATCTTAGATGAAACCAAATGTGAGTACACAGATCTCAAACCCTGAATTTTCCAAGTATTTTTTCTAAGGCACAGAAAAAAAACCTATCTAATTTTACCAGTAGTCTTCTTCTCAAAACACAAATGTCATGAATAGTAGAAATCACATCTATGATAACAAAAATGAAAATAATAAATATGCCAAATATTAAATACACTAGATAAAAACTTGTGATTTCAAATGTTCTTTCTACTTTCCTATTTTCCTAATTTCCTATAATAAAGAGCTTTGCTTTTTACCCACTGAAGAAATCTGAGGAGAAAGGCTATTCCAACAGATAAGGATGTAGAAATTTGGGACAAAAATGACTGGGTGGTTGTGGAATTGGTATTAGTAAAACCACAGAATATGAGACAAAATTGATTGTGTGATCTAGATATTTCTTAAAATATCCTTCCCAAGATTTAGAGAAAAAGACTGATCATCCTACAACTACAGAAGAAGGGAATGGCTCATGAAGAAAATAAAATATTTCAAGGGGAAAAAAAAAATCAATTCTACTGTCTTCATCCAAACAAACAAAAAAAAAAAAAATGGGGACTATAAAAAAAAGACATATCTAAAAAAGGAAAACATTAGAAAACTAAAGTCTGCTGAGCACTTAGAATTTAACTGCCACAAACACCTTACCCGCCAGGTATTGTTATTCTCATTTTGTGTAAGAGAAAATCATATTGAACAACTAGCTCACAGTCACGCAGCTACTGAGTGGGAAATCTGGAGTGGGAAGCGAGGTCTGTCCCCAAGCCTGTCTTCTTTCCTCCCTTAGGCTGCTGCTGGCTGAGATAACTCTGTTGAGCTCCGACTACAGCAGCAAACACAAGCAGCAGGACTCACAGGGCTAATTTTTCTTCTTTGTATATTTACATATTTTCCAAAATCATAATATGTACACATAAGTCTTACTTCACAGAGTTGGGATAATGAAAATATGAAAGGAGAAACACCAAACCAGCCCAAAGGGGCTTGTTTAAAAAAAAAAAAAAAAAAGCAGAGCAGCATCCACTAGACAAAAATCGACTTTCCAATCCCCCGACCCATACACACATGCAGGTAGCAGGGAGGCACTGGAATTGAACCTAGGGACGTTTATATCCCCAGCTACATCCCCAGCACTTTTTAAATTTTTTTATTTTGAGGGAGCGTCTCACAAAAAGTTACCAAGTCTGGCCTTAAAACTGCAATCTTCCTGCCTCAGCCTCTGGAGTCACTAGGATCACAGGCCTCTGCCATGTGCATTTTGTTAGTGGCCTCTGCTGAAGTTCCTTGGTCAGTCATCCTACTCTGTTCAAAGAGGGACTGAGGGGAAAACGTGATTCCCAGTGCTTCAGAACAACTGTTGAAAAGTGGGACTTTGAAGCTGGGTATGGTAGTGCACACCTGTAATCCCAGCAGCTAAGGAGACTGAGGTAGGAAGATCAAGAGTAAAACTCCAGCCTCAGCACCTTAGTGAGGCCCTAAGCAAATCAGTGAGACCCAATCTCTAAAGAAAATACAAAAAAGGGCTGGGGATGTGGCTCAGTGATTAAGTTTCCCTGGGTTCAATACCCAATATAAAAAAAAAAAA
The DNA here is from genome assembly GCF_047511675.1 of Marmota flaviventris. NCBI lineage: Eukaryota > Metazoa > Chordata > Mammalia > Rodentia > Sciuridae > Marmota > Marmota flaviventris. The sequence continues at coordinate 22,213,111 of NC_092511.1, read as the reverse complement.
AAAGAAAGAAAAATGGGATACTTCACACAGTTAAGAATCTAAGAATGTAAGAATTCTTAAAGAATATAAGAGAAGGATGGATTCCAACTGGTCCAAAACCAACTATGGACCAAGATCGTGTGCCTTTTTGGAAAAATGGATGAAATTTACAACGGATAACTTGGAATTACAATGACCACTCTGGGAAACCTTTAATTTAGACAAGATAATTCATTGTGGCAGTGCCCTGGAACAGGAAGGATCCTGAAGCTCTCAGACAATGGAATGCATCCTTTGATTTGGATGCAGAACCTTCTAAAAACCAAAATGACACACACACACAAAAAAAAAGAAAGAAAGAAAAAGAAACTTCTCTAAAAAATCCTTATAGCGTGCAAATGAAAAATCTCTAATACAAAGTTTTGGCCATCAGAATGGGTAACCTTCTAGCTGCCAGAGGCACAAGGTGGATCCAGCTTCCTTTATCAAACTAGAAGCTTTGGAGTATTGGCAAAAATTTTGAAATGAATGCTAAACTATCTATGCTTAGGTCTATATGTTCATATGTATTTACAAAAGTTAAACAGACATGAGTAAAAATCTCAAGTGCTTATTCTAAGTATTCCTAAAACATTCAGAAAAATAGGAACTAACCCAAGTGCCTTTTAAGATCACATCACTTAGGTAATCTTTGGTAAATAAAAATACTAATGGTTTACTTTAAAAAAAATGGATATGCCTGCAGAGTGTTAGCATTAAGTATGACACAAACATAAACTTTAATTCTACCTAGGTTTACTATTCAAATAAGCTCATGTTATAAAACAAATTAATTACAAGTAAGTTCATGCTATCTGTTACAAAATTTTTCAGCAAGAAAAAAACTTAGATGATGATGAGCTACTTAATGTCTTATGAAATTTTTATGAGTAATCAAAGTATAATTGTTAAAACAAGTGAATTAAGTTGATTATGTCCACATAAAATACTGAAACATTAATTGCTGAAAAAAAAGTTTATCTGCTTTTGGACAGATGAATGAAAGATGTCTAGGTGTTAGTAAACATGTCCTGCGCTACAATGAAAAACTGTACCACAAGGAAGGACACTTCTAGGAATTATGAAAAGGTATATTCATAAATTTGCCAATCTACAGAATCCTATCATGACAGTTAAGAAAAGATGTGAGGACGTGGCTTTTGTTGAGGAAAAGGAAAATGAAGAAAAACTAAATGGCTATAGGAAACTGGGAAGAAAGAAATTCTTTTGCTGCCAAGCAAGCTAAAAATAAAAGAATGTATAATTAATTTCAGAATTATGCAAAAACAGAATGTGAGCATCTCTCAGTTAAAATGATAAAATTTCTCTTGATAGGAGAGTGTAAAAAGTTTGGTTTGGGCTGGGGCTGTAGCTCAGTGGTAGTGATTTGCCTGGCATGCATGAGGTACTGGGTTTGATTCTCAGCACCTCATATAAATAAATGAATAAAATAAAGATCCATCAACATCTAAAAAATTTTTAAAAATTAAAATTTGGATTTAACTTTTCAGAGGGCCTCCTAGGAAACAAAGATTCTGGGGTTTATAAGATAATTTCCTGTGCTTCGTGTTATCTTTGCCAGGTCTTGGGTTACTTAAATTTTTCCCTGAAAAGAGCCAAAGCTCTTTAGTCTGTCTTTCTTCTTCTTTTTCTCTTTTTTCAACTATATGGCCTTCTGTATTTACCTTTGAAATTTTTGTCATTTTCGTAAAATAGATAACTAAGTACCCATGATCCTATTCAATTAAGTGTTTTGAATCTTCTGACATTTTTTGCAAACTTCTGAAAACTCTAATTCTGGATGAAGACTTTTTGACCTCAGATTAACTTTGGGATATTTCAGAAAGACCCAAAAAACCCCAAACAGAAAGAGTTGTTAAAGTAATTAAGCTTATTTGCATGGGAAGAATTATCAAGCAAAAGTAAAACCAATTAGGCACAAGAAGCACTATCAAATAAAGGTCATATTTAACCCTCCTTATGTTATATTTGTATGGGTATATTATCAATAACTGTTCCAGAAACGGTATGAAATTCTTAGTAATTTGATAGGTCCTGGTATAATATTATCAGTTATAATTCCAGTTATCTTAAAATGTCAAAGAAATGACCAAATTTCCTCATCAACTGTATGACAATGAACTCCCATAATCTTTACTCACAGCCTTAAGGCTTTTGTCCTAACAGGCAGTTATTATTTGGCTCTCATGTCTTCCTGAAAGCTTTGACAAGCATCTATGATACAAAACAGCAAGACGATTCAGGGAAAAGACAAATACAAATTTCTGATAACTTTAAAATCATACCAGCTCAACAGACTCCAAGCACAAGAACATAAAGAAAACTATACTAGGGTACATAATAGTAAAATTGCTCAGAACCAGTAATAAAGAGAAAAATCTTAAAAGCAGCTGGAGGTAGGAGGGGAAACACACATTACATGCAGAGAAACAAAAATGATAGCAATGATGGCAGATTTCCCATCAAAAACAATGCAAGAGGGGACACCGAAGAGCAACATCTTTAAAATATTGAAAGAAAACAATTAAGGACCTAGAATTATACACCCTGCAAATTTGTTTTTCAAAACAGAAGGTGAAACAAACATGCTTTGGACATAAAATAACTGAAAGGACTCATCACTGGTCATAAAAAAATTAAAGGAGGTCTCCCAGGCAGAAGGAAAAAGGTACCATGGAAATCTGGGTCCCCACACGGGAAGGAAGAGCACTAGGAATGGTAACCACATGAGTAAGTAAGATTTTTCACATTCTTATTTAAAGAAAGCATCATGGTGTTTATGACATCTATAGCGTGTGCTCTGTGTGAACTGGCTCTGAAGACATTTCAAAGCAGAAGATTGCAAAACTGTCTTGCATTAGGAGAGCTCACGGGGCAGCCACCTAGCGGGTCCACAGTAGGCTCCACAACCAAGGCCTGGTTTGTGTGAACTGGTTTGTTTCTTGGTTTTAATCTTATTGGGACCACTCGGGGCTACATGATCGGACTTCTCTCCAACTTCACCTCCTCCACTCTGCCCCTCAGCTGCTTATCTTCTCAGCAAGAGGACTTCTATTAATTCTTAGTGTACACCAAGGTTTCCCCCCTAGTTCTTTCTAGAATGCTTCTCCCCAGACCCTCTCATGATTCTTCAGAGAAGCCCTCCCCCAATCTGGTTATCTGTCAGAGTAGCCACCCTGCCCGATGACTTCCCACCACAGCACCCATCTCTTTTCTCCATAGAACTCATTACAATCTATTTTTGTTCTATTTAATTCATCTGTTTGTTTATTGTCTGTCTTCCCTTCAAAAAGATCTGTCTTGGTCACTGTGGCAACCCAGCACGTACGGCAGTACCTAGGACATGGGAAGCCCTCGATAAACATCTGCTCCACAGATGCAATTCCAAATGCTGCATTTTAAGGGAATACTGACTTCAATTTATAAGAAAATAACTAGGATGGAAAGAGTCTAAAAGTCCTGACAATGAGGACCTGCTGAGGGAACTAGAAACAGGTGGCCAAAGGATGCACACAGTGAGAAAAAGGTTCAAATTATCTTAAATACTTGAAGGCTGTCATAGAAAGAGGTGTTTCTCCCACATTGTACCAGTTGGCCAAAGTTTCAGGGAGACATAATCCATTTACAAAAACAAATCTACTACAACTAAAGCTTTTTAATGATGAAATTAACTATTTCATTAGTTTCAAAGTACTGAAGACATGCAAGAGGCTGGATGGTGATCTGTCAGAGAGCCTGCAAATGGTCCTTCTATACCAGAAGGGAGGAAAAGCAGAAGTACAGGACCACAAAGATTCTCAGAATCTGGGGCCTGAAAACTACTAGGAATGTTTGAATTCAGTTATACAAAGTTATATTCATTATCATCTTTCATTCAATGTATTTATTCAACAAATGTTGAACAACTAATCTCAACAAATGGCTGTATTAGCCTTTAGGTAAGCAAAAATAAAACGTGACTGTTACTCCATCCCAAAGACCTACCGTCTAGGAAAGGAAATAAGATGATTCTAATTTAAGATAGAAAAAACATCATAAGCGAGGTAAAATGTTCAAGGTTTTAGTTCAAGGTTTCCTCAGTATAAATGATTTTGTTATAACTGAAAATAAACCCAGTCAACTTTTATAAAAGCAGCAAACAAGCCAGGCACAGTAGCACATGCCCATAATCCCAGCAACTCAGGAGGCTGAGGCAGAAGATTACAAGTTAAAGGCCAGCCTCAGCAACTCAGCAATCCTCTGCTCAAAATAAAAAATTAAAAAGGGTTGGGGATGAGCTCAATGGTAGAGTACCTCTGGGTTCAATCCCCAGCACCATGGGCAAGGGGAGCTGCAAATAATTCCCAAGATTGGGGTACAGGTTTTAGGTAATACTTTGGGTGACAGCTGTATGAAACTCCTATAGAACCAGAATACAAAAAAATGTAGAAAACTTAGAGAAGAGAAATTACTAGAACAAACATGAACAAAAAGACAAATTCTTAATCTAATAACTTTATATCTATTAATATTTAAAAATTGTATTATTTCTATCTCCAAAGATGATTTGAAATAGTGACCCAATATTTTACCTGAAAAACTCTAAATTAAAAATGTAACAATTCTATCAAATTTACCTCCTGGTTTCCTTTCTTCTTTTTCTTTTATCAACTACTTATAAAATACAGTCCTCAGGAAATAAATCAAAATAGACAAAAACTAGGACACTTCTAAATTTACAGTTTACAAAGGAGAATTAAATGGACCAATTTAAAGAGGAACCAATCTCATTCCATATTCCAGGGAAGGGTCTCTTGCAGTCTTTGCCTTAGTACACGGCTTTTTTAGCAATTCAGTGTATTTAACCAAAATAAATACATCAATAGCAAAAGAATGCTTGATATCTAAGCACCATTACATTCTAAAAATAAAATCCTCTAAATCCATCATGGTGCTTAAAATTAACGTTTTTACATAATAAAAATGCTGACAGCAGAAATAAAGCATTTAGCTTAAGAGGCAGAAAATGCAATAAGCGATTGTATTTTGAAAAAGGAAAGCTTTAGCAATTTTATAAAAATCAGAGCAAATGGTTTCAGAAAAAAATTATGAGTGCAAAGAGGGCATAAGACAGAAGTCAAGTTACCAGTTTACAGAAAACAGAGTTATGTCACATACCACAGTCTGAAGGCATTGGTGCAGCGGAAATGGAAAAGATAACTGGTGTATAAGAACCTGAAAATAAAAAGGGGTATCTTCCAATCAAAGGATTTCCTTCTAATGGAAAATCTGGAAGGTCCTCTATGGTCATCTTCTAGGAAGCCACCTAAGTGAAAAAGAAAGGGGAAAAATAAAGTATTTCTTCTTTATTTATATGCAATTTTGAATGATTGCCTTCAATCACAAAAAATGCTAAAATTCTTTTAATATCTAAGCTAGTGACATTTTCAACTTCAATCTTTAAGAGTCTCTTTTATGACAGGAAAACAGTTCTCTTAGCAAAACTGTTGTGTAAAATACACATTGCTTCATACTGCTTCTTATCCAGTCAGCAGCATACATAATCTCTTCTAGACAGAGTTCAAGAATAATAAACTATAATCGGTAAAAAGATATTTCCCAATAATAGGTAAAAAACAGTTTAAAATGCTGAGCTATTCTACTAAATAGATGACATCCTCTTACTCATGGTAACATACAAGAGCATATTATCCCTGCAGGTGGATCTTGGACTTCTTATAATGCTGACACGGGTTGTATCATTTGTCATCCAGTAGCTGGTGTCATGTGCTCATCCCATGAAAATAATCTAGTTTAGAATGTTTCCATTATTTTCTGATATCCCAGAAAACTTTACTGAAAATTAATCATGTCGCTTTCACAAATGTAAGAGCTTACTGAGAATGTTCCACTTAATGTACGAGGGTCTATTTATTCTATCCTAGCAGAAGATGGAAAGCCATGTCTTTTAAACCATATCACTTTTATTACCTCTATTTCCCAGAAAACATGAGTGCTTAGAATACATTTGCTCTAAATTAGACTTGTGCTACCCTAGCCTAGATCTCAGAAATGACATAGAAAGCAGAGAAATGCTAAGTAAAAATTATGCAGATAAAAACTTTACAGTTTATTTTGCATCAGGTCTTTATTCTGAAATGTTTTGAGCCCTTATATTTTTAAATATAAGCAGAAAATCATATTATGAAACCAAATGAAAATGATTTTAGACTATTTTCAGTAGAAAAAAATAGAATAAGTTACGGAAAAAAGTTTTTCAATGATAGCTCGATCTAGTCGCAGATAATGCCATACTAGATATTACTCAACATGAGCTCTATTCTTGATTAACCAACCCTGTACTTACTTAATCATCTCTATCATCCCACCCCTCTCCAAGGAAACCATCATTTCTCTGAGCTATTGGGTTTCTTCCAAATTTGACTCAACACTAGAAGAAACTGGTAAGAGTAAGATGCTTTCTTTTTTCCTCAAGGAGTATGCATTTATATAAACAGGGATATTGCATATTAAATAACCTAAACAAGTTGTTATTATTTTGAAGGTATTTAAATTTTCTTGGATGCTACAAAATTACTTGTCACCCAATACTCTGAACACTTTGACATGAACCTTGCCACATAAACAGAAAGAAAACTAATTGTGATCTTCCTCAAACACTGTCAACTCCAAGCACAAGGACAGCCCTCCCTCACACTACAGCTTCTCCCTAACTCAGGATTTCTACTTGCTGCCCTCTGCTTGCTTGGGAGTAAATATGGGCCCATATTCTGCAAAGGCTATGAGGCTTCCTTGAGAGGTAAGAAACAAAGTTTAACAGATAACTGTTAAGGAACCACACATGGCTCTACTATCTTTTGATTTTTCAAAGACCCCTGATTCTGCCTCATCACAGAAGTAGTAAGAAATGTCCACCAACTTCTTCCAAGTGGTTCAGGGCTAACAGGACCCTAGAAAGAGCCTCACTGATTTACTTAGAATATAGCTGCTCAAATAACAGGAAACCACGATATTCAGAATCATAAGGCCCTTCGTTCAATTTCCCACAGCAATCTGTCAAAAGACTTTATTTTCATGGATTCCAAAATAAGACTGACTAACATGTGAAAAGCACACCTCCAATGATCCTTTCATTTTCTACCCACAAAACATCTATTCAATCACTAAACAAGTATGTATAGCATTGAACACTTACCCCTAGGCCCTAAAGAGAATATCAAAGTAAGACACCTGCCCCCAAGTTCAGTTATGCATTCAACAAATATTTGTTTCTTACCAAGCCCTAAACTGGGCTTATCAAATACCAAGAAAGTGGATTTGCCTCTGCCCTCATGTAGATTCCAGGCTAGCACTGAATTTCTATGAGAAAGCTGTGATTACACTGTAATAGTAACAAGTGCTGTGGCTGAGAAGAGCTGCAAACTATGAGCACAGACTCAAGATGGTTAGTGAAGGATTCCTGGGGCATTAATAATTAAAAGCTGTGATGTCCAACTAGGAAGCCACCAGATACATGTGGCTATTTAAATTAAATTTCAGATTCAGTTCATCCATGGCTTCAGCTCCACTCAGGGGCTCAAAAGCTCAAGCTGTCTTTGGCTAATGCTACTATACTGCACAAGTGCACAAAGAACACTTCGTCACAGAAAGTTGTACTGAACAGCAGGAAAATGGTGCAGTTTACTCTCTAAAATGAAAAAATATATACAGATGCCTGAATCAAGAAAAAACAAAGGCTAATTCTCTAAGCAAGTCCAAGAAGCATTATTATAAATAATTAACGAGGGAACTGTTAGACTTTTAGTAAAGAGATAATTGTAGGTTTAAACAAGGAGAAAGAGTGAAGCTGATCCTATAAAGATCACTAATTTATATATTTCAAAACTAGGGTTGTTATGAGCAATAAAACACCACACACAATTATCGCCTGTTTAAAAGGTCTTGCTGATGGGACTATATTTGGTAAACACAAAATGTTAGAAATAAAGACTATAAATAGTATACCATGTGCTAAATTTTCTTCAAAATAGAAGTGAACACATTTGTCATATTCCAAGATTCAATCTTTCAGCCCAGGTAGTCCATATCAAATGAAAGCATTACAAAAAAAAATGCATATTCACATTAGCAAATTAGGATGGAAGCAGAGGATTTTGCGTCATAAAAATGTAGGGAACAGACTTTTACCATTTTCGAGTCTCTGCTTTCCCTCCCTGTCCTGTACACCTGCTCTTGGGCCATTTAGACACTCACTTTGAACTGTGCAGGAGATTCATAACTGACAAGTGTCAAAGTGAAAGTGAAGTATAAAGTATCTGACGAATGTTTTGTGGAGGAAGGTATTTATTATATCAAAGGCACTGTTTTATACTATGATATTACAATATGAGCCACAGCCTAGCTTGAAACATACAGAAAATAAGTATCCCCTCAGAGTATCATCCTCTGATACGTATCAAAACATTGTCTCAGAACAGTTGAAATCCAAATGGCCTTTGGACAGTCTCTGGATGAAGTGTAAAACTTCACATCTCATTCAAAAGAATGCTAACGTTGTAAACCCATCAATCTCATCCATAAGGACACGGGCTAAAACGTGTGTCTGTTTAGGGCAGGTCTCAGTTCAGGTGTTCTTCCAACTTCCCTTACCAACGCAGATGATTTAGAATTAAGGAATTCCAAGGTAGCAACGCATTGGAAGGAAAGTCAGACGGTTTAGTTTTGAATACCCACTGGGCAAACGGTTTTCTCAACTATTTAATAAACAAGGGGGGGTGTAAGGGTACCGAGTGAGAAACCTAAGGAGGCTGATGTCTGGATAAACCACGACGGATGGTGCACAGCAATGCGCCTGGGAAGGACTCCTAGGGCGTCCGCGGCCGCCACCGCAGCGGCTGCAGAGCGTGGGCCAGAACCCAGCTCTGCCTGGCTCCGCATGGCCCTGCGGGACCCGCACACTCCGCGACACCTATCTCATGCTAAAGTTAAACAGTCTGACAGCTGCGGAAACCAGACCCCACATCTCTGCCCTGTGGGCCGCGCCACCCCAGGGAGGCCTCCCTGCAGCGGGTGACACCAGCGCCCACAGGAGGCGGCCGCGCGGCTTCCAGAGCCCCCAGCGCCACCGCGCCCCCTCCCCGAAACGCCAACAGCCCCCGGTACCCGCGCTGCCGCCCTCCCGGGTTTGGAGCCTGCCTCCCACCCGCGGCCCAGGAGGCCCCGCGCGCCCCGCCCCACCTGCCTCCTCCAGGTCCTCTCCGAGAGCCAGCTGGGGACGCGGGGGCGCGAAGGAAAAACCGATAGCGCGCTCGCCGCGGGCGGCTGTGTCCGGTGGCCGCCGCGGAACCTCCCACTGCGCTGCTCCCCGACCTCTCCCGCGCCCCTCCCGCCGGCAGCCTCCGCGCCGCGCGCGCCGGAGCCGGGCCCCACGCGGGTCGGCGCGCGCGCGCGCAGTGCAGCAGCCCCGGCTGCGCGCAGGCCTCGGCCTCAGCCCGGCGCACGCGCCTGCGCCCGCTCGCCTGCCGCCTGCGCCCCTGCGCCCCTCAACAGGCGGAAGATCAGCCGCATGCTGCGCGGCGGGTCCTCGACGCCGGCACAGTCTGATGGGCTTCGTGACTTTCCCGGACATGGGCTGCGGCAGCGGGGATCTGTCCAGCGCTGTAAAGCCAAGTTCTCCCAGGAACCCCGCCTGGCCGGACAGACATTTGGTGCAGCAGCTCTTGGCGCTACTTACATCCTCCTCTTTAGAGCCCTTAGCAGTGCCAGCCTGGCCTGCTTTGCTCACTCGTATCCTGGGCTAGAGTCTCCACCACTGCTTTTAGGAGCAGGGACAGTGTCTCACCCTTTTCCAGTAGTGAGGGCATGCAGACCTGCACCGTCTAGATTAGATCCATCAGTCAATTATCTTTTTGCAGGTCTTGCTGTGAAAACCCTAGTCAATGCTATACCCACATTGAGCAGTGTGGAGGCAGAGGAGAGAAGGGAGTAGTCACCGCAGGAGTTGATGTCCCCTACTCTGCTCCCTCCTCCCCTACCTTACTTACATCATCCTGATCTCCTTTTCTATCTCCTAAGAATTCGAAAGTGGTGAAACTGTGACACTTAACAGTTGTGGACACTCACCTCCTGGTTCTGCCTTTCAGTGAAAAGAAAGGTGTTGACGTTTTCCTGTGTCCCTTTCAGGTGGAGACCTAATGAGACTACAATGAGGTTTTTAAGCCTGAGTCAACAGCGTCACACCATAACAACTCTCTGAGGCACACACTGTTTTGCTGTCCTTCCATGTTCACCAAGCCCAATGCCTGGCAGTAATATGTTGAATAAATCAATGACTGAAAGAATGTCACCAGTATCTCTGGAAGAGCTGAAGTGAGTGCACACCACACACCAGAACATCTTTTCCTGTTAGCACCATTGATGGGGGAGGGGGGCAAAAAAACTTTCTGGTTACTTCAGTCCTTCTTACAACATCTCCCACAGTGGCTATAGTTGAACACCTCCAGTAACAAAGAACTCACTATCTCCTAAAGTAGCCGACTTGTCTCGGACCAGCTTTTTGGAAATGTTTTTCCTTCCTTGGGAGCTAACATCTGGCTCCCTGCCAGTCCCCCTCCTTTGGTTGTTTCTACCCTAGAAACTCAGATCAAGTCTGACTCCAATTTAAGCATTGTCTGTCTCTTAGGCTGTGACTTATATAACATTGTTACAAACCTACTCACCAGCATGCTGAAGGAGTCCTCAGGATGTATCACAGATTGTCTTGAGCCCTCTTAAATGTGATGCTCGGGAATGAATGGGTGGCCTGTTGAATGCAGAGAGGAGTGAGCCTGCCACCTCTTTCTACGCCTATGCTTCTGTGAACATAGCTCAAAATATCAAAATGGTTGTTTGTAGTAGTCACATCACATTGTTGAATTGGGTGGAGCACACTGCCAACTAAAACCCACGGTGCTTATGCAATATTAAATACCATCACCATCCCACATCCCTGGTCAGCTGCCAGCTTCTCTGTCCCTGCAGGCTCTGTATCTTCATGCACTCTCCGAGATAATGTGACACAGATGCTTCCTCCTCCCTATGAGGACTCCACCTCCCTTTCCCTGTTTTCCTAATACTTTTTTCTTGTCTAACCTACCCACCTCACTCTTCAACTGGTTACAAGAGGGAAGGCAGTCTGCCTTTGGTGAACTTTAAACAACTGTAAATGAGGACTATTGTCACAGAAACTCATAAAGATCTATTGTAACAGAAGGAGCTGTTAGTGAAATTTCCACAAGTATTCAATTTGCTAATTTAAATCATCCCTCTAAGTTAATAATATTAGTAGATTCCAGGGTGTGGCTAGCTGAGCCATTATTAGCTCTAACAAAGGTCTCTGTTAGAACCAGCCAGGTCACTGGCTTTTTCTGCTACACCCAACACCATACAATACATAGACTAATTCCCAGGACACCATGTCACCAGAAAGAGTCCCTAACTCACCTGGTTCTTTATTTCAAAAACTGAAGTTACTTCCCTGCCCATCATCATGAATACAGGTACCCACTGGACTCATGTTCCACAGAACCACCCCCATCAACCCCTCACAAAGTCTTAGAACTAGGTATTGTCCAGTTATCAAGAATGATATTGGACAATGATACAAAGCCAGAACTTGGAGCTGGAACTATCAGTTGGAAAGGCACATGGAATATGATCCAATAGCAGCTGCTGAAGTTGCAATATAGCAACAAACCAAGGAAGGGGTCTACAGTGGTGGTCAATATCAGTGTAGAGAAAAGGCAACTTCTGAATGTCCACTGTGTATCACTTTACCTACCAGATCTTATTAGTCTTCATTTTTCAAATGGAGAAATGGACTCTGGGAAGCTGTATAACTTTCTTCATGTATTCTGGGACAAAAATAAGATTCAAACTTAAGCCTGTCTGATCTGAAAGCATATGTTGAGTCACTGTTTGCTTCACCTATATAAGGTGTCCTTCTAGGCCGTAAGAACCCAAAATGGCTGCATAGAGCAATAGGGATCACTCAGAAATTCAGTTAGCTTCAGGAAGTTCTCAGCAGCTGTCAGAACCCCACACTTTGAGAAAGGAGTTAGAGGAAATAGGCAAAAGAGGGCAGCATCCTGCTCTTCTGTGGGCGGGTACTAGGCAGGATTTCATTCACAGGAAGAAGAAAAGAACTCATTTCCATAATTTGAGTGTAGGGGGACCAAGACCTTAGAACCAAACAGACACCTTGCTGACAAAATCCAGAGTACAGATGAGAGCACAACTAGAAGTAGTTAAATGCAAAAGAGCAGAGCACTTGACTCAACCCCTAAAATCTTCCTATCACGTTTGCAAATGATATAATTATCAGCATATAAAACCCAAAAGAATCAATGCACACTACAAGTAATAGGTTAGTTAAGCAAAGTTGTCAAGTACTAGATCAATTTATAAAAATCAATAGTTTACACCAGGAGCAAGCCATAGGAAATACAATAGACAATCAGAGACCATTCACCATGGCAATAAAACTTTAAAGCACAATATCCAGGAATTAGCCCAAAACTTGCAAAAAAAAAAAAAAGGTATGAAGAATATTTTTAAACTATTTAAGGACATAAGACTGGATAAATGAAGACTGAAAGCATGAAGATGTAAAAATGCCCATTTCATCTCTAAATTCAATGTTTTGGTATAGCCAAAATTCTAGTAGGAACTAAAATTTTAAATAACTCAATAACCTTGTAAAAAGTATAAGGAAATATAATTTAAAATATTGGGGGATATAGTTCAGTTGATAAAGTGCTTGGCTTGCATGCACAAGGCCCTGGTTCAATCTCCAGCACCACCAAAAAAAAAATTAAAATGGTTATGTCAATTTGGAAAAGTAGAAATGCAGAAATAAAAACAAAATGGTATGGCTCCAGGGAAAAGAGGAGCAATGAGACAGGATGCAGAACTCAGAAGTAAACCCGTGGATAGACCAACCGCACCTTGATATATGAAAGGTGAAACCATAAGCCAATGAGAAAAAATATAGAGTATTTAGAGATCATGTTGAGGAAACTGGCTTAGTTAATGAAGAAAAGGTAAAGCCATATACATACAAAGAAAACTCCAGATAAACCTAAGACCTGCATATGAGAGATAGGAACTGTGGAAGACCAACTCTGTTAATGTGGGATACAAGTTCAGTTCAGAAAAATAAGATTCATAACTGGAGATGTACCTCAGTAGTAGACCACTTGCCCAGCACATGTGAGGCCCCAGGTTTGATATTCAGAACAGAAAAAAAAAAAATTGGAGGATTTAAATGTATCACAATAAGCCTTCTCTTCAATTAAAAAAAGCCATAGAAAAAAAGTTGAAAGAGCTGACAAATTGGGAAATGACATGGGCTATATACAAAAACAATTAGAGATTAGAATCTAAAATATATAAGAAACTTTGGAGAAGTCAATAAAAAGCAATCAGAAAATCTAAGATAAAAATAAGGAAAGGAGGTGGGGCTGGGGTTGTGGCTCAGTGATAAAGTGCTCGCCTAGCATGCATGAGGCACTGGGTTTCATCCTCAGCACCACATAAATGTAAAATAAAGATATTGTGTCCACCTAAAACTTAAAAATAAATATTTTTTTAAAAATAGAATAAGGAAAGGATAAGAGCAGGCAGCTCATGGCAGGGAAGGCTAGGATAGCGAGCAAGCTCAGAAGAGGTGCTCATACGCAAATACAGTGCAACCACTCTCTGGAACAGACTTTAAAACCAGCTCCCTGGGAGGAGGCGAGTACTCATTTGTAGTATTTGCTAATTTCCATGGCGCACATATTCTTACCATCACTGACTTCAAACCACCAGTGTCAGGTCACTGGACAAGAAGTTGGGAAGAAATGTGCTCATTCAGCTCTTGTGAGCTGCTCCTTCAACATACGGCTGCTTTACCCATGCACGTGGCAAAATGTCAGAAAGATAAGCCCACAGACTGCCAAGGATATGGGGAAATGGTAATCCTGTGCACTGCTGATAGGAATTTAAGCTGGCAACCACATTCTATACAGCAATCTGTCTGTGTTTAGTGAAAAAATAAAAATAAAAACAGTATGCTTTAGGACTCTGCAGGCACTCTCCTCAGTACACCTCAGAAAAACTTTTACAACTGTCCGAAGCACCTTCTTCACATGGCTTCCAGGCAGCCAATCTCTCATTCACCAGGTGACCTTACACAGTTGGTGGCTTTAAATACCATCTGTAGTTTTATAATTCCCAAGTTTATATTCCTATCTCTGAACTTTGGACATATAGCCAACTGCCTACTCAACATCTACTCTCTGGTATATATACTACACAGCTCAAATATAACATGTTCAAAATGGAAACTTTCCCCATGTGAGCAAATGGCAAATCTCTTCTGTGTGTGCTCACTAGTGTCATTCCTTCTGGATTCTCCAAATGAAAACCACTGATCTCATTCTTTTAAAAGTTCATGACATCATATTTATTGAGGAAATTCATCAATGCCATAGAAATCCTTACAGATCAATAGCAACTAGAGAATCCAGGAACCTCCTCCTACTGCTTCTACTTGGGCTTGTCTTCCTCTGACCCATCTCCTCTTTATTCTCAAGGTTACAATTAGGGACCTCTTGCTGAAGTACATCACAAACTGAAGAGAACTTAGCCAAATTGTGCAAGTCTTACTATCTGAATCAGTGCTACTCACTTCTGGTTGCACATTTTAATCATTTAGGTATCTTTTGCAAAATAAGCCCTAAAGACCTGATCAAATAGTCTGATTCACTGGTCTAATTTAGATTCATGCTATCTTATAAGTTAATTCTCTCTTCAGTTCTCCGCAGAAGATACTAACATGAAATTTTCAAACCTAGCTTATTACTGTGTGGAGCACTGCTCTCCAGGCCCTCCAAACATCACATAAGACAATCACTTTTAAAATTCTTCCTTATAAGCCTGGTCTGGTGGGACATACCTATAATCTCAGCTACTCAAGAAGCTGAGGAAAGAAAATCACAAGTTCATAGACCAGCCTGGGCAACTTAGCAAGACCCTGTTTTTAAATAAAAGTTCATAAAAGGGCTTGGAATGTAGCTCAGTGCTAGAGTGTTTGCCAAGCAGTGACACAAATGCTAAGTTTTGGCTGGGCATGGTGCTGTGCACTCCACAATCCCAGCCATTTGGGAGGCTGAGACAGGAGGATCACGGGTTCAAAGCCAGCCTCAGCAACAGTGAGGCGCTAGGCAACTCAGTGAGACCCTGTCTCTAAATAAACACAGAATAGGGCTGTGGGTGTGGCTCAGTGGTGAGTACCCCTGAGTTCAATCCCCAGTCCCACCCCCCCCAAAAAGAACTATTTTGCATATCAGCCACCCATATCGTTAGCTTCCAAGACAGCAGTGGCACACAAAAACAGCATTGTGCCAATTTCTGTGAGTATATGAATTTCAAAGACCACCACCCTCCACCGCCGTTGCCTCCCACCATTGAAACTAATTCTAACCAAGCCTCTAGATAGAACTATCATGGTATAGAAAAGTTAAAGCATGAAGGAATATCATTAAAAACACCATTAAGATGCAGTCAGTCAAATTCAAAATGTGGAAGCTTCCACAAGGCCAATAATCCATGCCTACAGACAAAGAAGTAGCCGAGAGAGTCTGATATAGATCAAAAGTGGGTTAAGAGCCCTATCTAGAGTGATATTGGCCAAAGTATATTGTTATATTGTTGTGTGCATGTACCAATAAGTAACAACAAATCCCATCATTATGTAC
This sequence comes from Marmota flaviventris, assembly GCF_047511675.1. NCBI lineage: Eukaryota > Metazoa > Chordata > Mammalia > Rodentia > Sciuridae > Marmota > Marmota flaviventris. The sequence continues at coordinate 22,197,293 of NC_092511.1, read as the reverse complement.
AATTCTAATGCACCAATAAAAAATGTGGAAGGAGCCAGACTCAGCGAGATCCTGTATCTAAATAAAATACCCAATAGGGCTGGGGATGTGGCCCAGTGGTCCAGTGCCCCTGAGTTCAATACCCAGTACCAAAAAAAAAAAAAAAATTGTGGAAGGAGAAGAATAGAGTCCTAATCACACTCTGCAATGCACAGATCTTGCTTGGTTCTGGATTCAAATAAACAAAAAATAATTTCTTGAGACAATTGGGAGAAATTTAACCCAGGCTGGATGATAAATGATTCCAAGAAATTTTTGTGCATTTTGTTAGATATGACAATGACATTGTAAGTTACATGAGAAATTCATATTGAAGAATATATAATAAAAAGCTTCATGTCTGGGATTTGCTTTAAAGTGTTCATTAGCAATAAGGGTGCAGTGGGAACAGATGGATGAAAAAGAATGATACAATAGTAATTATTGTTAAATTATTAAATATAAATAATTATTAAAAGTGAATGATGGCTATATTCTTCTTTCTTCTTTTATATTAATTTGAAATTTTTCCATACCAAAAAATGTTTATAAAGGAGTTCCAAGGGAGCAGAAATTTTAGTCCATTGCTGTCACTGCTAGATCCCAAGTAGCTAGAACAGTTATCAGGCACATAGCACAAATTCATGAAATGTGTTGACTAAATGGGCCAATAATTAAGATTTCAGTCTCAGTAAAGATAGACTACCACATCCAAGGCATTTAGAAATCACAGAGTTTGCCTGTGGATCACATGCATGCACACACTTGAAAATGCAAAGCATTCATGTATCACCAAAGCTCCATCGAATTGTCTTCTCAACAGCTGTTTACAAAACCAATCCAGTTTCATCCCAGTTCAGTATAAACCATCAATGACTTTAATGACATCTTGATTAGGGGTTAGGAGAATGTCACACCTACAGAAGAGTGCCATTGAGTTTGCACCTTGTCTACAATGGATCGAATGACTCACCTAACCAAAGAAAGCCATTGACAGACCAATTAGCTGTTCCTGAGTCATGAGAAAGTCTCCTTTGTGACAAATAACACTGATAATAAGATTGTTTCTGACATTCCTCATATAACCATATTCAAAACAGCAGGGAACAGTCAAGGTTAAAAGAAGCGAGAATTAGATTCATATGGAGTTCAGCACAAGAATAATAAATTATAGTCTATTCTTTTTAAGGTCAAAGATATATTGTGCAATATTTTTAACAGCATCAAGATCAACAGCCCTGTTGGGGACATATGTCAGTGGTAGAGTACTTGCCTAGCATGCATGAGGCCCTAAGTTCAATTTCCAGTACAGAAAAGAAAAAAGGAAGGAAAAAAAAAAACATAATCACAGTCCTAAGACTGGAAAGCATTTAGAAAGGCAAGCAGATTACATATGGCCCATTAAATCACCAGAAACACATTGAGTGCCTCTTCCTCCAAGGTCAGAGTGGAAGCTCTAAACAGGGGTAAGCTTTATTCTGGCTTTCTGCTAAAGGAGGGAAAATGTCATGGCTGCAATCATGGGCAGCCTAAACTGGAAGCCCAGGATCATCTCTCTCGATCTGTGCAACACTACAGCATCTCTGAACTCTCCCCTGAGCTTTGGTTTGCTCTTTTGCAAAATGAGATAAAGAATTCCTGCCTCCAAGTGCTATCCACCAAATACGTTGAGGGACACTCTATAAATATGACTCACAGAGATACTCGATAAATAGCTGTGGTGCTGAGACATGGCATGAGAACAGGACACCAACCATCTGCCAAAGAAACAGTGCCAGCTCTTAAGATTTCCAAAAAAGGGATCACATGGGGGTCAGGAAAGGCTTCAAGGAAGAGACACATTTTGAGCTAGGGAGGGAGGAAATGAGATCAAGTTATGTAAATAAGGAGCTAGCATTTATTGAGTGCTTCATATATGCTGTACATATATGGTTATAAATACTTCCATTCTTTCACACCTAAAAAAATAAATACGATTTAATTTTCATTTTTCCAGTTGGAGAAATCGAGGCATAGAGCAGTTAGGCAGCTTGCTCAAGAGCACATAGCAGCAGAACCAGGATGTGAACTCAAAGAGCCTAGATCCAAAGATTAAACTCTTAACCAGAATGCTTTTCAAGAGAAAAGACTTGGAGGAAGAAAAGCTCAGTGTGTGTTTAGATGATGATGGTAGGAGAGTCTATGTGTTAGTCCCCTCAGGCTGCTACACCTACACACCAGAGGTTTATTTGTCCTGGAGGTGGGGAGGCCCAAGATCAAGGTACCAGCAGATTCAGTGTCTGATGAGCATTCTCTTTCTGGTTCACAGACAGCCAACTTCTCATCATGACCTCATGTGGTAGAAGGGGGAGGGACCTTTCTAGGGTCTCTTTTAAAAAGGGCATAAAATCCCAAAGGCCCCATATCCAAAAATCCTTCACCTTGGGGACATAAACATTCAGTCCATAATCATCTAGCTAGAGCAGAGCCTACAGTAAGAAACTAGTAGAAGAGCTAAAGAGATAGATTCGTGTTAGACTGGCCTTGAATGTCACACATTAGCCTGAAAGACTGTCCCATAGGGTCAAGGAAAAGCCACCTTGAGTTTCTAAGGAAGAAAAGACTACAGAATCTGTTAGCACAGTTCAAAATGGAAACCCCTGCCCACCCTCAATGCCCCCCTACCTGTTACACCCTTTTAATAAAGAGAAACCTGAACATCACAAGCATATGAAAGAATTCAAGCATTCTGAAGTGAAAATTAGAAGCTGAAAGTAAAATTGCCTTGATCCTTAATCTCTATCAATTAAACTTAGATTTTTAAAAACAGCAAATCATTTTTACATGATTTCTCCATAAACAGCTTGTTTTTTTTTTTTTTAATATTTAATGTGTGCTCAATAGCAGCCTGCATTCAACATGAACTGGAGACAAGCGATACAGATGCCCTTGGGAGATAGAAATCTATCATTCCTGCCTTTCCCATAACACCCCATTAACCACCTTGCTGCATAACAATAACACCCACATATCGTCATCTTATCCACTTGGTTATATAATAATGTAATAAAATAATCTTTGGGAAATATGCCTATTGGATCAAAGCAGAGTCCCAGCAAAGAAGCAGCAGCTACCCCACTTGCTAGGGTCTTGTCCCATCCAGCAAGGCGCCAATAGGCTGCCTGCCCACTCTATGTACCCTTTCCACATGGCACAATGACTTTGATTTCTCCAGCTTCACTCAGTGCCCTAACCCAGACTTCTCAGCAGGGAGCTTCTCAAGTTCAGCTTGCAGAGTGAGACACCACACACCTGCTAGGGAGCTGCATTTCACCAATTTAGAGGCATCTTTGCTGGTAGCAATAGCTGAGCATTTTTGCAAGCAATATCCAGTGACTTTATGAAAATATGTGTAATGCAAAGACCACCAGCCATGCTCAAGAAAAGAAGGTGTGGTCTGTAAGGAAAGCTCCTCCTTCCATTTGTCAAGCACCTGCCAAGTAATCCTTAGTATCAGTGAATACCACTAGATGTGCCCCTGGCCCTTAGGGGCTTTATAACATAACATAGAACAAAATTAAAACTCACAAAGCCTTGGAAATAGGATAGAATCCAAGGCTTTGAAGTCAGATATACAGGCTTTGCCTAGAAATGAGGGGGCTCGCAGGATGTGCAACTCTGAATTTTAAAAAGACAACAGTGCCAAGGAAACCGGAACAAGTTATTTGATCTACAAACAAATCGAAACCAAGTTCTTAATTGTCTTTGAGAATGTGAACAAAATAAAATTAAAACCTCTCAAAGACTCAGTTTCCTTATGTATCATATGAGCATCATAGTAGTTCCCACTTTATCCCATGTTTCTTCCTAGAATTCAATGAACTATTCTTGTATTTTTAAAAAAAAGTCTTAGTACAGTATCCAACAATGAGTATTCTCTCCATATGTGTCAATACTGTGAATATAATTAAAGATTGAATTAGGTGTTTCAGGAACTAAAAATGGAGATCAGAGAAAACTGGACCATTAAGAAAAGATCCCATAAAAGCAAGGTTGACAAATAAAATCTCAATTGCCCAAACGAGTTCAAATTTTATACAAATAAGTGATATTTTATATCATATTTTTTAAAAATTATTTTTGTTTATCTGAGATCTAAATGTAACTGGTATTTTTATTTGCTTAAAATGGCAACCCCACACAGAAAGGGAGAACATAAATTCTTATTTGGAGAAGGAAAGGATAGGCAGAGGGATAAGCACAGGCTACCGCGGACTAAAGAGAGAAGTGAATGGGACAGTCTTGTTAAGTTTCAAAAGGGAACACCTGGAGATCCTGGCCAAAGAGTCTAGATTTGATGCATGGGAGAGTTAAAAGTAAGGTGTGGTAGGGGTCCTGTAATAAGGCAGAAATAAGAAAAAAAATAAGAAGAGACGCTTTCAAGGAAGAAAGAGTGAGACTTCATGAAGGAAAAGACTGGATCGATCCAAGATGCCGCTAATGTTTTAAACCCAGTCACAGTAAGACAGAAGATATATCTGTGTCTGCCATTGAAGTCAGAGGGGTTGCCTGAACTCAGGTGTTGGTAGTGGAAGTAGAGGAAAGAAAAACAGAAGGAGAGGATGCACAGATATATTATGAAAGAAGGTAATGTTTGTGGAGAAGTGTGACCAAAGCTGTGAATATAAATGTGTTCTGCCACTTTCAGAACTTTCTTAAGTAGTGTAGCTTCATTACTAGTGACCCAAGTAAGCAATTACATGTAAATCTAGAGAGGCCTCTGGAAGTGAGTTAACTAAAGGCTGGCAGGCAGGATGGGGTGGGGTGGGGACAGGACACTTAATGCTCTCCTTGCTCTTTCCCCCTCTTAGTGACAAGAGATAAAAGATTAAAGCAATGGGATTTTTTTTTTTTTACGTCCTCTCATTCCTCCCCACCCCCCAAGAGATCCCACAGAGTTCTCCTGCCTGAACTTCTCCAAAGAGTGTGATTGCAATGCAGGGGAGGGGGATCTGGAGAACTCAGGGAACTTTCACATGGGGTCTGTGTCACTATTTTTTATCTGGTTGCTTTCTTATGAATACACATAAAATTCTACTCTTGTGGCAAATGAAAAAGACATGGTCCCATTTGGTAACATTTTTTCCCCAGAAAGACATTGCTTCTCTTTATAAATGCTCCTTGACATGAGCCTTTTAGTTTGGTTCAAAGAAGGCAAATTGTGCTGAATATCTACTTAAAGATAAATGTGAACCACAAACCAAAGATCCCAAAAGAACCAAACCCAAAGGATCTGCTTAGAAAATCAATTCTAAGCCTTTATCTAGTTCTGATTACTCACACCATCATTCAGGCCCCCTGTCCTGTTTGCTCTTCAAAACTTCAGAGCCTTCCTACCTCTCATTTCTTCTTAACTACTACAAACTACACTAATTTCTCCCCTTTGCTAAGGGAAGATACATATGAAAACCCAATTGTACACTACTTTGTATTAATTGCTTACATGGAAGCATTTTGCCCTGCTTCTCAGTGTAATTGTAAACTCCGTGAGGGCAAAGAATGAAGAATGTATTCAATACCTCCTTGTTGTAGTAGACTTAAAATTGAATGCAAGATGATGCAAGATATTAAAAGGAGGAGAAAATGTGAGTGGGTGAAGGATATGTAGAAATTCTCTGCACTATCTGCTTAACTTGGTATAATCGTAAAAACAAAGTTTATTAATTTTAAAGACTAATTTAATATCTTTCTACAAAATCTGAGTTTCCTTCTTTTAACAGAAAATAGGGAAAAAAAAGAGAGAAAAAAATCAAAGGAAAAAAAGGCATTTAATACATGAGTTGGTGTACAAAACTTAGTTTCTTTCCTCTATACCAGCAACGGACAATAAGAATTTGAAATTTCATTTAAAAAAAAAGACTTATGTATAAATCTAATTGTTTTATTTGTTCTTTTTAGTTATACATGACAGTAGAATGTATTTTGTCATATACCTACATGGAGTATAACTTCCCATTTTGTGGTTGATGTGGAATTACACTGATTGCATATTTATATATGAACATAGGAAAGTTATGACTGATTCATTCTACTGTCTAACTTGTATATAAAGCTAACTATGTACAAGATCTACATGAGAAAAACTACAGTATTCTGATGAAAAAAAATCAAAGAAGGTCTAAATTAATATTCCATGTTCATGAATAGGAAGACTCAATATCATTAAGATGTCAGTTCTTTCCAACTTTATCTATAGATTCAATGCAATCCTACTCAAAATCCTAACAAATTGTTTTGCAGCTCTTGAGAAATTCTGAAGTGTATGTGGAGAACTAAAAGACCCAAATAGCCACCACAATATTGAAGAAGAACAAAGTCAGAGAATTGGCACTACCAGCATGAAGATTTATTTCAAAGCTATAATCAAGATAATGTGAAACTGGAAAAAGAATAGACAAACCAAAGGCAAGCTTAGAAATATACCTCCCCCAATATAGACAATGGATCATTGACAAATCAAACATGATAAAGGAGCAAAGACAATTCAATGGGAAAAAAGGACAGTTGTCTGTTTAATAAATGCAGAAGAAAATAATGGTTCTTTATCTCTGGCTGCCGGTATGAAGTCATTAAAGCCAAAACATAGGGGATCTTATGTTGCTTATTCTACCTCTTGCAGAATAGATATAGCTGAAAATAGTGTCATAGTTCATTGACCCTGTATGGGCCGTGCTTCTTAGTTCTCCAGTTCATATTGGAGAAACTATGAACAGGATATCTGTTGAGAGCCACAGCAGAAGGGGCCCCAGCAAACTTTCAGACTGCCAGCTGATGATTGGCTCACAGGGACCCCAGCAACTTCTAGCTGATTGGCTCCTGCGCGGTGATGCTCATTGGGCTGTTTCCCCGCCCTTTCAGACTACGAAGCTGCTCATTGGGGGACTTTTTGGCTCCACCCACATGACCCAGCCAATCGGCCTCAAGAGTAGGAGGAGTGGGGGAGGTTGAGAGGCTTGTGGGAATCCGGTGGTGGCAGTTGGGCTCTGAGGGTTTTTCCTGAGGAGCTGTTTTGTTTGGCATGTGTGATTCTAAAAATAAAGTTAGTTTCTTTTGACAAGTGGCTCCTAAATTGTGCCCAGCCAGACTGCGGCAGATATCCAAGAGTTCTGGGACAATATTAAAAGATCAAATATAAGACTCAGGTCTTGAGGAGGAGTGAGATACAGGCTAATGGCAAAGAAACTTATTCTGTAAAATAATAGTAGAAAATATTCCTAATCTTGGGAATGAGAACATGCAGATACTAGAGGAATGTAGACTTTCAAATAGACATGACGAGAAAAGAACTTCTTCCTGATATATTAAACTTAAAGTGCCAAAAATTCAGAACAAAGAGAAATTTTTAAAAGCTTCAAGGGAAAAGCATCAAGTCACCGATAAAGGTAAATCCATCAGAATAACTATAGATTTCTTAGCAGAATCTCCAAAGGCCAAGAGAGCATGAAATGATGTATTTCAAGCTCTGAGGGGAAATAGCTGCCAACCTATATCACTATACTCTACAAAGCTATCCTTCAAAGTTGAATAAGAAATAAAAACCTTCCAAGAAAAGGATAAACTAAAAGAACTCATGACCACTATGTCAGCACAGCAGAAGATACTTAAAAGATTCATACACACAGGGGCTGAGGTTGTGGCTCAGTGGTGGAGTGCACGCCTGGCATGCTTGAGGCACTGAGTTTGATCCTCAGCACCTCATAAATGTAAAATAAAGATATGTGTCCACTTAAAACTAAAAAATAAATATTTTTTTAAAAAGAATCGTACACACAGAAGAAGATAAAAATATCCAAGATAGCATGGGAAAAAATAAATCTCATTAGAATAGTAGATAAGTAAATGAGAATTAGGAACAAATCAAACATTAGAAATAAACAAAATGACAGGAAGTAGTACATACCTCTCTATAATAACATAGAATGTGAATGGTCATAATTCTCCAATTAAGACATAGACTGACAGATTAAATTTTCAAATAAGACCTAACTCTATGTTTTATGCAAGAAACACACCTTGCCAGCAAATATATTCATAAGCTGAAAATAAAATGATAAAAAATGATATTTTATGCAAGTGGAATCTGAAAACAAATAGGAATCACTATTCTCCTGTCCAACAAAACAGACTTGAAGCCAAAATTCATCAGAAAAGTCAAAGGTCATTACATATTGGTAAAGGGAAAAGTCCAATAAGAAGAAATAATGATTGCAAATATTTATGCCCCAAATGTTGGTGCATCCAATTTCATAAAACAAACACTAGTTAACCTAAAAGAACAGATAAGTCCCAATACAACAGTAGTGGGTAACTTTAATGCATGCCTCTTACTAGTGCATAAGTCATCCAGAAAAAACGAAATTGACCAAGATACTATAGACTTAAGCTATACTATAGATCAAATGGACTTAACACACATCTATAAAACATTTCATTGAACAGCTAAATATACCTGCTTTTCAGCTATGCATGGAATTTTGTCTGGAATAGATCATGAAATTAGGCCATAAAGCAAATCTTAGCAAATAAAAAAATGAAATAATTTTTGCATCTTATCAGATCATAATGAAATGAAATTAGAAATCAATAGCAAGTAAAACTACAAAACTTACTCAAACACACAGATTGAACAATATACTTTTGAATGATGAGTGGGTCATTGAAGAAATTGAGGGGGACTTAAAAATTCTTAGAATCAAACAAAAATTAGAAATACAATGTACCAACATCTGTGGGATACAGGAAAGGCAATTCTAAGAGTGATGTTTATAGATATAAAATGTCTACATTAAAAAAATCAGAGAAATCTCAAATAAATAAACTAATGATGTATCTCAAGGTCTTAGAGAAACAAGAAATAAAACAATCCTAAAACCAGTAGAAGAAAAGAAATTATAAAGATCAGAGCTGAAATTAGTGAAATAGAGACTAAAAGAAGCAATAAAATAGAGTTAATTCTTTGAAACATAAACAAGACTGATAAACCCTTAGACACACTAGAATTCTGATAGAATTCACAGCTGAATTCTATCAGATCTTTAAAGAAGAACTAATGCCAATGGTCCTCAAATTATTTCATGAAATAGAAAGTAATAGAACACTTCCAAACTCATGCTACAAAGTCAGCAGCACCCTGATACCAAAACCAGATAAAGACAATTCAAGGAGAGAAAACTACGGATCAATATTCTTGTTGAACATAGATGCAAAAAAATCCTTAATAAAATATTAGAAATTCTGAGCAAAAAAGAGCAATGCTAGAGACAACACAATAACCAACCTCAAACTATACTACATAGCCATCAAAACAAAACTAGCATGGTATGGTACTAGTATTAAAAGCCAGGTAGACCAAAGGAAAGGTATAGAAGACATACAGACAGACCCACACAACTATAGTCATCTGATTCTTCACAAAGGTGCCCAAACCATACCATGGAGAATTAAAAGCCTCTTTAACGAACAGTCCTGGGGAAACTGAATATCCATACATAGAGGAATAAAACTAGATCCCTATCTCTCATTCTGTATACCACTGAAAATGGATCAAAGACCTAACTATAAGACCTGAAACTTTGCAACTGCTAAAAGAAAGCATAAGGGAGACACTTTGACAAGTAGGCACCATACACAATTCCTGAATGGAATTCCTATAGCCCAGGAAATAACAGCGAGAATTCATAAATAGGATTTTCAAGATAAAACAAATAAAAAAAGCTTCTGCACAGCAATGAAAACAATTAACAGAGTGAAGAGATAGTCTATTGAATGGGAGAGAAATCATTGCTGGCTACAATTCTGAGAGAATTAATATCCAGAATACATAAAGAACTCAAAAACCTCAACACCCCCCCAAAAAAATCCATTTAATAATTGGGCAAATAAAATGAATAGATACTTCTCAAAGTACAAGTGGCCAAAAATTATATGAAAAATTTTTCAACGTCTTTAGCCATCAGGGAAACGCAAATCCATCTCTCCCCAGATAGAATGACAATCATCAAGAATATAAATAATAATAAATGCATGGAGTGGGGAAAAAAGGAATAGACACTGTTGGAAGGAATGTAAGTATGGTGGGCACTATGGAAATCAGTATTCAGATTCTTCAAAAAACTAAAAACGGAATGACCACAGGAAACAGCCAAACCATTCCTTGGTACTTACCTGAAAGATTTAACATCATCACACTACAGAGATATGAGCATACCCATGTTTATCGTGGCACAATTCACAATAGCCAAGTTAAGGAATCAGCTGAGGCACCCATCAACAGATAAAGAAAATGTAGTATATAATGGAGCCCTAAAAAGTGAACCAAGCTATGTCATCTGCAGGAAAATGAATGGAAGAGATTTAGAAAAATTAGTGCTATATGGTTTCTATATATGTGGAAGGTATGGCAGGAAAAACAAAGAAGATGTCAGGAATGTAGAAAGGAGACCATTAGTGAAGAGGAAGGAAATCAGGGGAATGGGGAAGGGAGTATAATGGGAGGTATTGGGAAATTAAATTCATCATATTATGTTTGATGTCACAATGAAACCCATTGTTCTATAAAATTAATATATACCAATAAAAAATGAATCTAGACACAGATCACATCTCTTTCACAAAAATTAACTCTAATTGGAAGATAGACATAAATGTAAAATTCAAAACCATAAAACTTCAGAAGATAACAGGAGAAAATGCAGGTGACCTTGAATTTGGTGACCTTTAGATACAACATCACAGGTACAATCATGAAAGAAAGAATTGGCAAGGTGGACCTCGTTGGAATTACAAACTTCTGCTCTATGAAAAACCCTGATATAACAATAAAGATGAACGAAAGATTGGAAAAAAAATTTGCAAAACATGTGTCTGGTAAAGAACTGCCTTCCAAAATTTACAAAGAACTCTTAAAATTCAACAATAAAATGGGCAAAATATCTGAACAGATACTTCACCAAAGAAGATATAAGGATAGTAAATAAGGTTATGAAAAGATGCTCATGTCATATATCATTAGGAAAATGCAAATTAAAACAAAAATGAGATACCACTGCACACCTTCTAAAATGTCTAATATTAGAAACACTAACAACAAGTGCTGATGAAGAGGATTGGGGTACAAAATTGTATAGTTGCTCTGGAACACAATTTGTCAGCTTTTTACATAGCTGAAGTACAGTCTTACCATATGACACCTCTATCACACTTCCAGGCATTTGCTCAAGTGATTTGAAAACTTATGACTTGTGTTCTCCCTCCCTCCCCGCTCCCCCATCACACACACACCTGCACATGAATAATTTCCAGAAGCTGGAAACAACCAGGATGTCCTTTAATAGGTGAATGGACAAACTGGTAAAATGGAATATTATACAGTGACAAAAAGTAATGTTATTGAGCCACAAGAAGACATGGAAGAAACTTAAATGCATATTGTTAAATGAGAAAAGCCAGTGTGAAAGGCTATGTATTATAAGATTCCAACTATATGGCATTCTGGAAAATCAAAACTATGGAGACAGTAATGAACAGTGGCTGCCAGGGGCTGGAGAAGAATGAGAAAGGATGAAGAGGTGGCACAAAAGAGACTTTTAAGACAAGGAAACTCTTCTGTATGACACTGTAATGGTGGGTACATGACATTATGCACTGGTCAAAAAAACATAGACTGTACAACACAAAAAAGCAAGTCCTAAATCAGACTGTGGACTTTAGTTAAAATTAATGTATCAAAAACAATTCGATTATAAAAAGGGGGAAAAAGTAGATTATGAAGTATCTTTAATACTTTGGTTTCATAGCAGTGAGCTGACATTTTTGTACCTCTGTAAGATATGTCTAAGTTGCCTGACAGTATACATAACCAGTTACTGAAACCCATATTAATTTGTCTAAAATAATACTATGCTTCATTCAGGTTATTGAGCTCTGCCTAAACGGAAATAAGTCTCATCAGAGGTCTGAATGGACAGGAGATTTATTATACAATGAGACTTACCCTGGTCATGCGACTGTCTTCTCAAATGTCACCTGGGAAAAACCTTTTCAGTAACTTATGGGTCTTCCTCAGCAAGTGTACAAATTGTTTAGCGTGGTGGTTGGGAGTATATGGAAATGAGTGTTTTCATAATGGGCTCCCTTTAGCTCCTCCACAGATTCCAATTGCAGAAAGCCAGGGTGGTGATGGCAGGCACTGGCTCGCCTCTCTTTGGTGGAATCCTCCTTTGAGTGCCCAGCCAGTGTTCCTATAGGCCACAAATGCATAATAATGGCATGACCTGTGGTGCTATGGATACCAGATTTAAAGGGCCAGAGACTATTAATTATGACCCTTAACTTTCCTCCTAGACTTCCAGCAGTAATGGCAGAGAAAGAAGAACCACTGATGGGGCCTTGCCCATCATTTCACGTGGAAGAAGCCCAGGAAGTTTTAAGAGACTCTTTCAAAGTCAGTGTCAAATTATTTAGGAGCTCAGTCCCCTTGAACTCTAACCAAGCCTCCTCTAATATTAACTCTCCTGAAGTGTCGTCTACCTTCTTCTGGGGAGCTAGGAAGAGACTGTTTTCAGAACTAGGTATTAAATTACATCTATAAGACATAAGCTTTGCTCATGTGGAATCCTGGGTGGTGAGAAGGTAGCACTCTATTTGAGGTAAAGAAGCCTTGTTGGTATCAGTGGTCACTGCTGTCAGAGGCTTAGCTTTGGAGGGCAGAAAAAGTCCCGTTTCTGTCCAAATTCCCTCATCACCTAGGATAGCCTTCAGGGGTTTCTTTCACTAATGAGGGGCGCAGGACCCCCAGTGTGTTTTGGAGCTGCACTTTCCCATCTGCTCTTAAGAGTAGAGCAGGGCGAGAGCTAGGGCTGTGGCTCAGAGGTAGAGCGCTTGCCTAGCACGTGTGAGGCACTGGGTTCAATCCTCAATTATTTAAAAATAAATAAATAAATGTATTTTTTTTTTAAGGAAAAAAAAAAGAATAGAGCAGAGCAAGAGAATTTGCTGGGTCTTTGGTAGGTTTCTCCTCTGCAAACAGATCAGCCATCACATCATGTTCAAAGCAAGAAATGCCCCCCAGTGGCAAGCCCAGAGCTTCGTGGGTTGTGGCAAGTCTTTGAAAAGACAAAGTCTACTATTCCACTGAAAACCACCTGCAGTGACAATTTTCTAGTCACCATACTACAGAGATAAATCCGACACACATGACACTGTGAGGACTCTAGCTCTTAATAAAGTGCAAGTCTTTTTAATCCAGCTGTTACTGAACCACATCTAAGAGGAAGCTGCTCCCCCTAAAAAAAGAAAAATTCCAGTTATCAGAATGATAAATCTATTTAAAAATAAAAAGTGTTTAGTTAGTGGCAGAGGAACATTTAATTGAGGAAATATCCCTCCCTCTTATAAATGTGAGGGAGGCCTTAGAGCTTCTCGAACTTTCTTTAACCAGAAAATGGTTGGCTAGGAGTTGGAGAGATCATGGTTTCTATTGAAATAACACTGCCAGGTTCAACAGAACAGAGAGCAAACATGCCAAGTGACTCCTCCCTTCCCTCTTTCAATCCAAATATGAATTCTCAGCCATTGTCTACCTAATAAAAATCCTTAGCCAAGAATTGCTTAATGCAATCATTCTAAAAAGAACATCTATCCCTTTGGTATCCAGAATTTTCTATTGCTTATCTTTTTTTTTCACAGCTATACAATAATCAACTATTTTTAATGAACAATCTAAGAGTTGGAAGATTTTGAAGTACATCCACAATTAGGCACTAAAGACTCTGGAATTTATTAGTACCTACTAAAATAGGTATTAATATCATTAGTCCTGCTCATTCAGGGTTTCTGAGTCAGCTGCACAAGGAAAACATGCTCCTTATACTACAGGTGTCAGCATGATCCAGTTCCTCAACTCCATGCAAATAGCACGTAACTTTCCATAACTGTCCCCAAAGGATTAGCCAAGATACCACAGTAGATTCAGTCGGGAAGTTAGAGAAGAGTTTAATAAAGGCACAAATTTTCAAGGGATGGATGAACTTTTAGAAGACTCCCAAGGGAAAGAGCAGTACTCTTAGGCAATATTAATAGCACGTTACTACCCCAGCCTAAAAGCAAGGAGAGAGCCAAGGTTGGAGCTCAGAAGAGAGCTCTGTGGAGAAGGCTGTCTTCCAGAGAGGGCACCAGCCAAGCCATGGTGATCAGCATGGAAAGATGGGGGAATCAATATTCCCCAAGCATTCATTCTTCTCCTTCCTCGGAGCTCCTTCCTGCCAACGTGCCTCCAAGGCAGGAGCCCTAGTGATGCATCCACAGATCTCTGCCTCCCAGGACTCAGTGAGAGGTGAGGACAGGTATGAAGAGCAAACCTGCAGGGCAAACAGGAGCTATCTGTCACCTGAAATTTCATATTTCCCCCCTTTTGGTCATAGAGTTATAACTGGGCTGGGCATCCTCAGAACTCAGGAAAAAAAATTTCTACCCTACAAGATTTGGCTCTGCTTTCTGATTTAAAGAGAACATTTTGAGCAGAAATTCTACTGGGTTTCACCACAATTTCTGATGATAAGACACTGTGCTGATCTTTTGAGCTATAGCGGCAGATCAGATAATAACTTGGGAGAATAGCACATAAAGATTCTTTGGTCTATTCTTGATAATAACTTGGGAGAATAGCACATAAAGATTCTTTGGTCTATTCTTGAGATTTTACTGACACCTGGCTGCCTGTAATTATTGGAACCAGTACAAATTTCACAGTCACTGACTTGTGTGTGCAAAAATGTAATTTTCTCTATTCTCCTATAATTGAGTGTAATTTCTGTCTTGAGCCTCCATTCTGCCTCAAAGTGGAGAAAATTTAATCTAGTCACTTTCAGATAAACTCATTCAAATTCATCAATTCAAATTTATAACTCAGTCACAATTAAGTTTAAAATCTGTCTTTCCCCCCCTCCTTCTTCCTGGAATTAAGTCGAAGCTCCTTAAGGCTTAACCAAGGGGGTCCCCTTCTTGGTCCTAATTTGTCCTGTTTGGCTCTGGGCATCACAGATGTCAGGTGTGCTCTTGAAAAGTGACCTGCGCATTTCATGGTACATGAAGGTTCCCATTACTTCTCTGCATTGAGAGTGCAACTATGTCCTCACCTGGTTCTCACTAATGCTCTCTGAGAAATTTTGTTTTACTTGGAATCCTTCAGGACACTGTGGGTGCCCTCCCATACCACTCTGATGGGAGGCTGCTGCCCAAGTCTCGCATCCTTTGGTACCAGACACCATTCCTACTCTGGCACATTAAGGTTACTTGAGGCAGGTGCCCCATGGCCTACTCACTCCCCAGCTTTAGACTTTACCAAGAAGAGAAGCACAAGCACATTCTTCTTCTCTCAGGATCCTTCAGAGGAGGCCTGTGGTCAGAGGTGGGGCACAGGGAGCCCCACCCTCAGATCACCCTGCAACCTCTCTCAAAACTCCTCCCTTAGCCTCAGGTCTTCTGTCAGCTCTCATCCCCTTTCAGATCTTTTCCATCTTACAGCTGAAGTCTGCCAGTGCAGAAGTCGAAGATTCATGGACTTTAACCAGGTGTAGCGGCACATGCCCATAATCCCATCAGCTAAGGCAGGAGGACTGCAAGTTCAAAGCTAGTCTCAGCAACTTAGCAAGGCTACACAACTTAGCAAGAACCTGTCTTAATATTAAAAAGTTAAAAAGGGCTGTGGCTCAGTGGCTAAGCCCCCTCGGTTCAATCCCTGGTATCAAAAAAAAAAAAAAAAAAAAAGGCTCATGGACTCTGCTTCTGTGTGTCACCAAGCCTCAGGTGCCTGAGAAACAATGAGGAAATCTGATGAGCATAAGGAAAGAGCAAAGCGCATCAGAAACTAACTGTATTTAGAGATCAGGTCCTTAAAGGGGTAATTAAGGTTAAATGAGGCCATCAGGGTGGGCTCTAATCCAATGTGACTAGTGTCCTTATGAGAGGAAGCACTGTAAGGTGACTCCACTCTTCCTTCCAATCCTGGCATGTACCGACGCACCCAGAAGGTGACCAGGGGAAGTTGCAGGGTGGCCTCTGTGAGCCAACATTGGACCTCTGGCTTCCAGCACTGTGAGGAAATACATTCCTGTTGATTAAACTGCCCAGTCTGTGGTCCTTTGTAATGGGAGCCCAAGCAAACTAATACAGATGGTGAAAACACTAGTCTCTTGACTTCACAAGAACAGCTCTTATCCTGGGACCCTCTAAAGCTTATCTCTCGCTCAGGGGCTCACACGAACACGTTTCCAACTCACCCATTTGTTCTCTTTTTTTTTTTGGCCTAAGAACTTATCATTGTATGGCAGCCAGTTCATTTCCATTTTGAGGTTCTTTGAAACATTAAACCCCTTGTGTAATGCCAGAGAGGCTGTAATTTACAGCTATCTATCTTGAAATGTGTCTGCTGTTTCCCATCATCATGACAAAGCTCAATCCACTCAAACCAAAGTTTCCCACACTATGTCTCTGCTTTAAAAAATAATGATTTTCTCAATACAAATTGATCAGGATATTTTACAAAATGTAAATTTAGCCTTATATATTTTACAAAATGTAAATATGACAATAAAGATAGAAATTACAAAGGAAAGTTACATGAAAACTATACCACAATATCATAAAAGTTAAAGGCAAAATAAAAACAAACAACAACAACAAAACTAAGAACACAAGTTACCAGCTAAGATATTAATATCCTGAAAATTAATAAGATAAAAATAAGCATATCAATTTTTTAAATGAACAAAGATATGTTACAGGTAATCCATTGTTTTAGCCAGCTTTTTCATTGCTGTAACCAAAAGACCTGAGAATAACAATTATAGAAGAAGAAAAGCTTAGTTGGGGGGCTCCTGGTTTCAGAGGTCTCAGTCCATAGATGGCTGGCTCCATTGCTTTCCATCTGAGGTAAGGCAGAACACCATGGCAGAAGAGTGTGGTTAAGGAAAGTGACTTAGAACATCAATAAACAAATATATGAAAAAATGTTCAACATCTCCAGCAATTAGAGAAATGAAATTCAAAACTAAAATTTCTTCTCACTCCAATAAGAATAGCAATTATCAAGAACACAAGCAACAATAAATGTTGGCGAGGATGTGAGGAAAAAGGTTCACTTACACATTGGTGGTAGGACTGCAAATTGGTGCAAGCACTCTGGAAAGCAGTATGGAGATTCCTAAGATAACTTGGAATGGAACCACCATTTGACCCAGCTATCCCACTCCTCAGAATATACCCAAAGGACTTAAAATCAGCATACTATAGTGACACAGCCACATCAATGTTTATAGCAGTTCAATTCACAATAGCTAAACTATGGAACCAAACTAGGTGTCCTTCAACAGATGAATGGATAAAGAAACTGTGGTATATATGCACAATGGAATATTCCTCAGCCTTAAAGATTAATGAAATTATGGCATTAGTAGGTAAATGGATGGAGCTGGAGAAGATCAAGCTAAGCAAAATAAGCCCATCTCAAAAAACCAAAAGCCAAATGTTTTCTTTGATATGTGAATGCTAATTCACAAAAAGGAAGGGGGGGCTAGGAAAGAATAGAGTTACTTTGGATTAGGTAGAGGAGAGTGAAAGTAGCAGAGCGGGGATGGGGTAGGAAAGCTAGTAGAATGAATCAGACATTATTACCCTTATGTACATATATGATTACACGACTGGTGTGATTCTACATCATGCACAACCCAGAAGAATGAGAAATTATACTCCATTTATGTATGATGTGTCAAAGTGCATTCTACTGTGTAACTAATTAGAACAAATAAAAATAAATAAGAAAGCAATTAAACCATCATATACTAAAAAATAAAATGTTTTACTTGAAAAAAAGATATACTTTTTAAATACTCAAACTCTCTAACAAACCAGGAACTGCAAACGAAAATGATATGCCATCTTTTCCTTCTTTCAAATCAGCAGAGACTCTTTAAAGGCTAATGCCCAGCGCTGGCAAGCTTGCAATAAAGTGGATTTTTACATCACTGCTGGGGATTAAGAAACTAGTATAATCTTTCTGGAAAGTTATGTATCTAAAGCCTTAAAAATGTTTATATTCAGGGCTCGGTACCTCCCCACTTCTTAGGTGTGGCTACACACAGCGACTTTCATAGAGTTCAGGGTGCCCAGGGAAGGCGGAGTAAACTCACAATGGGGTACTGCGGCACGCACACACCGCTACATCCAGGTGATCGATCAAGTTCAACATCGACAGTCATAAATCATGTTGACAGTTTGTGCTTTTGAACTGATGTGATGAAAATGATAGAGAGCCTCTGTGATCTTCCTTCCAAAATCCCACAACCCCTGTTTAGTCTAAGAAAAACACAAGACAACTCTCAACTGACGGATATTCTACAATGTATTTGACTGGGACTCTTCAAAACTATCAAGGTCATCAAAAGTTTGAGAAACTGTCACTGCCAACAGGAGCCTAAGGAGAGTGCCTGTTAAATGTAATGTGATATCTTGGCTCAGATCCTGAACAAAAGGAGGATACAGTTAAACACTGAGGAAGTCTGAACAAAGTATGGGCTTTAGTTAATAACAGCATATCAAGACTGATTTCCTTAATTGTAACAAAAGTACCATAGTATTGTAAAATGTTAATAATAAGAAAAACTGTGTAGAGCAGGAGAGGTACCCAGGAATTCTCTGCTTCATTTTTTCAGTCAATCTAGAACTATTCTGAAAAAGAAAATTTATGACTTTTTTTTACATTATTTAGCAAAACAAGTTCACATCCCAGAATTTGTCCTGAAAAAGAAAATTATGTGAGTAAATTTACCTACAAGAATATTTTAGTAATACCTACCTTCGATCTAACCTAAATGTTCAATAATGAGTCTAACCAAAGCATCTATCTTTCTTCAATCAGTAGAATGTTATAGTCATTAAGAATGGTATAAAGCATACTAGATGATATGAATGTAAATCTACAACATACTAAAAGAAAACCTAGGTAACAAATTGCATGTAGAACAAGATTCTGTATTGAATAAGAAATAGATAGAAAGGCTAGGTAAATACATACATACAGACATACATATGATAGATTTCTATTTTCCTTCAAGCTCATTTATGTTTTCTAAATTTTTACAAAGCATATATTTTTTCTCCATAGCAGTGGATACATACCATAAAATTTACCATTTTAACCATTTTAAAGTGTACAATTCAATGTCATTTAGTTTGGGTATGTATAACCATCACCATTATCTAGTTCCAGAACATTTCATAACTATAGAAGGAAACCTGTACCAATCAAGCTGTTTCTACCCTTCTCCAACCCCCAGTCCCTGTCAACAATTAATCTGCTTTCTATTTCTATGGTTTTGCCTGTTGCGGATACTTCATATAAATGAAATCATACAATATGTGACCTTTTATGTCTAACCTTTTTCACTTAGCATGATATCTTCAAGGTTCATCTATGTTGTAGTATATATCAGTATTTCATTCCTTCTACAGCTAAATTATATATATATATATATATATATATATATATATATATATATATATATATATAATTTTATTTATCCATTCATCAACTAATGAATACTTGGGTTACTTCCATCTTTATTTTGCATAGTGCTGCTGGGAACATTTATATACAAATTTTTTAACATATTACATCTATAATAAAAATATGCATCTCTAAAAAGATAGTAGCTAAATAAGTTATACTCCTTAAGTCCTCCAGTCTATATCAGTACTCAAAAGTTCCCTAAATTTGCTCACTCTTGTTAACAACCCAACCTTTCATTCACTACATATATGAAATTTCTATTTTCAAATAACCTAAAAATATGTTAAGTAATACTTTTATTAAGAAAAAGAAACATTTCATTCTGAGCAAGTCAGTTAATTTCCTGTGTTTATTTTCACATTTAAAAAAAAGATAGGGTTAGTATCCACCTCACAGAAATTGTGAGTTAGTAGAATCCTTGGTAATCATTTCAAAGTACATGTGATTCCCTTAATAAAGGTCTTACTGTTTAAAACAATGAAACAGAAACAAAAATTGAATGACTCATCTTTCCATCACAACACACAACTTGAATTAGATATGGTTTTGCAAGAATTTATACAATAATATTTGAGATTAGTTCATGTTTTACGTTTCCCTTTGGCTACTTTGGTGGGGAGGGAAGTGATGTTTTTAGCCTTACCCATTGTTACTGGAGTTGTACACAATATTTTGCTTCATGTCAGCAATGATGAAGACAGTAAAAAATTGCATTTAATGCTCATAATAACAGTAGGGTATTTTGAAGGTGATGATCAGTGCTAAAAGCACACTGGTTCAGTTTTATTTTAGATTACATTCGAGTTGGGCAAATTCTCTTAGGAGAAGGGTAAAGCTATTGATCAGAAGCCAATCATGTGAAAACACTACATGGCAACATAAAGGTATGAATTATTGATGCATCCAACTACACGAATTACTCTCAATATTAACTGTGTTGAGGGAAAAAGTTAACCAAAAAAAAAAAAAAAAAAAAGCTAAATGATTTCATCTATACATAATTCTAGACAGTGCTTAAATTGCATTTTATTTTAATTCAAAATTGGTGCCACATTGGAACCATCTTTTGTTGGTGAATCAGTTCAGAGCTATTTGGACTTTTAATGTCCCCTAAAAATGTTTTGAAAGCAAGGTCCCATTACAGCAAGGTTTAGAGGTGGGACTTTTAGGCAATGATTATATCTTAGGGGATATAATCATCAGTGGATTAATTCATTTGATGGATTAATAATTTAAATGGTGGGGCATGGCTGGAGGAAATAGTTTACTTACTAGGACATACCCTTGGACTACGACTTGTTCCTTGCTCTCCCTCCCCCTCCCCCTCCCCCCCTCCCTCTCCCTCTCCCTCTCCCTCTCCCCTTCTCCTTCCCAGCTTCCATAAACCAAGGAGCTCTACTCTGCCATTCCACGCCTTTCTCCCATGATGTTCTGCCCTATCTCAAGTCCAAAGCAGAGTCGGCCAACCATGGACTGAACCTCTGAAACCATGAGCCCCAAATAAACTTTTCCTCTCTGGGTTGTTCTTATCAGGTGTTTTGACCATAGTAACCAAAAGCTGACCAAAATGAGGTGGAACTTATTTAACATGCAGAAGGACAAGAACTAGCACCACTATAAACTAATGTTTACTGTATATAATTATGTTTGGGATGCCATGATTTGACCTATGATATGCCTAGATCTATTTTTGTTTCAGGGTTTGAATCCAGGGGTGCTTAACCACTGAGCAACACAGCCAGCACTTTTTATTTGAGACAGCGTCCCACTGAATTGCTTAGGGCATCACTAAATTGCTGAGGCTCACTTTGAACTTGTGATCCTCCTGCCTCAGCCTCCTGAGTTAGGATAACAGGTGTGTACCACCATGCCCAGTTAGATTTTTTTTTAAATGACCTTTGAAGGTGGAACATAATTTTCCTCTTCAGTGTGATTGTTTTTAGTGATTGGCTTCTAAAAGAATATGGATAAAGTAAAGGTGACTTTCTTTTAATTTTTTTTTTTCGTTGTTGCTAGACCTTTATTTTATTTATTTATATTTGGTGCTGAGAATTGAACCCAGTGCCTCACACATGCCAGGCAAGTGCACTACTGCTGAGTCCCAGCCCTAGCCCTGACTTCTGAGATTAGGACATAGAGACCTTCTCCTTGCTTTCTCTTGGACCATTGGCTTCAGGGAAGCCAATTACCATGTTGTAAGGACACTCAAGCAGCCTTGTGGAAAGGCCAATATACTCAGGAATTGAGGCTTTCCATCAACAGCTATGTGGATGAGCTCTCTTGGAACCAATAATCCAGCGCCAGGCAAGCCTTCAGATGTCTGTAACCCTGGATGGTATCTAGACTACAACCTCACAAAGACCCTTTGCCAAACCACCCAGCTGAGTTGCTCCCAAATTCCTAACCCACAAAAACTGTGAAATAATATGTGTTGTTTTAGCTGCAAAATTTTATGCTAATTTGTTATGCAACAATACACAACTAAGACATGGATCCTTATCCAAGACTAACAGCATCATAGCTAAGACTCTTTTAGGCATAAAGCAAAACATAAAATACTACATTTTAATTCGGGGTAAATGTACGATATACATAAAGTGCACAACTTAACTGTACAACTCAGGGAATTTTTACACCTCTATACCCTCATTTAACCACCATCCAATTAAGATATAAACAATTTCAAGTACCCTAAGAAATTCCTTCATGTCCATAACAGTCAATAGTTCTTCCTGGACATAACCACTCTTTTGAATTCTATATAGATTACTTTGTCTGTTCTTAAACTTCATATAAATGGAATACTTTTTTTTTAAAAGAGAGAGAGAGAGAATTTTTTAATATTTATTCTTTTTTAGTTATCGGCGGACACAACATCTCTGTTTGTATGTGGTGCTGAGGATTGAACCCGGGCCGCACTCATGCCAGGTGAGCGCGCTACTGCTTGAGCAACATCCCCAGACCCAAAATAGAGTACTTCAATATGCACTTTTTTCTTTTTTTGTACTGGGGATTGAACCCCTGAGCACTTTACCACTGAGTCACATCCCCAGCCCTTTTTCTTTTTTATTTTGAGACAGGAACTCACTAAGTTGTTTAGGGCCTCTCTAAGTTGCTGAGGCTGGCCTCCAACTTGCTACCCACTTCATCATGCCTCCCGAGTTACTTGGGATTACAGGCATACACCATGACACCCAGCTCAGCAGGTACTCTTATGTCTGGCTTCTTTCACTTATAATAATACTTTTAAAATTTATCCATGTTGTTATATGTTTCGGTAGTTTGTTTCTTTTGTTGCTGGGAAGTATTAGATTATATAATTATATAAAAATAATACTTTCTCTATTTATAGGTATTTAGATTGTTTGCAATTTCAGAATATTATGAATCAAATTACTATTACTATTCTTGTACCAGTCTCTGTCTTCATATGCATTTAACACTCTTGGGTAAATTCTTATAAGTGGAATTGATAGACCATAAGGAGAATGTTTAAATGTTTTCCAAAGTAATACCATTTTGCAAACACATCCCAAAAAAGCTTTTTTGTTTTCATTTGAAACTATCTCAGTTTTAAAGAGAAAAAAAAAAACAAAAGTTGGTCTTAATGAAAAATGAATGGCAATGTATAAACAGCTTCCTAAATTATTTGTAATAGTCAAGGAAAGCAGTCTAACATGAACAAAGCTATCTGACAGATGATCCTCCAGGCAAATACTTTGATTTTGATCATTGGTTTAGAAATAATTTTAGTCACTTAGATCAGAAGTTTTCACAAAGATAATTCAGGCCAGGGCCCAAATCCCAAGAGGAGAAGAATTTACATTAAGCATACTTCAGATGAGCTTTTCACTGTGTTCAATGCAAGACCCTAAGAAGAAAGAAGAGTCTCAGAACATAGCATCTCTGTCCACCAGCCAGCCGGGCGCTGTAACAAATGAAACAATATCTTGATGCCTGACACGGCTGGTCCCAGGCACTCACACAGTTTGTGTTTCCCCTGAGTTCTGCTTCAAATAAACAGATCCAAGAATTTTATCAATGATGCACTCTAGGGCATCACCCTTGATGAGCATCAGCAGGGCTCCACACGCAGCCCCAGTAGCCAGTCTCCAGCTTCCTTGAAGCACGGGAAGTGGCTTTAAGTCCTTTCTGTTTCTAGAACATCCTGACACACACAGGATTACTATTACTGGTTGTGCAGGGCTCAGTAAGTGAAAATGACTGTAAAACCAGAATAACAACTCCGATCTGTGCAACTCCAGGAGATGCTTGGAGATGCTCAGAGATGCTCAGAGATGCTCAATACCATATTTTTGCTACTCAAAATTGGTAATGACCTAGATGTTCAAAAATGGGAAATGGTTAATAAAAGCCTCCAGCAGGTACTAGCAATCATTGGGCTTAAGAACAGAGAAACTACTAAATGAGGCCTTGGAAAAATCCTGATGAAGCCATGCACGAAGCCCAGGGCCCCGCTGTACAGCATAGAATAGCCAACCAAACAGATTTAGAGGGCTCCAAGCCCAGCAGTAATTGTTTCCAGACAATTCAGGAAAGGACCTGAGTTTGGTTCTTGACAAACAATTAATTTTCTTATGACTTATTATTATAAGTGGCCCAGCTTCCAGGGGGAAAGGAATAAGGAGCACCTTTTTTTTTTTCTCATCTTTGTCTTCTTTTTTTTGAGTACCTAGCATGTGCCAGGCACTGGACCAAGCATTTACCAAACACTGATTGACTTAATACCCACAAGAGCTCAGTGAAGTAGATGCCATCGTCCTCCTCTTAAAGATGATCTCTGCCTCACAAAGTTAAATAGCTTTCAGAAGTTCCCTCAACTCAAAGGCAGAGTCAAGATCTAAACTCATGTCTCCCTATGCCAAGTCCATGCTCTAGATTTTGCTGACAACAAATAAGGTTTAAAAGTCACTTTTAAGTGGGCAGCTGCCACTGTTGTCCAAAGGCAAGATGCCATTGAGAAGAAAAACCTTTTCCCTTTGAGTTCTACTCCTAGAGACTAAATAACTCTCTGGTGCCCAGGTTTAGCTTGTTTTCCTATGAGAAAGGTTTAATAAAAAGGCTCTTCCCAGTAGTCCATAGTGACTGGCTTTGAGCTTCATCTGGTGGTGAGTTTTCCTGCTTTCCTCCTCCAAAGCAGGAAGGATAGCTCTCTTGCTATCTGACTAGATTTTCTAACATACAGGAAAGCAACTCTGTCTTCTTTATTCACTGTCTTATTATTTAGGAACATTGTCTGTCACTAGAGTCGTGGGGATTTGTAAGCCACACAGACAACAAAGTACAGCTTTGGGGTCCCTGTCTGTTCTGGGATCTTCTTGACTGCAGCAGGTTGGAGCACACTCGGCTGGTTTGCCCTTATTAAACCGTGAAGGTCACTTCTCTTCCAGCGTCTATAATTGGCGAGCCCTCACTTTCCTTCCACAAATGTGTCTCTTCCAGAGCCTTTTGCAATTAAAGCTTATTTCTCTAGGTTTCATATGGCAGGCGTCTGAACGGAATTAAAAGCATAAGCACGTGCAAAAATAATCCGCTTCCCAAGATAGTAAGTGCTGAGAAGTTCTATATTAGAACACACAGTGAGTGCTGACTGGCTAGGGCATGATTAACCTAATAGGCTTAAAGCTCCACTTGCATTTACATCTGTCAGGACACGAGCAAAACACAGGCCCATAATCCGGGAGACTGAGGTCCTTTAGAATTGTCCCGCTGCTCACTAAACAACAGAAGGTTCAAAACTTAGAAGGATAACAGGACGATAAGCACCACTCCCTCTTTTCGGTGCAACCAAGGAAGTAAAGAAAGCTGCCTCCAAGTTCAAGACTTCCTGCCATGAACTTCAAAGGAATCTGGTCTGGAATTGCCTGGAAGGACTAATTTTGGTCCTATCTTCAAGATGATTCTCTGAAAATTTGGAAGGCTGTGGGTGCAAGGCCAGCTGCAGTCATGGGATGTACACCTTCACACAGCGACATTGTGAACAACCTGACAAAAAGTGGTGTTCAGTTTTTGAAAAAGCCCACAGCTATTTTGCCAGGATGTCATGGGCGCAGTGGAAGAGGTTCCATCCCTTTGCTGGTTCAGTGTTCTACCTGCTATGACCCTTGGGGGGGCCTGCCCCAGGGACAGAGGCCAGCAGAGGAGCAGCTGAGTTCCAGGAAGTCCCAAACCACAGCTGAAGGTCTTGGTCAGCCCATGGGAGATATGGAAGGACTGATCTCAGAAACCAGAACCTCTCCAACCTGGCTGAACAAACCACAAAGCCACACTCCGTTCCAGACAAAAGGTACCCATGGGACACAAGGGGCAGCCTTTCCCAGGGAAGAGAGTATGGAAAGTACTACACAGGAGACCTCCAGGTGGGAAAGGAAGCCGACATGCTACTGCTCAAGCAAACAGGGCCATTGCAGCCAAACTATCCTCCCTACTCCTGAATCAGAAGGCAAAGTGGACTTTCCTGAACCCCTGGTCAAGGCCCACCAGCAGGCTTACACCTACCTGCACGCCAGCCTCTCCAAGTATGAAGCAATCCTGCACCTGGTCCAGCAGGCCAGCCAGACCCAGGGGCTGCTGCAGCCCATGCTCAGTTTCCTGCTGCTGTGCTTTGAGGAGGTGGGCCAGCTCCTTGGGGAGATCTCCAAGGATGGAGAAGTGCTCCTCCAGGAAGTTAGGGAGGATCTGGCATGGCCATTGAAGAAAGGAGAGCCCCAGGAGCAGCCAGATCTCTTGCAACAGCTGCTGCAGTACACGGTCAGCAAGCTACAGGTGCTCCACGGCATGGTGGCTGCCCTCACCGGGAGCTTCCTGGAGAGTTCCAGCAGCTATTTCCACTCCACGGCAAGCCACTTGGAAAATCAGCTGAGCACAAAGAGGAGTGTGGATGAACGCCTCCTAAGGGCTCTGAGGCAACTGGAGAGCCTGGCAAGTGGCCATGGAGACCCTGGGCTGCAGGATGTACCCTTGTGCTCCGAGGACAGTGGCATTGGTGCCGACAATGAGTCCGTGAAATCTATGGACAAGCTGGGTAAGCAGGCCAGCTGGAACTTTGTCCCGGAGGCTGTAGAGTTGAAGCCAGGGATCTCACCCCAGATGGAGGCCCGGCTATCAGGACGTGCCTGGCAGCAAAGTGCATTCTGGATGGGTTCGGACCGACCCCAGGACTGTCCAAGGCCTCCCATTGCAAAAGTGCATCCAACCTCACAGGGCAAAGTAAGGAGCCCAGGCCCCCACAGCACTGGCCCAGAAACTCTGACCTCCAGGCCTTCAGAGGCAAGCAAGAGTGCTTGGTGTGACTCCCTGGGGACTGGGATCCCTGTGGAAGTACAGCTTCCTAAAAGCTCCAGGTCTGGGGAGGTTCCACCCCTTAGTGAAAGTGAGAACAGCAGCCCAGACGAGGAGGAAGATGAAGTTAGCAACATGAGTCCAAGTGCAGGGCAGGAAAACGTGTCACCTTCAAGGCCACGATCTTCACCTGCAGACTGGGAAAGCCCGTTTCAGTCACACTCCAGGAAGCTTAGGAGCCCCCAGGCCCAGGAAATGATTCTGAAGATGAAGGAAGCCATCAGTGAAAGGATCAAGTTTGTCCCTGCACCTTTGGCGCACCAGGATTGGTCTGAGGAGGAGGAGGGGAGGATTGTGGTCCCACGGAGACCTAGCACGGTCAGTGGCAGCAGGAGGACCCCCGAGAGGCAGCAGAGGTCCCAGTCCGAGACGTGCCTTAAGAGCCATGTGGAGGACCCCACCCTCCAGGAGCTGCGAAGGGTCCAAAAAGACCTCAGTCAGAGACTGGAGGCATTTTATGCCCAGGGCGCCAAAAGGCAGGGACAGAGAAAGGAGCAGATTGTGCAGTCCAGAGGAGCAGCGATATGGCCCAACAGCAACTGCAGGGTGAGCCCCAGCAACACCATCAGCAAACTCAAGGCATCCCTTACCAAGAATTTCAGCATCTTGCCTAGTCAGGACAAGAGCATTTTGCAGAAATGCAGTCCCCACTCTGAGGGCGAACAGCCCTGGCAGAAGAGAGCCGAGCTGCTGCCAAATGCCATTCCACCTGGTGAGAAGGACGAGACTCCTAGGGCCAAGGACTGCTTCGTCAGGGGCTCTCCCACCAGAACATCAGTCAAGAAACTCATTGAAACTTTCAGTCCCACTGAGAGTGTGAAGACACTGGGGGACTCCAGGAACTCAGGGTCAAGCCCCTGCCTCAGGAAGTGGGGAGTCCCCATCATGCCTCCCAGACTTCCCATTTATAGGGGCCTTGCTCCTATGTATACTAAGCCCCAAATTTCTCCGACAGGAAGCAGAGAATGTCTCAAGGTGGACACAGGCTGGAGACCTGTAGCACCGATATTTCCCCCTCTGCCTACAGCAGAAGCATCCAGGAATGAGGATATCTACTGTGAAATAGAGGGGGACCCAGAGCACCTCCCTCCACCACCTCTGGAAGTCCTGATGGATAAATCATTCACTTCTCTGGAGAATCCAGAAAGCAGAAAGTCAACAGGCAGCTCCCCTGAAGAGTCCTCAGTACCAGGGCTGGGACGGGCTGGCCCTACCAGAAGAACGTGGGCTTCCCCAAAGCTGAGAGCTTCCATGAGCCCCATTGACTTGCTGCCCAGCAAGAGCACTGCCAGCCCCACCAGGCTGTGCAGCGCAGGGCCAGGAAGCAGCAAGAGTGGCAGCAATCTCAGGAAGCCTGTCCAGGATCCGAACCTCTCTTCTGCAGCCAGCCCCAACCCAGAGGCGGAGGGCAGGGCTCACAGTCAAGCCCAGGGAGAGAAGGCCACAAGCTTCTCCAAGCACCACCGGAAGGCAATTCCCTGGCACCACACCAGCCCCACATCTGGGCAAAGCAGGACTTCAGAACCGAGCCTGGCCAGACTCACACGTGGGCCGCACTCTCCTGAGGCCTCCAGGCAGAGCCGAGAGAGAAGCCCCCCAGTAGTCAGGAAGAGCTCTCCCACCAGGGCACACTGGGCACCCCAAGTAGACAGGAAGCAGCGGGGTCTACCATCATCTCCTGGACCTGCTCAGCCAAGCACTGTGCTCAGCTCCTCCAGTCCACCACTTAGCCCTGGAGCTCCCAGCCCAATAGCAAGCCTTGGGATCCTAAGCCCACCAAACACAAAGAAGCGAACTTCCCCGCCACCCCAGCACAAGCTGCCCAGCCTACCCCTGGGGAGCCCGCCTGCACAGCCCAAGGTCTCCAGTCCTGCCCAGCACACGGAAGCAAGCCCCCCTTCCTCTGTGCCCTCCCCATCCCCCCCAGGGTCCCCCTCTCAGGGATACAAAGAGACCAGAGACTCGGAAGGCAGTCAAGCCCCTACAGCCAAAGCATCCCGGAACACATGTTCCATATTCTGCCCTGCCTCCTCCTCTCTGTTTGAAGCTAAATCACCATCCTTGACAGCCCACCTGCAGACCTCCACATCACTGCCACCAGAACCCGGGGGCGCTCTTGGGACCCCAGCAGGATGCTGGAGAAGCAGTTTGGAGCCTCGACTGAAGGCAGATTCACAGAGGAGAATGGCTCTATGTGCCCTCAACCCTCTGCCTTTCGTCAAAAGGACAGCTCCTGCCTGCCACCCTGGTGTCTGGATTCAGCTGCCTGGCTCTAGCTCCACTAGCTCCTCTTGGGAACCCCAGCTTGACCAGAGCAGGTAAGGAGTGAGCTCGGTCACTGCCCTTCCCTGGAGAAAAAGCAGAGGCAGTGGGCCCAACAGATTGTCTGGGTCAATAGTTTTCAAATTTAGCTTCAAGAGTCAGATGGGAAAAAGAGGTGTGGGGGTCCGAGTTCAGTCTCCTCGCCACCATGAGTGACTGTGCTTTTTTTCTTTTTAGACTTTATACATTGTCCATTTTGTTTTTTATTATTTACTTATTCTAATTTGTTATACATGATGGCAGAATGCAATTCATTTCATATTACCCATATAAAACACAATTTCTCAAGTCACTGATTGTACAAAAAGTATTTTCAATCTATTCGTGTCTTCATACATGTACTTAGGGTAATGTCCATTTTATTAAATACTGGCTTTAGTACAACAAACTTACTTCTGATAGATGTTTCATTTTTGAAAAATGTAGCTGTATTCAGATTCTTACCTGACCCTGGCTTCTAGCTAACCATTCATTTTTACTGGTTCTGCACTTAATTATGGACACAAAATTAATTTTCTATAAAAGAACAAAGGAATTTCTTATGACTCAAGACTCAATATGTTTAAGAGGAATACTCTCAAAGAGTGGATATGACCACAACAGTCTGTGGACTGTGCTTTTATCTACTACATTACATATTTTTGATTCCTGAGAAAGATTTTAATTGAAAAGAGCCTCTGCTGTATTAAAATTTTTTAAAAAATAAAGAAGAGAAAATCTTAAAACAACCAAGTTAGCCTACACCTCACAGCCCTTATTTTACAGGTGGGGAAACTGTTTGTTTTTTTTTTTTTTTTTGGGGGGGGGGGGACTGTTTTTTTACAGATGAAATGACTTGCCATCATGGCCTGCAACTTTGTCTGGACCCAGCAGTTGGATTCTGGGAGGTTCTATAACTATCTGGTCCCAGGACCCCTTTAAACTCTGAAAAAATATTGAGAACCCCAAAGAGCCTTCATATATGTGGGTTATGTCTACCCATTTTTACTATATTAAAAGTTAAAACTGAGAAATTGATAAAATATTATTTTTAAAAAGAATAAACACATTCTCTGTTAACACAGATGATACATTCCCATGAAACACTTTTTTGTTCAACCACAAAAAAAAAAAATTTAATGAGAAGAATGGCAGCACTGTCTTCCATTTTTGCAAACCCTTTTGGTGTCTGGCTCAACAGGAAGACAACCAAATACTCAAAGATTTTAATTGAAAAGAGCCTCTGCTGTAGCCTCGGCTTCTGTAGCCAATCTGCAGTGATACATCATCGTGTGTGACATGTGTGACATCATGTGTGACAGCACCACACACCCAAGAGAATGGGTGAAAAGGGAAGGTAGCATCTTTGTGTGAAGATAAAGATAGGTTTAACCCACGAGTTCCCTTGAAAGTGTCTGGTGGGTCCCCAGGGATCCCCAGTGCACAACTCCAGAATGGCCTGTCCTAGAGGTATGGAATATAAATTTCTGGTTTCCCAGGCCCTTGATCACCTGACTCCACTTCTCCACCAACTTCAGAGCCTTGTAGATTAAGAACAAAATCCTACATAAGCACCAGAATCCAGGTGAAGGGCTGCTGTTCCTGTCCTTGGCAGACTGAGTTCTAAGTGTGCCTTTCTCAGCATGGAGAAGTGAGTTGCATGTCACTGGCCCAGCCTGCAGGCAGGCCTGGGCACACAGCTGCAAGGGGACATGAATCAGTATAGCTTTTGCATAAAAAAATCACAGAATATGTGGGGAAAATGTCAGTCTGAGGACTGTTAAAAAGGAACTCCCTCAGTGTATCTTAATATCAGATCAGACAAAGTTCAACCAACACCAGTCCTTGCTATCGCTGCATTGCCCACAATTGTGTAAATCAGCAGTTAATTTCTGCCTGAGTGACGCATGTTTCCAGCTTCACAGTCTGTCCAGCATAATGGTGATTTTTTTCAAAGTATTCGGCAGTCAATTTTAAATAAAGATATTATCTCAAGAAAGTTGCACATTATAACAGTTATATAAACTCCCCCAGCCACTTGAAAGAAATGAAATATTGATTATTTTTGCAAGAATCTTAATGTAACATTGCTCTTTTCTTAAATCTAAAATGAGCTTCCTACAGCAGAGTGGCTTTCATCTAAGAACCTCTATAAATGTTAATGCATTATTCCTCACACTAGCTCCTTGTTCAGTTATTAGATTTTTAAAACTGTGCCCTTCAGGGGAAGAGCTTGAGAGAACAGGGACAATAAAATGGCATTAATTAAAAACACTAACATTTTAAAACAGCAGGAGCTATAAAATTGTTGAAGAACATAAAATTGTTCAAGAAGAAAATAATGCCTTTCTCTCAGGTTTCTCCCCAGAACAGGGTGGCCTAAAAGTTGTTTTATGTCTTGAATCAATACTTGGTGTGTGCGTAGCCTGAAGAAGTAACCTGTTCAAGGTCACATGGAGAGTCACTTGGTATGACCACACCTCTAAGCCATTCCAAATTGTGCATATGAAAATATGCTCATTCCCCTATCTCATCCTGTCCCAAGGTATGAATTTGGTGTCTGTTAGCAGAAACAGGCCAGCCTTTGCCTCTCTGTTGAAGACAAGCTTATTTTCTGCCATTCTGCGTGTGAGAAAACAAGAGCAGGGACCAAGGCATGGTTTCCCAAGATTGAGCAACAAGTGGATGCCAAGAGCCAGAGACTGCTCAGAGCAGGCTCTTTCTCAAGCAGAGGCTTGCAGGGACCTGTCACGCCCACTGCGTCTGGCTGTCTGGGCAGGCTTACAGGATCAACTGGCCTGTACTTGGATTTGATTCTCTTCCTGTCACCTCATTCTATATCCTCTTGACCTTTGGGCCCCGGGGAACAGGAACAGTTCTCAGAGGTTTCAATGGCTGAGCTTTAATTGTTAGGCCTGAGCTGAATCTCCTAGTGAGATACCAGTCTCTAGGTCTCAGAATGATGGGGTACTGTGTGCACCTCAAGAAAGGTCCAGACTTTCTCCCCTAAATGCAATACTTTTCATCTTTTTCTGGCTTGAACTGATGAGACAGGAGCTCTCTGCAGCCCCCTCCCAGTCCCCTGTCTCAGGTGGCCCCATGGTTAGTGGGGCAGCAGTTGGGCAACCTGCCTTCCTATCGGTGCCAAGAAGAGGTAGAATCCCAGCCACTGGGTAACAACCAGGGAAATGAGTTTCCTGAACTGAATTTCATAGACACAGAACCTGGATGGGGCTAAAAAAGAGTTCTAGACCAAATTGTTTGTCAGGCTCCATGTCAGCCTCCAGAGTGGTATGGCCTGGACTTTCCTCTGTGCATGTGTTTCCTCTTCCTGCCAGACCCCCGGGGACAGGGGTAGGGGGTGGGGGGCAGCAAAGGCTCTTCAGGGATGAAGTGCACCCTGCTTATGCCTTCCCATTCCCCAAGCAGCCCCAGAGAAAAGAAGTAAGTAAGGTGGCAAAATCACGCCAGGCCCTGAACACCTGAAAAGACCGTGATGGAGCCAGATGCAGACTGCTTTAAGGCACACAGTGGGTTTCTCACTGCCTGAAACCAAGGATGCGGGTCCATCACATCCACGCCCTTCCTACTTCTTCTCTCTTGATCTTGTTCAGATCCAGTTGCAAACTTGTCCTCCACTGGTTTGGTGTCAGATGCAGAGCTGAGAACACTTCCTTATAAAGCTCACAGAAAAATCAAGAACATGCTATCAGTGGCAGAGAGAAGGGCCCTCGGGTCTGTAGGTGGGGACCAGAAGTCTTGTGCAGGTCTTGAAGTAACTAGTTGAGAGCTCTGACCTAGGCCCCACCTCTCTGAGCCTCAGGTGCCCACGAGTAGCATGATAAGGTGGTCCCTGGAGTTCTTTCCAGATGTGACTTCCTATTAATTTTACAAAGTAGCACCATAGACAGCTACCCATTTATTACACACGTATGTGCCATTTCTATGCTGAGAGTTTTACATCCAACATTGATACCCATGAGCGCCTGATGAGATTATTACAATTTCTCTCAGAGGGATTCATTAACCAGCTGCAGGACACATGGTCAGTAAGTGGAAAAGCCAGGACTTGAACCTAGGCAGCCACACTCCAACCTCCACCAGGACTCCTTGGGCCAGCCTACCTCAGATAGATAGCCAGTATGACTTTTGGAGCTGGTCCCTTCGACCTAGGCTTGCTCCATGCTTTGAGACATCCTCCATTCTGCTCTCCAGAAGTATGCACAGACTGGAGACCATGTGGGGTTCTTTTCCCATGCATAGCTCCCCTTGGCCACGTCACTCAGCAGCTGGGAAGCTCTGCTCTAGCCAAATGCTGGGCAAGGCGGGCCAAGGAGTTTCCATTTTATTCCATTCAGGAAAAGGGTGGCAGCTGCGCAAAGCAGGCTTTTTCTTTGCTGTTATTGTTGTTGTTTTTAATTCCACTAGCTGAGCCCAGGCCTTTATTAACAAGGAGTGCTCAAGACTCAAAAACAAAACAAAGGCACAGCTCCAGAGCCCCTGAGGGAGTTGCTGTGTTCCTAGCAGCAGGATCCTGGGCATCAGGGGAAGGAACAGGACTCAACATGTCAGCTGAGGCCCTGGGAGCTGCTTCCCCAATTCCAGACCAGGCAGGCAGGCCCACAAGCCCAACCGAGAGGTAGAGGCCTGGCATCAAGGGTGGGCCCGCTGGTGTGAGGATGGGAAGGGACAGAGCAGTGCCGGGGAGGGAGCCAGAAGGAACAGCGGAGGAATCTGATCTGCTCTTGTCCTTCTCTCCACAGCAGCAGTGAGGACAGCCCCAAGCTGAATGCAGCGACTTGGAGCAGCCCCTGTGCCCCAGAACCGCAGGGTGGCGGCAGCAGGTGTGCATCACCCCCAGAGCTCTGTGTGCTGGGCCATGGGCTGCAGCCAGAAGCCCGCACCAGCCACGTCCAGGACAAATCCCAGCCAGAGACCCAGTCCCAGCAGAAGGACATGGCCTGACTGTCACGCTGACAACAGTCACCCCAGAGACACAATGTGACAGCCATGCATCCACACTGCCCCACAGGTGGTGGGCAGACTCTCCAAATGAGGTATCTTGGAAAGGCTTTGAAGATGCTTTATACAATGGCCATTGTCAATCACAGATCCTGCTTTGCCTTGGGGGTTCAAAGATTAACCAAAACTTTAAACCCCACAATGACATTTTTTAACCCTTCAAGTGCTGGCCTTAATTTAGGGAGGAAATAGATTAATTACATGCTTAGCAGGCCAGGTGTTTTACCTGGTAACCTATGACAATGTTGAAATCATTTAATGCCCACAAGAGCAAACAAAATAAATAGCATTCTCCAGTTAAACAGATAAGAGAACCAAAGTGTGGGGAGGAGTTCCCCCAAGTGTCTTGCCAGGAAAAAAGCAACAGTTGGTACAGACATAGATGTCCCTAGAACCTATGCTTTTTCCCTTGAATTTTGTTGCCCTAATTTATTCCATCACCCCAGCTGCCTACAGCATTAGTAGTTGTATAATTGGTGGGAAAGATTTGGTTTTGGTTTTTGTTTTTTGTAAGGTTGAGTGCTGGCAAAGCATCGAAGTCTCCATTAAGAGCTTTGTTTAGAAGCTAATTGCCCCTGACATGAGAAGGCTGATGCATTAGAACACACAGCCCCACCCATCCTCCCTCCTGCCAGAGCTCAGCTTCAATGCTATCAATTCAAAGCTTCCAGCTCCCAGCCAGGGCCATGCTGTCCTTGGCCTCAATGTGTATCAAACATGCATGCGGCCCTACACAAGCTGGTGGGATGATTCTTGGACCAAGTGGACACAACCGAGCTTCCCACACAAGGCAGCCTAGTCTCCACATCCGGTGGGCGCTGGAGCTGACGAGATGGTGTGGGTCACCTCATGCCCATCTCCCCCTGAACCTTTTTGGCCAAATTTATTCCCAGGTCATCTGTAGACCTTCCACTAGAGCTGAAATTAAAGCAAAGAATGGTCCTTCATGCCAAAAACTACTTCTGCCAATGAGCTAGATATTTGCTGCAGATCTTGGAATGTTTCCACCGGAGGCTGTGGAGTGCTTTCTATTTAGAAAAGAATTTGCAGTAATTGGGTGATTCAATGCCGGCTCAGTGGGTTGTCAAAAGACAAGAATTCTCACCCACGGGTACAGCTAAGGGGCAATCTTCCAGTTCTGCTGCAAAGCTGATTTTAAAGTTTGGGAAAATTATAGACCTCAAATCCTTTCTTGTTGAAATAGATCGTGGGCTCAAGAACATGTTACAGTGGGTGCCAGGGACTCCAGCTTCCTCCCCCAGGGGTCAGGATCTCACCTGACTTGTCCATTTATTAATGAACAAGGTGATGGAGCTTATCTCTTCAAAGACACCTAAAGAACACTTGATTAAATACCAAAAGGGCCACACCCACCCGTCTATTGGAACTGTCTGTACACATTTTTTCACATCTGCTTGTGTGGCTACGCTTATCTCAGAGCAATGCTCAAACCACAGCTGGACCAGTGGAGCCACATCTCCGGTTGGGTAGACACCTGGGAACTGCCTGGGCTGCAGGCAATGGGTGGAGTGGGGTAAGAGCCTGCAAATGAAACCAGCTAAGGAAATTTGCCTCCTCTGGATCAGGGCACTGTCCTCAAATGATTGGGCAGTCAAAGGAGGTCAAAACAAAGGCGGGTCCTGGGCAAGCTGGGCCCCCTGCCGAGCAAGCAGGAGGCAGTGTGGGTGGCCCATGAGACCTCGCCCACAGGTAAGTGGCTTCCGAGAACACTGGTCAGAAAGTGTGCCCTGCCCTGTGCAAAGAGTTAGAACAGGATTCCTGGAGGTCTTAAGAAACAAGGCAGAAATCCAGCTGCAGGGACTGAACAGACACAGAGGATGAACAGGGGTACAGTGTAGGGTAAACCACAGGGACAATAAAAAGTGAAATTTCTGGAACTAGAATATGAAGTGGAGCCAGATCAGCCTAAGGGGAGGGGAGGGGAGGAGAGCCACCTGACCTCCAGGCCTCCTTCCTTAAAGGTCTGTGTGGTAGAAGTTCAGGCTGACTTGAGTGTCCCCCACCAAACTGGTAAGAGATGGAAGTGGACAGCCAGGAGCCAGGCATCATGTCAAATTATGGAGGGGTCAACATCAAAGAGCACTCCCTGCAGGGATCTAGAGTGAACTACCTGCCCTCCACACCTGTGCATGGCAGAAGGCTCCTGAGACCTGCTGTCACCCTCCCCCCTAGGCTGGTAAGCAGCAGCAAACACTCACCCCTGCCATGTTGCAGGTAGCAGACAAGGGGACAGCAGCTTCATTCCTGTTGTCAACCACGGAGCAGCCTGTGACACTTCCTTACCCCCCTGGAGGATTTCTTCATTTACTGAGAAACTTCATGTACCAGGACAGTGCTAGGTTCCTACCCTAGGTCCCTCTGTGTGATGTAATGAGAGGCTCCAGCCACTACCAGGTCCAGACAGCAGTGACAATGAGTTGGTGTTACCATTGTGTTGCTCAGTAGCACAAAGGCTATGGGCATTCCAAGGCAGCTGCTCCCAGGACAGACAGACAAGGTTGCCAAGGCCAAGGAGCTGGGGCTGGGGGAGAAAGTTCAAGGTAAAGCAGTGCTAAGCTGGCCCAGGAGCAGATGGGACAAAGATGTGGGGTTTGGGCCACCATGCTAACTTCACCTAGCTTGAGTTCCATGTGAAACAGAATTTGTACTAAAGAAATTAAGTCCACCACAGCAAAATAGTCTTGTGTCAACAGCTCAGTTTGGAGGTGAGGCCTTTCCACAAATCCAGGTCTATGGTTCTGCCTCTGAGAGCAAAGTGCTGGTGGTTGTGAGGGATGATCTCAATACCACAGCCTCTCAGCTGGGCCACTCTTCCCTACCTCTCTCTCTCTCCACCTTATCCTTGCTAGACCAATCCACTTCCTTCACTCAAGAGAAAAGGGAAGGCAGTTTTTCTTTGCTTATGCACCCAACCCAGCCAATGCACCCAACCCATCAAGGATTCATGAGTCTATACTTTTTCTTCATAGAGTTAGAAACTAAGAAGAAACACTGGGTATAAAGGAGGAACCTCCACAAACCAGTTTCCTTATTTGGGCCAACTCCTTTCTGGGGATTACAGCCTTCCTCCTTTATACATCTGGGGACCCCAGAGCTGTAAGGAGGGAGGTGCTTAGCACAGCCTTTATCTAACGCATTAGTAACTTAGCAAACAGATCTGCCCCAGGAGAAAAACACAATTTTCTGATTCCATCAAAAGGATTCATGGGGGTGGCGGGGAGGCAAATATAATATTCTGGCAGAACAGTAATAGTTTTTTTGCAAGTATAAATACAATCCTCAAGATGAAATATAACCTCTCTGCGGCTTGGGTCTGTGCCGTTGTTTACTATAAGCAGCATCTATTTTCTTTCCTCATGTCACATACCTATCCAGAACCTAAAATAATCCATGTAGATAGAAAATTCAGGGCAAACAGACCAAAGAGACTTTTCTTTCATTGTGAAGAGCTTATGTTTGACAAGACTTGCCTCATAAATTCTACAATGTGAATGAAAGGGATTTGGAGAAATATATTCTTTTTCTAAAATAAACCAGTGTTTTTGCATGTCTCAGGGGAGCCAGTATAGTGAATTGTAAGTGTTGACATGTTTGTCAATTGATCATCTGGTTGACTGCCTACAAGCTGCCAAGCACCCACTCTATCTTCCAAAGGAAATCTTTTGGAAGGTAATATATTTTTAAGTGGCCCCACATCAAAGATTCTGTTGAACTGCCATAAAGTAAATGTGTTCTGAACCTATATTAACAGAACATGTTATATTGCACTACCGTTTACTCCCTGTGCCTACCTAAAGTTTAAATAAAGTTCCATCAATCCATCCAGACGTTTTTATGAAATGTAATTAAAGATGCATTGCTCACGAAGAGGAGCAAACAGTTAATTCACTCAGTCCTCTAATTCAATTTTATGGAGGGCCCTGGACTCTGCCAGCTTGTTTACACTCATGAATTTCAGAAAGTCCCTTCGCCAATGGTCTGTGGGCCCCTCGTCAAGTGACTGTGGCCACCTACTGATCAGGCCACCTGGGTGCTGAATGCTGTCTGTCATTCTGGATACCCTTGATGTCCGACACAGGAGGCGGCAACTGGTTTTGGTTGAAATGACAAAAAATGACAGCATAAGCAGGGCCCAGTTAATGCTCTTAGACACACCTCAATGGGAAGAGACACCCAGACAGGAGTGTTAGAGGAGGAAGAGGAAGAGATGAGGGTGTGGTCAAGGCAAGGCTCACTCTTGGGAGCTACAGCTAATCACTGGGACAGGACACAGGGGGCCGAGTCCTGACACCTCCAAGACCCTGCTCTCTGTCCTGGCTTCTCGGGGGCCTGTCTCTTCATCTGTACAGCAGTGATAATAACACTTTCTCCTGCCACCTGCAAGACATGGAGCACACCAGTCTTTTCTAAAGCACCTTTTTGAGCCATTTTGAGAAACTGAGTTCAAAATCCCATTAGCCCCTTTTACTTTTGTTTTCTTCTTTTTCCCCCCATCTCTGCCCATAGCAAACAGATCTGCCCCAGGGGAAGAAAAAAAAAAAACAAAAACAATTTTCTGATTCCATCAAAAGGATTCCTGGGGGGGGGGGGGTTAGCTCCACCCATCTCTACCCTTTGAGATTCTGATTAAGAACTCAGCATCATTTCCCCCTCATTCCAGACCAGCACATTGGTCCTTAGAGAAAGTTAAGAACAGCTGCCAAACTCAGTGAGAACTGACTTCCTTCTTTGAAGGTTTTCATGTCTTTCAAAATGAAAAGACTTTAAAACATTTTGCTTGTAATCACAAGTCCATGTGTCAAATATCCCAAATGGGGGGAAAAAAAAAACAACAAATTAAGCTTCTGAATCTCGTTCATCCCCACATGAAGTCTCAGAATCATCTGTCAGTCAGATAGATGGTTGGCAATTACTTTGGTTTCTGAACAGGTCTGCTAGAGAGTGCTGGGAAAAGGCTAGAGTTAATAATAATGACACCTTTTTCTTTGTATGTAACACTCATTTTCAAAATAAAATTATTGACACTGTTTCCATAATTTTTTTTGAAAAAAAATCCTTTGAGATTATGAACAAAGTATTTTTCAATACCTTTGACAAGAACAAAAAAAAAAAAAAGTGAGGCAGACAGCTCATGCCATATTTCGCTCCAAAGACGTGTCACCAGGTGCAGAACAGGCCTCTCTGCCCTGGGTCAGCCAGTATCACCACACACGATGCAAGCAGCATCTACATGACTCTAGGAGGCAGAGGACAGCTCTGGAAAAAAATTATCAAAACCTTCCTGGTCAAGAGGGCGGGGGAGGGTCTCCATTTTTTCCCAATGTTTACATGTTGGAAATTGTCCAGTTATAATTTCAGCTATCCATCTTAAACTAGCTTGGATGGAAAAGTGAAATTTCTAAGAGAATTGTAAACAAAAGTCCCCTCTACAAATCCCAACCACTCCACCCCACCCCAATCCACACATACCAAATTGCTCCTAGCATTAAGAAAAAAATGAAAAAAAAAAAAAAAACCTTTTTCAAAAAACTGCTCCTCATTGCCATGAACCCACATAGTGGCTACCAGGTGACAATCCTCTGGCAAGAGCAGCTGCAGACCCCTTCTGGAGACAGCACCGACTTTATTGCCAGTGCCCCAAAGCCGTGAAAGCCAGCGGATGAGATAGAAAGGAAATATAGACCCTGGGAAACAAATTGCCTTCGTGAAAATTATTTATCTACCTTTTTTTTTTTTTTTCTCCTTTAGAAGGAGACAGGATTGGCTGTGTTTACAAAACCTGGTGACTTTTGAAAGCTATTGTTTAGTTAATGGCTTCTGACACCAGCCCCAGAGGTGCTGGTTCACTCTCTGGATGTAAAATTTCTCAAGGAGAACCCAAGGTGATGCTAATAGCAGCTGTCAACCCACGGAGAGGTAATTATAAAAGCCGTGATTAAAACAAAACAAACCCTTCAAATGCTGTAGCCTTCTTCACTAAAACACCAGCTGATAGAATACTGGAAACCAGTCCACCCCTTGAATAAGCCCCAGGAATGAAGACCTAGCACAGTCCCTGACTCAGAAACACCCACCCAGAGAGCCCTGGTGTGGTGTGCTGGTAACGCCACCCCATTCTGCAGGAGCCCAGCTGGGATCAGGCAATTAGGGCTCCTCCTGCAACCTCCTTCATCTTAGGACCCACCATGAGAGTGGTCCATCCTTTGCAGATTCCCAGGCCCTTCCCCCCAGGGACAGACCTATAGTGAGGCTAAGAATCTGAGTTTTTAACAAGCACCACCCTTGTCTTCTCCTTTCCCCTCCCCCAAGAAAGTCTTTACATAAACAATGTTTGGAAAAATCTGGCTGAGGGTGGCCAACTCCCAGGTGTGAGCTAGCCTGGGAACCTAACAGCCCCAGTATTAAGACTGTGGCAGGGGTCCTGAACCCTGAGAGTGTGTCGGCATGTCTGAGATTCTGGTCCAGCACATCTGGAGCACAGCCCAGGGCTCTGCACTTTACCAAGTACTACAGACAATGCTGTGGCAGGCCATTGTCACCCTGTGTTTACCCTGTCCATGCCAACAGCCTCCTGCCAAGGCACACCTGAAGCTTCTCTTTTGCCCACTATAAGTCTTTAGCCCTCCCCTGCCTGCCTCTGAGTGTCTAGTAATCATGGATAACTCCCTTGCTATAGCAAATTCTGTGCTTTTAGCTTCTGGTTGGCCCTCATTTCTTTGCACAAATCCTATCCCCAGCAGTGCCATGGTTGGATAGCCAAACGCCATAGCATGTTCTTAGGATCAGAGATGACTAAGCAAACCCTCTCTGCCTGGAAGTTATGGGAGTAAAACTCTGGAATTACCTAACTGCAGGAGTCCAGGGGATTTTAGTTGGTCTTCTCTAAGGGCTCTGACCGACCCAGGGGGAGGTGAATCTCTTGGAGCCATGGAGCATACTACAAGAGATGAGCACAGATAAATTTTTAGCTGCTTCTTAGGGCCTGACTCCTAAGGTGGGGTCCCTGCCAGACCTGCAGCTTTGCAGCATTGACATCAGCTGGGAGCTTGTGGGAAATGCAGACTCTTAAGTGCCACCCAAACCTGGTGAATCAGAGTTGGCCCTCTAACAAGATTCCCAGGTAGCCCCTGTGCCCTGGCCAAGGAGCTCACTAGACCTCTCTGGAGCCCAGTGTCCTCATCAGGAAATGAGAGAAATGATCTCTTCCTTCAAGGATGGAAGAAGAAGGACAGACCCCAAACACCACAGTCATTCAATGGGAGGCTGGTTCTTCCTCCACCTGCCCTTTAGGGGCCTCCATCTTCCTACCTCCGCCAAGAACAACACAAGCCATGCTCTTTACCCTCCCCATCCCCCTTTTCTCTCCTAGTGGTGGCACTGAGTTATAAAGGAAATGCTTTGGGCCAGAAAGCACTCTGCTGTCCTCTAAATCCTTCTGCCTGCAGCTGCAAGAGTCTAGAGGAGTGGAGGCAGGGAGCAGCCTGGTGGGAAGAAGGGCATCCAGGCTTCCTTCTTAGTGGGAGTGTTACTGAATGGGGGGGACTAAATAAACCCACTAGCTTCACTTGCTCTTAGTTGACTTAAAAATCACACAGCTGGGCACGACATTATAAGACTCCCAGTAGCTTTGCTTCAAGGTCACACCTCTGACCAGTGGGTTATGATGATAATGGTTGCCTGGGATAGTTTCCTGGGGTCTGAAGTTTGCTTTTGCTACAAACATTGACCCTTCTTTGTGCCTGCAGAAGTTTGCCGGGTGGCGGGAAGGGGATGAG
The DNA here is from genome assembly GCF_047511675.1 of Marmota flaviventris. Lineage (NCBI taxonomy): Eukaryota > Metazoa > Chordata > Mammalia > Rodentia > Sciuridae > Marmota > Marmota flaviventris. The sequence goes on along the minus strand of NC_092511.1, from coordinate 22,155,191 downwards.
AAGACTTGACATATCTGTCTCCCCATTGCGTCTGTCTCCTTTGCTGCCTTAAGCTTTGTGTCAGACTCTACTCAGCTCACGTAGACACATGGATCGTCTGAGAAATGTTTTGCCCCAAACTATAACATAGGGTTAATTTAACCCCCACTCGCTTGTCCTCACTTCTCCCCGTTTACGGCTCAAGACATCTTTACCAGCCACCATGACCAGAAACACCAGACCAGGATCAGCGTGAAAAGAGGCGGCACCCAAGTTCCAGGATCTCTACATCTTCACAGAAAAGACATGTTTCTTCTTCCCCTTTATTAGCCTGTTTCTCACTCATGATTCTCATCCCATTTCTACAGGCCCTCAATCTCCTGGAGTCAAGAAGTTGATGTGCAAGCAGGGGCTCCCACCTCATTCTTTGACCACTAAATAAAGCTTTTCTTAATTCCCAACACTCACGGCATCTCTCAGACATGGGTTTAGCTGTGGGATGATCTTCCAAACTGAGTTTGGTAACAGAGTGAGAGTGGAAATGGCATCAGCAGCCATGAGAGCCTGTCAAGCAAGGACAAAAGGTTGGGCAACCAGGGAAATGACAAACCCCAAAACGTGAGATTGGCCCTAACTTCCTAGTGGAGAGGGCAGAACAGGCCTGGTCTTCTAGACCAGCCCCCACAGGCTAACAGTGAGTCTCAGGAGTCTCCAGCAGATTGTCTCTTCTTCCAAAATCAAGGTCAGCAGAGCTCCCACAAGCCCCTGATCCCTCTGCTCCTAAAGCAGTGACCCCCAAAACATCACTACCAATGTTTATCAAGGGCTTCCTGTGCCCATGAGCTTGTCACAAGAATTGTCTCATTAATCTGCACAGCTGCTGGGTTAAGGAAGGTATTGTCATTAAGCCACCACCACTACCCAGCCACACACACACACATACACACACACACTCACACATCATGCTCTAGGTTGAAAAGGAAAGTGAAAATCAGACAGCTTGACAAAGGGTCCAAAGCCACACATCAGCAAGCCACCGAGCCTGGACTTAATTAAGCCCAGGCCTCTCTGACTCCAGTTCCTAGCCTTAGACTGTTCTCAACCCCAGGATATTCCAGGAATGTGAGGTGAGGTGAGCTGGTGGGCCTGGGGACCACAGGGCCAGGCCAGGGCCATTGTGATTTCTGAGTATGGCCACAGATTAGAATCATCTGAGGAGAAGAAAGAACAAAAGGAGAAGGGGAAGGGAAGGGAGGGAAGGGAGGGAGGGAGGGAGGGAGGGAGGGAGGGAGGGAGGGAGGAAGGAAGGAAGGAAGGAAGGAAGGAAGGAAGGAAGGAAGGAAGGAAGGAAGGAAGGAAGGAAGGATCTACCTGGCCCCAACACAGACCAACTGAGTCGAAGGCCCTAGGGAGGGATGGGATGTGGTTCAGTGGTAGAGCATTCACCTAGCAGGCACAAGGCCCTGAGTTCCACCCCAGGACAAAAACAAACAAACAAAAACCCCTGGGGAGCCCAGACAAGGTACTCTATCTTGTGAGGTGGTTCTCAAGCACAGCTCCAGAGGAGACACTTTAACTGCCCCTTAACTACCCCAGAAGGGAGGAGCTGAACAAGAGAAAACAAGAGGCACAGCCTGAAGGCAAGGGCCAAATTTTATAAAATCTCAAAACTTTCATTTGAAGGGGAGGAAGAAAAGGAGAGAGAGAGGTGGGGAGATTTGCCATAGCCAGAGGCTGTGTTCCCACCCCAGGAGCATCTTACCCAAGTAGAATTTCTGGCCCAAACATAGCCAATAGAGAATGGAACGGTCCAACCTACCTTGGCACACAGGACAATCTTCATTCCCCATGACTGGCCTTCCCCTTGGGTCTTGCAGGTATTGCCCACAGGTGGTTATTGCCCACAGGCTACTAATGTGCTGTCCTCTCTTTTCTTTTATTAGCACTGATGCGGGAAAATCTCTTGAGACTGAAATTTCCCAAGCCACAACAGAACCAACCAGCCCTTGCCTAAAAGCCTTGTGCCAGGGGTGTGACCAGCAGATTAAACCTGAAGTTACGTAGGGAAACAGACTAGCGCAAAGATTTATTCTTTCTTTTCTACTGTTTTTAATACCTCCAAACCTGAAGGTGGTTATAAAACCCAGAGATAGGGAGTTTTGTATCTGAGACAGGAAAATGTGGTTGAGCTGAATTTCTGCCTTCAAAATCGCTTCCAGACTCTCTGTCCCTGCGTTCTTATAGTCTTAAAAATTCCTGAAATATTATGATCTATTCTCAGATCTTGACAAGCAGAAAACTCAGGTCTCCCAACCCAACCAAAAAAAGCTTGCTCAGACAACAAGCAAACACAATCATTTATATTGTTTAAGACTAAAAACATTTAAAATCAGTCTCTTGGGCACCTTTGGCTGGTTCCCTGTCCAATAGGCCTTGAACCTAACTTAGCCAGAATTGATCAAGAGGAAGGTGGTTATCAGGGAAGCCCCTGCTGGGTTACTATCGAAGGAGAAGTAGTTCACACTGAGACTGGAATTATTCAAAGTCACGCTTTAGCAGTCTATTGAAAGCCAGAATCCAGGGTGACTTGCAAATGTCCAACTTCACCCCAGGGTATAAGGAGGGACCCTCTGAATTCTGCCCGGCAATAAGGCCTCTCAGGGTCACACACCCCAGGAAGGAGTTAGAAAGGTGGTATGGAATAGCTGGGCATCATGGCGCCCACTGTAATCCCAGTGACTCGGGAGGCTGAGGCAGGAGGATTGCAAGTTCAAGACCAACCTCAGCAATTTAGCAAAGCCTTGTCTCAAAATAAAAAAATAAAAAGTATGGGGATGTAGCTCAGTAGTAAAGGACCCTTAGGTTCCATCCCCAGTACCAAAAAAAGAGAGAGAGAGAAGAAGAAGAAGAAGAAAGGTGGTATGGAACTGATGTCATACCTGGGGGCAGGTGACAGTGGACAGGAGTTCCTCTGGTGGGGCTCAACAGAAAACTTGCTGAGCTGTCACCCCTTCAGCTTTCACCTTACCAGTGTGTCCCACCCTTGTGTTTGAATGACCTGAGCTCTACTTCTTTCTGGTCACACGTTGTTAACCTGCCACTGGCCCCGCCAAGTCAGAGCCACCCCTTCTGTGTCCAGAGCCTGAGTCCACAACAGACTATCCCCTCCCCCTGCTAGGATCTCAGTGACTGACACCTCTCTCTGCTTCCTCACGTCCTGGCCCATGCTGTGCCCTGCATACCTCTCCACCATTGTGATTCAGCCCAACTGCAGTCATCGGCCCAGTTTCAGAGACACTATGTCCCTGGGTTCTTATAGCACAATACAAAGCACTCCAAGCTCTACCAAGCGTTGCTACTTGCAAAGTTTCAAGACTGAAGTACCTTGCAGCTATGGTCCTTAACAGAGCAAGCCATGCTGCCAATGTCTATAGAAAGCTTTCTTGACACAAATGTCACATTCCCCTTGCCTTTTGACAAGATAAGCAGATCCTACCAGAAGGTTCCCATAGGATCAATAGATGCTGTGCTGAAGATTTTGCCAGAGAGAAGTGCAAGGTTCCTAGAGATTCTTGTTACATTTACCTCTAATTTGACCAATAACAAATGGACCAGATTAAACTGAAAAATTGTGGGGCTCTGGGTCTTAAGAGGTCTTCATGTCTGGTTGCTCACAGAGGTTCCACCCATGAATGACCTACAGCATGTAGGCCTGTGCTACTGTGTTAGCTGGCTTTTCATCACTGATCAAATACCTGACAAGAATAGCTTAGAGGAGGAAATGTTTACTTTGGCTCAGTTTCAAGAGATTCAGTCTGTGGTTGGTGGAACTCATCACTCTGGGCCCAAGATGAAGCAGAACGTCATGTCAGAGGGTTTAGAGAAGCTCATGACAGGTGGAAGCAGAAAGAAAGAGGGAGGTATGTCCACAGTGACCCCCCTCTTCCAGCCATACCCCACCTGCCCACACTTACCACCCAGCACAACAGTCCTTTCAAATTATTAATCCATCAAATGGATTAATTCATCAAATGGATCAATCCCCTGATTAGTTTACAGCTTTCACAATCTTATTATGAGTTTTCAGGGGACACCGCACCGCATACCCACACCATAATAGCTACCCTTTTTTTTTTCCCTCGTTCTTTGTCTCAATTTCATCTGCAACAAATTTCGCTGTTTTCGTGTTTCATTTTGTTTGTTTCATAAACCCACCTATTGCAAAATTCTCTGAGGTTACAAAATGCAAGATAAGAAAACCTTAGAAAAATAACAAATTCTTTTATTTCTACTTCAAAATATACTGTGTACATCTGGGACTCTAAGGGGAAAGTAGACCAGGAGATCATTCCATCATAAAAATAAAATAAGGTAAAAAATAACAAGGGCCCATTTCAGGCCCATCTTTAATCCAGCTGAAATCAGCATGAGCTGCCAGTCATCTTGCTGTCAGGTGGTGTCTCCCTGTTGGTGACCTTGTGGCCGCCTCCTGGGGATTCTGTGTCTAAGAGTTCCTGGAGCATTTTAAGGACTTGCTTTGGCTGCCCAATGGCAAAGTCCTGCAGGCGGGAGCCCATTTGCTCCTGGAGGCTCCGAGACAGTTGACACACCACCGTGCGGACATTCCCACCACGCCCAGGCAGGATGCCATTTCCGGTCATGGTCATGCTGTTCAGGAAGTACCAGAGGACAGGAAGAACATGCCGCTCCACAGCCTGAGGCTTTTGGGGATAAACTGAGGCCACCAGCACTGTCAGGAAGAAAAGAGGGAGGGTCACATAAGCTGGGGAACCCTCTCCCCTCCCACTGCCCTCTCTTGGGAGACCGACTCTGTCATTCAAAGGGCAAGCAGGCTAGAGGGGCTGAATTTCCCATGCACAATGTCCAAGGATCATGGCACATTTAGGGACCCAGGAAAATGTTTTAGTTTATTTTAGCATCACAAAAAAACAAAGATGAATATATCCAAACTGGTTTATGTTCATATTTACATCAACCAATTAGGAAATATGCTTTTTATTTTTTTGTGGAAAAAGGAATAGGCAAAGGCAAACATGCACAGAGTCCATGACCATGATAGGTCTCTACAGTATGGGGGTGGGGGAGGCAGGCACCCTGGTTACAATCCTGCCTCTACTAGTCGTGTGAACCTGAGGAAGACACTCAACTTTTCTGAGCCTTTTATACACTTGTAAAGTCAGGATAACAATCCTGAATCCTTGATAACAATCTTGAACAACTTCAAAATTGTTAGAAATTTGATAAATATGTGTCAAGTGTCCAGCTTTAGGTAGACAGGTGACAAATAGAGCCTAATATTAAAATTGCATTAATCCACAATGCCACCTATGAAAGTCCCCACAAACAAAGAAAAGCTGTGCTAGGGACAGAAGTCAAGACTTATTCACAGTGAAAACATCTAGCAGGGGACGAGGCCAGCATGGCCCCCAGCATCTGGTCAAACTTCATGATAAGACCAGTAGAAGTCCATGACGTGTGAACATGTTTGTAAACCACCAGGCTCTGCACAGACCCTCCTTTCCAGTGATGAACGCCCTGAGTCCCCTCAACCTCTTGAGCCCAAGAATACCCAGAAGCCAACTGATCCTGCACCCAGGCCTCCAACATCAGAGCAAGTCATGTCAAAGCACATTAAAGGGTATCCCTGGTCTCCAGGAGGGGCGTCTCTGCCTTTGGGCTATGGCCAAGTTACCCTAAGTGCATTACTGCCATATCCCTCCTCTCCCAGAACCCCTCCCTCAGAGCAATAAGGTGCATTGACACCCAGACCCCAAAAGAGCAGCAGCCCTCCTGCCTCAGGCCCATGCACCTCCTCTGTTCACACTCTGCTAACAACACAAAGCTGCGTCGGAGCTACATTCCCCAGGTACAGGGATGCAGAGTCACCTGGCTGCCCGGGGTCTGTCTCTCCAACTGCAAAGGCCCAGGAGCCCTTCTGTGAGCCATGGTGAGGGAGCAAACCCCATTACGCTCAAGCTTAAAAGGCAGCTGAAGTCATTAGCAGAAGATTTACTCCTATTAAGCTGTGCTATTCTTAGTCTATGCTTTGTGTCAAAGGAAATTTTCTTCTCTGTTCCTAGACAACACCAAGTTAGCAGAAGAGCTCTGGAGAAACTTGTGCCTTTGAGGTCTCTTGGAAATAGATGAGAAAAAATTATGGTCAGTGGAGAAAGTGAGGCTACTCACCCACCCCTGTGCCCCCTAAGTAACCTACACAGGACTGGTAAGGGTTTCCCTCAGAGAACACTGATTTTGAGCAACAGAAAAGGGTCAGGTCTCCTGGGCGGTCTTAGTTCCATGCCCCTACTCTTGCCTCAGGGCACCCACAGCGTTGCTCTGTGGCTGCCATTGCGGCCAACCCTGCCTCACTTGTCGCACCTGTTTGGGGAAGGTCTGACACCTGGATATATGGTAGGAAGCCACTCCAGCAACACAGGGTGAACTGAACCAAAGAGCAGAGGCAAGACCAGGGAACAGAGGATAAACCAGATGAGTAACTGGCACCAGGATCCTTATTGAGGCCACCTGTGCCAAGTACCCCTGAGTGCCCAAGGCCACAAGGCCCTGGAGGAGGAGCAGATTTATGATACTACATGGATGCACTTCTGAGAAGTACACAGAGAAAAGAAACAGAGGGGACGAGGCTAGGACAAAGTGGGTGTCACTCGGGGAGAAAGAAGTTGGTTTTCCACACAGAGGGGCATCAAGTGGGCAGGCAAGGGCCTGAGGAGACAAGGGTGGCAAGCTGGCACCCAGGAGACAAAGGCGGGGCCTCCTGGGGACAAATCCTGGATGACTCACCAAAGGACCTTGGGTGTTTAACCTCTGTGAGCTTGATTTTTCTTGTCTCTACCCAAAGGAGACTTTTGGGAACTGTCTTCTTGAGGGCTTGTTGTGCAGATTAAATGACCCAGGGCATGTGACTGGGGATGGGCCCAAGGTGACCCAGGGAAGAAAACAGGGCCAGGCTACCCCAGGGGGTGCTGAAGGGTCTCCTAAGGCAGTTTGGGAGCCTCTGGAGGATATAATGGGGGCATAGCATGATATGTCTCCGTGATCCTGGAGCCAAGGTACAGACATCCTCCTGCCTCCTCCAAAGAAGGAACCCTCCCATGGTTGAGAGGAGGACTGGCAAACAAAAGAGATGATAAACTAAGCTGAGTACTAGTGGGAGGCAAATGGGTCCACAGACCCCCACAGACTCTGCCCTTTCTGTGCTGCACCTCAAGGCCACAGAGGCAGGAACCAGGCCTGGAATGAAATCACCTGGGACTTCATCCTGCAGAATCCAAGCCCAGGTAGGATTGGTTGGAGCAATCTTTCCTCAGTTGCAGTTGGAACCGGTAGAGAGATTCAGTCTGAGGCCCCACTCTCCTGTGATATGGGTCCAGCACCCAGCCAGGGGCTGAGCAGGCTTAGATCCAGCCCACGCCCTGTTCACCAGGCCTCAGAAGCGGCAGATTTTTTTTTTAACTCTCGCGATAATACTGTTTGATGGAGGCATCAAACCATGCCTCCAGCAGGCAGGGTCTAGCTGGGCCCTTTTTCTGATTCACACAAAGACACTCAATGGCCCAGAGGAATCCTGGTTTGCAAAGAGGAAGAACTGCATAGTAGTTTCTTAAAAAACTATGTGGTTATGCACATACCTGCATCATTTTGACCCCAAACAAAAGATTATCTTCTGACAATGTGGAGACTGTCACAAAATATTCAATTAAATAATCTGTGGTTACCTCATGCCCAAAAAGCATCCAGAGATGAACAGATGGCTGGGTGACCTAGGGTAGTCTCACCTGATAGGCGTTCTGTGATATCCAGGACTGAGCGGCCACTCATGAAGCGCACCCTCCCAGCAAACGCTGGTAAGAGGCAAAGGTGGTCTGAAAGAGACGGAGAGCTCAGTGGCCGTGATGCCGCGGGCTGAGACAGCAACCGGCATTCACAGTGCCAGGTGCCCACAAGCCAGCAAGGGGAAAAGGCATTTTGGAAAGCCCAATGAATGTTTCCAGGTCACAGTAAAAAGTAAATGCATGCTGGGTGTTTGGGGAAGAGGAATACCTTGGAAGAGTTAGCAGGCTCCCAAATGTCTGCATTTACTCCCATGGAGCTAGTTTATATTGTTCATGATTCTCAAAATTGCTGTGAATTTGGGGGCAAAAGAGGATAGATGGACTATTGATAAACAGATGATGCATACATGGATAGAAGGATATATAAATATAGAGTTATAGGAGAAACTGAGGCACTGAGCCATGATCACACAAAGGTCAGTAAAGGGTTGGGGTTAGAATTTAGAAGTCATGGCTCTCCTCGAAACTTGAACTTGTGGTCCAATCAATAGGGCATACCCACACCAGATGCTCATTTATTTCCACACTGAACACTTGCTGAAATCCTTTATGTAATAAGCACAGAGCTAGGAATGAAGTAAAATGCGGTCCACCCTGACCCCCTGAGGAGGCTCCTTTGACAAGGAGAGACCTTACCTTGAACCTGACCCAGCTTAGAAGGCTCTGTGCTCATGTAACCACAGTCTGGGGTCTGGAGCCAGGGTGACCCGCTGGATTTGGTCTGCCCAACATTCTCCCTGCTCTAGCAGTGACAGTATGGATCCAAGGACCCAGGTTGACTGATCATGCTATCAGGAGCAGGTTCGCCTAGCCAGCTCTGGTGAGGCCACAGGAGGTGGTTTTACAGATTGAGGAAACATGAGCTTATATCTAATCTCACTGTTTTCTTCCTTGCTTTTTAAACTCAAGTAGTCTGAGGCCCAGGCCCTACAAGAACATATATTCCAACAACAAAGTGAGTGTAACTCAGGTGGAGAAAGAAGTTTACCTTCCATATATCCTAATCCATCTTTCAGGAGGTTTGGGGAAAAGAGGGATTTTGAACCTCTTTTCTTTAATTGTCCAGCCGCCACACTCAGCCCAGGGGCACAGCTCACCCAACTACCCCCTGCAGCCACACCCAGGGGTGAAGTACTAGCACTGAGCACCTCCCTGCTTGTATCTTGAAAGACATTAAAATAGTGCAAGTATTTATGGCAGAGATGAACCACTAATTGTGAAATCACATACAAACATGGTGGGGTGTCTCTGGGACACAAAGGCCCTTGGCCTCTTGGATTGTATTTCTAAAGCCAACTGCGGCAGGAGCTCATGTGTACTGAATTTAGAAGCACCTCATTCCTCCCCACATCTAACTGATGTTCCTTGGCTTCTCAAATGATTAGTTTGAAGTCCCTTGTTCCTCACAGATACACCAAGGTGAGGAAAGTGGCCCCTTACTGAGAAAGTGTGCTCACAGAGAAATGTGGGAAATTGGACCATTCTGCTTTATTGCCACATGGCCTCTACTGTGAGCCATGGTGGCCCCAGCATGCCAAGCTCCTGGCATTTTGCAATCACAGCAGTCCCGGCATAATTGAACAGGAGCTTAGGCAAGTAATGAGATGCCTTTTTCTGGGATGTGGCTATGGATGCGGCTTGCCTGCACCTGTCAGGAGAGTGGGTGGGAGGCTGGTGTCCCAGGGTCCCAGCAAGTACACCCTGGTGTCTTAGTCAATTTTATGCAGCTGTAACAGAAAACTAAGGACTGGGTAATTTATAAGCAACAAAAGTTTTATTTGGCTCTGGGACCTAGAGGCAGGGAAGTCCAGGAGCCTGGTTCCAGCCTCTAGCAAGGGGCTGGGTGCTGCATCATCCCATGACAGAAGGCAGAAGAGCAAATAAGTGTGTGTGACAGAGATAGAAATGGGACCAACGCATCCTTTCTATCAGGAACCTACCCCCATAATAACCCACCCTTGTAATGACAGCATTAATCCATTCATGAGGACAGAGCCCTCTGACCTAGTCACCTCTCGAAGGGCCCACCTTTTAATACCTTCACAATGGCCATTCAATGTCAACATGAGCTTTGGAGGAGGCCTTCAAACCATAGCATCTGGGGGCCAGGAACCCATATCTCAAAGCCGAACTTCTCTTGGGGTGGGGCGCTGAGTCTAGAGACCTGCTTGAGGCCCCTTTACAGACAGTCCCACCTTCTCCCAGTTCCTCCAGGGCTGAGCAGGGAGCCCCAGCATCCTCACAGATGTGTTCTCATAGTTCTGCTTCTCCCGTGGGACCACAATCTAGCTAAGAGCTAATTCCCGCTTCCCTGGCTCCCGTCCTAAGGTCTGTGAGGGATGCAAAAAAGGAGGTGTTCACAGGTGCTTCTCTGCTGTTTGCCAAAGCTCCATCCACAAGGCAACAAAGAGTCTTTAAAATAATTTGTCCTAGAAGAGAAAAAGATGCCAATTTCTAGAATATTTCAGTTAGTAAGAAGTGGTCGCGGGGTGTCTTGGTAAAGTCGTGATTGTGTAATAGGCTTTATGTCATCACCAACTGTACTATTGCCTCCAGGTGCTTCCATTTGTTCCACCTGCCCTCATCATTGACCAAGTTCACATTTGAAGAGGCAGGACTTCTCCCTGTGCATCCACCTCCTACAATGCTCGGTCTAGCCCCTGGCCTCTGACATGGCCTCCCAGGTCTAGAAAGACATGCACTTAGAGGGTGCTTGAACGTGCACAGCCAGCAGACATCTGTACCAGACCATGCTCCCAGGCACCTAGCACACAATAGGTGCTTGATAAATGCTTGCAGAGTACAGGGCAATGCTGAAACAGTAGAGCACCATGCCACAGCAGTTGCTCTATCTTTCTCTGGTCACTTTCATAACAAAGGCTCACCTTTTGGGTCATGCCCAGGTTTAATAAGAGGCCATAAAGCACGGTGGGAAAAAGGTATGGGCTCTGGGTACTGATCGCCCAAGTTTAAATCCTGGGTTTTCCATATTTTGCTGTGTAACATTGGACAAGCCACTTATTCTCTCTGTGCCTCAGTTTGCCCCTCTATAAAATAGGGATGATCCTAGTACCTTTCTGTTACAAGGATTAAATGAGACCTTGCCTAGAGCATATAACTCTAACACTAACCCTAATCCTAACTACTACATAAGCTTCAGCTATTGTTCTTACTATTATGTTTATTACTCTAAAATCCTCTGAAAGCCAAGCAACCTTCAGGGTAGAGAAATCAATTAAGAGGCTAGAATCTAACTCTTGAAAGTTTAAAATTGATGCTACATTAGCCTAGCCCGAGTGTCCTTAGACTCTTCTGCCTCACAAGGAAGCCAACACTGACCCTGCAACAAAGAGAATATTTTAAAAGCTACAATGGGGAGAAAATAGCCATTGGCTCAGAGGCTAAAGACCCTGTCCTCCCAGGGCTCAGGATCACTCCTTTACAATGTGGTAAAGGTCTAGAGGCCTCACATCTGTTCCATTCAGTCAAACTCTGAGGCCACCAGGCTACATCATCCTGAGGATGCTTGGAAGCCAGAGAAGATCTCGTAAGAAAATACAAGCTGAGCAAGTGGGCACATACCTGTAATCCCAGCAACTCAGGGGGCTGAGGCAGGAAGGTTGCAAGTTTGAGGCCAGTCTCAACTTAGCAAAACCCCACCTCAAAATAAAAATAAAAAGGAATGGGGATATAGCTCAGTGGCAAAGCTTCCCTGGATTCAGTCCCCAATACCAAAGGGAAAAAGAAAGAAAGGTGTTTTTTTAAAAATGGCAATGTATACACTGGCAGTGAAAAGAAGCTGGAATCAAACTGAAATAAACATGAAACTCAGTAAAGGAATGCCACAGTTCTCCAGAGCTGCCCAAACCAGGTGTGTTTATCTCAGGAAAAAAACTTGGAATGATCCACCCAAGCCAGCTATGGCACCGTCACAAGACGGAGCTGCTAAAAGGGACTCCAAAGTGTAATCATATGCAAATTTTCATGCTCTGATTTGTTTAAAGCAGGATGCAAATTCAAATGGATATGCAAGTTTGCAAATATGCACAGAAAAACATCGAAAATGAAAAGCACCAAATACTAATAATGGTTTCTTTTAGGAATTGACACTAACTCTAAGTGAATTGCTTTCTTTTTTTTTTTCCCTTTCAAATGCTTTTTTTCCCCATTTTCTCTGTAATTAATAAATAACACTCTTACCACGTGAAGGCAAGCTTTATATTTTCAAGTTAACTAGACAGACTATATATAAAGGCATGGGGAAACTGGGTAGTGCTAACCAAAAGCATTAACAATTATCTTTACATTATGATGTGTAATTAGGGAAACTTACACAGGTAGACAAGAAAGAGAGGATAGGTCTATTTTTTGGCAGTTGCTATGATGGAGAGGCATCATGGATGAATTTTTTAATTCCATTAATAATACAGTGCTGGTCATATGATTTATATAAGGTAATAAGCTTAAAATCGGGAGAGCGAAGTAGGGAAAGTAGGTCTGAAGCCTTCCCTATTCCGGCTTATCTGCTCTCTCCAGCCCTGGCCGGGAGTTGGGCTAATTTAAGAGAGCTCCTCTGGGCTCTGAGAAACCTGAATGCAAAGGTCATCTGCGAAAGGCTGAGCCACTGGCAGCCTGAGGTTTTGATTAGTGAAGTTTCTTCCGTAACTAACCCAGTAACTGAGTCCAAAGACAGGGCCAGTCTGCTCAAGAACATCCTTAATCCCCAGAAGAACTCCCCAGAAATCCAAAGATTTTGGTGCTGAGTAAGAAAGGTGCCGCAGAGCCTCAAGACCTGAGAGGCCCCAGGACAAAGACAAATGGCAGAGGTCAGGGTCAGGGAAAAGCTGTCCAATGTGTCTCCTCCCTCAGTGCCCCTCAGAAAGACAGGGGCAGAAATCCCCACCTGCTCTGTCCACCAACACATCCCTCAACCCCACCCACACTCAGGAAAACCAAGGAGCTATGAGAGACAACTTTGGCTCATGAGTCCTCTTCATCAGGAACTCCAGGATCCAGAGGGATCTTAAGAGGTCTGGAAAAAGGTCCACCTGCCCATCTGGTTATGCCATCTCTATTTTCTTAATGTCAGAAGATGGCCCAGAACCTCATGTTCTGGATCCCCATGGCCCTGTAATTAGCAGAGCTGTTGCTTTGTGACTTTTCACACTTTAACATCATGGCATCTCATGGTCTGTCTCTAGTCTGGACTCTAGGATCCCTGGGAGGGCATGAAGAAGCAAGCTTGGAGAAAACGCCTCCATCAGAGGGCTCCAAGCTGCCTCCCGGAGGGGTCCCTAAGAACCCCTAGAACCCCCAGGCTCTGCTGGGGCGAATGAGGAAGACATCCGCCCCTTCTCTTCTGTCCCCACCTGCCTGGGTCTCTGCTGCTACCACCCAACCCCCTGGGTAATGGGAAGCTTAGGTCCTTGAATCCATCCTTCCCTCTTTGAGCCAGGCTCAGACCACTCCAGCAGATGAGAGCCATTCCTGGAGACGACAGTTTGATTCTACCCTGGGTCCTCGCTGGCAGTGATGAACTCTCCCTGTTGCTCACCTGAACCCCTCAGGCTCTGGCCCACGTGCACACAGAAATCAGCTCGACAGATGGTGAAGAACACTTTCAAAACCAACATTTCTGGTTGGACAGAAAGGATGCGGAGCCCAGCAGAGCCTTCTGACCCAGATAGCTCATTATCACTCCACCCCAAGTCGCCCAGAGCCAAGCAGGGGACTTCACTCCAGAGGATCCACAGGAGCCCTGGCCAGGAATTTATTAGCTCATTCAGCCCTTTGAGGCCAACACCATTCCATGCCAGCCGGAGCACTGATCTGAGGATTAGAGAGGAAGTCAGCCCCCTCACGCCTGCCTCCACCCTGCCCAGGCCGAAGCCTCTAGCTGATGGCCAGAAGGAGAACTGTCAGTCACATCCAAAGAGACCCTGTCCCAGAAGGAAGGGGAAACGGCAGGCATCTTCCTGGTAGTGGCAACTCTGCCTCAAGGTGTGGTCAGAACACAAAGCAGACTGCTCTGATTTGGATATAGTTTGTCCCCTCAAAGTTTATGTTTTGGAAACTTGGCTCTCAGTGTGGAAATGTTGGGAGGTTGCAGAACCTTTAAGAAGTGGGGCTGGGCTGGGGATGTGGCTCAAGCCGTAGCGCGCTCGCCTGGCATGCGTGCGGCCCGGGTTCGATCCTCAGCACCACATACAAAGATATTGTGTCCGCCGAAAACTAAAAAATAAATATTAAAAAAAAAAGAAGTGGGGCCCAGTGGACAATAGTTTGGTCACTAAGGGCATTGCCCCTCAGAAGTTAGATCCCATGAGAGTGGGTTGTCACAAAAAGAACAGGATTGGTTCTCCCCAGCCCCCATCTCTGTTTTCTTGTCTCACCATATAATCTCTTTTGTACGCATTCTTACTACTGTGATGCCATCCACCCATCCTCCTTGAGACCCTCACTAGAGATGAGTAGAAGCTGATACTATCCTCTTGAACTTCCAGAACTGTGAGCTAAACGAACCTCTTTTCTTTATAAAAGCCTCAGCTATTTTGTTATAGCAACAGAAAATGAACTGATACACACAGGCCATATCCAGGCTCCCTACTTTCCAGGGTGCCCAATCCAGGTGGGTAGAAAACAGGACCCTGAGTAAAGGGGACCTGAGTCTTATCACCATAGGAGACTCCATATTCTACTAACTAAAGCTCCAGACTCCACTGTGCTCAAGGGGACTGACCCATGGGCAAACAGCTGACACTGAAACACATGAGGGAGGAAGAGTTAAAACTCCTCTCCCATGATTCAGGTGTCATATTCTTCAAATAGCTAAAGTGCATTCCGCTTGGTGCAGGTTATCCCAATAAATCCAGGGCCCATGGTGATTTACCAAGAGCTAGGTTATTGGCAACGGCAATCTCACTTTCCCAGAGCAGTGCTGAGAACAAACCATAATTTAGAGCTGGATTTATATTGTTTGTTCTACAGCAACAAACTCAGCAAATCATAAATTCCCTCTGAGATGAAATGTGGAAATTGACAATATTTATGAACTCAAGAGATAGAGAAGGGCTTCACTAGGCCTTTGATTTGTAACTGAAACTCCTCCTGGTGGTTCCAGTCAAGGACACAGCTGCTATCCCAGGCCCAGGAGCTGGGCTCCAGCCAGGGCACGGAGAGCAGGAAGGGACAAATGTGCCAGGCATTTCCAGCCTCCTGGTGGGCTGTTCAGTGAATGCCAAGGCGAAACATGGCCCTGTGCTGGTTAGGACTCAGAGCAACAAGGCCGACAAAGGCGATTTTCAGATCAGAAGCTTCCTCGCACGAAGGGAGACTTGTTTGTGAAAACTCACTACTCTCTGGCTTGGACATAAGTCTACTCGGGTCCTACTTCCTTGGCACACCTGAAGTTTTAAACTTGCACTTCCATCTATATACTGGATACACCAGATACCACCTTCTAATAACCCATGAGAGGGGAAAAAGACTTGGACCAAAAATTCCACCCAAATTCCAATCCCCTCAACCTCCCTCTCTGCCCATCACCACACCCTCCCCAGCCGAGCCTTGTCCAGCCCTCAGCAGCCGTGGTGCTATGTGGCCCTGGGGGAGCCATTTCCTTTGTGTGGCTATGAGGAGGCTAGACCAAGTCATCTCCACATCTCCTCCACCTCTAACCATCTGGCGCCTGGGTGGATAGGACATGGAGAAGGCTCCAGACAGAGCCTCAGCGCCCCTGCTGACACCTGGCCTGCAGAGCCTCTGGGGAGGCTCTTGGCCTGAGAACCAACCAGGGCCATTCACCACCATGATGATTCCCAAGCAAGAATGTGCATGTGGTGACTCGGGAGTCAGAGCCCCACAGCCCAAGCAGGACGCTCACCCAGGCTCTCCATCATTGCATCCAGCACAGCAGCCGCAGCGGTGCAGATCCCCGAGTTCTTTGAGTTGAGATTGTCTGCAGTCGCCGTGATGAGGGAGAGCAGCATGGGATGCACGCTGTGTTTGAGGAGGGGGATCATCTTGGCAAGGGACTCCAGGGCCCACTGGTTCACTTTCTTGTTGGAATCCTGAAGCCTTGGGGTGAACGCATCAAAGACCTATTGAGGGAACAAAAGCCAAGAGCCTGTGGGAGCTCAAGCTGAGAGGGAGTCCCATGGAGCCAGGGACCCTGGAGTTCACCTAGCCTGACCAACTGCCCTTGGCCAAGACTTCCCCAGCATCCTCGAAAGGGGTCTTCCAGCCTTTCCAGAGCATTCCCAATTGTGGAGAGCTCATCTCCTCAAGAGGAAGATGGGCAAGAAGGAGGAACTAACATGCTCTGGGCACTCCTTGCTTGCCAACTTTACATCATGGAGGTCCTCCGGGCTCTTCCTCTGAATGACCTTGACAACCACAGGTACGTGTTATCCCCCTTTCCCATAAACAACAACTGAGGCTCCAAGGGATTAAATGCTGTGCTTCAGATTACACAGCTAGTGAGTAACCTGGATGGACACCAAGTCTGCTGACCCCGCCTGCCCCTACTCTGCCTCAGGAGTGACTGCCAGCAATTCTGCTCCAGGAAGAAGCAGATATTCACCCTGGTGTTCCACCTGTGAAAGGCTATACCTACCCCTAATCCACCTCTCCATCCGTCATGGTCCAACCACAGGCTCTGCCTCCATACATTATGGAAATAATTAACCAAAAGCAATCCATGACCTCCCCCAAGGTGCCCTCTACCTGTACTTCCTACCTTCCTCATTATTAATCTGTCAGACAGATGAGACACCCAAGTTACCTCTGAGCATTTCAAAGGTGTGGTCAACCCCTCAGGTCCCCATTTGGCATTACAAGACCAACTGGAAAGCAGGCCCCTTCCACCCTGAGAGGTATGGCACAATGTCCAACCCTGGTTCAGAGTTTTCCAAATGGAAATTGCACCCACAAAAGAGAGAGAGGCCAGAGGGCAGGGTGGGCAGTGCTCACCTGGACCAGGTTGGCAATAATGAGCTCTGGCTTGGTCTTGCAGTGCTCAAGGAGCCGCCCCACACCATCCATCCGCGACTGGTACTCCTTGGCCTCCAGTAGCCTCACCAGCTCCCGCAGCTGCTCCTCTGCCTCCGCACCTCCCCACGCCGAGGAGCGCAACCCCACCCGCCGTGGGCCATTGGAGCCAAGCCTAGGCAGAAGGAGGGATGAACATACATCTTGTACCACATGCCAACCCACTGGATGAGCACCTGCAGCTTGGTCCACCCCAAGCTTCTCCTCTACCCGCCACTTGAGGACACTGGCATTGAGAACTCTGAAAGTCTCTTCCCCAGGGGACAATGATGTGGTTGCCTAGGGCCCCATCCTCTTGCCAGAGGCAGAGCTCTCTCTTCCTGCCTTTCCCCCCTCCTTTCAGAAGACATGTGCAAAATTGGCGGGGAAGGCTGGAGTGGCGGGTAAATGTTCACGAGAAGATGACTGGTACCCATTTCTTTTCTTCTTCTTTTTTTCTTTTGTGGTGCTGGACCCAGAGGCTCACACATTCTAGTGCTCAACTACTGAGCTCCAACTGATTCACATTTAACCCAAGACTGGAGAAAGGTCTTTAAGGTCATCAGGACCCACCTTCTACCTGGTGGCTGGATCCTGCACCTGCTGGCCAGGGTCTGCTCTCATTCCTCTAGTAACTGGGGAAATGTTATAAAGCTCTCTTCCCTGACATTTGGATCACATGCCCATCTGAGCCCCATGGCCTAATTGAATCAGCACAAGAGCAGCTCAGTAGAAAACTGCCACCTCACATTCAAAGTCAGGGTCACTGAGTCATGCCCTATACCCAGGTCCCAGCCAAAAGGACTCCGCATCATCCAATCTGTCATTCATTCCTACTCCTCACACTCTGGCCTACTTAGTGCTAAGAGCTGTGCTGAGCACTAGAACGACCAGAAGCACAGTGTTTGCCTTAGGGCGGTCATGGACCAAGAGAAGACAGTCATAAAGGAGAGGGGCAGCTGTCCACCCTGAGGATGGGGTGAGGAGAGTACAGAGTGTCAGAGAGCATCTGAGAGAAGACAACAAGTGAGCTGAGCCTGTTAGGCCAATAGGCATGGTCCAGGTGAAGACTGCAAAACCTAAACAAAGGCACAGCAGGGAAGAAGGCTGGAATTGGAGCTCCTGGCTGAGTGTGAGAAAGCGGGAGGCTGCTACTGAAGAGGGGGTGAGCCTTCTTCTGAGGTCCTGCTGAGTTCAGATGGCATCCTCCCAAGACATGGCAGAATGGCTAAATTTTAGAGAATGACCATGGGATTCCTGCTTGGTTTCTAATTGCTCCCAGGATCCACCCTCCAACCCCTCAGCCCAGGCTTTCTGACCTGCTGTGTCCCAGCTCTGTCTCTGAACTAATCCAGGGCCCCCCACCCCAGGCCCTGGCCATGCCCTACTTGCGCATTCACATCTGGTGCCCAAAGGATTTGCTGATCTAAGTGAATGAAGAGAAGCTGACCTCACACAGGGCCGGACCAACAAGCCCCACCTGCACTTGCAGAAGGGCACTCCCTTGGCCAAGCCTGCAGAAACCAGCTTCCATTTGGTCTGCCCAAGATGTGGGTGGAGAAACACTTCTTTTGAAACTATCCATTTGTACTGCAGACCCAATTAGGTCTCAGCTGTACACCAGATCCACACCTCTACCCCAGAGCAACCCCGGACCATGGGCAAGCAAGATGCTTCTGTTGGCAGTTTTGAACATGAAACCCCAGAGAGACAAGAGCAGCCATACCCGTCCTCGGTGGGTAGGCCGTTCTCATATGCCACCAGACTCCTCAACACCTTGCGACCTTTGGCAGATGGAAGTTCATGATTATCTTCTGTCCCCTTGAAAAAAAGACACACCAAACATGAGCTAAAAGAAGCTGCCCTCTAGGGAACTTCCCACCAGTCTGGTATAGACTACAACATGAGGGATCACCCCTTCTGCCTGGGAGAGCTCCAGAGGCCACAGCTGAGCTTTCCAGAGCCCTGGAGGTTGCAGGACAGAGACAAGATCCCCCCTTAGCAGATGAAGATGTGTAGGCCCAGGGAGTTCAAGGAAGTTTTAGGCAGGGAGGAGCAGAACTAGGAATGAGCACAGGGGCAGAAGCCACATTTATCCCACCTGTCAGGGGCAACGAATGAAAGTGAAGCTCTGGAATCCACTCTCTACTCCCCGAACCCACTGAGGGCCACCAGGCTCCGCTCTGCCCCCAAAGACTCGGAGTCACACTCCACCGACTCACCCGCTGCTTGATGGCCGCCATGACTTTCCGCAAGTCATGTGACGGGAGGGACTGCTTCAGAAATGCATCAAACTTAGCATTGGCCATCAAGATATTCACCATCTTCCGGCCATAAAACCTGCCATAGCAGAAAGAGCAAGCTAAGCGACAGCGACAGAAGGGCATAAGACCTGGGCTTCGCAATTTCCCAATTATGGGAGGAGAGTTCTTAATACTTCTCCTCATTAGGAAAGCAATTCCTACCCACTTAAAAATTAGATTCATAAAAGAACAAACATCATCCTTAATGCCATCACCAAGAGAAAAATCACTATGACATTTTTACATATTAATATTTTTTCTACACAAATACATTTGATACCAGAGTACAGGTACGCCTGGCATCTAGATTTTTCACTTTATCATCCATTATCTTTCTGTGTTATTTAAAACTCTTTATCAGCATCCTTTTAAATGGCTATCCAATATTCTGTTGAATTCTATACAAAAAAAATATACTTAATTTTTTTCTAGTCTGGTACATTTACGAGTCTGAAGGAAGACAGTATGGAAGGGAGTGGTCGGCTCTACCTGGTGAATGGTGGTGGTTGGGGGAGGAAATAAAGGAGGGCTTCAGAGAAGAGCTGACCCTGGGGTTGGGACTCAAAGGATGAGTGGGAGTTCACAAGTGGGGGTGGGACTAGGGAATAAGCAGGAGGAGAAGGGCCATCCAGGGTCCATAGCACATTTGACATATCAGCAGGAGATCAGATTGAGGAAGAGTGAGCAGGGACTGGACACGGGAAGAGACAAGTCGACAAGAAGACAGGGCCCTGTTTAAGGAGACATGAAGGAGTTTAGCTGCTGGCGACAAGAAGCTGAAGAATGACCAGCTTTGTGCATTAGTCACACCGTCTCCAGCAGCAATGTGAGGGGTGATTGGTAGAGACAAGCCTGGGGGCCAGTAGACCATTAGGAGGCTATCACCAGGGCCCAGGCACGAGATGAAGACCTGAAATAAGGCAGCAGAGTGGGGATAAGAAGGGGCAGTCAGATTCAAGAGCTGCTAGGGGGTTGGAATAACAGGATTTGATAGCAGGAAGCATCTAGAATTATCATATTTCACCCAACCTAAGACTCCATTGATTGCAAAATGCACCATTACTTTATTTTCCACTAAGGAAAAACAGAAAAATAAAATGCTGGCAATTTCCACTATCTTCAGTGATGCTGTGCCACAAGTGAAGGCTGCCTCGGAAAAAGAAGGTAACATTACTGGTGAGCATTTTCCTTCCTTGGGTCAGGTAAAGTCCTTGGTGGTTTCTCTGTAAGAAAATGTGAAATATTGGCCATTTCTTCAACAGTGAATGATTGCTTCGCCGATGTCTGATGGATGCCCCATTGCT
The DNA here is from genome assembly GCF_047511675.1 of Marmota flaviventris. Classification (NCBI taxonomy): domain Eukaryota; kingdom Metazoa; phylum Chordata; class Mammalia; order Rodentia; family Sciuridae; genus Marmota; species Marmota flaviventris. The sequence continues at coordinate 22,134,704 of NC_092511.1, read as the reverse complement.
TGTCTCCATGTCGTCTTGTACAGAATAATTTTTCAATTCAATGCCAAATACTAGTATAATATTTCTAAGACATTTTCAACAGTAATTAAACTCAACAATTTTCTGCAGAGCACCCAAAATGATTTCTGTAAATAAATCAAAAGACTGACAAGGAAAGGTTCCTACAATGCAAACTTGAATGCCAAAGTTTGCAAATGTGCAAATAATAAAAACCAAGTTGTAATCACTTGGTTTACAACAGCAACTGAGAGGTCTCTGATTGTAAGACACAAGCCAATTTCAAAGATCTTACCAAGTGGGGGAAATGTGAGTCTTGGGTTCAATGAAGTATGGGAATCCCTATTTTGCATCCTGTGTGACTTGGCAAGTAATGGTCACTATGAACCGTGAAGAAAACACAGCCAAAGAATCAGGCTTCGGGAGATGGCAATGAGCTCCTTTGGGGACACTCTGCACTGAAGATGGTACTGGGACATCCAGTGGCAGGTTCCCTAGAGGTATCAGAGATATGAGACTGACACTCCAAAAAGGGTCTGGTCTGGAGGGAGACAGGGCAGCGCCAGATTCTGCTGGTGGCTGCAGTCATGAGAAGTGAGAACCAGAAGAGGAGGACAATGAAGGAGTAGACTCCACAGTCACCTCCATGCAGAGGGCAGGCAGGGTGGAGAAATGGCCCTGGGGGAAAGGAGAACCAGGAAGTCCAGTGACCAGAAACCAGGAGGCATGGGGTTTCCAAAATGGAAAATGAAAGTCAGGGAGGGTCATCCAGTATAAAAGGGAGGTCAGAAGGGAAAGAATGTTAGACCCAGAGAGAGATTAGGCCTCCATTTCCATCACCTACCAACAAGGAGAAACAAACAAACAATCCCAAACCTTCCTTTTCACCAATATTCTTCTCATTCACCCAGTTGTTCTGTCTAAAAACCTGAGAGGCATCTTTGATTTATGTATCCCCGCAACCCTCACCACTCATCTATGTCCTGTTGGCTCTGCCTTCAAAATGTATCAAAGTCACCCACAATCCTAGCCCAGCCTCCAGTCCCCCTTGTCCAGACCATATGTAGCCATCGTGTGCTGTCTACCCTGCATCTTGGCTCCTCTCCTTAACTGTCAGTCCTCCATTGAGCAGCCAGAAAGAGATATTTCTAATCCAACAGCTAGCAAGTATGTTAAAAAAAAAGAAAGAAAGAAAAAAGAAACACTCAAACTCACTAGTCACCAGGATAAAAATACTCAGAAACAACAATGAGCTGTCACCTTCATCCATGGGATTAATAAAAATTAGAAATCCAAATATTGTCACTTGTTAGATGGGCTACAAAGAGGCAGATACCTCGGCTGACAGAAGGGAGGCTCAGGGAGCAGCATGCTGGGAGCCCCAGCTGGGCAGGGCTGCTGGAGTGTACACGCGCCCTGGGTGCAAACTCATCCCACCACTGGCCTGCTTAAAACCCTCTAAGACGTCCTCACATTCCCACCAAAAAAATCCTCCTGTGACCTCCCTTTATGCAACTCTAAATTCCAACCCTGACCTTGGCCTCTGAGGCCCTCCATGATCTGGGCACCGGTCCGCTACACCCCTGACTCCTGGTGCTCCACCCAGGCTGCCCATCCTGGTCCCTGAACACCAGGCAGTTCCAATCCAGAGGCCTTCGTACCATCTCTTCTGCCTGGATCACGTTCCCACATTCTCAAAAAGGCTGACTCCATCCAGCTGGTCAGTTCTCACATCTCCCCAAACCTCAGTCTAAACTCGCTCCCAGCCCATTCTCTGCTCTGTCTTCTTGTTTGTTTTTACCTTTGCATCCTTTATCTGTGTCTAAAGTGGTCTAATATTTATCCTTTTACTATCTGTCTCCCTTAACTAAGAGTAAGACAACAGGGGCTTGGTTTTTCCAATTCAATGCTGTGTCACAAGGATGAAGAGTGCTCCGCAGATAACGCTTGGCAAAATGACTGAACAGTCTTGCAGAGAACAGAGCCGGGGTGGGTGGAGATAGGAGCAACTTGGCAAGGAGTAGAGAGAGGAAGGAAGAGGACAGCGTGGAGGCAGGGGGCACCGAAGGCTCCTTGAACAGACTTGTCTGTGACGTGGGAGGGAGGGGGAACAATAGGAAAATCAGCTTCAGTCTACCTGACGGTCCCCCTGAATGACCCCAGGGAAGCTGAACTCTGGCCAGGGCCCCTGGGGCTGGCTGGTGGCCTTGTCTGCCCCAGGCCCCAGCCCTGCTCTACCTGGTGTCCTGGTTGGAGTCCTGAGCCAGCCTCACCAGGTTGTGCACCAGCATGTCAGTGCTGTCCCTCGGGCCTGAGAGAAGTTTCTCTGCACCAATTTGCTCCAGGACGACTGAAAGGTGCTCAGCGGTACATTTCCGAACTAATGGGTTCCGGTGGCTGAAAGGAAACAAGCACAGCCACGTGGTCAGTCCCAGGATGGGGATGTGGGGGTCCCAGCTGGAAAATATGGATCTACAAGCATAGACTGTAGACCCGTGTTCAGGCCAGCCCACCGTGGCTCCCACACACGGCTGGGGAATCCTGGAGGACAGAGCCATCAGTTCTGATGACAGGGCTACAATGACAACAACTTGAGGAAGGGACAAGTGCCTGAAGCCACGATGCTCCCCAAACGCCCCGTGCTCGGTGCTCTCGGGCCCTGCCCAAGTGCATGCTCGTCCTCTGATCTACATGCGCCACCCCATTTTCCTCCACCTAGAAAAATCCCAGTCAGTGTCTCCTCTTCCTTCCCAGCCTCACAGGCACACTGACATGTTCCCTCTGAGGTGTGCCCTTGCCCCCAGCCCGGTGAGGCGTCCAGCTCCCTGGGAACAGAGAACAGGGCCCCCTCTCCGACGCAACCTCACAGGCCCCCAGCACACCCTGACACCGCAGAAGCCTAGTGCATGTCTGTTGAACTGAACTGGGTGGTTTGGTCGCTGTGACAGGTGGAATCTGAACTGACAAGAGAAACACATCAGGAGGCCTGGAGAGGTGAGGAACAATCCAGAATGGAACCCAGGCGACGTGGCTCAGGAGCGCCTCACCCTTGGCGACATGCAAAGGTGTGCGGGCTGCGGCGGCAGGCCCTAATGTCCCCTGAGAGGCCCATACTGGTGGATTTATTGGGGTGGAGGGGCATTTCGCCCTGTGGGAGAGAGGGCCCGGGAAATGCCTTTGGTTTTGCTTTTTGTTCTTAAGGGAAAAGCAAATCTGGCTCCAACTGCAGCCCCTCCCTCCCCGGGAGACGGCCATTTGTGCCTTCCTCTCCTCACTGGCCCAGATTTCATCAGACAGAAGCAGAATGCCCCCGGGAGGGCAGGAGCCCCTGGGGCACAGCCCAGGCCGCTCTGTGACCGTGCCTCCTGAGGCGTTACCATGGCCACCGTGCTCCCCAGTCTTGGAGCAGAACAACAGCACCCCTCCTCTTCCAGAATCCCCAGCCTGGTCCAGAAAGGGTGGGGGAAAGCCCACTGAGAAGCCGGGTCTCCCTCCCCAGCTTCAGAGCCTGAGGTGGGCGCCTTGGGCACGCTGACCCTCACAGCCCCACTTTTCTGCCTCCTTCCTTCTCTGTCCCGTTCTTCCTTCTCTCACATCTTAGAGCCTCTCCCCTGCCTCCCTGGCCCTTCTAGACAACAGGCAGCCACATACTAAATGCCTGCTGAGGTGAGGGCCACAAGGGCACGGGCAGGGGTCACATTCTCCACCATGGCACCCAGGGCCTGGTTGGCTGCCCGCTGGATGAACTCGCTGGTGTTCCCCATCTTCTGGAGCAGGCAGCGGGTGATCTCCTCAGTCTCTTGGTCCATGTTCTTCTTTAAAGCCCGGAAAAGGTCACCCAGGGTGCTGATGGCCAGGCGGGACACCTTGGAGCGGAGGTTGGAGACCTGGGAGAGAGAGAGAGAAGGGGCCTCTAGGACTGCCAGACCCTGCCTAGGGCTCTGGAACACAGCGAGGATGGGAAGTGAACCAGCCCTTCCCCCACCCCAAGCCCCCTTCTCACCCCTCACCACGCCCCCTCCTCACCCCTCACCACGCTAGAAATTAACACCCTGCAGCCTCTCTGGGCAAAACAGTCCCATTTTGTGATCATCATAATTGTTAATTCCACCATTATCATTATCATCTGAAATTTGCACAACACTTAGTCTTCAGGGCACATTTATAAAAAAAAAAATATCCAATTTGATCTTCACAACTACTGTGAGAAGTAGGTATATGACACTCATTTTGTAGCGAAGAAACAGACCCTAGGTCACATACAGGAAAGCACAGAGCCACAACCCTGCCCAGGCTGCTTGTCAACATAACATCTTCTGTAGTCATATCCCTTCCCCCACTGAAGCAATCTGTCTGCAAGGCCTCCACATGGATCAAGTGCCTCTGACTGCCTCTCTGGGCCCAACCCAGGCTGAGTCCCAGCCTCAGACAGGCCTTGGGAAATGCTACAGCTGTCCTGAAGTTGGGGATCTGGCCCAGAGCATGCCATCCCTCCTCAGGCAGTTTGTGTGCAAATGGACACACTGGATTCCAAATGTGCCACTTGGGTCTCTGCTCTCTAATCTGAAGTATGCATGGCTAGCCAGGTGCAGTGGCCCATGCCTGTAATCTCAGAGATTCAGAAGGCTGAGGCAGGAGGATCACAAGTTCAAGGCCAGCCTCAACCACTTAGTGAAGCCCTAAGCAACTCAGTGAGACCCTGTCCCAAAATAAAAAATAAAAGGACTGGGGACGTGGCTTAGTGGTTAAACACCCCTGGGGTTGATCACTGCTACCAAAAAAGAAAGAAAAGAATGGTGACTCCTCCTACCTCAGTGGCTGAAGGCTGAGACGTAGTAGAGATGCCCATGTTCCAGGGAGCCATGGGCCCCTCCGTGGCTGCTGGAAACTCACCTTAGCAGCTGCACCAGGGAAGGGGGAGCAGCTGCAGGGAGGGGGCAAAGCTCATGGTCTGTCGGGAGGCCTCACCTCCCCAGTCACTGCCAAGGACACATCGTGCAGCCTCCCAGCCAGGACCTCCGAGTGACAGGCCGCCAGGCGCTGGACGCTCACCAGGCCTTTCTCCTTCATCTGCCTGAGAAGCAAGGCCGGGACTGTCACAAGTAGATAAAGAGGAAGAAGCCCTGCTCCTTCTGCAGACCAGGGACCTCTGGGACACACACACACACACACACACACACACACACACACACAGAGCAGGGTGGGATTCCAGGGTCTCAGAGGCAGCACTTCCTGGAGTGTCACCCAGGCCTGAAATCCTAGGCATTCAGTGTGAGCCATTGTATGGGCCCTGGGTGGCCCTCGGCTCTGGCAGTGCTGGGATCCGTGCCCAGACCAAGACCTATTTGGGTCCTTGACAAAAAGCAGACACCTAAAGGGACGTACTTGGAGTGAGGACCGAAGACCCTGAGGGCTTTCCATAAATGTTCTGGACTCTGAGCCATCACTCTGCTCATGATTAAGAGACTGTGCCCCATCAGCACAGGGTGAGGAAGACTCAGAGCAAATTAAACTTGAGTTAGGGAAATGAAGGGCTGTGATCCTTCCCAGTCCCCACCTTCTGGAGTCAAAGTCACAGTTGTCAGGCCTAACCCTGGCGTGTTGCAGATCAGTGCACAGAGTCAACCGGGGGGATCCAGGCTCAGGAAGCTAGAGATACCACATACACACTCACACACACACTCACACACCCACATAGATGCAAGGTTGTGCACACACACACAGTGTCTCCTCACCAATCACTGCTGTTGAGGCACTGGAGGGCGTCCATCAAGCCCAGCTCTGGGTTGGAGAAAGGCCTCAACTCCTTGAAGGCTCTCAGACCCATCTCGTCCTCCTCGTCCTCCCATTCAGGAGACCCCAGAGTGAGCACGGCAGGTAAGGAGTTAGCTGCACCCACAGAACAGAAAAGAAAGAAGAAGCTTCACCCAGGAGGACTGAAGGAGGGCAAATGTCCCCAGTGGCTGCTCCTCCTGACCCTCACCATGCCAATGGCCCTCAGCTCGGAGTCCACTGTGTATGCAGGAGGGACTGGTGATGGTCAGAACAAGCTCCAGGCCTTACGCCCCAGGGAGCCAAAGGGGACCATCTGACTGTGCCTTTTGTTGACTTTCTCCATTCCTCCATTGCCACTCTGACCATGGTGGACACACTGACTTGTGATGTGCTGCTTGATGTCACATGACAATGCCCATGGACCCAGGACTCGCCTCCAGTCCTGCCCTACCTGGGGTTGGTCTGAGGCCCAGGAAGTCTCTCAGTGAGCCCCTTTCATGGTTCTCACTTCCACCAGGAGCCTCTGCTCCTTCCCTCCTGCTATCATCCTCTGCCTGAGTAGGTAAGTGCTCCATGGACAGATGGCTGGAGGGAGGCAGAGAAAGGTAAGAAGACCTGGAAGAGACAAGGTCCAGATGCTGGGTCCAGATGTGGCCCACAACAGACAGGGAAGTAAGTGATTTAGAAACCAGAGCACGTGCATGTGCTGATCGCGGTGCTGCACGCCTACAATCCCAGCTACTCAGGAGGCTGAGGCAGGAGGATTGCACATTCAAGTCCGGCCTCAGCAATTTATCAAGACCCTGTCTCAAAATGGCAGAAAGATCGATACAGGAGCAGGCACAGGGGAAGGAAGAGGAAGGAGAGGTACTAGGACTGAATTAGAATAAGACATATTCCATGCTTGTATAATTATGTCAAAATGGATTCTACTAATACGAATAACTAAAAAAGAACCTATTTTAAAAAGTTTTAAAAAATTAAAGGAGTGGGGCTGTAGTTCAATGGTAGAGCATCCCAGTTTCAATCCCCAGTACCAAAACAAACAAAAATAGAGTGTGTTTTGTATGCGCTCCTTCTTTATGGACAGAATCACAAATTCTCACAAGAACAGGAAGAAATTTCAGAGGCGCTCTTTCTAGCCCAATGCCCTCATCACACAGTGGGAATATGGGAGGCCCTGAGAGACCATCACAGAGACAGGGAAGAAAGTCTCCAACCCAGAGCTCTGCTCTCAGGCCTCTCTCCCCGGCTAGCTCTCCTCACCCCCAGGGATGATCTTCTCTACAGCACATCCAGGGGGTCCTGGGCAAATCTGAGTGGAAAAGCAGCCCTTTACTTAAAACCAGACACAAAGATGTCCTTCCTGGATTCTCTGCCATTGGCACACGAAAGAGTGTGTCAGCCCTCAGATCACCCTCTAGGAGGTAGGAGGTGAGACACCCAACCTCCCTATCCTCCCCTGTCAACCTGGGCCTGAATTAAACACTGTCTGTGAAGCTTGCAAGTAGCACTGGTCCATTCAGGAGAAGACACAAGCTGGCCTCCTGCCAACCCAAACCTGCTGCCACCTCGTTCTCCAGTGGCATTTAGCATCCACCTAGATTTTAAGACACACAAAAGGCACCGGCAGAAGCCACTGCAGCCTCGAATCTCTTAGGGTCTGCGTCTACTTTAGTCCTGCCCAGTCCCTTACCCTGATGGCTTTTCAATAATGTCCACAGAGTGCCTTGTAGTTCAGGAGTTTCCATTTTTTTGCTCATATAAAATGGGAGGAATTGAGTAGACACAATCAAGCTCTCCTAAACCTACCTGGTATCCCGAGAAAAGCTAGAGTCTTACTGGATTTATTAGGAAAATCAGGAGGATAGCCAAGTTTACAGTCCTGAAATTCCATCATTTCCAGGCAAACCAAAAAACGGGGTAAAATGTAAGTGATTCTCTGTTGACTATCAAGAAAGAGAGAGAGGAAGAGGAAGGAGGAAGAGGAAGATTATATCCTAGGGAGGATATAAGAGGAGAATGTTGGTTTTTTCTTAACTCCAACAACCCAACCTACCTACTTAACGATCTTATTTCTACCGTACTCCTCCACCCACACCCAGTTTAAATAATGAGAGGCGGTAACAGACCATACTGGGTCAAGAGTCACTAGCCAAAGTCTTAGTTCTATGGGCCACCGTCACCTTGAGGGACCTTTGGTGACCTTGTATCTCTGGTTCTCAGTTTCCCTATCTATAAAGTGAGTCGGTTGAGTTAGATAGATCAATATTTCCCAGTACCATGATCTTTTTGCCATATCATTTAATTACCTACACTTTTTCTTGCTTTGTATTTTTCTTCAAGTCAAGCCTCTTTCCAAATCTAAGTAAATTCATTTTAAAGGGAGTTTCATGTCACTACCATAATGGATAAACTGATATTATTTGTCATAGAATATGAATATTTATAATGAAAGTAGAATGACATTTTAAAACCCTCTCTATAAAATTAGAGCCAGCTTCAGACATCTCCGACTGAGCCTGGAGGATCTCTTCATCAAAAAAGAGAGATACCAAAGGTTAGCCCCAAATTAAACTTTCTACTTGACACAATCATAGAGGCTGGGATTGTCACATGACATCATCTGGGATCGGTGCCCAGATCATAAAGGCTGAATGGAAAATGGAAGTGAGTTCATATAATTTATTGCACTAAAATGTTGTTTTAGTCCACCAACCCTGTCCACCACATCCCACTGAAATAAACTGGACCCAATTGTTTATTTTGAAATACCTTTAAGTAATCATTTCAAATGAAAGCTCATGTGAATGGCTTATGCACAAAATGGAATGGAGACAGAGCCTCCCCTGGCCCCTTGGCGCCTTTCCTGAGGTGTCCTGCTGGGACCTGTGGATCCTCTGACCCACCTGGCAGTGTGACACAGCAGGCAGGGATCTCTCCCCTCCTCCTCCTCCTCCTGGAGTTCCCTCTACTTCCTTGGCTGCTATTTGATAGCATCTTTGATCTGGTATGCTAATGACTCTGCTAGGACATGTCACACCAGGTGTGATCTCTGGGTCCCCTGCCTGGTCCACAGATGGTTATGAGTTCCAAACACTCTTCCTCTCCCTGTCAAGCTGACGCCTCACACAAGGGCTACCTGCTAGTCCTACGGGTGGCAGGCAGAGCAGCTCATATCCCCTTTTCATGCCCCAGAGCATCCTGGGGCCTCGCGGCCAGAGGTCTGAGCCCCACCTGAAGCATGGCGGGCAAAGCTGGGCTCCTGCTTGCTGACGGGGATGCTGGGCAGAGAGGACCGGTTGGCCCGCTTCCTCAAGATGATGCCAACGTTGTTTCTGCGTGGGCTGTTCATCCTGGTGGGTACAGACAGGGTCCCACTGCCCCGTAGGGGAAGGAGGCCTGTGGAGACAAAGAAAGTCCTAGAACTGAGCTGGTCCTGCCTTCCCTGGGGTCCAAGATCCCTTGGAAATGGTCCCATTAACAGACTATGAGCTGGGTACGGTGACACACGCCTGTGATCCCAGCAGCTCCAGAGGCTGAGGCAGGAGGATGGCAAGTCCAAAGCCAGCCTCAGCAAAAGCAAGATGCTAAGTAACTCAGTGAGACCCTGTCTCTAAATGAAATACAAAATAGGGCTAAGGATGTTGCTCAGTGGTCAGTGTCTCTGAGTTCAATCTCCAGTCCCTAAAAAAAGCAGACTATGAGAGTGGACATAGGCCCTGTCCAGTCTCAAGAGTTGAGAATCCAGGAATTGGCCAAGAAGTTTCCCCAGTCTGAAGGATTCCCATCCCATGCACCCAGTACCTTCCTTCACTAGGGTTCTCCTCGAGCCGGGGGCCTGGGAAGCGAGTTCCTTCTCCCTGTCAGGCTCCTTTGTCCTCCGGAACAACTCCATCTCTCTCATCTGCTTCAGCCGCATTTTTTCCTGTGCAGACTTGGAGATGGTGACTTGGATCTGGCACAAGATCAAGGCAAACTCTGTTAGCCTTGGGGACTCGGCTATACTTTCTATACCCTCATTCATTCAGTCCTCAAAAGCATGAGCACCTCCTATGTGCCAATCATTGTTCCAAGAAGGAGCCAAAAAGATAAAGTCCTTGTCCCCTAAGAGTTTTGTGAAATGAGGAGATGGACAAGAAACACATGAGTCTCTAATGTCAAGCGAAATGCTGGGGGGAAAGAAAACGGAAGGATACAGAAGTGATGGTGACTGTTGCTTTAGATAAGGAGGCCCAGAGGTACCCCCAGAGGTGAAATTCAAGCAGAGACATAATAAAGAAAAGGAAAGAAATTTCTAGGAAAGAAATGTTCTAAAATACAAAGGTCCTGAGGCTGGAGTGTGCCCAGTGTGGCTACAAGGGGTGGGGTGGGGGGACGCTGGCACAGCCCTCTGAGTCACAGCAGTGACAGGACACCAGGTCAGAAGGTGGCAGGATCTAAACCACACTAGGCCTTGCAGTCCATAGTGAGGACTTGGGTTTTCCTCAGAGGGACACAGGAGGCCATTTAAGATTTGAAGCAGAAGAGTGGCATGACCTGACCTCCTTCGGGGGCACTGGCTTCTCCCTGGGTGATTTCTTTTAATTTTTTTTTTTTGTTTTGAGATAGTTTGAGACTCATAAGAAGTTGTAAAAGTAGGACCAAGAGTCTCTGTGTAGGCTCCCCCCGGCCTCCTCCAACGATGCCATCTTACACAACCCAGAACATTCTGTCTTTTATATCCCAGGGATGGAGCTACATGGGAAGAGTCCAGATTAGGTGGAGTGGGCACCAGCAGATCAGAGCAAGTGAATACTGAGCATGAGGTGGGGGCTTGGACCAGGGCTGGGGGCGCGGGGATGGTGGAACCGTCAGCCCCTGGGCATTTTTTAAACCAGACCTGATTTTGCTGACACTTGAGATGCGAGGTGAAAGAGACAGAGAGAGGAATCACGGATGGGCCTAAGACATTTGGCCTGAGGCCCTGGAAGGCTGGAGTAGCCTGTTACCACCATTCCCTGAGCAGGAACATTAGAGAAAGAGGAGATTTTGTGAGGTGAGGATTCAGGCGTTGAGCTTCAGGCATGGTAGGTTTAAAATATAATTAGACACCTAAGGGAAAACGTTGAGTAGCAGCTGAACATGTGAACGGAGGTGAGGGGAAGGTGGGGGCTGGCGAGGGGCGTTTGGGAGTTCTCGACTTAGAGACGGTACTCAATGCCACGAACTGGAGGAGGTCCTGAGGGTGATGTAAATAAACCAGAGGTCCAAGCCCGGGAGGGCTCAGCCTCCAGAGGTGGGGAAGGTGACGAGCAGCCAGCAAGGAAGGGCCAAGAAGGAGCTGGCTCTCATGGAGGCACGGCACCCAGGAAGAGCCACCCCACCTCCATCCCTAAAGGGAGCGTTGACGAGGACCACACTGCCAGCTGAATCCAAAGCTGCTGCTGCTGGGTCAACATAGACAGGACTGAGATGTGGCTGCATTTGGGAAGATGACAGTCACTGGTGACCCTTTTTGTGGGGAGGGGGGACTAAAGTCGGACTGGAGTAAGCTCAGGAGAGAACCGGAAAAGAGAGGTGTAATAGCTTTGTTTTGGTTTTGTCGGGTTTTCTGAAGATGGAAGAGAGGACAGAGAGTGAACGTGGGGCTGGGATGATCCAATTTCAGGGAGAATGTTGTTGATGCAAGAAGGTGAACCCATGCTGGGCTGGAGCGCTGGGTGAATGGAGCGGGAACAAAGACACAGTGGTGAGCCAATGGGACACTTGGGATCTGGAAGATGGGTGGCGAATTTGGTAATGCGGGGATCTGGGGTCTGACTGTGCAGTGGGAAGCCGAGGCCAAGTGGAGGACAAAGTCATCTCTACATGGAATGATTAGGACCCTTCGTGTTCTGTCGCCCTCACTAGAGCAGGGCCTGGCCCTTGTCACTATCAGCAGGGCATCCCCGCCTCCCACATGGTGGGGATGGAATAGGCACCTGGACGTGTTTACTGAGCTGAACTATTTTACCTCTGAACTCAGGCGCCCCCTACCAGCACCTCTTCAAGTTTTACTAAATCAGTCCTGTCCAGGGAAGAGAAGCCACCTCCTCAAGGTCACCTCCAACGTACAAGGTTTTGTCAGACCGTGGCCCCACAGCCTCTGGTCAGCTGCCTCTCGGTTGCTGTCCAGCCTGGCAGGTCAGATTACCCAGCCTGGTTCACCTAAGCCCTCTGTCCTCTCCCCCACATCCTGCTTCCTTCCGACCATGTGTGACCTTCTTCTGTCCTTCCTCCTCCCCACCTGCCCCTTAGCAACCCTCTGTACTCTTCACTTCACCCAGTGCCCACCCCAGCCCTGTCCTAGTTTTTCTTTCTCTTCCTCCCTCACCCCCAGACCATCCGCAGTCCTGGCCTTAAGGGTTTGACACAGCTGCCTCGGCTCTGCCTGGCTCTCCTCCATGTCCCACGGGCCAGCTCTACGCTGTGCATTTCAGAAACATACTGGGATTTAGCTAGTGGTCCACTTTGATCCTGACTTCATCTTCCTCTGGCCTCCCAGATACCTTGGTGCTGGTCTCCTTCTGGTCCTCTTCTTTGGCGTGGTTGAAAGAGAAGGCTGTCAGCGTAGGGGCAGACTGTGATGAAGCCAGGACAGGCTTCTCGGAGGAGGTGGCAGACCTGTCTCTGATGGGTGGAGCCAAAGGTTTGGGCTCTGAGGAGTCAAGAATAGGGAGAGAGGTGAAGACAATCAGGTCCTGAGCTACTCTCCCCGACCCTGTGGCTGGGGTCACTTAACTGCCCAAGCCCTCCACCCTCAGTGCTTCTGTCCAACACTTCCCTAATGGAGGTTAGGTTTCCCCTGTTGAGCCACAGGGCCTAGGACCGCATCATCCCCCTTTATTCATTCACTCATTCATTCATTCGTTCAGCAAGAATTGCTTGCCCTATTCTTATATAGACATGGAAAGGGGGCTGGGCAGGAAACAGGATCGGGAAAAGAAAAAGTAAAACAGGCCTGCTGACCATTTATACCACCACAGCAGAGCTGGAAGGGCCAGAGAACTGCCACTAGTCCCATTCTCCTATTTCACAGATGGGCCGCCATCTTGGGCTGCCCAAGGCTGGAAAGGGAATCATGAACCTTGGACTCCTGAAGAGCTTTTTGGTCCCGTCCCATGGTCCTCTGCCCACCTCCTACCTTCTGATAAGGATCCCTCTCTTTGGGGCAGAGAGAAGGGGGAAGAGAGGCTTCAAAGCCTCCATCTGCCCAGAGGTAAGAGACAGGGCAGAGGACACGGGGGCGGGAGTGGTGACAGAGCTAACTGACCAGGGCAAAGTCTGCAGGAATGCTGCAAGATTTGAGGAAGCCCTCAGCTGCAGAAAATATCATGGGAGCCCCTACTATGTGCTAGGCATGTTATACACATCGGGCAGGGAGCCCTCTAAGGACTTTGCTCTTTGTATACCACTTCCCCACCTTCACCCTTAAGGGACACCTTAAGAAGCTTTGGGTAGCCAGGCCCTCATGACAAGGTCTCCTGGCCCAAACCCCCATGCCAGCAATCTCAGAGGAGGCTCCTAAAGGACACTTGAGGTGCCATGAGTGTCACCCAGGCTGCCTGGGCTCACCCCACTGCAGCCCAGTCAGGGAGCAGGGGAGAAGCAGCTGCCACCAAGGCTTCAGTGCCAGGCCTACCTCTCAGGTCCAGCTCTGTGTCCTGACCTGGGGGCCTCTTGCGCAACAGCCTGCCCTCTGCCAACTGACCCACCTGCTGAGCTGATCAGCCAGGGACTTGCCAGGAAGCTGGCACCCTCCTGCCAGTCAGCACATCAGCTGGCACCAACTCCCACTACCTGCAGCCCCGGATCAGGGTGCCCCAACCACTCAGCCACCAGGCAGGAGGCTGTGGCCTCATTTCCCCTGCACCACAGCCAAGGCCTGCTTCTCCACGGAGTGAGATCATCAGGACCAGAAAGGATCCCTCCTCCCCTCTATGCCCACTTGAGAGCCTCCTGTCCGGCCCCACTCCTGACTCCTATCCTGGGGTTGGCCCTGTTCCCCTGACGTTTAGACCTGCCAGGACCTGCCCCGACTGAGGGTTTGTGGAATGTGATTTCATGCTCTGTCCAGTGAGGTCACCTCTGCTTGCTTAAAACAGAGTAAGAGTCCCCAGTGCAAATCTGATGGGGCTGCTTTTCACTCTCCAAGGCCAGGGAGGACATCCAGGTCACTGAGCCTCATCTGTCAACTGGTAACAGAGCCATCCCTCTCATCTGGGCCATCATGAACTAGTGATGTACAACTATGATGTATATCAACATAGGCAGAGCAGGCACCAATGTGCACTGCTTCTCCAGCCCCTCGCCCAGGCCTACCGTCCGTCACCCTCCAGCAAGGGACCACAGGTGACTCAGCTTCCCCATCTATGAAATGAGGGGCTTGGAAATGAGGGCCCTGAGGTCTCTTCTGGCCTAACTCCACTCCACGACCCAGCCCAGGAATACAAAGGGTTAAAAACCAGGGTGTGCTCATAGAGAATACATACCCAAAGATCTAGGGGTCTTCTCCCGAGGCCCACTCTCCCGAACCAATCTTAAAAGAATGGGGGAGAAAACAGAAGAGTGAGGAAAGCAAGACAGAGGTGGTGGGTGGGGGAGCCCAGGGTGGCTCCAGGATGAGGAACAGAGACTAGGGACACAGGGAGGGAGCTGGTTTCCCTGTCCAAGCTCCCATCCAGGAGAGAATAGGCCAGGAGATACAGCTCCTGTGTGCCCTAGGGGCTAAGGGACAGACATGCAGGCTGGGAGCCCAGACTCAGCACTCAGCCTGGCTTCCTGGCTGTGCCCTGGTCTGTCCCCAGGCAGCTGGCACCCACATGGAAATGAATCTTCAAGGACAGCCCCACCCGCTATTGTGGCTTCCTGGACCTGAGTGGCAGGACAGCAGCTGCTTCAGAGTGTAAACTGTCCCCCGGCTCAGAGAGCTTTGAGCGCAAGTTCTACAAACTGCTCCCACCTAGCTCAGTGACCCCTAAATATTCCTCCTCCCCTCCTGCACCTCCCCAGGGGAATCTAGAAGGTCCTCTTTGCTGTGATGGGAAATCACCACTGTTTTGTACTAGAAATTCAATTTGATGGCACATAGAAAGGATAAGACGGGGACATTCCTGGCACAGGTTGCACTGCAGTTTTTTTAATGGAAAGCACCATTCATTCATTCAAAAGATGTTTATTTACTGAGCACCTGCAATGTACCAAGCACTGTTCAGACCCTGGCATTAGAGCATCAGTGCAATGGACAGAGAACTGTGCCCCCATGGAGGCCAGCTGTGCCATCTCCCATGTGATTTCTCTTCTCAGCAAGGAAGTACATAGGCATCAGGACCCAGGAGCTGGCAGGGTAACAAGCCACCACAAAAGCACTGGGACACAGCATCCTGGGCTCTGGCCTCAGTGGAGCCACTCAGCAGAATGACCAGGTCAGGATGGGCCTGAGAACAGGCAGTAGGGGAGTCCACTTCAGTGCCTGCCTTGGCCCAGGGGACCCTAATCAATAAGGACCACAGAGGTCAGGGGGATACCAAGTCTACTAGGGAAACAGAGCTCCACGCTGGGTGCAGTCCTGGACTCTCAGCTTCTGCCTGGAACAGGTCCAGCCCTTGGGTGTGCACCCACCCAGAGGACTTGTGTGGGCTGGAGACAGAGCTGGTGGCCCCAGGCCCCGCATCCCAGTTCCACTTCCCACTGCATGAACAAGATGGGGAAGGCAGGAGAAGTGAAGTGGAACGTCCTCGTGGTTGCCAGATGACCTCCAAGCACTCCTAGGGTATCTGACTGAATGCAGGTGCACAGCTCAGTGACCTCGGACCTCCCTTTGCCAACAGGGGGAGGGGTTGAAGCAGCTAAGCCCGACATGAGCCCCTCCCTGCCACATATCAAAACCAGCGTGTCCCAGGGGCCAAGGCAAGCTGAGGCCACCAGCAAGTCTCCCAGTCTCCCCTCCTCGCTCCCCTCTCCCGCATCCTCACCTCACCCCTGCTCTGCCCTGCTCCAGCACCTGGGCTCCGCCCCCCTCACCTGCCCCACCCGCCTTGGTCTGCACAGCTCCACAGCTGCCAAACTGGCCTCTTGAAATCAGAACCAATGTCACCTCTACGCCAAAAAGCCCTGGGTGACATCTCATTCCCCCAGGATAAAGCACACGCTCCTGGAGGACCACCTATGATTCCCAGCCCTGCTTTCCTGGCAGCCTGTCTCTCAAACACAGGTGAGCACCTCCCGCTCCCCCTCCCGCCTCCCTCCGCCAGTCCCTTAAAGTCCCAGGGGCTCCTCCTTCGAATCTCTCCTCCACCTCACGAATTCTCCTTCAGCCTTCAGAATTTCTCCAAGAAATCTTCCCAGCATGACGCAGATGATTCTCTACTGGGCTCCCAGTAGGACAGGCAGTCATGGGACATGGACTCAGTGATTTCCTCCTAAATCTCTCTGGTGGGTGCCTAGAGCACACAGTGTGGGTCTTATTTCACTTTGTTTCTGCAGCACCTGGCACTTAGCAGGTGCCTAATAGCTCTTAAGAGAATAAAAGTATGGACAGATGAATCAGTGAGATGGAGACCCATTGGCTGGACAGCCCCACAGAGTCAGAGAAGAGAAATCCAGTCACAACTAGGCTATGGCAGACACCAAGCTTGGCATCCTGGGAGCCACAGAGACTTTTGAGATATGGCCCCTGCCCTTGAATGCTGCAAGTTAAAGAATAAAATGAGAAGACAAAATAAATATAAGAAAAATAAATGTAAATAGGCTAAATATGTTAATCAAATTTAAATGAATAGGGGCTGCAGTTTGTGGCTCAGTGGTAGAGCGCTTGTCTAGCACGTGTAAGGCACTGGGTTCAGTCCTCAGCACTACATAAAAAATAAATAAATAAAATAAAGGTATTGTGTCCAACTGCAACTAAAAATATTTTTAAAAATTTAAATAAAATAATGAAAGACTGTGGTCAGGTAGTCCATGGGCTGGATGTCAAGTGGACAGTGCAGAGATGGCCACTTGCACGCAGCACCCTTTGCAGCCCATGAAAGCCAGTGTAGACGTGGAATGGTAGAGACAGAATGGGCTGGAGCAGTAGGGTTGGGGCGGAAACACCGTCTGGGAAAGCAAGGCTCCCGCTCAGGAACCAGAGCACCCACAGAGAGGCAGGGGTGTTCCTACAGAGCAGCACAGGAGGAAATATGTGGAGTGGGGTGCAAAGGATGAGACCCAAAGTCAGACCAAGGAGACTCATCGTAAAGGCCACCCAGGAGAGGAGAGAGCACCAGGAGGTCAATAAAGGTGAAGGTCACAGAAGAATCTTTGGGGGTGCAAGGTGAGGATGTCGACAGGTCAGGTGCTGTTGGAGGTAGTCAAGAAAGAGCTGGAACCGATAGGGCAAGAGCCAGGTGGGAGGTTTTGTGTGTTTTTGTTGTTCTAAGAAAGACTTGAGGGCACGTGGCCATCTGTGAGGAAGGGGTTGGGGTACTGGGAGGAGAGTCAAAGATGATGCTGAGATTTGAAGACCAAGGCAAATACCTGCACCTTGATGGAAATAAGCCCGGGAAAGGTGGTTTGGGGAAGCGTAGGTACTCCATATTGCCTCCCCCCATGCTGATCTGCATCAGCTGTGAGAACTGGAGATGCCCAGCCAGAGAATGGACCTCTGGGGAGATGTAAGGTCAGAGCAGGAGTGGCAAGATCACCACCCATGTGATCCAGGAGAGCACGGCACAGAGGGCCGCAGGAGAAAACAAAGAGGGCCCTGGGATAAGTTTCAGGAATGGCCAAATTTAAGAGACTGATGGATGAAGGAGGGCAGGCAAGAGACCACCTGGAAGGTCCAGAAGCAGGTAAGCAGGAGTCAGGAAATTGAGGAAAAGTCCAAGGACCATCAACAGCCCAAATGACACAAAAAAAATCAAGAGTAATGAGGTGAATAGGCCACTGGTCTGGGGCTAAGAGTCATTATAACTACTGACTCTGCTAAGCAGAGGGGAGGAAGAGGCAGGTGTTTGGGCAGGAGAGGAGGAAGGGGAGGAGGCTGGAGCAGGCGAGGTCTGAGGAGGCAGAGAGGGGAAATCAAGCAGAGGATGTGCATCCAGAAGCTAGTATGTGCACAGGTTCCCACACTCCAACACAGCTGGGGAAAGATGGGGACACAGACACTGGTAAGGATAGTTAGGGAAGAAAGTACAGGAGATGAGACAGTGAGGAGCTGGAGAGAAGTGGGAGAATTCAGAACATCAGTCCAAAGCAATGAGAAAGAAGTCACAACAGGAACTCGACAGTGACCATGCTAGGTGAGCCAGGCCCACAGGCTGTGAGTGCACGCGCGTGCGCGCACGCACACACTCACGCACATGCTTATGCCCACAGATACATATTACACCCACTTGTATACACACATGAACACACTTTCACACACACTTGCTGCAACATCAGGCTTGACTGACCCTGGGATATTGTTGGCCATCTGGAGGGCACTGTCTCTCCTACCTACAAACCATAAACCCATATTCCTTACAGCACAGAGACCCTCTATCCCACGGATTCTCAAACTTTTATTGGGTATGAAGACTCCTTTTTAAATCCGAAATTTTGTGGATTATACCATGCACACATACACACATACAAACACACAAATTTTTAGTTTGCATCCATTAAAAAAATACATAAGCTGGGCATAGCGGCACATGCCTGTAATCCCAGTGGCTTGGGAGGCTGAGGCAGGAGGATCATGAGTTCAAAGTCAGCCTCAGCAAAAGCAAGGCACTAAGCAACTCAGCGAGACCCTGTCTAAATAAAATAGGGCTAAAGATGTGGCTCAGTGGTCCAGTGCTCCTGTGTTCAATCTCTGGTACAAAAAAAACATAAAAATAGGGAACCACCATGAACTTAACCATGCTCTAAAATAATTTGCATTTTTCTTCATCACTACAGCAATCATACACATTAAGAAATTATAGAAGAGACCAGAGACATGGTCCATTATGCCATTGCTCCCAGCCTGCTGTAGCCCAGGATCAGAGAAGGCCCAGCAACAATGCTGTGGCCCCCACAGGTCTGTGGCTTCCCATCCCTGTGCCCCAGAGCTCTGCCGTTACATGAAGGCTCAGCCTTGAGGAGCCCCTGTGGATCCTGGAGAGATAGAGGAAAGGAAGACACCTGGGGCTCTTACCGTGTGGGTGGGACCCTCAGTCCTGTGAGGACGTGCTGGCCTCCTGGAGGCAAGGGACTGGGAAGGGAGCCAGACCGACTAGAGGAGGTCCCCGCAGGCATCCCAGCCTTTGGGATGGGTGGGATCACGATGCCTCCCAGCGACTTCAGCATCTTCTCGTCATTGCAATGCAGGTATTGCGGGGAAATCTGCACCTGGGAGCAGAGGGGTCCTGGTCCATGGAAGCGTCCTATGCTGGATACTCGGCTCCTTCTGCCAGGAGCCACCTGAGAGAAGAGTGCTGGGAAGTGCCCACAGATTTCCCTTCTCAGTCCCATGACCCTGGGACCAGACCCCCAGCCTCCAGAAAGCCCCTTACTTCCTTATCACTCCAGGTGAGAAGGCTGGCAAGCTCTTTGGTGGTTGTAATTATTATTATTGGGTTTTTGTTTTCTTTCTTGTTTCAGAAAACTCTGAGAACATCAGAGCTAGAAGGGACTTTCAAAACATCTGGTCCAAATCTCCATTTTTGTAGATGTACCTGCTGGGGCCTAGATAAGGAAATGACCTGCCCACGGTGACACAGGCAGTGAGGAGCAGAACCCAAATCCGAGTCCTGGCCCAGCATTCTTTTCCCTCTGTCACATCTCCCGGCTTTAAATGGAGAGGGCCAGAAAGCAGGGGGAATTCTGAACAGTAAGACCAAAGAGGACAGGTGGCCAGGCAGCCTCTGCACCTCCACAGCAGCCACCCAGAAGTCCCAAGGGTTGGGATGCTGCAGAGGAGGTGAAACAGGGCCCAAGCCTCTCCTGATGCCACCCCCACCCTTGAGGGCAGCCCCTGAGACATCTGCAGAAACACAGGAGCAGGGGTGGGTAGAGGATGGGAAGATGGACAATTGCAGGCAAGACTCAGAGCAGCAGAACCACTTTATCTCCTGGGCCCTAGCTCTCACCTCCTGGGGACCTTTCCCACTCCCCGGCAGGTCCAGGCTCTTCTCTTTGGCTCCGCTGGCCTCTGGGGTGGTGGGGATGCTCTGGATGGGAGGCATCGGCCTGGGCACCTTCAGCAGCCTCTGAGAGGTGGTGCGCGGGATGGTGCTCCTCAGAAGAACACCTTTAGGGCCTCCCCCGGGATCCAGCAAGGCTGTTCAGAGGTGAGAATGGGAAATGAGTCAGTCCTGGGACAGTAGGAAGTGGGGGTAGACTTCAGAGCTGCACCAGGGCCTCGTGTCCCGGGGGACGCTAGGATGAGGAGGGGAGAAGGCAGGTCTCCCGCCGCCCCACACCTATCAGTAGACTAAGCCAGCAGATGGCACCATCCTTTTCCATTCCCATAGAATGGTAGAAATGCCAATCCAAGTGACCCACTGCAGAGGCAGTGTGGGTAGGAAGGCAAGCAAACTCAGTGCTGGATTATAGGAGTGAGGACAGTGGGTTCTGGCTCTGGATAGCAGCGGTGTGACCTCAGGCAAGTCGCTGTCTCTTTGACCCCGTGTGCTCCTCTGTAAATGGGATACTCTCAAAGACTCAATGACCTCCCTTACATAAAATGCCAAGCTAGTTCCTAGTATGTGACAGGGCCAATCAATCCTTTCTACTCCCCACCCCCCACCCTTTCCAGCTAATGCAGTGAGGTGGCAGCCGTCTTCACATTTCCAACATCACCTAGAAGACAGACGGCCCCCTTCCAGCCCTTTGCTAATACTTTATGTGCCCAACAGATATCCTTGCCCCTCCTGCCCCATCCCACCCCGAATAGTGTCATCATCTAGGCAGGTGCCCACTAAACAGCCCCAGTGGAACCCAGAAGTCATCTGGATACCTACTGATCCTCACAGCCTGAATGGCCTGGTACCTGACCTCAGGATGGTGGTGGCAGGGGGCAGGGCTCACCTCTTGAAGATGCCGCCATGCCCTCTGAAAGCCTCCGTTTCTTGAGCTTGTCCTTGATCTGGATGGTGTCCCGGGCCACACTGTTGGCCTCTGACTCCAGAGAGGTAGCAGGTGCCAGGGGGCAAGGCCCTAAAGTCAGAGCTCCAAGATTCCTGGGGTGGCCATTCCTAGCCTTCCAGTCCTTTAGAGGGATGTCCAGTTTGAGGTTGCCTGCATCCCCATGGCCGCTCAAGATCTCTGGTGGCTTCTCATTGCTCACCAGGACACTTGGCACAGGCTGGAGGGAGGCTGAAGCAGAAAGGGAAGAGTGGCTTGGCATGCAGGGCCCAGTGGCACCAGACACCAGCAAACCCATTGGTATGGCTTCCTAGGAGTAGGCAAGAAACTTGTCTAATGAATCTGTCATTCAATGTTCCTGTCCTTCCTGGGGCAATCTAGCCATCCAATAGTGTCTAAGAAGCACCGAGCAAGACCCACATCATGAAGTCCTCAGGGAATAAAAAGGGATTCAACATCCAGCCTGTCACAGCATAGATGAGAGGCCATAAGTACTTAGCAAAGGCCAACTGCCCAAGGACCACTGTCCACTGATCTCCAACAAATCCATTCAGTACCATGGAGCGCTGGATAATGCCAACCCCACATGGGGAAGTTGGGTGATTTGGAGCAAGTCATGCTCATAGGGGGACACTTATTCAATTGTTCTTTCAATCAGCATTTAATAAGCACCTACAAGGTGCCAAGCACTATCCAGGCAGTGGAGGTCAAATATGACTATGTGAGGCACAGTCTGCCATTAAGGGACTTTGGATCTGTTAGAGGAAGAAGATGCATCATCCATAAATAGGTTCAGTACAGGTCCCCAAGAGAGGTCCTGTAGTGAGGGAAGCAAAGGGCCCAGGAGGCCAAGCCCTACAATGCACTTAGTGGGGAGGGATGATGGGGAAGACCCTGGTGAAGCGGTAGCCTGGTGGATCCCCCCAGGACAAGGGAAAGTGCTGACAGGGGACCTTTCAGACACTCTGCAGGTCTTCTTGGGATCTCTTAAGACAGGCCTTAAGAGAGGCACAGAGCCAAGAGTACGTGCCAATAACCATGGGTGTTTTCAGCAGGGACCACAATACTAATAACACCCACATAGCCAGACATGGTGGCAGGCACCTGTAGTCCCAGCTCCTAAGGACACGGAGGTAGGAGGATCACGTTAGCCCAATAGTTCAAGGCGAGGTGAGGCAGCAAAACAAAGAAAGCATTAAAGAAGCAAAAAGGACCCACGTAGCTTGAGAACAGCTGGGCGTCCAACACCCTCATCTCCCTCCCCAGTCTAGGGCCCGAGCTCTGCGCTGGGGTCTGTGGCCCTGACTGGGCTGTTGCCAGGGGAGCTCCCCATCACCTGCCAAAGTTCTCGGAGAGGCCACACAGGGCTCTCAAAGGCCATTTGGTGTGTCTGAGTCACCAGGCTGGGTCCTACCATCTTACCTTTTCCATAAGCTGGCAGATTGGAGTTGATGCCTCCAGGCGGGGTCCCTCGGGGCCCAGCACTGGTCCTAGGGACACTCCCACAATACACAGCCACTGGAGCCAAAACCTTGGCTAGGGACAGAATCACAGAATAGGTGTATCTTAGAGGCCTCCAAGGCCAGGGCGAGGCACAAATCCAAACACAAATGCAGACACCTAACACTCTGCCCCCAGGGTCTCTGCCTGAAAGACCAAGGGCATGTGGTTGCCCACACCTATCCCCCACCTGCAGATGGGGGGCCGGCCAGGTGGGGGGCCTGCAATCTCCATCAAACCCCACCAACCCTGCTCAAGCTAACTTCTCAGCCGGTACCATCTCCTGCTTCCCACTCTGATCTCCTCATCCTGACTTTGCTCCAAACCCCTGGCCATGGCTCTTCAGATTTCTCCATCATCCAAAAGTGCTGACCCCACTGTCTGCAGTACCATTCTCTATCAAGGTACATATCATACTTGCTGCTGCCGTTGGGCCACCTCCTCACTCCTACCTGCTTCAGACCACCTCCTAACCCACAAAGCCCTGACTAACACCCTAGCTGCAAGCATCCATTACCTAGCCACAGCTCCTCTCGGAAGTCATCTTCCCTCCTAAACGCACCCCGCCCCCAGCATCCTTCATCCAGCTGCAGACACTCATTAATGCTCATCACTGCTCTGTGCAGTGACTCTGGCATACAACAGGGGGATAGGGGTGGGGGCAAGGCTGACTCAGCCCTCGAGTGGGAGAAGTCTGGAGGGGGAACAAAAGGATCAACAAGCAATGACAGTGGGGCCCTGGACAGTGCCAGGGAAGGCTTTTCAAAGGGAGGCACCAATAGACTGAGATCAGAGAAGGATCCAGGAAATGATGAGTGCACAGCTCAGTTAAGCCATCCCCTCTTTTAAAAAGCCTTCCCCCAGCTGGGCACAGTGACACATGCCTGTAATCCCAGTGGCCCAGGAGGCTGAGGCAGGAAGATGGAGAATGCAAAGCCAACCTTAGCAACTTAGCCAGGCCCTAAGCAACTCAGTGAGACCCTCTCTGTAAATAAAATACAAAGAAAA
This sequence comes from Marmota flaviventris, assembly GCF_047511675.1. Classification (NCBI taxonomy): domain Eukaryota; kingdom Metazoa; phylum Chordata; class Mammalia; order Rodentia; family Sciuridae; genus Marmota; species Marmota flaviventris. Next base: position 22,111,313 of record NC_092511.1, on the reverse strand, counting down.
GAAGGTGCTGAGGATGTGGCTCAGTGGTTAAGCACCTCTGAGTTCATTCCAGTACCCAAAAATAGAGCCTTCCCCCTGCTGTGTCCTGTAGCCTCAGGCACACCTTGCCCTGACACTCTTCCCAATCTCTCTCGCCCTCAGGCCTGCCCTTGGCTTCCTTAGTACCTGCCATTCAGCAGGCACCTAATAAATGTCAATCTTTCATTCTCCTAGCTCAGCCCCTCCCTAACACACCTCAGAGGCCCTAACCCACTTCTCAGAGAAGCCCCCACTCAGATGGAAACACAGCCTGCCTGCCCTCAAGATGCACTGCCCCAAGACTGGACTCAGGAGTCGGGGTTCTCGTTTCTGTCACCGTGTGGCCTAGAGGAAAAAGCTAACCTCTCTGTGTCTCAGTTCACGCAAAGTTCAAGTAGCTGGAGGCACCAGGGCTTCATACCACAACATCTTCTCTCACTTCCCTGCTAGAATCTAATGTCAGGTGCTGATTTATTCCTAAACTATGCAGTTGCTTTCAGATTAATCTGTCAGAGCCTCAGGGTGTCCTGCCTGAGCACCAGGCCCAGTCTCCCAAGATGACGGGCTCTGGCCACCCTGATTCTCTACCTTCTGTCCAAAGGTCATCTGGCCCTTGGGGCTAACCAGCTTTGCAAGTTACAGGTACCCACTTCACCTGAGGCAGAACCAACCTCCTCTTTTCCCAGAGGAAACTAGAGCACACACAGCAGCTGCCCCAAAGGCAGAGCCAGGCCTGGACCCCTGTCTTCTGACCCTAAGAGGATTCTATTGCACAGTTATCGACATCCCAACCTTCAGCCCAGTGAGCTGGGAGACTCAAGGGGTTGGCGAGGCCCAGCAAGAATGTTCTGTGGCTGAATTACAGAGTTCTTGCTCCCCTACCTGGTCAGCTAAGGAAACAAGTCGTCCACAACCCCAAGGCCCCACGCCCCCGCCCATCCACACACTCTTGACCACAGAACAGCAGGGGCCCCTTGAGGAGCCAGCCCACTCTGTCTCAGAGAGTGGAGGCAAAGCCCAGGCCGGATCTCCAGAACCCTCAAAGCCCCTGCAGGCCAGGGAGCCACCAGACAGGTGACAGAGCAGGGAGGGCCAGTGCCAGCATGTGAAGAGCTGGGCAGGGCTGGAGAGGCACAGCCACCTCCCGACAGAGCATGATCCGAGGAAGGTTCCCCCACCCTGGGAAAGGCCAGGAGCCGCCTCCCTGGGTGCTTCTCACCTGAGGTGACATCGTCTCGGGTGCCCATGCCCCCGGGGGAGAGGCTGTCCAGAGGCAGCAGCTAGGCCTGGGCCGTGAGTGCAGGCCTCGGGGGTCAGGATGGTTCTGACCTGTGACATCCAGGGACCTGTGGTGGGAAGGGCAGGGAGAAGTCAGTAAAAATGGGCAACAGCACAGGGGCCAAAGCCTTGCTGAGGCGAGCAGATCTGCCACTGACCCAGGACACCCAGACATCTTTTTGGACATTTGGGCTGATCTCAGACACCTCAGAGTTCCTAAGTCTCAAGTCAAGTCCAAGGCCACTCGACCCTGTGGAAAGCATTCGTGATGGAGAGTGTCAACAAAACCCAATGAACCCGCCATCGCTTTCATGGACACCTTTAGGATCCAGAGTGCAACTCTGACACTTTTTCCTTCAGTTTCTGTTTTCTCCTAAAGCCCTTCACGCTCCACCAGCTGCCCCCAAAGCCCATGTGAGCCTAGAGACTTTGCACTCACCGCACCCAAGCAGCCAGCAGCAGGTTGGGGCTTGTCTGTCCCCATCTGCATGGAGTTCTGGGCCTTCATGCTCACCTCATTGAAAAAGCCACACCTCTGACCCTCTGCCATCTCGCTGTCCTGTGGCTGAGACTTGGCCACTCCAAGGCTCTTCCCAGCCTCAGGGGCCAGTCCTCAGCTTTTACCCTCCACCTAATGTCACCCTCCCTTTGCAAGGCTCTGTGATTTCACACAATTTTATGAATTCTTTGCTGAAATGAGGGGTCAGGAAGGTAGACAGCCGGAGCTGGTCAGTGGTACAATAACGTCCCAGTCTCTACCCAGAGAGCTGTTCCCTCGAGATGTTATTTGGGGACAGGGCGGGTACTGTGCCAACTCCCTTCTGTTGAGCAATAAATCCCAACTCAGGAACTGAGAAACCTGCCTTCTATCTGGAAGCCAGCCTGCCACAGAGGTCCCCACCCAGGTCCCAGAAGGCAGAGCAGCACCTAGCAACCCCCTGGCCAAACAGGAGGCAGCTCAGCCCGGCTGCCCCCGCCCAGCTCCACCGGGCCCAGTCTCCTTGCTGAGCCCCCCAAGTCGCATGGGTTCTCTGTCCAAAGGGAGATTAGAACGCGGCCACATAGGGTGAACGCAGTCACGTTTGGGGGTGAGAGCACTTGTCACAGCAAGGTGAGAGGATTCCATTGCACAGTTATCAACACCCCGACCTTTAGCCCAGTGAGCTGGTAGACTCAAGGGGTTGGCGAGGCCTAGCAGGAATGTTCTGTGGCTGAATTAAAGCCAAGAAGCTGGAGTTCAAGGCTTTGGGGGCAGTGAGAATTACAGGCCCCATCTGCTGTGCATCTCTCTAACCAGAGGAAACCCGTCATATGAAACTGTGGTAGGAAAGCAGCGCTCCCCATTGCTGAAGACCAGAATCTCATGGGAACTGGTTGAAATGGCAGATTCCTAGACCCCACCTCAGACCCCTTACTGAAGTGGTTCTTCTAGGAAGGAGACTGTGAGGATCCATTTTTTGTTTGTTTTGATTAACTCCTAAGTGATTTTGATATTCAAACAGGATTGAAAACCACTGGGCTATAGTTCAGATTCATTTGGCAATAAGGACTCAGCCCTAGTTCTCCCCTTCAGTTGTCAAGGTGGTGAGTGCTGCCTCCGTTTCCCCCCAAGAGCTCACTCTCTCCTGCAGAACAAGAATCCCCGCCTCCAGCCTCCCAGGCTGCCCAGGCTCCTCCACATCCTCAGGGACACCTGGAGCCACTCCACACCAGCCAAGTCACCCCACCAAGCAGAGCTCCCTGTGAGTCCCTATCAGATCTGCACCTTCAATCCCTCAGGCACTACAGGTCTAGAGACCTAGGATCTCCTAGGTACCTGCCCAAGAGGAAGTGGCCACAGTTGCTTATGGACAACCACATCCTACAGGACAGCAGTGAGGGGCTCCCCCAGGGAAATCACTCAGGCCCAGGATCTACTCAGCAATCCACACCCCAATTTTAAAAATGAGAATCAGATATTCCAACACATACGTGGACAGAGCCTTGGGTTTATCATAGACACCCCTTAGCACCTGGCCCCAGGACACAAGTCACAGACCCTGTTTGCCCCGCACTCCACCAGCACTAAAGTGTTTCTCTCGCCGTCAGAACAGCCAGCCCCTGACCTAAAGGACTGAATGAGCCAGTGGACTGTGGTGACCAGGATTTTGTCCTCACTCCTTGAGGCCCTGCATTGCCACCCTTGGCCTCATTCACAGCTCAGGGAACAGATAAGATAAGTGACCAAGATAAGTGACCTTTGTCTACCCCTTCCATTAAAGCTATGACTACAGACGTTCCATGGTGACTGGCACCATAGGAATGAAGTAAGGTGACAGAAGGGACTCAGGTTTCAGGAGGAGAGGAAACAAAGCTAGGACTGGCCCAGTAAAGAGTGTCGGCCCCAAGGACAAAATCCACTGCCCCAGTGTCTCACACGGCCCCAGGAGCCAGAGCTCTGTGTCCACCTTGCTCCCCAGGGGCCTGGGCAGAGCACTGTCCCTGAGAGACGATGGAGACAGGAGGGCAAGGGAAGGGCCCTGTCGAGGACATGCACACGCACAGCCGTACAGTTGTGGCAGGCCAGCTCTCCATCTCTATGAGATAGCCCCAGGTGACACAGATGCCTGTCACAGGGAGGAGCCGTGTCTAGAGCAGGAGGCTCAAACTCGACAGGACCTGGCCCTCCTCCAGCTGTCACCCACAAGCCCTGTTTCTAATGGTGCTCTCTGTCACACCATCAGGGCGGTGAGTGCTCCCTGTGAGGCAGGACGAAGGGCTGGCTGGTCACTGTCCCTCCAGGCAGAATGATGAACATTCACCATCACCCCAGGTGAAACCAGCACCCACTACAACATCAGGCAGGACTAATGAACATGGACTGTCACACCTGGTGGGGCGAGGGGACACGCACTGTCAACCAGGCTGGGCGAGCCACTCCGCTGAAGAGACGGGCGCCCAGTGAGCCCCTGCTGCTGTCTGATAAGGAAACCGGGAGATGCTGCAGTGACCAGCGACACCATGCTGGGCCTGGAAGGAAATGGGGGGGGGATGAGGTAGGACACCCCAGCCAAGGCTCAGCCTGGGCACACACGTGGAGGAACAAACACACCCGTGAGTCTCGGGACTGGGAGGTGGGGGCTGCCTGAGGGCCCTGGAAGGCTCTGCAGAGTCCCGGCTTATTCTACAGCCCAAGGAGCTCTCGCAGAGAGGGAGGACACCATTGACCTGTGTTTCCTGCAGACCTCAGTGAGACTCTGGAAGGACTGCCTAGGGGAGCAGAGGCTGGGACAGACTCTAAGGACTGAAACTTAGAGACCCTTGGGCCAGCCTCTGGCCTGGCTGGACCCAGAAAAGAAATAATCAGACCAAGATGTGCCACCAGATACAGGCAGGATAGAAAGGATAGAACACACTTGAGGATAAGGGGCGGCCACTGCCCTCCTCATCACGCACATGCACCCTTCCCCACCATCAGAGGATGCAGTCCAGCCATAAACCTCAGGGGAACCCCTGGGTGGCCTCGGGTGACCTCCTGGACTCTGACTTCCAAGGCTCAGGCTATCACGGAAGGTCTGAGGTCCACGTGCTCATGGCACCATATCACAGGAACTAGGACACAGAGGCATGAGGCTCAAATCCAGTACCTGTGTGACGAAAGGCTCATCACTGAACTTCTCTGAGCCCCAGTTTCTTTAACTGCAAAAATGTAGATAATTCCTATCTCATTTCAGTATTTAATAAATTAATATGACCACTTAATACTCTGGCCCCGTCAAGTAATCAATACACACTGGCATTAGCAAAATTGCAGTTAACAAAACCCAGGGCAGCAGCAGATGGACAGACTTGGGTGGACGAGGCAGGAGGGTGAAGAGAGGGGCTAAGTGTGATTCCAGGGCTTGGCAGTTCCTTGTGGAATATACCTGAGAAAGGTTTGGGAGGGAAGCCGGCAGGAATGACAGACTGACTGGATGAGGACAGCCGGAGATCTAGGCTGAGTCTGGGGTGCTGGGGTACCACTCCCTGCTGAGATGGTGAACATGGAGCAGGTGCCGGAGGCCAGGAGAGACACTGAGTCCTGGTTTGGGCAGTATGGTTTGTGTCTCCTCTGGGAGACCCGGATGGAACCATCCAGAGAGCAGCTGGTCTGAGGCTCCACAGAGGAGGGACTGGGTTGGAAATGTCCTCGACCCACAGCAGTGGAGGCTGCAGGAGAGAACCAGAGCCAGGAACAGCAGAGATGGGCACAGAGCAAGGACGTTGGGGAGGACAGGAGAGCAGAGAGGGGTTAGAGGGTCAGCTCAGCAGAGATGGAGGTGGGACAGGACCAGGGACGCTGGCTGGATGTGACCAGCAGGGACTCTGCCAGGAGGTCTGTGAGAGCATCTCTGTGCACTGGGGACAGAAAGCTGCTGCAACACGGAAGGTGGAGAAGCTGACACAGTGAATGTGACAACTCTTTGGAAGTTAGATGAGACCATCAGGAGAGGGACAGGGCAGTAGCCCGAGAGCCATGAGCCTGAATGAGACCAGTTGTGCTTTTGTTTGCACTTTTTTCCCCCTTGTTCTACCAGGAATTGAACCCAGGAGTGCTCTACCACTGAGTTACATCCCCAGCCCTTTTTATTTTATTTTGAGGCGGAGTCTGGCTAAGTTGCTCAGGCTGGCCTTGAACTCGTGATCCTCTTGCCTCAGCCTTGAGGGTCTCTGGGATTGCAGGTGCGCTCTTCTCTGCTTCTTTAAAAGTGGGAAATACTCTAGCATATTAGGAGGAGGAGGAAGAGCCAGAGGGGAAGGGTGACTACAGGAGGGAGGGACCGGTGAGGGACAGAGCAGGATCCTAGCATTTGCTGCAGGGAGGAGACCTCAGGAGCCAGGAGGTGGAGGGTGCCAGTGAGGGGAGTGGGGATGGGACAGCCAGGGGAAGGGTCATCAGGGAGCCACAAATGGCCAGTGGTGGAGGAGGAATTCTAGAGAGCAGTGAGGTTCTAGAAAGATCCTGGAGGCTGTGTTCTGACTTCAGAAAAAACAGATGGATTCTATTCTGTCCCTGACATGCCTCCATTTGGGGCAGCCTGGGTCAGGGCTGATTCCACCAAGAGTCCCATCTTCTTGATAATTCATCGCCCTTTCTAGAGCCAGGGTTCTGAAAGCCACCTCTGCCCCCACCCAGGAGACTGGTGGCCACACCCACCAGGCCCTGGCTCCAGCTGGGACTGGCTCCTGGGCCAGCAGGAAGGCCATTCACAGATGAGATGCCCCCCTGCCAAACCCCGGCCCCCTTTGCCAGCTCTGGAGCACCCTCACTGGCTGCAGGTACCATCTCACTTGCCATCATGAGATAAGGTGGGGCCAGTACTCCTGGAACCCTCTGAGCCCCAGCAAATATGAGGTGCGGGTCAGCTAGCAGCCACGGGAATACAAAGACAAGCAGGAAGAGTGCCAAACGCAGAGCCTGGCACATACTAGCAGCATGAATGAACAAATGGATCCCAAATGGGAGTGAGTCTTTATAGATTGTCTTACTGAGAAGACACTAAGCGAAGGAAATGAACATTTCTAGGTCCCATTTGTTACGTGTACGATATGCTTCCAAGTATTAGGCCACTGAACTTCAGAAACAGCAAGAAAGTGGAGATTACTGCCCTCATTTTATAGATAAGACGATTGAGGCTAATCGGGGTCACAGAACTGCTAAGTGGGAGAGTCCGGACCAGTGGTCTCAGCTCAGGGAGACGGTGGCACCCAGCATTTCAGAGTGTGTATCTGGGAGTCAACAGAGGTGGATTAAATGCCATCGCCTGCTAGCTGTGTGACCTGTGGCACATTTTTAAACTTCTCTGAGCCTCTGTTGAACTGCAAAATGGCAATAGTGTCAATTTCACAAGGTTATTGAGAGTGTTCCAAACGTACAAAAAGCATTTCATGGGGCTGGGGATGTAGCTCAGTTGGTAGAGTGCTTGCCTCGCATGCACAAGGCCCTGAGTTCAATCCCCACCACCACCAAAAAAAAAAAAAAAAAAAAAGCATTTCATGTTGCATTTGGCCCCCAGCAAGTACTCCATAACACTGCCATTCATGTCACTGTTTACTTGGTAACTTTTGCCATGTTCAGCTGTGAGGGAGAGGGGACTCTCTCTCTCTCTCTCTCTCTCTCTCTCTCTCTCTCTCTCACCAGGGATTGAACTACTCAGGGGCACTCGACCACTGAGCCACATCCCCAGCCCTATTTTGTATTTTATTTAGAGGGTCTCACCGAGTTGCTGAGGGCTTTGCCTTTGCTGAGGCTGTCTTTGAACTCGCAATCCTCCTGTCTCAGCCTCCCCAGCCACTGGGATTACAGGCGTGTGTCACGGCACCCAGTGGACTATGTCTTTTGAAAGCCTTTAGGACAGGAAGCAGCAGAGGCCTGGCTGAGGTTGAGTGGCAAACGTAGGGCCTGCTTCTTGGAGCAGGATGGCCTTTCGTTTCCTAAGTTTCTGAGGTGAACAGGAGGCAGCAGGCAAGCTGGGACAGGACACTTTGCACCACCTTGCCAGGAAATGCTTAAGAGATCCCTTCTCAAGAGGTCCGAGGTAAGAGAGAGTTAACACCTTAATGACCTCCCAGAACAGGGCAGAACAAAGCAGCCCTTCCCAACTGTTCTTATGCCCAACACAAATAAGGACGGGACCTTCCATTTGTAATAGCAGCTCAGTGTCTGTGTTAGGGGAGGGGACGAGAACTGGATGGAACAGAGAGAAGAGGAAGAGGGCCTCATACACATATGTCCAGGGCCACAACATTTGAACAGCCCCCTCGCCCCTACCCAGGGAATTCTGATAGGAGAATCATTGGTCTAAAAGATATGGGAAAGTCGATGCGTGAAATTTGTATTTAAGGTCTTTTTGAAAAGCAGTGAAGGTAAGGCTGCCATGTTTGATTATCCAGGTTGGGCACTGTACAAGGGTGTCATAATTAAGGGGACAACATTCATGCTGCAGATGCTACAGATTTCATATTTATTACGACCTTCTTCTGATGAATAGAAGTGTCTCGGGACAGAGGCTCTTTTTTCTTACTCACAAAGAGAACTGTGTGAGCAGGCTGCAGCCCTAGGACAAAGGAAGGGTTCATAGTTTATACATCAATTCACAAAATTCAAACCTTCCCAACCTGTCCACACTTTTGTATATCATGTTGGTGCAAATATAAATTAGAGATGAGTCAAAACACATACTAGCCACTGAACACCATGGCCTGTACCTGCTTTTCCTGTCTCTCAATATCAAATTGTGAGGGACCTGGCTATCAGCTGTCCCTCAGACTGCGTCACATACTGGCTTAGTGTCCTTGGGCTGCTATAACAAATACCACAGACTGAATGGCTTAACCCACACAAGTTTCTCTCTCACTCTTCTGGAGGCTAGATGCCCAAGACGGAGGGGCCAGGTGATTCAGTTCTTGGTGGGTACATGCTTCATGGGCAGAGGGCTGTCTTCTCTCTGTGTCCTCACAGGAGATAGAGAGAGAGAGAGAGAGAGAGAGAGAGAGAGAGAGAGAGAGAGAGAGCTCTCTGTTCTCTTCTGAGGGCACTAACCCCATCATGGGGACTCCTCCCCACTCCCAGGCCCATGACCTTTTCTAAACATAATTAACTCCCAAAGGCCAGGCCTCCTAGTACCAATGCATTGGGGACTAGGGTTTCCATGTGTGAATTCAGAGGGACTCAGTATTGAGTGCAAAAACCATACCCAAGGCCATCAGGAGCCAAGGCCTCTCCCTGGCACAACCCTCCAGACGTCACACTGGCTGCCAGCTGTTAGGCCCTACGGGGCGAAGAGGAAATGTTCCTTCCACTTCCCACCAAGGCTTCCCCACAAGGTCCCGCTGGGCCGGCAGGGCCTGGAGTGCTTCGCGCACATTTCGGCTGTTCCAGGAGCAGCCCAGGCCGCTGCAGTTCACCTCTTCAAACTTCAGAAGGACTAAGGAGAAATGAAACAGCTTTTCCAAAGTCTCAGCAAAGTAGTTTCAGCCACGACTCCAGAAGAAGGCTCTTGACAAAGTGCCCCATGAGCTCAGGAAACTTCAGCCCCCAGCTCTGTCCTTTTCCCAAAGGCCCATGAGAAAGTCGACTGTCCTTGAGTAAGAGCCAGGGTCACACGTGTGTGCCTTCCCAGGGCATAGGCTGGCTTTTGTCTGGAAGGCCAAGAAGACTGCCACCGAGGGCCACTTTTTTTTTTTTTTTTTTTAAATCCTAGTTTTACTGAAGGAAAATCTGAGACCAACGAAGAATGTAAGTACGTATGTGGAGCCAAGAACCAGAGACTTTGAGATGTGGACCAATTGCCAATCTCTGGCCTGCAGGTGCCCACCCTGGAGCCTGCATCTGCAGCTCAAAGATCAATCACAGCAGAAGGACATTCATGGGCGATGGTTCCTCCGAGAAGGATGGCGGAGAGGGACAGGGCACCAGGAGGGCAGAGAGGAAGATGGAAGTCAGAAACCTGAGCACAGCGAGGAGGTGGCCAAAGAGATTGGAAGAAAAGCTGGGGCGGGCACCCAACCTCCCGAAACCGAGAGATGCAAACAATGAGATGCGACCCTGCCCTGCAAACACTGGCACGAGATGAGAAGCGAGAGCGGGTGTCAATGGCAGTGCCAAGAAAGGACTCCTGGCCGTGGCTGGCAGGCAAGGTGCAACTGTGAAGCTCAAGATGCACAAACCCCTGGGCAACCACCCTCAGGGCAATCTTGCCCCCGTGATCCGGGAAAGAAGCACAAGGATGTTCGTGGCAGCTCTATGGTCAGCAGCCAAAATATGGGGACAATCCCAATGTCCACCAGGGATGCAGGGTGACTGAGAGGTGCCCACACTGTGGGATGAAGACACGGTGGACGTCTGCAGCATGTTACGGAGTGCGACTCTACTGTCATGAAGACCCAGGGAGGGCAAAACTAAGCCAAGGGCTCAGATATGCAGGTACAGAGAGCAGAACTTCAGAGCAAAGCAAAGAGAAATTAAAGAGCGTTAACCCCCACCCCCAGGCGGTGGGGGGAGGAGACGACCATGTCAAGGACAAGGAGGAGCCCGTGGAACGCGGCTATGTGTCTGAAGGAGACCTGGGTGGTTTCCACCCAGATGTTCACCGTATAACTCTTCCGTAAGCTGCTCCTGCACCAGACGGTACCTTCTGCTGTCTGCAGCGCTGCTGCCCCAGGAAAGACGCGGCTGCCTTCAGAAGCACATTTCTCCAGAACTCGGGTTAGCATCTCCCTGTCTCTTATCCTCTCCTACGTTTCCCTTTGTTCAAATCTGCCACCAGGCTCTATGGGCTCAACCGGAGCCAGTGCCGGAAGCCAGCCAGACTGTGGCGAGAAAGGCTGCAGGCCCTCCAGGGTGGGAGAGCAGAGCCCTTCACATCCCACCCGGCCAGGTGCCTCTGCGCCCAGCCACCGCACTGACGCCCTGGCAAGTGCAACCCCCCTCTGCCCGCAGCACTCCCAAGCAAGCATCGGCTCTTCCAGGTCCCCAGCCTACATGGGCCTTGTCCTGGCAGAGGAAGGAGGCAGGCAGATACTGCAGTAGCAGGAGAACAAAATCTGCTCCAGAAAAGAACAGGATGCCCTCCTCCTGTGATGATAACGGCACCAAAGTCAGCAGCTACCACGAGACGGCCCTCCTGCCAGGAGGCACGATTGAACCCCACTTTCCAGAAAGGAAAGAGGCTCAGAGAGACAAAGAGCCCAAGTCCACATACCGAGTAAGAGTGTCACAGGTTGGTGTCAGAATTCAAACCCAGACCAGTTTGTGCTTGAGGCACCCCAGCCCAAGCAGCATGCTCCCCATCTTTCCTTGTGCCACGGTCCCTGGCAGTCCCAGGAAGCCATGGTGCATGTTTGGGATTTACCCCAAACAGAGCACTCCACAGGCCAGGACCCAGGGAAGGGGACAGCCCAGGGCAGCCCTCTTGCCTCGGCCCACAGCACTCAGAGAGCAGCAAGTTCAACCTTTTCCTTTAGAGATGATACATGAAGGCCCAGAGAGGGGCAGGGGCCTCCAGCAGACACAGCACAGCATGATGCCTTTCCTTTTAACATGGTCTTGTGCCAGGTCAGGTCCTCATCCTCCCTCCAAGGACTTCAGAGGTCCTGACCTGCCCTCCCATTTCTCCCTCCTTCCCGCCCAAAACTGTGGACACACTGCCTCTCACCTCTGTCCAGAGGCCAAAGCCCTGCCACCAGAGGAATCCGGGGTTCTTAGTCTCTTCAGAGCCAATACTGTCCCTAGGTCCTGGGAGGCCCCATGCCTGGCCTTCCCTGGCGCTGGCCCAGCCTCACAGCCCTGGGCCAGCTTCCTGTCTGGACAGGTGCTGGGCAGCCACGGTCTGCTGCTGGTGGTGGCTTCTGCTCTCCGCCAGGCTAGGCTCGCCTTGAATAAACACGGCTGCATAGCAACCAGGCTCTGAAGGAGCCACAGCTCCCTGCTGGGGGAGAGACGGAGCCCAGAGACTTCTCCTGGGCCTCATCTCCCCTGTGGCTCACCCAGGCTCTGCCTCCCTCAAGTGGCTGAGACCAGAGAGAGGGAGCTGGGCCCCACTGCGTGGCGGCCACTGCCAGGAAGTGCATGGCAGCCTGGGGGCAGGGGTGGTGGGCCGTGGAGACTCTGTTTTCCTCAGCTGGCCTCGGGGGCCCCATCTGGTTCTGTCCACCTGCTGCTCCTAGAGGCAGAGAGGCCAGCCGTGGTCCGAAGCCAGGCCTCGTGCACTCACTGGGCAGTTCCAGTCCTGACTCTGGTGCTCCAGCTGTGTGCCCCTGGACGGTGCTTAACCTTCGAAGCCTGTTTCCTCATCTGGAAAATGGGTATAATAAGGTACTGACTCAACGGAAGCCTGAAACAGGCCTGTGGTTCATCTAGCTCACGGGGGGCCCTCCACTACTTCCCCAGAGGTACTTGCATAGCAGAAAACCCACGGCCTCCTCCCCAACCAGATTTTTCATCCCTGCTCTGGGAAAATGTGGAACCCAACAACCCCATGTGCTTCCTCATTCAGCCCTAGCCCTGATGCAGAAAGCCCAGGCCGGCTTGGATCCCCTCAGATGAGAACTGTTCCTTACAGAGGAATCAGCAGCCAGGCAGGATGCGGAGTAGGGAAGGTGGGGTGTAGCTGGTCACACCTCCAGGAGGCCTGGCCACTAGATAATTTCCTGGACTCTCTCCTCTTGCCCTGGAAAAAGCGGCTTAATTTGGCAGCTCCAAAAGGGCCAGAGATACAGACAATAAAGATGGAGAATAATATCCGCCTGCAGAGGGCGCTGGCCAGCCAGAAGGCAGAGGGGCTGCTCGAGCGGAGCAGACTGGCAGGTGATCTGGACTCCAGGGCTCCCTCCAGCAGAGCCCAGGAAGGAGGTGCCTCCTCCAAAGCTGAACCAATGGCCACGTGTCTGTGTTAAGCACTGAATAACCCCTGGGACACAGGTCTGAAGGAGCCTAAGGTTACAGATGGGGAGACTGAGGCTCAGCAAGTTGCACAGCTCATGAGAACCAGTCACCAGTGAGAGCCAGAAAGGATGGGCACTGCCAGGGAGAGGAGGTGTGAACTCTTCCCCCAGAACAGAGCTGCTAAACCGTAGATCTGAAGGTCACGCCCCCCACTGGTTCCCTCCTGTCTCCCTGACCTTGGCACTGAGACCAAGGAGCCTCTCAACCTGGCCCAGCTTGGCCCTCTTTCCCCACCACCTCTCTGCCCACCTCACTCATTCACAGCACTCTGCCTCTGGGGACCATCAAGCGCCAGGTTTTCCTGATGGCCACCTGGGCCACAAGGGAGAGTACAACTGCCCTCCAAGCCAAGCTACAGAGACAGGCCCCAAGAGGTAACCATCGGCTCATGCCTGAATTAGCTGTAATAACAGGTAGGATTTGCAAAGCTCTTAAGAACTGGAGCTCTCAAGATGGACTCAATGTTGCAGCACCAGCAATCCCAGCTACTCAGAAGGCTGAGGCAGGAGGATCTCAAGTTCAAGAACAGCCTCTGAAGTTTAGCAAGACTTTCAGCAACTCAGTGACACTCTGTTCTGTCAAAATAAATTTTTAAAAGGGTTGGGGATGTAGTTCAATGGTAGAGTGCTTGCCCAGCATGCACAAGACCCTGGGTTCAACACCCAGCCCCACACCCCCTACACACACACACAGAATTGATTCTCACCCTAACAATCCTGTGGCCTGAGTCAAGAAATGGGCTTCTGTGCCCAGCAGGGAGGCCATGGAGCCTCCCTTCCCCAGGAGGTGGGTATGAATGACTCTCAGGAATCACTGGGGGTACCCCCGCCACACAGCAAGCACTCACCAATATTCACATGCCCACCAGGACTGTGCATGTGACATGAGACAAGCCTGAAGAGCAGACAAGCCCAGGAGATGGACACCATGAATGCAGGCACTGAGAAAGACTTGGGGTACTTGAAGTGGCAAGGATGGGAGGGACCCCAGGTGACAGGGAACTACCTGGATGCTTTTTGGTGACTCACTCTAGAAGATGTCACAGAAAGGGACTTGGACATCTAGACCCCTGTGATTTATCACCTGAAGGAAATATTTTCATATCTATCTTCTTCCTTCCTTCCTTCCTTCCTTCCTTCCTTCCTTCCTTCCTTCCTTCCTTTCTTCCTTTTTTCCTTCCTTCCTCCCTCTCTTTCTTTCTTTCTTCCTGGGATGCCGGGGATTGAATCCAGGGGCGTTCTATCACTGAGTTACATCCCCAGGCTTTTTTACTATTATTTTTTTTTATTTTGAAACAGAGTCTCTCTAAGTGGCCAAGGCTAGCCTTGAACTTGCAATCCTCCTGCCTCAGCCTCCCAAATAAAGAGAGATGCTTCAAGCTTCACAAAGCCTGGAGGGAACCCTGGTGGGAGGTAGGCAGAACTGGGAAGAGACTCAGGAGGCCTGAAAGGAGCTCTGAAGGAATTTGGGGCAAAAGCTTGCAGGGAGAGAGGGCCGCAGATTGAGAAAGGAGAAACCAAGACACAAGGGCCTGCTTGGCCATCTGGAAGCACACAGTTCCCAGGACCCAAACATGCAGCTGGCCCTTGGGCTCCGAGTGTGTATTTGGCTCCACCTGTATTCATTGCGCGCGCACACACACACACACACACACACACATACACACACATTGCCTGTCTGCCTGGAGAACTCATACCCATCTTTCAAGACAGCTTGTTATGATTGGATTGTGTGCCCCAAAATTGATGAGCTGAAGTCCTCGCCTCCAAAGCTGCCAGATATGAACTTATCTGGAAATAGGGTCATTGCAGATGTCATCAGTTAAGAGGAGGTCATATTGCAGTGAGGTGGGCACCAAAGTCAGTAAGACAGTGTCCTTCATAAAGCAGGGGTTTGGACACAGACACACGGGAAGAACACCGTGGGAGAACAGAGTCCAATTGCCTCAACCCAACCTACCAAAGGCAGGAGAGAAGCCCAGAGCATCCCTCCCTGGTGCTTTCAGAGGGAGTGGACCCTGCCCACACCTCGACCTCAGCCTCTGGCTCCAGGACTGTGGGGCAATATGTTCTGTGGTTCTCAACTGCCCAATTTCTAGTTCATGGTCATGGCAGCCCAGAAAACCAAGCATCATCTCCTGGGCATAGCAGCGTGACCTGCCCCCGTGATGCCGAGCACTCCCAGAAAGGGAGCATGTGCTGGAGAACTCCCGCCATCCTGGTCCACCTGCTCTGTGCCCCAAGGCTGAGCTCCTCCGTGAGCTACATCAACAGGCCCTCCTGCCTTCCGCCTTCCCTTGGGTTTGGCCAGGGGACGGAGGGGAGAGGGAGCCAGGCTTCTATTCCCCAGTTTCCTTCCAGCAGGGCCCTGGGGGCCAGCTGCACCCCTTACCTGGAGGTCAGGGCTCCTGCACAGCTCTCCCTGGGTTGGTGAAGATCCCAGTGTGGCCAATGCCAGGGCTGCGTGACCCCCATGGTTTCTCGGCATCTCCTCCCAATCCCAGCATGCACAGGTGACAACTGCCCCCTCCCAGCCACACATACCTAGACTGGGGTGAGCTCCAGTCTCTATCTCTAAAAGCCAAGCGCAGTCAGACCACAGTAGACACTCAGCACAAGTGTGAGTGACACACATCTGACTGCGGGGGTGGGGGTACTAGCCCAAGAGCTTCTTTTCCCTGCAACACCCACTGCTTTTCCCAGGACCAGGCCTTGTCTCCAACCTACAGAGTCTGGGCACCATGTATGGCGGGTAGAGCAAGTTCTAACCCCCTTGGCTGGTGCTACCGTATTATCAATCAGGACCAGCCTGTCAGAGCTGGAGGTCAGATTACATGGAGCATGTGAGGACCCCAGAGAAGTGGCACACTCAGGCTGTGCCTCCCCTTACCCCTGCTTCAGAACCCCTCAGGATCAATTGAGCCCAGTCTAAGGATGATTATCATATGGCAGGGCCAAGGGGACAAGAGACTGTCACCAGCTTTACTATGTGGCCTCCAGCCCCTGCCTACCCTAGGCTTCCAAACTGTCATCTGTGAAATGAAGGGATCAGACACTGAATGGCCTCCAGGTCCCTGAGGCCCGAGGCCCTGTATTCTGGGGATCGAGGCTGGAAACTTCACTTCCACCTGCCAGACACCCTGCGGAGAAACGGACAGCCAAGGCCAGCAGCACTGTCCACAGACTGCCCCTGTGACCCACTGTCCTCCACACTTGGCTTGTGCTTTATCATGCACCCCACCTCCTCGGAGCCCAGCCTGTGAGAACAGGAGGCGCTGACTGCACCCTAAGCAGGGCGGGGCTATGCAGATGCTGCCAAGGGCACAGGAGAGGCCCCTCCAAACTGGCTTCCCCTTCTGTGTTGACTTGTTCTCTGGGAATTTTCTGGAAATTCCAAAATAATATATGCAACCTAAGCCACAGGTCAGAGAGGACCCAGCTGAACCCTCCTATCACAGAGGAGGGGAAGATGAAACCCAGAGGGCTGTGCAGGAAATCAGGCCACGGACTGAGGCCTTCTCATTCTGTTGTTCCTGGCCCCAGCTCCCCTTTAGGGTCTTCTTCCAAGAGAAGCTTTTCCTTCACTCCACATGGACCTGACCCTTCTGCTTTCTCCCCCTTTCTCCAAAAAAGTGTCAGAGAAGAGCTGCTGCTGCACAGCCACAGGAGAAGTTACCTGTTCCTCCAATGGCCAACAGATGATTGGAGGTAGGCAGACGGGATGGGGTAGTATGGGATGGGGTAGACAAATGGCAAAGGATAAGACAAAGTATAAGATAGGATGGGATGGGACAGATGGAAGGGAGGAAGGATAGTAAAAGGGGAGGGAAGAAAACTCACATATAATGAATGGATAAATAAAGAATGAATGTGAAGAGAGATAAAGAACAGGGGGAAGAAGAAATTAACAAGTGAATGAATAATTCTGGAAGCTGATGGAGAAAAATAATTGGAAACATAAGAACATGCAAAGAAACGAGAAAATTCTAGCCAGGCACAGCAGTGCACACCTGTAATCCCAGTGGCTCAAGAGGCTGACGCAGGAGGATCTTGAGTTCAAATTTAGCCTCAGCAAATTAGTTAGGCCCTAAGCAACCCTGTCTCAAAATTTTAAAAAACATAAAATGGTTAGGGATACAGTTCCATGATTAAGTGCCCTTGGGTTCAATCCCTGGTACCAAAAAGAAATAAGAAAACAAAGAAGGGAGGAAGGGAAGGAAGGAGGGAGGGAGGGAGGGAGGGAGGAAGGAAGGAAGGAAGGAAGGAAGGAAGGAAGGAAGGAAGGAGAAAATTCTTTAAAAACTTTCACATTTTCAGTGTGTAAAAATTCATCAAGATTATGTTGCACATACTTGTGACATGTGTACATTCCTGTATGTATGTTGTCATTGTTTTAAAAAGACTGTCTACCTAGCAGGTCCCAGTGGGGAGTAGAATCTCTCTCCCCAACTAATGCCAATAGGGGGAGCTTGGCAGTATGAGGTGGCGACCTGCTTTTGCTGAGATGGTGGCAGTGGGGCCCAATGGCATATTCACCCCCACCTGGATCTGTGTCCTGCCTCCGAACAGAAGGCTGCCTGTAACAGAGGGTACAAGAGGATCCAGAGTCTCACAGCACAATACCCAAAATGTTCAGGATACAATCAAAAATCACTCACCACACCAAGAACAAGTAAAATTCTAACTTGAGTGGGAAAATAATCAACAATACAACATCAATATGACACAGATGCTGGGATTACCTAACAAGGGTTTTTAAGGAAACTAGCATAAAAATTCTTCAGTAAGCACGATGAACATGCTTGAAATACAGAAAAAATATTTTTAAAGTCTCACCAAAGAAATAGAAGATGACAAAGAAGAAAACGCCTGGGCATGGTGGTGTCAGCCCCTAATCCCAGCTATTCAGAAAGTGGAGGCAGAAGGATTGCAAGTTTGGGTCTAGCCTGGGCAACTTAACAAGATCCTGTCTCAAAATAAAAATAGATACATAAAAAGGTAGCTCACCTGGGCATGGTGGTGCACACCTGTAATCCCAGCAGTTTGGGAGGCTAAGGCAGGAAGATCACAAGTTCAAAGCCAGCCTCCGCAAGTTAGTGAGGCCCTAAGCAACTTAGTGAGACCCTGTCTCAAACTAAAACATAAATAGGCTGGTGAATGGGCTTACCAAAAAAGAAGAAGAAGAAGGAGAAGGAGAAGGAGAAGGAGAAGGAGAAGCTCAGTACTAGGTATTTCTACCACTGAAGGATATGGTAGAGCAACTCTGGGCTCAACTCCCAGCACTACAAAACAAAAAGCAAAAATAAAAATAATAGAAACACAGCAAATAAAAATTTTAGAACAGAAATAATAATAAATAAATGCAACTGAAATAAACAAATCAATATGAATATGACTATGAAAGAGGAAAGAATCAGTGAACTCAAAGATAGAACCATAGAATTACTCAGGATGAACAAACAGAGAGAATAGACTAAAAAGAAATGAACAGTTTCAGGAGCCTGAGAGATTATAATAAAAGATCTTACATTTATATTATTGTAGTTCAAGAGGGATAGAAGAAAGGGTATGGGACTGAAAAGGTGTCCAGAGAAATTCTGGCTGAAAACTTCCCAAGTCTGGTGAAAGATACTAATCTACAGATTCAAGAAAATGAGCAACCCCAAACAGGATGAACCCAAAGAAATTCACATCAAGATGTATCATAATCAATGTTCAAAAAAGAAAAAAATCTTGAAAGTATCAAGAGAGAAATGGCCCATTGTCTACAGACTTCCCATCAAAAACCAAGCAGGCCCAAGGGAACAGGTACGACACTTTTCAAAGATTGAAAGAAACACTGCCAACTCAGAATTCTGTACCCAGCAAAAATATTCTTGAAGAATGAAGATGAAATGAAAATGTTCTAAGAGAATTTGTCACCAGCAGACAAAAGATGGAGAAATTTCTTCATACAGAAAGGAAATGATAAAAGAAAGAAATGTGAAATATTAGGAATGAAGAAACAACTGAGAAACAATTTCAAAATGTGGGTCAACAGTTATACCATGTCTTGGTATTTACCCTGAAGAACTAAAGTCATCTTAACGATAGTGATACATGCATACCCACTTTTATAGCACCACAATTCAGAAGAGCCAAACTATGGAACCATTCTAGGTATCCATCAATGGATGAATGAATAAAGAAAATGTGGCACATATACACAATGGAGTTTTAGTCAACCCTAAAGAAAAATGAAATTATGGCATTTGCAGGGAAATTATGGCATTCTGCAGGAAGTTCCTAAATTCAAGACACATTTTGTGCCTTGTTGTTTTCTTTGATTTCTTGTCAACATGCAGGAACTAGAGACCATCATGTTAAGGGAAATCAGTCCAACTCAGAAGGTTAAGGGTGGTATGTTTTCTCTCATATGCGGAAGCTAGAGAGGAAAAAGGAAAACATCAGTGGGATGCAAATCCTAAAAATCAAAGGGAGTAGAAGAAAGGGACCAAGGGCTGGGAGGCAGGGATGGAGAGAGGGGTAAGTGCCGGGGAGTGACATTGGCCACTGGTGTTGTTATATTGTGTTCCTGTACAAATACGTAACAACAAATCCCATCAGTAAGTACAACTATAATGAACCAATAAAAAATGTGGGGAAAAAAAGCAGTTCCACATGACAGGGTCGGCTTCTCTTCCCTGGAGCAGTGTCCCAGGGACTTGAAAGATCCTGAGCACAGCAACTGGATGCCACCAACAGACAAAGTCAAGAAGCACATTAGAGGCTGTTTGAGCCTCAAGTGGAGATCAAGCCTCACCGCTGCCTGCCAGCTAGTGTGGGAGGTTTTCTGTGGCTTGACGCTGACAGCTTTCTAACTGATAAGACAGCTTGCTCACTGAGACTCTGTGTCCTGTCACAGACACGTGTGCGGAGGAGAAGGCAGTGACTGAAAGGTCTCTAGGAAGCCTGATCACGAGGCTGAGAACCTAATTCCACCGGGACTAGCACAATCAAACCCTTGGTGTGGACTTCGAATAACCTTTCCCATCACATTAGAGCTGCCCTCCAAGGAGGAAGGCAAGCAGGTGGGGACAGAGGTGACCTGCCTGAGCAAGAGCCTGGGGGCAGGTGCAGGGGGAAATGCCAAGTCAGAGTTCAGATCTGCTTTCTTCCCCAACACACAGGAGGAAAGGTGTCAGCAAACCACAGCCCACCCAGAGGGAGGAGGATGTGACAGCCAGCAAGGGAGGGGCTCCAGACCGCATCCCACAAGCAACAGCGAGGACATAGAGAGAGACTCAGAGGGGGATGCGAGCGCACCATTCAGCCATTGGCAAAATAACAAGCCCCAGTGGATTGGGTTTGGCCACGTGGTTCCAGGAACTGGAATGCTAATTAGTGGGTGTGCAGAATCAACTTCTTAACAAATGGCTCTAAGGATGGACTTTCACAAAATACAGTGCATCCTCCATCCTTAGAGGTGTCCAAGAAGCCTGGCAGCAAACCTCCAACTTCCCAGACCTCAACCCCACCAAGAACCTTTACAGCTCAGGGATTCTGGAATATAGTGGAAATGAAAGGTAAAGTCCCCAGAATCCAAGTGGATCTTGTGTTCTATTCTGACTACTCTGGAACCATACCCTTGGCCAGACTTTTCCAAAATGTGTTTTGTGGGACAAATGTGAATGCAAAAAGAAAAGGTTCTAATGCTATAGAAAGTTTGGGAAGCATGGGCTTAAATAACATTGCTCTAGCTTTAACTCTCAGAGCTTCTAATATGCTCTAGGTATTTTGATACTCCCAAAGGGGTAGCATATGAAACAATTTCCAAATCTGCATGACTATAAAGACCTGGGTGTTTATAATATATTTCTGAAGACCAGAGTTTTAAAGCACACACAATATGAAAATCTGCTCTAATCTATTTCAAAGTTTCTAAGGCAACTAGTCCAGAACTTGAGCACAACCAAATAACAAATTCATCCTCCAATTCAATAATATTGTACCTCTTGGGACCCTCTCGAAAGATCAGATCTGTAGTCAAGATGTATACTCTCTCTCTTCAGCTGGTCCAAGAACACTCTCATGACTTCTCTCCAGAAAAGACATCACAAGCAACAGGGGAAGAAAAAGCAGTCAGAGAAAGAAATACCCCAGAGAAGATGGAAAACCAGCTTCAATGACAGGAGAAAAAGAGAGAGAGAATATCTTCTCACCTCAGAAGGGTGGACGGGGACCCCACGTGCACCCCATCAATCCCTTCTCTGAACTACCACCAAACACAAGCCTGTCTGTGCATTTCGTCCTCTCTGGACTGTGACTGACAAGCGCAGCTTCTGGCTGTTACCTGAGCAGCCAGCCGTCAGGTTCCAGTCTCGGGGCCTGCTGGTCTCCAGTGCGCTCACACCATCAGCCCCGGCTTCCTGGGAGGGAGCGGGACGGGAGAGGACAAGCACATCCCCCTCAAGGAGACCAGCCAGGACTGGCCAGAGAGGGAGCAGCCCAGTGATTTCTGGGCCCTGGTTCTGTTTGATGGGAATGGAAAGAAAAGACTCTTGTTTCTCTCACTGTTCGCCTGGGTGACAGTTACCATGGATATAAATCAATTTTTGGAGCCTGTCAGTCGCCAGTTGAATATAAAGAGCCTGCTCCTACAGAACCACAGGCAGGCAGGCAGAGACACACTCAGGGACGAAGGCGGACTCAAATTCAGGTATGGACACAGGAGTGGACACAGGCAGGCGCCTGGCTCCCCCCCTCCCAGGAAGATGTAACTTGACTAGGTACTATGTCACTAGTACGCAGGACACCCAGAACTCTGAAGGACACCCTCCAGAATGACCAAAGAAAGTATCCAAAATAAGCCCTGAGAGTGGGCCTCCTAATGCCTTGATTTTTTTTTTTTTTTTTTTGGTACCATGGATAGAACCCAGGGACACTTAACCACGGAGCCACATCCTCAGCCTTTTCTTTGTGCTTTATTTTGAGACAGGGTCTCACTAGTAGCTGTTGCTACTAATGGCTCCAAATTGAAACTCTCCAAACCTGCAGTAGCTATTGGCAGCATAGGCACTTTTCATACTGACTCATTTACCCTACAACAAACCTTGGGGTGGATCCTCTTGTTATCCCCACTGTTCAGATGAGAAAATTGAGGCTTAGAGAGGTCTCTCGACTTGTACTGGTGGGGTCAGGATTAAAACCCAGCCTGTCCTGTTCTTTAGCAGTTGACATACATGGTCAGGACTTCCGGGATCCAGACCCAGCTTCATCCCTGAGGCCTCAGGCAAATCATTACAATTCCTGGAACCCCACTTTCTCACCCCCTAAAAGGGGAATAAGAATATTTCCCCTGTTTATGTCCTAGCACTGTTATAGGAATCATATATAAGGCGATCCAAATGGAGAGAAAGCAAGAGAACAGAGGAAGTCAACATTCATTAAGTACCTACTGTGTGCCAGGGCAGTCACATGACTTTTGTGGACGATGACTTATCTCTAATTCTGCAAGCAAGGATAGAAACCCAGGAAGAAAGCAGGAGTCAAAGACCTCCAGGGGGCTGGGGATGTGGCTCAAGCGGTAGCGCGCTCTCCTGGCATATGTGCGGCCCGGGTTCAATCCTCAGCACCACATACAAACAAAGATGTTGTGTCTGCCGAAAACTAAAAAATAAATATTAAAAAAATTCTCTCTCTCTCTCTTTAAAAAAAAAAAAAAAAAAAAAAAAAAAAAAAAAGACCTCCAGGGTCAGGAAGCCCAAGAGTCTGGATTCCAACAGAGGTCTGTTTGTTTCCAAAATGTTTGGTTTTTGTGTTGCTTTTTCTTTTTTCTTTTTGTTTTGTTTTTGTTCACCAGGATGTCACAGGCATGAAAACTAATGACCCGTTCACATTAATGACCCATGTCCCCTTGGGCCTTTTGTCTTCTGGAATCCTCATTTGCTCCACGAGTTTGGGTGTGTCCTGACTCACTGGCCACAGAAAGACTGCAACTTCCCACTTCTGCACCAAAGCCCCTGCTTCTCACCCTGCTACCATCCCCACTGCTGCTGCCCCACATGCTGCCAGACAGCCACAGATGCTGTGTGGCTCTGGGCAAAGCCCTTGACCTCTCAGATACCAGTAACCTCATATCTAAATGGGGCTAGAACCAGCACTGAAGATCTCCATGGCAAAACTCAAAGCCTCTCCCTACCCTGAGGTGGCTGGCCTGCTGCACACACCTGGCTCGAAGCTCAGCTGCAATCCTGCTGAAATGTCTCCGTGCTCAGGTTGTCCTGAGGCTTCATTGTTAAACACAGGTGGACACTTGTCGTCCTGAGAACAGTGGATAGCTCATTCTTGTGGTGACAGTAAAGAGCAAATATCCCATATTCATCTCATGCTCATCTTCCTCACTGGGCTACCGGCAGCCAGCCTCCTCCATCCCTCCATCCCAACCAGCTGGCTTTGAAGCATTGACTGCCCATGGCAGAGCAATGGCCCTTTAAGGGCAACACAGGGCACTGCTTCCCTGGCAGCACGTTCAGCACACACGCTGTTCCTAGGGTGCGTATGGTGGGAGCAGGAGGGTAAGAGTATAAAGGAACGAGATGGCCTCATGGCAGATTACAGGCAGGGGAGAGGAGAGAAAGACGGAGGGGGAAAGAGAAAGAAAGAACTGCTCAGTTATGTGTTTGAATGTGGTTGGTCCCCACCCCAAACCCATGTCAAAATGTAATCCCCATTATGAGATATTCAGAGTGCAGACCAGGTGGGACCTTTAAGAGTCAATTAGGAGCTGGGCATGGTGGCCCAAGCTTGTAATCCCAGCGGCTCAGGAGGCTCATAAATTCAAAGCCAGCTTCAGCAATGGTGAGGCACTAAGCAACTCAGTGAGACCCTGTCTCTAAATAAAATACAAAATAGGATTATGATTGCTGTATGTATATAGGTGACTCTATGACCAGTGTGATTCTGCAATCTGTACAATTAGAAAAATGAGAAATTATACCCCAATGAATCAAATGTATGAATTGCCAAGATCATTGTAATGTCATGTGTAGCTAATAAAAAATAAATTTAAAAAATATGAAGGGTTAAAAAAAATACAAAATAGGGCTCAGTGGCTGAGTGCCCCTGAATTCAATCCCTAGTACCAAAAAACAGAAAACAAAAAACAAGGCAATTAGGGCTTTGCCCTCATGAATGGATTAATCCATTTACATAATTAATGGATTAATGTGTTATTTAAACTATAAAAGTCAGTTTGGTTAGGTCTCTCACCAAGTGATGCCCTATGCCACCCTGGGACTCTGCCAGCAAGAAGGCCATTGTCAGATGTGGGCCCTTGACCTTGGACCAGGACCACGAGAAAAATAAACTTTTTCCTTTATGATTTATAGAGGCTGAGATGTTGTGTTATCAGCAACAGAAAATGCACCATGACAACAGCCCTGTCTAGAATTTGCTATGTCAAGGAAAAAAAATGTCAATTTAACTATTAAAGAGAGCCTCTTGATGGGGAATAAATGAAGATGGGGGGACACATGTTCTTAAGATTGGAAGGTGGGCACTGTGAGGTGTGCCTATGGTTCTTGCCCTCGGGAGACTGAGGTAGAAGGATCACATCCCAGAATTCCAGACCAGCCCAAGCCAGAGAGACCCTGCCTCCAACAAAACAAAAACTTTAAAATGCAGATTGAAAGAAGTGACTTTGAAATTGATGACTGGCTGACTCTAGGCCTTGATCTAATTTCGTAACATCCCTGAGGTTTTTTATAAGTGTCTGCATGGTGCTGGTCCCTGGAGGTATTACAGACTTCTATTTCATCTTCGTAGCCATCCTCTGAGTTGCTCTTATATTCATGTTGTAGAAGAGAGTACTGACCCTCACAGAGTGGCTTTCCAAAGACCACAGAGTAAGTTCGGGAGATGGGATCCTCGCCATTCTAACTCCAGAGTTTCACAATGCTCAATTCAGGCATAGGAAAAGTCCCGCCAGGGCAGCTTGTGCTATAAGGGCCGGGAGGGGTGGGGGGCATTTCACAGTAAGAGGCCACAGAGCTTTAATTTGTACTATTTTTTTGTTGTTGTTTAGCAGACTGACCCATTTGTTTTCATTGCTTTATTTTTAATATTGAAAGATCTGATTAACAAATAGTCCAGACATGGGAACATTTCTTAAAATCTGATAATCCATAAAATATTATATTTTTGCCCGTTTGCTTAATGCTTTTAATGACAAGCAACTTGAGAGCTTAAAAATGTAATATTAATTTTTAATACAATTTTTCTACTTACAGACTTAAATTTGCACACTTGTAGACTTTGATTTTTTTAAAAAAAATTGGCATTGTTTATGAAATTTCTCAGACCAGATGTTACAAATGTCTCTGAAATGCAGTAAGCTCTCCTGTGAAACCTATAGGGTACAAAATATGGGTACCATTTCTCTCTCCTGCACTCTTGGGGAACAGACAGCCCTTGCATTATAAGATGCCTTGGGGTGGGGATAGTATGATCTTATTTTTGTGTGTATATATGTGTGTGTGTGTGTATACACACACACACACACACACACAAACACAAACAAAAAGGAAAGTCTGGGAGAATGTATGCCAAAACATTGATTTTGCTTACATCAGGATGGAGGGTGTTATGGTTTGGATATGAGGGGTCCTCCAAAAGCTCCTATGGTGATTCAGGGATGTTCAGAGGTGAAATGATTGGATTGTGAAAGCTGTACTTTGGTCAATCCATCCTACAGTGAATGGACTGACTGTCAGGTGGTAACTGTAGGCAGATGGGGCATGTCTGGAGGAGGCGGGTCACTGGGGGTTCATCTTCCCTGTGGCCCCTCCCTCCCTCTACTCTCCGCTTCCTGAACGCCCCCCCCCCCCATCCCCTGCCATGAGCTGAGCAGCTTTGCCCTGTGGTCCCTTCCCCCATGAGGTACTGCCTCACCTTGGGCCCACAGCAACAGAGTCAGCCATCTATGGGCTGAGACCTCTGGAATTGTCAGCCCAAAATAAACTTTTCCTCCTCTAGGTTGTTTTTATTGGGTTATTTTGGTTACGGCGACAAAAAAGCTGACTAAAACAGAGGGGATGATGAGAGATTTTCATTTCCACTGGTATTTCGAGGCTTTCTATGGTGAACATGGATTATTTATACACAATGGGACAAAATACATGGAAAAAATATTTTCAGACATTGGACCATAGGGAGCCCATGAGTCCTAAGAGGAAGAAACAGATGAAGTGAGGCCCACAGGAACAACAGCTTTCTGCAGAGTCACATTCCAGTCCACAGAGCAGAGAATGCGAATCCCAATCTAGTTGTGTTGAAGAGAAAAAGATTGGAGTTCAGAGAAGGGGAGACAACTGAAAGTCCTGGAAGATAGTTCTGGAGAAGAGGGAGGTAGCCAGAAAAACTGCTACCCAAGAATCTGCTTAGAAGTCCCTAATGTAGGGTTGGGGATATGTCTCAGTTGGCAGAGTACTTACCTCACATGCACAAGGTCCTGGGTTCAATCCCCAGCACCACAAAAAAAAAAAAAAAAAAAAAAAAAGTCCCTGATCTTCAGTGAAAACTAAGATGTGCACAGAAAAGGTCAAAGAGCTACTGAAATACAGTGAATTGAATGAGTTCCAACTAGTCAGAAAGGGGAGTTCTTGTTGATAACTCAGGACATTCATATCATAAGCCCCAGAGCCATCTCTTTAAAAATAAAACAAAGAAGAAGAACTAACAAACCAATAGTGGTGATACTGTGGAATTTTTAAAACACTCAATCCAAAATTCATAAAAAGAAGGGAAAAGGAGGAAACAAAGAATAGATGAGACAAAAGAAATGGCAAAATGGTATCCTTAATCTCAATCATACTGACTGTTACATTAAATAAAAGTAGTCTAAACATTTAAATTTAAAAGAGAGTTGGTTTGGATAAAAATGAAGATGCAATTATGTGCTACTCCCCCCCCCCAAAAAACACTTTGAAATTAACATCACGGATTAAAAGGATGGAAAAGGGATATATTACACAAACAATGAACCACTCCTGAAAGCCAGAGTAGCTATATTAATATCACACAGAGTGGACATTAAAACAAGAAACATTCAAAGTACAAAGAGGAACATTTCACATTAATAAAAGGGTCAATTCAACAATGAGATATAACAATCTTAAAATGTGTATGTGCCCAATAACCAAGTTTAATAGGTAGCAAAAACTGGCTGAAATGATGTAAAAACAAATTCTTATTTATATTTTAATTTTTCAAAAGTCCTCTTACAGAGTAGTGAGAAGGGCAGACACCTGCAGGGATGGAGCTGGCTCAGTTCCCTGAGTGTGAACCTCACCACCCAAGTTTTTTTCACACCTCCACCATCTGTTGGCCAGCAGCTTCTCACCTGTACATGGGCTTTATTTATATTTATGCCTAGTAAGTACTGCCTTATTAATTCCAGCCTACCCTTGTAGATAACTAAGTTTTTTTTTTGTTTTTTTTTTTTAATCTTGAGGCTCTCCTACAAGGACCCCAGAACTATCAAAATTACAAACTCTCCCGCGAGTCTTCACATCCCTGTCCTTATCACTGGGAGGGGCTGCAGGCAAAGCCATTCTCAGGCTGAAGGCAACTCTACTGTGATAATGTTCATATTTCCCTATTTTGACAATGATAAGATGTCCCATTAAAGCTTTTTGAAGAGTCTAAGTACAAAGCAGGGCTCTAAAATATTCCAGCACTGTGACCTTGGGAGGGTCACATATCTCCCCCATGTCTTTTATTTGTAAAATGAAGATAACAGTAGCTATTTTGCAGAGTTGCTGTAAAGATTAAATGAGTTGCTATAGAACCATAAAGTGATATCTAGTACAAAGTTTGAACTAAATAAATGTTGGCTATGATCCACATTTACATAAAAAGGGCTTTTTCAATAACTGATCAGCTATGCAGATACAAAAAGCAGAAAACCTGGGCTGGGGATATAGTTCAGTTGGTAGAGTGTTTGCCTCACATGCACAAGAGCACCGGAAAAAAAAAAAAAAAAGGAGGAGGAGGAGGAGGAGGAGGAGGAGGAGGAGGGGGAGGAGGAGGGGGAGGGGGAGGGGGAGGGGGAGGGGGAGGGGGAGGGGGAGGGGAGGAGAAGAGCAGAAAACCTGTACAACATTATCAAACAATTTGACTTATTGATATTTATAAAACAGTCTACCCAAAAATAGTAGATAACTCATTCTTTTCAAATACATAAGAAACATTCATACATATAAAGGATTATATAATATAGAGTATGTTCTCTTACCACAAGAGAAATAAATCAAAAAGTAATACCAGAAAGATCTCTAGAAAATCCCCACGTATTTGGAAATTAAAAATCATACTTCTAAATAATCCATGGGCCAAAAGAAAAGTCACAAGAGAAAAGAGAAATTAGAGAATGTCTTGAACTAAATGGAAATTAAAGTACAGTACACAAAAATGTGTGGGGTGCAGCTAAAGCAATATTTAGAGGGAAATTTATCCTTCAATATTCAACTGGATGGTGCATGCCTGTAATCCCAGTGACTCAAGAGGCTGAGGCAGGAGGATTGTGAGTTCAAAGTCAGACTCAGAAACTGAGCAAGACCCTGTCTCTAAATATTTAAAAAAAGGGGTGGGGATGTTGCTCAGTGGTTAAGTGCCCCTGGGTTCAATCCTCAGTACCAAAAAATTTTCTTTTAATTAAAAATAAAAATAACGAACTCTAGATAGGGCAGGGGGGTGGGAGGGAAAGGGAGGGGGCATGGGGTTAGAAATGATGGTGGAATGAGATGGACACCATTATCCAAAGTACACTTATGAAGACACGAATGGTGTGAATATATTTTGTATACAACCAGATATGAAAAATTGTGCTCTATATGTATAATATGAATTGTAATGCAGTCTACTGTCATATATAACAAATTAGAATATTTTTTAAAAATTAAATATATAAATATTAAACTGGAAACAATCCAAACCTCCATGAACAGAGGGATAAATAAACTGTGGCATGTTCACACAAATTCTACCCGGTAATAAAATGAACAAACTACAACAATATCAATGAATCTCAGAAACAGTGACTATCCCAAAACAAGTTCAAATCACAACAGAGAGAGAAATCCAGCTCATGCAGTTAGACAACTTCCTGCTCTCTTCAGAATATCAATGTCATAGGAAAAAACTATGGGGTATAAGGATATGGGAAGAATTTGTCTTAGAGCAAAAGTGACTAAAAACGACAACCAAACTCAAGAGTGAACCTTGACTGGATCATCTGAGGAGGGGGAAAAAGCCAGCTTTAAAAAAAACATTCTAGGAGGCTGCAGTTGTAGCTCTGTGAGCTCTTGCCTAGCATGCGTGAGGCACTGCGTTCCATCCTCAGCACCACATAAAAATAAATAAATAAAATAAAGGCATTGTGTCCACCATCTACAACCCCCCAGCCCAAAAAAAAAAAAAAAAAACAACCATTCTGGGACTGTTGAGAAAAATTGAATAGGCACTAAATATCTGACAACATTACGGAATTACCAATTGATATTTTTGGTATAATGACAACATGGTTATGTCAGGTCATAATTTTTAGGAACTTAACTGACGTATTTAAGAGTAAAGTACAATGCCATCTCTAATTTGCTTTCTAATAGATCACCAAAAATAAATATGTGGGAGCTGGGGATATGGCTCAAGTAGTAGCATGCTCGCCTCGCATGCGTGAGGCACTGGGTTCGATCCTCAACACCATATAAAAATAAAATAAAGATATTGTGTCCATCTAAAAAGCTTAAAATTAAAGATTTAAATAAATAAATAAATATGTGCATGTAAATACAAAAGAAGTAAAATATGAACCACAGGTCACTTTAAGTGGTATGCATACAATTATACTATTCCTTTTAACTTTTCCATATATTTGAAATTTTCGAAAGTTGGAAGTGAAGTACTGGGTTCGATCCTCAGCACCGGATAAAAATAAATTTTAAAAGAATAAAGATATTGTGTCCATCTACAAATAAAAAAATTTTTTTAAAGTTTGGGAAGTGAGGTGAAAAACAAAATTCTATCCCCCCACACTATTACTGAAATAGTATGAAATCAAAGTTGCTATGGACAAAGTCTACTGCGAAAATTAATCCAGTAGTAAATTGTGTGGGTGATTTCTATTTTGACTTTATTATTAGTTGACTTTTTAAGGAAATGAGGATGGGAAAACATTAATTCAAGCTTTTTTCACTGGGCAACTATTAGACTAAGAGCTGCTTTGTCTACTAGCTGGGCATTTGACGGGATAAGCCCAATGCCAGTGTGTCCAGGTCCAAGATATATGTGGACCAGCTGGTACTTTGGGGCACTGCCCACTTCAGTGAAGCTGGAAGTGCATCCCACAACCTAGAGCCTCAGTCTCCTCCAAATCAGGATCCATCTGTGTCCCTCTCATAATGCATATTGCTGGGCAAGTCATTCAGTCACTGTTTTGGGACTCAAGACACCAGAAAACAAAGAGCTAGACGCACTTCTAAGTTTCCTTTGCTAGCCCCAGAAGGCGATGCACCCAAAACTCACACCCTCATCCTGGGCAGGGGTAGACTGGAGGCAATATTGTACATGGGAAGAGGTCAGAGCTTCCAGCTCTTCTGGAAGGCTGCAGGTCTTAGGTAGAAATTTGTACAAACCAAGGCTGACACCTAGCGGTTGCTTTTTTATTTTGATAATTGTACTCAAGAAAGTAACCAGGATAATCCAGACAAGTAATCTAGAGAGGGAGGATGCAAGAAACTATCACTGGAGCACTCTGGTTCTAAGTGCTTCCACTAAATTCACCAAACTCAAGCAACACACGTGTGTGCTGTAAAATCCAAATTCAGAAAGTCAACTGAGAGAAAGAACCACTTGGGGAACCTGAGAAATGTTTGTCTTAGGATCTCCCACTTATCAAATCTCCTTTTGGTTTCTTAACCTAGATAATCTCCCATACTTAAGCAAAGACCTCAGTTCTAAGGTGTGGAGTTGTAACTTCCTAGAAAGCACCTATTAAGCATCTAGTTGCCCCTTGCTTTCACTGTTCCTGCTTCCCAGAAAGTCCTCCCTCAAGTCCTAAAATCACTCTGAGCCCTGTTGAAAATAGATCAGTCTCTCTTGTGGCTTCCACGGCCCTTCACTTCTTTCCACTTTGTATCATAATCAGTTGCTCATCTGTGTCTCTCTCTACCCATCCTATACCTAAATAATAAGTGCCACAGTTCCACTTCCAGGCACATTCCAATACTGGGCATCAAATGCAATCACCTGTCTGCAAAACACCATGTACACAGCTGCAAGTGGCTAAAAAAAATCCTTATCATTGAAGAGGCTCCTACCTCTGCAGACGCAGTGCTTCCCTGTCCCATGAAGTTTAAATTCATGAAGTAAAAGCTTGGCAAATATTATGTAACAGTCTGATCTCCTTTGCTTAAATTGAGACATTCAAAACCAGAGACTCCTAAAAGAGCATCTAGATCATTTGTTCCAGTGTAACTACCCAGCTCAGGGAGGTAGAAACAAGAGCCACAACTTCTCAAATTAAAAAAATTATCATCATCATCATCATCATCATCATCATCATATTATATTCCTGTTAAATGAGCAAAGTCAAACTTTATAATATTCCATGAAATCAATTCTCATAAATTAACCTATTGGCTGATCATAAGCCCAATCAGTATTCCCATAAGATTTATTTGTAACTTGGGGTGGAGCACGTGAAAATTCATCTGTAAATTGTTACAGCCATACTGAGAGGCAACTAGACAGAATCTATGGAGATTTAAAGTACATGCTGCGACCAAATTCCACTTCTCAGTGCCCACCCTGAAAGATCCTGGCTTAGGTGCATGAGCAGCACAACCAAGGTCACTGCAACCTTCACTTTCCTGAGAATCTGGAAACAACCCAACCATCATCCATCAAGAGATGCCTCGTGAGTCTGAAGCTGCAGCAGTGGTTCTCAAAAGTGAGAACGCACTGAGAAGCAGCAGCGCTGAGGGTTAACAGCAAGCACATTCTCTGGCTCAACAAGTCAGAATGCCAGGGTGGGGCAAAGCAGCCTGTTTTACAGCCCTCTAGTAGATCTTGGTGCAGCTTTAGTTTTTTAAATTAAATTTTCTTTAATGTTTAAACAAATCTTCTAAATTATCATGAAAAGTAGTTTAATAGGTATGTAACACTCTTCTTTCCCTCTTTCAAGAAAACATCAGAGCTAAAAGCACTTCTAAGTTTCCTGTGCTAGCCCCAGAAGGCGGTGCACCCAAAACTCCACCCTCATCCTGGGGGGGGGGGGGTAAATTGGAGGCGATATTGTACGTGGGAAGATGTCAGAGCTTCCAGTGCTGGTTCCATTGGCTCGGAAGACTGAGGCAGGAGGAGTTCAAAACCAGCCTCAGCAATTTAGCGAGGCCCTAAGCAACTCCGTGAGACCCTGTCTCTAAATGAAATACAAAAAAGGGGGGGGGGGTGCGGTTCAGTGCTTAAGCACCGCTGGGTTCAATCCTCAGAACCCCCCTCAAAAAAAAAAAAAAAAAAAAAAAACCTCAGCAAAGTTTGCCCATCAACTCTTCCAAGAACTTTTGTGTATCAGGCATCATTTTTTGAGTTATGGTAGTTGTGAGTACATTAAACCTCACTGGGAAGCAGTACTTCTGTTGCTTGAATCCTGATACATGCAACGATTGCAAAGCAGCCCTCCTCTAAACCACCACCTTTAATCTCCCCTGATGTGATTTTAGAGAATAAAGTATTCTATATTTTTAACTTGGGAAGTCCTCCAAAATACATTGGATTGAAAAACAAAAGCTAAATTGCAGTGTGCTACACACAGTGTATCATTAAAACCACTTGTTTTCCAAGAGGACATTTATATTATACAAATCCATAGGAAAAGATTTAGAGGAACCCAGACTCCAAAGTAACATGTTTGGTTATCTCTGCATAGAACCGTTCCAGGCTGGGATTCTGGAAGGGGATCATGGTTCAGCAAAGAGTGTGTAAACTTATTTGTAAACTTTCATCTTGTTTTTTTTTTTTTTTAAACTAGGATGTGTTTCTGTATTACCTAATTAAAATCAATTAGATGCCTGAGTAGTCAAATACATAAGAGACAAAGCAGAATGGGTGTAGCTGGGAGCTGGAGGGGTGTAGGGAATTATTGTTTAATGGGTAAAGCTTCAGCTCGAGGGGATGAAAAAGTGCTGGACATTGATGGTGGCTATGGTCATAAAACACTGCGAATGTGCTCACTACCATGGAACTGTGCAGTTTAAAATCGTAAATTTCCTATTATGTATATTTAACCATTACTTTAAAAAGGAATATATTTTTAAACACTTAAACTCTTAAGAGAGGAAGGCACCAGTTCAATTCATAATGAGCCAATTTTTAGCATGAAGATTGGCCTCTTCCCATGTCTCCAGCATGGTGTGACCCTGTCCCTGGTGTGTGGGTGACTGGACACATTAGCCAAAATGTAGCCAATCAATAGTCCCCCCTCCCCAAATTGGGAGTTTGGACTGGCTCAGGCTCCCCTCAGGAAAAATACATTCCAGAAAGTGACAAAGGAGGTTCCTAAAGGCATGGGTGAAATTAAGGGAACCAAGGGAGGATGAGGCATCCTAGGGCAGGCAAGGGAGGAAAACCCCTAATGGGAGGGAATGTTTTGGAACCCCAGCAGGAGCATAGGCAGAGGACCATGGAGACCCCTGCTCAACCCAGCCTGGTGAACCCCTCACCAGAAAATGAAGATTCTGACCCACACCTCCCACCCTTGGTCTTTCCCAAGGAAGCTGGGCTGATGCTGTGAGACTCAACTTCCCAGGACTGAGAGAGGGACAGGGAAATCCCAGCAGGTAGCCATGACCATTATAGCATCATGACCAAAGGACAGTAAGGAGCCAAAGGACAGAGAGAACTGAGGTGGGAGAGAGGGGGCCAGAGGAAGGCCCTAATGCTTCTCACCCTAATTTGTGTGTGGGAATCTCATGTTAGGGCCTTCCCCCTAGAGCTACCCACAGCACATATTTTCCTTTGTAGCCTTGTATTCTTGAGAGAGAAAGAGGAAGGAAAATGACTAACAAAATGCAAGGAATTCCTGCCTAGCTCCAGAATGAGAAATGTTTCTTAAGCTTAAAAATAAAAATATATCAGGGCTGGGTTTGTGGCTCAGTGGTAGAGCACTTGCCTAGCATGTGTGAGGCACTGGGTTCGATTCTCAGCACCGCATATAAGTAAATGAATAAACCTAAAGGTCCATCAACAACAAAAATAAAACTACATCGTGGAAACAAAATAAACAGCAAACTAGAAAATATTTGTGATGTGTTTGACAAGGGATGATTATCTTTTTAAAAACTTGAGATAAGGGCTGGGGTTGTAGCTCTGTGGTAGAGCGCTTGCCTCTCATTTGTGAGGCACTGGGTTCGATCCTCAGCACCACATAAATAAAATAAAGGTACTGTGTCCATCTACAACTAAAAATTAAACAAGAGATAAATAAGACAATTCAAGGATGGAGAGGATCTGAACCCATATCGCACTAAATACCAATGGCAGTGAATGTGAAAAAGAATCTGAACTGAGAGTCATGATGAAATGGAAATAAACAGATGTAACCTTTCTAGAAGGGGATTTGGGCATGTTTCTTAAAGCCTTGTCATTTCACTCAGTAACACCACTTCCACAAATAGTTCATAATAACATATTTTAAGAAAAATGCAAGCCAGACATGGTGGTGCACACCTCTAATCCCAGCGACTCAGGAGGCTGAGGCAGGAGGATCACAATCACAAGTTCATGGCCAGCCTCCTCTGCAAATTAGCAAGGCCTTAAGTAACTTATCGAGACCCTATTTCGAAAAATAAAAAGGGCTGGGGATGTGGCTCAGTGGTAGAGTGCTTGTCCAGCATGCACGAGGCCCTGGAGTCAATCCTCAGCACTGCCAAAAAAAAAAAAAAAAATCATTAAAGGAAAAAAAATTTCTTTATTCACTTCAGTGTCTTTAGAAAAGCGTGTGTCTACCCTGAATTTTTTTAAAATGACAGAATCAAAAGGTCTTTTCCACTACCCTTATGCTTTACCCTCCTTTCCCATGCTGGAAAAATGTCTAACAATTGATCTGAAAAGGGTTAGGCAGGGGCTGCACTTGAACGTTCTGTGTTCCTAGATACAGTTCTATTTGGTTTTTGCAGCATCCTTGAGAAAGGTGGCGCTGTTGTTACTCTCCTGCTACATACTAAAAAATTAAAAAGGAAAAATACTAAGTAGACCAATCACTGCCACCATGATGCAGTCCCAGAACTGGTGCTCTAGACTCTGGTCCTAAATTTAGTCTCTTTCCACAATAGGCTGAATTGTATTTCTGGTAGCCCATCTTTCATTTCCTGCACCCAATGCTATCACAAGTTACCAATGAAAGAGACCAATTCAGTGCACAATATGACTGTGCAAAATGACATAATGGTACACCTAAATGGTTAAAATGTTAATGATTATGTGTATTTTACAGCAATAAAAGGAAAACTTCCAGACTGAGAAATAATTAACGTGGAATCCAGTGAAGTTTGTTCCTTAGGTGTAACCCCATGTTCTGTGTGGACCCTCAGTCACCAGCAAACTATCCCCTAACCAGCAGCTTTAAGTGGTGCCAAATTCCAGTCAGTCACCATTCTGTTAACAAAAGTTAATAGGCTAGGTGTGGTGGTGCACTCTGATAATCCCAGTGGCTAAGAAGGCTGAAGCAGGAGAATCACAAGCCCAAAACCAGCCTCAGCAACTGAACTAGACCCTGTCTCTAAAGTAAAAAATAATTTAAAAGTGGGGCCGGGGGAGACAACTGGGGATGTGGCTCAGTGGTTAGGAACCCCTGGGTTCAATCCCTGGTACCAAAAAAAAAAAAAAAGAGCAGAACAGGCAGCGTGATGTGAGAGGCCCTAGTACAGCACGGGGAAAGGCCAGGACGTCAAACAAACCCTGCCAACACTGGCAGGCTCACCAGCCATGAAGACTGCCCAATTCACTTCTTAACTCTGGCTCAAAAACAATCTTCCGATTTTAAAACTGGGTTAGTGTGTAACTTTCCTGTTTAGAATGAAAACAAGTTACCACCCCACAAGAGGCTGCTCCACCTGAGATGATTTCCTCACAATTTACACACATCATGGAAACTCCATTTTTTTTTGGAAGCCTGTCATGACTCTGCTGTGTAAAACTGACCAACTCCACTCATGAGCTTTAAGAAGCTGCAAAGCTTTTGCCCAGCTTCAGAACATCATGACCACACAGGGTGCTCGTGCTAGGCAGGCATGTTCTACGCTCCCCCACCATCCCAGGAGGGAGAGATCTCACTGGAGCAACCTGGACCACAACAGGGCAAGCCTGTAACAAAAGGCTTTCCTTACCTATTTAGAGAATCCTTTTTAATGCACAAGGCCTTGGGTTCGATACCCAGCACCACCAAAAAACAACAACAAAAAAAACCTTTTTAAACTTTAGCACCCAAAACATACAAAATTTCCTCCCCCCTCGAGCCATTATTGCCTAGAATATGCCATGCAACTCAATGTAGTTAATTTTCAACTTTAGTGTTTTTGACATCCCTCATCCGACATGTGAAGTTAACATACTACATTCAAGCAAACATCATTTTGCATGGTCCTCTACACAGATTTATAATTACTCTGTTCTCAGGAATATTTTCACACTAAATGTAACTCATTTATACATGTAAATCCACAATGCTGAGCAGCCAATCTAGTCAGCACCTTATAAAGACTGCACAGTCTCTAGCCTCTGATTCTTTTTCAGTTTCTTCAATTTGAATAAAACATGCTAATCCAGTCGCACTGCTGTGGTCTCTCATTCTGCAACTGCTTTGTGATCTAGTGTACAATTTCGTGTGCTGAGGTGCCACAAAAGTCAAGACAACTACACTGGAGTAAAAGAAAAATAGAATTTTATGCCTGAGTTACCTTCAAAGAAAGGATCAACAAACAGTCATATAAAGGGCAACATAAAAACCACTGCAGCCCGGGCGACTTCACCAGTAATCATATCAATCACAGCTGAAAGAAACTGCAGCTGAGTGATGCCATGAATTCAAATTTGAAGGGAATGGAAGAAACAATGTCAATTCCTCCTACCTCACTGTGCACCGTCCTCTGGGGTTTCTCTTCTTTCCTGCAGCAATGGAGCACCAGGCCTCAAAGCTCCTGTTTACATGACTCCCTTGGGAAGCTCACACTTGCTCAAATTTCTGCCTCCATCCCGCCTTCTCTCCCCAGGAATAATAGATCTCAACAATCTAACAAGTCCAACTTGTCCCTCTCCCATCAAACCTGCTCCCACCCACATCAGCATGCAGGTACTCTAGCAAGAAGCACTCCTCACCCTGGAGTGCTACCTGACACCTCTCTTTCTCACACTTCACAGGAAACCCCAGTACCCCTAATTTCAAAACAATCCTGACTGAAAGTACACCATCACCAGCTCCTCTACTGATAGTCCAAGTTAGTACCCTCATTGTTTCCTTGGATTACTGCATCCTATTTGGTTCTGCCTACTAAGAAAACAGCCCTTCCTCCTTTCTCACTACAGGATACTTAATTCTCAACACAAAAGCTGGACTTTTCTGCTCAAATACCACAATTCCACATTTCTCTGAGCATAAACCAGTGCCTACAAGTCTGCAAGGCCCTATGCAACTACTTACTTTCTGATCTCATCTCTCCGACACACTCTCCCTTTCTCAATATCCACCATATTGACCTCCTCTCCACATTTCAACACAATAAAACATATGCTGACCCCAAGGCCTCTGCTCCAGCCATCTCCTCTGCCTAGAAGACTCCTTCCCCTAGATACCATACTTAGCCAACTCGCAGGCCTCCTCCAGGTCTACATTCAAATCCTTCCTCAGTAAGTCCTACCCTAATCACTTAAATCTGCAACCTGCACTCCCCAAACCCAATGACCCACCTCCTTCTCTGCTTTTCTTCCCTGTATCAATTACCATGTTACATACTATTAAAATTTCCTTACTCATCACATATTGCTTATTGCCAAGATCTCCCTGGTAATGTGTCAGTTCCTCAAAGGAAGCGTTTTAAGTCAGCTTTCCATCGCTAACATTAAATAACAGAGGCAATTAACTTATAAGAAGAAAAGTTTTATTTTGGCTCACAGATGTGGAGGTTCCAGTCCAAAACTAAGGCTCCATTTATTGAGCCTCTGTCAACGGCAGCACATCATGCTGTGAGCCTGTGGCAGAGCAGACTACTCACCTCATGTGCCAGGAAGCAAAGCTCAAGAGGTCTCTTCTGATCAAGGTCCCATAATCTGAGGACCTGTACCCAATGCCCCAGCTACCTCCTACTGGGACCCACTTCCTAAAAGTTCTAGCACCTCCCAAGAACGTGACTCTGGGGACCAAGTGTTTAATAAGACACAATGTTTGGGGGACACTTATCCAAACCACAACAGGCAGGTATTATTTTTCCCCATTGTTCAGTGATACCAAGCAATGAAATCATACTAGGCAGAGAGAAAGCAATCAATACGCATTTGCTAAGATGAATAAATGGCAAATTTGGGAATTAATCCAGACAGGAACCTGACAAATGTCAACGCATCCAATGTTGCACTCTCCAGGTCTCAGTTCTGACCTTCAGGCACCAAACCTGAAGCCTTCACATCTACTTATACCAAAACATACTTATTTATTCAATATCCTCATCTAGACCCAAGGAATTTACTTCTACAAATTCATTTCAAACACAAGCACTTATTTAAGGATTCTTGCCCAAAGCATTAAAACAGAAATCTAAGGAAACAATCAGACAAATCCAGAATGCAGTACACTGTTCAACACAATTTAGCAAGCTCATTAAATTTCAACCAAGTGAGGGGGAATATTGTGGATTATCAGAATTTGACAACTAAATATGATATACATATGATTGGTGACTTGGTTAGAGGGCTAACATTAAAAAAAAAAAAAAAACCCACACACAACACTTCATTTTCTGAATTGACCAGAAAATTGATTAAATTTTGATTAAAAAGCCTAAATCAACTCTGGACTTTTCTAAACCAAAAAAACTCACAAATCAATAAATGAGTAAGATATCATCACATAGTTCTCATTTACTTCTAAACTAGGGTAAAGGAAACGTGACTCCCAGGACCTGCTCTATCAGCACACGTGCCTCTTCCTTATTGTCACTACAGCCATACATTGTAGAGTCACAACCCAGCCACATGGGACAGCTTGAAGAAACTACCAGCTTTACCTAACACTAAAGACAAAATTCTTGATTCTTTCATGTAAAAACTCTAGGTTATACAACAAATCTTGAAAGCATTTACCTATTAATGCTACTGGAGTAAAATCCCTTTTTAAAAACCTTCATACCATAAACCCAACCACGTGGCTGAATTCCTCTACATATACCACAAGACAAGCACTGGGTAAAGATGAGTATTTATTCACTTTACAAAGAGATGGTATTAAATTGCCATTGATAAACACATACCACTATATATCACACCAGCAGCTCAAACTGTGTTCCCAAGAGGTGCTGAGGGTTCCAGCTCCGCGAGCTGAGCACAGAAACCTCTGTTCTGCCACAGATGTTAAAAAGTCCCTCAAGAGATAATTATTTGTTTTACATATTCACAGGTGGGAAAAGATAAATCCATCTGCCTAGCCCTTCCTAAATACTGGCTCATTCTTTAAAAACAAAACAAAGCAAATTCCTAATAATCTGAAAAAGCTTTTGTAGCGCACCAAAATACTTATTAATACATAAAAAATCTTGAGTTGAATTTATTTTTTTAAAGATACCCTAACACTGCCAAGTCGGCAATGAAAAAGGACAAAAAACATTAAAATTACTGAATTATAAAAATATTTTCTTTGGAAAAAAAATTCCAACAAGGTTATCATTAATATCTAAAACCAAAGAGAAAAAAATAAACAATAGTTCTTTGATTCATTAGTAATTTAAATAAAAATGAAAACCTCTTCAAAAGCAGCTATGAGTGAATTTTTTAAAAAGTTACGGGTAATGAGCACTTCTAAATCTAAATACACTGATTATTTTTGTACAGGCAATCTGCAGCCAAGAAAATTTCTCAATATGGCTAAATCTTTAGTTTTTTAATTATCATAATTTTCTGTTTTGTTTTAAAAAAATATTTCACATGACAGCTTAAAAAATAAGTGGTTGTTTTGAGGAAGCACTCCAAAATTTCAGTTGGACTTGAGTCAGATAACCACAGTTAATACACAAGCTAGGGATACTGGTAAATAGGGTTTTTGTTTCTGTTTTAATCACAATAATTCTTAACTCCAGTTTTTAGTTATTCCTTCATATTTTATTAAAATGTACCAAATTAAAAACTTTTCACTGTGCTGCTTCACATATGGATTTGATGAAGGATACCAACCTGAGAAGAGCTGACTCATTCACAAGCGTCCAGTTTCTGAAACCCTGTGGGATATGTCTGTCTTCACTTAAGTCAATTCCTGACGTAACCAATCATATTAAGATATTATATTATAAAAATATACCATATATTGGACACTCATGTCAGTACATTGCAGAAAATGTGTCTATTTACTGTGTAAAGTTTATTAACATTTGAACGAAACACTCTTATTTACACAGTTAAAAGTCTGGGGCACTCAGGACAGCAAGGTGGCATGGGAATCGCCGCTGTGAAGGTGGAAATGTGCAGCGGTCCTTGGCGTCCTGGCACGGGGACAACCCTCCCTAGGAGGACTCCGCAGCAGTGGGAAAGGTGAGTCAGGGTTCACAGTCTGACTGGCTTGCTCTTCTGTCTTCACTCCTCTTCACTTTCATTTTCAGGATCTAAATCAGAATCTCCATTTAATTCTTTTTCACTTGCCCCATCTCTGTCCTCACCATTTTCTTCTTTTTCTTCAGCATCCTCATCTTCCTCCTCATTCTCTTCATCAATGTCCTCATCTTTTTCACTTTCTTTCTGTTCCTCATCTTCATCCCAGTCATCCTGGTAGATATGTGAAGGAAGAAAAACAATCATGAAAGGCTCAATCTCATGGAGCAATGAGGCTATAAAGGCAGATTTATGTACCAGGAAACAAATAACTCACATCAGAATCCTTATCTGCTACTTCATCATCAGACTCCTCTTCAGAAGATTCTGTAGGGAGGGGGAAAATCTAGCTTTAATTTTGTGAACAAGGGAGAGAGCATGTCCCTAAAAACTAAGAAGGACCAAATTCCTAAACTTACTTTTAGTAATACTTATTATTCATCTATCATTCATGCAAGAAATAATGTTAATTTAATAAGCTTATCTGAATAAAACTGCAATCTATTTATACTATTCCTTCAAGATGCTATTAGAAAAGACTAAGTACACAAACACCTACAAACCCTCAACTTAAAATACAAGCCATTTCTGGACCACCAAATAACCTGGATTTCTCTGGATGTAGAAAAATTATATCAAAAGTGCTGGCTTATAAACAGAGAAGAATGGAAGCATTAGCATTTTTAAAACCATAATAAAAATACTAATTATGGAAATATTATTAACTGACATGTTAAATATATGATTGTGAGAAAAAATATTCAAATGTAAAAGTAGTAGCAGAGCTATATTATTTTCTAAGCACCTTGGAAAATAAATGGAGAAGAAAATGTCACTGATTTTAGCATCATTAATGTAATAATAAGCACAATGTGATTCTTGGATGTGATGTCATCTGAAAACACATTTACATTGATAAATTCCCACAAAATGTTTGACTTAAAAAATTCAACCGGGCTGGGGATGTGGCTCAAGTGGTAGCGCGCTCGCCTGGCATGTGTGGGGCGCTGGGTTCGATCCTCAGCATCACATAAAAATAAAATAGAGATGTTGTGTCCATACAGAAAGGAAGCAAATATAAGATGAGGAACCTATGGAGTCAACTACCTGTCTCTTCATGTCTACATCATCTTAAGAGAGAATTCATATGTATGTGAATAAAACACTTTGCAAATGCACACACATACACAAAAAGTAGTAAAAGAATTTTAATACCAAAAAGCTAGAGAACTATGGCTTTAAAATATGTGAAAGCAAGAGTTGTGCACGGTGAAGCCGTGGCTAGGAAGGTGAAGGTAGGAGGATCACAAGTTTAAAGTAAGCCTCAGCAACTTAGGGACACTCTGTCTCTAAATAAAATATTAAAAGGGGATTTAGTGGTTGAGTGCCCCCAGGTTTATTCTCCAATACCAAAAAATAAACCTCTGGGCCTAATATCCTATCCTATAAGAGGTTTTAATTAACTCAATTTTAGATTTTAAAACAATTTTGGTCATTAAAGTTTTCTAATGAAGTACTAGTTTCACCAACATTTTCACATGTACTAGCATAAAATTTGCTCAGGATTCCTCCGTTACACACCTTTTCTGTCACTGTGTCATACTTGTACCTTCTCTTTTATCATAGCTTTTTGCCACAGACTTGACTATTTTAAGAGAGATTTGTCAAAGCAAGACTTTATATGAATGTTCTCACACAGTAAGAAAAGTGAGTCACTATGAAACACTTCACTATTTCAGTTCAAGATTCTACCCTCCTGCCATCTTTACCTTCTTCATACACCAACTTTGCCTTCTGTCCAGGGGAAGTCATTCCCTTCGTTTTCTCTGACGCTGTAACCTAAAAAAGTAGAATTTTTAAGCAAAGTACATATCTATCCCAAGTATCCCAACCACTACCACACCCATCTCCCACCATCACCCATTCATTCTCCTCCCATAAGAATGAATGATCTGAATACAATATGGAGCAAATGGGGGAGAGGAGGGAGCACCTTCAAATACCTGGAGAAAAGAATTACTTTGTAAAAGTTGGGAAAAACCTCTGAGGTGATTAGAGTATGTTTCTTTGCCAAAAATTTAACTGCAGAAAAATCCTGTAACTTGTTCATAATAACATTATCAACCTAGCTATATTAACAACTGAAATATCCTAGTGAGAAACAATTTAAATATAAGTTGAAAGGGGGGTATAACTAATCTTTCTAACTGTGAAATGGATAATATTTACAAGGTAAAGCCTGGATTCTGTTTTTCCAGCTAAATGAAGTAGCCCTCAAATATCAGGTAAGCAATACCCCCCACTGCCTTGGGGAAAAGAGGGTGTAACCAGAGATTGAACCCAGGGGTGCTTTATCACTAAGCTACATCCTCAGTCCTTTTTAATTTTTGTTTTGAGACATCATCTAAGTTGCTTTGGGCCTAACTAAGTTACTTAGCCTACCCTTGAACTTCTAATTCTCCTGCCTCCACCTTGAAAGTTGCTGGGATTACAGGCATGTGCCACCATGAACAGCTTATTAGGTAAGCAATCTTATTTATACTCCATTCCTATCACAATCAAAAGTGTTGGTTAGAAATACTCTCATTTACCCACCTGTGTGATTAGAAGGATAAGCTTTCCATGAAGATGTGAGAGTTTCTGAAAAGTTTTGACTCTGCTTTCCATTAGTTGATACAGTGTCCCCAGCTGGTGTACCAGATCAGGCAACTAGCGGGGGGAAAAATGATTGTTTGGTATTATCACATACAGAGATGAGAAATATACAGATCAGATCAGCTCCACTTTAGCGTTCAGCCACTACATAAGCATCTGCTAACAAGTACTTCCAATAGCAGTGGCTGCTGGGGACACAGCCAAGCAACATCACAAATCTTCACAAAAGGACCACAATATCCCAGCAGGAAAATTAAAAAAAAAAAAAACTCTAAAATAATAATAATAATGATGATACATGGTTAGGAGGGAGAAAACTACCAGGTAGGGCAAAACTACAGGATGGAAGTTCTTCATATTGATAAATTATTTCAGGTAAAATCAGTACAAAGTACATAATTTAAAAAACATCTCTATGACACATCTCTGGCTAGAGGGGACTCTCCTCTGACTCTTATTCTCCAATGACGGCACATTATCTATCCTTACCATAAAGAATCAGTGAGTTAGAGGGAGTTTTTCCCAGCTCCCAGAGACCAGTAGGACAGAACAAGACAGAATTGACCCAAATAGCATTCCTATTATTGAATCCCATAAATCATTAAAGGAGAAAATCTTTTGTCCATGTAGAGCTATAGAAAAAGGGACCCTAACTTTCTCCTATAATCAACCTTTATTTAATCTCCTATTTCTGACACTTGTGCATAAAATGGTATTTCATTCCTGTTTGTAAACAGCAGATAGGCACAAAAATAAGTAACACAAGGTTTACTGTGATTACATTTCAATTTATCATCTCCCATTTTTGTACCCCCATTCAGACTATGAGATCCAAGATGGGGATCAGAGTGCCTTAAACATCTATAGCCAACAGAGATGTTGGCTTAGAGAATAAACTTAAATATATCTTTAATCTATGATGCTCACTTCAGTAGTTGATTCCAGAAGAGATTTCACTTCAAGGCCTCTGGGCCTCTTGCTTCTAAGCAAGTAACTGAGATTTAGTATCACCCAGTATTCTAGCCAGGGTTCTAAAACATATCATGTTTGCTTTAATCATCACATGCAGATCACCATGCTACAAAGCCACTCCACACACTACTGCCCTCAATTCACCTCCCAGGATTCCTGCAGGCTAGGAGATCTAATCCACTCTATTGCTT
Organism: Marmota flaviventris; assembly: GCF_047511675.1. Classification (NCBI taxonomy): domain Eukaryota; kingdom Metazoa; phylum Chordata; class Mammalia; order Rodentia; family Sciuridae; genus Marmota; species Marmota flaviventris. The sequence goes on along the minus strand of NC_092511.1, from coordinate 22,066,854 downwards.
GTCTGTACACCTATTTAACATTTTGGCCGAGTTCTCCCTAGACACACAAAGAATGCACAGCTGACCTCAAAGCAGTTTAACAATTTTCACATCACTAAAGCCAAAAGGAATCTGAGACACAGAAAAGGAACAGGGACCATGTAGGAGTTGTATAAACTATGTTAAGAAAGGAAGAGCTATAGTTTAAAGAATAATTAAGGAGCTGGACAGAAATAGTGGTGCATGCTTGTAATCCCCAGTGATTTAGGAGAACAAGGCAGAAGGACTGCAAGTTCGAGGCAACTTAGGGAGACTCTGTCTCAAAAAAAAAAAAAAGTAAAAACTAAAGGGCTATGAATGTAGCTCAATGGTAGAGTGCCCCTGGTTTCAGTCCAAAAAGAGAAAAGAGCAACTAAGGATTTTCAGTGATCCACTAAAACTTTTCAAGAAAATTTATTGAGCCAAATTATAATGTTATATTGTATGCATGTACAAATATGCAACAACAAATCTCATCACTATGAGAAAATGTGGGGAAAAAAATACTGTGGGCTGGAGATATGGCTCAGTGGTACAGTGCTTGCCTAGTTGTGTAAGGCACTGGGTTCAATTCTGAGTACTGCAAAAAAAGGGGGTGGAGGTATATTTTTAAAGTGCTAGATAATCAAATCAGAGTATATAATTTTAATTCTATTTCTAGTTTAAAATATAACTGATGGAACAGATAACAAAGAACTCATAAAAAACTTTTTCTGACATTAAGATTTTATCTTCCTTCTCTTCTATCTGAATAAATAATATAATTCACATACCAATGAAAAGCTGGCAGCCAACTCTAGCAAAATGCCAGTTTAGAGCTCCTGGCGTGACCTGCACTTGCTGCTGTCTGCCTGCCCCTCCTCCTCTTCCCAGAGCCACAGAGCTGGAGCAGCTGACACATCACAGCCTCAAACACTATGGCATCTGGAGTTACAGTGAATGATGAAGTCATCAAAGTTTTTAATGATATGAAAGTAAGGAAATATTTTACACAAGGAGATTAAAAAAAAAGAAAGAAAGAAAGCAGTTCTCTTCTGTTTAAGTGATTAAAAAAAAAGACAAATAATTGTAGAGGAGGCAAAGCAGATCTTGGTGAGTGACACGTGATACTGTAGAGGACTCTTACACATCTTTTGTGAAGTTGCTGCATCTGAATAATTGCCAGTATGCTTTGTACATTGCCACACATGAAACAAAACAGTTCAATAAAAAAGTCTTTTATTTATATTCTGGGATCTTGAACTGTACCCTTAAAAAGATGATTTATACTAGCTCTAAAGATGCCATTAAAAAGAATTTACAGGTATTAAACTCAAGTGGCAAGTAAATGGCTTGGATGATATTAAGAACCATTCGACATTTGGAAAGAAACTGGGAGGCCACACAGTAATTTCACTTAAATAAAAATTGTCGTATATTAACCCCATTAAGTGCCATCTGGCTATTAAGGGGATTTAATTTCTCCAATTCAATCCATTGAAAAAGCATTAGTGTTTTTTTTTTTTTTTGGTTTTGTTTTATTTTGTTGTTTTTTTCCTTTCCACTGGGCCCTTGCAACACAGTGAATGATGGAGATACCAGTCATTTAAGCAGCCTGTCAGTGACTGCCATTAGACCCTTTAATATGGTTACTTTTATATAGAACCCACTGTCTCATTTTAGCCAAAACAACAGGTTTTATGCCTCCCTTGTGGCAAGCACTAAAATAAATGTGATGGCCAATGTGAACGGCTTAGAATACTGCCAAGGATAAGCAGACTAAATGCCTTGAAAGTATTATACAGTGATCAGATGGTGAAATTGTAGTTCCATAAGGCACTGGAGCATCATATACTCCACCTACCTTGGCAAGCCTTCTTTTGAGACATGGCAGCACAAATATAACACTATGCATTAAAACACTTCTTTAAAAAAGAGTAATCCCCCAAAAAGAATGCCAATTAAGTTTCATTAACTATGTCATCAATTTATTCTACTATCTCAGTGTTCATTCCTATCACCTGAAGATCTTTTTAAAAGAAATAGCTATTAGTGCCTTTTTTGTTTTCCATTGAGTGTATACTGTAAATCTTAAGAATTTTATATTCACCATGTGAGTCTCGACCCACTAAAGATATTGAATATGATGGCAATTTCTGTATAAGACCTTTCAATGTAACACTATTTTGAGATCAAACTCCTCACCCTCACAAAAACGACCACTGCAATAAAAATCGTGGACTGGTTTAAAACAAAAACAAAAAACGCCAGTTTAGTTATTTTACATCATTTTTATCCTCCCAAGACAAGGCAAGACAGACATGTCAGCATATATGAAGACTTTAAAATTTGGCAGTGTTTTTTAAGAGGACGGTAAGGATATACACAATGTAACAATTTTGCTGAGCAAGTACTGTGTAGAGAAAAACATGATTAATATATCAATATATAATATTTCTCCTTCCTGTATTTTTAAAAGCCTTCTTATACACTATATATTACTTTTAAGATTCAGGAGGGAAAAGGGTCACACAGTTTAATTTAAAGAAAGGATTCATGTAAAGTCACCTGTGAAAAAAATAAAATCTCTAAAAGAAACATCTAGTGGGTGAAGAAAAGAGATAAGAGGTGGTTCTGTTCAGCATTTATCAAATTTTATAATGCTTAGCTAAACCAAACTATTGATACTCAGAAAAGACTTACTGTGGATAGGTATGATGCATGAACCGTTAACACACATTTCAACCACTGAACCATTAAAACAGCACTGGAAAAAAAAAAAAAAAAAAAAAACTCCAAGTAAATATCCACAAATTCAAAACTAAATACAACCGAGTTAAAATTTTAGAAAAATACAGATAGGCAAGTGAAGATCTAGAATTTATGCTGTGAAGATGACCATAATAAATCAACAACTAGCTCTCTCCGCTTTCTGATTACCATGTGAGCTGCTTCCCTCTGCCACACTCTTCCTCCATGATGTTCTGCTTCACCTTGAGCCCTGAGGAATGGAACTGGCTTTCTATGGACTAAGACCTCTGAAACTGATTTTCAGAGAAATGGAATCAAGAAGGAGGCTTTAAGGGATTTGCTCATGTGACTGTGGAGGCGTGGGAGTCTGATGTCTGGAAGGCGGGCTGGCAGGCTGGAGGCGGAGGGAAGAGTTGACCTTGCAGCTGGAGTCTGAAGGCAGGCAAAATTCTCTCCTCAGGAAGGTTTTGTGGCTCTTACTATCTTCATCATACAAGGTCATGACTGTACAGCAGAGAAACCAACATCTCCCTGCCCATAAGAATAAAGAAACTATGGACCTAGAAACTGAAGCAATGGCTCTCTCAAGAATACAAGTTGAGGGACTTGGGTTGTGGCTCAGTGGTAGAGCACTTGCCTAACACGTATGAGGCACTGGGTTCAATCCTCAGCACCACATAAAAATATATAAAAAATAAGACAAAGGTATTGTGTCCATCTACAACTAAAAGTATATTTTAAAAGAATGCAAGTTAAAAATTAATTATACTTAATGATATTGGAAAACAGTCATTTTATCTTCTTTTAAAAGTCCTGTATTTCCCTTGGCAGTTAGAAGTGCAGGCTTTAAGGGCTTACTTCACTATATTATTTCTCTGCTAGCAAATCAATAAAACTTCCTTTTTCTCAAAAATAAATAAACAAACAGCTATGCATTTAATATTCATGTTGTATTTTTCACTGAGTTTGAGATTCCTGAAAAACACTAACTTCCTAGAGTAGGGACTGGAAAAATAAGACAAAAATCAGTCCCTCCAAAACAACTTCAAAATAAAACCTATGCTTTACTTCAAATTAACTGATACTACAACAATAATCTTCATCCAAACTGAGCTTAACTGATTTGGCATTTTATGTTCATGATATCCGAACCCACCATCTGATATTCACCTTCAAAAGCAAACAGCAAAGTCTTCTACACCAATATTAAAAGGCAAATAAATATAGACCTAAATTGTGAGAGCCAGTTCTATTTCATGGGTTCTTTAGCTTTCCTCTTTTGTGAGCTCAGAAAGGTAACAGAAAATAATCAGAAAAGAAAAGCCATACAATATACACAGCAATGCTACAATCATACAATATACACAGCATGCTACAATCTTAGGATCACTGAGATACCAACTTTCTGTTTAAGTTTAATCAAAACCTAGGAAAAAAACTACAAATTTAGTCTTTTAGCTAAATTTTTTTTTTTGTGTGTGTATGGTAGTACTGGGAATTGATTCCAGGGCCTCACATACACTAGCAAGTACTCTACCTCTGAGCCACATCCCCAGTCCTAAGACATTTCTTTATGGTCTCTTACACACCTACTAGAGGTTGGGCAAATTCTATAAACTGTCAATTTTACATACAGTGATTAAGACTAACTCATTAAATGAGTCTAACTCATTAAATGACCTAATAAAATCTGAATTATCTACATAGGAGCTTTCTCAAAAAAAAAAAAAAAAAAAACTGTAATAAAATCTTAGAAATAAAATCATTTAATCTAAAATGGGGGAAGAGTGACATTTAATCTTTTTAAAAAAATTTTTTGGTTGTATAAATAAATACCTTCATTTTATTTATTTATTTATTTGTGGAGCTGAGGATCGAACCTAGCGCCTCACACATGCTAGGTAAGTACTCTACTGCTGAAACACAACCCCAGCCCCAACATTTAACTTTTGAAGAATTCTACCATCAGAATATGGGGTTACCTAATACTATCTAACACTTTCAGATATTGCTGTTTTTAACAATAATCTCTAATTTACTTAAAAAAAAGGCAATTTAGTCATCTAAACATCTTACCTATTAGGATGTCCTTGCAACCTCTTTGTAAGCTAAGGAAGAGAAAAACATTATTAGCAACAGCACTTCAGAGGCTACAATCTTCATTAGTTCCCAGTGTACTGAACAACAAGAGCTGAAAATTATTTCATTTAGTAGTCTATCTTCAACCAACTTTGAATTATTCCCACAAGAGTAATTACCTAAAGAAATCTAGAACTGGATTTATATGAATCAATGTCCAGAATAGATAAATACATGGAGACAGTAAATAAACGCGATGATTGACAATAACTGGGGGAAGGGGAAGTAGAGTTACTACTGAGTACAGGATTTTTGGGGGGATGCCAACTGCACGACCTATGAACGTATTAAAATTCACTAAACTGTTCACCTTAAATAGGCGAATTTTATGTCAATTTTTTAAATACACACAAAAAAAATCAGGGTCAGGCAAATTTTGTCTTGGAGTTGATTAATAGTCAAAAAGCATATAATCTTTTCTAATATATGACACTGCATATTTATTTGTGTAGGTACAAAGGATTGAACCCAGGGGCAATGAACCACTGAGACACATTCCTAGCCCTTTTTATATTTTATTTAGAGACAGGTTATTGCTGAGTTGCTTAGGTCCTCACTAAGTTGCTGAGGCTAACTTTGAATTCACAATCCTCCTGTCTCTGCCTCCCAAGCCGCTAGGATCACAGGTGTGTGCCACTGCGCCTGGCCTTATACTGCATTTTTAAATACAGAGGTTTTCACTACCAATAATGGTAAACCTTACTCCCACTATTAATAACAAAACCACTCTCACTCTCACAAAGCACTTCAACATGTTAAGCAAATAGCATAATTACTGATTACAAAGAACAGGCTTTATCTTTAAGTATACTTTTTAATAATTTGTACCCACTCCTAAAGCCTTCAATACAATTATGTATGCTTTTAAAAGAAACCAAGAAAAATATTTTCCTTAAGGTAATAATGGTTACCAAATTATTGGAATTCTGTTGAATGCAATGCACCTAAGGTACCCAAATGGCTACAAACCTGGGATTTGCCTGAGCTGGAGTTATTTAGTCCTTGGTACCACTCAAGGCTTTCTGTTCTCCACCACTCCCTTGCTCCTGCTTCTTTTGTCCAGCTGCTACCTATCCTTTCTTAACACTGTTAAATAAACTTACTTAAGCAAAGACAGGGCAACCGCTTGTCGGAGACAGTGAAAGCTAGTCTTGTATAGGCCTGAGGCTGAACCAGATCATTGTTATGCTCTTTATAATTCCACACGGACAGGCATAAAGATTAACACCCCAACTGCACTAAAGCAAATCAAAACATATCCAAAAATCATTTCAAGTGAGGTTAGAGATCCTTATAGGAAATAATGGGAAAAACCAAATTTGGGTTTCTATTACAATCACCCCACGCAGTGATCTTCTGTACAAACAGCATTGTATGGTTCACCTTAAAGTTGCAACTGCATTCTAGGTAAAGAGATACATACTCCCTGCTAATGGAATAAAGGTAAAAATGGCCATTGTATTTCCTTTTATTGGCTTATAAATTCAATTTCGCCCTTTTTTTTTTCACCCTTCCAAAGCACTTTCCTCCAATTCATCCGTCACTCCCTCTCTAAATGCCATGCATCCTTAAGTATGAGTAAGGATCACAAATCCACTTCTCTAGACACTGGCATTTCCCTTTAATTCAAAGGATTAGGATCTTAAAATGAAAAAAGAAGCAGTTACCTCTTGCAACAATGGAATAACAGCATGCAAGGGTATCCTTAACACAGTCTTCTTTATCAGGTTTAAATTCCTAGTTTGGAGTACTTTCTGTGGAAAAAAATAAAAGTATCATCAATGTAACTATAATATAAGAAACTAAGGACAATACAGGAAAAATTGTCTACAAAAATGATTTAAAATAAATCTGGGCAATAAACAACCAACTGAATTTGGCAAATCAAGGTTAGAGGCAATGTGTTATTCTCTTGATAAATACCCAGGAGCAGAATGACTGGATCATATGGTAGGTCTATTTTTAATTTTTAATAAACTGCCAAACTAGTCAGGTGCGGTGGTGCACTCCTGTAATCCCAGCGGCTCTGGCTGAAGAGTATAGTGAGTTCAAAGCCAGCCTCAGCAACTATGAAGCTCTAAACAACTTAGTGAGATCAGATCTCTAAATAAAATACAAAATAAGGCTGGGGATGTGGCTCAGTGGTCCAGTGCCCCTGAGTTCAATCCCAGGTACAAAAATAAATAGATAAATAAACAAACTGCCAAACTGTTTCCCAACAGCAAAAAGTGTGTGAGCTACTCTACATTCTCCACAATACTAAACTATCTTTTAATTTTCAACATCCTATACCAGATATGTACTGTTATTTATGGTAATCATTTACATTTCTGTGATTAGTAATATATATACTTTCATGCATACTTATTATTCACTGGAATAGTTCTGTAAAGTATTCAAATCTTTACCAATTTTCTTATTTTTTCTTGAGTGAAGTCTTATTTTTGTTCTTTCAATGATCTGGATACACCTTTGTCTGATACAAGTTTCAAATATTTTTGCCAGCTTACAGGTTCTCTTTTCATGATTCTAACATTATCTTTTCAAGAGAAGAGGTTTGTAATTTTCAAGAAGTCCAAGTTATTTTTTTTCAATTTTTTTCCCTTTTTTTGCGGGGAAGGGAATAGTGGTGATGGAGTAAGGGGTTACCAGGGGTTGAATTCAGGGGCACTCGACCACCGACCCACATTTCCAGCCTTATTCTGTATTTTATTTAGAGACAGGGTGTCACTGAGTTGCTGAGCACCTCACTTCTGCTGAGACTGGCTTTAAATTCGTGATGCTCCTGCCCCAGCCTCACAAACTACTAGGATTATAGGCATGCGCCACTGACCCCAGCGACCAATTTTTTCTTTAACCTTTCATGCTTTTCATGATGTATCTTAGAAAGCTCCTTATTTTCCTCTAGAAGTTTAGTGTTAAGTTTTATATTTAGGCCTATGGTCTACTTTCCATTAATTCTTACGTGATATATGAAACAAAGCTGAGATAGGTTTTTTTCCCCCAATGTGTGTAGTTTATTTGTGGAGTGTTTTTGTCCCTTAATCTATATTTTTCACCAATATTAAACTATATGGATCACACAGCTTTATCATAAAACCAGGTAGGGTAATTCTTCCAACCTTAGTTATATAGCTTTGGTGATTTCACATCCTTTGTGTTTCCTATAAATTTCAGGACCAGTTTTGTCAATTTCTAAAAGATGACTGACAGGGACTTCTGAAATTTTAATTGAGAATGGATTGAATACATAGACTGATTGATTGGGGGAGATTCACCATCATAACAATACTGAATATTCTAACTTATAAAAACATGGGTTAGACCTCCAGTTATTTAAGTCTGAGCCAGGTATAGTGGCACAAAGCTTGTAATCTAACTTGGAAGGCTATGTCAGGACCAGCCTGGCAATTTAGTGAGACCATATCTCAAAATAAAATAAAAAATGGAATGGGGGTATAACCCAGTGGTATAGCATCCCTAGATTCAATACTCAATATGGGAATTAAGCAGGGTTCCATTTTAATTAATTTCTTGCGTCCATTGTGATTTTAATGTTTTAATTTTAATCTGTTTTAGATCTATTCTAGATTTCACTTAAACCTTTAGAAAATATTTATTTTTATATATTTACTTATTTATTTTTAGTTGTAGATGAACACAATACCTTTATTTTATTCATTTATTTTTATGTGGTGCTGAGGATCGAACCCAGTGCCTCACATATGCAAGGCCAGCTCTCTGCCACTGAGCCACAATCCCAGCCCCTAGAAAATATTTAAGTAATATTGATTTAATAAACTAGATTTAAATATTTATTTAATTTAAATAAATTAAATTTAAATAAATATCCCTGTCCTTGCTCACTTTCCTTATTCCTATTTTTAATGTCCTCCTATGCATCATGTATCTTTGTAAGGCAGCTTCTGGTAAAGTTATTTTATGTGGGAGAAAACATTGTTTTTACTTGCCTCCCACCCCCCGTTTTGGTATGAGGAATTGAATGCAGAGGCACTTTACCACTGAACCATATCCCCAGTCATTTTTAACTTTTTAATTTTTTGAGACAGGGCCTCACTAAATTGCTAAGGCTGGTCATGACCTTGCAATCCTGTCTCAACCTCCCTAGTAGCTGGGATTATAGGCATGCATCACCAAGCTCGCACAATGCATAATGCCCAGGTAATATACTATTACCATTACTTTGAACATTTTGGAGGGAATGGGGGCCTACTGGGGATTGAACCCAGGGGCTGTTACTGAGCTATACCCACAACCCTTCTTATTTATTTTTTTAAATTTTGAGACATGGTCTCCCTAATTTGCTTAAGATCTAGCTAAATTGCTTAGGGTCTGGCTAAATTGCTGAGATTGGCCATGAATTTACAATCCTCCTATCTCAGCCTCTCCAATTGCTGGGATTACAGGCATACGCCACCACACCTGGCTTACTTCTCACTTCTAAAACGAGGTTATTTTAAGAGCACTTCACTGTAACTTTTACAATCTTTTCAAGCACATAATTTATTCAACTAATTTCCAATTGCTTCTACCTAGTAATACAAAAACCTTTATAATTTGAAAACAGCATTTGTCTTTCAAACAACCCTATGACATCTGATAAAAAGTTACATATTAACACCTTTGAGAAGTTCTTGCTAAAAGAGATTTGATACTAAATGTCTTTAAGTTTCTAGATCTAACTACCAGTATTCAGGAAACAAGATGGACAAAGGAACATACTAAAGGATACCACAGAGGCAGAGTAGGCAAAATCCAGAACATGAGGACTGGGGCTGTAGCTCAGTGGTAGAGAGTTTGCCTAGCTTGTAAGAGCCACTGGGTTCGATAGATAGATAAATAGATAAATAAATTAAAATTAAGGGCATGCTGTCCATCTACAACTATAAAAAAAAGTTTTTTAATATGGGTAGAAAAGTGAGTATTTAAAAAAAAAATCTAGAACATGGGACTCCCTATTAGACAAATTGTCTAGAGTCTCCAAAAAGTAAATTACAAAACACAGAACAGACATAACAACAAAGTACAGGATATAATTTGTTGAGATCCTGTTTAAAGAAAGCAAAATTTAAACACTAATGACATTTGATAATTTTAAAGAATTACTGTTTACTTTTTTAGACATGATAATGGACTGTGGTTATTTTTTTAAGCAATGGACTATAGCTGCTTTTAATTTGAATAGGTAAGTATCTATGAATGAAATGGCATTTGATCACTTCTGAGATCTGTTTCACTATAACCTGGGGAGGTAGAGAGGTAAATGAACCGTAACAGAATGGCAAGTGTTGATAATTTCTGAAACTGAATGATGGTGATTCACTTTACTCAAAAATGTTTGAGGGCTGGGGAAATAGCTCATTTGGTAGAGTGCTTGCCTTGCATGCACAAGGCCCTAGGTTCAATCCCCAATACCACAAAAAAAAAAAAAAAAAAGTTTGAAATGTTTCTTAGTAAAAAAAGAAAAAAACTTTGTACCTGATTCACCCACTGAGGAATGTTTCAAAGCATAGTTACATAGGCAATGATGACAGGCAAGTTATATTACGTTTCAAAAGTACTGTCAATTGTTTTCTACAGCTTCTTTCTTATAAAATCCTCACCTAGGTTGTCGTTGTTTTGCCACAGTAAACTAAAATCCACCTTCTAAAACTTCTTTAAAAGTAATTTGAAGTTTTTAGACTTGCTAATTTCCTCTCTCATTTAGTAAAACCTCCTTTAGACACAAATATATTACCACTTAGAAATAAAATCAAAGACATTATTCACAGGTTACAAATTATACAACTATGACTGAAACTATGATGCTGCTGAATCATTGAGAATGCATGTCACAATTAAATATTCTATATAGAGCACTACCACGTTATGAAATTCAAGAGGATTAAATTGAGTAACTTCATACAAGCAGTCACCAACTTCCACAGAAGTCATAAATGCCTCCAAATGCCTCCTTTCATATAATTTTTAGTACTTTTGCCTTCATATATTTTACAACATATCCCCCAACCCTCTTGAATTTCCCCCCAAACCTCCTACCCATTGTCAAGGTTCCACCTCACCGCCCCCTCTCACGGCCAGGGGGAAATAAGTTTCTGGAATCCAGAGTAAAAACTCAGGAACGCATTTTCCTACAGAAAAAAATATAAATTGTGATCTAGAATGCTGAGTATTATAATTCAGCTACACTATTTTTATAAAGGCTTTTGTAAACTAAAGCCTAAAAACTAACAATTCAGAACAATATTTCTATGAGAAAATGCATTCCAGGTTTAAAGGAATTCAACACAAAACCACTGTAGGTTAGTGACTGTCTGTATAATGTCACCATATTATATACATTTGACTAAACTCACAAAATATTAATTACAAACTGCTATACAACATGATTATTCACTGTCATGTGCTGTATCAATCACTTTCTAGGAAAAACTAAAAATTTAATTCATTGAAACACTGCTAAAATACTTACATTTAGCATTTCGAAATCATTACTTTCTAAACCCTGTGTGAGAAGAACTGGAAAGCTATTCGTCTGCAAAAGGTCATCTTTTTCTTCTTTTGTATCTATATCCATTGCTCCCAGACGTTCTTCAATGCTAACCTACAGAACAGAAACAACCTATTAAGATCAATCAGAGAAGACCTAATATAGGGCTGGGACTGTAGCTTGCCTGGCATGTGTGAGGCACTGCGTTTGATCCTCAGCATCACATAAAAATAAATAAATTAAACAAAGGTATTATGTACATCTACAACTTTTAAAAAAATTTAAATAATTTAATAAAAAGACCTAATATAGTTGAGAGACAAAAACACTCAACTGATTTACTGCTTTTCTTTTCCTTCTCTCATATTAACATTAATAAGAATTCTTTAATGTTTAACGGATCTATTATTATTTTTCATTTTTAACTTGTAAAATAATAATAAAATCAATTTTGACGGTTTTTTAAATAGATATTTTTTTAGTTGTAGTTGACACAATACCTTTATTTTATTTATTTATTTTTATGTGGTGATGAGGATCGAACCCAGGGCTTCGCACGTGCAAGGTGAACGCTCTACTGCTGAGCCACAACCCCATCCCCTTGAGTTAATATATCCCTGTAAAAAAAAAAAGGAATCATTTCAACCCAAAAAAAACCAAACATGTTCATTTTTATTCAAACGGAATCTCACTACCACAAGGACTACATGGAAGACAAGTGAAACATCTCCAATTCAAGTTTCCATAAGCTAACAAAAAATATGAATGCCAAAGAAGCATGATTTGAAAATGTTAATTCACAGAATCCCACTATGGAAGATTCAACAGAGTTAAGGAACTGACATCTGATTACTAAAGCAAAAGAAACAACCCATTACCCCTAATCTAACTATCTCTTGTCAAAAACTTCAGATCTGTAAAAGGAAAAAAAAATTATCAAGAGAGTGCTTATGCACTCTAAACAATTCATAAAATGTCTTCCTTTTTTTTTTTAGTGATTCCAAATGTTTTATTAGCTAGATGCTTTTATTAGCTATATGCTTTACTACAGACAAGTGTTCTTGATAATATTTCTTAATTTAAACATATATGACTATGATACAAAGACCCAATTGAAAGAACTGATCCCTGACTGAAACCATAATTTTCCAGCTCCTTGGTAGCAAAGTGAAGATATAAATCTGTTCTATGACTAACAAAGCAAACAGATGTGCTCTGGAAAGCTTCCTACTTGATTTATCCTAACATATGGAAAACATTAAAAAGGAAGGATATTAAAGAAATGAATCTAGGCCAGGCTAAAGAAAGCTCATACTTTTATTTAAGGCCAGATATCACACTACTAAGGAATAATATTTATGAACAGCTAGGTTACCTCCAACGCCTCCAGCTAAAGAATTGATAAAATTCTAGATTACTTAGACAAAAGTGAAGAATGTGAATGAAAGATGAAGAGGAGAACTCTGCAGAGATTAAATACAATAACTACAGAAGGGTTTTGAGAGTGAAAAAAATAATGTTTATAAACATTTTAAGCAATTATAATGACCATTTTTAAAGACCAACTGGCACAAAACCAGCCAGGATTGCTCAGACAGCCAAGAGAAAAGAGGCATCACTGGGACTCAGCAATATGCGAAACCAATGAAAATCATCACAGCAAGTCCTGGCTTATTCAATTTTATATTATCCTGTTAATTATTAACAAATGGCCAAAATTTGATCCAAAAAAAATTCCACTTTCTCTTAACAGTGACCAAGTCAAGTCTTATAAAGGTGACAATCTAGAATTTGGGGACCTAAGCTGCCTGGGAGGAACACAGAACAACAGCAACAAACTGAGGACATTTCTTATAAAGATTCAGCTTTAGCATTATTCAATATACTTATTACACTCTCACAAGCAATCTTAAATCTCAAACTCAAGTATCTGGTCAAAGGGGTTGCAGTACCTCGTTTCCTCCTAATTTCCTCTTGGTCTCTACTTCCTTGGCTGGTGGAGGAGGCCTGATAGCAGCATGATGCCCAGGAATCCCAGGCACCAGAACTTTTGCTTCAGAATTCATCACTGGTGTTCTCACCTGTTAAACACAGTTTTGGGAATGTATAAAAGGAAATTATGCCTTACTCCTTATGGTTCCTCAATGAGAAAACAAAACTCTTCAAAAGGCTTTTCTATTGAAAAACTCAACGTAATCTAATTGCCATGATAGGAATACAAGGTAAATTTTAACTGAATGTGGGCAAATTAAGTTTTAACATAATAACCTGAGAATACATGGCTTTAAAACTTCTAAGACTTTGTTAAAAGTGAAAAACAGCGGGCATGGTGGAGCAAGCCTATAATCTCAATGAATCAGGAGGCTGAGAAAGGAGGATCAGAAGATCAAGGCCAGCCTCAGCAAACCAGTGAGGCTCTCAGCAACTAAGTGAGAACCTATCTCAAAATAAAATATAAAAAGGACTGGGGATGTAACTGAATGATAAAGTGCCCTGAGTTAATCCCCAGTCATCCCCCTCAAAATGAAGGAATAAAAAATAAGAAGCAAAACCTACAGATTACCCAAGGACGGACACACTGATTTAAAAATGTTAAAGAGCAAAGTTATACATTTTATGACCACCTCCAAAAATCAATCTTTGCCAGAAATGCTCAGACAGCCAAGAGAAAAGTGTCATCTCTGAAACTCAGCCAGAAGCGAAACCATGTGGTTGTCATCATAGCATGTCTGGGCTTTCCCATTCCCCTTAAACTGTTAAATACATGACATTTATATGTAGACACCAAGTTAGTTATATTCAAAGCACAGCACCACAATGATGCTCTTTATGTGTGGGAATAAATTTTAACCTCATTGTGGTTTTACTGCACCCTAAAACACAATATTCTTCAACAAAGATTTTTTTTTTAAAGTACTGAGACTGAGAACCATTCATTAACAAAGTTAATATTCACTGCTACGTATTCCTTGTCCTGATGATCATATACCTGGGCAAGAAAGAACTAAACCCAAGGTTTTTAATTCTAGCCAGCCAACCATTCTCGTAGTCAACAAATCAAGAGCACCTAAATGAAGTTTTATAATCTTGGTATCTAAAACTGTAATCCCACAAAATTTTTAAGGCAAGATCACAAAGTACAGAATTAAAAAGATAAATGAAGTTTAATACTACAGAACAATCCCCCCCAAATGTCATTTTTACTTAATTTACTTGGAATGTGGAATGTACTTACCTTTGTTATGGCTGTTTCTACTTTTGGGGCCCAGCAGTTTGAAATATCTCTTACTAAACACATATGAGTTTCTTTGGAGTTTAAAGCCTAAGAATATTTTTTAAAAGAAGGGAGATGGAGGGAAGAGAAAAGAATGTCAAACAAAGCAATTGGGAATAAGAACAAAATGACAAACAATGATTAATTGTGCATTTTCTAAAAATAAAAAAATTAGTGTAGAAGGCTTCCTCACTAAAATGTTGGCCACAATCACCACTCTTACAGCAACTGGGGAAATGGGTAAACTCCTAAGACACTGTAGAATTTTTTACATTCATAATTTAAAAGAGCAAATGTACTTTTTTCTTCTTCATTCTTTTTGGCAGTACCTGGATCTAACTCAGGGGTGCTCCACCACTGAATTACATCCCCAGCACTTTTTTTTTTTTTTTTTTTTAAGTTTTTGAGGCAATGTCTCATTAGGTTGCCCAGGTAGGTCTCAAACGTTCAATTCTCCTGCCTCAGTCTCCTGAGTTGCTGGGATTACAAGCATGTGCCACCACACCCAGAAGACTTTTATTTTTAAATCTATGCATTAGTTTTTTTTTTTTAAGTATCCACTGGGCTGGAGACGTGACTCCATGGTAGAAGCATGAAGACCTGGATTTAATGTCTAGCACCAAAGGAAAAAAATAATTGTGAAAAAAAGGTATTCTATTTTTTTCTGGGGAATACTAGGGATTGAACTCAGGGACATTCGACCACTGAGCTACATCCCTAGCCCTTTTTTTCTATTTTTTTTTTTTTTAGAGACAGGGTCTCACTGAGTTGCTTAGCACCTCACTTTTGCTGAGGCTGGCTTTGAACTCTTGATCCTCCTGCCTCAGTCTCCCAAGCCGCCGGAATTACAGGTGTGCACCACCATACCCAGCGAAAAAGATACTTTTTAACTCAACAAATGGTGGCCATGCATTATTCCACTCAGAGTTTCCCTGAGGGCCTTATTAAGTACTAAAAATGCGAGCTCAAGTAATCACCTATATGGACATGCCAATAATTCACAAGTGTTCGAAGAAACTTCTATAGTAAAAAATGTTAAGTCATTGCACTGTCCACCGCAATCCCACTTAGAAAATACAATGGGTGCTATCACAAAGGGCTCTTATGAAGATTTCCATTTTATGTAACTAGACAAAATTCAACACAAGTCATACCTGTGATAACCAAAACAACAACAGTAGGAACATGAGGCTCCTGGGCACTAAGAAGAGGCTAATCCCAATTGAGATGTATAAATGTAAAATAAAATGCACACCAGAAGACAAAATGCCAAAAGCGGGAAGTGTAAAATAACATTAACTATTTCAAAACAATACTTTATATCAAGTAAGTGTGAAAATGTTATTTTAGGTATACTGGGATGAATAGAACACAAAGTTCTTACAAATTAAAATAAACACCCAGTGGAAGGTCCTATTTCTCCTTAAGTACTCCAATGAGTAGCCAATGTGTTCTTTAAAAAAAAAAAAAAAAAAAAATCCTCTTTCCCAAGGATGGGTTGATGCCATATTGTTTTTCTCCAGAGTAGCATCTACGTACCACTCGCTCAATAGTAGGCTGAAACCAATTGCCATATACAAGCAACAATGACATTTTGTCTGGGCAAAAGCCAGCTGCTAGAATAGGGATGGGTTTTGGTGTTGATTTCTTGCCTTTCCCAGGTGTTGTTATCTGAATTGTACAGTTTGAAGTCAAAGGCTTTTTGCAGTGTCTAGGAATAGGGAAAAAAAAATATATTAAGTTTAGAGAATTTCAAACAACACCTCTTACTAATTCTCTGAAGCTGGCACCTAGTCACGTAAAGTAACCCTACTCTAACCTCCACACTACCATCATTACCTGAAGCACAAGTATGTCTTTCAAGATTTCACCTGCCCCCACCAACACCTCCATGCTAAAACTGGCCTTGAAACACACCTGCCCCTCTGCCCCACTCTGTCAGGACCCAGGAAAGCCCCAAACGGAGGCCCCAGGCAGGCACAATGCCACATGCCTGTAATCCCAACCACTGGGAGGCCGAGGCAAGAGAATTCCAAGTTCAAGACTAGCCTCAGCAACTTAGTGAGATTTTTTAGACATGGGGATATAACTCAATGGTTAAGTTTCCCTGAGTACAATCCCCAGTACCAAAAGAAAAGGACTCTCTAAGCTCCCAAATGATCTCTCACCTGCTCCAACCTGCCCCTCACTTCAGCCCTTACACACATTCTCTCTTCCAGCCAGTCCCATCTCCAACAGTTCCCAACCCCCAGAAGCCTCACCATGACCTCTGCAATATAGCTCCAGAAACAAAATTATGTCTTCCATATGTAAGGACATTTTTAACCTTATCTTCCCTGGCTCATCCTTGCCACCCTCTCAAGCTGTAGCTGTTTTGTCTCCCACACCCTTGTGCCAGAGACCTTAGTAAGATCTGATTTACGTGTGCTCCTTGTTCTCCACTGACACTTCAAGACTACAGTCTCTCCCTCTTTCACCTGAAAACTTTCAAATGTTGTCAGCAACACCCTTCCTGTTGCCACCTCTGGGTTACTCCCCTATATTTCTGGAAGATTTCAGTGGTTTACTTCCTTCTTCCCAACACTGCTCCCTAATGAATTCCTTTCTTGGCAGTTGCCATATTTCATGTTCAGGCTGAAGAGACTTCTAATACTCTGGTATCTCAGTTCCTACCTCCAATGATTGTACCCTTCATTGTATTTCAGTCACACATTCCTCACACCTTAGATATATTATCACTTATTCCTTAAGTGCACCCTCCTCTATCATTTAAACTTAAAGCTATCTTTCCAACTTACTCCTTCAAGTATAATAACTTCACAACTATACCTAGAAACCAAGAATTTGCATCTCTGCTTTGGCCTTTACCTCTCTTTAGGCTATTTCAAGCATGTCACACAGAATGACTGCCTCAAAATTTAGATCAAATCCCATCAATGCTCCACTTAAAGCCCTTCAACAGCTTACCAGTACCCAAGAAGAAATATCCAAGTCCTCACTGGGCTCACTATCTCTGGGTCCCAGTTCCTTTAGGTCTCAATTATACATTCCATGTACACACCACTATGTAAATAAGTCTCAAGGGCTACACACTACGTTTATGGATACCCCTAGGAGAACTCAATGGAGGAAGATTCGAGTTTCTTGAATGTTTGAAAGTGAGTACATACTACTTTTATAATGGTCTATAGTTAAATCCCTATACTTGTATTTTAAAAGTCACTCTCCTAACCACACACAAAAAAGTTAAAATGGTCCATAACTCCAAAAACTTGGGTTCTTACTGTATTAATATAAATAAATAAACTAAATGAACTGTAATATAATGAAAGAATAATGAGGAGGAAATACGAAAAATAAACAGGGAAACAAATTTCTGACCAGGAAAACTTCTTACTTACCCATTTAATATGTGTTCAAAAAGATGGACCTGACCATCTCTGCAAACAACAGCTAACTTGACAGGCTAAAAGAAAAATGTAGCCGATTAACTCAGTGAATAATATGCGTCAGTCCCCAATCCATAAAAACTCAATTTTCTTCCCATCCTTTTAAATAATCAGAGGAAAAGAACAGCGAGGATCAACTTAAAAATGATCACCTCTGGCAAAGGAACAATCTGTGTTACTGTCAGAATACACAAGTAAAATATTGGGCAGTATCAGAATTGAGGTTTTGTTTTGGAATTTTACTTTAAATTACTATAACTACAATTTTATTAAAGTCAGAATTAGCTGATACTTGTCAGAATTAGCTTCTTATGCCATCACCTTTTTTAAAAAGCCCTGTTTTATTATTGACAATTTTAAGTATAGTGCCAGTATTATTATTAGATAAAAAAAAAAGTTAAATCTAAATGTAGCAAAAGAATTCGGTCACAAAATAAGAAAGCAAAAATCCAGTCCATTTTCTAAAGTTATTGAGCATGATTTCTCTTATTATAGAAGTTACTGGAATTTAGATTCAAAGTACCTACCACTAAAAAACCATACACACACGTTTTAAACTTTTTGGCAAGTGATTTTGTTTAATAACATGGGAATAAATACCAAAGTGTTTCTCATTATATTACTTTCCTATGATCAAAACTTCTATAATAAACATGAGATAGTGCACCAATCACACCAAATGTTCTCAAACCTATGACTTTATAAAGTATATAATGGTTACATGTTGGATTCCTAGGATAGTTTTCTAAAAATAATAACTGTGTTATCTCCTCGCTATCTGAACTGGATCCTAAAAGACAGAATTCCTTATAGGCAATCACTGATCTAATCAACATCCCCACACTTCCATTATAAAGCCAAGCTTGTAATCCCAACACAGAAACATGCACCCATGTCCAGACATTTCAGGGACTGAGGCAAGAAGATTCAGCATTAGAGGCCAGCCTGGGCAAGCCCCCCCCACCCCCTCAAAGGAAAAGGAAACAAACAAACAAAAAAAAAACACAAAGAAAAACCCTGAGTTTGCTAACAGCAGAATCGATATCTAAACCAGTCTCTTAAAATTTTTAAACCAATGCTCATTCCACTACAGTACTTTTCAGAAATATTAAAACAAGATGAAAAATTTCTAAATCATCTCTAAATCCCTAAGGGTTTGCAACATACAAATTTCAAAACCTGTTATGAAATATCCTAAAACTGTCTTAAAAAAAAAAAAAAAAGATTCAAATATTCTGCCCAAATCAAAATCTTACCCAGCTTTAGTCAAACAGACACATGAACATGAAGAACTTCAGTAAAGCCATATTTATTTAATGCTGAAAATTCTAAAATATAAAAAAGCATCAAACAGAATAATGTGGTTTCCCCACCCTCTGTTACTGGGGATTGAATCAAGGGAAGCTCTACCAGTGAGCTACCACCAACCCATTTTATTTTTTGAAACAGTGTCACTCAATTGCCCAGGCTGGTCTCAAACTCTACTTCCAAGTTACTGGGATTACAGGCATGTGCCCCTTTGCCCATGGGATGTCATTCTTGGAACAAAACACATCTTAGTTAGGACCTATAAGGTTTTATAACCAAAAAAAATGCATTTGATACAACAATTTTCTTAATTTACATGATGACTTAAATATATACTACCTTTGTACACAAACCTTCCCCTTCCCTTCCTCTTATAAGAACTTATCACAGTGATGTAATGTTGCTTCCACAGTCTAAGATTTTGGTTACATTTTGTTATTACTCCCTCACATCCATACTTTAAGACTAAAGTTTATAAAATCCAAAAACAATTCTCAAAAATCAAGCCACTTACCTCCTCTTTATTTTCTGACAAAGTCAAGTCAATATAGACAGGTTCATCAGTGACCGTAAAAGACATCACTGCACTCTTTTCTTTGTTTTCTGACCGGACCTGCCTAGAAAACAAAAGCAACCATTAAATAAGAAGACAGATTTACCCAAGAGGGAAATCACAGTATTTGAGTCCCTATAGTTTTTGTTGATCTTTTGAAAGCTGAGTAAGATTATTAAAGGTCAAAATAAGGGGAACATCCATGCCACAACCTTATTAGCATATTGGTCTGGAAATACAAAGTATTAATACATTTCTGGCATATTAAAACAATGAATAACATTCTCTATCCTGTTCTATTAATCTCTTTGTCTATTTTGATGTCATCACAATGTTTTGATTAACAGCTTGATAAAAGCTTGAAGTCTTGAAGTCAGACCATGTTAGTCCAACTTTTTTTTTTTGTTTTTCAAAGTCACTTTGACCATTCTTATGTCTTTTTCATCTCTATTTGAGCTTGAGAATCAGCTTGACAATTTCTCTGAAAAAGGCTGATGGGATTTTGGTTTGCATGGAGTCTATAGTCAATTTAGAAATAATTCACTTTATAACATCAAGAAAAAGTGTCCAGAAACAGACATAATATGTCTATACCCCCTTCCACACACTCACCATCCTCATTCTTCATGGACTATGTATTTGTGAATTCACATACTTGCTAAAACTTACTTGTAACCCCAAAATTATTGTCTGTGAGCATTCATGCTTATTCAGTCATATGTGGGAAAATGAAAGCTGCAAGCTGTCCAATGCCCAGCATTTCCAGAAATCTGAACAAGGCTTCATCTGCCTTATTTCAGCTCTTATATAAGAAGTCTACTTAGTGCCATCATTTCTGAATTTTCATTATATTTGTTTATTAGTAATTTCACTGTTTAAAGTTACCCAAGGGCTGGGGTTGTGGCTCAGTGGTAGAGCACTTGCCTAGCATGTATGAGACACTGGGTTCAATTCTCAGCACCACATATAAATAAATAAAATAAAGATCCATTGACAACTAAAATAATATTTTTAAAAAAATAGCTACCTAAAAGCATAGTACTAAAGTGTTGTATATGTTCCTAAGTGCAATAAGGTTCTAATGTGCCTTACAGAGAAAATATATGTCAAATAAGACTGAGTTACAGTGGTAGGAGTCTAATGTTAATCAAAATACATACTAAATAAGGTATCTTTAAACAAAACACACATAAAATAAGGTTATGCATTACCTAGATGACAAAAAATGCTCTGACCAGAGGCTACTGATAACCTAAATATTTTTCTCCATCAAAGGAGTTATGGTTAAGGATCCAGTACATCAAAGTTCATACGGACTTAACAGAACAACTATGAATACTGAGAATCAACTGTATACTTGTATGAGTGTGTGTATACATAGGCAAAACCAACTCAGTGGAGACAACCTCTTCAAAAAATAGTACTGCAATCACTGAATACCCATAATGGAAAAATATGATCATTAGGCATTTATGGTAGGAACTGCAATTTACTACCACGATGAAACATCACTACCCATCTATTAGAATGGCTTAAATTAATTGCCATACCAAGTGTTGGTGAGAATGTGAAGAAATTAGTACTCTCTTACATAGCTATCAGGAATATAAAATGATACAACCTCTTTGAAAAACAAAATATGACAATCTTAAAAAAATTAAAATGTTCACCTATCATACACTCTAGCCACTGCTCTCCTAGGTACTCACTAAAGAGAAATGAAATCATGCCAGTCCAGATTTGTGCACAAACATGCATAGCAGCTCTATCTGTAATGATCCTAATCTGTCAACAAACCTGGAAACTTGGGGTAGGGAGGGATTAGCAAAGGACCCAGAAAACTCTTGGGAGCAATGCACATGTTGTCTTGCTTGTGATCAAGGTTTTCAAAATATGTACATGTAGATCAAAGCATCAATCTGTACATTTTAGAAGTATGCAGTTTACTTAAGTTAGACCTTAAACTTTATTTTGTATAAAAATGAGTTAACAAATGTGATTTTACAAACACTATTCAAAAATCAACTTCTTTTCATCAACTTGTAAAAATTCCATCTTAGCCCATCAATAAGAGATAACATCATCTCCTCAAAGTACTGGGATAGCATGTGCATACCATCAAACCCAGCTTGGTGAGCTGCACTTCTAAATGAGCACTGTTTTGTAAACACATAGTAATTTTATATGGTCAAGGACATGCTCAACTAATTATTACTAGAATGAGAAACTATTTCCATTTTTAAAGACTCTTTTTACCCATGAAAAGCAGTTGGGAATAAAAGCACCATCAGATGCTGACATAAATTTCAAAAAATTTCTCATTTAAAAACTTTCTGATGGCTATTTAACATCAAACAAATTTTTATTTTTAAAAATCTCATTTAGAAGAAGATGGATTAAAAGTAAATTTTGAGGGGATGGGGATATAGCTCAGTTGGTAGAGTGCATGCCTCACATGCACAAGGCCCTGGGTTAAAAAAAAAAAAAAAAAGTTAACTTCTGAGTGAATTAGTAACTACTACTACAAAAAAAGGGGATTATTGGTAAATCTCAGTAATAAGTCAGGAAAATTTATATCCTCAGCAAACCATTTGTAAATAGATATTATTGCATTAATCCAGTGGCACCACATATTCAACAGAATGAAGTTTTCCTAAAAATATATTTTAAGCTACTTTTAAACTGCCCAGGCACAAAAATACCGAGACCCCTGCATCTCCAAACAGAGAGGTTATATTATATAATGTTCTTAAGTGTTCTCAAAATATGTTTTTTAGGCAGACTAAATTCTTTATTACAAGTCAAGGTAATACCAACATTAAATGCAATAAAGCAAGTTTCATACTCTTTTTTTATTAACCACATAAGCTTTGACAGATTTTAAGGCAAAGCTGTGTCCCAAATTCAAAAGAACTACCTACCAGACATTAAGTAACCGGTCATGCACTGCTCCAGATAAGAAATAAAGACCTGTAATTCCATCAAAGGGCTGGCTCTCATTAGGAGGTCTGATAGTAGTGAACATAAGTGATGAAACTGGTGTCGCATGTCCTGTGAAGTGCTAGAAAGTTAAATCTTATTTAGGAGAGGATGGATTCAAAGCACTACAAACATTAAAATTCCCTAGGTATCATCATAAATAAGCTCTAAATGATATTATCTAACAAAACAGCTCTATAGGGAAGTAACAATTCTATTTAATAGTAAGCAAATGATATTATTTATGTTATAATCCCCTCTTCTTAAAAATAAAATAAAAACTCTGAAAACACTGAAAATTAAGATGTTCCTTTTAACTCCCATGATCCTACCACATTAGCTTTATTTCTTCCATTTTTTAATTCTATTTTTATTTTTTTTTTTTAACAATGTTGAGGATTAAAACAAAGGGTCTCTCACATGCTAGGCAAGGGCTCTACCATTGAACTACATCCCCAGCCCCAGTTCTACTCATTTCTCAAGTGTGCTCAGGTGCTCAGACACAGCCAAGGAATTGTAGGTCCTCATTTTACTCTCAGTGAGTCGAAACCACAATTTTAAGGCATCATCACAGCACCAAAAGTTGAGTAACCTCTGAATTCAACTGTTTTTCCCTCCTAATACTAATCTCCATAGTTAAACACTATAAATGGACCAAATGCTGGATACAAGCAAGAAAACAAAATTACCACAATCCTTGCATGGTAGAATAGATTTTAAGTTCAGAGTCCATTTGTTTATTTTATTCATTTTTTTGAAAAATGCAAACTTGTCTATAATGTACTTAATATCAACGAATCAAATTTGGAGGCTAATTTTTATCTAATTGATGTACCTAAAAATTTAAAAATCTGTTTGGGCTGGTTGCCGGGGGGAGGGGTGGGTTGAGATGGGGATCTCATTAGACTGCCCAGACTGGACTCAAACTCCGGGGCTCAAGCAATCCTGCTGCCTTAGCCTGCCAAGTGCTGGAACTATAAGAAACCATGGAGCATGACTAAGAATTTGTACTTAGGAAACAACATTCTACGACTCAAACTTCTTTATCTTTCTCTTACATACTGTATATGATTGTCAGCTTAGAAAATAATTTGACTCACTCTGTAGACTTCTTTGGTCTCCAAAACCCATAGTTTGATTGTTCGACCAGCTGAAAGCAACATTTTTCCATCTGGGCTGATACACAGGGAAGTGACGCTGCTATTGTCACCTTTCCATTTGCTGTATAGTGAAGAGAGGTAAACACATCTCACTGATGGGGCAAAACAAACCATAAAACAACAAAAACAAGCAATAAAAATACCATCTGAAATCCTAGGACAATTGCATCCCCTAAAATCCTGTGTTAAGTTCATAATCCTAGACATATACTAGAGTGAAGTCTCCTTCATAGGTTCCTCTCAACATGGCATGTTATGAGGAAGAGGATAAAAAATTCTCCCATCTTGTAGGCTTTTGTAGGTATCCCATATATTTTTGATGATGAGCCATAATGGGTTAAAGCATAAAAAGCACTAGAGAAGAACATTCTACACACTGACATTTTAAGGCCCTTCAATCAAGCCACAAATAAGGCCCCAACAATTGAGTCACACACCCACACCAAAACCTTCCAATCAGCTTTTTTAATTTTTAAGATGCAATAGGCGGCCAAGGATCTCCAGCAATTTAAAGAATGCCTTCAACACGAAAAATAGACTAAATCAGACAAATCACCACACATCACCCTCAAAAGATGATTATAAAGAGAAAAAAATTGAAATATTACATCTATTATTTTCAGAGAACTAAAAAAATTCAATGATAAAGAAATATAGAAGAAATAAAAAAAACCCTCCTAGAAGTTAAAAATACAAGAGAAATTATAAATTCTATAGAAGTTTTTTGGTTTTTTCCCCCAGTACTGAGGACTGAAACCAAGGGTGCACTACCACTGACCTACATACCCACTTTTTTTTTAATCTTATCCACTGATAAACTCTACAGCCACAACTTCTTTTTTTTTTTTTTTGAGAGAGAGAGAGAGAGAGAGAATTTTAATATTTATTTTTACTTTTCAGCGTACAAACATCTTTGTTTGTATGTGGTGCTGAGGATCAAACTCAACTCGGGCCAAACGCATGCCAGGCAAGCGCGCTACCCTTGAGCCACATCCCCAGCCCTTTTTTTTTTTTTTTTAACTTTTTGTTTTGAGACAGAGTCTCACTAAGTTGCTAAGGGCCTTGTTAAGTTGTTGGCCTTGAGCCTGCCTCAGCCTCGAGTCTCTGGCATTACAGCTGTACACAAAACTACGCCTAACTCAACAGAAGGTTTTGAAAATGAAATTGAAAAAATTAAACAGATAACAAATAAAAAGGCAAAATGAAAAACCAGAGAAAACAAGTCAGAAATTGCAATAATCAGCTCACAAAATACAAGATCTGAAAAACAGTATATAGTAATAGGGAGTTAAAAAAATAGTCAATAAAATTATCTAATGAATAGTACAAGAAAAATGAAGCATGTGAATTTCTAGGCTGCCAGGCCTAGAAATGGTCTCATCCAGCACCAATGCAATTAATTAATTAGAGAGCACATAAAATTACAGAATACCCAAGATAATTCACACTGAAAAGACAATGGAACAAACACCTTCAAAGTCCTAAAGGAAAACAGGGTAATCCTAGCCACTCCAGAGGCTGAGAGGTGGGAGGATCACTGGAGCCCTGGCAACTCCATGAGGCCCTATCCCAAAATGAAACAAAATAAAACATTCTGAGGGAAAGTAATTTCAAACTAAAATCTTTATCCTCAAACTATCAATGAAGACAGTAGAATTAAAATGACAACAGTGAGTAAACAAAATCTCAAAAATTCACCACAAACACACCCTTCTCCTTAAGAAGCTATCGACCAGTGTTCCCTAACCAAGAGAGGGGAAAATGTCATCCAGGCAACAGAGGCTCAATCTAACAAGAGAAATTTTTCAGGATGATGATGAAAGCAAATCTCACAACAGTGGCTATTCAGCAAACCCAGGACAATAGAAATTCTCTCAAGAAATAAATAAAACTAATTGATGTGTCTAAATATAACTGGAAGATTTACATTACTGTTAAGAATGAGAGTAAACTAATATCAGGTACATATTAAACTATGTGAAGAAAACTATGTGATAAACCCCAAGAAAAGAAAAATTTTGTACAAGGAAATGTAAACCTGGGATAATCCAAACCTCAGCTTTAACAATAAGGAATCATAATATAAACAACAAATACTGCTGAACCAAATCTAATATAATAACAAGGAAGAGATATAAGAGAGTTAAATCCTCATCTTCCACAGGAGGAAATAAGTAGATAGTATCTAAAATGGGGGGGGGGGGTGTCAATTAACAGAAGAATGTTAAGGATAAAGCTGTAAACAAATATTTAAAAAGAGCATAGTTTAAAAGGCAAGAGGTCAAGCTCTTCATCTATTTCTCAATTATAAAGTAGGGACAAAGCCAACATCACTGTATTATGATTAAACACAATGGTCTAAACTGTTGAACAATGTGCCTTGAACATTACTGGTCTCCATGTGAAGAAACCAACTTCACGAATTCTCATCCAGAATATAACAACACAGGTCCCATTCCAGACCCTCTGGATCTGACAGGTGTTTCAAGCAGGTCACCAGTATAAAAACTACTGTTATACGTAAATGGAGTACAAATAGTTTCCTCACCAGTACCTCCAGTCCTGAGCCCTCCCCTTAAATTCTAAGCCTGTCACCATCCTGACTGCTAGGTCTTGTCTTTCACATGATTTCAAATTCAACTTGTCTAAAAACCCCCAAACCACTTCCCTCTTCTGATGTAATTTTTATTAATTTGATATTTCTATTCTCTACCATGCATAATCATCTAGTCCGCACCTCCTTTAAATTACTCACTACACAAGTAAATGTTTCACTTTTCTATATCTTGGCCTTTGCTCTTGCTATCTACTCACTTTCCTTAATCTACTATTAAAAGGACTCTCCTGCCCTCCTCTATCCAAATTCTATCTGTCCTAGTCCAACTGACATACCTTCTATTCCACCAGGACTTCAACACTACTGTACTCATCTGAAAAATAACCACATGCTACCTTAATTAAGCCTTAACCTACATCCATTCATTATAGTTAAAGTAATCACTCAAAATCATGTAAGCTACTTCCAAATAAAATCTCTTCTACAATTATTTTCCCCTTGTACCATTTTACTTTTATGTACTAAAATCTTGCAGGCCTAATTTGATTAAAGGTTCCCTGAGAACAGTACATAACCTTCTTAATGTGTTTATTCCCCATTTTGTCTAGCAGGATTTATCAAACTCTTGTTATATTTCCAAATGGTAAATAAGTCCGCCACCAATTCCAGAGCCATCAGTGCTACTTACCACTTTACTTTGCATGTCTGTACGTTCCATTCCACAATATATTTATCATCTGAACAACTATATAAGCAGCCACTGTCTTCATGCCACTGTACACAATTGATTCTGTTGTCATGTCCACCACTCTGCAGGTTAAAAAAATAAAAATTATGGGCTGGGGTTGTGGCTCAGCGGTACAGCACTCACCTTGCACGTGCGAGACCCTGGGTTCAATCCTCAACACCACATAAAAATAAATAAGTGAAATAAAGGTGTTGTGTCCAACTACAACTAAAAAATAAAATATTAAAAAAAAAATTAAAGAAAAAATAAAAGTTGTAACCAAAATGTTAGGTCTTAATTAAGCCCTAACCTACATCCATTCATTATAGTTAAAGTAATCACTCAAAATCATGTAAGCTACTTCCAAATAAAATTACTCTTACTTCCAAAGGAGAATATTTTACAACATTAAGTTCAATTATTTCCCTTCCCTCTTTTCAGCTGTCAAGTCAAAGAACTCATTCCTATATTATACACAAAGAATTAAACAAAGGATATGAATACATAAATCCCACAGAAAGAATTCAGAAATATGTATCAAATATATCAAAATGCTCAATTGTTAGTAATCAAATACAAACCAAAACAAAGTAGCATTTTCAGTCTGTTTATCTAGCAACTTATCGTTATACTGCCTGTGCTGGTGACATAATAAAAATGGCCTTACAATATATTTCTGGTGGCAGTGAAAAATTAGTGTCCTTTTGGAAAGCAATTTAGCAATGTATCCTTTCATTCACTTACTCATTCAACAAACATTTAACAAATACCATTACATGCCAGGCACTTTAAATACACTATTATGTCCAAGTCAAGAGGCAGGTTATCCAATACCCATTTAAGAGACGATAAGTTAATTTACCTATGATCACTTTGTGTGTGCGTGTGTGTGTGTGTGTGTGTGTGTGTGTGTTGCTAAGGACTGAACCCAGGGCCTTGTGCATGCACTCTATCAACTGAGCCATACCCCCACCCCCTACCCATGATCACTTAACTAGCAGGAGTCAGCCTCAAAACAGACTAGCTCTAATGCCTGCATGGTCCTTTTCTATTTTACCAAACCATCACAACACTGTTCATCACCCTGCCTCTGAGTTCCTCTGTGATCCCTCTTAAAGATATTGTTATAATCCTGTGTGGTATTTTTTTCCTTAGCTTTATTTTATTTATTTATTTTTATTTGGTTCTGAGGACCAAACCCAGGGCCTTGCATGTGAGAGGCGAGCGCTCTACTGCTGAGCCATAACACCAGCCCCCTGTGTGGTATTAAAATGACTTAAAAAGAACTTCTAGGTTCCATCAGCATCATGCCCAGGGCCAAAGCAACCACTTCCATTGCACAGGATGATATAAATCTGTTGTCCACAAAAACTGACCAAAGGATGGTTTCCTAACTACAGTGGGATAAGATCCCACATGATGATCACCCTAACTGGGAAGAGACAAATAAAGGGAGAGTTCCTTCCTGCTACACAGATCTTGAATGTTTTACCTTTTTTTAACAGCTGGGTATTATTTGTATAATTTGTAATAGACAAACAGAAGACTTCTAAAGGTAGATCTAAAACTCAAAATTTTTCCTCTACCATATTAGTTGGGGATTTTTTTTTTTTTACTGCTGCTGTTTCAATGGAATATTCATGGTAGAAATAACGCTACTGAGATATAGGTATTGTCCTTCCATTGCTGATAAAAGAAAAAATTAAGGAGACTCTTTCAGAAATCAGCCATAACACTCAAAACTCTTTGTCTCCCTAATTTTAAGTTAAGAATTCAGGAAATCCATTGGACAGAAAAATAAAAGTCATTATTTTACAACAACAACAAAAAAAGAAATTCCCAAATGGTCGGTTAACAGTTACATGACAAGTGGACTATCCAATTCAGTGGGAATTTAGACAGTCATAATCATTAAAAACATTTATAACTGGGCTGGGGATGTGGCTCAAGCGGTAGCATGCTCGCCTGACATGCGTGCGGCCCGGGTTCGATCCTCAGCACCACATACAAATAAAGATGTTGTGTCCGCCGAAAAACTAAAAAATAAATATTAAAATTCTCTCTCTCTTTAAAAAAAAAAAACCTTTATAACTAGTTCTTGAAAATACAGTCTGATCTCTAGCCACATCCATTTTTCTGCAAATGACATGATTTCATCCTTCTTCATGTGAATAGTACACTGTAATTACATTGTTTTTTCAATAATCTCTAATAATTCATTTCCTTGCCATTATTTTCTATATAAAATATACTTACTATTAATTTACTATGTAATTCTCCTTTTACTGTACTGTACAACAAAATGCTACCAACTGCTGTACCAAGAGCCAACAAGTCAATCTGGTCACTCGTTCCTACAGCTTCTGATTTCCTTTTTTTCCTCTGGTGACTTTCCTATAAAAAAAATTTTTTAAATTTATTAGTATTTCAAACACTAAAACATAATTAATACATAAGCATTAAAGCCCACTATCCCACAAAAGACATTTTAAAAAGGAGAAAAGGCAGGGATTCACTCTCACATAATTTCTCATTACTTTAAACACACAGACACACACATACTCCAAACTCCAATGGGAAGGGAAACTCAAAATTCTCCATCCCTCTCTCACACCTGTCTGAAAGGAAAGCAGCAAACAAGTCAGACACAGAAAGTCA
Organism: Marmota flaviventris; assembly: GCF_047511675.1. Taxonomy (NCBI): domain Eukaryota; kingdom Metazoa; phylum Chordata; class Mammalia; order Rodentia; family Sciuridae; genus Marmota; species Marmota flaviventris. The sequence continues at coordinate 22,036,791 of NC_092511.1, read as the reverse complement.
AGTATTGTTTTCTCTTGGTACTTTCTTAACAAGTCTAAGCTGCGTCAATGTTCCTTCCACTTCTCAGTAATTGACCAATCCTCCTGACAGGAACTAAGTGAAGTTCCACAAGAAACCCATACCCAAGGATCTATGAATCCACAGATCCATACCTAAGCAGCCAACTTTTCCCCTCCCCTTCCCAATCTTTCCTCAAATTCTAGCCTAGTTTTCAAGAAATGGAATTCAAACAATTTTATATTTATAAGCATACATTAAATTTAATATCAGTCAACAAAATAGTTGTAACTAGTAGAGAAGCTCCGAGTATAAACCAGGGAAGTTGCTCCAATATCTGATCAAGGGCCTGAGTTCCATGCTGGCTCAGTAATTCTGATGATTGAAAAGGCAAAAGTTTCCATCTACTAGCAAATGTTGCAAGATTTCTTTTGATTTATTTCAAATGTGATGCTAACAGTTTGTATTCTCCATCAAAATGACAATCCATGATCACAACTCACAAGCACAGATCTGAGCTCATAATTCTGAAATATATGATTTTAAAACTTCTTCTTTTTTTTTTTTTTTTTAATTAAAGCTCACCAGTCTGTATGTTTTGGTATAAAAGAAGCTCTGAGAAATCCATTCTCAGATCCTCCTGTCTCGGCCTCTCAAGCTGCTAGGATTACAGGCATGCACCACAGTGCCGGGCTGACAAATCCATTCTTTTAGCATAAAACTGTCCAGTAGAAAAGGGAACACTTTCTTAATAGTATAGGATCTCTCTTCTCTATAGCATAAAAATCTAGGAAACATAAAAATTTACCCCATCCAAGAAACAAAATGAAAACTACAATGTTATCAGTATATAAAGACTATCAGAGTAAATTTCTAGAGAATTTTCAAATTTTTTCCTTTTAGTTATCCTATGGGGATGCTACATTTGAAAAATTTGATTTATCAGACACTCAGATGAACAAAAAGAAGTAACTTTTTATTACAGAATAAAAATAACATTTAGCTGTTCTTTAGCAATGTATCTACATTAACAAACCCAAAAGGGATGTTACAATTAAAAGACTGAGTGTAAACAGTATAATCTAATGTCGCATCAGTAACATTTAATCTGCTTGAATAATGAAACTTTTGTATTAGAAGTGTCCCACAACCCCAACTTCACTTACATGAATTTCTAAAGCTACCTGTGAATAATCCCAGAGAAAAATGTGGTTTCTGCATTAAGGTTATAAACACAAACAGCTATTTCATAAAAGGGCAGTAGGGAGAAGTATATTAAGCAACTGTAAGTTGAGCATCCTTAATCTGAAATTTTGGAGCACTTTAAAGATTTCAGATTTTCAGATCAGGGATACTCAAATGGTAATGTCTATGCAAATATTCTAAAATCCAAAACGTTCTGAATTCTGAAACATTTCTAGGCCCAAGCATCTCAGATGAGATACTCAATATGTGCTACCTTATCAAAAAACTCTAAAAGAATTTTCTTTAGAGAAGAGTCTAGAAAAACCAAATTATCTATACTGACCTTTTTTTTTTACTGTGTAAAGGTTTGTCCAAATGTGTATATGCTTTACCACAGATTTGAATTTACATTAAAAGCACTGAGAAAGAAAGGAAGGAAGGAAGAAAAAGAAATTAAACATTAACATAACCAAAACCCTGATTTTCCTATGTGCGGAATCTACTTTTGGCAGAAACAAGAAAAGGCAGGCAGGAGTATTCTATATATGAATATATATATGTATGTATATATGTATATATCTTTATTTATTTATTTTTATGTGGTGCTGAGGATCAAACCCAGCGCCTCACACATGCCAGGCAAGCACTCTATCACTGAGCCACTCTATCACCCCAGCCCCAAGCCCACAAGATCTATATGCAACTTTGAGGAAAACCGTCTAAAGCTAAATAATAATTCAATTAATTTCATATAGCTATTAACTTGCATGTTTTTTTTTTTCAGTTAGATGATCTTTTTAAAAATAACTTCCCACTCAGCAGGATAGGCATGTCCTAACATGTAACACATGAACCAAATCAGAAGTTTATATAACCAATGTGCATTTTAGTGAAATCTAATATTTTAGGTACAACCCCACATTAAATATTTCTGATACCAAGGTCAGTACTACTGATTCCAATTCTATCCATACATCACACTCCATACATGTGTTTAAACTTCCTCATTTTGCTTTTCCCTTTACTTGAAGGGGCCTTCTCCTACTCGCCTTAATTTTCATTGGTTAAGAATTCTATCTATGCTTCAAAGTCTACCTTAAATACCATCTCCTACAGAAACCTTCTTTTCCTTAAGAAATAAATCATGCTCTGCATCACAGACACAGTAAAACTGAGTTATCTTTTTTCTTCTTTCATCTTAAGTCACACACAGTTGTTTCCTTTCTTAGAGTACCTAGAAATGTCAGGTCCCAACTGACCAGATGTGTAAAAATATAAAGTAATGAGAAATGCTGGCTGAGAATTTAGTTCATATATTTTTAACTATAAACTCTAAGTGAAGGTATCAGGAATGAAGACTAAAAGAATGTGATTTCTTAAATTAACACCTTGTCCAACCTAAGGGCAGACTGAGCTAAGCACAAATAGCACAAACCTGTCTGATGAAAGCTTCTGAACATTAGACCCAGAAGACAATAAGAACACTGAGGAGTTGAGGAGGTAGCTCACTGGTAGAGTGCTTGCCTAGCACCCTACATACATAAAATAAAAAGAACAACAACAACAACACACAAACAATGAGAAAGAATATGAATGGAACACATGCTTGATTTTTAATGCAAGTAGTAGTAAAAATGACGTGAAGAGACCATGAAACATCCAGGTGATAAGAAGTTTGAATTTGATCCAGATTTAAGCAATGGCTTACACTAAAATCTCAAAGTAGAGTTTACATACACATGAAGAAACCAGTATGCACTCATGAAAACATGATATATATAAATGAAACAAGCTTCACAGAAAAACTTATCATGAGTAGCAATTCTCTGATGTTTTCCATCTCATTTTTTTAATGTGGTCACAACCCACTATTATCTATCTCAGAATTCACTAATGGATCAAAACTTACTTTGAAAAATACTGACTCCTAGATACCAAAAATTACGACCAAGTTTACATTTGTACTTGGCAAATAGCTTCCTATTCCACTTCTTGGCTTATCTTACTGATACTTATTCTGGCATATGTAGAAGTATAATGTGAAATAGCGGGTAAAAACTTTACATTTTACATAAAATTACAAATAGTATTTATAACAAAATAATTAAATTCGAATACAGAGAAACATCTATTTCTGCCAATTAAATCTAAACTGTGATCTTTATCTTCTTTTGAAGTTTAAATACTGGAGACCTCAAGAGAGCACAGCAACACATTTGAATTGTGCTACATCTCTAAGAGATAGCAATGGTGATACCCAGCTCAGATTTTTTCCTAGAAATATACTTAATGCTACCACATGGGCTCTGTCCAATGTCTGATACGCGCCATGGGCTTCCTCCAGTAAGTACTAAGCTGTGTAGGGTCATATAACTGCACTGAGATTAAAGCAGTATAAAAATGTGTACTGTGGTAGCCAACAATAGGCAAAGTCTATTCCTCTAGGGTTCTACAGTCAGTAGGGAAGGAAAGCAGAAAAGTGTGTGACTTAAGGGAGCAATGAAAAAGGATCCTTTCCTAGGTGGCTCAGCCATCTACTGTATAACTCTGCCCTGACACTAACACCTCAGCCTCAGTTTATACATATAAACTTGGGAAACTAAAACTACTGAGGCATAAATACAAAGTATTATAATCAGTACTAGGGATATAGCTCAGTTGCTAGAGTGCTTACTTCACATGCACAGGCCCTGGGTTCAATCCCCATCACAACAACAAAAAAAGTATTTCATTCTGTAACCAAGAACAAAAAATGGCAATCTAACTTTTCTAAATATTTATAAACCAACCATTACATTAACCCACTACTTAAAAAACCCAGCTCATATTTCTTTTCACTTAGATAAGAATATCATATGTTTTGTCTCTCCTTGGGTAGCAAACGGCCAATTAATAAACCAAATGCAGGATATTCCTATAAAATTTACAGTGTGAATACAACATTAAATGAGTCCACACAGATTCATTCAATAATAACATTTACTGAGTACTTATTATGTGCCATACTTTACTACACAGGCCATGTACACTGCCTCACTTCATGCAGAGAACCCTGAAAGCAGGGTGGAATTATCTCTACTTTTGGTTTGAAAGTGGACAACATGCCAGGATCTTAACAAAACGCTGGAAATGTGGACTTTGTAACAATATTTTTTTTTCATGTCTCACGCTTTAAACCTCAAGGATATAAAAATAAGAAGGTTTAATGAGAAAAAAGCATCTTGGGCTGGGGATATAGCTCTGTTGGTAGAATGCTTTCCTTGCATATACACAAGGCCCAGGATTCAATCCCCACCCCCACCCCACCCCCCAAAAAAAAGAAAAGAAAAAAAAAGCATCTTGACACTTACGTGGCAAGGAACATAACCCAGGAAACTGGGAGTAGAGATTGAGCAGCTGCTGAACAATTACTCATTTTGTACCATTAAAAATCATTTGACAGGGGGCTGGGATTGTAGCCTAGCACAGGCGGGACATGGGTTCGATCCTCAGCCCCACATAAAAATAAAGGCATTGTGTTGTGTCCATCTACACCTAAAAAATAAATGTTTAAAAAAAAAAAAAATCACTTGACAGGGCTAGGGTTGTGGCTCTGCAGTAGAGTGTTCACGTAGCACGTGCGAGGCCCTGAGTTCGATCCTCAGTGCCACATAAAAATAAAGTTATTGTGTCCATCTACAACTAAAAAATAAACATTAAAAAAAATCGCTTAACAGCCAGGTATGGTGGCAACTACCTAAAATCCCAGCTACTCAAGTGGCAAGAAGATTACAAGTTTGAGGTTAGTTTGGGCAGCTTGGCACAACCTTGTCTCAAAAAATAAAGAAGGGCTGGGATGTACCTCAATGGTAGCACTGCCTCTGGGTTCAATTCCCTTTGTCCCCTTCCTCAAATTGTATGGCCTTTAATTCTACACCATAATATATGTGTAAGCCTGTTTTAATACAGAAAAACTAACTCTCATTCTTCAAGTAAAACTGATGATCCAGGATGTCATATCCCCAATATGATAGGAATTAGGCTCTCTATAATCCTCTCAGCTGTTACTCCAGAACAAGAAGAGGAGTATACGGGCACTGAACTAGAAATCAGAGTACGATGACTCTAGTGGCCACAACTACTTCATTAGTGACTAAGGTTTTGGTTAAGTCATTTAACTTTCATAATTCTGACCCACCAATCTGTTTTTTAAAGTTTAGTAATTTTAGGGAATTTCATATTTATATTGCTAAAATAAGAGCATACTAGTAAAAGGAGTCTGAAACCTAGAAACATTGTGTGTGTGTGTGTTTGTGTGTGTGTGTAAGAGAGAGATCATGGGAGCTGAACACCTGCTATACCATTGAATTGCATCCCCAGTGTAACTTTCATTTTCATAAGACCTTCCAAATTAAAGCAACTTAATATGACAAAAGGTAATCGGAAATCAGTCCTGGTTATAAGAACAAATCCATATAATTCCCAACTATCATTCATAATTTGAGACTAGGAAAAAGTTTCATTCCTGACATACACTGTGATTTGAAAGTCAATAGAAAAGTGGAGGACAAGTTTTGGACAACCTAATAATATTAAATATATGTTGCACTTAACTAAAAACTGAGCTTTAAAGATCTAAATTCTAGCCCTGGTTCCATTTTTTGGTTTTATGCAAGTTGCTCTGTTAACTACCTTGCAAAATTAACTATACAAATATACTAATAATATTTAATACTTACAGCACTTACATGTCAAGAATTATTCTCAGTGCTTTCTGCATTATTAAATATATTACCTTACATAACTTCTCAATGTATATAATCCTCATTTAATAAAGGGAGAACTAGAAGCAGAATTATTATGATGAAGGAGAGCCTGGATTTAACAGAACTGTTAAATTACATTTGAAAACAATTTTAAAAAGAAAAAAAATATGCAGAATGCTGAAATTCTAATAATGACAACTAAAACTTTACAAGTCTGAGTTTTGTGCCTAATTTATGACCCTTGATAAATGTCCTTTATCAATCAACAGGAGATACCATGCAAACATAACTTAAAGTCAAAAAAAAATCTGAAAGAATTCACCCAAGTATAGCAAGTAAAGATGTATCCCCACTTTCACCCAAAAATTTAGCATGGGCTCTTCTGGTGGTCAGAGTAAGATCTATCCTAAACATAAGTGTTGAAATTTGACAACATAGTTATGACAAAATGTCACACTTTAGGATACTTAATGCTTCTAATCCATGTTGAAGTGAATCGGTTTGGCTACTCTATTAAGGGCAGTAAGCACGTGCGAGTGAGTTTGAGTGGATGTAATCCGGTGATTCAACAGAGAATTTACCTGACAATGAAAAGATTTCCCTAACTCGGCAAATTCCAATCTACAGGAAACTTCACCTGGATTTACATCATATTCACCAAGTCAAGCTACTACATTTTAACTCCAAATGCTAATGAAGAATTCAAGATGAGGCAAGGACTAAAAAGAGGGAGCCGAGCAGAAGTTAAACATAAGAAACTCTGAAAGGCTGAGAATGAAAAGGAGATTGGGAAAGTCCAGAGTTTAGAGCATAAGAGCCCTGTTAGCCAAACGCGTGAGAGAACACGTGTTGAGCCGGCACCCCAGGATGGGGTCCCTGAAACAAGAAAACAGACTTGTTCATTACAACTGTCCAAGAAAAACCAATACCCTTGAGTCTGCGATAGGAATGAGCAGTATAGTTCCAAGATGGGGCTCTGTCAAAAGCCAGGGCTCTGATGAGCGCATTCGGATGAGTGGGGCCTGGCTGAAGGAAGCCACCCCTGGGGGGTCAGGGGCCTTGGCGAACATGGCGGCCCAGCGACAGTGGGACGCAGACCGCATGGAGACCGCCGGATCGAACCGCGCCCTCTTACTGCCCTCCCGGCAGGCCGTACACAGGCGGCGAGGTAGCCCAGTGCCCGCCGCCACAGCGCTCACTGCCTCCCTGCCCTGAGGCAGCGAGGGCCCAGAATGGTGCGGGACCGCGGGTCGCCCTGCCCGGGGGCGCCAAACCCTGATCGGAACGAGCGCCCTCCCCCACCACGGTCCCGCTCGCACTACCTTGGCCTGCAGCCGCGCTGGCGCCCAGGCCAGGCAGGTGCAGGTACCGCTGAGGTGCGCGGAAGGCACGTACTCCTGATGCAGTCGGTTGTTGGCTGTCTCCCACACTCTCAGGTGACCGTCGGTAGAGGCCAAAGCGAAGTAGGCCTGTCTGTCAGGGGAGAAGGCGCAGGGGACCCCCGCAGGGGCCAGAGGGTCGCAGCTACCGCCACCACCCGCCGCCATTGCTGTTCTGGCTCCGCGGCAGCCACGTGTTCGTCCGTGCGCAGGCGCACCGACGCGGGGCGGATCCTAAAGAGAGGAAGTGGGGCGGAGGGAGTGCCGGGATCTGTGGGCGTGGCTCGTCACGACGCAGGCGAGCGTTGGGCGGGTCTACCCTGTGGACGGTGGCCGGTAGGGCCTAGGGCTAACGTTCGGGAGCGTAGGGTCGAGAGTGTGTGGAAGGAAGTGGCTATAGCATGCAGAGCAAGACCCATTACTTTAAAAAACTTTTATAAAATGGTCGAACGAAATGTTCAAAAGAAACATTTATCTATAACTCCGTGATTGTGACAACTGTTTTCATTTTCCCCTATTCATTTCCAGGCTATAGTTAAGTACACAGTAATAATTTCTTCTGTCATAGTAATGTAAAAGTCATGGCATGAGCAGCTACTTCCTCATATTTCGTTGAGAGTCAACCCGTGTTGCTACAGTAAATAGTCAAAATTTCTTTTTTTTTTTTTTTAATTTTTTTTTCAGTTTTCGGCGGACACAACATCTTTGTATGTGGTGCCGAGGATCGAACCGAGGCCACACGCATGCCAGGCAAGCGCGCTACCGCTTGAGCCACATCCCCAGCCCAAAATTTAAAAAAATTTATTTTTTAATGTTTCTTTACTGTTTCACCAAATCAATGCATCCAATTCGAGAAATGCCAGGTACAGGAGTAGAGTATAGTGGTACAGGACTTGCCTAACTTGAGGGAGGGCCTGAATTTAATCCCCAGCACTGCGGGGGGGGCGGGGGGGGGGCGGCGAGTCAGGTAATGTTTGGCCCACTCAGAGCTTATTGACTTGCAGTCACGGCAAAGGACAGTGGTAGGTAGGACTCTGATAAAAGCAATGAAGCTGATGAAAAGTGGTCAGATTCCAGATGTAATCTGAAGTTAGAGTCAAGAGGACTTGCTGAATGGATTGGTGTGTCGGGTGAGGGAAAGAAATGGGTAAAGAATGGTTTTATAATCGGAGTAAGGGCTTGGGATGTAGCCCACTGGTAGAGCATTTACTTGCCTACCTTAGATGAAGCCTTGGTTAATCTCCAGCACCACAAAAAGAAAAAAAAAAAAAAAACTGGACAAATAAGTGAAAGGTAATACTATTTTGCGAATAATAGAAAAGATCAGAGAGATATAAATTTTGGCTGCATTAGAATATTGATACCATTCAAAACCATGGGACTGGAAAGGTCATGTTCAATGTGAATAAAAAAGTGAACTTAGTCCCAAGCTAAGAAGTCAGGAAGAGGAAGAACATCCAGAAAAGTAGATTGAGAAAAGATGACAATAAAGAGAGATGAAAAGCCTAAGAGAATAAGAATCTCTTAGGAAAAAAATATTATTTTTCCCTGAAAAACAAATTTTTATGATAATTTCAGAAGCAAAACATGATAAAGCCATGTCAGGTACTGTAATATAAACATTAAATTAACCAGTGATCTTGGCAAGATCAAGATCATTGGTAATTTTTAAAGAATTTTTGTTTAAAGAGAGAGAGAGAGTGAAAGCGAGAGCAGATGTGAGTCTACATAAAAAAGGTCTGGCTGGGGGTGCTAGGGATATAGCTCAGTTGGTAGGGTGCTTGCCTTGCATGCACAAAGTGCTGCATTCAATCCCCAGCACCAAAAAAAAAAAAAAAAGAAGTCTGGCTGGGTACATGGCATGTACCTATGAATCCAGCCACTGTTAAGGTTGAAGCAGGAGAATTGCAAGTTCAAGGCCAGCCTGAGCAACTTAGTGAGACCCTGTCCCAAAATAAAATAGAAAGAAAGGACTGGGGCTGTAGCTCAGTGGTAGAGCACTTGCCTAGTATGCACAAGACCCTGGGTTTGATGCCCAGAACCAGAAAATAAAAATAAGAGCTTATTTTACATTTGCTATATGTTAGGCAATGTTCTAAGTAATTTATGTGTATTGATTCACTTGGTCCTCACAATAGCCCCACAATGTAGAAACTATCAATATCTCCCTCCATTAGATAAGAAAAGTAAAGAAACTGGGAAAGGATGAGCTGGATTTCTAACCAAGTTATCTTTGGGCACTGACTACCTTACCTGATGAGTGCACGTAGGGTTCACATAAATGACCCTTCCACACCCAAGCAAATCAATTCCTAGACTGCTCCCCTTCAGTGATCTTGATTTCTACTCTGCATGAGCTACTCACTCTAATGGTCATATCTCTAACCTTGTCATTATAACTGAACCACCTTCATAATCTCAATTTCCACACCCTGCTCTCTTACTGCCATCCCTCCTATTTCCAGCTCACTCATTTTGGTTTACATATTACAGCCAATATTTATATCACCAACCCACAATTTTCTCATCAACCCTCATACCTTCTCCCTTCATTTTTAAGTTGTATCATTGTAACCTTCAAACCCCTTGCCTCTTTCTTATATTACAGTCCTTCCTTGGTAAAACTGCAAGCCTAACAAAATCTTACTCTCCACCCACAAACACCTGAAAATGACTAGAGACAAGCCACAGCCACTCTAATGTGATACTTAGCCACTTTAAATTCATGATCCAAAATATTGGGCCCCAGTCCAGTCCCTTCAACATTCCAAGACACTTAAGTCTTATCTTCTAACACCTCAAACCTCCTAATCCATCTTTGCTCTGGGTAGATGACTTTGCTTCCTATTTCTTGGGAAAATAGAAGCAATCACAAAATAATTTCCACAAGCTACCAGTACCTGCATCCCTACCCACCTACATTCCATCTCTTCTGGTACTATGGATAAACTATCCATGTTCCTGCCAAAGACCACCCCTCCACTTAAGTTCTAAATTCTATCTCCTCTTTCCTATTCAAATATGTTACTACAAAAAAAGTCTTTTCTCTCTCTGCTGGCATCAACTTTTACCTCTCAACTTCCTCCTCATAAACATATATACATGCTATTATTCCCCCTCTCCCCCAGATACCGGGGATTGAGTCCATCAGTATTTTAACATTGAGCTACATTCCTTCCCCTTTTTTATTTTGAGACAAGGTCTCACTAAGTTACCTAGGCTGGCCTTGAATTTTCTGTTCCCCACAACAGGTTCAGGGAATCAAACCCAGTGCTTCTAGTACACTAGGCAAGTATTCAACCACTAAGCTACATCCTCAGTCCACTCCTTCCTTAATAATACTTAGACATCTGGCTTTAAATACCATCCATATGCTGATGATCCCAAATGTATAACTCTAGCCTGGGTCTTTTCTCTGAATTCCAAATGTGCACAACTTGCATATTGAATTCCCTATTCAACATTGGTGCATGGATGTTGTGGTAGGTTGAATTGTGTTCCGCCCAGAAAAAGATATATCCAAGTAAATGTTTGGAAATAGGTCTTTGCAAATATAATTTGGTTAAGAATCTCAAAATGATTATTCTAGATTTAGGGTGAGCCCTAAATCCAATGACTGGTATCCTTCTAAGAAAAAGACACAGAGACACACACAGAGGAGATAGAACACAGAGGGAAAAAAGAAAGAAAGAAAGTTACAGAAGACAGAGGCTAGGGCTGGGGATGTGGCTCAAGCGGCAGCGCGCTCGCCTGACAAGTGTGCGGCCCTGGTTCGATCCTCAGCACCACATACAAACAAAGATGTTGTGTCCGCCGAAAATTAAAAAATAAATATTAAAAAAAAAAAAAGACAGAGGCTAAAGCCAAGGAATGCTGAAAGAAACAAAGAATTCTTCCCTGGGGCTGGGGATGTAACTTGGTGTAAAGCACTTAACTAGCATTAGTATGGCTCTGGGATTAATCCCCAGCATGGCAAAATAAAAATAAAAAATGAAGAATTCTTCCCTAGAGGCTTTGGAGGGAGCCTGGTCCTGCCAATACTTTGCTTCTGCACTTCCCACCTCCAGGACTGTGTGAGAATACCCATCCATTGTTTTAAGCCACTATGTTTATAGTAATTTGTTGCAGCAGCCCAGGAAACTAATACAGATTTCTTTTTATTTATTTATTTATTTTACCAGGGATTGAACTAAGAGGCACTTGATTACTGAGCCACATCCCCAGCCCATTTGGGATTTTATTTAGAGACAGGGTCTCACGGAGTTGCTTAGTGTCTTACCTTTGCTGAGGCTGGCTTTGAACTTGTGATTCTCTTGTCTCAGTCTCCCAAGCCACTGGGATTACAGGCATGGTACACCCTGCCTGGACCACTAATACAGATTTCTAACAGATCTCTCAAAGTTAACATATACAAAACAAACTCCCAACTTCAGAAATGTTTTACATGTAGAAAGGATGCATTTTAAAAATTGATATATTATAATAACCTCTAAAAAACAAGAAAAGATGTTGCATCATTGAAATAAAACAATGTTACATTTTAAAAAAATGAACATTCCATTGACAAAGAAAAGATAAATGGGGGACTATTTCAGGTGTCTTAAAACTGAATAATAAGAGTTCCTGAAAGAGAACAGAGGAAATAAAAGGGAAGAAACTATCAAAGGAATTGTTCAGAACAGGTTTTCCAGAACTGAGGGATATGAATTACTATATCGAGGGCCAGAAAAAAAAAAAAGAAAAAGAATAAATGATCTGATTTTAAAATAGACATTGAGAGAACATGAATAGACATTGCTCCAAATAAGTATAACCAACAAGTATAGGAAAAGATGTTCAACTTCAGGGAATACAAATCAAAGCAGTGGTATCACCACATATCTGTGTGGATGGCCTTTAAAAAAAAAAAAAAAGATAAGTGTTGGCAAGAATGTGGACAAAAGGGAACCCTTGAACATGGGTTAGTGGGAATGCAAATTAGTGCAGCCACTGTGGAAAATAGTGTGGGGGTTCCTCAAATAATTAAAAATAGAACTAGCATATGATCTAGCCATCCCAATTCTGGGCATATATCCAAAAGAATTTCCAAAAGGCTCTTCAAGATATATCTGAACTCCAATGTTCATTGAGATATTATTAACAATAGCCAAAATATGGAAACAACCTAAATGTCCACTGGTGGATGAAGGGATTAACAAAAATGTGGTATGTACATATAATGGAATATTATTCAACTTTTAAAAAGAAGAAAATGCTGCCATATGCCACAACATGGATGAAACTAAAGGACATTATACTAGATCAAATAAGTCAGTCCTAGGATGCACACTGCCTGATTTCATTTGTATGCCATAGCTAAAATAATCAACTTACAGAAACAGAAAGTAGAACAGTGATTGCCAGAGTTAGAGGTAGGGAGAAATAATGTAAAAGAAAAAAAGGGGGAGAGGCCATAAATGCCGCATACAGTGAATGAAATTAGACTTAAACCAAGGCACAGCGCTATAAATAATTCAGAACAAAGACAAGAGGCAATGAGATCCTATAAGCTTCCAGAGGGAACAAGAAAAACAAGTTAAATACAAATGTTCGGGAATCAAATGAAATCTGTCTTATCAACACAATGGAAGGTTGAAGATAATGAGGCTATGCCTTCAAAATTCTGAGAAAAAAAATTGAATTCTCACCAGAAAAACTAACTAGCAAAGGCACCCATAGAATAAAAATGCTTTCAAATGTTCAACCTCACAAAAAAATCTTCATTCTCAGGTTCTCTTTCTCAGTAAGTCATTGAAGGTTCATGTTCTTGACAAAACAAGTAGGTAATTGAGAGAAAGGAAGAGGAGATATAGGAAACTCAGAAGACTGACAGAGAAGAGCAGTCAAGGGAACCTCCAGGCTAAGTGAGACCCCAGATGACAGGTGGACAGGTATGTAGAGGAGCAGTTGCAGAGTCTCCCTGAGTAGTTTAAGGCAGGGGAAAGTGATAGAATAGCTAGCGTATCTGAAGATGCTGAGTGGAGATTTATACAACCAGGAGAATATGAGTTGGATCAATGACAGATTACAAAAAAAAAAAAAAATACATGAAGATGACAAAAAGACAACAAGATAACTTGTGCAGCAGAGGAAAAACAGGATAATATATATTAATCATAAGACATTGCTGGTATTAAAAACATTTTCTTTTTGCAGTACTGGGAATCAAACCCAGGGGAGCTCTACCACTGAGCTATAGTTCAGCCCTTTTATTTTGAGACAGGGTCTTTTTGAACTTCCTAGGCTGCCCTTGAACTCGCGATCCTCCTACCTCAGCCTCCCAAGTAGCTGGGTTACAGGCATGTACCACCATGCCTGGCCATGCTATTTGGAGCTGGATATGTGTGTGTTAAATAAATTTCACTGGTTAATAAAAACTTAGAAAGTGAAGAAATTTTGTCATCATTTTGTCCATTTTACAGATGATAAACTGATGCTCTGAGTAGTTAAATGACTTCAGAAACTTCATGGGCATTTATTTATTTTCCTATGCCAAGCTGCCTCTCAGGCAAATGCATTTTATAAGATGAATCCTTGGAGGAGAGGACTGTGTCCTAATTTTGCAACTTTCCCTTCATCCATTCCTTAGAACTTAGGGATGTGAGGGGGAATAAAGGAGTTCTGATTTCTGACTTCAAGAGCTTAGTGAAGTCTAGTGGAAGGTGGAGTGACACCTTAGACAAAAAAATCTCACCTGTTGGTGAATAATGGTGATAAGCACCAACAAGGAAAAGTACAAGGTATAGGAGAAGGCAGCCTAGAGTGGAGGAATGGGTCAGGGATGCACTCTCCGAGAAAACAACTGGGAAACATTAAAAAGGGCACTTTCTCACCCGCAAAGCCACACTGTTTCTACTCATAGATTGTCTCGGAGAGTTGCCCCCCACCGCCCCCGCACTTCTTTCTTTTGGTACTGGTGAGTATTTTACCATTAAGCTACATCCTCAGCCATTTTACTGTTTCAGGATGGCTGAGGACTTCTGATACTCCTGCCTCAGCCTCCCCAGTCACTGTGAAGATGGGCATGCACAACCACGCCTGGCTCATACAGTTCTTTTTTTGTCACCTGGAGGCACCAATAAAACCAAAGATAATACAACTCATTGAAGATTATTGAGTGCTTTTTATACACAAAGCAGAATATGATAAACACAGAAGAAATGTAAGTAAATTGCTAAGGAATTGAGAGTATGATAACATCTAATTCAGTCCAGAGGGATATGATAAGGTAGATTTAGAGTATGGATGAAAGTTCTTTTTTTTTTATACCAGGGATTGAACTCAGGGGTGCTTAACCACTGAGCCACATCCCCAGCCCTTTTTAGATATTATATTTGGAGACAGGATCTCACTGAGTTGCTTAGGGTCTCACTAAGTTGCTGAGGCTGACTTTGAATTTAGGATCCTCCTGTCTCAGCCTCCAGAGTTGCTGGGATTACAGGTGTATGCCACCAGGCCCAGCCTCCTTACCACAATTATTCTGGGCCCTGCTTATTTTTTTCTCAGGCCTGTAATTAATATTCTTCCAAGCCTCTCTCTGCCCCCAATTCCAGGCAAGCCTTCATCCAATTTACCAACTAACAATTAATTCTTATCAGTCCTAAAGGGTCAGCTCAGGCATCTGGCTAGGTAATGTACTCCTGTAATTTTAGTGGCAAGGGAAGCTGAGGCAGGAGGATTAAAAGTTTGAGGCCAGTCTAGATAATTTACCCAGACCCTCAGCAACTTGTCAAGATCCTGTTTCAAAATAAAAAGTTTTTTTTAAGAAGGGACTGGGAGTGTGATAAGGTGATAAAATGCCCCTGGGTTCAATCCCCAGTACCGCCCATCCAAAATAAATAAATAAATAAAACTCAGGCAACACCAGCTTTAATTCAGATTACCTCTCTGATTCTTAACAAAATATCATAAACCATGTCTAGAAATATATAAAAAAGTTAAACACCATGATCAAATGGGATTTCTTCCAGGAATTCAAGGTTGGTTTAACACTCAAAAATCAACAAATGTTGGGAGTGGGGATATAGCTTAGTTGATAAGAGTGCTTACCTTGCATGCACAAGGCCCTGGGTTCAATCCCCAGAACCACCTGCAGGGGAAAAAATAAATCAATAAATGTGCGAGGTATGATGGCACACCTCTGTAATCCCAGTGCCTCAGGCAGCTCCCAAATTGGAGACCAGCCTCAGCAATTTATTGAGACACTGTTTCAAAATAAAAAATAAAAAGGGCTGGGGATGTCACTCAGTGGTATGGCCCCAGTGGGTTCAATCCCCAGTGCCAAAAAAAGAAGAAAAGAAAAACCAATAAATGGAATACTTCTACTAATAGAACAAAAGATATAAACTACATGGTAATCTCAAAAGGTACGGGGAAAGAATTTCATAAAATCTAATAATCATTCATGTTTTTGTTTTGTTTTGTTTTTAATTTTTCGGCAGACACACATCTTTGTTTTTGTATGTGGTGCTGAGGATTGAACCCGGGCCGCACGCATGCCAGGTGAGCGCGCTACCGCTTGAGCCACATCCCCAGCCCCTCATTCATGGTTTTTAAGAAAACAAACTTTATTTTTTTGGTACTGCTCAGTGGCACATGTCTGCAACCCCAGCAACTGGAGTGGCTGCAACAGTAGAATCATCAGTTTGAGGCCAGCTTCGGCAGTTTATTTAATTTTTTTAGTTGTAGTTGGACACAATATCTTTATTATATTTATTCATTTTTATGTGGTGCTGAGGATCAAACTCAGTGCCTGAAACGAGTTAGGTGAGTGCTCTACCACTGAGCCACAACACCAGGCCCCAGCTTGGGCAGTTTAGACCCCCATCTTAGAATAAAAATTAAAAAGGTCTGGTGGTGTGGCTCAGTGTGTGCCCCTGGGCTCCATCTCCAGGATAGGAGGCAAGAGGGGGAGCCAAAGAAAGGAGAAAAATTCTAATGATAGAGTTTATGGTGACTGATGTCCTAGAAAGTATAGTTTATAAAGTATAAATTTATGCCTCAGAAAATAATGTAAAAATTCATTCTATCAAATTTAAACCAAATCACATTGAATCCACAGCCCTTTGAACACGCTTGGACTTTTCAGTTCAATTGCACTGTCGACCAGTCTTTAGGAAAGGGGTCAAGGTACAAAGGGCAAAGGCTGCTGAATCTGATTGACCTAGAATAGGAAACCCTGCCTTTCCACTTGTCAGCTATTTTGTTAGGAGTCTTTCCTGAACCATTTCATCCCCCTTGGTCAGTTTTCTTCAGCAGAAAATGAGAATAATTTCTAGACAAGTTTTAAATTTTAATCAGTCTCTAACATGCCTGGTATAGCCAGGCCCTCAATAAACTTTTGCCATGTGAACTACTACTAAGCAGACAGACTAGTGCTATTTAAGGTTAACTTTGGACTCTAAAGATCTCTTTTCCTGTTTTAAAAAGCTTATTTAGTTTTGGGGAGGCTAAAGTCTAGATATTTTAATTAATTAAAACACAGTTTAATAAGCGCATAGTGAATACTATCACTTTAATAGACTCTCGGGGCCTGCGAGTGGGAACAAGTAGGAGGTCACAAACCTGTCAAAAGGACTCGGGCTTGGGGGTGGGAGTGGGGGCGCAGTCGTAGGCAGCTAGGAAAGGAGCACCGGTCAGCAGGTGGCGCGTTCTTCCAGGACGTTTAACAATCGCATCCCGAGTGACGTTTGTGGTCACGATTACTAGCAAGCTAACTCTGGGAGAAAGCCTTTACAAAGCACTTTAACTGGTTTTGTCTTTTTTAACCCTTCTGTCACCGAACGGGCCAGGCGGAGATTGACCAGCGGTAAATTCTTTACTGTGCTCACTTTCGGTAGAGGAAAACCGTCATCTTGCGCAAGCAGACACGCTACACTAGCAGTTCTTCCACCAGGCCCCCGAGGGAACACCTCACGCCCCGCCCACTAGCGCCCCTCTGGACGCAGGCGCAGTACCGCGACCCTTCCCGCGCTGCTGCGGAGTCCTATGCCAATGCCCCAGGGCGCCTGGCATCAAGGGGCGGGGCCTTGCCCGGCCCTACGTCACTCCTCTGAGACAACGCCTGGCGGGAAATCATGCTGTGCGCTGTTCGTCGCAGTCAGGGCTTGCTGGAGCTGCGGCGCCTGGGTAGGCTTCTGGGGCTCGGGATCGATTCGACCCTGTGCGGCCTTGGCCGACCGCCTTTCGAAGAAGCGCGGTTACTGTGTTGCGAGTCCTCGCCTAGAGAAGTGCGAGATGGAGACAGAGAGCCAGAGGCGACACGAAGAAAAGCCCCAGACGCAGACTCGTCTCCACCTCTCCCTCTCCGCGTCCCGGGCACTGGGAACACATGTCTTTCGTCACTGGAGACGCCGCGGGACGAGTCACCCCCTCGAGATCACCAAAGCTCGAGCGGAGAGCGGGCTCAATTTGGTCCCGCATATTCGGAATCCGGGGATCTCCTGCTGACCCCGGTGCCTCAGTCCACTTTTGAGACCACAGAGCTTCACGACTCCTCTTCCTGCTCAACTTCCAGAGAGGGACCCTTTCGGGCCGGGGAGCTGATTTTAGCTGCGACTGGGAAAAGAGAAACACAATATAGAAAATTATTTAGGTTGAGCAATGTCGGTCACTTAAATAGTAGCTGGGGGTCAGTCCCGTACAGCGAGATCGTGGGGAAGTTCCCAGGCCAGGTACTGACGAGTTCCTGTGGTAAGAGTTTCATGCTGATGAGGCCGGCATTGGAAGATTATGTATTAATGATGAAAAGAGGGCCTGCCATCACATATCCAAAGGTAATGAGAGAGGGATTAAGTGGGTATTGGTACCACAGTCCTGATGAATGTACTCAAAACACACCTCAGAACGTTTGAAAATTTTCTTCTCAGATTTTTTTTCAATAAGCCAGATGGATGTAACCAACCTATCTATGATATTGCTTATTAAGAGGAAGCAACCAGATTTTAGTTTGGTAGCTGCGATTTCACTAACCTATAAAATGAAGAGTGTGCCAGCTTACTGTTAGAGTGATGTGGACTCACAGGACACATAATAAATATTTATATTTCTTTCACATTACTATTTATTTATTTTGTTGTTGTAGATGGACACAATACCTCTATTTTTAATTTATTTATTTTTTTATGTGGTGCTGAGGATTGAACCCAGTGCTTCACTTGTGTTCAGGAGTGCTCTATTGCTGAGCCACAACTCCAGCCCCCTTCACATTACTCTTTAAGTTTGCAGATTCAATACTTAAAAGAGTGTTGACAATTTTGTAGTACCCTTATAGTGGTATTTTGATTATCATATTTAATTTAGTAAGGCATGTTACTAGAGGTATACATTTGTGTGTGTGTGTGTGTGTGTGTGTGTGTGTATATATATATACACACACACACATATATAAAATAGTTTTTGCTTACTAGAGGTATATTTAATAGATACTAGGGCTGGGAGTGTAGCTCAGTGGTGGAGCACTTGTCTAGAAAGCGTGTGGCCCTGAATTCAATCCCCTAGCGCTGCTAAAATAAATAACACAGTAGAGATATATATTACTATGCTTTTCTGTTTAGGGAAAAAAATAAAGTTTTATAACAAAATGGCTAACATTAAACATAAAATGAATACTTTTTTTTTTTCTTTTCTGTTATTGCAGTACAGTGGCACTACCAGTGAGCCCCATCCTCAGCCCTTTTTATATTTTATTTTGAGACAGGGTCTCACTTGCTGAGGCTGACCTCAAACTTGTGATCCTTCTCACCTCAGCCTCCAGAGTGGGATTTACAGGAGTGTGCCACTGTGCCCAGCAAAATCAATATTCTTTTTTTTAAAAAAAATATTTATTTCTTAGTTTTAGGTGGACACAATATATTTATTTTATATTTATATGGTGCTAAGGATCAAATCCAGTGCCTCGTGCATGCTAGGCGAGCACTCTACCACTGAGTCACAACACAAGCCCCATGAATATTCTTAATAATGAGTTAACTGCCTAGTTCCTTGTTCATCCTTTGCTAGTGATTTATTTCAATCCTCAGTCATGGTCCTTGAGTAGAATGTTACTTTGTAACAGTTCCTCTTTCCAATGGAGGACTCATTCAGCAAGTAATTTGACTACCTTTACTTTCCAGGGAGTTATACACAGTATTGCACTCAACATAAACTTTACACTCTGGAGGAAACGACAAACAACAAATAAATGAAGGAAAAAGGTCATTTTAGGTAGTGCCAAGTGCCATGAAGACAAACACATGAACAATGAGTAGGAGAAGGGTGTCAGGTGATCAGAGATCTCTGAGCATATTTGATAGGAAACCTAAATAGGGCTGAGCAAGCCTTGCAAAGGCCTAGAAGCAAAGTGGTCTTTTTTTTTTTTTTAATATTTATTTTTTTAATTGTAGTTGGACTTAACACTTTATTTACTTTTATGTGATGCTGAGGACGGAACCCAGAGTCTTGCATGTGCTAGGTGAGTGCTCTACTGCTGAGCCACAACCCCAGCCTCCAGAGTGTTCTTTTGAAGGGAACAAATAAAAAGAAAGAAAAAAGAAATTCAAGAATCAATTAGCAAATAAGCAATTCAGAATAATACTCAAAGTATAGACGCTAAATAATATTAAAATAATAATACTAAAAATATAGACAATAATACTAAAAGTATAGCACAATACAAATGCAGAGGAGAAAGCGGAGGAAACTTTGCTTAATGACAAAGAGTAGAGAATAGAAACAGCTTTGAACAAAGCATACGTGGAACAGTTTACTCAACAGAGTTCCTGTTGTGGTCTGGGTGGGTCAAGTTGTAGACATAATAGAGTATTTTATTTCATTTATGGGGGGGGGGCATTGGGAGGTTTTAAATGGAATCCAATCAATATTTTAAAAGTTCTACCCAAGGACTCCATTTTCCCCAGAGTTTTAGGCTAGTGGGGTTGGGTGATCTTGATAGAAACTTGCATTCTCTCTTACACATCACTTCTCTCTTTTTTTTTTTTGGTA
The DNA here is from genome assembly GCF_047511675.1 of Marmota flaviventris. Classification (NCBI taxonomy): domain Eukaryota; kingdom Metazoa; phylum Chordata; class Mammalia; order Rodentia; family Sciuridae; genus Marmota; species Marmota flaviventris. The sequence goes on along the minus strand of NC_092511.1, from coordinate 22,016,465 downwards.
CTGGGAATTGAAGGATTGAACTCAGGGACACATCCCCCAAATCCTTTTAATTTTGTATTTTTTGAGACAGGGTCATAAAATTAGATCTTTTCTTCAATTCCCACTTTTACATTTGTCACAGATAAAAGTCAATGTTCTGCTCTAAGAAGGAATTTAAATAATGTACTTACCAGGTACTGACCCCTCTCTTTATTTCTAAAGTAGTGACTGTGGGAAATTAGGAAGTTCAACTTTGAACTTTGACCTTTACAACTTGAAATGCTTTTTTTTTTTTTTGTACCAGGGATTGAACCCAGGGGTGCTTAACCACCAAGCTACATCCTCAGCCTCTTTTTTATGTTTTATTTTGAGCCCAGGTCTTGCTAAGTTGCTTAGGGTACCAAATTGATGAGATTGGCTTTGAACTTACCATCCTCTTGTTGTCTCCCAAACCACTGGGATTAAAGGCCAGTGCCACCACACCCAGCACTACATGTCTACATTTGGTCAATATCAAGCACTTTTAGCTTTGGAATAGAAGCATAAAGGGCAACAATCCTCGGATTTTTTTTTTTTTTTTTTTTTTTTTTGTACCAGGGATTGAACCCAGGGGCACTTAACCACTGAGCCACATCTCCAGGCGTTTTTTATTTTTCATTTGAGACAGGATCTCGCTGAGTTGCTTGGGGCATCACTAAGTTGCTGAGGCTGTTTTGAACTCCCAATCCTCCTGCCTCAGCCTTCCAAGCCTACAGGCATGCACCACTATGCTCAGCTTGATTGTAATTCTTAAAAACAAATGGTTAATAGAGATTGTTGCCATTTTGTCAGTTATAAATCCTTAGGCCGAGACTTAGATTTATATTATTAAACTAATGAAGAAAGGTTAGAATACCTGTTGAGAAAAAAACACGTCTCAAAGGGTTGTTTGAAAGCCCAAAGTTTTAAATCCTAAGAAAACTTAGTAGTCAAGTGATATTTCATAACTGTGGAGGACTCTCCCAGCAGCCTCAAGCCCATTTTGAAAGAAGCAGGAAAATGAATGAATGTCAGTGTTCCACCTAATTTTGAATTGAAATGACTGTTGTATGTGTTGTATGTGTAGCCTAGAAAGCTCATCCTATTGAGACCATATAACCTCAGTGACAGGTAGTAAAAGCTAAAATATGCACAAATTACTTTATAATGTACCACATTTCTGTATGAAAGGACCAAGAAAATAGAAGTACCTTCTCTAGGACTTTTTACTGAAATGACTACCCAAGCTACCTCCCACTATATTAGCTGTTATATTTATATTTATATAAAGTTGTCTGTACCTCTTCCCATCTCTATTCCAAGATGCCTGGCACATAGGAGAGGATATGTATTTCTTAAAGACTAAACATTGAATGAGACTTTTTGACTAATACATCTTAAAAATCATGTCTGTTTCATTTGGTCCACAAGCCTTAATCCAAATACATTTTAGCTTTTAATTAGACAACTATACTTTGTAAAATATTTACATTTTCCAGTCAAAACCATATTTAATTTATAATTTTGTGACTGGATAGAAGGATACTAGAAACCCCTTTTAGAATTTTCACAAGTAGCTCTTCCCAGAAAAGATAGTAAAAAATTATTAGATATGCTATTTATTATCAACTTAAAGATTTGGCATTGAGGGACATACTGTAATAAATGCTTACTTTTAAAATTCTCTCATTGTAACAATTATTATAGTGTAATAGTCAATAATAGGGTCTTTAGAGTTCAATATTGATTTTATTCCTAACTTTCCCATTTAATTCCTGGTGTCATGGCCTTGGGCAAAATATTTAACGTGTGATTTCTCATCTTTATAATGAGAATGATGATACTTTCCTCATAGTCTGATTAAACAACATGAAAACATGTTTCCATCTCCTCCTGAGATGAGCAGACTGTTCCACGTATGCTTTGTCAAAGCTGTTTCTATTCTCTACTTTTTGTCATTAAGCAAAGTTTCCTCTGCTTTCTCCTCTGCATTTGTATCGTGCTATATACTTTTAGTATTATTATGTCTATATTTTTAGTATTATTATTTTAGTATTATTTAGCATCTATACTTTGAGTATTATTCTGAATTGCTTATTTGCTAATTGATTCTTGAATTTCTTTTTTCTTTCTTTTTATTTGGGTGTGTGTGTGTGTGGTGTAACTAAAGATTGAACCCAGGGACACTTTACCACAGAGCTGCAAACCCAGTACTTGGGCTGGGGCTGTACTCAGTGGTAGAGTGCCGGCCTTGAACGTGTGAGGCGCTGTGTTCGATCCTTAGTATCATATAATTAAAAAACGAAGATATTGTGTCCAACTACAGCTAAAAAAAATATTAAAAATAAAAATAGTACTTTTTTTTGAGGCAAAGTCTTGCTATTTCTGAGGGCCTTGCAAAGTTACCCAGGCTGGTCTTGAATTTTCAGTTCTCCTATCTTGGTTACTGGGATCATAGGTATGCACTCCCATGCCTGGCTTGAAATTCCTTATATTGTTAAGCAAAATATAGATTCTTTGTAAGTAGGACTAGAAGTCAATCCTTTTTAAAAATTTTTGCTTCCTTCTCCAACATAGCATAAGAATGAGTGCTTATTATTTTGTTATTAGTCACATTCCATATTTCAATCATAGGATATGAATATGATACTATCGATGATGGACATCAGCCCAGGTGATACTGTTTTGGAAGCTGGTTCGGGTTCTGGTGGAATGAGCTTATTTTTATCAAAAGCAGGTAAGAGATTGGGATAAATGAGCTAGACCTAGATAACAAAGCATTCAGTTTGTTCATGATAATAAAGAGATAAAGGTATTTGGGAAAATACAGATGAGTAAGGTAGCACATACCTTAATTCCAGCTTCTCGGGAAGTTGAGGCATGAGGATGCAGGTTCAAGACCAGTCTGGGCAACTTAGGGAGACCCTGGTAGAGTGCTTGCATAGCATGTTCAACTCTGGGTTCCATCCCCAGTACTGCAAAAAAAGCCAAAAAGATATTTGGGGGAATACATAAATTTGTAATAGCATTCTCCTGAAAACCAAATGGAGGCCACTGTCTTTCTTCATGTTTTGTACATTTATTCCAGTCACTCTTTTTAACCCTCCATCCATTTCTTTTCTTTTAATCCCTCCATTCTAATGCTGCCCCCCACATCCAGGTATTGGGGGTAGAATGCACAGGCGTTTTACCACTGAACTACATTTCCTGTCACTTTTTATTTACTTTGAGATTAGAGCTCTCTAAATTGCCCAGGCTGGTGCCTCAAACTTGTGATTCTCTTGAGTCGTTGGGATTAGAGGCATGTGCCACTGTACCTCACTTGCTTCTTCCTTTCTTCCTTCCCTGCCTGCCTTCTTTTTTTCTGTCCTTTTTTCCTTCTTTCTTTTCTTTCATTTAGACATAGGGGTGCTTAGCTAGTGAGCCACATCCCCTTTTTATTTTTCAGGGCATCACTGAGTTACTGAGGCTGGCCTCTAACTTGTGATCAGCTGAGGCAAGAGGATCACAAGAGTTGCTGGGATTATAGGTGTGTGCTATCATTCCCAGCTGCTTCTACCATTTTTTACAGTAAATTTAAAAACATATTTTTAGTTGTAGATGGATACAATATATTTATTTTTATTTGGTGCTGAGGATCAAAACCAGTGCTTCACACGTGCAAGGCAGGCCCTCTACCACTGAGTTACAGTCCCAGCCCCATAAAGTAAATTTTTTATTGAAGCAAAAAGTACACAGATTATAAGTTTATACCACATGAACTTCCCCCCCACTACTCAGGATCAAACCCAGGGCCTTGTGTATGCTAGGTAAGTGCTCTGCCACTGAGTTAAATCTTCAACCCTCCATGAACTTGTATACAGTGATCACACTCATGTATTTAGTACCTAGGTTAATGAAGAATATGTTTGTGTATCACAGATGCCTCCTTTTGTCTCCCCTCCTAATTGCCTTAAGATATAGTATTCTCTGGAACTGTAGTGTTTACTTATGTTAAACAATTTGAAGATTCATCAGACACATACCAAATTGAAATCCTTTTTAAATATCTGAAAGGCTCAACCCTCATCAATAATAAAGAAATGTAAAACTACAGTGATAAACTATTAAATTTTTATATTGACACAGATAAAAAGTTTGATAACTGTTGAAGAGGGTGTATGGAGAAGTAGACACTATTAATACATTGTTGGAAGTATAAATCAACACCACCTTTTTGGAGGACAATTTTTTTTCAAAATAAAAAATTGACATGCCCTTTGGACTACTGATTCTATGTTTAGTACTTTGTCCTATAAAGATAAACTGACATATGTTATGAAGACTTAGGCAGAAGAATGTTCATTGCAGTATTATTTGTATTAGCAAAAGATGAGAAACAAGCTAAATGTTCATCGCAGATGACTATTAAATAAGTTATGGTATAGACATACACTGTAATGTATTAGCTGTTAAAAGTATACCCATAACTGCTGAAATAACATTGGTAAGTAAGAGTAAGGTACAAGACAGTGTATTTTTGTCATGATATATATGAAAAGCAGAGTTACTTGCATGCTGGTATAGGCACCCACTAGTGTGGGAAGTGTAAGTAATGGGTAATATGGCTACCTACGAAGAGGAAGATGGTGGATCAGGAATGGGAGAAGTACTTTTGTAAACTTGAACTGTTTAGATTTTTTTCACATTTAATAATTCCTTTGGAAAATAGATTGACACTTTATACTATGAAATATAAGTTTGGTTTTTTTTTTTAACTTAAGTTGGATTACAAGGACAAGTCATAAGTTTTGAAATACGGAAAGACCACCATTATCTAGCCAAGAAGAATTACAAGCACTGGCGTGATTCATGGAAATTAAGTCACATTGAAGAATGGCCAGACAATGTGAATTTTATTCATAAGGATATTTCTGGAGCAACTGAAGATATCAAATCTTTAACATTTGATGCGGTAAGTTTTTTTAAAGTAGGTCCTATTTGAGTACAAAGAAAACAATTGGATTTCTTGTGTTTGGGCAACAGTCTTTGTTATATTTGCCCTATTTCTATAACTAGAGATGAGTATTTTTCTTTAATACCTTTTAATATCATGGTGGGATTTGGAGCAGAGAAACTGACTCAAGTGCCACAGTTGTCCATGAATGTTGGATAATGACCAGAAGTTAGAAGCAAAAGTTGATCATCATAAATCTCAGTGTTTCCAGGATAAAGGAATAATAATTAGGAAGCAGCATTGGGAGCATTTTGAGACCAGAGCCTAACCTCAGTTGTGAGAAGTAGGGAGATAAATAGCCTCCATTTGAGAGGGAATAGGTAAGCAGCATCTTTAGAAGTCAGGATGTACAGGAGTGTTCATTAAAGATGTGGAAATTAGAGGGATTTATAGCAGTGAGAGGTTAACTTAGGGAGAAGTATAGTAGATAAAAGGACAGATGAAAAGAAAGGATGGTATTTTAAGCAATAACCAAAGATGGTAGAGATGTGGAATGTGTAGGTATTAAGTGACTTAAAAGTTTCAGAATTACAGTGTTGGAGTTGCCTTGTCCTTGGTGGTGCTACTCAACATTCATAGCCTGGCACTATGGTCTTAGGCCTGGAATAAGGGATCTTCCTTGCTTTCCTTAACTTGTTGCTGTAAGGCTAGCTTATTTCAGTGAAAAATGAAGCAAAGTTCAGCCAGGCATGGTGGCGCACACCTGTAATCCCAGTGGCTCAGGAGGCTGAGGCAGGAGGATCGCAAGTTCAAAGCCAGCCTCAGCAATTTAGCGAGGCCCTTGAGTAACTCAGTGAGACCCTGTCTCTAAATAAAATATTAAAAAGGGGTGGGGATGTGGCTCAATGGTTAAGCGCCCCTGAATTCAGTCCCCCTGGAGGTCAATACACCAAGTTATATGCTTAAACTATGCTTTATTGTTCACAAAAGTTTTTTTAAAATCATGTCATTCTTTAAAACTTTCCAGAGACTGTTCCCTAAGTAAAGCTAAAGCCAGCAAAATTCTATGTAAGCCGTCTCCCCTCTACTTCCACATATCCCTACCATTTTCCCCTTTTCATCTCCACTGTCAGCAACAGTGGCACCTTCAGACTCCCCAAGTAGCCCACTGCCTCAGAACATTTGTATTTGCTATTTTCCTGCGTGGAGCACACTTCCCCCCAACTTTCCATTGTAAATCATTTTCTTCAGATTTCTTCTTTGACCAGCTCATATATAAAATGGCACCTTTCCATGCCTGTCAGTCTTTGTCCTCTTATTCTGCTGTATGGTTATAGTTCATGTCAATCAACATCCTCGCAAAAATTAGATTTCCATAAGAGAGATTGTAATTTCCCATTAGATACTTAGGAAAATGCTTGACATGTATAAGAACATGCTTAGAAAATATTTGGTAAATAGGGCTGAGGTTGTGGCTCAGCGGTAGAGTGCTTGCCTAGCACGTGTGAGGCCCTGGGTTCGATCCTCAGCCCCACATAAAAAGAAATAAATAAAATAAAGGTATTGTGTCCAACTACAATTAAAAAATATTTTTAAAAAAATTTGGTAAATAGTGAATGATGTCCATTGGTCTAATGTACTGGTGGTGTTTTGATTTTTTTTTGGGGGGGGTACCAGGGATTGAACTCAGGGGGTACTCAACCATTGAGCCACATCCCCAGCCCTATTTTATATATTTTATTTAGAGACAAGGGTCTCACTGAGTTGCTTAGCACTTCGCCATTTCAAGGCTGGCTTTGAACCTCCCCATTCTCCTGTCTCTGCTTCCTGAGCCACTGAGATTACAGGCGTTTGCCACCTCACCCCACTGTTTGTTTGAATTTTTGGAGTACTGGGGATTGAACCCAGGGCCTCATACATACTAATCAAGCACTCTGAGCTACTTAAACAAACACATAAACAATAATATATCATTTAATAAATAGATGTGCCAATAATTCTAAGCTTTCTGGAGTTTTCCAACAATAAATGAACTTTGACTGGATTTTTTGTTTTTAATTAATTTTTTAAAGTATGTATATTTTATAACTTTATTTATCTATTTACTTATTTATTTTTAATATTTATTTTTTAGATGTAGATGGACAACCCAATGCCTTTATTTTTATGTGGTGCTGAGGATCAAACCCGGGCCCGCCCATGCTAGGCGAGCGCTCCACTGCTGAACCACAATCCCAGCCCACTTTATTCATTTTTTATGTGGTGTTGAGGATCTAACCTAGTGCCTCACCTGTGTTAAACAAGCACTCTGCTTCTGAGGCCCAGCCTCAGCCCCTGTTTTTAATTAATTTTTTACTTGAAAATTTCAATCATTCATTTACTCATTGTACTTGTCATCTGTTACAGCCCTGTAATCTACAATTGAATAAAGAAAAAAGCAATAAGGGGCACGTTTCTTACCCTCCAAAATTAATATTCAGAGCTTCTCCTTTAAACATAAAAAATTAAAACATTTTAAAATAATGTGAATTTTTACTACCAAAACTGAACTAAAGCATTTTAAATTTATATTTTAGCAAGAGGGCTGGAGTTGTGGCTCAGTGGCAGAGCGCTTTTCTCATACATGTGAGGCTCTGGGTTTGATCCTCAGCACCACATAAAAATAAACAACAAAATAAAGATATATTTTTAAAATTACAAGACCTCAAATACATTTTAACTTTTTATGTTATAACATTATGTCTTACATATGGCAATATTTTTTAAATTTTTTTTAAGAGAATTTTTTTAACTTATTTATTAATTTTTCGGCAGACATAACATCTTTGTATGTGGTGCTGAGGATCGAACCGGGGCCGCACACATGCCAGGCGAGCGCGCTACCGCTTCAGCCACATCCCCAGCCCCATATGGCAATATTAATACAGGAATTCTTGTCCATATTCACGTATACATAAATAGCCAAAGAAAGATTTCTCTATTAATATTGCCAAGTACAAGGTATACCATTATGATTTTTATGTATAGTCAAATGCTATGACAAATTGTATAGTGATAAACAACCATTTGGGGAGCAGTAAAATGACAGCTAATATTCTAAAAGTACCATATTCGAAGAAATAACTGGGTAATAGCTTTCTAAAAGTGTCATTTCACCACAATTAAGAATAGAAAACCCATGCTTTATTTAAACAATCAGACTGATCCATTTCATTTTTCCCCCTTCCCCACAGGTAGCTTTGGATATGTTAAACCCTCAAGTTGCTTTGCCTGTTTTATATCCAAATCTTAAACAGGGTGGTATATGTGCTGTATATCTAGCAAAGTGAGTAATAGGGACATTTTTCTTTCTAATCTGATTTTTAAATACACTTTTTATTTTTCCTAAATACTGGATTAAAATGTTCATATTGTAACTGGGTATATACATTCATATTATAACTAAGGCAAAACATGACGTATGGTCCAAATTCAGTTATATTGCTATTTAAATCATCCTTTACATAAATAATAAGATACATGTTTCTTCCAACAATTGGGAAGAATTTTTCAAATCATAATGTGAACACTAATGTTAAATTAATGTCTCTATTTTTTATTTAGTAGTCTGTGACATTACTTATGTGTCAACTTGCATTTTTAATCCCCTTCCCCTTAATTTAATTATATATAGCATTTAAATTTGGGTAATATCACTTAAATTTGGGTAATATCACTTAAATTTGGGTAAGATGTACAGTGAACTTAAAATAAATGTAGAGTTATTATTTTGGTAGAAATGTAAAGGTATATTTTTCACTTTTCTGAAAGCATCACACAGGTTATTGAACTTTTAGATGGAATTCGCATCTGTGAACTTGCTCTCTCATGTGAAAAGATAAGTGAAGTCATTGTCAGAGATTGGTTGGTTTGCCTTGCAAAACAGAAAAATGGAATTTTAGTTAAAAAAGTAGAACCTAAAATCAACAAAGATTTACAATTACATACCCAAAAGGAAACTGGAGTTGAAAGTGAGATTTTTCAAGAGAATGACCATGGTGAGCTTAAATTTTACTTTATGCATCTGTTTGTGATAAATGGAGAACTTAAGTGTATTGACCATTATATAATAAAAAATATTCCTAGAATGAATAGGAGAAATAATGACTTTTTGTACTTTTAAAATTCTGGTATCTTTGAAGAATTGAACATTGTATATGATTCATATTTATTGTTTGTCACCATGAGCTTGGTTTGTGAAATAATTTAAATATACTAAAGGATGTTTAAAACATAGATCAGTGATTATTATTACTGATAAGATGAATTTAATATGACCTGATATGCAGATAGCTATTTTTGCAAAAAGCATCTCCTAAGATGCTGCTGGAATTCTTCAGAGAATTAAATTTAGCTTCTTGTTGTATTATACACATTATTTAGACCATGAAAAAGTTTTCAGATACCATTGATTTATGATATGGGCTTATCCTTTTGGTTAAAACCATATGATAAAGTTATTATATAATCATTGACGAATTGTTTCTGTATAGTGTCTGGCAGAGTAGTTCCAAAACAAATGGCTTTAAAAAAAAAAAAGTCTGAGGAAAAAACTTCAGTAAAGGGATAGTAATTAATATTTTAACAGTTATTATAAACAAGTTATAAAATATTTATGTAGCTTATAGTACATATTTTGTTCTACAACAGAAGGATCACATTCTGATTTTCCATATGGATCATTTCCCTATATTGCCAGACCTATACATTGGCAAGCTGGTCATACAGGTGAGTAATGTTCTCAGGCCATATTAAATTATTTTTTATTTTAATTAATGTAATATAATGACCTTATATTTTTTTCTTCTTAAATTAGCTTTTCTTGTCAAGTTGAGGAAGTTCAAACCACAACTTAACTGAGTATCCCAAATGATGGCAACCTATTTGAAGATGGAAAAATATCAAACTAGAACTTTAAGCTATAAATCAGTACTTTCATAGATTAGTATTTTTAGCTGTTACTATGATTTGTATAACTTTTACATATAACTTTGAAAAATAACAAAAGCTAAAAAAAGATGTGAAATTTTGCAAAACTGCTTAAATGTCCCATTTTGACACGTCTTGCATTTAGTTTTTGTAGCTAATGATTCCAAGTTGCTTTAGATGAGCCATCTCATTCTTCACTTCCTGTAAACCACTCCATGGATTTGTCTGTCTTCATGAAATTAGTGTTCTTTCCTTTCTTTGATTGATGGTCTTTGGCTACTGAAATAAAATGCATTTTAAGATAAATTTGATGTATCTGTATATTTTAAATATATAATTTAATTGCTTGTTATCTTAGAAACAATGAGAAATCCTGGCTATAGTAGATAGTAGGGGGCATGTGAGGCACCATGGTACATGCCTATAGTCCCAGTGACTCAGGAGACTAAGGCAGGAGGATTGCATATTTGAAGGCAGCCTCAGCAACTTAGCAAGTCCCTGTCAAAATAAAAAATAAAAAGACTTGGGATGTGGCTCAGTAGTAAATCACCCCTGGGTTCAATTATCAGTAACACCTCCCCCTATAGTAGGGGATAAACTGATAAGAATGATATAATCACCTTAAAAATTCTAATAAAGACGTGATTTTTTGGGGGGTTATGGGTGTTGGCCGGTCGGCCTAAAGTCTTGCATATGCTAAGCAAGTGCTCTACCACTGAACTATATGCCTAAGATATAACAATTCTTAAATCTTTTTTTATTTTTTATTTTTAGGTGGACAAAATATCTTTATTTTATTTCTATGTGGTGCTGAGGATCGAACCTAGTGCTTCATGCATGCTAGGTGAGCACTCTACCACTGAGCCACAATCCCAGCCCCTCTTAAATCTTTTTTATCCCTCTCAGTATCTTTTGAATTGGCTTGAAAGAACATCGAAAATCACTGTATGTAACGTTTGGAGAAATACACTTTAGAAATATGAATTGATTAGGAATGAATGGGGCTTATTATTCATAAGTATCAGTTATTTTGTGTTTACTATCTACCATACATTGTTTAAAGAACTACATATATTAATTTCAAACTTGCAACTCATCTTTAAAGTTATCCATATTTGTTATCCATATTTTATGGATAAGATTAAGAGATTGAGTTGTTTAATTGTAGATCTTTTACAGGTCTTGAAATAGGATTGCCTGGGCAGATAAATGCTACTATTCCTGGATTTGTCCCTTAGACTATAACTATTTTTTTTTTAAATTATATATATATATAAAATATATATATTTGTGTGTATATGTGTGTGTATGTAAAAATTTTTTTATAACAGTTTATAGAATGTGGAGAATTTTAACCTAAAAACCTGCTTTACAGAGTTTATGGTTCATAATAGAGCCAGATAATAAACAACTACACAAATATAAAAATAAAACTATAATAAATGTTCCATAGAAATAGAGGGTACTATGAATAGACATAATAGGGGCAGCACTTGAACTGAGACCTGAATGGTAAATAATTATTGACTAGGCAGGGAAAATGAGAAAAGGGCCAGTGATGCTAGAGGTGAGTGAAAAAGACTAAAAGGTACATAGATCATGTAGGATCTTCTGGCATTTTGAGGAATTTGTCTATCCTAAGAAAAAAATGGAGTACCATTGAAAGATTGAATTAAGTAAAGGATAATAGCCTTAGAGTTGTGTTTTTGAAAAAAAAAATCACTCTGGTTACATCAGAGAACTGATTGCACCTAGAGGAGAGTATTCTTTTGATGTTATATTTCTGCATAACTATAGTTTCAAATGCCCATTATGTGTCAGGTTCTAATTGTCTACTTGTAGAGGGGCAGGATTAAGAGCAAAGGAATGGGCTGTCCTTTAATTCTGTTTTATGTAGGACACTGAACTTCTCTTCAGTACAATGTGTTCAGTAGATATGGAATTGAACAAGACCTCTCTTATGTGGTTTCCATTCTAAATATGAGTCAAAGACCAAGCAAGTAAGAATTTATTTACAAAATTAATCAAGTCCCAGTTTAAGCCTTTTCTTCAGTCCACTGAGAATGTTGACAAACTGGTTTATATATAATATAGATATTTTGTAATGTTAATTTTTCTATGTCCAAGCCTGACTCTCAGATATCATACTGTAAACTCTTAGAGATCTGGGATGACTCAAAACCTTCCTCCCATATGATATATCAAGAAATTTGTATTGTTTTGAACAACCAACAATAAAAAAATTAAAAAAAAAAAAAAAAAAAAAAAAAACCTTCCTCCCATTGCTTTTCAGGTCTTGCTCCACCTTTCCCAGACAGAAGTTGGTAAATAAGTTTGATGGCTTTACGCCTGCACTGGATCATGTAGTTTCGTCTGTTGTCTTGGTTGTTCTAAGGGGAAGATTTAGGTATATAATTCTTGAATTGTAGAAGGCTTTGATTTTGAACCTTATATTTCAGAGATAGCAGGAATTTCTGAATGTTCCATGGTTATATAAAAGGAGATACTGGAAGAAAGTTAAGTCAGATCAGTGTCCTGCACCAGTAATCTCAGCTACTGGGTACGGGAGGCGGGTGTAGAAAGTTTGGGACTAGCCTGCACACAATTTAGTAAGACACTTTCAAAAGTATATATATATTTTGTACTAGGGATTTAAACCAGGGGGCACTTTACCACTAAGTTTCTTCCTTAGTCCTTTTTTTAAGCTGTAGATGGACCCAATACCTTTATTTATTTATTTTTATGTGGTGCTGAGGATCAAACCCAGTGTCTCATGTGTGCTAGGCAAATGCTCTACCACTGAGCTACAACCCCAGCCCTGCCTTTTTTTTATTTTTGTTTTTTTGGGTTTCTCCAAGTTGCTGGTGCTGGCTTTGAATTTGTGATCTTTCTGCCTCAACCTTGAGAATAGCTGGGATTACAGGTGCACTGCTGTGCCTGGCTCAAAAGAAGATTTTTATAAAGAGATAGGGATGTAGCTCATTGGTAGAGTGCTTGACTACCATGCTCAAGGCCTTAGGTTTGGTACCCAGGGCAAGACACACACACAAAAATGTTAAACTGTCTTTGGTGTCTGAGTATTTAAAGGGAGAAAAAAGCCTGTTAAGTCAATGATTTCATAGTAATACATAAAGTTTTGTTTTATTTTTAGTGATACTAGGAATTAAACCCAGAAACATTCTGCCTGTGAGCTATGTCCCCAGCCCCTTTATTTTTTTAGTTTGAGATACGGTCTCACTAAGTTGCCCAGGCTGGCCTCACAACTTGTAATCTTCTGCCTCTGCCTCCTAAATCGCTGGGATTTAGAGGTGTGTACCACCATGTCCAGCTACATCATTAATTTATATACGCTGATTATGTCTTCATTAAGTGTAAGGATTTTCAACCTGTATGACTATAACAAGGGTAATGACAAAAATAAATAGGAAAGCATAAAGTAGTATGTATTTTTGAGAAAAATTATTTGAGTATAATTATCAGTTGGACTGTTCTGTGCCTGCCCTGCACCAGTACTAAGGCTTGGTACAATTTTATCCCTGGGCTTCATTCTAAAATCTGAGGGGTCCTCAGATAATACATAATAATGCATCCCATGTTTCACTTGGACCAGCTTAGGTGTCATGTAGCTTACCATAGCATAAAGAGAAACAATAATAGTTTGGTTAGTATAAAAAAGTGCTGTGGGGACTGAGGATGTAGCTCCATGGTAGAGCATGGGTTTAGCCTGTGTAAGGCTCTGGGTTCAATCTCCCACAGCAAAAAAAAAAAAAAAATGCTGTGTATTCAGATACAACTGGGTTCTGATCTTGGTTTCTGTTGGTATTGTTTTACCTGGTAATGGTGTGACTTTTTTGGTGCTTGTTTTTTCATCAGTAAAAAGAATAACGTAATACCATTTCAGGATTTCTTGGGGGATTGGTTTCAAATGAGATTGGTGATTGTGTTATATGTAAATCATAAAGAAGATCTCATCTATCTTCCTTCCCAAAAGTGAAATGTTTTGACAGTTTCATTTTACCTTTCAAGTGAAAAACATTTCTAAGTATCACAGGCAATTCAGATTTGTTTTTTTGAATTTTTCTGGGGGAGTGGGATTCTGGGGATTGAACCTAGGAGTGCTTTACCTCTGGGCTATATCCCCAGTCCTATTTAGTTTCTGAGATGGTTTCAGATGATTTGAGGCTGGCCTCAAACTTGTGATCCTCCTGCCTCAGCCTCCTGAGTCACTGAGATTACGAGCATTAGCCACCATGCCTGGCTCTTTTGGAACATTTTTAAGGAAAAAAAATTAAAGATAGAAAAACATGTTTTCACCTGAAGATTGAGGCGTTGCTTTCTTTTGTTTGAAGGAAACTCAGAAGCATTGATAACTACCTATGTTAAGGTTTAGCATACAAACCTGGAACAGAGCATCAGCTCTTTGTATCCCTCTGTATCACTAACTTGGGCAAATTATTTATCTTCTCTAAGCCTCAGTTTCCTTATCTGCCAAGTGGAGAGAACAGTATTTACCATATGGTTGTCTGTGAATATTAAATGATATTATGAATCTAAAATGATTACTACTCTCGGCACCTGGGACATTTTAAAAATTCAGTTCATCTTACCTATTATGAATACCAAAGAAAGACCATGTAGACCCTATTTACTTTCAAATATGAGTAAAACAACAAAAATTATGCTTGAGGTGTTATACTGTCAGTCAAGTTTGTTGAATGATTACTATGGCCAGGGAACTCTGGGACACAACCTCTACTTTCTAGTGTCTAGAGTCTAGTTTCTCCTTTAGTAAAGCTGGGATAAAAATAGGTAAAATTCTGAAGTAATCCAGGTCAGTTAATTTCTTATGATAGAGTTAAACAGAATTATAAGACACCTGTCAATCCTATCTTCAGACGGGTGAAAATCTGGAAGAAACGGCCAGATGCACACTTGTAATCCCAGCAACTCAGGGGACTCAGTCAGGAGGATCACAAGTTGAAAGCCCACTTCAGCAACTTGTCAGTACTGTCTCAATAAAATAAAAAGGGCTGGGGGTGTGCTCAGTGGTAGAGGGCCTTTGGTTCAATCACCAGTACCCTGCATGCGCGCACACACACACACACACAAAAAAAAAAAAAAAAGAAGAAAAAAATCTGGAGGAAAGCCTTTATAAGTAACGAAGATTCATATTTCAGAATATTTTTTCTAGTACTATTTCCATTTAGAAATGCCAGAGAAATACTATATGTATAAAAATAACTTGAAAAATAGTGTGGTTATATTCCCAGTTAATATAATTACTTTCTAATTAATATAAGATACCATTGTTCAAAACACTTAAATCTCAACAAAAATGAAATATGCACATAAATTATGGCACTTGTTCCATGTCAGGATTAAAAATAAGGCTTTCAAAGACTACATGATGACATAGGAAGATGCTTTATGATAAATGAAAAAAAAAAGTTGGCTTAGATATGGTATACTTCTAATTTTGTTAGAAATGAAAAAGTATATAGAAGGAAGCCAATAGTTAGATGGTAATATTAAAAGTAAATTTATTTTTATCTTGAAATCCTTTTTGAATAAACATTTCAAAGAAATGGTTCAGGCTGTAATACTTAATGCTTATAGTGCATTAGTTCTCAATTTAACATATGTCATTAAAAATCCTTTTAGTTATGTAGACTACCATAAAACATAAGGACACGAGACAAAAGTAGTAACTGAAAAGGGGAAAACTTTCAAAGTAATTTAATTATTTGTAATATATAAATAATCATATATCCCTACCTGTAAGGACTGACTAGAACTCAATAAATAACATGCATAAATCTAATTCTGTCTTATCACTAAATCATACCTTGAGAATAGCTATAAGCATGAGAAGGAGCACCTATTATGTCCTTTGATAATGAGTTGTGTGATTCCCGAGAGTGTTTTTCCATCAGCTCTCCTGTGTCACTGGATGAAGATGATGATGAAGACAATCCCAGTCTAACATATCTTCCTTTTTTACCACAGAGTGAACAATCTAAGGGTGTGGCACTAGGTCCCCGGGGCAGTTGAACTTCATCTCTGTCATAGTTTCTTACAGCTCCACTGTGGTGCACAGAGCGTTCTCGTTGCCAGATATAATGAGTTGGTGCAATGGCCATAACCTGTAATGGAAAGCTTACTTTTAGAATTTAATAAGATTTTTAAATTTATTAAAATAAAGTGTACAAAAATTTAACTGAAGAACAGCCACTTCTGCCAGGTGTGTTGGCACATGCCTATAATTCTACCAACTTGAGAGCCTGAGGCAGGAGGGATCACAAATTCATGGCCAGCCTCAGTAACTTTGTAAGACCCTGTCTCAAAATTGAAAAAATAAAAATTAAGGCTTGAAATGTATCGCAGTGTTAAAAGCACCTCTGAGTACAATCCCCAGTACCTAAAACAAAACCAAAAAAAAAAAAAAAAAGAACCTCAGCCATTTCTGAGATAAAAATCTAAGTTACCAGCCAGGTGCTGGGTGCACACCTGTAATCCCAGCAGTTCGGGAAGCTGAGACTGAAGAATCAAGAGTTTAAAGCTAGCCTCAGCAAAAAGTGAGGCACTAAGCAACTTAGTGAGACCCTGTCTCTAAATAAAACAAAAAATAGGGCTGGGGATATAGCTCAGTGTTCAGGTACCCTTGAGTTCACTCCCTGGTACCAAAAAAAAAAAAAAAAAAAATCTAAGTTACCAATTTTAAAACGGCAACAAAACATCTTCAGATATTGACATAGTATTTAAATAATGTCAAAACAGGAAACAGAATTGAAACAAACTTCCAGGTTGTTAGGGTGTTTGTTTTCAGAAATTTGAATATTTTAAGTTTAGGAAAGATAATATAGTTAGCCCAAAACAAAACATGATTCTTAACTTTGGAATGTGCTGGGTTAAAAAAAAAATTAATTAAGGTTCTCAAATGTGTGTATGTTAGACTAGTCTAAAATTTGTCATTAGGAAAGGATATGGTGAATAACAACAAAAGTAAATTACTTAATCTCTTTGTTCCTCAGTTTCTTATCTGTAATATGAGAATAAGAGGGCTATTATGAGCAATAGATGAGATTACCTATAAAGTATTTAAGAGTCCTTCACTATCAAGCTTTGTTCTATAAGGCTTATTAAACAAAACATGGACTTTACAGTCAGGGTAGACTTTAAGTTTCTTATCCTGGCTCTGCCACTTCTAGCTGTGTGATACTGAGCAAGTTATTTAACCTTTATGAGCCCCAATTTCTTCTCTAAAATGAGGATGGTATCTATCCCATGGGTTGTTCTGAGATTGGATGAGATAGGTGTGTAAAGTCCTTACCACATAGTAGGCATCTGGCAAATGATAGCCATTTACTGGCAGATGATAGCCATTTAAAAAGTCAACTAGGGAACCTCATGAAATCTACAACATATCAATAACCAATGTTTTGACCAGTGATTATCAAACTGTTTGGAGAGCCCTAAGGTTTCAGGGGTATTTTAGGGATACCAGGAGGGACAAGGGAAGACAACAGGCAAATCAACTCAATTTTGGAGATTGTGTGTATAATTTTTGTTTGGAAAGTAAGGGTTTTGCTGTTAAAAGTAAAAACCTTTAAGAAAAAACAAATTTAGAATAGTTTCTTCAAAAAATTGCGTTACTATAACTCCCCAAGATAATGACATAAAGAATACTGTGCTAATAGTATGCTTTTTCAGTGCTGGGGAACCAACTCAGGGCCTCAAGAATGTACATGCAAGGCAACTACTCTATCACTGAGCTACCATTCCAGCCTTCTATTATTTTTTTAAATTTATTTTTACAGTTATAGATGGACAGCATACCATTGTTTTATTTCTTTATTTTGATGTGGTGCTGAGGATCCGAACCCAGTGCCTCAAATGTGCTAGGCAAGCGCTTCACCACTGAGCTACAGCCCCAGCCCCTAGTTTCCTGTTATTTTTAAAATATATTTTAGAATTGAATTCACTTTATAATTCACTTCTTAAATCCTTCAAAAAAAGTTTGCAACATGTAAAAAGTTAAATTATTTTAAAAAGTAGAAGCAAATGAAGATATATATATAAATGTTTATATATAAACATTTCTGAAACAATGTAAAACTAGGTTTACATCTAAAGTGAGGAAGTAGAATATTAGAATTTCTTATTTTTTGCATTTTAATTATTACTTTTCCCTCAATACTTCTGTATCTCTATTTCCCACATCTGGACTGTCCTTTCCCTTAGTCTTAGTTACTTCTCCCTGAAGACCCAGTACAAGGTCTACATAACTAAAAGGAATACATAACAAGGTCTACATAACTAAAAGGATTAAAAATCCTTTTAGTTATGTAGACTACCATAAAACATAATGTGTGTATATAACTTCTGGGCTGGGGCTGAGGCTCAGTGGTAGCGTACGTGCCTAGTATGTGTGAGGCACTGGGTTAGATTCTTAGTACCAAAAAAATAAAGATCTATCAGCAACTAAAAAATATTAAAAATAAATAAATAAACTTCAGCTTTCAAGTTTTCTTGTCATAATATTAATGCTACTTTAGGGATTTTAGCATGTAAGTGTCTAGTTCTCAAATGATAGAGAAAAATAAGAGCTCACTGACATTACACACCTTAAACAACGTTGAGTTTTGTAGCAGTCCTACAACAAAGCTTGGTGAGAAGGGTGAAGGGAAACTGATAGCAATTTCCATTACTAAATGGAAAATTTGATAAACTTATTTTTGCAATAAATGACATATCATAGTATCTTTCCATGCCAACTCAGTTAAAAAATACATAGCCACACTTACTTTCTAACATGTCTACGTATTTATATATACACACATATAATTACTTGAATAACAACAGTGAATTAAAAATAAAATTACTAGGTCACAATTATAGAGTTAGCCCAAAACAAAACATAATTCTTTTTTTAAATATTTGTTAGTTGTAGTTGAACACAATACTTTTATATCACTTATTTATTTTTATGTGGTGCTGAGGATCGAACTCAGGGTCTCGCACGTGAGAGGCGAGTATTCTACCACTGAGCCACAACCCCAGCCCCCAAAACATAATTCTTAACTTTGGAAAAATCACATAACTTTCTGGGTTACAGGGTTATCTTTTGAAGATGTGCAGTTTTCAAATGCTAGGAAAATGACTTCTCTAAGGCATTGGTAGCAGTTGACTTTAAGAAACATTTTTCTCCTTTTTTCATTTAACTTACACTTCTGTCATTTTTAGTGATTTGGGTTTTTTCTTGTTATTGTGTCTTTGGCTGGTGTTTCTAAAATTTAATACTGTTTTTACAGGCTCTCTGTTTTTCCCTTTTTACTTCTCTGAGATCTCAAGAGGTAGTATAAGTATTAAAAGTACTGACTCTGGAGTTAAGACTGTTTAATTTGAATACTGGTATGCTTCTTTACTAATTATGTGCCCTTGGAGAGTTCACTCTGCCTTAGCTTTCTTTTTTTTTTTCTTTTTAAATATTTTTTAGTTGTAAATGGACAAAATACATTTATTTATTTATCTTTATTTGGTGCTGAGGATCAAACCCAGGGCCTCACATCTACCACTGAGCCACAACCCCAGCCCCTGCCTTAGCTTTCTTATCTGGAATTACCTAGTTAGCTCTAAGAATGGCTATGGGAAATAATACATATGCAGTACATATAGCAGCACATGGCAGATCCTCAAAGTGTTAAATTTTAACTATTATGATTTATTTATTTTTATTTTTATGTTTTAGGTACTAGGGATTGAACTCAGAGGGAAGTTTTCAACTGAGCCACATCCCCAGCTCTACTTTGTATTTTATTCAGAGACAGGGTCTCACTGAGTTGCTTAGCGCCTCACTTTTGCTGAGGCTGGCTTTGAACTTGCAATCCTCCTGCCAAGCCATTGGGATTACAGGTGTGACACTGCATCTGGCTAACTGCTTTAAACAGCACTTACATATAATGACTTATCTTACCACACCATTGACCATCTAATTGTCCAGTTATCACCTTAAAATGTCTAAATAGCAGATTCCTTATCTTCCTGATTGCTTCAGTTCACTTCACTATTTCCATTATGGAATGCATCACTCTTCCTGCATAGATTCACTCCTCCTATAAAGATGTGAAACTAACAGCTCCTTCTCTCACGTGCCCTATATTCAACTAGTCACCAAGTAATGACAATTATAATTCTGTAACATTTCTAACATTGATTTCATTTTCTTAAGTACTGCTATCTAGTTCACATCCTTGCTTCATGCTATCACTACACTATTCTGTCTAAAAACACTGTTTACAGGGCTGGGGATATAGCTCAGTTGGTAGAGTGCTTGCCTTGCATGCATAAGACCCTGGGTTCAATCCCCAGCACCACAAAAAAAAAAAAATAAATAAATAAAAGCTTTTGGGGCTGGGATTGTGGCTCAGTGGTAGAGTGCTCGCCTAGTATGGGCGGGACTGGGTTCAAACCTCAGCACCACATAAAAATAAAGGCATTGTGTTATGTCCGTCCACACCTAAAAAATAAATATTAAAAAAAAATGAAAACACTGTTTACTACTTCACTGCTTTCTGAATTCCTAATCTGGAGTCAAGTAGACACTAACAGAACTTGGCTATAATGATATTGTAGCATTCAGACTATGGAACATAAGTGGAATCCAGGAAAACTTCCTCTCAATTTGCTGTCTTCCATGATGCATGAAAGAGGTTGGAATTAGAATATTCTTCTCTCATTGTATAGGCATCCTCCCTAATCTGTAAACCAGTCTAGAAATTAAGACATCACCAAGGTAAACAAATTCCACCTCAAAGAATATGATGTCCAAAAAGATAACCTAATCATAAGAAAATAAGTTCAGAGTAAGTAGGGAAATAGTCTTATTGTTCTGGAGAAGATCTACATATATTTTTCAGATTTGTGGTAGCTGACAAAAAGAGAAAAAAAAAAAACTCATTAAACTAGGTACTCAAAAAGGAAAATGGGGCTAAAAGGGGAAAGCAGGCATACCAGTAATAAAATATAGCACAGTTGGGGGGAGAGAGGGAGAGAGAGACAAATTATAAAAGTCATTATCTTTTGACAGTGGTATATAATGGAAAGTGCTGAATGTAAGTATAGTTATCTCTGTCACTAACTTTAGGGCTATGGACAAGTCACAACATAAACAAGTTTTTTTCATCTCTGAAATGAAAAGACTACTACTTAATCCCCAAAATAAAATATAAATGCATTTTTCTAAACTAACTGAGAGGTTTATACATAGGCTAGATGTCTTAGAGCAAACAGAACACTGGACAATCATTAAATATGAAGTTCTGGCTCTGCTACTTACTTGTATGATCTTGAGTAAATCCCAACCTCCTTGGTATTCAGTTTCATTAGCTGTAAAATTAGAGTGCCACCACCCTCACAGGAATTTTTGTGAGAATAAGAAAATAATTTATACGAAAATATTTATAACTTTACAGTTGCACTAGGCAACTGTAAAGTATTATTATCTTTTTTTTTTTTTTTTTTTGGTATCAGGGATTGAATTCAGGGGTACTTAACCACTGAGCCACCTCCCCCAGGCCTATTTTGTATTTTATTTAGAGACAGGGTCTCACTGAGTTGCTTAGCACCTCGGCATTGCTGAGACTGGCTTTGAACTTGTGATCCTCCTGCCTCAGCCACCAGAGCCACTGAGATTACAGGTGTGTACCACTGGACCCTGCTTAAAATATTATTATTTTAAGTCAGTTTGTAGCCATCTCAATTTGAGTTCATTTTAGGATATAGGACTAAAGAAATATTTTGATAAGCAATATGCTAGATCCAAATGCATAGAATGCTAATGATGTAATTGTTTATAATAACCCTCTCCACAACAATAAACTTCATGTGTTACTCATAAACTAACTGTTGAATGAATACTTAAAAAGAGAACAGGATAAAGTTTACTAGATAGTTGCCTTTTCTTTTTTCTTAAATTCAGTTTTCAGATAGGGTCTCACTGAGTTGCCCAGGCTGACTTCAAACTTGTGATCCTCCTGCCTCAGCCTCCCAAGTAACTGGAACTGCAAGCACATGCCACCATGCTTGGCTGGTAGTTGTCTTCTCTATACCCCAATGACTCAAATGTACCTGTTTTTTTTTAACAATTTTTTTTAAGAGAGAGAATTTTAATATTTATTTTTTAGTTTTCGGTGGACACAACATCTTTGTTTGTATGTGGTGCTGAGGATCAAACCCCGGCCGCTCGCATGCCATACGAGCACGCTACCGCTTGAGCCACATCCCCAGCCCCAAATTTACCTGTTTGAAACAGCCCAAAATAGGTTATTTAACTGCCCTGGAGTAAGGGGCATGCAAAGTGAGCTCAGTGAAGAATTATTCTATAATTTATTGGGTTTTTAAAATGCTTTCCTACTTCATGAATAAAAAGGTACAAAAAAGGATTGGAAGCCTTAAATTCCATGCATTGTACCAGCAAATATTTACTATCTATCTATTTGTATGTGTGTGTGTGTGTGTGTTTATCTTTTTGTTTATACCTTAGTGAATGTGAATTGATAATTATACATTGTGGTTTTGATTTGTATGTCCCTGATAGTTAATGACTTTGAACATCTTTCCATGTGTTTTTTTTTACCATTTGTATATCTTATTTGGAAAAATGTCTATTCAGCTCCTTTGTCTATTTTTTTAAAATATTTATGTTTTAGAAGTAGTTGAACACAATATTTTTATTTTATTTATTTATATATGGTGCTGAGGATCGAACCCTGGTCCTCGCACTCTGAGCCACAACCCCAGCCCCTCCTTTGTTTTTTAACTGGGTTGTCTTTTATTATTGAGTTCCAAGAGATCTTTATATATTCTAGATACAAGTCCCTTATCAAATAAATGATTTGCAAGAAAAATTTCTCCCATTCCCAATTTGTGGATTGCCTCTTCACTTGGTATCTTTGTATTATTTTTTTCCCTTTTTATTGGTTCTTTTTAGTTATACATAATATTAGGATTCATTTTGACATAGCCATTAAAGTATGGAATATAATTTCCTTAACTTAGTCACTTGATATCTTTTAAAGGACAAAAATTGTAACTTTTTTTTGAGGGGGGTCTGAGGATTGAACTCAGGGGCACTCAACCACTGAGTCACAATCCCAGTCATGTTTTGTATTTGATTTAAAGACAGGGTTTCACTGAGTTGATTAGCACCTCACTGTTGCTGAAGTTGGCTTTGAACTTGCAATCCTCCTGTCTCAGCCTCCTGAGATGCTGGGATTACAGGCGTGTGCAACCGTGCCTGGCTGAAAGTTTTTAAGTTTGATGACATCTACTTTATCCATATTTTCTTTTGTTGCTTGTATTTTTGGTCTCATATCTAAGAAACCTAATTCAAGGTCACTAAGATTTATCACTACATTTTCTTTTAATTACGAGTTTTACAGTTTTAATTTGGACTTTTATGTCTTTGATTCATTTTGAGTTAAATTTTATATATAGTATAAGGGAGGTACTCAACTTCATTCTTTTGCATGTCAGTTGTCCAGCACCATTTGTTGAAAAAAAAATATTATTTGTCCCCCATTGAATTCTCTTGACAACCTTGTCAAAATTCAATTGAACAAAATAGTGATGGTTGCTTTCTAGACACTTCAATACTACTTTGAGGGAATATTACCTTATGTAGCATAAGGAAAGATCTCTTTAAGGTGACATTTAAGCATAATCCTGGATGTAGTGAGGAAGTGAAGCATATTCAATTCTAGGGAAAGAGCATTCTAAGTAATGAGAACAGCAAGTGCAGAGAACCTAAGGTAGGAATGAGCCTGGTGTATTTGAAGAGTATGGCAAGGAGGCCAGTGTAGCTGGAGTAGAGTGGGCAAGGATAGCAGATGAGGTCAAAGTGATAAGAAAGGAGAGCTGGTAGAACCATAAGGACTTTGCCTTTTACCCTATATGAGATGAGAAGCCACTGGGGGCTTTTGATGAAAAGAGTCATGATTCACTTATTTTTTAGAAGATTTACTTCAGTTGCTGTATGAACAAAAAAAGTATAGGGAAGAAAGGTTATAGGAAAGACCATTGGGAAGGTTATGGAAAAAATCAAGGCAAAAGATGACAGTAGGATATTAGTGGTGGGGTTTATAAGAAATGACATTTTTTCAAGTATGGATGTGAGAAAAAGGAAAAAAGAATCAACAATAACAATTTTTTGGCCTGAACAACTAAAAGTTTTAGTTGCTTTTTACTAACATATGGATGACAGTAAGGAATAAAAGGTTTAGAGGTCTGTGTAGAGAAATATGGAGTTCAGTATTAAACATGTTAAGTCTGGGTTATTATTTAGGCAATAAAATATGAACAAGCAATTTGATATGCAGACCAGGATGTGGAAGAGATGTTAGCTATCCTCATTAAAGCTTTGGGAATGAATGATATTAGTACTATCAGTAGAAGAGAGAAGTCATCTCCTAGGACCCTGAGCCCTGGGGCATTCTAATGAGATTAGTGAGGTGGAAAGGAACTGACAAATAGGCCTGAAAAAGAAAAACCTGATATCCTTGAAACCAAGAGAATATCGGGATAAATGACATCTACCAATTGCTGCTGCTAAGTTGAGGGCTAAGAACTTCAGATTTGGCAATTCAGAACTATTTGATACCTTGAAAAGTTTTTGTGTAATGATGGGAAAGACTTTACATAGTTTCAAGGAGAATGGAAATGAAGGAAGTAGAGACAGAGTACAAACTCTTTACGGGGTTTAATTAAAAGAGGCAGGGCACAGAAATGTAGCTGGGGGATGAAACTTTTTAATTTGTTTAAGTTGGTGACAATCTTAGAGCAATTCTGTATTCTGATGGCAGTGGTCTAGTAAAACAAAATATGAAATGCTGGAAAGGGAGACGATTACTGGAGTGATGTTATGAAAAAAGCAAGAAAAAATGAGATCTAGTGCACAAATAGAGGGAATGGACTTGGATAGGAGCAAAGATGGTTCTTCCACAATATTGAAGGGAGGCAGAATATATAGGTAAACATACAGTTAGAATGACAGATTTGCTGTATGTTGACATTCTTTTCTGATTGCTTTATTTTCTCAGTTAAAGAGAATGCATTATTGTTACCAATTGAGTGTGAGAACAGAAATGGGAGATATTAGAAGTGTAATATGTTTGACTTCATAAAATATTCAGTTTATAGTTTAAACAATAGGCAAGTAAATAACTACAAAATTTGTTCAGTGCTATAGAAACAAATAAGATATTGTGATAGAGGATAAAGGGATTAAGCAGATTTAAATAAGGTGAACTTTTTGATCAAAAAGCTAGAAGAAAGGATTTTTTTGTTGTTTAGAAAAAGGATTTTGAAATATTTTTGCCCCAAAAAAGTGATAAATGCGGGGGCTTGGGCTGTGGCTCAGTGGTAAAGTGC
This sequence comes from Marmota flaviventris, assembly GCF_047511675.1. NCBI lineage: Eukaryota > Metazoa > Chordata > Mammalia > Rodentia > Sciuridae > Marmota > Marmota flaviventris. The sequence continues at coordinate 21,991,138 of NC_092511.1, read as the reverse complement.
TTGCCTAGCATGTGCGAGGCCCTGGGTTCGATCCTCAGCACCACACATAAATAAATAAAATAAATGTATTGCATCCAACTACAACTAAAAAATAAATATTTTTTTAAAAGTGATGTTTGTGAAGAGATAGATATGTCTAACCTGATTATACAATGAAATCATGTAATGAAAACATCACATGGTATCCCATTAATATGTACAATTTTTGTGTTTTTCTTTATCAGTTTAAAAACAGTTTTTAAATGTTGACATATGAAAAAGCATAAGGGATACAATAACAATCATGCATCCATATTTCTACGACCTAGAATGAATGGATGTTACTGCTATTTTTGCTTTAAGCATTTTTAAGTTAAAAGCAATATAAAGGATCTGGTAGACTTACTACATAATCAATAAATCAGTATGTACTTAATGAATGAATGAGTTCTATCAAACATTAAGGAACAAGCTAGCTTGCCCAGGAAAAGCTCAGGCAATAAAAATTTATATACCTTTAAACTCTCAAAATTTAAAGTTAGGAAAAACTTTAGTTTAATTGCTTACCTAAAGGATGAATCTTCTCTATAACAATCAACTGCTTGTTTTTAAAAAGTCATCAGTCACAGAAATCACTGCCTCTCGAACAGTCTATCTCATTTTCACATAACTGTTAGAACAACTGAACGATTATTATTGAATTTTAGTTCTCCATCTACAGATCTTAATCCTCTGCTTACATTCCAAAAAGAAAATTCACATATATTTTCTGTCCTGCTATGGTACTTTAAATATCTGAAAGCAGCTAGTAAGCTTCCGAAATCTTCTCTTCTTCATACTAAAAATCTCTACTTTTTGTTATTCTACATATGACATTTTTCTTTTGAGACCCTGCTCTATTCTAGTTGCTCTCCTCTCTCTATATATTTGTTCTTCAATATTCTTCAAGTGTGGTATGCAGAACTAAATGCAATACTTTAGCTATAATCTGATGATTACCTCTTTTCTGCAGCTTAAGTCTAAACTTCCTGGAAGTCCCATTCCAAAACTAAATTTTCAGCTGTCTATAATATTTTAATCTTTTATATTCACATTATTTTTTTATTTAAAATTTTTAATTAGTAAAATAGCAGTTGTGTAAACTGCTCTGACTCTGATCTTATCTGACCACATACTGGAGTGGCAATAGTTTATAAAAGGACTTGGGTGAGAACAGTCAATATATCAGTTCCAACAAAAATGCAGATTAGAATGTCTAAAGTTGAGTAAATGAAAATTTAAATGGAGCAAATTAAATATTAGAAATCATATGAGCCTCTCCATCAAACAAGTGAGGCCTCCTTTAATAGTCTTTATCATAGCCACTTGCAATCACAAGAAAATTCATTAAGATCAATCATGTTGTGCAACCCCTAAAGGAAAAAACTGAGGAAACTCATGGGTAATTTTCAGAGCTTCATTATAAAGTCCACACTATTAAGCCACAGCATTCTCTTTGGCTCTTTTACAGTCTGGTACAGCAGATAAGATGTTTCCAGCTCTAATAGAGTATATTAACCCTGCTGGTGTGAAAATGTCTAGAAAGTAGTGGGGTGGTCAGTCATCAGATAAAGTATTGCCAGTCCTCCTGGAGTCTTGTTACTGGTATGCACACATGCGCTCTTTCTCTCTCTTTTTTGGTGTTGCTGGGGATTGAACCCATGGCCTTGGGCATTTGAGGCAAGTACTCTACCAACTGAGCTAGCCCCCTTCTATTCTTTTAGCTGGGTGTCTCACAGGTTCTGAAGCATTTACTTTGAAAAAATTAGTGTGTTCAAATATAGTCCATAAGGATGACAACAGATATGCAAATTATCCACTCTTAAATTGGGGAGGGAATGACAAAGTGAAAATACAGTACTCTTCCAATGCTCTGTAATTGGAATGAGTCCAATTTAAATTCCTTAATGAGGATCCATTAATTTGAAGGGACCTCATACATCCAACTTTTCATCTACTGAATTTAATCTTGTAAAAGCTTGACTTACTGTGTATTCTTTTAAGTTACTTCTGAATCTTTTCCCAAGAGTCAACAATCCTCTTAATTTATCCTATAAATATGCATGTCTGTTTTATCTTCATTCATTAATAAATATAATTAACAAGATTGGTTCTAGGCAAAATTCTGTGACATACCACTGAAGTCTTCACTTAGGTTTGCCACTAATCTTTTAATTGGTTCCTTTTGGCCCATAATCATTTAACTGTATAGGATTTAACTTAGTGATAAATTAATCTACCTTACATTTATCAAAATTTCTAAACTAATACAAGAGCTTACAGTGATCACTGTTCTCCATTTAGTTTTCTCTCAAATTTTCCTTTAGTTTGAAACATTAGCTTTCTTTATTAAAAACCAAAACATTTGATCAAATAATTGACTTTAAAATTTTTAGTGTCCTTTTGGTTTACCTTGAAATCTAACATCAAGGAAACAACGTATTCTATGTGAATAGAGATATGGGTTTAAAAAATATTTAATTTAAATTATATACTTCAATCTTGGGAACTTGAAATATCACATATTTAGCATAAATTGTTGATTCAATTCCAGAGTTATTACAATCCTTAATAAGCATTTATTTTGGTATGCTCACACCACTCTTTCCTAATATATTGGTGATCTTCTAGGAACGAGAAGCACATTAAAATAAAAGTACTATAGGAGTAGCCTGCTCTGAAAAACAGAAATGACAATTTTTAATTATTATGACACAAATTCAAATACCAATAAGGTAATTCAGAAATGGTAGACATAGTAATGGTCAGGTTTATTATATATGCTTACATTTACAAAACAAAAAAGAAACATTAAAACCATATTAAAAAGAAAGGAAAATTAAATAAACAGAAGACAAAGGTAACATATGTAAGCATTTTAAAGTCCTTACCTCCTCACAGCATCGTCTGCTTACAATAGCCCTATAATCAATTCTATCCCAGAGTTGGTCCCTCAACTTTAAGAAATTAGGGAACAGTTTTCTCCAGTTTTTCCCTAGAGCCCATGGAAAAATTTCATACTTGGATTCTTCCTCATCTTCTTCAACTGTATTAGCCAGATACCTAGTAAGACCAATAACCCAAAAAAGAAATGGGCAAGGACAGAAAGAATAGTTAACAACAACAAAATGAAATACAAATGGCTTTTAAACACATATAAGATGTTCAACTTTACTCATAATTTAAAGAAAGGCATACCAAAAATAGAGATATAGGGAATTTTACCTTGTTGGGTTCTGGGTATTTTTGTACTCCTATAAATCTTAAGTTTCATATTGGGATGCAGTTAAGTTACTTGGAAACAACTGGATCCTTCCATGTCCTGATTTTATTATTTCTTATATGTATCTGGAGCAATGTTGAGTCTGAGGCTAATTACTGATAACTACCTGAGGCAAGAACTTCCTGAGTTCTTGAGTTCTTAAAACTTCATAAATTAAGAATTTTCAGTCTGGTTGGTAGAAACAGACATCGTTCCAGCTCTATGTGAATGGATGTTAAACACTGTTTCCTAATATTTTTTAAAATAATCTTTCCCTAGACTCAAGTAGTTTCTGTATACATGAATGGAGATCAGAATTCTATCAAATATTTGAGAGGGACCAGGCATGCACAGAAGAAGGAAAACAATCCATAATAAGAATAACCAATCAATCAAAACTAAACAAGGGCATTAGAAGTTAAAATTAGGGCTGAGTTGTGGCTCAGTTGTAGAGGACTTGCCTGGCATGTGTGAGGCACTGGGTTCAATCCTCAGCACCATATAAAAATAAATAAAATAAAGGTATTATGTCCATCTACTGAAAAATATTTTTAAAGTTAAAATTAATCCATATGCTCAAAATATAGACATTGAAAATGTGTGTCTAGACATGAAAATACGATGAAACTACACTAAATGATGCCTGTAGTCCCAGCTATTAGGGAGGCTGAGGTAGGAAGATTGTGAGTTTGAAGCCAGGAAGGAAGGAAGGAAGGGAGGGAGGAAGGGAGGAAGGGAGGAAGGAAGGAGGGAAGAAGGGCGGGGAAAGAAGAGGAAAGAGGAGGAGGAATAAGAAGAAGGAGAAGGAGGAAGGAGGAGAAAAAGGAAGCAAAAGAGGGGGAGGAGGAAGGAGAAGGAAAAAAGGAGGAGAGAAAGAGGAGGAAAGAAGAAGAAGAAAATTATACTGGAATTAATGGCAGATTAAATACTATAGAAGATTTGTGAATTGAAGGCACAGAAACTATTTGAAATGACATACACAGAGAAAAAAAAAAGGAACAAAAATCATGAACAGGGCGTCATTTAGATGTGGGATAACCCCCAAAAGTCTAATAAAGGTGAAATTAGAGTCTCTTAAGTCAGTGGGTATGCAGAAAAATATTTAAAGAAATAATGGCTGAACATTTTAAAAATTTGATGAAAATTATAAATCTTCAAAGCCAAATGGACATGAAGAAAATTATACCAAAGTACATTGCTCAAAACTAATGATAAAAAATATTAAAAGCAGTCAGAAAAAATATGAGACATGTTAGATAATACAGGAACAAAGTTAAGGATGGAGCAGATTTGCCATCTGAAATAATGCAAGCCCCATAGTTGATTTTTCAGGAAAGATGGGTAATATACAACAAAAATATTACAAAATACATAGGGAACAAGGAATCATGGGCAGAAAATTTAAAAAGTACCCTGTTAAAATAAGGGGATAAATACATCTGAAAAATATCAAAAATCTATAATGTACTTTGGAGCCATATTGGGATCACATCATGATTCTACTCTACATTAACAATTTTTTCATGTTCAGTATGACAAAATCTCTATCACATATGAGGAAGATATCCTCCAACTTGAAACAGATTTCCTTGGTGCAGAGTCCATTTCTTTTGCGTAATAATTATGTTTATTCAAGTAAAGAATTAAGAACTTCCTATTGTAGTCATTGAAGGATGAAATTAAAAAAAAAAAAAAAGATAAATGAACTGGGTGTGGTAGGGAGTATGTGTAATCCCAACTGCTCAGGAGGCTGAGGCAGGAGGATTGCAAATTTGAGGTCAGCCTGGGCAATTTAGCAAGACTGTCTCAACATGAAATTTTAAAAAAGAATGGGGATGTAGCTCACTGGTAGAGCATTTTCTTAACACTGAGGCCCTGAATGTAACCCTTCCTATGTGGGGAAAAAAAAAATACATGTTCTTTGATCTTAAGGAGCAGTTAAGTAGAGGAGGCAAGTAAATATGAAACAAAAAACCATGAAAGAGAATATGGAAGAGTGATAATAGAAGTTCAGAGTGTTATAAGAATATATTGAAAGGAAACTAAGATTATATAGAAAGGAAAAGAAATTCAGTTTTAGAACTGTAGCTAATAGAAAATATAGGAACTACTGAGTCAGGCTATACAAAAAATTATGACTAGACATAGAATGGAAATTATAATTCATGTTATTTTTAACATAGAACTTATATTACAACATGAGATGCAACCTACAGACTACTCACTACATAGTACATGCTGACAAGTGCTTTAATGATAACTTTACAAAACATGTGAAACAAATCCAATTTAAGGCTTCTAGTAAGATTTAAAGTTCCAGGTTTTAAAAAAATTCTCAGGTGAGAAAAAACTATAAAAGATATTATATCAACATACAGATATAATACTGAGACATGTAAACAGCCATTTAACTTGGTGTCAATGGCTGAATTTGACTATTGGTAAATCACAGCTGAATTTGTACCTCATCTCTGCTCCTTACTAACTTTCGTGATCTTCGAAAATAATTAATCTTTCTGAGTCTGTTTCCTCATCTGTAAACCGGTGATTTTAAAAAAATGCATTTCAAGGAGGCATGGTGACTAAACCTATAATCCTACCTACTGAGGAGGTTAACGGAGAAGGATTACGATTTCAAGGCCAACAACTAAGCAACACAGTGAGACCCTGTCTCAGAAAAAATTATTTCACAGGGAAAACTAAATATATTAATATATAAAAAATGTCATGGTGCTTTGTATGTAATACTCAGTATTTGCTAATACTATTATATTCTTCCAATTTAGCGATCATCACCAAATTTTAAATTTGAGTTCACTTTTTCCTATGTATTGGAAAGTATGTCTCTTTAATAAGTGCAACAGTCAGTTTCTTCTAGTCTTATGCCTTTAATAACTCTTTTTTTCTTTAATAACTCTAATTCCAAATTAAAATAGACTTTAGGTAAAAACTTACTCTTTGATGTTGATAGATACTGTAAGTTTGATGTTGCATTATATCCAGATATAAGATAGAAAACAAAAAAAATGTGTGTGTGTGTGTGTATGTATGTATAGTGTGTGTGTGTATGTGTGTGTGTATATATATATATATATATATATATATATATATATATATATATATAATTTTTTTTTGTCCTGGGGATTGAATCCAGGGTCTCACACATGCTAGGCAAGTACTCTACCAATGAGCAACACCCCAGCCCATACACACACACGCACACACACACACACGTACATATACGTGTGTGTGTGTGTGTGTGTGTGTGTGTGACTGTATGGTTTTTTTGTGTGGTGCTGGAACTCAGGGCCTGTGCATGCAAGGCAAGCACTCTACCAACTGAGCTATATCCCCAGCCCCTCCAAAATATATTTTAAAATTACATTTCTATTAGCTGAATTCTGACTTACAGATTGGAAAATCACATCATTAAAATCATTTAACAGATCACAAAGTTTACATGAACTAACACAAAGTTAATGGAAAACAAACTATATTCCTTTGTTCACTGTGTTCAATAAAATAGTCAGTGGATACCAAAAGAATTAAACATGAATGACTGCTATCTTATAGACATAGATACACAAAAGAGTATGTCTAGACTTATTTCCCACAAAATGTTCAATGTAAAAGGGCAATGATAGTAATGATTTTTATTGTATATTAACTGGAAATTTAAAAGAGAATCTCCTAGCTTTTAAAAAAATATTTTTAGTTGTAGATGGACACAATACCTTTAATCCATTTATTTATTTTTATGTGGTACTGAGGATTGAACCCAGTGCCCCACACTTGCCAGGCAAGCACTCCACCACCCAGCCACAGCTCCGGCAAAATCCTAGCTTTTTTTTTTTTTTTTTTTTTTAATTTAAGTCATAAAGAAGAGAATTTGAGATCATGTATATGGGAACACTCTGAAAACTGTAAAAGGCACAATACAAACTCGAGAGGAATATTGAACAATAAGTCTTAGGCATGCAGCATGATAAGCTCAATGAAAAGAACATAAAAATATCATATTAAGGTAAAAAAATGCATAGATTTTATACAGGAAGGTCTATTCAAAGATACCCACAAAGTTTTTTTGGTTGGTTGGGTATCAGGGATTGAATTTAGAGACACTCAACTACTGAGCCACATCCCCAGTCCTATTTTGTATTTTATTTAGAAACAGGGTCTCACTGAGTTGCTTGGTGCCTCACTTTTGCAGAGGCTAGCTTTGAACTCAAAATCCTCCTGCCTCAGCCTCCCAAACCACTGGGATTATAGGCATGCACCACCACACCAGCAAAGATATCCATAAAGTTTTAACTGCTTCTGTTTTAAATAAGTTATCTCATACATTATAAATAACATAAAATCACATCATAGAAAGCATACTTACAGAGCAATAAAGAAATTTATCCTGGTATGCTCATTTATAGTAAATTTAGCTCTCTTGAAATAAACAAAGGTCATAGCCAAAAGATACTATAAGGAAAAAAGTTAGAAATTAACATTTGCTTTCATAAATTGTCCAAATAGTTAAATTTATTTATTTATTAATATTTATTTTTTAGTTTTCGGTGGACACAACATCTTTATTTTATTTTATGTGGTGCTGAGGATCGAACCCAACGCCCCGCGAATGGCGAATGCCAGGCAAGCGCGTTACCGTTTGAGCCACATCCCCAGCCCCAAACAGTTAAATTTAAAATTTTTTTTTTATTAACAAGTTAAAAAGCATTATCTTTATTATAGTATCAATTTGAGTACTTTTTTGTTTCCTGTAATCAATCCATGTCAATAGTGATAGTTATTGACCATTTATTAACTAGATAAGACTCCTAAATTTTATTTGTAAATAATTTTTTGAATTAAAACCCCATTTTTCTAACTTAAAATTCAAACCTATAGATAAGCTGAAGTAATATTAAAGTAACTATACATGGTTCATATAGACTCACAAATTATTATTTTGCAGCATTTGCTTTATATTTGTGTGTGTGACACACACACACAATACACTTTTCTTCTAAACTTTTATTTGTAGACATCCATGCTCACCTCCCTGCCTTTTTTTCTTGGTGCTGGTGATTATGTATGCTAAATATATGGCATCATGTATGCTAAATATATGCTCTACCACTGAACCCTGATACTTATTTTTCAAGTAACTTTCAGGAGTTTTCTAAATAACTCAAGAAATTAGAATAAGATGACTCCACTCCCACGGGGAAAACATATTTTAAATGTATTATTAGAAAGCTACATGGCTAACCTGTTATTAGAACACAACAGGATCTTACTATTCAAATTACAAACAAGTTATAATTGTAATATTTTCTTTCTCATAAAATACCCATTCATCTTATAGTCACAGTATTGGGCACCAAGGTGATTCCAAGTTTTCATGTGACTTCTGGTAAAGGATTATTAAAGTAGTGTTGATACAGTTCTCTTTTCAACTACTGCCCCCTGCTGTCCACAACTTTAATGCATAAAAAAAGCCATAAAGTTTAAAAAAACGATTCCACAGAAAATGGATATTTGATATTAAAACATTACTGTAAATTTTAAAGTGTTAGTGACATTGTGATTATGTTTTAAAATCCTTTATTTAAAAATATTTATGGATTAAAGGCTAGGATGTCTGCAATTTGCCTGAAGATAATCCAGTCTCAAGGGCAGGGATTTAGAAGAAACAAAAATGGCCATGAATTCATGACTGTGGTAGCCAGATGAGAAGTACCCAGTGGGCCTTCATACAATATGATTTACTTTAAGTTGTATATATTTGGAATTTTCAAAAATGAAGTTTCCAAAATTTAAAATAAACACTTTTCATTTTATCTTTGCCATCTTAAGTGGGAAGTAAAAACATTCACTTCAATACTTAGTAGTACTTAATCATAAGCTAAATTTCCAATCATTCCTTTTGTTTACACATTTAAAGTGTGATGTGAAGTTATGCTGAACTGTCAACATGACTGCCTAGTCTAAAATGGCACTTACAAAGCTGAAATTGTAAATTGTAAATTGTAACTATTTAGCTAACTCAAAAAGCATAGAAACAATTCTCTTTTGTCTAATAACAGAGCATAAAAATGTGGCTAAGTGAAGTTAGCCAATCACAAAAAAAACAAATGCAGAATGTTTTCTTTAAGAAAGCTGATTCATAGAGGCATAGGGAGGGGGAGCATGGGAGGAATAGATGAACTCTAGATAGGGCAGAGGGGTGGGAGGGGAAGGGAGTGGGCATGTGGTAATTAATGATGGTTGAATGTGATGATCATTATTATCCAAAGTACACGTATGGGACACGAATTTGTGTGAATTACTACGTATACAGAGATATGAAAAATTGAGTTCTATATATGAGTTGTAATGTATTCCACTGTTTTATTAAAGAAAAAAGCATAAAACAGCATTGTTCTGAGAATGTAAGTTAGATATTATGTAAACTTGAATAGCCCTAAATAAAAAACATGATAAACTAATTTTACCCTACAAAATCATTGAGATTTGGTGCGGGGCAGCAGGTGCAGGGGCACTTTACCACTGACTACATTCTCAGGCCTTTTTATTAATTTTGAGACAGGATCTTGCTAAATTGCTGATGTTGGTCTAGAACTTACAATCCTCCTGCCTCAGCCTCTGGAATCACTGAGATTATACCTATTTGTTTGTTTTATCTTTTTTTTTTTTTCAATTATAGCTTTCTTTCTTTTTTTTAAACCTTTTTATTTTTCTTTATTTATATGTGGTGCTGAATATTGAACCCAGTGCCTGACACATGCTAGATAAGTGCTCTACCACTGAGCCGCAACTCCAGCCCTTGTTTTATCTTAATAAAATATTCAAATATTCAAATGTTTAAGAAACTGCTACAAAAGGAGTGAATCTCAAAATATTTTCCCTGCAGCCTGATAAAAGGTAATAATTCTAATAAAAATGTATCAAGTCTATATTGATTCTTGTTTTCAATAAAAGATATAAACTTAGATATAAACTTCATTTAAATCTAATCAATAATATTCACTGAAATCTATGTAGTATATTATTCCAAAAATTAAGGTGTAAGGATTTTGTGTTGAAGAAACAATGCAGTCTGTTTTCCTAGTCTTAGTAAAATAAGCTCTTAGTTTTTATTAAAGTTCTGATGATCTAGTAACATAATAAATGCTAATGATTTATATTGTTACCAAATTTACCTTGTCTGCAATTTTACAGCAGCAGTCCATCCACAAGAAATCTTGAATTAAATCATCATCTACAACAAAACACAGCTATGACTTACCTTTTAATAATAAAATATCTCCTTTTGAAGACTTACTTTCTATATCAAGATATTATAAATGATGCTTAGAAATCCAACAAAAATGGCTAGACCAGTGTAGTCTAAGGTGTAATTGTCAGTAGTTACCATATTTGCTATAGCAAGTACCATACAAAAAGCTACTGCCTTATCTTTTATCTTTCCATCTGATTTGCCTCCCCTCCCTATGTATGAAGCTCAGCTTTAAGGGAGAATGGTATGTGTTTTGTTTATTGACTACCTAATAGCATATTATGTAATTCTAGCTCATCATTTCTTTCCAAAATCAAACTTTTTTTGGGGGGGGGTACTGGGGATTGAACTGAAGGGCACTCAACCACTGAGCCACATTCCCAGCCCTATTTTGTATTTTATTTAGAGTCAAGGGTTCTCACTGAGTTTCTTAGTGCCTTGCCATTGCTGAGGCTGGCTTTGTGAGATCCTCTTGTTTCAGCCTCCAGAGCCACTGCGATTACAGGCATGCACCACTGTGCCCGGTTCCAAAGTACAGTTGGAAATGAAAACTGACAGATAATTCAGCTTTAAACAAATTATTTAATGAATACTGTTTTATTGGTTTTTTGTTTGGTAACTGGGATTGAACCCAGGGGTGCTTAAGTTGCTTAGGGCCTTGCTAAATTGTTGAGGCTGGCTTTAGACTTATGATCCTCAGCCTCCCAAGCTGCTGGGATTATAAGTGTTGTACCCAGCATGAATACTTCCTTTCAGTTTCCAGGGATTTTAGTGTTGGATTTTCTCTTTTATTTATCTGTTTCACTTATCTATTATTCAAATACATATGAAAATATTTATAAAAAAAAGAGGTTCAAAATTTACTATTTATAATTAATATTTAATTTGGGAAAACATAAATACTAAAGGTGAAAATACATAATCTCAAAATATATTGGTAGTTTTTAGGATATAATCTAGGAAAATCTGCTTTTTTGCATTCCCCTACCCTTTCCTTTTATTTTTATTTATTTATTTAATTTGTGGTATGGGGGATTGAACACAGGGACACTCTTCCACTGAGATACAGTCCAGCCTTTTTTATTTTTATATTGATAGGGTCTAAATTGCCAAGACTAGCCTTGAATCTGTCATCTCCTGTCTTAGCTTTCCAACTAGCTGAGATTACAAGGCATGCAGCATTGGGCCCAGCTCATTCTCCCACCCCACATTTTATATAACAAAGCATAATTCCTTTATAGTCATTTTACATGCTACAAATATCATCAATGTAATAAAATTTTGGAAAGTTCTAAGAATAACTACTGATTTTCCTGAGAATTAATTTTTGGCTTTTGAGGGGGTGGTACTAGGGATGGAACCCAGGGGTACTTTAACACTGAGCTACATCCTGGCCCTTTTAAAATTTGACATAGTGTCTTGCTAAATTGCAGAGACTGGCCTCGAACTTGCAATCCTCTTGCCTTACTCAGCCTCCTGAGTTGCTGAGATTACAAGTATGTGCCACCACACGAGCTTCCATTTTTATTTCTTGTTACCAAAGCTAACAGTAGGTATTTTCTCATGTATCTGATGACCAGTTATCAGTACTAAAGAAGTTTATAAGAAATAATTTTATCCTATACAATTTTAAAATTTTTTTGTGGTATTGGGGATCAAACCCAGGGCCTCACATGTGCTAAGCAAGCACCACCACTGAGCTATGTTCCCCAATTTTTGTCACTGTCACCCATATACACACATACATATACACACACACACACACACACACTTTTCTAGCTGTCAATGGACCTTTATGTTTTTATTTATATGCAGTGCTGACACTCAAACCTAATGCCTCATACACGCTGGGCAAATGCTCTACCACTAAGCTATGACCCCAGCCTATGTCCTATCCTTAATAAGGAGAAAGGGAAACTTGTGTTAACATTATAATTCCTGATGAGGGAGCATTTTTTTTTATATCTTCTTCTACTTTTATTCCTTATATATATTTCCTTTTCCTTCTTCTTTTTAAAGATCTCACTTTTTTCATTGGTTTCTTTATATCTTAACCAGCTTGCCTTAATGCAACTGGCTTTCCTCTATAAACAAGGAGAACTGTTACCTATGTCCACCAAATTACAGTATCAACTGACTTTATTCATTCCCAAAGGTACTTCCCAGAACCCATGTAGCCTACCCCATTTTCTAATCTGTCTACCTTACTTACCATATCTCCAAATAAAGATTCCTGTTCTTTCTTGGCTAGTAGAAGTACTATAAAGAAGATTCTTTTTGCCTATTACAGAATTTATCAGCATAGGAGCATTGTCTCATGATTTGAACAAATTCAAACTCAAATTTTATGTGAACATGATAAAACATTTGTTAATTTTTTATAATATTCCCAAGATATAATACTTGTAATACTGAACTTTTCTAGAGAAACCAACATCCATTTGCTTGGTTTTAGCTGTGAAAGTCCTGGGAAACCCTTAAGCCTGGGTTGGTAGCTCACTTGAGTCTTCATGTATTATTTTACTTTATGTCAAATAAAACTCATGCTATGATCCAAAAGTGCTCATAATCTACATTTGATTCACTTGGATTTAAGTAGTCTAGAAGCTAGATGAGTCTGAATTAATTAATTTTTGGTACTGGGAACTGAGCTCCATCCCCAGGATCTCACTAAATTGCAGAGACTGGTCTTGAATTTTTGATCCTCCTAACTCAGCCTCCTGAGTTACTGGAATTACATATGTGTACTGCTCATTTTAGATGAATCTGAATTTTTAATCCATTAGCAAGAAAAGCAATCAAAACTTCAACATTTAAAAAAAGACTAGTAAAAACAAATGCAAACTTGGTTGGAGATGGAACATTTGACACAGAAAATAATATTATTCTCTTAGGTCTCTATGAAAATGATAAAATATATGTTTATAATTTAACATATTTTATAATTACACTATTAGATATTTTAAACCTACCAAATAATTTAAAGAAAGCAGTCATTTCCTGACGCTGTATAACCAGACAAGGTCCTTTAGGGCGTTTAGATTTGTTATTATATGCATTTTTTTCAGATGCTTGCCAACTATCTTTAAAAATAGGACGCTTCAGATTAATGGTTTTTTTAGGCTGATGTGATCTATTCGGCCCTGATTTTACGTGAACAGTGACAGTAGGTGGTGTCTCACAACACATCTGATTGTGCCTCATTTTGGTTCCCCAAGATTCCTGTAAAAATAAAACATTAATTATTTATCACATTCATTCATTTCTATATAAAAACTAATTGAGTAATCTACCGGAAGCAGTCATCTGAACTGTTACTGAACTTGCTATTTAAAATGTTATTTGTGATAGTGACTCACATTAGAAATTGCTTTTAGAATTCAGTGCCAGGAAAAGCTATGCTTCTTTTGGGTAGCTAATATACTTTCTCTTCCCAAATAATCAGATACTGTATACCACTTTGCTTCGACTATTCTGGAATTAGAACTAAATTTGAAAGTATAAAAACCATGCTGCGTTCATTATCTATTTGTGGTGTTCTTTTTACCTGATTTTTTTAAATTCTGCTTGAACTGGCATAATTTTATTACATGGTTGTTAAACACCACCCTCAAATTATTTTATAGAATAAGGCAAACTATCACCAATTATAGAACTTAACTGGTTCCATAATTCTCTTTCCTTTATTATGTTTCACTCCTCTCCCCCTATTCTTTTTCTTAGATCCTGAGGTCCAACTAAATTGGAGGTAATTATGGAGTTGGGGTGGGGGTACTATAAACTCCATAGAAAGATAAATAGGTGATAAATTGAGACTTGAAACTTGTCTAACAACTAGAACTTAATTACTGATGTCAAGTGTTGTACTGAAAAGCAACCCTTTCCATAAAAATATCTGTAAATTCCTTTTTTTGTTACAGTTGCTTATTCAATAGCATTTATTGGTATTTATTGACTAGTTGAAAATAATTCTAGCAAAGAAATGTATGACAGTTTCATAAATTGTTCTATTTTTAAACATTTTGAGTATATGATCATCCTATTGGAATGGCTGATAATAAATGTATATGAATATACAGTGTTATGATCTAATAAAATCTGAAACAAAGTTAATCCATCAGTATTTAACCATATACATGAACATTACTTTGGTGGTGATTACTAAACATAGATACTAGTTAGTATTACTTCTGTGGTCAGTGTGTTTTTAGGGTACTTGGGAAATGGAGGTATGAATGGGCAAAGCAGTATACTACTCTAAGATCCTAATGAGAACCTCTGAATCCATGACTCACAGTGACCCAGGCAGCCATGCCTCCCTTGGTGTTCAAGGATTTAGGTTCAGATTCTCCTTCCTGACCCTCAGAAATTTCCCTGCTGAAGGAAGGAATGGAAAATAAGATTGGATGTAGTGAGGCTGGAGCAGCACTGTCCAATATAATGAGAGCCACATATATAATTTTACACTATTTTAGAACCACATTTAAAAAGAAAAGGCAAACCAATATATCCAAAATATCATTTTTAACAGGTAATCAATATAAAAATTAATAAGATATTTTATATTCTAAATATTTGAAATCTAGTGTGTTATTTACACTTATTTACAATTATGGTGCTTTTTTTAACAATTTACATGAAATGTAAATTAACAGTTCACATGAAATGTAAGTCCTATAAAAAATAAAGTTGTGTATAAGGGAAAATATTTTATACTCCTTCACTTTTTCAATTTAAAGTAAAAAATTCTTCAGTTGCACCAGCCACTGAATATAGACATATGTGGATAGTGGCTACTGTATTAGATGCCACATTACAAAGAACTTGGAGGAAGAAATTATCCTTAATTGGTTCTCTCCTATTTTGATTCCCTCTCCTCCCCCCATCCTTTTTCCTAGATCTTATCTTAAGGTCCAGCCAAATTAAAAGTAATTATGAAACTGGAGTAGGGGTGCCATAACTCCATACAAAGATGAATAAGTGATAACATGAGCCTTGAAATGTGTGTAAGAACTTTCTGCTCTTTCCTACCCACTTCATCTGGGAGACAGCTGGAGGCCTCATCTGCATCTTTTCTGAGTAAGAGCAGCCTTATATCTAGATGGATATAGATATCTCAAATTGGGTTGGGTGGTGTGGGCTAGGTTCAGAGGTGGGATGTACCAGAATACAGAATAGCTGTAGCACATCTTTCAGGATATGATTTTTATTCAATGGTAAATAGTTGTAAGTAGTTTTCATATAAAAACAACCATGGATAAATCATGAAATACAATGCAATTTTTCTATCACTCAAAAAGGCAAAATATCATGCTTACAGTAGGCCTCTTTACATAAGTCCATTAAACCTTTGGTTATGTATTGGGATATTTAATATAAAATTTGAGAAAAACAAAAGAAAGCAAATATCTGAAATTCCCAAATAGAGATATACAGATGTTAATAAGCAAACTTTGATAGGAAAGTTGTGGATAAAGGGCTTAAGGCAAGGAGATATCAATGTTATAGTCTCAATCAAATTCACCTCAATTGTGCTTTTTGTTTAGATATATCAAGAGGAGTTCTGCTTGTAAGTAAGAGGAAAAGAATGAAAGGCAAATCTAAATACAGGCCATTTTTTGAGGGCAAGAGATAGGCAAAGAGGGGGAATAGAAGAAACTATTGCTCCTATAGTAAAATTCTTTAATGAATTTTTACATGGGTTATACTAACATTTAAAAAAATCTTACCAAGGTGCTGGAGAGTGGCCAAGAGGTAAAGCCCTTTGGCATGGTGAAAGGTATGCACAAGTATGCACAAGGTCCAGGGTTCAATCCCCATCATCACAGAAAAGCAAAAGTAAAATTCATATTTGAATAAAATATCTGAGATTTAAAATTATATTTTGTAAATATATCTAATAAATTCTATGGGTATCTGAAATAATTCTTCTCTGGCACAATGTGCATAGAATCATACAAGAGAAGCAGAAGTAGTTTGGAGATTCATTTGTCTATTTGATCTAACAGCAAATCCACTGGCAACTCAAGTCAGGGCAGTCAGGTAAGTTGCAGCTGCCTTATAATTGCAATCACACACTGAGCACTTGATAATGTGTCAGACATAATCTCATTTAATTCTCAAAACATCTCAGTAAGTTGGGTATTTTACCTTATTTTCTAGATGAAAAATTTGAGGCTTAGAGAAGTTAGGATATTTGCCCATAAACCATGTAGTGATAAAAGTAGAACTTGGATCCAAGACTATTTCACTCCAAATCTCATATTTTTTAACCACTAAATAACTATTTTAAACATTAAATGAAATCATTGTCAAATACTTGACATACAGTTAGCATTCCAATGTTACTTATTATCACCTTGCGAGGAAAACATAAACCTAGTGATAATGCAAACAATATACAAATTTAATTCTAGCATTTGCAGTCTAACTGCACACAATAAATTGTGGCAGTGGCTTCTTGTCTTTGGGGTGTATGTTGCCCATGCTAGTCTCAAACCCCTCAAATAATTCTCCCATTTCAGCCTCTGAATTAGCTTGGATTATAGGCATATGCCACTATACCTGGCTTCATTTAATGTTTGAGTTAAGCCACTACTATGAGGAAGAACCACTTTTGGGGGGTGGGGGTTGGGGGTTGGGGTGGAGATTGAACCAAGGGCCTTGTATATAATAATCTTTTTGATAAAATAACTTAAGAAGAATCTTTATTGAAATGACTACAACATTTCTATCATAACCAGCATTATCTAATTATTGAAAAATAATACAGCAAATTGAGAAAAAATATTCTGGCAAATTGCTGGAAGTTTTGCTACAGTTATTATATCTCCATAATTTTGATGATTTAAATTTTTCAATTTTTAATCATCTAATGGTTATAAAGGCTTTTGACCTCATCCAACTGTTAGGTGCTAAGGCATTGTTTTCAAATATTTATTTTTTAGTTAGGTGGACACAATATCTTTATTTTTATGTAGTGCTGAGGATCGAACCCAGTGCCCTCACGCATGCTAGGTGGATGCTCTACATCTGAACCACAATCCCAGTAAGTGCTAAGGCATTTTAAAAATAATTAATTGGCACAGTTCCTTTGATGAATTCAAATCTGATTAGAAATTGTATTACGTATAATACACTTCCATGTAGTGGTAGGAGTGAATAGAATATTCAGCTGAATAGAATTAAAGTTAGAAAATGAGGCAGGAAGTATGAACATGCAATGATTAGAAGAAAATGAACAACAGCTAGAACAGTATTCAAATGAGTGGGTTTTTTGTTTCTTTCTAAAGAGAGGGTACTTAAATCGGTCTAAACGCAAAAGGGACTGGTTCAGGATTTAAGACTTGATTATGTCTCATTAGCTATGTGACCTTAGGTTATTTAACTTCTGGAAGCCTCGGTTTCCTCACTCATGATATTGAAATAAAAGCACTTAGGTTTACTCAGAATCCAGTAGATAGTAAGTACTCAGTAAAAATGACACATTAGGTATTATCAATAATACCATATTTTGTAGAGTCTGAGAAAAGGAACCACATGGGTAATACCTAGCACAGTGCTGAATGCTTAGCAAAAACTGTAGCAGCATCATTTTTTGTATCTTCTTTACCAGGAAGGGTGTCTTTCAAGGAAAGAAGGGTTTGAATATGAGTTTGAGCCAAGTTTCACTTCAAGTACTAAATATATTTAAATGTTAAATTCTTATTGGTAACGGAATTCGCTAGTATTTGGAAACATGCTAGTTATAGAATTCGTAACTACACGTACATGTTCTCAATTTCATCACAGCAAATCCGTCTCTAAAGAATGTACTTTACCTCAGTATTTTTGTTTTTGTGGGATGGAGGCACTGAAGGTTGGACCCGGGGCGCTCTACCCCTGAGTCGTATCCCCAGCCCTTTTTTAGACAGGGTCTCGCTAAGTTGCCCAGGCTGGCCCTGAACTTGCGACCCTCCTGCCTCGGCGTCCCGGGTCCCGGGGATCTCAAGCGTGCGCCTCTATTCCCGGCTACGTCACAGGCTTTTCTAAGGACTAGAAGCTAGGTGGTCCCCAGTCGTACTGGAGTCTTCTAAGAGGGCAGCTGCCTAACTGGAGGTACAGGCTAAGGCACAGCACGGCGCCACCGCGGGCCGGCGCTCTGGACGCTGGTGCGGACGCCGGGGCGGGGGTGCGTGTCCTGGGACCCGCGGAAGAGGGGAAGGCAGGACTTACCCCCCCAAGACCGCCGCCCCTGTTCCGGGGAAAGGAGGCGGGCGGGCGGATGCCCGGCCCCGGGTTTCTCCCTGAGGCACCCGGACCGCCTACGACCCCGGTGAATGAGTGCGGGGACGTCTCCAGCCCCCGGTCCCTCCCGCCTGGCCTTTCCCCGTCCTGCCCAGCTCCCCCAGCTCCGCACCAGCACGCCCGCCCCGCCCGGCCTTCGCCTCTCCCGAGCCCCTGGCCGCAGGAGCTGGCGTGCGCTCGAGGCCGCGAGGGCACCCGCGGAATTCACCGGTGCAGGGGTGTGGGTCGGGGACGAGGCCGCGGCGCTTGTTAGGGGGCAGAGACGCGGCCACTTTCTCACACAGGTGGGCGGCGGAGTGGGCCGCCAGCGGCCACCGACCGGCCAGACACAGCCGAAACTCTCTGGAGGCTGGTCTGCCGGCCCGACCCGGCGGTTCGAGCAGAGATACCTGCGGAGACCCACGAAGGGTGCGCCGCCCGCCTCTGCCTCAGCTCCCGGCTTCAGGCGGTTGTGCGCAGGTCGCTCGACTCCTCACCACCTCCTAGCAGAGCCCCCGCCCGCAGCCGGCGGCGCGTGGCCCGAGGGGCCAATCAGCGCGCAGGGCAGGCAGCAGGGCGGGGCTGACGCCAGCGCCTCGCCAAGTCCCCGCCTGCGCGGACCCAGGCGGCTCAGCCCACTTCTACCGTTATCAGGCTGCGGGGCGAGGCCCGTGCACGGCTCGCGGCACCTCCTAGTTTGCTCTCTTTTCCAGCGACACGCCCCCAAATCAGTCGGTGATGAGACGGTTAGCTTCCCGCAGCCAGACCGTGTGGCCCTGCAGGGCTGGGGCCACAGTTCTCGTCCCTACTTTGAGAGGTTCCTGGGAGAATGCAGCTGCGCAGTTACCACGTACGCGGTCACGTTACCCGCTTAAACCAAGAGTGTTTTTTATTTTTATTTTTTTATGACACAGTAATGTTCTACTGTTTTAAGCCCTAAATTTCGTCAACCGCAGGACTTTGCCCCCCGCCACGCCTGAGGTGTAGTAGGTACTTAATAATAAAATGATCCTTCACAGCTTTTACCCCCCCACACACACACCTTTCCTTTCCTTTTCCCACGCAGAACCTGCTTTTCTTCCGTTCACACTCATGCACTTTAAAAAAAAAAATACTTTTTTTTTTTTTCACGTTGCTAGTCTTTCATTTACCTTTTTCTTTAGGTGGTACTGGGAATCGAACCAAGGGCCTCTACACGTGCCAGGCAAGCACTGTATGACTAATCCACATCCCCAGCCCGTCTTTTGTTTCTAATGACTACATAATATTACAGAACGGATGGGTCGTATTTAAATCACTTGATATTTAGATTTCTTGCAGATTTTTTGGCTACTATAATTATTACACTTAGAAAAGTAATTTAGGCTTGCCTATTTGTGATACTTCCCTTAGTTCTTCATTCAGCAACTCTGAAAACCCAGTCTTAGGGTCCCTTCTTAGCAAAATCACCTACAGGTAAGAAGAGAGGACATCTTAAGAGCTAATTTTTCTTGACAAAGTCCTCTGGCATTTTCTTCACGACCTTTAAATGGGGGAATGGATCAAGAGCACCATTTAGTTGTAAAATTTTCAGGAAAATGGCTGCTTCAAGTTTGTTTCTTGAGGTCCCAAGGATGCGTCCAAGGTTTCTCTTTTCTCTTTTACAAGGTATCAGGGTTTCCTGTGATTATAAATTTCCAGACTTGTGTTTTTGTTGTACTGAATAATGACTACCCACTACAACACAATATAACAAACTGGGAAGGAAAATTAATTAAAACAATATGGCGCTACCCTTCTAGAACTTTCTAGACAGATAAATACACAACTATATATCAAAAGGAAATTAGATGAAAGTACTCCTTAGAATCCCCAAATCTTGGGCTGGGGATAGCTCAGTTGGTAGTAGTGCTTTCCTCCAGTGTACAAGGCCCTGGGTTCAATCCTCAGTCATACCCCCCCCCCACACACACACACACAAATAGTCCCCATCAGAATCCCAAAATCTTTGCAGTTTGCATTTTACAAAATCTGTAAAATATTAAACTCAGCAAACACACATAAATGTTAAAGTTTTTGGGGAAACAGCTTACTGAAAATTATTTTACCTTATACATCAACAAATCTACGTGTGCAATGATACCACCTGATTTGTAAAAGTAGGACAATTTCATTTTGTGGGTAAACAGTTAAGCAGTGGTTGGGAACATAAGTAGATTTTGTTAGCTTTTTCCTTGTATTTTTCATTTGACCTGAAACTTGAATGAGGACCCAAGCATTTGAATGAAGACTCTTGACTATTCTTTCTCTCTTATCCATCCAGTTCACCATCTCTCAAGATGGCCTTGTTTATTCCCTTACTAAAAAATCATTGCTGATTGCCCATAACCTTGACCATCTTCTGCACTGTGTCCACAACTCCTCCAGTTTGTTCCCATTCTACTTTCCCAAATGTATCTCTTTCCATTCTTACAAGTAAGAATTCTTTAACTCTGTTGCTTTTTTCTGAACATGTCTTAAACTTTTCCCACTTCTTTGACCTTGCATATAGTATGCTCTCTTCATTACTCTTTAAATTTTCTATCTGGTCTCCATCTTTTAACACCCAGCTTATATCATCCCATTATCATTTGAGTAATAAGTGCAGAGCTCTGTGCCACTCTTGAACTCCTATAACATTTTCTGCAGTTCTCATTTTACAGAAGCTTATTAATCAGTTATTTAAAAATATTTTTGTGTATATACTTTTACATGAAGGAATCTGTATGCATGTTTTTAAAAGAAGAGTGAAATTATGGAATTTGCCAGTAATTGGTTGGAGTTGGAGAATATCATGCAAAGTGAAATAAGCCGGATCCCACAGGACGAATGTTTTCTCTAATATGCGGATGCTAATTCACAATAAGGCGGGGGGGGGGGGGGGGTGAGGGGGGACTAGGGGAAAATAGCATTACCACCTTACCTTAAATTAGATAGAAGTAAGTGATGGGAGAGGAGGGGAGGGGATGCAGGGATAGGAAAGATAGAATGAAACAGACATTGTTACTGTATGTATATATGTGACTGCATGACCAATGATTCTGCAATATGTACACTTAGAAAATTGAGAAATTATATCACATCTATGTATGATATATCAAAGTGCATAAATGCATTTCTACTAGCATGTATAACTAATTAAATAAAAAAATTTTTAAAAAGGTAAATTCAGTTCTCATACTTGAATGTGTTAGTCAGTTTTCTGCTATTGTAACAAATACCTGACATAAATAAACTTAAAAATAGGAAAGGTTAAAAAAAGAAAGGAAATATATGTACAAAATATACATGTAACACATATGTAGGTTGAAGCCTAAAACAAAAACTCATGAAAGTACCATCCACCAAAACCATATGACTCATATATCCAAGAAACAGAACAACAGTACTGTTTAGATTTTATATGGTCCTCTTCCCTCCATTAGTCTCCAATAGGTCACTTTTTCCCTGGTTCCTTTTTCTTCAGATTTATCCTAAAACACAAGTTTTATTTGTGAATTAATACTCAGCCTTTGTATTCATCATAGATTTGACCATGCTAATGAATGACACTGCAGATCACTATTACATTTCTTCTGCTCCATTAATATATTGCATCAATGCTCCTGTCAATGGGCATTTGGGCCTTTTATTTATTTTTATTGTGAATGCATTGAGCATTCTCATACAGACTTGGTCATCAGCTGCAATGTTTATACCTGGCACGGGGTCTGATTGGTCAGTGTTCATGGCTTAAAGTCAAATAGTTTTGATACTTCTTGTATATGCCCTATGATGCACACATGCAGTTTTTCTATAAATGTTTCAAAATAAAACCGATGAGCTATTGGGAAATATACATGTTCAACTTTACAAGGTTAAATAGAGGACACCAATTGATGTTTTTCAGCACTCCTTTTCTATGTGTTCTACCCAACCCTCCAAGCCATTTGGGTGCAGGGATAGTGGCTATGTTCTGCAATCTCCCCCCTCTTCACCGTGTAGGAGTCATATGGGCTTATTTTTTTGTACTAGGGATTGAACCCAGGGGTGCACTCTATCACTGAGCTACATCCCCAGTTCTTTTTGTTTTGAGATAGGGTCTCCAAGAATGGAGCCTGGGTAATTACTCTTAAACAGAAAAGACAAGACATAAATAAACTCTGGGTATCGGGAATAATCAATCTAACAAAATAACAGAACTTATTAATAATTTCTGCCTGGAAGAGTTTTCTCCACTGTACCACTTATTTTGTTCCTTACTGAAGAGTGTGTGTGTGTGTGTGTAAAACATTTTTTTTTTCTCCCTGTACTTCTATCTTGACTTAATCCTTATTTGTTATATGAAGAAATAGCCTCTCCACTTTAAAGTTTTTATTCCTGGTTTAAGTGCTCTTACTTTTGGGGCAAAATTTGAAAGAAAATATCACACAAACTATACTATTTTCCTAAAAAATGTGAAGTTGCTTTAAGATCAGCAAAAAAGAATATAACCTATAGAAAGGAAGGCAAGAAAGTAATTACAAGTATCTTGAAATGTTTGGTTGGTTTTGAACAGACAACTTCCTCAATGTGGCTGTCAGATGCTAGCTGCAAAATGTTCAAGTAACTCATCACTTTTACTTCTTAGATTTACCAATATTTTACCAAATAACAGCCACAGTTTTGACAATGAATCATTTGGGCAGCACACACTCAAATCAACTTTCTCCTAAGACTTCTTTCTTTTTTTTTTTTTTAAGAGAGAGAGAGAGAGAGAGAAAGAATTTTAATATTTATTTTTTAGTTTTCGGCGGACACAACATCTTTGTTTGTATGTGGTGCTGAGGATCAAACCCGGGCCATACGCATGCCAGGCGAGCGAGCTACCACTTGAGCCACATCCCCAGCCCGTGAGACTTCTTTCTTAAAGAGACAAAAGCAATTATATGGAGAATGAAAATTTGAGCTGTTTATTTGTGGCAAATTTCATCATAAGGCCAAGGTGTCAAAACAGTAATACAAGCAGTCATTTTGAAACTCTTACCATTCATTAAACAAATACTGTTACTGACAGACCTTTTCTATCATTTATAAAGGGTCAAGCACTCTAGATCAGTCAGTGAAAAAAAAAGATCTCTGCCCATGAGCAGTGAGACTGATCTAGACCCCAAGATTTTAAGGGCCAAATGTTAACAGTCTTAAGGAACACCCAATGTCTTAATGGTTCCAAATCAGTAACTGCTATGATGGAAAATGGAATGGATTACAATTCGTGTTAATCCGCCAGTGAACATACTCAAAGAGTTTAAGGATTTTGCTTGCTAAAACAGATTAGGTCTCTCACTCAAAAGAGGCCATGCAGTATAATAACAGGAAGATTTTAATCTAAATCTTTGATTAGTTGAATTAGGTGGAGTCACCAAGCCCCAGTGGGCTACAAAACCTGGTAATTATCCTGGGAAACAGGAGATTTGTTTCTAAAATCTCTTACTGATATGTTTGGAACAAATGTATGTGCTTAGTTGGATCCTGGGTCTCACACAAGATTTTCTGAGGTAATAAGTATCTTACTAATTTTAATTTGATAAACTGAATAGAGTCATGAGTTCTACCAGACATAAACCTCAAATAACTTAAACTTCACATCTTTCCTCTCAGGAATTTTTATTAAATCAAGAGCAAAAGACAAAGTTCATGTTAATTCATGAATGGTAGAACAGGTGTCAGCCCATCAATAACTTATTAAGTGTCAACATTTTCAGCAACTGTTACCAGGGGGTAATATGCTAAGGGTAGTCTGATATAAAAAGTTTTATCACTGTAGTTTATTTTCTCAACCACCTCCCACCCACCCCCAAGAAATATACTAGGGGTTTTAATATGTTTCAACAAATTTGCATAACAATCTGTGATAGTTCCAGATGTTTAGCTGTGATGTCACTGCTTTGGGGGGAATAAATTGGCCTATACATCTATTGAATTACTCAGATGAGGCAGCTGTAAAAATTAACACACACTTCACTTGGTGATGCAGGCCTGATTGAACTGGAAGCCTTCAGAAATAGATCTTAGGTTATATCTTTTTGCATGTGTAACACTTGAAAAGAATGTTGAACTTAGAAGCCTCAGGCAATTAGTTCTTTCAAATGTTACAGCTGTGTCATCCTTAGTCCTTTTTGTTTTTGAGATAAGGTCTTGCTAAATTGTTTAGGGTCTTGCTGAGTTGCTGATCTTGGCCTTGAACTTGAATCCTTCAGGGTCCCAAGTTGCTGGGATTACAGGTGTGTGTTACTTTATGTGGTTCAGATGCATCTTTAATTCAGGTGTGATCTCACAAGGAAAGGGAGATGGAAAATTAGGTCAGCTGTGATAGCAAATTCAGCCTGATCATCATTGTTCTCTAACTGAATTTTTAGCATAAAGATGTAAAAAAGTTAATTTGTTCTTTTGGCTCAGAAGTTTTGGCTCTTACAAAGAAAAAGGAACTTATAAAACTGAGCATATTTCATTCCCCTGGCTGAATATAACAGACTTTTGTGTTCTTAAGAGACACAGTGTAAGATGTTCCTGACTTGCCTTTGATGAATTCTTTTGAAAGGTGTGTTGCCCCAAACACATTCATACTCCAAATTAATCCATTTCCCCCTCTCAATTTAGCTGAATTTATTTAATCAAAGAAACAAATCATAAATGAGGTAGCATTTTTTTTTTTTGCAATTTTTATACCTTTATTTGTTTATTTTTTGTGTGTGTGGTGCTGAGAATTGAATCCAGTGCCTCATACATGCTAGGCAAGTGCTCTATCACTGAGCTACAGCCACAACCCCTGAGCTAGCATTCTCGAAGCATGACGATTCAGAGCTCTGCCCATGGGTAGGCAGTATGTACAGAAGCAAAGGACACACAGAAACAGCCTGACTGGTTATGGTTCAGCATTTACCTTTTATGGACATTTCTGGCAGTTTGAGGGCATTGACTTATTGAAAGCTCAGCTGCTATGATTAGCTGAGACTCAGCTGTTTTACTAGTTACAAGGACAGATGTTTCTACACATCCAACAGTTATGTCCTGATAAATCCATGAGAAGTTGAAAATATTGTAAATCTAAAATGCATTTACTACAAAGGACTGGTCTGTGCAAAGGGTAAACAGTAGACATAGAATTATAATTCATTTACTCTCCTGATTATATTCTGTGTGACTGGGAACTAATAGCCTCTGCTCCAGCATCAAGACACAGTATCCTAGAACTTACTGCTAGCCTGTAAAAAGATCAAAATTCTAAATTTTAAGTCAAATAATTTAAACTCAGGGACTATCACTCAAATAACTCAATAATGTGAATTGTGAATCAGGTACTGAGACCAAACATGTCCATTTGATAGTGACAGAAAGTGGTGTTAGTGCCCCAAGGTTTTGTTCAATATACAAAATTGAGAGGCATGATTGAAAAGATGGGAACTATTTAACTTGACCTAAGCCTGCCTCTCTGTACATTGCAAACCTTTAACAACTTAATACATGAAGAAACTGCATCCTAATTTGGGAATATATCTGAATAATCCCATTGTAGGTAACTTCATGCTTTCTTCATATTTTTGTCATTATAACTGTAATGAGATACTTTTGATGTACAAAGCATAGTTCCTATTTAAAGCTTTAAAAGTTTTCTTCCTGGCATTTTTCAGTTTAAAAAAAAAAAACAACAACAAACTTCAGGATTGATTGAGTACTCTACAAAAATAAAGTAACACTGAGTAGTAAAAGATGACAACACTAAACCAATCAGTCCTTTGCTGATAATTAAAACCTGTCCTTAGACAAAACTAAAACAAATAATGTTAAACAATTTTAAGTGCAAAAGATTGACTGCAGTTGATTCTTTCAAGAACAAACAAATTGACCATAATAACCTTGCTTTTTCTAATCCATATGATCCTCCTTATAATACATATCTAGTATGTTTAATAATTTTGAATGTCATAACATTTGGGTTAAACTGTATACAGAAAATCACTACACTGAAAAAAGCAAAGGAAGAACGTAAGTCAGTGACATGGGAATTCCAGGTTATTTTTCTCCTGAGAAATTTAATTCAGTAGCAATATTACCAACTTGTGATGAACACACTACTTGTGAATGTTATTAAAGTGCTTTTAAGAATGCTTAAATAATTTTTCAACATGGTAAATTTCTATACTTTAAATTTATGTCCAATATTAATTTGCTTAGTGATTATTTTTTCACATTTAGTCTTGACTTAGAGATGACTTTTTACAAAAAGCCAGGATCCAGTATTTGTGAATTAACAAATACTGATGTAAAAGACTGCTCTTTTCTTGCTAAAAGTTTTTATTATAGATCTACTTCTGAAGTAGATGTCTTCAATAGAAAGCTTCTATTAGAAAATGCACAATTTATACTTCAATCAGGAAGTTATTAAATCACATTAGATAAAAGCATGTGTGAGGGCTGGGGATATAGCTCAGTTGGTAGAGTGCTTGCCTCGAATGCACAAGGCCCTGGGTTCAATTCCCACCACACACACACACACACACACGCACGCATGACCTAATCTAATATATACGCAGTTCATGAACACTTTCAGAAAAGACTCCAATGTCAAAATATATACTTAAATGTCTCAATGGAAAGAAAAAACGAAATAAAAATACTTAGCCAAGCTTCATATCAATTAGACAACTTTTACTAAATGAGAAAACTACATTTAAAATGTGCTTTAAAACAAAATGGAATTAGGAAAAAAAGACATATGCATTTTAAAGAACTTTTGCACTGTGCTGAAAATCAAATATTTCTTGCAGTAATACAATGCGCCAATCCATAAAATGTAAGTTAACAGAATTCTCAATTTAACATTTTCAAAGACAATATTAAGGTCAAGAATTTCACGTCTATGGTAGCACATATAGAAGGGTATTATAAATATGATGTCCATCTCTGTGAAGCTTACAAATTTGACAATGCTCAATAAAAGATTTTAGAATCACATCCAATGAATCACAAACCTGTGTCCTATAAGTTCTCCTTCTAAAATCTTTATGTTGACTTTTCTACTCCTTGCCATTGTTAATTCTAACCCTTAAAACAAAACAAAACAAAACAAAAACAAGAAAAGAAATGCTGCAATAAACTCTTGATCATGTACAGAAATTATTGCTACTATAGTTCACTACAAAGCATATCTATACAATATCATATGACCTTTGATTATGAAAAACCAGAATTAAGTCTTTAGTGACACAGCCTTACAATCGTATACAACATTCACATGGCAATATTAGACAGTGAAGCACCCAATACCCATAGTTGACAATATGTCCCACTGACCAGCATCCATTTTAAATACATCCTTCGTACAGAGGGAGGAAAATAGTGTCAGCTTTCCAAGGCTTGTCAAAAAAAGGATTCTCATGTTCTGTGGATCTAAAAACAAACAAACAAACAACAACAAAAACCCCAAAAACAAAACTGATGCAGGTGAGGGTGTTATCAGGAAGTAGGCATGCCAAAAGGTGTTTCGTGCGAATTAAAACCTAAAGCCAAGGTACCACATAATCACATTACCAACTAGTTGGGTGATATACTATATGAGCCTTATCTTAAAATTAAATGAAATGCTACTGCACAATAGAGCATCAATAAGTTAAAAATTAGAGTGCACAAATCCAAATCAGTGGCAATTTCTGTAAAAAGCAAAATATTCACTATCAGCTGTATGTATGCCCAAACTGTTTGATTAAAAATTATTGGATTGAATAGTTTGCATATTTTTAAAACTATCAATCTCTAAAATTCCTTTTACTGTAATGAGGCATGTTTTCTTAGTAAGAGCAAATAGATAAGTAAAGGAAAATAATAGTTGGTGAATGTCTTTAAAGCTCTTCCCATGTTTCACTTTTAAAAATGTTTCAGAAAAAAAATTAAAAATAGTTGCCATTATTCTAGCAAAAACAAACAAACAAACAAAACAAGCCCAAAATAATTAAACAACCAAGCAACACTAAAACCACATTACACAGATGGATCATCATGCTTTCATCTGATTTAACTATCACATCTAGTTTAACTGGGATGCTTTTCAACTTTAAAAATTGTGGTACATGAAGATGTAACTTTAATGGATAATTTTGAATTTGGATTTAACTTCTTTTGTTGAATATTATAACAGAGTATACTTATTACAATACAGTGTAGCACATCTTTCTATTAGAAAAAAATTTAAGATCCTTTACCCGTCTCCTTAAGTTAAAGGTGTGACATCATAAAGGGTGTCAAATGGCTGGATGGTTTTACAGTGCACACTTATATATTATGAAGTATGTCCTTAACAAATCTGATGGTTTCTTTATAGAATTCCTTTCTTCACCTTTTCTTCGGAGGATTAGCTGTTCGAGGTGGAGTGACAGGACGTCCAGAGTTCAGTCCACCATACTGGTACTTAGCTTTCTTTTCAGATGGTTTCAATATCTTAAAGTAAATAATCCACAATATTATTCTTTCAAAATAGCACAATTTATCAAAATGTAACAAAATGTAGAATAAAATAGCAAAATATGATAAATATTTCTCATATTTGAAGACTGTGCAAGGGCTACATACAGGTGTAACTCAGAGGTGGAGTAAGTGCCTAGTATGCACAACGCCCTGGATTCAATCTCCAGGACTAAACAACAATAAACAAAAGATACAAATATCCGAAAACTTATTGTGTATTATTCTATTAATATTTTAGTAGAAAGCTTGAGTACACTAACTCTATCAAGTACCCACCTTAAATTTAAGACTTTTTTCAAATTAGTATATCTCATCGGTTTCAAGAGTCAAAAGACCCAAGCTCTTATAATCCTGACATATTTTGTTTAGCAGGTAATTAATCTTCAAGTCATAAAGATTATCTATTTGAAGTAGTCAAGTCAAGGTTATTTTCTTTTATTTTGTGGTATTAAGGATTAAACTCAGGGTCACTCTATCACTAAGTTATATCCCCCACCTTTTTTTATTATTCTTCTTTTGAGACAGGGTCTAAGTTGCAGAGGCTAGCCTCAAATTTGCACCCTCCTGACTTAGTCTTCCAAGTAGCTGGGATTACAAGCATACACCACAGTGCCCAGCAAGCCAAGATTTTAGCACACATACAACCATGGCCATAATCTTATTTTAGAACATTTTTGTCCACCCCCACAAGAAACTTTGTTTCTATTAGCAGTCACCCACCATTTCTGCTCTCTGTCTCCCTCCAATCATAAGCAATCATTTAACTTACTTTGTTTCTGTAGATTTGTCTAGTCTGGACATTTCACATAACTGGCATCCTAAGTGGTTGTTTGTGACCAGCTTCTTTCAACTTTTATTTCCAAAGCTCCCAATAATACAATGTGTATTAGTAACTCATTCTTTTTTATTATTAAATTGCATTCCACTGGATATACCACATTTTGTTATTCCAATGGGCTTTGGGATTATTTTCACTATTTGGCTATTATGAATAATGCTACTTTGAACATCATGTATAAGATTTTGTGTGGACCTATGTTTTCATTTTTCTTGGGTATATACCTAGAAGAGAAATTGTTGGGTCAACTCTATGTTTATCCTTTTTGGGAGGTGGTTCTGGGCATGGTTAACCTTTTGATGACTACCAAACTGTTTTCTAAAACATTTGTACCAACTATATAAAGTTTTGAATTATTCCATTGCTACCATCTGACTTTTTAAATTTATACTCATCCTAGTGAGTGTAAATTTTTTTAAAAAAATCTTCCTTCCTCCCTCCCTCCCTTCCTTGTGCTGAGGGTCAAACCTAGGGTCTCGCATATGCTAGGGAGCACTCTACTGCTAAGCCACAATTCTAGCTCCCTAGTAAGTATAAATTTAACCTACATTATATACAGAAAATACCATGACTTTATAGGAAAAATATACAGAGAACATTTATAAAGTATTTCTTAAAACTATTCAGAGCTTGATAATGCCTTGGTGAAAGGAACATATTAATCCCACTTTCCATGAGAGCAACTGTTAGGATAAGACCTGAAAGAGAAATACAGTTGGCCCTATGTATTTATGGGCTCTGCATTTGAAAATTCAACTGTGGACTGAAAATATTCAGAAGAAAAAATGTATACTGAACATGTACAGATGTTTCTGCCTCATCATTAATTCTCTAAACAATAGAGTACAACTCCTACTTACACTGCATATGCACTGCATTGGCCCAAGTAATTTAGAGATGATTTAAAGAATACTGGAGGATGTGCATAGACTATATGCAAACATTGTGCTGCTTTATATAAAATGACTTGAGCAACCTCAGATTCTGTTATCCACAGGGAGCTCTAGAACTAATACCCCATGGATACCAAGGAATAAATGTACAGTGTGTACATGTGAAGGATATAAAATAACCTTTACAAAAACAAAGTACTGAAGCTGTTTAAATCAGTGAACAAGAACAATCTGTGAGCAGCACACCAAAGCTACAGTTGGTCCCTTTTCAAAATATCAATGTTTCTATGTTTACAAAAGATACTTTAAGATGATTTGGAAAGTACCTTAGGTAAATTTTCTACTTCATTTTCATAAGAATTTATAATATATTGCTCTCTCTTCTCAATGTCTATCCTACCTGTTCAACTTGCAAAAGAAAACAAACCTATCCATTGCCTTCACATTACTAGGTAAGCCAATATCCAACAGTCATATGGAGGAATTCAACTGAATCAGGATCTCTTGACACAATTCAGATTTCCTAAAACTCTTACATTTAATATATACCAAAAGAGGCTGGAAACTTTTTTGTGATTAGAAATAGGATCTCTAAAGAGTTTCAGTGACAATCATTCCTGCATTAAACTGATTTTTAACACTTTGCTCAAGGGAAGATCACAAATCCAAAAGAAAAATCATTATGACAATATTTTCAATTAGATTTCCAGTTGTTAAAAATTTACATATATATCATACCTGAAATGAACACATCAAAGTTTCATCCACACTCATCATTCCACCAGCATTGTCAAACTCGCCACAGTAATTTGGGGCTGAAAATAGGGTCACCAATTGTCGTTTAGCAAAAAATTCATATCCATCTTCCACCACCTGTCAAAGGAAATGTTAAAAGTGAAAAACACTTAACTAAAAACTCAAAAAATCATATTTCCAACACTCATAAAGGAAGGAGGGAGAACCTGGTAGGTATAATGTCCACAGGGAGCTGGAATACCAAGCACATCTTTGATAACACTGTAATCAATTACAGAATTCTTAATTAAATGAGCAAAAACAAAAAAGAGACTTTGCTAAGAGCCTTTTTCTTGTTTCACTTTTAAACTTACCATACTGAAATACTGAAAACATTTACTAAGTTGGGTTTAAGTCACACATGCTCCTTTGTTAGCTGCTGACAAATTGAACTTTTATTAAAATGCTTTTCCTTATTGATTTAATATGATTTCTAAATTCTGTTGTCAATTCCTAAGTGATTTAAACAATCAACTCTACAAATGAGAGGTACTAGCATTTTATATTTATTTACAATAGGAAGATTACCTTTTTTTATTTTTAAATTTTAGGTGGATACAATATCTTTATTTTATTTTTATGTGGTGCTGAGGATTGAACCCAGTGCCTCACGCACACTAGGTGAGCACTCTAACATTTGAACCACAACCCCAGCCCAGAAGATTACCTTTTGAAGTCTATTTTAGATATCCTTCAACAAGCAAAATTATACTACAATGTTTGCTAATATAAGAAAGAGCCTCCAAAATAATTTACTTTTTTTTTTTTTTTTTTTTTAGAGATAGAATTTTTTTAATACTTATTTTCTTTAGTTTTCAGTGGACACAACATCTTTGTATGTGGTACTGAGGATCGAACCCGGGCCGCACGCATGCCAGGCAAGTGTGCTACCGCTTGAAGCCACATCCCCAGCCCAAAATAATTTACTTTTAAAAATAACTCCTACCTCAGTATTAGGAACATGTTTCTGTTGACATTTACCTTATGATAAAATTTCAATATTATCCATTTCAATTAAAACTGTGGCCACCTCAGGCTGGAGCTGTGTCTCAGTGGTAGCATACTTGCCTGGCATGTGTGAGGCACTGGGTTCAATTCTCAGCATCACATTATAAATAAAATAAATAAATAAAGGCCTATCAACAACTAAAAAAATATTAAAAACTGTGGCCACCCCTTCTATCCCCAGCTCATAGTAGTGCTTGGCACTCAGTACTATGTTTCTTAGTTGTTTGTTTATTCTTTCAAACACTTTTTTAAAGCAAATATGTGAAGTTTGTATTATTTCTTATTATAAGCCTCAACTGTTGAAACAACATGACTAAAAACAAGCAGAACGGCAGATGTAATGGCACATGCCTGTAATCTCACAGACTAGGGAGAGAGGGAGGAGGACCTCAAGTTCAAGGACAGCCTCTTCAACTTAGCCAAACCCTCTCGAAATAAAAAATAAAAAGAGAGCTAGAGATGCAGCTTAGTGCTAGAGCACTCTTGGGTCCAATCTCCCAGTACTGCCGAGAAAACAAAACCAAAACCAAAAACCAAGTAGAACAGGATTTGGGAAGTTTCAAGAAAACAGCAAACAAAGTAGATAGTTCAATAACTTGAGCTTTAAAAATCATTACCTACATGTATTTAGACCACTGAATAAAAGTATACAGTTGGAAAAATAATTATCAGTGGGGATTTTAGTTAGGAAACTTAGCAAGTCTGCTCTGAAACCTAACAGAATGCTTAATTGTCAAAATTATAAATAGAATACTTACTGATTAAAAGACAATCAAAAGCAAAAAGAAAAGGATTTGAGAATTTCATTCAACAGAATAACAAGAGAGAGAAGAAGAGAAGATGGCAGAGCGAGGAGCGCCTTGGCCATCTGGCCGTTTGGCCTCTGGGCCGGGGGCGTGCAGGCCCCAGGGAAGCCGAATGCGTCTGATGGACCATGTGAGAATTCTTGTCACACAGGATGAACACTTTCCTGACATTTAGGTGCTTTTTATTCATCTCAAAACAAAATTCTGAACTCAGGATGTGGCAGGTATTTCTATGTTGTCTTCTAGAGCGGGTAGTCCTGCTTCTTTTATCCAGCCACTTTCCCTACTGAAATAAGGATACCTTTCTATACATTACCTCCATAGTTTGGATTGGAAAAGACTGCTTTTCTTTTGTTCCACCTTTCAAATTCAACACAGAAAGAAGCCCTTAGGGTGCAGTTATCCTGCTGACTTCTCCCGGAAGAAAAAAAGCAATTGATGGCTCTTCTGCAATTTGCTTAATTATCAAAAAATTATTTTGCAAGCTGAAGGCTGACGTTTAATTTGAAACAGGTGCTTAGGTCATGGTATTTGTGAATTCTTAGCCTTTTGCTCCAAACAAGAAGACTAATAAATGGCAAGTATGGATGAAAAAAAAAAAGGAATGACAAGAGAAACATGTGATACATATATAACATACAGAGGAGAAGAAAACGGTCATTTTTGTTTATCACTTAGGATTACACAAAGAAAGAGAACTAGGCAAGCATCATGGGGAATAAAACCTAAAGAAAAAGGAAGTACTATAGACAGTATAGAAGGAATTTAATAAATTTTGCTTTAACAAATCAATAACAAGAAATCTTGAATATATTTGTAAATTTAAAAAACTCAGTAACCTCAAATGTGGCCAAGAAAGATTTTCATCTTTCCTCTCCATTTTCTTTCTTTTTTCTTGCAGTGCTTTGGATAGAACACATGGCCTCCACCATGCTATGCCAGTGCTCTACCAATGAGATATATTCCTAGCCAAGAAAGATTTTCCAAAATGCTTTTCGATCAATTTATTTTACACTAGTTATGTTTGGAAAACATGGGAATTTTTCTTACATAACAATGATTGTATCACAGTTAATACAATGATCACATTCTGATATCTTTTTTTTTGGGGGGGGGGGGGGACAGTGCTAGGGATTGAACCCAGGGCCTTGTGCATGTAAGGTAAGTACTCTACCAACTGAGCTATATCCCCAGCCCCACATTCTGATATCTAATATCCAGTCTAAAATCTAATTCTTCAATGTTTCATTTTTTATAGTGTAGTTTGTCATTATCAAAAAACGATATCCACATAATTAAGGATAACATTTGACTATTGTCCATAATATATAAAGACCAAATAAAAAATCTAGACATCATATAGAAAGCTTCAGCAAAGCACTGAAAATGTTGTTAGGGTTGCACTATACTGTGTACAAAAACATTCTTTTCAAACATTTCATGTAGGGCAAGATAAGGTTAACAGATCAACTATCAACTGTGAGATCTAGTACTGGCTCTGCCTCTCCTATTGCTTTCCTTATACTAAGTCATTTGAGCTTTTTTAGATGTTTCCTTGAAAATAAAATGAGAGGGATATATGAAGTTAACAAATAATAAAATATCCATGAGTCTTCTATTTCATACCTGATGAGCTCGACAAATCAAGTCTAAATCATGACGATTCAGAAATTTACTGACTACATCAGCTCCAAAAGTAAAGGAAACACCACGATCATTTTCTCCCCAGCCTTGCACATCCTTATCTGGGTCAGACCACAGCAAATCACAGAGTAAACCTTTAGAGAACAATACAGTAATGAAAAATACAAGTTAGGATAAAGCATCACATTTCACTTCTACCCTCACACCCTGTAAAAAACATGGCCCATCACATTTCACTTTTACCCTCACAAAATGTCTTATTTCCTTAAATAAAAAAAAAAAGACATTTCTGTATTTACTGTAATAAACAAGACAAATCACTTGTCCCCAAGATACGCCCATCTGTCTTATAAAGCAACTATGCAAATATAATCTTGCCTGGTTTTTTAAGGTAGTACTTTCCACTATTTTCCACATATAGGAAATATGTGTATAGCACACTCTGAGCACAACAATATATCTGTGTATAGTTTTCCATCTGAATAACCAGGTGATCAGCATCATTCCATGAATAGTTAGTTTATCCTTTCCTTAAGACATACATTGTGAGGGCTGGGGTTGTGGCTCAGCAGTAGAGTGCTTGCCTAGCATATGTGAGGTACTGGGTTCAATCCTCAGCACCACATAAAAATAAATAAATGAATAAAGGTATTGTGTTCAACTACAACTTTACACACATATATATACACACATACAGACACACACACACAACATATATTTTTTTAATAAAAAAAGACACAAACTGTGTTTCTGAGTGTTGTGTTCTGTTCTATTTGCATATTTTATTTAACCTTGAGTCACCAACACACTAAGGTTTTTAAATAAGTTGCTATATTTGATAGGGCTAATATACACTTAATTTTTTTCTTCAGAATTATTTTGGTTTCCTTTGTGTTTCCACATAAATTTCAGAATTAGGATGCAATAGCACTGTAATTACATCAGATCTACAAGCCAATTTAAGGAAATAAAACATTTTTTAATGAGGCCTGGAGGACTTAAAAAAAAAAAAAGTGAAGGAACAAAATCAGATCAAACCTTTGACTCTAGTAACGTTCTGGGTCTAGCAAGAGTTCAGGACAAAAATATTTATCTGGGCATCTTCATGATAGTAATAGTAGTAGAAATCATAGGGGTGACTCAGATTACCTTTGGGAATATAAAGACTACTAAGTGAAATCTTGAGGAATTCAAACATTAGGTAGGCAATAATAATAATAATAATAATAATAATTACTTAATGTTTGAATAATAATAATAATTTTTTTTTTTTTTACTAAGCTCTTGCTATGATGTTTTAAGAAATCTACCAGCACACAAAAACCTATGGGTTTTTAGTCTTTAGTTATGACTGATGATGACTCTTGAAAAACCACACACACCTCCAGTCTTCTATAATGCTTCTACATTCTAGTCTGTTTTCAGGGATGAAGCAGTGAGCAGAAAACCATGTTATTAAGAATTCATAATTTCAGAGTGACAACAAAACTATACAAAATTAAAATAGTTATTTAAGATTTGGAAAATGTGATAGTTTGTTGCATAAAAAGTGAAACACAATAGTAACAATAAGAATCTAAAATTCTTTAGTCTGGCATGGGGACATATATCTGTAATGCTGGTAACTCTGGGAGGGTAAGGCAGGATTGAAAGTTTGAGGCCAGCCTAGGCAACTTAGCAAGACCCTGTCTCAAAATAGAAATAAAAAAGGGTTGGAACTACAGCTCAGTGGCAGAGTGCCTGTTCGTTCAAGCCTTAGTATCACCACCAAAACAACCAAACAAAAGAACCTGGAGTCAAGATTCAATGATTAATGAATAAGCACCACGATCAATTAGGATACTATTTCAAAGACTGTGTTAATTTATAAATTTAATTTCTGAAGCCTGCACAGAACACCAAAGATCAAAATAACCGTTTTTCAGCAACTCAGAAATTTCCATTAAAATATACTGAAAATAGAGACTTAATGTCACTGATTTATATCTGAACTATAAAAGAAAGTATAAACAACTAAATATATTTATATTATATCTTATTTTAAAATGGCATTTTAAAATGTTATTTAAAGACAAAATTCTATTAGGGTTAGTCAAACATTCAATAATTATAATCAAAATCTGTGGGGACATTCAACACTTTTCTCTTTGATAAGTGATACAAGTAAGCTATTGATATATGCAGTGAAGTAACATTACAACATTCAGTGTTTGAGATGGCCTACTGATATCAGAGGACTGTACAACTATTTATAATGGCTAATGTGTATTCGTGAACTGCATGTAGAGTGATACTATCAGGTTTTCAGTACACTGAGCAAAACAATCCAATGATACTTCAAAATGAACACCTAAATGCAAGTGAAGTCCAATTTAGAGTTTTATGGGGCTGGGGATGTGGCTCAAGCGGTAGCGCGCTCGCCTGGGACGCGTGCGGCCCGGGTTCGATCCTCAGCACCACATACAAACAAAGATGTTGTGTCCGCTGAAAACTAAAAAATAAATATTAAAAATTCTCCCTCTTAAAAAAAAAAAAAAGTTTAAAAAAAATAGAGTTTTAACCTTGTTTTACTCAGGTACTGAACAATGAATAATTTTTAATGCCTAGATGTCTTCGAGTCTTTAGGAAATGAACTTATTTGGTTACTATCCAGCTCAAACTTTCATCCCCCTTTAAAAAAATTACAAATAATCCTCATCAGAAAGTTTAGGACTTTTTTTTTTCCATATACAGTTATGTTCCCAATAGAATTCTGAGTCCCTCTCTTACCCCAATTTCCATGGTGAATATGTTTAAATTTGCTGAGAACTGATGAATCCAGTAAGTGGAGATCTGATTACATAAGTAATAATGGAATGATTAATAAAGTAATTTTGTTTAAAAAAAAAAACTCTTTGGCAGAAACAGGGAAAGGGCAGTTTTACTAATGTTAATATTTTTAATAGTAGTATAAAAGTGTGATATAATGAAATGATGTTTTGTCTTTGTTCCCATTTTGTCCTAGCACAGATCTCCTAAAACCCTTGCAATTTGAGTTATCTTTTGTTTTCAGTAACAAGGCCCTTCTGACTCTATGGTAATAAGATGATTCATAAAGGAGTTTCTAAAAAACTTCAGGATAAGTGCTGTTCACCAGAAAGACCAACCATGTGAACAAAGGGTTGGATTTCTCAGCCCTTTCCTTCTCTTACCACTTCAGGCCTGGAAATAAAGTTCTATTAAAAAGACTGTTGAACAACACAACTTGGGGAACTTCTGGGTGGATGAACACACTGACATGCTGGGAAGGAGACATGCCTGGAGAGGGCCCAGAAGTTGGGCTAGCTGCCCACAATGTCTTTCCCTGTTTATCTCTTCCATTTGGCTGCTCCTCAGTTATAACCTTTATAATGAAGAAGCAAATATATCAGAAAAGGAGGATGTGCTGAATTCATCGATAGGTGGGTGTAAATGGGTCACCTGAGGATTCCACATGCAGCTGGTGTCTAAAGTAGGGACAGTCTTGTGGAATGGAGCCCTTAACGTGTGGAATTTGTGCTAATTCTGGAAGTTAGCACCAGAAATTAACCAGACACCAGTTGGTATTGAAGAACCGATTATGGTTTGAAAATCCACATGCATTTGTTATCAGAACACAACACATAAAGGTACTGATGTTTTAACCCATTATGTACTATCATCCCGTTAAAAAAATTAATAAAATTGCTGGGCCTGGTGGTGCATGCCTGTAATCTTAGCTACTCAGAAGGTGAGACAGGACTGTGTCCCTGTAGTATGCTGTTTTTAAGTCCTTTGAGTATAGACTGAGGATAGCTGGGTAAAATGGTGATTCCATTCCCAGTTTTTCAAGGAATCTCCATACTGCTTTCCATATTGGCTGCATCAATTTGCAGTCCTACCAGCAATGTATGAGTGTACCTTTTTCCTCACATCCTCACCAACACTTTTTGTTGTCTGTATTCATAATAGCTACCATTCTGACTGGAGTGAGATGATTTCTTAGAGTAGTTTTGATTTGCGTTTCTCTAATTGCTAAAGATGATAAACATTTTTTCATATATTTGTTGACTGTATATCCTCTTCTGAGAAGTGTCTGTTTAGATCCTTGGCCCATTTATTGATTGGGTTATTTGTTTTTTTGGTACTTGGCTCACAATTCACAATAGATAAACTGTGGAACCAACCTAGATACCCTTCAGTAGATGAATGGATTAAAAATGTGGCATATATACACTATGGAATTTTACTCAGCAATAAAAGAGAATAAAATCATGGCATTTGCAGGTAAATGGATGGCACTGGAGAAGATAATGCTAAGTGAAGTTAGCCAATCCCCCCCAAAAACAAATGCCGAATGTTTTCTCTGATACAAGGAGGCTGATTCATAGGGGGGTAGGGAGAAGGAGCATGGGAGAAATAGACGAACTCTAGATCAGTCAAAGGAATGGAAGGGGCAGGAGGGGGCAGGGGGTTAGCAAGGATGGTGGAATGTGATGGACATCATTATCCAAAGTACATGTATGAAAACATGAATTGGTGTGAACATACTTTATATATAACCAAAGATATGAAAAATTGTGCTGTATGTGTGTAATAAGAATTGTAATGCATTTCGTTGTCATTTATTTTTTAAAATCAATTAATTTTTTTAAAATGAAAAAATAAAAACTATAAAATAAAAACTATAAATAAATAAAAAGGCGAGGTAAGAGAATTCCAAGTCTTATAAATTATTCATTTTAAGTTTTTTAAGTGTCTATATATAGGACAATGGGACATACTGGCTTAACCAAAAGTTCATAGGAGGAAGCAGAGGAATTTAACTACATTCAATTCAGTGGCATTTTACAATACAAATGCCATGGTTAGATACCATAGTACATACACAATACTCAAATATGAGCAATATTTTTTTTTAATTTATAGTTGTAGATGGATAGAATGCCTTTATTTTATTTGTTTATTTTTATGTGGTGCTAAGGATTGAACCCAGTGCCTCACACTTGCTAGGCAAGTGTTCTGCCACTGAGCTACAGCCCCAGCCCTCAGCAATGTTTTAAAACCAATAGAGATGTTAGAACAAGTAACAACTATGCCTATCATCTATTTATAAAGTTACACCAGGCTCATTTGTTAATTCAGCATTTTATCATCAACTAGACTTATTTGCTTTTCCCCTACTCGATTCATTTTTTTATTTGACTTAAGAGTTGTTCTTAAAGTTGGAATAGTCAATAATTTACACAAAAATTTTTAATCAACTTCATATATAATTTTCAAAAAATTAATCATGTCTCTAGAGCTTTCAGAGCTCTAAAAGTTTGAACGAAATACAGATGATGCAAAAAATAACAAAGAAGGCAACTATCCTTGGCTAACTTTAACTAAAATCTTTGGATTAATAGGGATTTTTTGTATTTTATTTTTTTGGTACCAGGGAATGAACTCAGGAGTACTCGACCTCTGAGCCATATCCTCAGCCCTATTTTGTATTTTATTTGGGGACATGGTCTCACTGAGTTGCTTACCACCTCGCTTTTGCTGAGGCTGACTTTGAACTCAAGATCCTCCG
This sequence comes from Marmota flaviventris, assembly GCF_047511675.1. Lineage (NCBI taxonomy): Eukaryota > Metazoa > Chordata > Mammalia > Rodentia > Sciuridae > Marmota > Marmota flaviventris. The sequence continues at coordinate 21,950,270 of NC_092511.1, read as the reverse complement.
TCTCAGGACCAATGGGATTACAGGTGTGTGCCACCATGCCCGGCAATTTAAAAGGTATGAATGAGGGAACTTAGAAAAGTAAGTGGAATCAACAGCAAGATCTTTTTTTGTGATACATTTGAAAGAACCACATTAAGGTTGCATAAAATTTTAAAAGGCATACATTTTGGGGAATGGTTAATGAGAATACTCTGTAGTTAGCTTACTGACTATAAAAGTAGTCTCTATTATTTATTAAACCAATCCTACTTCCACTAAATATAATTAGGTTCAAATATGTCAACATTTTATACAAAACAAACTTCTTTACATATGTACCTGTATCAGGGACATCAGTGGGTCTCATAATTCTCCGAATCTGCTCCATAGATTGCAAGTCTGGTGATAGTCCTATAAATAAAAAGATGAAACATAATCCTGATGTAACAGAACATTATCATTATGTTGTCTTTTCCATCTTTCCTACCAAGGAAATGAAGTTCTGTTTATTATATTTCAAAAAATTTCTCAAGGAAAGACCCCCCTTTCTTTCCAACCATTTCTTGTCCTTTGTACAAAGACACTTAATTACAACCCTTCCCACCACTTGCCACTTTATGAACTATCTAATCTTAAATATTTTTACTCCCAAGTTAAAATGCCTCATTGGTTCCCTAAGAATCTTTCCTCACATCCCACTCCAACATGCTCATTATTTTCATGAAGGCAGGATCTGCTGACCAGAAGGATAAACAATAAAAAACACATGAAAATATTTGTAGTATACAAACATAAGCTATTAATTCTCTCTGGTAGGCAATCCAAGTGTCATCACAAAGAACAAAGCTAAACATTCACATTTCATACTGCTGTATTTCTATTCTTAGCTATACCAATGTGTAAGAACTATAATCCCTTAAATGTTTAATACCTACTGGAAAACATGTCTCAATATAATGTGTTGTTAGAAAATAAATCATTTATTGCCTTAAGCCTAATCAAGTGCATCTGTCTTTTCAGCATTTTCCCAGTGTAACTCTTTCCATATAGTGATGAAAACAAATTTTCTCAATTATTTTTTTTTTTAATATTTATTTTTTAGTTTTCGGTGGACTCAACATCTTTATTTTATTTTAATGTGGTGTTGAGGATTGAACCTAGCGCCCCACACATGCCAGGCGAGCGCATTACTGCTTGAGCCACATCCCCAGCCCCTCAACTATTTTCATTAAATTACTTCCCTATCCAAAATCTGATACTATTAAACCATTTAACAAACTCCTTTGCTCAGTATTCAAATCTCTAGTCTTATATCATCATTCCCCAATGTGTCTTTGACATTCTAATCAGGCACACATTCCCTAAACTAGACAATACACAGACTGTCTCAAGTCCTTTTCACTTTTCTGAAGTCCATTTACCCTCTAAAACTCATGCCTCCACAAACACGTGCCCTACACTTTTCTCCCTTTTCTAGTTTCTCATAATAATGTACTGTCTCTAGAAGTACTGACGTAATTAAATCATTTATTACTTAATGTTTCTTAAATATATTTTAACAATAGATCTGAAAATTCTTCAAGATGATCCATTACAACATCTACCTAAGCGCTAGACATGTTAGTTATTCCAATGAATTTTTACAAATTCAAATCATATAAAATAACTTACATTCTACCAAGAAATTACTTTTAGGACTAAAGGAGACACATTGCACAAAGCAGCAATATGTAAAAATTAAGTTCAATTACATTTGGATTCTGATGAAAGGTATTTACATTGCAATACATAGGCAAGAAAATAATGATCATCTAATTTTTACTGACAGACTGGGGATGGGATGCAGCTCGCTTGTAGAGCACTTGCCCAACATGTATAAAGCTGCGGGTGTGATCCTGAGCACCACAAAACAAATAGAGGCAAAGACAAGACGTTTAAAAACTAAACCAAACAAACAAAAACCACAACTTCTAGTTATCCTTTTTTTATATATGAGAAATTTTTTAAAGAATTAAATTTTCATTACTCATACATATCACAAATTTCCAATTGTTTTAGCTATGCTTAATACAGTTTTAATTGCTTCAGTTTTCACATAAGTACTACTTTGTTCCCCCATAGCATTCTAATTATTATAGTCTTTTCTGAGTTAGGGAACAATAAGGAAAACTCCTAAGGCAAATTTATTACTCTACCTCCATGACAACAGAAGATCTTCTCATCCACAATGGCAGCTATAGGCAGACAGTTAAAACAATCAGTGAAGGTCTTCCACAATTTAATATTAAACCTTCGTTTGCCTGTAATAAGAACAAGCAAATAAATTTAAAAATCTAAAAGTTTTTCCCATATGATTTCAATTTTCTCTTTTGCTTAACCAGCACTTTCCCCCTAGAAGTACAAGTTATATAAAAATAAGTTTGATGAGCTGGGAATGTAGCTCAGTGGTAGAACACTTGTCTACCACATGTGAGGCCCTGAGTTTCAACCCAAGCACTGCAAAGCCAGAAAAAAAAAGAAAAAAAAAAAAAAAAAAGAAGAGTAAGTTTAACACTTCAAAAAAGGTAACAAATATATTAAACACTAGCACCTTCAGTAAAGTTACAAAGACTTCCAAGATTTTGTTGGGTGTTTTATGAAACAAACACATCAAACAATTTTTGTCTTTTAAGATCACTATAATACAGAAGTTTAGAAATAGCCTAATAGGTATTGGTTCATCTTTTTCCTTCAACTTTAGCACTAAATACCTAGCCAAGTGAGTAAGCAGAAGTGAAAGGGGTCCATTTTAACTGTAATGCACTGAGTAAAAGTATAAAATTACTGCCAAAAAAGAAAAATTTGCAAGTGCTTAACTTGATATTCACTTTTGAGTGAATTACATCTTGGCACTATAGCAAGTGCAACAACATAAAGGCTATAATTTTCCTGTAGCCTAGCTTAAATAGCTACAACAAAGATGACCTCAAGTGCATGTTCACCTTTTTAAGACTTACTTGATTTTCCCGATTTGGCTTTAAGTTCAACTACCAGAAAAGGGATGAAAGACACAGGTACTGATCTCCTATGTTTTTAGGCTACAGCCTATCTCTTGATGAGTAAGTGTAACTCCAAGCACTGTTTACAAGCTGCTCTTCCATGCATTATTCCATTTGATGTCACTTTTATCCTCAAGAATATTCATACCTCTATTTTCGTTTAAGAACACACCTATATACTTCTATTCCTTAGGTAGCTTGAGGAAGATGTGATTTCATGTTCTTAACCTACTTCCCTTCTACAGGTCTGCTTTCAACAAGTCAAACCACACACTACATTATATAACTAAAAATAAAATATAAAACCAAATACAGAATCATTCCCATTAGAACATAAGCTCCATGAAAATAGAGGTTATCTGTCTGATGTACTGCTATATCCCCAGTGTTCAGAAGTGACTGGTGTGTGTGTACACATGTATACATACATATATATTGTCCTCAAACACTTGTCAAATCATTATATAAATCAAGGAGACAAGAGTTTAATTAGGACTCTACCATATTTAAAGATGGAAAAACGCAAGAGTAGATTCTAATGGGGAATGCTACAGTTAAAAAAAAAAAAAAAAAGAATAAATTCAATTAGAAAATTACCATAATTGATTCTAAATTGTAATTAACCAAACATACTCACTCCCAGTCAATCTAACAAAACTAACAGACAAAATTTGAATATAGTAGGGTAATATAATAATAATAATAATACTTGGAAATACTACTACAGAACATTAAATCAGTTATTTCCTACTGATGAAAAAGAGCACAATAAAATAAGGATACCCCAGAGTATTCAGTATCTGTCTGGGTTTGTAAATACAGATTAAAATTCTAAAAATAAAATTTGACCTTTTTTTTTCCCGTGGGGGTAGGATTAACAGGAACTAAACCCAGAGGAACTTCATCACCGAACTACATTCTCAACCCTTTCTATTTATTTTTTCTTTTGAGACTGGGTTCCACTAAGTTGCTTAGGGTCTACGTTGCCAAGTCTGGCCTTGAACTTGTGATCCTCCTGCCTCAGCCACTGGATGTGCTGGGATTACAGGCATGCACCACTATGCCTGCATAAACTTTTGACTTTTAAACAGTTTCACAGAATGTTTCAATAGTTCTTGTGACACAGTGCTAATAAGAGCTTTGGTCATATCATAAGAATGCTGTGAGCTAAAAACTTCTGGACATTAGAAAACCTGAAGCCACTACTGATAGAGACCTGTTTCACTTGGATACCTTACTAGGTAAACTAATTATTAAAACAGGGCCTTTTCACCTAAGGAAACTACAGTCAATCTGAAACAACATGACCAAGGAGATCCCAAAAAACTAATTTCATTAGTAATATGGTTCCCAGTTTCAAGTTTCCTTTCTTAGGCCTCTGTTTTTTAGTTTTAAAAAACTTTGAACTGGAGGAATTCCTTTGATCTGGAAACTTATTAAGAAGATGTTTCTATAATTTACTTTTCTTTCATGTTTTTTTTTTAATTTGTTTTTTAAACAGTTTGTATTACAATTTACTTAACAATCCAGGAATTTTGCAGCTATCAGTAGTTCCAGGGAAATTTTGGGTGCATTTGGGAATTCAGGAACCTTGGTGGAGCAGTTAATGTAGCAAACCTTGTAAGTAAAATACATGTATACTTTTGATAGCACATGAAAAGCAATCTCTCTAAAACTGAATGCACTGGTTTCATTTTTGGAAAAATGACCTGGGCCACTCAACATGGCTTTAATTGTTCCTGATGTTAGTGCACTGTTTTTTGTTTTTAAATAAATTCATGACCATCAGAAGATATCAATCTGACATATATGGCATCAGGACCTTCACAGCCACCAGAGGTTCTCTCCTCTTTATCCATTTTGTTCTTACAAAATTCTACTTTGGTTCCCTAGGAACTTTAGCGTTTCTTTTTAACCCCGTGGCCACTATAACCCTGTGTCATCCCACCACCACGCGCCCCCCCTGCCCCCGCCACCACCACCATAGCCCCTACCCCAGCTGCCTGACCCTTTCTCTATTAATTTCTTTTGTAAGTTTTTATTTTTACTTACATTCATCATAGAATCCATAAATGCGATTGATGCTAGCACATTCATGATTTCCTCTTAAGAGAAAGAAGTTCTCTGGATATTTGATTTTATAAGCCAATAGCAAACAAATGGTTTCCAAAGACTGCTTTCCTCTGTCCACATAATCTCCTAAGAAAAGATAGTTGGCTTCTGGTGGGAAACCTCCATATTCAAATAATCTCAGTAAATCTGTATACTGTCCATGAATATCTCCTAAAAAACAGAAAAAGTTAGTTTTAGAAAAATTGATTACTGTCACAAGCAGCTTCTACAAAACAGCTCCCAATGTTCAAACTCTTGTGCGATCCCCTCCCCTTAAGCAAAGGCTATTCCTAGTGACTTGTGACTTATAGAAAACAACAAAAATGAGATAGGCAAATACTTCCAAGATTAGGATATAAAAGATCACAACTTCTGCTTGCATTCTTACACCTTCTTCCCTGTCAATGGTCTATGGAGAAACTCATACAGCAAAGAACTGAGGGAGGCCTCTGGTCAATAGTTCATTTGAAACTGAGGCCCTCAGTCTATCAGCCTATAAAAAACTGAATCCTCTCACTATTGAACCTTGACAATCCTTATCCCAGAACCAGAGGACTATCAAAGCTGTGCCAATTCCTGACCTACAGAAACTGTGGGATGTTAATATTGTAAGCCACAAACTTTGGGGGCAATTTTTTTATATAACTGATAATATAGTTACTCTTACTGTATAATATTTTTACTTTGATCTAATAGTAAGAACTAAGAAATACACAGTATAAATAACTTCTAATACCTTTAAGTTATTTTTACATTAAAAAAACATTTGAAAGAGTATCTTTAAAAAGTACAGGTGGTACCTGACTAATGATGGTTTTACTTATAATTTTATGATGCTGCAAAAGCAATATCAGTTAGTAGAAACCATACTTTTCCTAGGCTAGTGATTAAGTGGTACAATACTCTTTGGAGATGGCAGGCAGTAGCAGTAAGTTGCAGCTCCCAGTTGTTGGCCATGCAATAAGGGTAAACAACTGATATTTCACAGCATACTGTGTTGTTAAGCTTTGATGTTCAGTAGGTTAGGTGTATAAATGTATTTTTAGTCCATACTTCTTTTTTGGGGGGCACTGAACTCAGTGGCACTCAACCACAGCCCTATTTTGTATTTTATTTAGAGATAGGGTCTCACTGAGTTGCTTAACACCTTGCTTTGATAAGGCTGGCTTTGAACTCATGATCTTCCTGCCTCAGCCTCCTAAGCTGCTGGGATTACAGGCCTGCACCACCAGACCCAGCATAAATGTATCTTTAAGTTAAGATATTTCAATTTATCATGGGTTTATTGGGACATAACCCTATCATAAATTGAGGAGCATAATAAATCATTTTTTTTAATATTTACTTTTTTTTGGGCGGACACATCTTTATTTGTATGAGGATCGAACCCAGCGCCACACGCATGCCAGGCAAGCACGCTACCGCTTGAGCCACATCCCCAGCCCCATAATAATAAATCATTTTAAGATCATCTATAAATAATTACATTTGCTTCACTTAAATTCATAAAAGGGAATGATCATTTCTAGAGAATTCTAAACGTCTACCTCTTACAGATATTACTCTAAGCTAATTAATTTATTCAATTAATACTAATACCTCTTATTTGCTGGGCACTACACAAAGTAATATCAGGTGCATGATTTAATATAAAACACAAAGAGAATAAAAATCATTTAAGGAACATATTAAGTATCTACAAGTTACACAATACAAAAGTAGATTTAAAAAATATGCCAGAGAGAATTTTTTTTGCATACAGCAAACTATCCTTGTTTAAGCAAAAGCATGTAAGCCTATGAAAGCAATGTCATATACACTAATAACCACTACAAAGAATACTTGCATTATACAAGCAAAAGCCAGTATGATACAGTATTTAAACCACTTCCTTCTGCTACATGAAGGACAGAAAAATATTACTTTCTATCCAAAAATTTTTCTGGTTGTAACAACAAGATCACTAGACTTAAAAGCTCATAACTTTATGCTTTTGGCCAAAAGACACTGAACAAATACAATGTATAAAGTAATATAATCTGCAACATAAATTTAAACACAAAAAAAAATTAGAAGACCATGGATACTGGTCTGTATTGATCCTCTAAATTCTATACATTTTTTAAAGTAGTGTACTGGAATGCCATTTCTCCATATCTTTGACAACATTAAATATCAATCTTTGACCTTTTTTTTGGTAATCTGATTGGAATAAGAGACTTGCTTTGTTTATTTTTAATTTTTTAGTGGTACTGGGGATTGAACCTAGGGCCTTGAGTATGCTAGGCAGGGGCTATACCACTAAGTTACATCCCCAGTCATTTTTATTTTTGACAGGTCTAGCTAAGTTGCCCAGACTAGCCTTGAACTTGCAACACTCCGGCCCTAGCCTCCCACGTAGCATGGGCCTCCTTGTCTGGTTGGGACTTGTTTTAAATTGCATTTCACTGATTATAAGTGAGGTAGAGTGAGGACTTTGCTTAGTGGCCATTTTATTATTTCTAAGATTGGCCTCTTCGTATCTTTTGTTCTTATTGTACTGTTGTTTTCTTACTTCTAAAGACTCTTTATTTGTTATGATTTCTGGAACCTTTTTTTCTGTTGTAATGCTACAAATATTTTGTTGTCTATAACATCATTTTATGAAAGTTTCAATTTTATAATTGAAAATATAAGTTTCAATATAAATATGGGAAGAAAAACATGATTTGAAAGACTTGCTTTCAACTTTATCCATTTACATACCACAAATTTTCAGTGGTGCCTCCAATTCCAAAAGAATAGGCTGGCTGAGGAAGATTTCACGAGACTTGATACACAAGCCCCGGACTTCTGCTTCAGTCATCTGCACAATCTTTCCTGGACGACATCCTCGTACTGATAAACAATGAATACATGGTCAGTTTTCTAAAGTGTATACATAAAATAATAATCCTGAAAAAAAAAAGTTATGACCCTATTTTGAGGTTCAGAAGAGTCACACAGGAGCTAACTACCCCACTGGTGTCCTATGGCTAATGAGAAGGTTATTCTATGATTTTTGGCTTCTATCTCCAATGTTGCTAGATCCAATAAAGTTCCTCAAGTCTGTTGCCAATGAAATATAATCCTCTTCTTTGCTCTTCAGGGGCCAACTTGAGGTCTAGCAGCCCAAGAGACCTAAAAGGTTTCAGAGAAAGCACCCCCAAAGGTCTGGCCTATTCGCTTATCAAAACAAGTCCTGCATCTAGTAGGAGGCAAGAATAGCATCACTTAGAACTTAGTAGCTATGAGGAAAGGGAGATTAAAAGTTACTGTAAATGATTTAGCTTCACATACTTTCTTGAAATATTATCAGCAACCAAGAATTTTAGCAAGCACTACTTCCATTTGATTAAAAAGCATAAAATGTGCCAGATTGTTCATTAAATTTTATTATATCATATTCATAATAAGATATTATATTAAGACCTCTAAAAGGCTATTTACATGAAGTAAAGCATTTTTTCACATGAGTGAGTAAAATAGTATGATTTCTAGTAAGTTCTGCAGTGATAGAATGGTACATACAGAGGGTAGTTATTTGTCCTACTGTACCAAACTTGCAATCATTCCCTTTTATATTCATCTCTATTGACTCTTTCCCTTTAATCTTTAAATACACTAAGTTCTCAGTCTTAACTGAAGTGACAGTCAAAAAGAAGGGGAAAAAAAAAGATTTGTATTTCTACACATCCCTATTACTTTCCATTTATAATTAAGTACACACATTTCTTACTAAAAATTGCTACAATTCCTTTGTCAGGTCAAGAAGGCAGGCTTAAAGAAGTCAGGACCTCATATTTAAAAGCTGTATATTTCATCAATCCATTAATAAAAAGGTAACAAGGAGGAGATAAAAGGAGGCAATGTACAAATGAATATTAGCAAACATGCCGGAGTTAGTAAGACTATCTCCGAAACTCAATAATCAACAAAACTGCTTTTATTACAGGAACTTAACATAGCTTCTTCATTACTAATACCTCTCAAATTTCAATTACTTGTTTCTAATGAACATTTTGGTTATCCAAGACCAGAAAAGACATCTAGCTTTGTACCTTCAATTAAGTATCTGGAATATTAGCTTAGATTCAGAAATAATTCTCTTTTTTGGGTACTGGGGATTGATTTAACGTAGAGGCGCTTACCACTAAATCGCCACCCCAGCCCCTTTTCTGTATTTTATTTCGAGACAGGGTCTTATTGAGTTGCTTGGGCCTCACTAAATTTCGGAAGCTGGCTTTGAACTCAGATCTTCCTGCCTCAGCCTACCATACTGCTGGGATTACAGGCATGTACCACTGTGCCTGGCTTCAGAAACAATTATTAATATCACATGAGTTTTACATGGGGGGAATTTTAGTATCACTCTTGAAAAACTGAAGGCCTCTGGTTGCTTTCAGATGACAAATAAACAGCTAAAAGTGACTATTCTAAAAATTTATTAAAACTCATTCAACAAATACTTGAAAGCCTACTATGTGTTAGTTGTTAAATGTAATACCAATAGACAAGATAAGTGAAACACTGGTTATTATTAAAAAAAAAAAATACTCAAAGCCAGGACATGGTGGTGTGCACCTGTAATCCCAGTTACTGAAAAGGCTTTGGCAGAAAAATTTCAGATTCAAGGCCAGCAGGGGCAACATAGTAAGACCTTGTCTCTAAAATAGGAGGAGGCGGGCGGGGGGGGGGGAGAGGAAGGAAGAGGGAGGACGAGGAGGAGGAGGGAGGGAGGAGGAGGAGGGAGGACGGAGGAGAAAGAGAAGGGAGGAGGAGAAAGAGAAGGGAGGAGGAGAAAGAAGGAGGAGGAGAAGAAGAAGGAAGGAGGAGAAAGGAGGAGGAGGAGGAGGAAGGAGAGGAGGAGGAGAAGGGAGGAGGAGAGGAGGAGGAGGAAGGAAGAGGAGGAGAGAGGAGGGGGGAGGGGGGAGGAGGAAGGAGGAGAAGGGAGGAGGAGGAAGGAGAAAGAGGAGGAGGAAGGAGAAGGAAGGAGTAGAGAGCAGGAGGAGGAGAAAGAGGAGAGAGGAGAAAGAGGAGAGAGGAGGAGGAGGAGAAAGGAGGAGAGAGGAGGAGGAGAGAGGAGGAGGAGAGAGGAGGAGGAGAGCAGGAAAGAGGGGGAAGGAGGAGAGGAGGAGGAGAAGGAAGAAGGAGGAAGGAGGAAAGAGAAGGAGGAAGGAGGAGAGAGGAGGAGGAAGGAGCAGAAGGGAGGAGGAGGAGAGAGGAGGAGGAAGGAGGAGAAGGGAGGAGGAGGAGAGAGGAAGAGAGCAGGAAAGAGGATAGAGGAAGGAGTAGGAGGGAGTAGGAGAAGGAAGAAGGTGTAGGAGGAGGGAGGAATAGGAGGAAGGAGTAGGAGGAAGAGGAGGAAGGAGTAGGAGAAAGAGGAGGAGGAAGAGGAAGGAACAGGAGGAAGAGAAAGGAGGAGAGGAAGGAAGAGGAGGTAGGAGGAGGAGGAGGAGAAAGAAGCTATCAAAATTTAGTTGCAACTTGATGGCAATTTTTAAAAATATTTTTTTTTAGTTGTAGACAGACACAATACCTTTATTTATTTATTTTTATGTGATGCTGAGGATCTAACCCAATGCCTCACATGTGCTAGGCAAGCACTCTACCACTGAGCTACAACCCCAGCCCTTGATGGCAATTATTATTAAGAAAGTAAAAAGACTAGTGTGAGTCACTTCAATCTGTCCATTTAAAGTATCCACATTATTATTATTTTACTTTCTCTAACATTTTTACAGAGCTTTAAAATGCTTCAATTTTATTAATCATGCTAATCTACAAGAGTTAAAATTTACCAAAATGAAACTGCACAAAAACATCTCATATTTCACTGATTCTAAGATGTACTTTGCCCCCAATCATCTCTCTAAAATTGTGAGTTATTTTGTAATCAATACCTTCATATGACTGTAAATGCCATTGGTTTCCCCCCTTTTGGTGACACTAAAAAGCATGTTTCCATAATCAATCATATTTTAAAAGTCAATGAAATACTGTCAGAGAAACTAAAGGTTCTTCCAAAGGTTAAGTCTTTGATAAGTGATCAAATCTTAGAAATGAATTAGCCAAATGTTCAGCAAAATAAGGTAGAGAGCACTTTGCATCAACCATTTCATTTAGTCCTTTTGATATTCCAGGAATCAAAAAGTTACTTTCACCATTCAGTAACAGGGATTAGTTACTGACATCCAGGTTTTACAAGACTGAAGAAGTGAAAAGCTGAAGAGAACAATTTAGAGCCAGTCTTAAAACTCAAAGGCCAGTACCCTTTCCACTTTGCCATATAGACTTTTGGGACCAAAAGTTTACCGGGGGGGTGGGGAGGGGATTTCAGTATATAATTATTTCAAGCCTGGTAAATTGTCACAGTAAGTATCTACCACACTATTACTAAAAAGAAAATATTTTAAGGTGTTACATACAAATACTAAAGTATACTAATCTTACATGTATAACTCAATGAATTTTTAACTATTATACACCTGAATAACCATCAGACTGAGACACAGAATACTTCTTCCTGCAGCCCTGAAGGTACCCTTATGTTCTAATCAACAGTAATACCCATGGTCACTTATTTATTTCATTATATTCTGATTTGTTTTAGAATTTTAGACAAAAATATATTCTCTTTTGCTCATTATTATATCTGTGAGATACAACCATGTAACTTTCTTTAGCAATAAAGTATTCTATTATATGAATATACCACAATATATTTACTACTCTATTTGGATCATCTCCATTTTGGGGTTACTATGACTGCTCTGAATATCCATGCACATTTCTTTTGGGTATGTCTATAGTATAAGAGTGAAACTGATGGGTCACAGAAGGCTTAATTAACTTAGCAGATACCAGTGATTTCCCAAAATGGTTATTCCAATGTATAATCCCACCAACACTGGTGCTTCACATCTTTGCCAACAATGGGTATTTTTAAATTTAAATATACTGGTGTTCACTGAAATTACAATTTTGCATTTCCTAATGACTAAGGTTGTTGAGCACCTCTTCATATGATTAATGCCATTTGGATATCCTTTCTTCACCTTCACTAGGAATATCTCGTGATTCCTTCTAGATGCTTTATTGTTGTAGCCCATTTCTCATATTATAATCCATCTCACACTAATTGTATATATAGTTTGAGGTGAAAGGTTAATTTTTATCCATACAGATACCTAGTTGATTCAGTACCATTTATCATAAAGATCATTCTTTTCTCCATTAAACTGCAATGGCAGCTCTGTAGAAAATCAAGTGACCATAGACAACCGTCTGTTTCTGGATATTGGTACTCCATTACTATTCATCTATTTTTACATCAATACCACACTGTCTTAAATGATGCAGCTTTTTATAAAGCCTTAGAATGTGGGAATATAAACATTCCAATTTTAATCAAAATGAGTTTTTTATTTATATTGTTAAATTTATTAGCATCATTTATACTATTCTTTTTAAAAAAAAAAATACACGTATTACCTTTCTCTGAACCATTTGAGAATAGGTTGCATATATCACACCCATTTATACCTCAATACAACAGTATCTATTTCCTAAAAATATTCTCAGATAGCCACAATACAAGTTCTCTGGTGTAGGGAATTTAACATTGACACAAATATTTAAAAGAACATACCACAATTTTATCAAGTGTTCCAAACATGCCCTCTACAGAATTTTCCTGTCCTTGAGTACAAAATTACATATTGCATTTATTTGTTCTGCTTCGTTAGTCTCTTTTAATAGTGATGTTTCCTTTATCTTCACTGATAATGGTAATGTTTTCAATTTTTCCAGCCTTTCTAGATTTAAAATTAATACTTTCCAATAATTTAATTTTTAAAAATATCTGATTTATATTACTTCCCTACTCCTACTTTCTTTGATAATTTGCTTATTCTATTGTTTTGAAATAGAAGCTTAAGGCCCAGCCTTTTTTCCCTAATACTTATACTTAAAGCTATACATAAACCTCTAAGCACTGTTTTTAGCTGCAATCACACACACCTCAACACATACTTTATCATTCTGTTCAACATATTTTATCACTTTTGTTGCTATATCTTTTTGGTCCATAAGATGTAAAAGAATACTACTTAATTTCCAACTATCTAAGGATTCTGCTGTCATCTATTACTGATTTCTAGGTTACTACAAATGAAGCCTGCAATTTGATTTCTTTCAAATTTACTGAGATTTGTTTTATGGTACATTAAATGGTATACTTTAGCAAATGTTCCATGCATACTTGAAAAGCCTGTGTCCAGTGAGGTGTCTATACTCTTCTGATTTTTTTCCCCTATTTGTATTACCTGTTACTAAGAAAGTACATTAACCTACTATGATTGTGGGTTTTATCTATTTCAACCTTTTAAATCTTTCAACTCTGTTTTATTTTATGTCTATATTATTGGATACATTAAAAAAATGTAAGATTATTATATCTTCCCTTATATTTACCCTCTAAGCATTATGCTTTACTCTAGTGGTACTTCATAGTGTACAGCTCTTCCTAACATAAATATAGTTTGGTTAATGGGGTACATGATATTATTTTTCTTGTTGTTTTTTTTTTTAACCCACTCGTCATGTCCTTACAATTAAAATACTTCCCCTGTAAACAGTATATAAGTTTTCTGAGCTTTATCTTAATTTCAATATTTGCTCCTTCATATTTACTATAATTGCTGACAAAGTTGGGTTTGACTCATCTGTTCTTTCCCCCATTTTTTAAATTGGTGCATTATAACTATACATAATGGTGGGATTCAGTTACAAATTAATACATGTACATGATATAACAATATTATGCACCCATAATATTGTTATATTTGGCCCATATCATTCTCTAGCACCATCTGTTCCCTATTCCTTTCTTTTTGGCACTTCTTGGGAGTAAATTTTGTATTATTCCACTTTCTTGTCTATTACTTTCCTAGTTATATATTTTTATTTCTCATTTAGTGGTCCTACAGTTGTTACCTATCATTTTCACATATTTTAAACCTTTCAAGACACAATTACTATTTTAAACAGTTCAAATAGATTTGTTTACTTATTCTTACTGTTCATTTCCTTATGTAGTTCTGTGTTTTTAATCTGGCATTATTTTCTTTCAACATAAAGAACTTCCTATAGTATTTTCTAGTGTCAGTTTATTAACAATAAATTCTCAGCTTTAGTTATCTTTATTTTGCTTTTACTTTCAAAGGATATGCTCACTAGATTTAAAATTTAATATTAGCATCATTTTTTCTTTCAGTGTTTTAAAGCAACTGTTCTATGCTTTTCTGGCTTCCATAGCTTTAGGTGACAGATCAGACATATTATTAAAGTTTCTTGAAGGGAGACATCTTTTCTCTGATTTTCTCTTTTTCTTTTAAGTTTTTGGCAATTAATCTATGACTGATTTCAATATGGTTTTCTTTCTACTTATCTGATTGGAAGCCACAAAGCTTTTAAAATCTGTGTTTCCATTTCTTTCTCTGGTTTAGGAATACATTTTTCTTGGTATTTCTTCTCTGACTGTATCCTGAGACTCCTATTATACATTAGATGTTTCCACTGGGTCCACGTATCTTTCATTCTCTTTTTTGCATTTTTCCTCCATTTGTTCTCTCAGCACTGAATAAGTTCTACTGAACTTTTTTTTTTTCCTAGCACACTACCCAACAACCAAATTCTGAGTTGTAGTCATTTTATTTTTGTTGTTATTATAGTAGTTTCCAAGTGTGATCAAATTCTTTATCTTCTTCCTCTTTATTATGAGCATATTAATCATTATTTAAAAATCCCTGTGTGATAATTCTAATACTTGAATCATCTGTGGATCTGTTTCTGGTCAATTTTAGTCCTTTTAGCATGTGCTATGGCATTTTGCTGAATGAAATACTGGATCATGAATGAAACACTGTAAAATTCTAGGTGATGTCTTCCTTCAAAGTTTCTTTTAGCAGAGTAGCAATGACTCACTCACATTTTCTTGAGAGCTCTTCTATTTCAGTTCTGCCCACAATCTATAGAGAGTGGCCATAATAGAGTCTCAGCAGAAAACTTAGGCTGTAACAAGGTTTCTCTAACTTTGTGTAAAGTTTCAACTTCAAAACTCTGGCACTAAGAGAATGCTAAGGTAATTGCTCAGATCTTTAGGTTCCCAGCTATTGTTTTCTGAGGATCTTCTCTTGTACATTTGTACCTTTGAAGTCAGCTAATGACCTAATGACTTCAGAATGAATGGACTGCAGGTTTTTCCTCCCTTTGGTACTGGGAATTAAACCCAGGAGTGCTCTACCACTGGCTACATCTCAGCCTTTTTTTTTTTTTTTTTTTTTTTAATTTGGAGACAGGATTTCACTAAGTTGCAGAGGCTGGCCTCAAACTTGCCATCTTCCTGCTTCAGCCTCCCAAGTCTCTGGGATTACAGGTGTGCACCGCTGTACCTGGTCTAACTGCAGATTTTGAGGCTAGTTTCTGTGTTATTCCCTTGTCTTCTGGAATTAAGATTCAACTACTTTAGCAGCCCCAGATTTCTATCTATCTTTTCTAGATCAGTTAAGATTGCCACATTTTGTTTGGGATCTTTTCTCCTATGCCACAAACTAAGAAATGCCTCCAGGAAAAAAATCAAGGTGATGGTGAGCTCACACTGTGTGCTTCCCTTCTGTCAAAAGATCAAAACCCCTAAAAATTTTTCTATGTTGGTTGCTCTTCAACAATGGGATAGCTGCTTAAGAAAGAACTGAGAAGCACATAAAATGCGATTATTGGGTACACACTAGAAATTCAGATTACGTAAAAAATTTTGAGGTATATCTTGCCAAGGATTAGGTCCCATGGGTCCTAACCCCATTATTTTACTTTATTTATCAGTAATACAACTTTGGTAGGAATCCAAGTTTCCTAAATCCTAGTAAGGTAATCTCTCTACACAACATGTTTACATAAGAATGGTGGAAAAATTACACCAGGATTTAGTAAAATAAGGCCTGAAGGCCAAATCTGGCCCATTAAGGCTACTGGCCTGTCACCTAAGAATACACATTTTTCAAATGACTAGGGAAATTCAAAATGAAAGAAAATGTTCTTTCATTTTACACATAAAAACTTTTACATTGTATAATAAAGTTTTTAATAATACATGAAATTCAAACTTCTATGTCCATAAATAAAGTTTTACTGAAACACAACCACTTTTTTATTTATGTATTATCAATGAGCTACCATGCTACTACAGCAGCGTTGAGTAGCTGCAATAGAAACCACATGTGGCACTACTGTTCAGAGTACTACATATTACAGAGATGCAGCTATAACTTGATAGCATCAAGTGTTATGCTTATTGCTATACCATGATATTTTATTTACTTTTATTTATTTTTATTACCCGTGCATACTCAATGTAAAAAAAAAAAAAAGGACTCTGAATGTTGAGCTTAAGACCAAAATGAAATTTATTTTATTTATTTGAATAAGGTCAGGCACTTATTTGGCTCATCACAGTAGAATTTCTTCACACACACACACACACACACACAAAAGCACAACCAAAGCTTCCAACTGGCTCATCTGTTAGTCAAGTGAGGAAAGCCATTTTACCAATGGTGGGATAGTTTTGTGTTTGATTTGAAGTCAAAGAAATTTGAGACAATAAATTTTAAAAGCTATTAGCCTTTCTGTAAGAATGGTAATTGAAGACTGGAGGACATTCAGATCAATAACATTTTTAAAACAAGACAAATGATTTTGAGTGATTTTATTTGGTTCTTGAAAACTGACAGATATCATCAATACTTCTTTATGTAAGGAGCCAATGCTGAATTTGAAGTGGCTGAAAAGTTAGCTCTAAGAGTAGTGTGTGTAGAACAACTACAGGCAAGAATATTTTCAAATAAGCTGAGAAAATTTAGTACAACCTGAAGTACAATCTCCCAAGACATATTGTTAACCAATAGTGATATAAATACACATGGAGCAGAAAAAGACGTAGTTGGACAATTTTACCTTGTGAAATGTAGGGTGCTTAAACACTATGGTGCAGTTATTCTGTGGAAAAGCATCTTAATATATCATATATTATTAAACTAGTAGTATTGATGGTTAACTTCACTTGCTCTTAAATATGCTGGTTTGCCCCATCAACATAGCAGTTTCATGGCCTAGCAGTGATAACTTTGTTGTAATTTTTTTTAAACTTAGGGCTGAAATGAAATTTCTGTGAATGGGAAGAATTTATTATTATCAAACAGAATAGTTTTAGGAATTAGATTTAGCTGCAAACCTGGTAATGTTTCTTAATAATTTCAACCCTGAAATGTAAGGGAAAAAAAACCCCACCCTATTTGTAAACATACATTGTGGTAAGTCAGTCATTTGAGAACAAGTAACCCTGTTTGAATCATAAACAAGCTGCTTTCTGCTGTTCTCATGATGCCAAAAGTTGTAACAAGTGAGATCTTTATTCCCCCACAAAAAAGCAGCAGATGTATTTTCTATGCTCAAAATATAGCATTCTTCAGACCTCCATTCAAGAACAAAATAAATTTTTGGACATCAAAATCTTTTTAACTGTGCAGTTGAGCTTCTACCTAATTCTCTATTTGGAGGTATTTAATCTCAGAGTAATGACACGTTAAATGGCAAATATCAAGAGAATTCTATAAATGATGAATATGCTCAACTAAAATCATATGCTCATAGACTAACAGTAATATTTGGCAATTTTAATCTGTGTGAAGACATCTTCCAAGATGAAATGCATAAAATCTCATTACAGATCACTATCCAGATAACCACTTGCAATTTGGATGGAGAATACTAAGTTTGAACCTAAATTAAGCAAAATATTATCCTCTTATAAAAAATTCCATTTTCTCATTGTTATAAAAAATTATACTCGACCATTATATTCCAACTTTTTTGTGTAAAAAAATTCCCAATGCAGGCTTGCTTTTTAAATTACAAAGGGTGTATGATAATGCTTTGTGTGTGTTGTATATACACTAAGTGTTATGTTTCACTAATAATCTGTCTTTCTCCAGCAAGTTTTTACTTAGAATTACCGTCTCTAAAATAGGAAGGATAGCAAGGGGGAAAAAAAGAACTAATTCTTCCACCTTATACATGTTTGCCTGATGGAATCTTAGTAATCTTCATTAACCACTGATTTTTAACTTCCATTTACTCTACCCTGTTCCCCCATTCACTCAAGGTTATATACTAACTGATGATAGTCAATCTAGATTTTCTAAATTTGTGGGGTCAATTTGTCTGTATGTAGCACAAAAGTCTGTCTGTATGCAACAAAAAAGGACAATTAAAAATTTTACAACTAGCCAGGTACAGTAGCACACGCCTATATAATCTTAGTGGCACAGGAAGCTGAGGCATGGGGATCACAGGTTGGAAGCTGAAGCCAGCTTTGGCAACTTAGCAAGACCCTGCCTAAAAATAAAAAGGGCTGGAGATGAAGCTCAGTGGTCAAACACCCTTTGGGTTCAATCCCTGGTAATGGGGAAAAAATTTTTTACAACTAATGAAAATGTGGAATTTTGGTTTTAATTTGAAGAATTAGGCAGTTGCCATACTTTCAATTCATCTTGAGTCTGCCCAATAAACTGCACAGTATGCCAAACCATCTGTAACATTGTGTATGTATGTACATGAATATTTTTCTGAGAAGGCCTATGACTTCCATGAATTCTCCAAGGGTTCGTGAATCATCATAAATAAAAAATCGTTCCAGGCACAGTGAATAACAAATAGCTGGTATAATAAGAAAAGAGTAAACAGGAAAACAAAGAGGTGAACTCTGGACATTTCATAAGATAAAGGAGTGTCCTAGCCATACTATTTTCAAAATATGAGCTGGTTTTTCATGGTGTTAGCATCTGCAACAATGGTGCAAAAGCTACAGTGGGTAAAATCACTGGTACCTCAACACACATCAAGTCAAAGGCACTAAACAGCACTGAAAGTCACTGTGTATTGTTCACTAACATGCACTTGCAAAAAAACACAGAGGTCAGCTTCACCAACAATGCCCTTGATGAAGAAGTAAAAATGATTGATTTTATTAAACCTTAACTCTTGAATATACATCTTTTTAATATTTTATACAATAAAATGGAAAGTACCCACTGCATACCATGACACATTGGTTATATTGTCTCAAAAACACTTGCATGACTGTTTTAATTCTTTGGCTTTTCCATACTTAAGGACTCTTCTGATGATATTCTGTTATAATATTAACAAATGTAATTGTTAAAAATCCATAGTCCCAGATGTGGAACACCCATAAAAAATTGAGCAATAAACATACCACTTATACTAATTTTTTAAATAAATACTGTTTTTACAGTTCTATTCTTTTAAGAAAAATAATAAGTCAATAACAAAGTCCCGTAAAAATATATTTTCCATATGTGTATGAATATGAAAATATAAAGGACTAGATTATTATAAGCTCTAGATTATGATTTGAAACTTATTTTAACTTACCTTTGTAAACTTCATTGAAATATTTGAACTGAAAACTTGAGACTTAACAGGTTAGTATTGTACATGATGTGTGGACATTGGGAAATCTACACAATTCAGGGACCAGTTTACAAATGACCAATGCATGTTACAAAGTCATGAGAAAGATTCATTTAAAGTATAAAATCAATGGACTTCAATGTATAGAGAAAAAATTCATTAGTATCTTTTCAGATTCACCTTACAACTAACCTTTAAAAACTACCACTACAGCCAGGTGTGGTGGTGCACACCTGTAACCCCAGCGGCTCCACAGGATGAGACAGGAGCAACAGCAAGGTGGTAAGCAACTCAGTGACACCCTGTCTCTAAATAAAATACAAAACAGGGCAGTGGATGTGGCTCTGTGGTCTACTGCCCCCAAAAAACAAAAACAAAAACAACTACCACTTGCTGAATTTTCATATAATACCAGACAATACTCATAATCATCTAAAAAATACTATTAAAAAGCATTACTCCTTTTTCCAATTACATGTTTATAAACGCAGATTTCCTTAACATACTCAACCAAACCAGAGTCTCAAATTAGACAGGAGAAATGAGAATTCAGCTGTCTTCTATGAAAATGGACACTAAAGAGATCTACATGAATATGACAGCATTCTGTTATTTTTATTTATGCTAAAATATTATAGGTTATTACTACTTTAAATGAAATAAAGAGTAGATATTTATTTATAAGTAACTCATATAAATAAAAGCTTTTGTCCTCAATACTTCTAAAAAGTATGAGGGGGCTAAGCGTAAAGCAGCCCCAAGTTTGAGATCTAATGACCTAGTCCCTAGTCAAAAGAAAGTCACAAGCCAGGCATGCATGTAATTCCAGCAATTTGTAAGGCTGAGGCAGGAGGACTGCAAGTTAGAAGCCAACCTCAAAAAAACAGTCTCAATATAAAAATTAAAAAAACAAAAAATAAAAAACTAGGGATGCAGCTCAGAGGTAAAGCTTGTGAATGCAAACCCCAGGACCAAAACAAAACAAAACAAAAACCTGTATAACACATCATCTAAAAGAACTTTGCACCATGTTATTCTGCTCAGAAATAATTCTCCCTGTTCAGCCCCAATACTGGTATGACAGACCAGATAATACACTATGGATAAAAGGAATGGGAAAGTAATGTGTGATATATATATATATATGAATTGTGGTTGTATGCCACAAAGTGAAAGACACACTAAATAGGTACTAGGAAGAATTTGCCTTCTCAAAATTTAGTATCATATAGGAAAAGTGTACAACTCGGCATCAGGCTTGTATTAAGCAATAATAACGGTGAACATTTTCTAAGTTTTTATGTGTCAAGAATTGTTTGAGAGACGTTCTTCACCGAGAGTCGCCGCGGTTTCCTGCTTCAACAGTGCTTGGACGGAACCCGGCGCTCGACCCCCACCCCTGCCGCCGCTCAGAGCCAGCAGCCCTTCGCCACCTCTTCACAGCGCCCCAGGCCTCTGCCACCGCTCCAGCGCCGCGCCTCTCATGGCTACCACGCCCCCTCGCAGGTGCGCCAGAACTACCACCAGGACTCGGAGGCCGCCATCAACCGCCAGATCAACCTGGAGCTCTACGCCTCCTATGTCTACCTGTCCATGTCTTACTACTTTGACCGTGATGATGTGGCTTTGAAGAACTTTGCCAAATATTTTCTTCACCAATCTCATGAGGAGAGGGAACATGCTGAGAAATTGATGAAGCTGCAGAACCAACGAGGTGGCCGAATCTTCCTTCAGGATATCAAGAAACCAGACCGTGATGACTGGGAGAGCGGGCTCAATGCAATGAAATGTGCTTTGCACTTGGAGAAAAGTGTGAACCAGTCACTTCTGGAATTGCACAAACTGGCCACTGACAAAAATGACCCCCACTTGTGTGACTTCATTGAGACTCATTACCTGAATGAGCAAGTGAAATCCATCAAAGAATTGGGTGACCATGTAACCAACTTGCGCAAGACGGGAGCCCCAGAATCGGGCATGGCAGAGTATCTCTTTGACAAGCACACCCTGGGAGACAGTGATAAGGAGAGCTAAACCTCAGCCTGACTTTCCCAGAGCCGTGCAAGTGACTTCCCTGGTCACCAAGGCAGTGCATGCATATTGGGGTTACCTTTACCTTTTCTATAAGTTGTACCAAAACATCCACTTATGTTCTTTAATTTGTACCATTCCTTCAAATAAAGAAATTTGGTACCCCCCCCCCCAAAAAAAAGAATTGTTTGAAGTGACTTACCTGTTTAATCTTATACATACATTATAAACTAGGTACCTATTATCATCCTCAATATGCAGAATAAGCTGAAGCTGAGCTGAAATTAAGGTACACATAAAACCTGTATCCTTAACCTTTATACAACATGGCTTCCCCACTGTATCAATACTTCCTGATATTTTCTGGGTAAGCATTTAATTGTGTAAACATCTGGTTATCATTCAGTATTCACATGAAGTTGGGGTCTGAAATTCACAAAATCTGTTCCCTTCCATCATCTACTTTAGGCCTTATTTTCTAACAATTTGCAAGTTTCCCACTCAGAAATTTGGTCATTTTTTCTCACTACTTTGGCTCCATTATCTGATAATCAAACAACATACATGTTGTTTAGTTATATTACAACATACATGAAGTACCTATGAAGGTTCCTTTTTAATTTACTATTTAAAGACATTTATATTGAGCTAGTTTAAAGATTTATATTTAGTTCTCTAAATCCCCCATGAATATTACATTCAAATAGCATAAAATAAAAACATTTCTGGGCTACTTCTTCAAACTGCTAGATATAAAATCAGAGAAAGCTATGTAATACCAAATATCCTTAAATCTATTTTATTTTGACAAGTTAACTTTTTTGATTTCTCTTAACCTTGAAAATAAGAAATAAGATCGGGGAAACTGAAATGGTGTCAGACAAGTACTAAAAGAAAGTATTATTTTGGTCACCTGTAACTGACCAGATGGGAACTTCTATTACTAAGGGATATTCTGATGAACATGTTTAGAATAAAATTCCTTCACAGTGAAATACGCTATGTCAAAATCTCAAGTTACACAGTGTGGGTATGCATCAAGAATGAAAGGCATATCCCTTTATGTTATGCACATAACTTAATACTTCTACTTGTCCTTGCATAAATGCAGGTGAATTTGGGAAGGGAGGCCCTTGAGGCCAATGACTTTCAGGAAGGTTACACAAACCCTCATGAACCACTCTACTCCAGTTTCGAACACTGCAGAAGCAGAGTAAGGCTACCACTGCCTTTTCCCCTCTGTATGACAAGAACCCACTTAGACCCAGAGATTGATTTCTTAAATCAAACCAGGAAAATGCTAGCTACTAGTGATTTACACTTCAGAATAAACTTCTTTTTGGTCTTTGTACCTCTAGAAACAGATCGATTTTGTCTCCATTGAAGTATTTTCATTTTATCAATATGATGAAAAGTCTGTTAGAGGGTATACTTCAAACAATGAGGTGTAAAAATTACATTTTACCTACTAATAACCACAGCTTTTGAGAACCAATTTAATGGGAGTAAGGTGAGTGGTATACGAAGAAAAAGAAGAGTTTTGGTCTTGAACTTTTTTTCTCCTACTGTCATCAATCTTCTATTTTTTTCAGAAAGAATAAACCTTAAAATGGCTATTTACAGCTGCTAGAGAGGCAACAGTCTCTGCCTAATGGCATAAATTTGTATCCAATCAAAATTAAATCACAGAAAACTCAATTGGAAATCCCCATCTCCCACCCCACCAAACCACTGCCAAGCCCACTGATATTTACAAACCATTTCTTCTCCTTGCCTCCCTATATCCCACACTTCCAGGATTACCCTTTGTTTCAGAAACACTAGGATTTTAGTCAATATTTTAGAGTATCTTACCATTTCTCTATAAGTATTTTATGGCTGATATAACTGAGAATACATGCCACTGGATAAAAATGAAGAGGGATATAAAAGGAAAAAAAATCTACTAGACACAATTTACTATCTTCCTCACTAATGCTAAATCTTAATGTAATCCTGTCTCAAATTTAAGTAGTTCTCTAAATCCCCCATGAATATTGCATTCAAATAGCATAAAATAAAAACATTTCTGGGCTACTTCTTCAAACTGTCAGATTCCCTCACTTGCTGGAACTATTAACAAGATGGGAGGAACTCACTAACCTACAAATCAGTTATAAAGTATGCCACCATCTTCATGCCTCCTCTAGCCTCTCATCCAGAAGAATCAAGAGAAGAAACAAAATAACCTTCAGGTGATCAACCTGCTCTTTTCTACTAACTTTAGCCTCAGATTTATATACAACTTTCACTGTGGAAGCAGAGGTTGCCAGGAGCAACTAGCACTTCCTAATCATTAGACTGCTGGGTCAGAATTAAACAATTTTATCAATAAAGGCATTAGTTCTTCAAATGCTAGTTACCATGTGACCCAGCAATTTCATGCCTAGCTATATATCCAAGGATGGAAAACATAAGTTCACACAAAAGCATGTACACAAATGTTGAGAGCAACATTTTCACAACAGGCCAAAGGGAAAGCAACTCAAATGTCCATTAATTGATAAATGGTATATATGTCCACATATTATTCAACTACGAAAAGAATATAGGGCTGATGTTACAACATATATTAAACTTCAAAACATTTTTTAAAAAGTCACAGTAGACCACATGTTACAAGATTTCATTTATATAAAATGTCCAGAATTCAGAGAGAGAGAGAGATCTAAATCTGATTATGGTGCCAGATATACAACTCTGTGGATATACTAAAAACCCACTGAAATACACACTTCAAATAAGCAAACTATATGATATATGAATTATATCTTAATAAAGCTGTCATTTGAAAAGAAGGGGTTTTTAATGTGGTTTCATTTATCTCTTTCATTTTGCAAATCCATTTCTTTTCTTCAACCTTTAAAAGGACACCAAGAGGAAAATTTCCTATATGCTTAGTCTGTCAGCCTAACTAAATCTGAAGAGTATGTAATCCACAAGGAAGGAAAGGAGATACACATTCAATAACAGCAGTTCTACAAATTCAAACATCTGACAGGTCAAAGCAAAATGGATTTAAAAAACAAACAAAGCAGAACAAAACATATTCCAAGGTTTTCATTAAGCTATTAGTGGTTCCAAATAGAGACACATCTTTTTACCATGCAGGTTTATGTAGTTCTGCTATTCTGTGACTCACTTGGTACATAAAGCCCTGTACAAGCTTTTGTTTGGGCCTGTTGTGTGTGTGTGTGAAAAAAAAAAAAAAAAAAAACTTTAAAAAGCTATCTATCATACAGTAAATTATGGGGAACCTTTCCCCACTTTTACATTTTTCCATTCCCAAGTTTTCTACAATAAGAATGACTTACTTTCATTATTAGAAAATAGGCAAATCCCAAATACATGGTTTCATATGTAATACTGAACACATGATACATAATTATCAGCTTAGTTTTTAAATGCATGGGTCATGTCGGTGGCAACACAGCTGGCACTATCTCAATCACACAGCAACAGTTTTCCATACTACCCTCCTCCCAAATGCATCAGATTCAACTCATCCCATTTCCCTTCCCCAAAAATAAATTCAGATTTATAGTTTGAACTAAGTCCCCCAGGTGATTCTGCTATACTCCCACTCTTACCCTAACTCCTCAGAGAATAACTAATCTAAGTAAAAAAACTTTTTTACTGGACTTTTCAGATTACCCATACAAAGAAGTTTCAGTTGAGTCAAGGGCACTATGGTGAGCCACAAAAATGTGGTAGCAGGGTCACCACAGGGGATAAAGTGGTAGTAGTCTTTGGCTTTTAGTTCTAAGTAAAACTTAACCCAAGAAAATATACAAAGAAATATGCACTGTCCAAATAACCAGCATGATTATTTTACACTAAATAGCATAAATTTATTAAAATATCCAAAAGACTCTCTAAAAATACATTACATATGACCAACCAAAAGAGAAACTAGAAGAGATATAGTAAAAAAGAATGAAGAGCCAGGGGTGATGGTGAATGCCTATAATCCCAGTGACTCTGGGGACTGAGGCAGAAGGATTGCCCCAAGTTCAAGGCCAGCCTCAGCAACTTAGGGTGGCCCTAAGCAACTTAGTGAGATCCTGATCTCAAATTAAAAATTAAAAATAAAAAGGACTGGGGATGTAGCTCAGCGGTAAAGTGCTCCTCGGTTCAATACCCAATACCAAAATCAAACTAAAGCAGCAGCAACAACAACAAACACATATAAAAAGAAGAAGCAGGAATATGTTCTGGAACTACAATAAGCATTTAAAAATGACATAAGGTCCTGCTGAATTTTTTCCCTTATTATAGAGAAATTCCAGCCAATTCAAAAAAAAAAAAAAAATACAACACTGTATATTTTTATTGTGCACAAAGTAATATTTTAAAGTGTGTATATGTGTACACACACATACAGAGGAATGGTTAAATCTAGCTAATTCACAAATGTATCCTCTAACATGGTTATGTTTGTGGTGAGGGCACATATTCACAGTTTTTCAAGAATACAATGTACCATAATTAACTAGAGTCACTTGCTACACTACAGAACTCTTGAAATTTATTCTTATCTAACTTTAATTATGTATCTTTTGGTGGTCATGATTTCATTAAACAGCAACAAAAAATCTAACCATGGCTATTTTGCTAGGCAGCTTTATAAAATACCATCACTTGAATCTGAGTTAAGTTTAATTAGCACATATCATCATTAAAAACCAAGGTAGACAATGTTTTTCTTTGAAGCCTAAAAATAATTACTAGAAAATCTGAGTCTGCTCTGGACAAGTCCTTAGATGGTCTAGATTTGGGAAGGTGGGGAGGAACATGTAATACTTTAGAATCCCAGGGAGGCACTTTCAAACTAAATATGCTTCTACAGGATTAAGAAGTAATGAAACTTCACTAATAGTATTTAAACATAAAAACAAAGAGGCTGGGAAAAAACTGAAACACTACTTGCTTAGACTGGGAGCTCCTTGAGTGAATAGACTATGTCTTATCTTTGGATTCCTTGTGCCTGGCACAGAGGAGTTCAATAAACACTTGCTAAACTAAACCAGGAAAACATATCTGGTCTAGAGTTCTTGCAACAAAAAGAAAAGATTACCCCAAACCAGAACCAAGCATTTAAGTTGGATTCACAATGAAATCACTAGGCTACTTTCCCAAGTGCCGTTTTTCCCCCATTAACCTCAACCCACTAGTGAAGTTATTTAAGGATCTGTAATCCTAAAAAGGTGCATTTGTCTGACTTGAAAGGTTCTAGATTGAGCACATTTTAAAATAGACAAATTTACTATTTTATGCTTATAAGGTAAACTCTGAAGACTATCAAGATACAAAAATTTAAAAATAACTATATTTTCCTCGTATGATAATGCAAAGTACAATTCCCCCCCCCCCCAAAAAAAAAAAAAACAACAATGTTCACATCTGTGAAAGACTACAAAGTCTTAAGTAGTGAACACTGACTGCAAGCACCAGGGGGCCTCCCAAGAATAACTTCATAGTAAAAGAAAGGTAAATAAGAGTTCCTGATAAAACTTCTGCTTCCTATTCAGTCTGCAGACTGCTGGAAGGCTTTCATATCTGGGGCGAATATATCAATTTAACTACACAAGGGATACACACAAAACTGTTCAAAAATTTTAGATACCAAAGCTTTAGTTGAAAAAAGAAACTTAGTACCCTCCCCTAAAGTCAAATAATCTTCTTTGATGATTTTCCAAATATAAGTACATACTGCTTCGCTATAGTAAACAACCTCTTTCAGGTAATTTTTAGGAAATAACAACAGATTATAAGCAATCCTTCGACGATGTCTTGACAAAGAGGACTCTAAATTGTTTGAAAAGACTTGAATTCTTTGCTATATACAAAACAATTAATGATGATGCAAATTTTAGGGTAAAGGGACCCTTTGGCAGAAAACTGCGTTTAACTTTGCATAAAATCCTGCAACGAATCGATACACTGGCCTGCCCACCTCTTCCTTTCCCCCTTATCTCCAACACAGAACTAATCAAAACCACCAGGGCCCGGAAAACTTTAAATGCTGCGAAGACTTCTATGCAAATACCTTTTCAACCCAAGAGAGGCTTTACAACAGACCTTCACTAAGTTTATGCAGTAATTAAACTCCGTTTAAACCTGTTAAACGTTCAAATCCCAAAGTCAATTGCTTAAAAACGTATTAGTATGTTTCCCTTTTCTTAACATGTATCTTCAACCCGATCAACATTGTATCACTTTTTTTTCCCACGCCAAATAATAAAACTGTCCGTAAACTCCCGCTAATTCGATCTTTTCCTTAAAGAAGAGTTGGTTTAAAATGGATAGTAGATGAAACTGTCCTACCTAAAAGAAGGATTTTTATAAAACCCACTCCCGGAACGACAATCGGAGGCAACCAAGGGCAACGCACAAAGAGAACAGAGAAGAAATACACATTCCAGGGACACACAATGCCCAGCGGCAGGCACCCTCTCCCCCTCCTTGGAAGGGTCACCGAAGGCCAGCACGACGGCCAGGGGAGTCCCGAGGCCCTTTCCGAAGGCTGTCTCCGCGGATGGGTTCGTCGGCCTCGGTCCCCGGGCCCAGCCCCTCTCGCACGGCCGCTCCGGAGGCCGCCCGCCCGCGCCCCCCGGCCTCTCCATCCCCTCCTCGCTCGTCCGCCCCTCCTCGCTCGTCCGCCCCTCCGCCCTCCCGGGGACTGATGCCCGGGCGGGCAGGGGCCCCTCCGGCTTCGCGGCGAGGGCAGCGAGGGATGCCCGGCGCCCGCACTCACCCTCCAGCAGGCGGGTGATGAGGCTGTCCACGTTCAGCTCCCCGTCCGCCATCTTGTCGGCACCAGACTCTCCTTCCCGGCAGCGGGAACAAGGGCTTCTCGGCGGCGGAGGCTGCAGCGACGGGCTCGGTGTTCTCTCACCTACAAGTCACGCGGCGTTTCGACCCCGGCTCCAACTCCCCCTTTTCCCGGGCCCTCCCCCCACCCCCTCCCCGCCGAGCAGCGAGAGCGCGCGCACACTCGGAGGCACCCACAATAAATAAATAAATAAACAAGTAGGGCCCCCACGAACCCGGCCGCGTCAGACCCAGGCCGCCACCTCCTCCTCCTCGGCACCGCCCAGCTCCGCAAAGCTCACCAGCGCCGCCGACGGCCCCACCCGCAGAGCCACTCACTCCCTACGGCCCTTGCCCGCCGCCGCGCCACGCCGCCCTCCGCGCAGGCGCGTCGCGTGCTCTCTCGTGCTCCCCACCCCTCCCAGGCCTTCGCGCAGTCGCGGTGGACGCGGTTTGCCCGCCGCGGCAGACTTCGCGAGGTGCTCGGCCCTCTTTTTTCCAGGTCCACTGCGCCGAATCTCTGGGGCGGCGCAGGCGCGGGGAGGGATTCCGGCTTGCCTAGCCGAGGAAGCTCCCATTACGCAGAGGGCGCGTCGGCAGAGCTGACCTTCCTCTTTTGCTGCACCCCCGGGCGCGTTCGCACTGCAGGCGGAGTGGTTGTGCCCTTCCCGCTTTGCTTTTCTTTTCTTGGCGTCATTCCCTGCTTTTGCAAGCAATTTCTCACGTTTCCGTTAAGTAGGAAACGTGGACTGCAGTCACCCTTGTTTGAAAACCAGGTGTGTGGAAACATGAAGGGGCTACTTTGCTGAAAAAGTTTGACATTGCAAACAAGGGGTTTTATAACCCACTGTTCTCCAAGACTAGTTCCCCAGGTGTCCCTGGATGAAACAAGCATTAAAGTGGACCCTGGAAAAGTCCTCAGTAGTAAAAATTTACATGGGTACTGCTCTCTACGTTCACACTAGCGCGTACATCACACCTTACAACCGTATCCACTCTGTGGATACCATTTTTCCACGGTGCTTTTCTGTTCATGCGTCTGTTTTGTTGCTTAATCTTCCTCTCTTGTCGTTGTTTAAGCATTTATCTCCCACACTCAGCTCCCAGAGGCGAAAAACACATTTATCTTTGTGCTTGCAGCCCCCATCAAGTCTCTGTCACATAGAAGGGAGAAACACGGGGACTAGGGAAGGTTAGTTGCTCAGCTGGCTTTCCGCCACATAATAACTGCCTTTAAAAGGGCAGGATAAAAAGTATCCATCTAAAGGATCTAGGCTAGCAATAGTGTTTAGCCTGCTTTGGGAAGTGCTTAGAGGGATGGCCTTGACCCATTCCAGGGGTGTTTTTTCTGGACACTCAGACATGACTCTTCCCCAAGCTCAAGGCAGCGCTCCCTCCTTCCATGTATCACTTACAACAGCTAAGAATTATTGAGATTCATGCTGGTGCCCTGGCAGTGTTTTAGATGTTATATACTTGTTATCTCT
The DNA here is from genome assembly GCF_047511675.1 of Marmota flaviventris. Lineage (NCBI taxonomy): Eukaryota > Metazoa > Chordata > Mammalia > Rodentia > Sciuridae > Marmota > Marmota flaviventris. Next base: position 21,920,200 of record NC_092511.1, on the reverse strand, counting down.
ATTAATCCTTACACAGCCCTATTTTTACCTTGTGGATGTGGTTAATCCAGGCACAGAATATTAAGCGCCTACCTAGCTCTCAATCACACAAGTAAGGAACAGAGCTAGGATTCAAATCCAGACATCTAGTGCCAACATCTGCACTCTGAACATTTGTCATATACTCCCGCTCGGTGTATGAAGTTAGAACAGGCAACCAGTCATAACTGTGGTCTGTCTGGAGTAGATTTCACAAACTCTGCAATTACTGCCAGTTCATTTGGGGCCTTAAGATCTAAAGAAATAGCTCATCATCACTCTTTCTTCTTTGTTGTACATTTATTTATACCCAACTTCATCCCAGAAGAAAGGAGTCAAGATAGCTTACATAAATGTATGCAGCAGGGTAAATTTAAAATAAGTTCAAGAGCCAGGTGGTACTGGCCTGTAATCCCAACAGCTTGGAAAGCTGAGGCAGGAAGATTGAAAGTTCAAAGCCAACCTCAGCAACTTAGTGAGACCCTAAGCAATTTAGCAAGAGCCTGTCTCAAAATAAAAGTAAAAAGGGCTGAAGATGTGGTTCAGTGGTTAAGCACCCCTGGGTTCAATCTCTGGAACCTAAATTAATTAATTAGTTAATTTAAAAAGTAGAACAAAAGAAAATGCATGGTGTAATAAGGTCCCATTCGTTTGCTAGAGATTGGCCACAGGAGCTGAGTGTGGTGGCACACACCTGTAATCCCGGATACTGGGGAGACTAAACCAAGAGGATGGAAAGTTAGAGATCAGCCTCAGCATCTTAGGGAGACCGTGTCTCAAAAATTAAAGGGCTGAAGATGTAATTCAGTGGTAGATGCCCCTAGATCCAGTCCTCAGTACTACCAAATAGAAAAGAGCATAAATATGACTCCCAGATATCTAGCAATCAAAGAAAAGGTCAGTTACAAGTGGAGTAGGTGTTTTGGCTGTGCAGGAATTGGGACTTGAATACAGCAGCTTGCAGAGTTGGATACCACATCCCCAAATCTCTTCCATGAATCTTATGAAAAATAACTTTGATCCTTGTCTACCTTTAGGGTTCAAATACTTAAAGGACTTATTAAAAGTCTCATTTAAAGGACAGGGACAACCAAAGGAAAGTGGATTGCACAGAAAGAAAGTGAGCATTGGGGGGAAATCACCACGAGAGGATCAGAGATCAGTCTCAGCAGAGTTGTGAGAGCTAGAAGAGTTAGGAGAGTAGTTCTGAATACTATCTGCAGCTATTCCCTTCTCCAACCCCACCAGGTTTCCCAGGACCCTGGAATCCTGGGAAAGAATGGGCCATTATGAAAATAAAAGAGCTTTATCACTAGGGGCCCGACCAACTTTTCCAAAATACTTGTATAAGAATTCAGAATTCTTTTTTAAAATTTTTTTGTAGTTATAGATGGACAGCATGCCTTTATTTTATTTGTTTATTTTTTTTAATGTGGTGCTAAGACTTGAACCCAATGCCTCATACATGGTAGGCAAACACTCTGCCACTGAGCTACAACCCCAGCCCAAGAATTCAGAATTCTTAACTGATGCAAAAACTATGTTACTTAATACCCCAACAGCTTCTGGGGGCAACTCACCATCATTTAAAACATTGATTTCTTTTTTTTTTAAAGAAAATCATATGAATATTCACATTGTATAAAATAAGGACAAAAATTAACCCACTTCAATTCAGGTCTCATTTGCCCCTAGAGTAGGTACTATACCCCACTTTTTCTTTTTCAGAGTAAAGATGTATTCATTGGAGGAAATTTGGAAAATGAAGGAAAAATATAAAAATCAACTATAATCTCACCAGTCATAGATAGCTACTTTTCTGCCTTATTTCTAAAGAATGGTTATTGAACATTTACCAGCATACCATTAGGTCTAGGGAGACATCTGGATCACATGTCAATATCCTGGGGTAATTCCAGAAATGTCTGTGGAGGTAAACTTCTAATTATTATTTGGACTTCCTGATTGAAAGGAGTCTGGGGCTTCACAGCTTGGAGGTCTTAATAAAATCATGATCTTATTTTTATTTACTAATAGGTAATGTCTGGGACACCCTAGTGTCCATAGAAAAAGGCAAAAGAGGGCTCAGAGAAAGCCAACAATCACTGTGTTGAGACAAGAGCCACGTCCCTATGGATTTGTCCTCAAAGAAGGCACTTGGGAACAAAATAGATAGCAGCCTGTGACTCCTTACAGTAAACACAACAAAGACTTTTATTGGGATGCTTTTCTTATATGCCACTCAGTATTGGTCAATCACCAATATGGTGTGAAAGTGAGTAGGAATAGGTAGTGAAGTGTGAGGGCTGTAGTATGTGGCTCTTTGATGCCCTGGCTTAATCTAAGACAGCTTTTAAGAGAGTTATCAATAGAAATACTAGAAATAGAAATCCATCAATAGAAATTCTCTCCATCAAGTCTTCAATAAAGACTTGAGTGGCATTAAGTTTAAATTTTATTAGGTATACCTGGAAGGCAGCCCTTCTTTATGCCAAATGTCAAAAGCTTTTGTAGCCAGCTCAATTCAAGAAAATTGAAACATCAAATAGGGATCTGTCTACATTAGTAGGAGATTGACCCTCTCCATATAGTACAACACCTAGGTGGTATACCTGGGCAGGGTCAAGACTTTTTCCTTAATATTTAGTTTTGATTTAATTTGAGTACACATACAAGAGAATAATTTAAGTGCCAAAGTTATCAATTAAGTCATAAGGCATTTATGTCTTTTTTTAAATCATAGCTCAAAATTTTTAATATCATCATCATCATTATTATTATTTGGTACCAGGGATTGAATCCAGGGGCACTTAACTACTGATCCATATCCCCCAGCCCTTTTTATATTTAATTTAGATACAGGGTCTAACTAAGTTGCTTAGGGCCTCGCTAAGTTGCTGAGGCTGGCTTTGAACTCACTATCCTCCTGCCTCAGCCCCCCAAGACTCTGGGATTACAGATGTGAGCCACCACGCCCAGCCTCTAGCTCACATTTTTAAAGCAAATATAACTAAATGCCTCTTTGCAATAACCTTCCTTTTATCCCAAAATGTGTGTGCGCGTGCACACACACACACACACACACACACACAAACACAAACACATTTTCAGTGGAGTATTTTATGTTAAACTAATTTTCTAAAACATCCAACTGAATGCAAAATGAATGCCTAGTAATTGAATGAGTTAACTAGCTATAGAGAACTGTTAACTACAAGGCAGTTAAAGTTGTTGAACAGCTACCACAAATAGCAACTATTTAACCACATCATTTAATCATTGAAGTGTTGCTCTGCAGCCCTTCATTTTATCTTGTAATGAGAGTGCAGGGCCAGGGGTATATTTAGGTCAGTCCTAGTTTGTTACAGTGAAACCATGTCATCTACAGATGTGGAGTTGTTTCTTTTTCAATGCTCTCCCATCCTGCAGGCAAGATATCAGGAAATAACCAATAACTGTTTGTTTCCCCCAAAAAAGGTTACACAGTGTGAAAACTTGCTTCAAATGAAACAGTTTAACTGTTTTATTTCTAGTGATGGTTGCTCTCTTCTTATTTAGTGTATCCAAATTATGTATTATTTACCTTTTTGATTGGAGAAGGTTTACGTCTGAATGGTTTTCTAAGTCTCTGTTTTAACTGGTTTTGCTAAATAAGACCCCCCCGAAAAAAAAAAAAAAAAAGAAGAAGAAGAAGAAGAAGCATCGAGTGTTCTAATGTAGCTATAAAATTAGTAAATTCCCACTAAGAACACATTAAAAGTAATGGCATGTAGCTCCTAAAACTAAAACCAGATGTATCTGTAGGCTGTGAAAAACGTTCATTGGGGTTACATTCAACATAAACATTGCTTAAATAGGATATGTATGAATTATTATTTGAATCTTGATTTAAAGCAGACCCAATGTATTATAAATATGGGATTAAAATGCCCAATGATACTTGTTGTTTTAAAAGATCTCATAATGAATAAACCTCTAAAGCAAAATGTATATTGAACCAATTAAGTATGTATGAAACACTTAGTGTGTTTGAATGTGTACCAGAGAAGGCATGACCTCCCAACCTTCAAGTAGTTTAATGACTATGAGGGAAGATGACCACAAAATGATCTGGCTCGTGGGAAAAGCTTTGGCTTCAAAATGGGTATTCAATGTTGTTGAATACCCTCAGACAAATCTGTCTTTCTGAGTCTTGGTTTTATTACCTATAAATTGTGTCCATTACTTAACAATTTTCAATGTTTCTTCCAGCTCTAAAAAATCTTTTTTTTTTTTTCTAAGACACACAAATGAAGCCCAAAACATAGCATACATAATATTGTACAAGCTGTCCCCAAGTTAGGAACTGGATCAAGTCCAAAAGGTCAATTGTTTGGAACACAGAATATATTTTCCCACAGAGGCCATGGTACAAATGGTTGTTAAATTCCCACATCAGTCTGCAAAATCAATTTAATCCTTAATGCAACCGTAGAAAAGTATCCATGATAGTATGGACTCTTACCACCAATTAACACAAAAGTTTACAGGGAAAATCCATTGAGGATTCTAATTTGATATGGCAGAAAATACATCTCTGCTTCTTACTACCCTGAGCAATAGGAATGACGACAATTCTAATTCCAATTCCCAAAGAGCCCTGGACCCAACATGGGAGACAAAGTTTGGACTAACGGATTGGAGAGTGAGGATGCTCAGATATCTCCTGAGTCCATAGGCAGGATGGGCTGAGCACAGGTCATGGGGTCTGGGTTTTGATTGTTAGGAAGGAGTTGGCTTCCAAACAGGAGTGTAAGGACAGAAGTTAAAAAGGGAGGGAACATATTGGGCTGGGAACTTTTTATTTAAAAGGTGCAGTTACTTTTAATCTCATTCAACTTGGCAGTTGAAGTTGATATCTAGAAAGTTTAAATTGCATTGACTTAATAGTAAAACTAGGTCTTGAATCTGGATCTCTGTTTCCATCTTTCTGTCTCTTTCAGATTTTTACTAGAAAGCCACTACACTGTGTGAGAACCTCCTTTTTCTCCCCTGCACAGAAATTCTCTAGAATCTGGCATCCCAAGCCCACTCACACTCACATGATTGGCAATTAACATGTGTCCCTACATGTTTTCACAGTGCCACCAGCTCAAAGAGTGACTTCCTAGTTGCTTCGCCAAGGTTGCTCTGGTCCATCATATTCCAGTTCTGGTTTGAACAAGCCACCCAGAGAATGTAGTTGTACAAGCACAAACTCTAATTCCATTAGGGTACTCTTCATAATGATGCTACTGTTAAGAAAACTATACTGACTGGGAGAGCCTGTGTTCCACATAGTAGGCTGGATATGCCATGTGCTGGGATTTTTTTTTTTTTTTTTTTCCTGAAACTGAGAATTGAACCCAGCGGTGCTTAACTACTGAGCCACATCCCCAGCCCCTCCCTTTAAAAATATTTTATTTAGAGACAGGGTCTCATTGAGTTGCTTAGGGCCTCACTAAATTGCTAAGGTGAGGCTGGTTTTCAACTCACAATCCTCCTGCCTCAGCCTCCCAAGCTTCTGGAATTACAGGGGTGCACCACCACACCCAGCATGTGCTGGGAATTTTCAGTGACATTATCACATTGAATGCCTCCAGGAAACCCTCTGCAGCAAGTTACCTTCTCTTTTATAGACGTGGGAACAGAGCCTCAGAGGCTTTGGCTTTTTTCTAGCCATCTTGGGCTAGTTAGGGACCAGCTCTAGGTCAAAGTTATGAGAGGAAGTGAGAAAAAGTGAGAGGGGGTAAAGTGGGCCAGCGGTGGTAGTGCCTGGTGACGGTGACCTCACTGCAGAAATGGAGCAGACAGAATGTGGGTGACGCTGGCAGCTGGGCAGAGTCTCTAGGACAGAAGGAAAAGGAGCTCAATCTCAACTACCTCCAGGGGAAGGGGGGGATCCCCTGTCTCCCACCCTGTGCACATCCCTGGGACACCCTGGCCAGACACAGGTAAGCGACCATCACCGTCCATATTCTTAAGCAGGTCTTGTGTGACCAGTGCCTGGGGGTGTGGATCAAATCCTGAGCTTTTTCAAATTCCAGAGAGGGAGGGGACCATGAGATTAGACGAGATGTTTACAGCAGTGATGCCACAAAAGCATTCGGACTGGATTGTGAAGGATTGTGGGATTTAGATCAATGACTTTCTGTTAAAAGTAGCTGTGTGTTTGTTGTCAGAATCAGCCCAGGAACTTTATTATTATTATTATTATTATTCAAAATATCAATGTTTGATTTCCCCTTCTCCTCCCAAGAATGTCCTCACTAATTCTCAGCATTGGGAGTGGAGGAAAAAATATTTTGAAACAATGCCCCAGGGAATTCTGATAGGGACCTACACATCCCTCCCACATTTTTTTTTTTTTTTTTAACTAATGCAGATCTCAAAAGCGAAACAAAACATAGTAGGTCAAAGAGAATGCTTCAGGAGGGAGAGACAGGGGAGGGCTCTTCAGGGAAGAGATTGTTTCTGGTGATGTTTGTGAAAGAGCAAAGAGACTGGGATAAGTGGAGAAGATTGTGCATCAGGAAGTAGCAGGAAATAGGGTGGAATAAGAAAGAAGAGCCAGGTGCAGAGGGAACTGATGGTAGGTAGGAGAGTTTAAACCTGATGCCATCTGACACAGGAAACTATTCATATATTCATTCAGTACATATTTATTGAAAACCTACTCTATGCTGGGCCCTGTATCATGTGCTGGGAATACAATAGAGAACAAAATAACGTGCTTTCTCTCATCAGGCTTATACTGTGAAAGGAGAGGGATTGAGTGATCAGTTCATCTTAGTTTTGCCAGAGATTCTCCAGTTTTCAGCATTTAAAGTCCACCCCAGAACTCCTTGGGCAAACCAGGATGGTTAGTTCCTTAGGAGGTAGACTGTGTGTGTGTGTGTGTGTGTGTGTGTGTGTGTGTAAAAGCCAAGAAGAATGGTAAAGCAGGCTAAGAGGTTGGGATAAAGAAGCATGTTGTTCTTGATAGGGTCAGAGAAGATCTCTGAGGAAGTGACACGTGAGCAGCAATCTGAATGAAGAGGCCATGTAAATATCTGAGGGCCCACTGGGGAGGGATTATATCCAGCAGAAAGAACTACCATGCAAAGGTCCTGGGGTGCAAACAGGCTTAGCATAGATGAAAAATAAGTAAGTTACCAGAAAGGTTGTAGAAGCAAAAGTAGAGAAGGGCTCAGTGAAGTAAGCTTGTGGGATCATGTTCCCAGTGTGATGGGGATCACCAGAGGATGGAGAAAAGAGGCGTGAACTACTAGCTCACAGGGTGAGGGAAACCAAGCATGGAAGCCGTGAAACCTCTTACAAAACATCGGCATTAGGTAATCTCCAAGAATCCCTTCTAAAAATATTTTTTTGGGGGGGGTATCAGGGATTGAACTCCGGGGCACTCAACCACTGAGTCACATCCCCTGCCCTATTTTTTGTATTTGATTTAGAGACAGGGTCTCACTGAGTTGCTTAGTACCTCACCATTGCTGAGACTGGCTTTGAACTCATGATCCTCCTGCCTCAGACTCCCAAGCTGCTAGGATTATGGGCATATGCCACTGCGCCAGGCCATTCAAAATGTTTGATCCAAGAAACAGTAAAGGATGTGTCTGTTAAAGTACAGACCAGACTGGGCAGTGTTGGACTGAGCCCGGCTACTGTACAATGATGATGTTAGAAATGGAGAGGAAGCCCCCAGAATTTCCTGGAGAGGGGATTCCCTGAAGTTGGTGGCCTATTCTGTTTTGTGCTACTGTAACAGAATACCATAGATGGGGTAGTTTATGAACAATAGAAGTTTGTTTGGCTCACAATACTAGAGGCTGGAAAGTCCAAGATAGAGGGGGAGTACATCTGATGAAAGGAGAGGGGCAGAGAGAGAGAGAGAAAGAGAGAGAGAGAGAGAGAGAGAGAGAGAGAGAGAGAGAGAGAGAACTGAACTCACTTTCATAACAAATTTACTCTCTTGATAATTATTATTAACCTACTCCCCCAATATCAGCATTAATCTACCCTCATGACCTGATCACTTGTTAAAGGTCCCACCTCTCAACTCCTGCATTGGGGATCAGGTATCCAACACATGAACTTTAGGGCTCACTGCAACCACAGTAATAGGGGAAAGAAAGCTCATCTTTCTCTCATTGCCTAAGTTTGAAGTCTTTCTCAATTGTCATGATCCAAATGTCAGGGAGAAAAGAATGTGAAATAATCTTTCCCATTAAAATGAAGGTCCCATGACAGAGTGGCAGGACCAGGAACCTGGCATCGTGCAACCCAGGACTCACACCCCAGCTCCACCACCTGCAAGCCACACCCACCAGGCAGCTCACCTAAGCTCTGGGATCTCAGCATCCTCGCCAATAAAATAGGAATCAAATGCCTGACTGGCAGAGTTGGGAGCACTAAATGAGGTCATGTCACAAAGAACCTAGAGTGGGACATGGTGAGCCCTCAGTCTAGGTTCATTTTCTTCCCCTATTTATACTCTTAGAGCTCAGTGTGTATGAGTCACCACTAATCAGCTATATGTAATATTTACATAATTATAATTTACATAATAAATATTTATAACAAATATTACATATATATGTATGGTTTTGTGCTTTTCACGCCCACTCCTTATTGAGCACATTCTGTTGGCCAGTGGGGCCCACACTCTTCTCCATATTCACTGGGACGACTCTGTTCATACCTGCCTTACATCCCCACCCTGCAACTCACACTTCACTGGAATATCGGGATCACACCACGTACCTGCTCACATCCTTCAGGTACTCCACACCATCTTCAAGATAAAATCTAAACACCTGAGCTGGGACACAGGGCCTTGCAGAATCCCTGGTGTTTCTGCCTCCTTTTCCGTATCACCTCCTCCCTGGCTTCCTTCCATGGCTGGTCCCGCCCAGTCTTCCAGCTATGCCCAAGCCCACAGTTTTGTTATTGGTTCTCCTGTGATGCTTTACACCAACTACAACTTCCTTTCCTATTATTTCTATTTAAAATAAGCAAAGCATTTGGACCTCAGGCTCTAGAGGCACCCCCACCTTCTTCCCAATCCCAGTCCAGCAGCTTTATAGCTGGACTTAATGATTAGGAGTTAATTAAATAAACTGAGACTTCCTCACACTGGACTGCTGATTTATACCAACCTGTTTCATCACTTTCAGGCATAATAATAATAATAATAATAATAATAATAATACTCACTTAACAGAATTGTATTTTAAGAATGAATACCTACAAAGGGCTGAAATATCAGTACACAGTAAACCTTTAAGAAACATTGCCTATAGATATTACATCTATATCCCAGAGTCTGAGTTCTGACTCATTTTTTTAAATTTCTTTTTTTTGTTTCACAATATGCACTTAGATGTTTATTGAATGAAGACCTAAGTGAATCTTATTTTAAAGACTTTGTTCTGGTTTACAGAGCTATTTCTTGACTGCAACATTTGGACTGTGTCCAAAATCTTGTTAGTAAAAAGATACCATTTCTAATATTTCTGTAAACTTTTAATTTTCATTTGCAATATTTCTTTGGAATATATTTCACAACACAGAATCATTAGTTAACAATATAAAAACTTTTACAGCCCTTTTGTATATATTTATAGATTTTTCTTTAGTAAAATTTACCCATTGGCAATTTAAAGGTTCATCTTTAGGAAACTAGTAGAAAATGGTATTTTTGTATAGCTGAATAATACACAGCCATTAAATATCAGGCTTCTCCATGGTTTATCCATTGCTGATATTTATGATTTCTATTTATTTTTAAAAAATTTTCAGACATTTATGGACCTTTATTTTATCATTTATTTGTATGCAGTGCTGAGAATTGAACCCAGTGTCTCATACATGCTAGTCAAGTGCTCTGTCATTGAGCCACAACCCAGCCCCTGATTTCTATTTATTTTTGTTAGTTTAATATGCATAGTGATACATTAATGTCATTTTAATTTTCATTTTTAATGAGTTTTCTTTTTTGTATGATAATTTATATTTATAATCAAGTGTACAAACTTCCTGCTCATTTCCTTGATTATTTATGGTATATAATTGGATATTGACCTTACATATTGAATTTATATATTTGTATTGATTTTCATCAATATATTTTGGATGTGAAACTCCTATTGCTTATATTTGCCATATGTAACTTTCTTCATTCTGTGTTTTCCTTTATGTTTTAATGTATTTTGTTTGTTTGAATCCATCTCTTTCATCTCTACCACTCCATTAAGACAAATAGTGAAATGTTAGAGGCTGGGGGAACTTCAACACCATGATCCTTATTCTCTTTATATATGAAGAAACCAAGGATCTGAGAAATCTACTTCATGCCACAAAATATCATTTTTTAGTAGTTAAAGCTTTTTCTCATTTCACTAGGGTGAATAGAATGTTTTCTAGTTTCTAAAAACTAGAAAAATGTAAATTTTTTTCCTTTATAAAATGGCATTTGCTTCAGCCATGAGATGTATATAATGGAGTGTTTAAACTCTTCAGAGTCTGAGAAAAACACATTTGTTTAACACCTTCTGCCTACCAACTATCATACTCTGTGAGTGTGTGTGTGTGTGTGTGTGTGTGTGTGTTGCTGGGTATCTGAGTGTGGTAAGAAAGAGAGAGGGGGAGAGGGATACACAGAGTAAGACAGGAAGAATACTCTGGTCTTTTCTCCTCAAAGTCTCTTCTAGGTCTGAGGCCATAGCTCAGTGGTAGAACACTCGCTTATCATGCATGAAAGCCTGGGTTCAATCTCCAGAATGCCTGCGCACACACCCACACATGCATACACACCCACACAAGCTCCTTCTATATAGTAGTCACTTTACTCTGATACGATATACAATGATGACTATCACAGTGTTGCTCATAAGAACAAAAAATGGCAACAAATGCCTAATGCTTAGGAGTTAGTTAAAGTAACTATGGTATTTCCATGTAGTGGGATACATGAAATCGTTACAAATCATGTTGTAGAGGAACATTTAATGACACAGATATATATAAGTAAAGTGTAAAGACTAGATTATGATTAAAGAAGACCTAGGTAAATGGAACTACCTGTCACATTCATGTTCATAAATTGGAAAACACAGCATTGAGATGTCCATCTCCTCTAAATTAATCCATGGATTTACTTCATTCCTAAAGAAATCCCAAGTGCCTTTTTCTTGGTTAAGGGGTGGTCATAATTGACAAGCTGACTCTGAAATTCACATGTCAATACAAAGGCTCTAAAATATGTGCGACAACTTTGAAGAGAAATAATAAAGTTGGTGGATCGCACTATCAGATTAATATAAAATTGAGACATTGTACCATTGGTAAGAGAATTAGCAAACTGATGGAAGAGAGAGTATAGAATCCATATACATTATCATAGTAAATGGTGTGCAAAAAAGAGGGATGGGTTTTTAAAATAAACAATTCTGGAACAATTGAGTATTCTTGTGGAAAAAATGCGTTTTGACTTCTACTTATGTATAAAAAAATTAACTGGGTGAATCATAAACTTAAATGATAAAACAGCCTAGCTTCTGAAGAATACACAGGAGAGTATCTCATGACTTTAGGGTAGTCAAAGATTTCTTAAAATGTACAAAAATGCTATCCATGAAAAGAAAAATTAATAAATCGAACTTCATTAAGATTAAGAGCTTTTGTGAAAGGCCAAGTCACAGGATGAGAGGAGGTATTTGCAATATATGTAAATATATCAAAGAACTCAAATCCTATAAACCAATAAGAGAAAGACAAACAACCTAATTAAAAAACGGGTAAAACAGGCAGGGTGTGGCTGCAATCCCAGCTACCAGGGAGGCTGAGCAGGAGGATCACAAGTTTGAGATTAGCCTGGGCTATTTAGACCCTGTCTCATGAAAGTGGATGTAGGGGATGGGAAGGGGGGAGGGTGAAAAATACTTGCATAAGCATTTCACAGAAGAGAATGTGCAAATATCCAATTAATGTCTGAAAAGTATGCAACTCATCATTAGTTACCAGGGAAACATAAATGAAAACCATGTGCTACCAATCCATACTCTCTTGAATGGCTAAAATTAGAAAGACTGATGATACCAAGTGTTGATAAGGATATAGAGCCATTAGCCCCCTCACACACTGCTGTTGGGTATGTAAAATGGTAGAGCCAGTTGGAATGAACAGGTACATCTTTGAAAGTGACTATTAAGCCTACTCTGTGAGTTAGCAATTCCACTCCTAGGTATGACCATCAGGAGACATGCACAAAATGTTCATGGAAGTTTATTTTTAGCAGACAAAATTTGGAAACAAGCTTAATATCTCTCAACAAGCAGATTGATAAATCAGTTGTAGTGTGTTCATATGGTGGAATTTTATACAGCAAACAAAACCCAATCAAACAAACCCAATCTACTACTACATGGAACAATGTGGATGAATGTTACGGTCATTATAGTGAGTGAAAAGAAGCAGACATAACAATTGTCTATTGTTTTATTCCATTTATATGAAACTCAAAAACAGGTAATACTAATCAAAAGTGTTAAAAGTCAGAATGGGATTTACCTCTGAGGCATATGCATTTTTCATTGATTGGGAAGGGGCAAATGAAAATTTTCTAGAGTTCTGGAGTGTTCTTTATGTTGCTCTAAGTGGTAGTAAACAAAAACATGCTTACATAAAATTGTACCAAAAGGTACATTAAGATTAGTGTGCTTTGCTATATATGTAGTGCCTCACTAAACAGTATTATAGGATATTTTTTTCTTCTTTTTGCTGTTTTCATATATCACCCTCTTCTTGGCTATGTTGTCCAAAACATCTAAAATGACACAATTAATTTTTGAGAAAACAATAGAAGTTATTACTAAAAAAGCAAAACAAACAAACAAACAAACAAAAAAACCCACTAAATTTAAAATATCAGCAGCCTATCTCAATTTATTGGCCTGAGCCCTGGACCTAAAAATAGTCCCCAGGCTTTGCCAGCTGGGAACTGGGCTATGTTTAGCCAAAAGTGGCAGAGAGATATGGGGCGTAGCCAAGTGGACATTGCTGCTAGGAGGGATGGCTCTGAGCAGGCTGGGTAGGCCATACCTGTCACCAGGAACTCAGGCCAGCAGCAGCATGTAGGATCTCAGTCTACTGGGAAGTGGAAATGACACAGAGAAAAAAGTTTCAGGAGAAGCAGGCTGGACACAAAGGAACTCAGAGCAGCTGAACCCTGCCTATTCACAGAGCGTACCTTCCTTTTGTCTTCATTTGGTTGGGTTTTCAAGTTTTTGTTTTTAGATTCACTTTTCCACAGCTTGGTTTTAAATGTTGTGCTGATGTTTGGGGAAACTGGGTGCAGAAGTGTTTAGGTTGCAGGGATGAACGTCATGTAACCTCTTCCTTGTTCATGCACCCATCTAGGAGGCAGGGATGGCTGGTGTAATTATCCACATCACAGCGATGCTTTGAAGCTTAATTAATGTTCATAACCCACTTTGAAGTGTTGAGATGAAGGCAGTTGATAGGAATGGTGCCATTCTAAGTTCTACTTACGAACTTCAGCAAGCTCTGAAACATGGGATGTGGTGTCCCCTTGCAAATGTATTAGCAGGGTACCTCCTAATCCACCTGATTGAATTAGAATTGATGTCACTCAGCCAACTGAGAGGCCTCTATTTCTATATTTTGTTCATTTTTCAAAGGTGGGTAGAAATACAAGATAAATTACCACAAGTGACAACATTTCAAGGATGGCTTAACAAGTTGATCTGTTGCTATTGTCAGTGAAGAACTTTTAACCCCAAAGTAGGATGCAACCCAACTTTTGAGGCAGAGAAAAATGTGCCAAATCCTGAGATCAAAGGTAAGCCACATGCTGTGGATGTCATCAGCAACCTGCCTAAGAATCAATTCATCCTTCTGTATGATTTGGAAATGGCTTCAAATACCATCTTCTCCATTTCTAAGAAGTAGAAACACTAAAATATTACCAATAGGAAAGAAAAAAAAAACTATTTGGAAACTGGTACTGTCAAGAGTGTGGCCTCTCTATCTAGTAGCCAATAAACTTGGCTGTGCTTGATTTAAAAAAAAAATCAAATTATGTGAGCAAACAGGAATATGGTGAGCCAAATAATAACAGTGAAAACCATAACAATGATGGTGGTGATAACAACAAGTATAACAAGTATGCTCTGAAGTTCTACACACGGTTCCAAGAATTTTACATATCATTGGATCCCCACAATTATCCTAGAAGGTAGAACATATTATATACGTGTTATATAGACAAAGAAACTGAGGCTTGGGGAAGTGCAGTAATTAACTCATTTAAGGTTACACTGCTTAGCAGATACCGGTGGTTTTCAAAGTGTTCGTTGCATGACAGTCCTTCAGAAACTGGTTACAAGTGATATTCCCAGCCTAAGACCAGAAGATCTGATTCAGAAGTGCGAGATGTGATCAAAACAAGTGCATTTTAAGAAGAAATGCATTTTAATAAGCACCCCAGGCAAATCAAGCCTTTATATCACCCTTTGGGTGGTAGTAGCCCAGACCTAGGAGGAAAAAGTTAAAAAGCTGAGAATAAGAATTTGCCAGTTATTCTCCAGTACTAGCTCTCCCTGTCTAGCTGAATAGGAGGTCATTTGCCCAATTGGGACTATATGTCCCTGTTGTTAAAAAAGAAAAAAAAAAGTTATCGCCAATCCATTGATGAATGAAAGTAGTCCTTCAAAACATCCAACTTCATTTGTCTAGCTTTCATATTTACCATTAACCTTCTGACTTTAATTTGGTCTCTTGAATAGATTTACCTACCAAAAAGAATCTGATAACCAAACAGACATGTATTTTAACCTGGTAGTTATAATTCTCACAGGTAATGAATGTTTTAGTCAGCTTTTTCACTGCTGTGACCAACCAACCAACCAATAAACAAAAAACCTGAGAAGAACAATAAGAGAACAATAAGAGTTCTCAGTCCATAGATAGCCAGCTCCATTCCTTAGGGCTTGAGGTGGGACAGAACATCAGGGCAGAAGTATGTGGTAGAGGGAAATGGGACATGGCCACCAAGAAGCAGAGAGAGATGAAAGGAATCTCCACTCACCAGGGATAAAATATATATCCTACAAGCAGGCCTCCAATGACCCACGTCTTCCAGCCACATCCTACCTCCCTGAAGTTAAGACCCAGTTAATCCCTCTCAGAGGATTAATGCACTGATTAGGTTAATTTCTCATAACCCAATCATTTCACTTCTAAGCTTTCTTGCGCCGTCTCACCTATGAGCTTTTGGGGGACACCTCTTATCTAAACCATAACAATGATTAAATGGCATTGCACTTTATTAATCAATCTATTATAACTCAGGTTAACATGAGTCATTTCTGGAGAGCTAGCCCTCTCTTAAATGAGCTGCAAGCAGTGAATTATGAACATGCAAACCTCAGAGCTAACACACATTCTGAGGCCTTCCTTTAGTATTCCCATAGCACTGAGCTGGAAGGCTCATTTTTAAAATTAAAAAAAAAAATTTGTAGTTGTAGATGGATACAATGCCTTTGTCTTATATGTTTATTTTTATGTGGTGCTGATGAGTGAACCCAGTGCCTCACATATGCTAGGCAAGCACTCTGCCGCTGAGCTATAGCCCCAGCCCTGGAAGGCTCATTTTGAGACTCTAAATCCTGAACTTTTATCCCTACAAAAGGGTAAGTTTATTAAGTTTAATAAAATAATTTATAAAAAGTCAGTCTCCTGGGTCCTACCTTTCACCCTTGGCTTTAATGTCTATGACTTCTGAGATATTGAGGAGCATGATGACAAGTTTTTAACACCCTTGCTCATTTCCTCTTTTCAAATACCACTTGTCTGCTTCAATTGTTATGGGCCAAGCTATATGGGCAATGACCAAACAGACTCCATTTTGCCCCCAGACTCCACGTCATGTAAGAAATGCTTCTCCCATGGAAAGCCCCACCTCTGTACACATCAACAGTTGCTTAGCATAGCATGTTTGACAACACAAAATGGCAATTCTTATACAATGTAAAAGTGTTCTTTCTTTGGTTTCCATTTTTCTTGGACTGTCAGAGATTGATTGTCTAGACATTAGAAACCATCTTTAGCTTGTACTCAACTAGGGTCATTTTGGCCCACTACCTTTTTTGTTTATGATCTCATGACATTTGTTTATGGTTTTGAATGCTTTAATATGGTTTTGGACTATAAAAGGTGTACTCAAACCCCAGGAGGGGGTCAGAGGGTGTAGACTTGCAACCCACCCCTTGGCCCGCCAGCTAGTGTAACCAGACCACTAACTGGTGAATAAAATTTCCGTCTCCTGCTTTAAGATCGACTCAGTGATTTATTGCAATCTCACCTTAACAGTATGAGGCATAACTCAGTAAATGGAAAAGACACACAATGAACTTGGCCAGAGATAATGCTATGGAGACTGAACCAACCCATATCATGCCCCCTCCTTTCCTTATTATATGCATTTTAAAATAGGGCAAAAAAAAAAAAAAAGGCTGGGTAAAGCAATTGCAGTTTTCCTGGTCTCCTAAAGAGGACATTATTGAAGGTATTTGCCCCTTGTGCTCTTGACGGGAGACTTACTCTGATTTCTGCCTTCCTTGATAGCCTCTTTTCCCTCCCCAGCATTCCCCAAGCCTGTTCTCCCTTTTTGACTTTTCTTGGCCTTGCCTCACCTGTCTGTCATGTTCTTTATCTTCAGCCTCCTGTGCTTAGCTCTTCTCCTGATGATTGGTTCCATTACTCAAATCTCAGCTAAACTCTTACCTTCAGAGAGGCCTTCACTGACAAGCCCACTTAAATGACATCATTTAATTTTATTTTCTGGATAGCATCACCAATTACTGATATTTTTCTTATTTTTTTATAGGCTGTCTCCCCCATATCATATTTTCCCTGTTATATTTACATTGCCCCAAATTGTGCCTAACGCAGGAAAAATGCTGTATACATTCTTGGGGAGACAGGAGAAAAGAAAAAAGAAAGGGAGAAAGAGAAGGGAGGAAACCAGAAAGGGAGGGTGAGAGGAGGGAAGGAGAAAAATGAAGACAGTGGTGTAAGATGCTTCTGATCTGAGGCTGATTGCTGGAGGCATCCAACTGGGTTGTGTCTTTGCTTAACAGTAAAATATTTTTATCCACCTCCTTTGTAAACAAATCAGAGATCTTGAAGATGTGTTGAGTTTATTGCATAAGACTGTTTAACAGTAGTTAAGAAAACAAATGAGTTACACTGAGAGTCTTTACTAGATATTTGTCATCATTAGCTCAGTCTCATAATTTATTACAATATGAAACCAGGAAAAATTGTGTAAGTGGTTGAATTCAAGAAGCTAAGTTTCAAAGTGGAACAAAAACAGTTGCACTAAAGATTTTCTTTCAACACAGCTCAAAAATACCTTCTTGGCAGCAAATGGGAATAACAGTAAAGAGTCTTCCAAAAAGCCTGGAAATAGGAAATAAGGTTGCCATCTGAGAATTAAACCAGTAACGCACACACACACACACACACACACACACGGATAAATCAACTGAGGGAGTAATCGGAGGTGACCAGTATGTAACTGGATTTTGGGGACACCCAGATGACCTGGGAATAGGAAGGCAAGCACCAGAATGTTCCTGTTAGTTTAACCAGTAGAAAACTCATCAATGAAAGCCTGCATGATCAGAGGAGGCAGGGGAGCTGTCAGCCAGTAGCCTGGGAAACATTAGCCTAAGAAGCCAGAAGCGGGTAGCCCCTGCCAAGCCCTATTCAGGAGAGAAGGACATGCCCAAGGACATGAGCTCTCAGACCTCTTTGGCAAGGAATCCTTTGACAAACCATCTATCTACCTCCTCTTACTCAGATTTCATGCTCTAGCAGCCTGGCTCCTGGGTGCTCAGTTAGTCTACAGGGAACACATGCCCTCATATGGAGATGTGATGGCCCATCTGTTAGTTGGTTGCATTTATTTGTAAAATGGGATAAATTTGACTTCTGGCTGTTCAACAGTCTCTTTTGGCTTGAGTTAGTGTGAGTCTTCCCCTTGAGATAAAGCTCCAGAGCAGAGTGACTTGTGACTTATGTAGGGCCCAGACTACGAGGCAGAGAATGAACCAAAATTTATACAGTTGGCTCTGAGAAGATACCTCCACAGAGGGCTGGTCTAGCTCAGTTCTCTCAAGTTCACTCTCATGTAACTCATATGGCACTGAGCAAGGGGAAGAAGAGAGGCCAGGAGTATGACTCTGGCTCATCTTCTAGAGGCCACAAGGCCTAGATAGATGAGATGTGGATACCTTAGTCCAGGGGCCAGCAAAGCTTTTCTGTAAAGAGCCAAATAATAAATATATTAGGCTTCACAGGTCACATATAATCCTGGTTACATATTTTTTGCCATTTTAAAAATATAAAAAACAGGGCTGGGATTGTGGCTCGGTATGAGGCACTGGGTTTGATCCTCAGCACCACAGAAAAATGAATAAATAAAATAAAGGTATTGTGTCCATCTACAACTAAAAAAAAATTTTTTTTAAATATATAAAACACATTATTTGCTTTTGGTTTGAAAATAGGCTTCTGGTTGGATTTGCCCGAAGGCCTTATTTTCTGGCCCTTCTCTACTTCTGATCTGGCCCCTTGTTATGGGGGAGACCTTTTGGAAAAGCTACTTATAAAATGTGTTCACTTATTAACAGACAAATGGTCACCTCATAATCTGCCTTATTCCTCTCCAGGCTGATGGCTTCTACCTTTGCCAGTCTGTGGGGTCAGATGGTCAAATGAGGAGGAGCAAATTGCAAGGGAATTTGTGTGGAAGCTGGTGGTGAGGAGTGTAGTGTGCTGGGAGGGTGCGTGGGGCCTAGCCAAGGAGAGGAGGGGTTGTTTGAATAAAGTTTCAACCAAAGATAAGTCTTTGTAGAGAAAGTTAGGGAGAAAATGCCTCTAGCCAAGGATGAGCTTAGCTCAGGTCACTGGTGGAAGTACCAAGTCCAAGGGATCTTGGAGACATCTCCTAAAGGCCCTCCAAACCCTAGGCTTGCCTTCTGTGGCTTATCACCACCAGGCTCTGCAGGGCCCCATCAGCTCTTTACCATTTATTCCAGTATAAGTGCCTCAGCAGATTGGATAATTTTCTCAAATTGCACTCAGTGAATGGGCCTCCCTGAAAACTGGATCCTCCAGACCCAGATACAGCTGAAATCATCATTTCCTTGAGAGAGGAATAAGACTTCCTGAAAGTCCCAACTTAACCAACTTTGCTATTTCTATCTATTTCTAAGACAGCTTATTAATTATATATTTCATTCTTTGAAATTTGAATCACTTTCTGCCGCAGTCTGGCTGGGCACAAAATAACCGAGCCACCAAGAGGCACTTATAGGTTCAAACAGGAACTACTTTATTGCCCCAACTCTCACCCGCACTCCCCCGCGCACTCCGCCCCGCACTCCCGGGGAACTCTCCCAGCCCTCAACTGGGCTCCGCCAGAGCTCAACCGGAACTCCGCAAGACCTCAAAAGTAGCGGGGTGCAATAGACAGCAGGAGCCACCCTATTGCCAGGCAGCAGGGGTCTATATACAACTGAATACACAGCCTGTTTCAATCCAGCATCATCCAGTCACAGCAATTATACACAGTTTAACTTAATTATCATCATCTTAATGGCTTGCTGGCATCACCTCTCAACCACTCCTTCTGGCAAAATGCCAGGCGCCATCCCGACTCGTCTGTGGCTCTCAACATCTTTCAGTTTTTATTTATTTCATTTCAAAATATGCTAATGAATAGAGTCATGAAATTGACCAATAGGTAAGTCAGGATCACAGGGCAGTGGGGGAGTTGGTGATAGAATTATAAATGGAGGGTTCCATGTTCTAACATCCTCTTTCTACTCTCCACAGTGGTAGTTCTCACATACTGTGATGGACAGGAATGGGGCAGGGAGGGAAAGAGAGGGCAGTGGAATTTGGTTAAGTTAGGTCCTTTCAGGAAGTC
Organism: Marmota flaviventris; assembly: GCF_047511675.1. NCBI lineage: Eukaryota > Metazoa > Chordata > Mammalia > Rodentia > Sciuridae > Marmota > Marmota flaviventris. The sequence goes on along the minus strand of NC_092511.1, from coordinate 21,900,147 downwards.
TTATTCCTCTCTCAAGGAAATGATGATTTCAGTTGTATCTGGGTCTAGAGGATCCAGTTTCCAGGGAGGCCCATTCAACTGAGTGCAATTTGAGAAAACTATCCAATCCGCTTAGCCCTCATTACCTGTAGTTAAAATTTACTCATCTATAGTTCATGTCATTTTTCTTTGAGTCTTCTTGAAACCTCTTCAAACAAAACAAAACAGGACTTTGACAACTCAAGGTAGAAAATGGTTCTACTTGTTTTGAAATGGCCAACAGAGGAACCATAGAAAACAGAGTGATTCTTGAATAGGCAAAACCACATTTGGATGATTCACAGCCAGAGGCAGTGGCTAAGATCATCCTCTTTCACTGGCTAGGATTCATCCAATAAATCACAAGGTAGAATCATGAAAAGGCCTCTCTTTTTTAAAACAGAAGAAAGGAATGTGTCTCAGACTCATTGTGTTCATTTCAAGAGAATCAAAACAAAGTAAAACCTTTTAGAATTTGAAGCTGTGGCAAGTAACTTAAGATGACAAAAATATTCTACACTCAATGAAGGTGGATTGAAAATATACCCTTAATGACATCCTGCCTCCATGAATAAAAAGTAAATGTAGGGTTTTAAGGAGGTTAATAGAAATACAAAAACATTAAGAGGCTCCTGAAAGAGACCTAAGACTCATTCTGGCATCAATGTTATAAAAGTACTATAGCTGTGTGCAATGCAGTGATTAAATAAGAGTCATCAGCTAGAATTGTATACATTTTAGAGTTTGGATGGATCCTAGAGAAATTGTCCAGGTGGAGAAACTGAATCCCTGTTCCCTACTCAAAATCTGTGAGTTGGATTGAACCAGGAACCTGTATATTTCTCTGACCCAGAACTTAGCACAGATAAAAAGACACTTACACTGTTTGAATCCTTGAGACTAGGCTCCTTGACCACAAAGACTATTTTTGTTTTTTTCTTTTAGCATTGGAATTGAACCCAGGGTCTCATGCATATCAAGCAAGTGCTCTACCACTGTGCTACATCTCTCTAGCCCTTTTTATTTTATTTTGAGACAGGGTCTTGCTAAGTTTCCTAGGCTGACCTCAAATTTGGCAATCCTCCTACCTCAACCTCCCAAATAGAAGATCATATTCTTTATCTTTCAATTCCTAATATTCAGTACAGTGTCTGGAACTTAGCATCCAAATTTATATATATTACACTATTAGAAGAAGCAAATTATATATATTACACTATTAGAAGAAGCAAGAGTACAAAAGCAAGGGCAATATAAAAATACTTGTAAAGTATTGTTTGATTCCCCGTGGTATTGTAGGGAAAGATTTCCCCAAAAGCAAAAGTGAACTTGACCTCAGTGTTTCTTTTCTTAAGTGAGCAGCCCAGGTTACAGGCAGGCATCTGCCAGACTGCTCACTGATACCACCTCCATTGTCACTATGAATCTGTCTTGCTCGTTTTGTCTGATCAGAATATTAGATGAGTTCACTCCCAATTAAGTTCTCTACTTTAATTATAGCAGAAATAAAAATTGGGCAGACAAATGACTTTCATTCAAGTATTTCAGATACGTTTTCCTTTTGAAGTCTGAAGTACTAAGGATAGATTAAAAGAGCATCTTGTTTGAAGTTAAAAGTACAGATGATCTCATCATGGAAAAAGATTAAACATGATTCTAGCTACCTTATGATTATAATGGTTCATCAGATTCAATAGCTGTTGGGAAACAATCATATCTTTTTTATATCTAAATTATTTGGTTCTTTTCTCTGAAAAAAACAAAACAAAACAAAAAATACTGTGAACCCTTAATTTCAAGAGCACAAAGAATTGTGCTATTTATAAACCAGCCACAGGACAAAGGAAAACAATAAAGAATTAAATGTTACATTCTCTTAAGAAATATTTTCTTTCAGTATTACATAAATATCTTTGTGCTCTTTTGCTTTCTTTTTGAAATCAAGTAACCCTATGACATTTCAAAGTGAAATAACTGCACACAAAATTTTTACATAGAGGCGAGGATGACTTTTTTAGAACCAGTATAATTAACTATACACATAGTGTGTTATTCATTGTCCTCTGACCTTTATTATTTAATTTCATATTCTGAATATGTTTGCTTCTAAATTTAGTTAGGAAAATGAGGGAATGGTATGGTTGCTTTGCTGGCTCTACATTATAGTGGAGTATACCTAGAATAGTTTTCAAATGTGGATATTAAAATATCTGTATCTATATCTATATACATACATAAGTGTGTGTGTGTGTGTGTGTGTGTGTGTACTTTGTATGTTTGGCTTAGTAATTTGGATTTATTTGAAGAGACTCCAATTCAAGGTCCTGAAAAATTGTAAGTAACTGTTACCTATGGTGCTTGGTGGGGTCAAGAAGAGGCATACCCTCTCTGAGATAGGGGACAGAAGTTAGTGGCTGAAATTTTCTGAAAAGTTTCCTTCCTTGATGCTTTCAGTGACCATGATATGGCTGATCTAGATCCAAAATTTAAAAAAAAAAAAGTAGGTAATTCCTTATTTATTTATTTATTAAAGTTGTAGATGACACAATACCTTTATTTTATTTGTAGTTATTTTTATGTGGTGCTGGAGATTGAACCCAGTGCCTCATGTAGGTTAGGCAAGCGCTCTACCACTGAGCCCCAGCCCCAGCCCTGGATAATCCCTTTTTTAAAACATGAAAATTCAAACCTTTTCTCTATAGCAGATGAAAGACACCTACTGCGGTCCATGTGTAACATGAGGGTAGCGTTACAGGAGCCTCAGTGGGACCTGAGGGTATATGAAGTAGAATTTTGGAATCTCCACTCCAGTAAGCCTACTACTAGAAGTTGGGTCACCTCTCCTGCTCCAATAAAATGGCCACTGTCTGGCCACGGCCACTTGTGTGGTAGTGCGGTTTGTATCCTGTGCTCAGTGCATCGCCAAGGGGGCACTAAGGGCTAAAGTCCAATCCAATCTCCTCTGGCCAAGTCCAGCTCCCTGGGCTGGGGCTGATTCTGCAAGGAGGAAAGGGTACTTTTTATGTTCCCTCTGCCCAGAAGGGTGATAGTTTTCTTCACTGACACAAAGTCTTAGATGCTAGCAAGGTCCAGGCCTGAGGCTGTGGATGTTCCTGGGAGAGCTTCAGACTTCATTCCTGCTCCTGTCTTCCTGGTCCTTGTGTCCCCAGGGCTTGCACAGCTCCTGGCAGTCCCTAGGATCAGCTTGAGGAGCAGTATCACCAGAACTGTCATGTCTGCTGTGGACTTGAAGCAGGGAGGCAGGCGGGAGGCTCTGAGAGGCCTCCTCTGTCCCCGCTGAGAAGCATCAGGGTGGGTACCCTTTTCCAAAGAACTCAGGAGTAGACTGGGCTTGTTCCTTAGGCTCCCCTTCCTCTACTTGCCTCCTTCACTCCAAGGAGAAGACTCTAGCTTCTTCACCTCCAAGGCATTGGGGACTGGGTTCATTTTCCTTCTCCGGTGAATCTGCATGTTAAGCATAATCAGAAAAGTCTAACACCCAAAGAAATTCCCGGAATTCTTAGTTTGGGAGTGAACTCCTGAATGCTTCGCTTTGATTTAAACTCCCAACCTGAGCAGTCTCAGGAAGCAAGGCTGCCCCTTCATGCAGGCCTGGCCAGGAGTGCAAACAGGGGCCTAGACCCTATGGGCACACATTCGAAAGTTAGACATCAAACTAAAAAATAATAAATAAAATGTTCTCTGTTCTTCTATCTTGACAAATCAATGACACCATCCAAAAATATTTGTAAAGCTGTGGTGTTTATATGATGAAAGGTAGCAAGAATATCAAAGATGACTGAATTTAACTATTATTGCACATGTTTGGGGAGCTAGTGACACTTTGTAGGAATGATAAAAGACACCTGTAATTCATGATTTATTCATTTATGCTACAATATTTCTTCTACTTCCTGTATGCCAGCAAAAATCATTATTGTTACAATAAAGGTTTTTGTATAATTTGTGTTCAATTGATTGCAACAATTTAACAGATTAAAAGTAAAATACAGAGGCTGGGATTGCGGCTCAGCCTAGAGCACTCACCCAGCGCCGATGAGGCCCTGGGTTCGATCCTCAGCACCACATATGAATGAAATAAACATAATGTGTCCTTCTACAACTAAAAAATAATAAATATTAAAAAAATTAAAGTGCAATTGTATTCAAAATGCTGAAAATTTGAGTATATTTTCACTAAAATATAAAGTGAATGTTAAATTTAAAATTATAATTACTTTGCATATTTTATTATCCTAAAATATTATATTATCTATTAAATTAGAAGTCAAAATGAAAAATAACAATGCTATCAACATTTTAAATAAAATAAGTAAAGCTGAACTTTAAAATTTAACTTTTAAAATGTTTTATTAAATCTTTTAAAATGGATTTATTAATTTATTTTTAGAAGCTATTTATTTATTTATTTATTTATTTATTGGTACCGAGGATTAAACCTGAGGGGGCTTACACACTGAGTCACTTAAAATAGATTTATTTTTTAAAAAATTACAATCCAAAGGTTTAATATTCATGTAGTCATCAATACAAAGAATTAGTATTGTTTCATAATACTACACACTTTCACATACATTGACATATTTTCATCATAAAAGCACAGTCAATATTCATCATTTTGTCTATGGGGGATATGGTCCAAGATCCCCAGAGTATTCCTGAATTCATGGGTAGTACCAAACCTTACATATGCTTTTTTTCCCCTATACATACATACCTTCAATAAAATTTAATTAATGAATTAGGCACAGTAAGAGATCCACAACAATAACTAATAATGTAATATAACAATTATAATGATATATTGTAATCAAAGGTATTTGAAACTTATGAATTCCTGGGTACTTGCCTGTAATCCCAGTTACTCAGGAGGTTGGGGTAGGTGGATCTCAAGTTAGAAGTCAGCTTCAGCAACTTATTGGGGCCCTAGGCAACTAATAAGACCCTGTCTCAAAATAAAAAATAAAAAGGGCTGGGAATGTGGCTTAGTGGTAAAATGCCCCAGTAAGGAAATAAATACAACTTCCAAATTATTCTTTTCTGAAAATTTCTACTTAATGCTTTTAGACTACTGGTTGACCATGGATAACTGAAAACCATGGAATATGAAACCCAGTTGGTAGGGGCGACTGTAAGCAGAATTGTTTGCTATTGCAAATATCCTCAGTCCTATTGTGAACACACCAAATTCCTGAGTACCTCTGGATTGTGAGCTGGGACACAGAAGCCGAGAAGGAATGCTGAGCACTCCTGGCTGATGACACTTCCTTATGCAAGAATCTGTGGCCTTCATACTCTGAGAAGAAGGATTTGACAACTTCTTGTTTAAGAGCGTCTTTACTCAAATCTTTCCAAAGCAGTTTTTATTTCTAATGTCAGCAGCAACACAATCCACGATGCTTCTTTTCTTTTGAGACATTGGGCAAGGGAGGACCAGAAAGGCTTCAGGGGGTCCTAGATGATGTCATTTCAAGAGGAAATGTTTAGGGTCATGAGTTGCATTGGGCCAGAGGTAATCATGCACCCTTTAATTGACTCTGTATGTGTGTGTGTGTGTGTGTGTGTGTGTGTGTGTGTGTGTGAGAGAGAGAGAGAGAGAGAGAGAGAGAGAGAGAGAGAGAGTGCGAGCACTGGGAGCCTCTGTTGTCTGGGTCTCAGGGTGGTACTATCAAGAAGTTGAGGAGAAATCATCCTAAAAAATTCATATGTCCATTTAATAGAGAGCCCATTTAATTAGCAAGTTATAAATAACAGGCATGCTAAACATTTACTTCTCATTTTGCTGTGAGAGTATTCTTTCTTTGTCTTCTTTGTCCCTCTCTCTTTCTTCTCCTCCACATGTGTTGCTTCCATGAATCTAAATTGGTTTGGGATCTTTCAATTAATTTGTGTTCTAACCCTGGTGCCAGAACTCTATTCCCCGCCCCCCCACCTCCCGCAATGGCGTTATTGAGACATAATTCACATACCGTACACATTACCCATTTCAAACGTATGTGTCATTTTTTTTTTCCTTGGTGCATCTCCACAATCAACTTTAGAACAGGGTCATCATTTCCAAAGGGAACAAACACCGTGCTTACCCTCACCCCCTTCCCCATGTCAATCTACTTTCTGTCTCTATAGATTTGCCTCTTCTGCGTATTTCATATAATTGACATCACACATTATCTGGTCTTTGGGACTAGCTTTTTTCATCTGTGTTTTCACCCATGTTGTAGCATAGATCAGTACTTCATTCCTTTTTATTGCCAAATAATGTTCCGTTGTGTGGACATACCACATTTTGTTTATAATTCATCAGTTTGACAGACATTTGAGTTCTTTCCACTTTTTAGCTATGAATAATGCTGCTATAAACATTTATGTACATATATTTATGTGCACATGTATGTCAATCTCTTAGTATGTACCTAGTAGTGAATTGCTGAGTCAAACATTAACTTCATGTTCGCCCTTTGAGGAATTGTTAGACTATTTTCCAAAGCAGCTATGTCATTTTACACTCCCATCAGTAGTACAACAGGATTCTGATTGGTCCACATTCTCACCAACACTTACTATTATCTGTTTTTATTATAACCATCTGAGAGGATGAAAAGTGATATCTCATTGAAATTTCCCTAATGACAAATGATAATAGTTCTTTTTTAATTGGCTATTTCTGAAAAGAGAGGAAGAGTACAAATGTCTGTGAACAGCCCCCTTTATCACTATGGTCAGGTGTTTAGACAAGAGGCCAATTCATGAACTGTAAATATGAAAAAGGAGGGTGGAACCCCACTTCTCAAACCTGCAGGCCAGGTTCTCAGTACTTCTACTTGTCAGGAAGCTCTCATCTTCAGTGAGCTGCCTCCTCCTCCTCCTCCTCCTCCTCCTCCTCCTCCTCCTCCTCCTCCTCCTCCTCCTCCTCCTCCTCCTCCTCCTCCTCTTCCTCCTCCTCCTCTTTCTCTTCCTTCTCTTTCCCCTGCTTTTTTTCTAATCTAAAATCTTTTCCTGAATCAATTTTCCTTCCTTCCTTCCTCCTTCCTTTATTTCTTCCTCCTTTCCCTCCCCTTCCTGAAACTTTTGGTCACTAAGTCAAGCTTTGCTCTGAAACAAGGACTAACTCCACAGATGTATTTTTAAAGACAAGCTTTGGCAGCCCACTAAACAGTTGACATTTTCCTTTCCCTTTTGAATTACTGAGTCCACCTGAGGTATGCAGATGTGGCCAAACTTACAGGTTCCCCTCACCCCTCAGACAACTCAGCAGGAGTTCTCCTCTGGGAGTAGGGGAGGTAGGTAAATCCGTTGATAGGGAATGTGGGAAGAAACCAAAAATCTGGGCTGAGGGGGCATAGGTAACTTGAAGAAACCTTAGGAAATACCTTAGTTTGGGTTTGGTCACTATATTTGTTTTGAAATTTCAAATCATTTAAAAAAGAGGGCATAGGAATCTTTTAATTTTGCTACAAGGAAACAAGCGTTAGAAATATGTTGAAAAAAAAATGTAGAGAATGCAGTCCATAAAAACAGGAGCTCTGCCCTCCTCCTTACTGAATTAAAAAGACACATTTAGCTCATTTCCTTCAGCCTGGCACATGTTGGAAAGGCACCTGCTATTGCCGTGTGCTCCTGAGATTGCACGTGTACTTCTCTGGGGTTAGTGCTGGTTGACCCACCCCGTGGTCCTCAAAGAACTTTGTCTTCCCTCTCTGGTTCACCATGTCCCCATTTCTCCCACTTTAGACCTCTAGAGAAAGAAGATTCTGGAACCCAACCTTCTGCTGGTCTTATCTATGTTCCCTCCTAGACCTGGAGGCAGCCCTTTTTGTGTTATGGGCCAAATGCCTCTCTCCCCACCCCCCCAGCTTTTTTTTTTTTTCTATTTCTTTCATCCCCTAACCAAAGTGAGGGCTTGCCCCTTGAAGACACCTGCCCTATCCTTCCTGTTCTTGCACTGCGTGGCCCTCGCTCCCCCACAGTTTTTGCACTGGGCTCCTCCCCTTTGCTTGCAGCCGTTGTCCTCCAGTGGCTCACTCCCTGTCATTACTCAGATCTCAGCTCCCATAACACTTCCTCTGGAGGCCTTCCCTGATGTCCTCAATCGCAGTTCAGTGACAGTTGGGACTTCTGTCTGTTTTGTTCACTGTAGTGTTCCCAGCATCTGGAACAGTGCCGTTGGCAGGCACTTGATGGATCTTTGCTGAATCGTTAGGATAAAGCAGCTCTGTTAAAAGCACCAGTTGCATAATCTCTGCCATTTTGTGTTAGGCAAAAAAGGAACGAAGGAATGAACAAAGAAAGGAGGAGCGGATAAGAGAGAGGGAAACAGAGCTCCTGGCAGGGCAGAGGACAAAATGACAGCTGGAGAGAAAATAGGAAATGGGAACTGAAGCCTGCTCTCACTTTCCTTGAGGTGGTAATTGCTTTGTGCTGCCATGAAAACAAAAACTAGGCTTGACTTAAAGAAAAAACACATTTTGGAAGATACCAGAGAAGGTTTCCAGTTTTTGTCACCAAAAATTAAGAAAAAAAAAATGGTTCGATAGGTGTCAATTCCTACTGCACATTAAACAATCTCTTAAACATATCAGCATAAGAGGGATCCAAATTCAAGGGACATCATTTTGTGGGAAGGAAAAATAAAAAAGCAGTCCCTTCTACAGTGCACATTGAGGCCTTTTGGCTACCTCTAAGGTGCTTTGTTCCCAGCTGAGTGACTTGCCTGTCACAGTAGAGACCGACAATACATAAAGGATGTTCCCAACTCAGATCCCCATTGTGCAATCACCCTTGATTTCTTTTGCTAAACTGGATCTTCAGCTTCCTTTGCCAACTGAAATCAAGTGTGTTAGGTCACGGCCCAACTATGAAATAGTCTCCATGCTTGTTTTTCTTTCTCCTTTCTTATCCTCTGTTTAGTACTTGGAACAAGTCAGATTATAATTATGAGGAACTGAGGCCTCTTGCTAGCACACTGAGGCTGAGCAATGCTTCTAGTATTGTTGAGACTCCCGGTGTCAGCCAAAGGTATTAGTCACGTGATTGTTTGGGGTATGTAATCATCTAAGACTAAAATGACATCCCCAGAGTAAATTACACCGGAATTTAGCAAACCTGCAGTGTAGGACTTGCCAAGCAACAATGAACTAATAGCTCCGCCCCCTTCCTATGCTCCATATGATTAGCATTATTTTTCTAGTGGCTCTTGTTTGAAACTAAAGAGGGACCTCATCCAGTTTTGGTACAGGTAAGTGCCCAGAGACTAAGGCTCCCTAGATGTGAAATTTTTACAGCGACATGTTTTGAGTTTTCTTTCTCGATGTAGTTGATGCTTTAGATCTCTGTACATGCTGTTCTCTCACCTCTGGCTTTTGATATATGATGTCCCCTCTGGAAGGCCCTTCTCCTTGTCCTCCCTTTTGCCCTTGTATATCTGGTGGGCTTCCACTCATTCAAAATGCTTCTCCTGAGTGCGTTTTCCTTTACCTTCCACTGTCCTGATTATAACTTCACTTGTCTTTCAACACTCTAACTTGTATATCCCCTGCATAGCCTGTGTCACATTATACATTAATTATTTTCATATGGAAATTTGTGAAGGGCAGAAACAATATCTCCACACCCTTGTTTTCCCAGTGTTTGGCAGAGTCTTGAAAATAGTAAGCCCTCCACAAATGTTGGTTCCCTCTTTCCTTCTTCAATTATTTATCCTCATTGTCATGCGTGTTCTCAGTTCAAAATGTAATTAAAGTTTTATTAAATTTTAGATCACATACTTTGAAGATATATATTATTAAGTACATGTAAGTTTAGAGTTCCTGTATCTCTCTGATGAATTAAAATGTCTATCAAAACACAGCGACTCTCTTTGTTCCTAATAATGCTTTTTATTTTAAACTTACTTGTCTGATGATCGTAATAGCTACACTGATTTTTTGAGGGGATATTTTCCAGCTCTGTTTTTTCTTCTTCTTATATTTCTACTTTCTGTCATTTTTGGCTCCTATAGTTTGGCAAGTCTTTCATAAAATGTATATATTTGGATTTATAAGATTTTTAAATTTAATATTTCCTTATCTTTAATAGGTGAGTTAAATCCACTTACTTTATTATGATTACTCACCTTTGGATTTCATTTCTATATTTATTTATTTATTTCTATATTTCATTTTGTGGTTTCTGTTTGTGCTGCTTTCTCTGAGATTCCTTCTCTCCAGCCTTTTCTCGTGGTGTACCACACTTAAACTTTGTGAGTCTTCTTTTCCACAAACATGTTTGATGTGCTTCTCATAGGGGAGGATCAATTGAAGTAGGTTCCTATGTTGTTTCTTCCTTTAAGTAGGAAAATGAGAAGATTCCAGGGGATATTTAGAATTATTCATTGCATCATCAATAAAAGGGAATAGCTAAAGGGGAGACTTGGGGAAAGAAAAACAACCAACTTTTTATTTCTTAACAACTCTCACTGGGACTAAGGCAGTTGAACAACTAGGCAGCTAGTTCCCAAAATGACGAATGGCCACGGTGTGCAATTCTGGATACAGAAGCATGGAATTTGCAGTGTGTCTGCTCCCAGGGGGAGGGTGGTCACTACAGGGAAGGCCTTGGGAGCTCAGTATGCTGTATGTGTTGCATGACTTTATGTGGAATCAAGTCTCCCAGGTCTTGTCTCCATTTAATCTGCAGCATAAACCTCAATCTTTCAGTATGCCATGACGGTATTTGACTGCTTGGCTCAAATCAATCACAAACAGACACAAAGGGGAGCCATTAAATAGTATGGCAGGACTCAGTTATAATTGCACTGCCTGATAATGCAAAATACAATTAGATGGATCTTTTTAAGGATTGTTACTTAGGTAAAGATAAACAATTTTAACATAGTGTATTGCTTTGTAGTCTCACTTTTAGATTTTTCCCTGTAGTAACAAGTATGTCACAGCAGTTAATAGTCTCGAATGTGGGGTTTCATACAGACTAGGTTTTGAGTTCCTTGTACTAGCTACATGATCTAAGGCAAGTATTTAATCAATCATGCTAAACTTCAGCTTCCTCATATCTTAAGTGAGGTTAAATTTATAAATAGAATGGTCATGAGAATTTAGTAAATTAACACACAAAGCCTTTAAAGATAATAGCTGTCTTTTAATTTTTTTTATTATTATTTTTATTAATAAGGAATTCTTTGAGAAGGTATAGGGAGGACATCTGAGATGGAACTGGGTCTAGATAAGCATTGGACTCTTTGCTTCAGGTATTTAACCTGAATAGCATGGATAGCCCTTCAAACTTTCAGGATGCGGGCTGGGGATGTGGCTCAAGCAGTAGTGTGCTTGCCTGGCATGCGTGCGGCCCGGGTTCGATCCTCAGCACCACATACAAAGATGTTGTGTCTGCCGATAACTAAAAAAATAAATATTAAAAATTCTCTCTCTCCCTCTCTCTCTTTAAAAAAAAAAAATAAATTTTTCAAACTTTCAAGATGCCCCAGGAGGTCAGGAGTGTGACTTATACCCTCTCGCATACCATCCGGAGCTGGCAGATATCAGGGGTGCTGGTAAACACTTGCTTTCAGAGTGCATGGCTTCTGTGATAAGGCCAGCATGATCTCCTACCCTCAAGTCCTGTTCTCTTCAACTCAGGAAGCTGTCAGGTACTCTACTTCTGGAGTTGGGGAGCATCTGCGCTGGCCTGCTGAGCACAAATTGGGAATTCATTTCCTGTGTGATCAGGATTATCTGTAGATGACATGTACCATTGAACTCAGTACTACTAACACTGTCTGAAATGAGACCCTGAGGACCTAACTTGAGATCTCAACCCTATAAATAACATGCTTCACCCTGGGAAATGTGTTCTCAGTTCCAAATAATCAATTTACAAATAAAACACTGAAACATAAACCACTAGGAAAGCGGGGCTACATCCTTCCCATCTGTAGTGCAGGAGGAGGAAAGAAACTTCCACAGACCAATTGAACTGTAAGAATATTTGGGCACTGCACAATTTTCTGAATGGAAGTTAGCCAGGACAGAGATGAGCAGTTTGTTGAAAAGAGCAATATTGGCTCCTTAGTGGCTATCAAATGATAAGGACATGGAATTCAGTATGGTCCCGCAGCCACCCTGTGCCTTTTATTCCTTGGAGATTTTACCTCAGAGGAGAAAAGGACATCTTCTTGCCCAGGGCTTTCTGGAAGCTTCTACAAATTGCCTAGAGGGAGCCTCTGTGCCTATGCTCCATCCCCCCCAAATTGGCCTGCCCAGTAACAGCTCTCCTAGTTCTCCTTGCCAAGATCTGTCTCCAACTGCCTGTCACACTTTGTGTTTGACTGCCCTGGGCCTGGATCTTTCATCAGACAGTTAAGTGGTAGATGCCAAGAGTCTACTATGGCTCAGGATGACTCCAAGCTCTGTGAAAGAACAGAAGAGACAGGATCTGCTCTCAAGGAATTTACAAATTAGTTTGGGAAGCCATCTATCCTACCCAGCAAAACACAGTATTCAAGTCAGCCCGCCCTGATCTGAATCTACCATTTCTTAGTTATGAGCTTTGAATCTCAATGTTTTCATCTGTGAAATGGGGATAAGTATAGCTATCTCATATGGGCGTCATGAGGACTGTGCACCAGATAAAGCACTTAGCAGTGCCTGCACAAATTAAGTGCTCAATAAATGCTAGCCATCATTATTATCATTATTTGGAAATTTTTAAAAATATGAATTATCAACTAGTCCCAGCTGTTAAAGGAACCTTATAACTCTTTCCTCAACTCCCTGCTGAATCTTCTCAGACCTGGAGAAGGAAGCAATGCTGTTGGGTCACAGCAAGGGGCAGGGATGAACTGGTGCAAGAGGGGCTTTGGGGACCCATGAAGAGCTGCGGTTGACCTCTGGCGAAGGCAGAGAACTGTCTTGCTCAGTTCTGCACCACACATCTTTCTGGGCTTGGAAACTAAATAACTGGAACTGATTCTGCTTTGAAGAATCTGCAGCTAAGTGAGAATTCAAGACACACAAGGTATAGCTTTAACACAGCCATGAAGATGCTTATTAATGAAAGAGAACAAAATGACATGGTGCAAACTTGATGGACCTACGAGGAACATTTGGGGCAGGAAATGCTTATTGGTAGAGGTCTAAATTTTGGACTTCTGAGTAAAATTTTCCAGACCTGTTAATACCTCCTGTAGCTCTTCTGTAACAATAGCCATGGGGCCCTGTTCTTACCTGTGCCCCTCCAAACCTCTTTGTTTTCTGGGTCTGTTTCTCTCCCCAGACAAACTGTAGTCAGGAAACACATTTCTGATCCTGCCCACAGACCCAGTGGTTTTGGTGAAAGGCCAGAGCCTTGGGGTCCGGTGTTTGCTTTCATGGTTTGCAGCAGGCACTGGAGGAGTGGTGGGTGGTGACAACTTTCATTCCAGGCAGCTGCTAACTGGGCTTTTGCAGAGGGTGATGTTTACTCTGCAGGTTTAATGACGGTGCTGGCTTTCTGGGAGTGGCGTAATGAAAGAGATTCAGACAGAGGTCGGCATGAACCTCCTCCAGGCAAGGCTGCCCCAGCCAGCAACGGAGAGCAGTTCCATTGAGCCTGGGATTCCAGTGTGAGACACAGCTTTTGTCAGAAGGTTTTTAAAACCCAATGACTGTGTCACTTTGCCCTCTGGATAAATTGTGTGAGTTCGGCAGCAATCACACCTCCTCGCTTCATTAAGTGACAGTGAGAAGAAAAACAAATGCAAAACGAAAAACACGACTGTGAAACTATTTTAGTTAAAACTATCCTAGTGGAATTTGTTGGTACCATTGAAATTATCAGCAGATCGAAAAAAAAACTGAAACCCAGAGAAGGAAAGCATCTGGCCTGAGATCACACAGCATATGAATACAAGAGCAGACTGAGATCCAGGCTTTCTGGTCCTATTCCCTTTTATTATTCTACATCTGTTGACAACCATGAAGAATTCTTTTTCTCTTTCAGTGGATTCTTCTTTCTTCCAGAAGCCTAAACAGAGCCAGGATGATCCAGGAAATTCAGGGAATCCTAATTCACTTTCAAAGCCATGTTGCTTTCTGTTAGCCAGGCCGTATGCATTGCTGTTTCAATTAAGTTTCTCACTGTTTCATATGAAAGCTTGCAAATTACCACTGGTTCTAAATAAATCAATTTAGGTATTCGGGGGTTTATAAATATAGAGAATCTTGCTTTTCCTCTCATTCTCTCTTCCCTGGCTGTCTTCCCTCCACCCACTTCCATTAAGATGCATTTTTTAAAAAAGACTTAGAATACATATTTTGGTGAAACCCTTAACATTTTTCTTCTCAATTTTTATATTATCATCAACATAATGTGTTATAACAATTTACATTTTGCAAATTTTTTTTTTTTTTTTTTTAGCATATTAACATCGCAGTGTAATGGTTTCTGATGAGGGGGAGGAGGAGGATGCAGGTGGGATTAGGTGGAGAGGCTTTTGAAAATGTGGGTAGGGTGCTTGCGAATGTTTGGGCAGTGGAATATTTATACGGCACTGTGGGTGTTTTGAACTCTCTGGAAACGAACAAGCAAGCTCCACACATGAAGTCGATGGAAGTCCTCCAAACTTTGGACAACACAGAGTCCTTTCAGAAGCCTGAATGGAGTCCAAGTTAAATTAGAGCCCAGAGGGCCCATGCAAATGGAAAGCTGACAGATCAGAGTAAGTGACACTGGTCCAGGACCCCAGGAGACCAGGGCCTTGTGCTGGTTTTACTACCAGTGGTTGTTTCCTAGTCTAAAAAGGTATAATAATAGCTTATGCCTCATGGAGTCTCTTTGATATAAAAATAAAATAAGTGTGTAATGTCCTAAGCCCACGGCCTTGCACATAATAAGCACTTGATATTGCCTCAGAGGCCAGTAGGCTTTTGGGGAGAGACCCATAAGCACTGACGGTTGATCAACCAAAGAAGGACCCCATTTGGGCAGGGAGGCACCAGGATTATGGCCACAGACTGTGGAGGTAGACAGATGTATTCTTAGATTCCAACTCCAGCATTTTCTAGTGTAAGATGATGGGCAAATTAAACTATTTCAACCTCAACACCCATCTCATGGGGTTATTGTATGGATTAGTGATGTAGCTCAGATGGAGCCCCTGGCTTGGTGCCTGGCATGGAGTAGATGCTCAATAAATCACGGTTATTGGTCCAGGTTCTTAGAGAAAGGGGCTAAGAAACAGAAGAAAGGTAGATAAGACAATTTAAAACTAGTGAGGTTGACAGAAACCAAGAGAGCAAATTCAGCTCCTCTGGGACCTGGATTAGTTTGCTGTGACTGCTTTAACAAATTATCACAAACTTGGTGACTTAAAACAGTGGAAACCTTTTCTCTCATAGCTCTGGGGGCAAAATCAGTCTCAGGGTGTCAAAAGCAAGGTGCCACAGGACCGTGCTCCCTCAGAGTCACCAAAGGGGGACCTGTTTCTTGCTTTTTTTCTGGCTTTTGAGGGCTGTTGGCACTTCTTGGCTTGTGGCTGCATCACTACAACCTTTGCTTCACATGGCCTTGTCCTCTGTGTGTCTGTTTCTATGTGTGTGTGATCTCCCGCGTTATTTGGAGGGTTACAAGGCAAGGGAAATAGTCTGAAAATTTACCTGCTCAAATAACTGTTAGTTTCCTGCCTTCCTGACAGGTAAGGCATTGAGCCTGACAGATGGTCATTGGAACAAATGCTCTTCTTGCTGGGGGTGGGACAATCGTGCTGCCTGATGTCAAAGACCTCCCGCCTCACTGGGGGAACTAGATTGGTTTTCTCAATTGTCCCCCCCACACACCCCGCCCCCCGCAACCCCTCCTCCCCAGCTCCTTCCCCTCCCCCCACCCCCAATGCTCACAGGAAACACCTGGAGGGATTCCACTCCATCCTTTTGCACATCTGCCCCTCTAGAATTTAACCAGTCTTAGCTCACTCCTGAAGAAAATGGAGTCTCTCAATAAGGTGGCATTAATAAATAGACAGGCACATGCTGACCCCAAGTCAATCCTCAAACTCCATCATCCTTGACTTTCTGGAAGCAGATGAGCAGCCCTCCCTCCACAGCTTCCAGGCTCTTGGCACACTCCCCTGACAATGCCCATCAGACTTCTAACAGTCCAGTTCCCAGGCCAGCGCCAGTCAAAGATTCGCAGGAGCTGTAGGGTACTTAAAAGGTGGGGTTTGGGGCAAGAGAGAACCTGGTTCAGGTGTTGGCTCTGCTATTTGACTTCTAAACTTCAATTTCTCTGTCTGCAAAGTGTGGTAGCAACAATCCCCACTTCATAGGGAATGTTACAAGGAAAAATGAGATGCTTGTCAATGGCTTAGCACAAAGCGCAGCTGCCATTAAGTAGTTTCAATGGGAAAAAATTAAGCATAGAAAGAAGTGGAAGTTGTTTACAAAGCCAGGAAGAGATGGAATGGTCAAGGAACATTTCCAACTCTCCCATGACTTCTGGTGAGTGGGTGACAGGGACACATCCCTTGCCAGCAGTGAGTTTATGGGAGGGCTGCTGACAAAAAGCTTCTTACCAAAGCTGTCTTCTTCAGGGACCTGGAGGAGCCTAAAATTCCAGCCCCTAGAGGGACATTCTTTTAACCAATGCCCTCATTCTCCTGGAATTCTCTGCTCAAAAGAGAGGTGATATTAAATCATTAACATTTTTGCTTAGAACATTTCACATCTCATTGGGACCTGAGGGAATAAAGCACAGGGCTTTTGACAGAGGAGGTATAGTCAGTTGAATGAGAGCCCCCTAAAGAGATGCCCAGATCCTGGAAGTTGTCAATGTGACGTTGTTTGGCAAGGGGGTCCCTGCACATGAAATCAAGTTAAGGATCTGGAGATGAGATCATCGTTCTTGGTTATTCAGGTGGGCTCTAAATCCAATGATAAACATTGTTATCTGAGATGCTCAGAGGAGAGAGATATGGAGAAGAACGAGGAAAAACAGCCCTGGGAAGGCAGAGGCAGCCACAAGCCAAACAACACAGAGCCACCTAGAGAGGCAAGGATTCTCCCTTAAAGAGCCCCAAAGGGAGCGGGCCCCTGCTGATACCTTGATTTTGGCCCTGAGATACAGATTTTGAACTCTGGCCTCTAGGACTCTAACAAAATAAGTTTCTGTTGTTTTAAGCCACCAAGTTTGTGCTAATTTGTTACAGCAGCCATAGGCAACTTAGGCTCCAAGGAAAGAGGGCAGGTCTGAGGTATGTCAGACGAAAAGTGTTGGGCACCAGCAGTTAGGGACAGGTCAGGGCATGCGCTGAGATACATGACAGAGCCTGACTCCATTTCGTTCTCCTTGTTTACTCATTGGCTTCTGCCAACTTCAACAGTAGCAAGGACAACTTATAGTCATGGAAACACTGACCATGTGCCCACCAGACCGGCTTGAGGTCCTGAGCACACAGCATTTCCAGTTTGGAGGAGCCAGATGAGTCTCCGCCTGTCTCTGTAGCTCTGTTCTTGCCATCACTCATGCTGGGATTTGACCTTGGGATTGCAGATGTGCTTTGACCTTAACCTGTTCTTGTTCTACTTGTTTTCAGCTTTGGCTATTTCCTGGTCCCTGCTCCTCTTCCATCAGCTGCCCTCCCTTTCCAGGGTTGGCAGTTGGTTCCTGCTGTATGCCTGGCCCAGCCTGGCACTTCTGGATCAGCTGGCACCGACTGCTCCATTCAGCCAGCACCCTGGCATGGACCTCATCCACAATTTGCCATTCTATTTTTCTGACCTGACCTCCTAATATCTGGCCTTGTTTGCCTCCCGTTTGGTTCAGTGGCTTTGACTTCTGCTTGCTCTCTTGATTCTGACAACAAATCCAAAGGGGTGTGAGTGATTCCCAGTTACTGACCTGCCCCACTTGCCTGGCTCTAGGACATGGGTCACCAAGAGCAGGTTTAAGCAAGCCACAAGGAGCTGGGTGAGATTTCTGATATTAGGGTCTGGAGCTGAATGCCAGCCACACCAACAGACAGCTCAATTGTCACGCAGCTTCCAAAGGAGGAACACTTTGCTGGTTCTTTCTTATCCACTGCAGCCTCAGTCAGGTGAATAATAGCAGCCACAGACTGTAAACAATCTCTGCTCAAAGCACTCTGTTGATTTTGATGTGTCTGACACAATGGTCACCCTGGACGGCTCTTTACAACTTTCTCTCTAGTTCATCTTTCATTTTTATTCCTTTTTTCCCCCTCTTTCCTGGCAAAGAGTAGGGAAGGTAAAAAAGAAAACTTGAAATTTTATACATAAGGATGTAGGTTTGTGATTTTTAGTTAGCAAGTACATTTCGTTTTAGAATAGGCTGTGCTGGCCAGACCTAAGAGGGTCTTTCTGTTGTTTTTCAATGATGCCATGTAGCAAAGGGGTGGGACAGTGGGGAGGGACAGAAGGGAATTCACTTAATGAGTATCTCTCAGTATAAGGCACTGAGGTAGATGCTTGGCAGATATTATCTCATTTAAGGCTCACAATGATCTGCAGAGCTAGAAACCAATATTTATTTATCTTTTAAGTTTATTTTGTTTATTTTTGGTACTGGAAAGTAAACCCAGGGGTGCTTTATCGCTGAATTCCATTCCCAGTCCTTTATTTTTTAGTTTTTATTTTGAGACAGGATCTTGCTAAGTTACTGAGAGTCTCCCTAAGTTGCAGAGACTGACCTTGAACTTGTGATCCTTCTGCCTAAGCCTCCTAAGTTGTTGGAATTATAGGTGTGTACCAATGTGACAGCCTATTATCTCATTTTATAGATGAATAAATCAAGGTGGAAGGTCACCAGACCTACCCAAGGTCATGCAGTTGGGATTGGGAGCTGGGACTTGAACCCAAATGCTGACATAGGCGACTAAAACAAATGGCACAAACCAACAAAATGGTGTTTTAGAAATCAGCCAGGAATATTGGCAAAGCTGTGGTCTGAACGCTGGGCCATACCACCTCTGTGTTGGAACAAGTACAGCAAGTATAGGCTTTAGAAACCTTGAATTTCTTTCTTAAGGAGATTGATGAGTAGGAAAGGAAATGCAGTCATTGCTAGCCAATCTGTTGTTTTAGATGGTGTCGTGCATTAATTAACATTTCCAAAGCTCTTTGAGATAGAAAGATAAAAGATGCCTGTCATAGGTGTGACAAGGGTGACTGTGATACTTCCCACAAGGCCAGGAGGCTGTCGAGGCACATGGTCAGGACCTGGCTAATGCCCAGGAGGGTCCCAATGGGCACCTGGCAGGACTTGTCCAGGGAAGACCTGGCTCTCAGGAGCAAGCAGCCTCGCTTTAGAGATGAACCAACATGAAATTGGGCAGGGTGGCTTTGGTGCTTGGGCAGAAGTTTTGGACCCTTTAAAGAGCCATGCTCTTGGGAACTATTAGTGATTCTCTGTCACTTTCATTTTAGTGGGAAGGAATTTCAGATTCTGTTCAATGATTGGATCCATTTAGAGGGAGAAAAAAACCCAAGGGGTACCGGGCATGGTGTTGCATACCTGTAATCCCAGTAGCTCAGGAGCCTGAGACAGGAGGATCTCAAGTTCAAAGCCAGCCTCAGCAATTTAGCAAGGCCCTAAGCAACTTAACAAGACCCTGGCTCTAAATAAATATAAAAAGGGCTGGGGATGTGGCTCACAAGTTAGCATCCTTGGGTTAAATCCCTGGTAGAAAAAGTTTAAAAAAGAAAAAAAGAAAGAAAGAGAGAGAGAGAGAGAGAGAGATAGAAAAGAAAAGAAAACCCAAGGGGCTTGGGTTCCGTGGACTGGGAGTGGGGAGGTTGTAGCAGGATAGGGGCATGAGAATTGAGAATGAAATGTTAATTAATGCACGACACCATCTAAAACAACAGATTGGCTCTACCCAATCTACCATTTTGCTTGAGGTTGATCCTTATGATAACACAGGATTTTAATTCTCCAGTTAAAGGCCCAAGTACAGGCATAGGTCTAGGTATGAATTGCCTAGATCTATGTCTGGAGCCACAGGGAGGGAGGGAAACTTCCAGGGAAAGAAAACAAGTACAAAGGATGAGCAAAGGGAAGACAGGTAGCTCAGAAATGATTCCCCAGGGCAGGAGAAGCAGACAGGGAGCCAGAGGAGAGCCATCAAAGCTCCACATGAGCTGGGAAGGAGACTTAGAACCATCTAACACTTAGGCTGTCTACACCAGGGCATAGAATGTGTGCTGGGTTGTGTTTACACTGTCATAGTTTATTGTCTTGAGGGTACAACAACCATCAGAGGTGGGTATGTGATCCATTCTTCATGGGGAAGTTGAGGTTCAGAGCAGGGCTGACTTGTCCCAGGTCTCAGCAAGGAAGACGTGGAACACAGGCGTTCCTCTTTGCTGGCTTGTACTCTCCTCTGCAACCTCCACTGCTTCCCACACGGGTCAACAAACCAAGAGAAATGAACCTGATTCAGTGTCGGACCCTGAGCTATGGGTCCTACAGATCTGAGTTTGAATCTTGGCACTAAAGCACAATTATCATGTGTCCTTATACAAGTATTTGACCTTGAGCTTCATTTTCTCTATCATTCATGTTGTACTTGGAGCATAACATAATGGCTGGATGATGATAATAATAATAAGACTCAACATAGTTAACCTTTTTGAGTAATTCCCAAGTACTGTTCTGAGCACTTCCCATATTATTTAATCTTTACAATAAATCTCCTAGAGATTACCCTCATTTTACAGATGAGGAAACTGATGCAGGTAAGTTTAATTTAATTACACAAAGCCCCAACAGATAGTGGGAAACTTACATTCAGGAGCAGAGGTGCAGATGAAGGCCTGGGACAGGACTCTGATTAGCGGGGAGGAAACCTGCAAGGTCTGGGGAAGAGCTGGCCTTATGCCACGCCTGTTCCTCTCACGGTCTTTGCTCAGTGTGGGAAGTCAGCAGGGCATGTGGACATTGGTTTCTCCTTCTGGATCTTTCCCACCATCTTCCCCCAGCATTTTTTTCTCTGCCTCAGGCCCTGATTTACTTATTGTTATTTTTCAGTGGCAGCCCTTCTGATCAGTTTACCTTTTCCGTCAATTATTATTATTTTTACTTTGGACATTTTTAATTGCAAAATCTAAAATTTTAGATTTCATCCTATTTCTGGGCTTCCCAACTCCTTCCTTCCTTCTTTAAGTCTGACCCTGGGAGGAGGCATGCACTGTCTTCAGCTACCCACACTTTTGCCTGCAGGAGCCATGGGCCCAGTGGGACCTGGCAGAGACTGTCGGGATGTCTGTATGTCAGAGGAGAAGGTAGGAGGTTGTGTGTGGGTGACCTTTAAGATCAGTCTGTTTCCAAGCAACTATTCTACAAAACACACAGAGTTTGCACGTGCTAGGCCTCTTTTAAGGAAATGGAATTGAAGGAATGTGCACCTGGAGGCTCCTGGTCACACACAGTCCCAGGCCCGACATGCACCAGGAGCAGAAAGCCATGCAGTTTCAATTCCAGGGGCAAAACCATGCCCTTAAGACCTTGGAAAGTCAGTTAAGCTCCCACTCCTGGGCTTCTTGTTGTCATGCAACTCTCCTTATTCCCGGTACCTGAATTTACTGAAGAAGCTACAGGTAGTGGTGATCAAGTTTTTGATAATGAAAGAAAAAAATCATTTCGGTTACACAGAGCAAATCTGAATGAGTAGAAAAAAAATGGAATTCATTTTGTTATTTATTTGAATAAGGTCAGGCACTTATTTGGCTCATCACAGGAGAATTTCTTGAAATCCAGGGAAAACCCACTGCTTAAATATACATTAAAAGAGGGACTGGAACTTGCTAGCAGAGGGGTGCTGCACTAACTGGTCTGCAGCAGGGTGCATGGGGCTCTGCGTAAGCTCGCCTGTGCATCTGGCAATGTGAGGGCTGCCTGGAGCTTTGGTGCTCCATCCCAGCTGCCACAGCTACAGCCCCAAGCCTCTCCCTGCTGCAGGCACCCAGTGGTTTGCACCCTGGGTCCTTCCTACAGGTGGAGCAGTCTTCTACCCCCACCCCACCCAGGGCGAGGCTCCCGGCTCTGGGCCTGGGGGAGGGAACAACTTCACTGATTACACTCGCCTCCCCCAAAGCTCCTTTTAGGGAGCTGGAGCTCGGGCTGTTCCACATTCCCCGTAGCTTAGCAACAAGAGCCCCTGACAACTGATTTATTGGAGAAAAAGCTTAACTTTCTCCTATTAGGTTTGTTTCCTTTCTTTCTTTCCTCGTTTCTCCCTCTCTCTCCTCTTCTTCTCTCCCCCCACTTTCTCTCCTCCTCCTTCTTTTGCAAATAATCAAATCTCAAACGTCATCAGGTCCTGGGAGTCCCTCCCAGGGACACTGATTTCACTTTCTTTTGTGGGGACACCAGCTTTCTGTGGCCACCCTGTGTTCCACCCTCAGGTCTCAGCCCTACTCCTCCTCTGTCCCCTAGCCAGAGTCAACTTGCTAAAGCTCAATTTTGATGAGCTTCCTGCTATGGCCTCAATGTTGTTTGCTCCCCAGATTTTATAAGTAAAAATTATTGCTGAATGTATATACGTGACTGTATAACCAATGTGATTCTGCAACCTGTACAATCAGAAAAATGAGAAATTAAACCCCATTTGATTCAAATGTATGAAAAAAAAAAATCCTAACCCTCAAGGTGATGGTATTGGGAGGAGGGGCCTCTGGGAAGGGATTAGGTGAGGAAGGTGAAGCCTTCATGGAAAGGATTAGTGTCCTCAAGAAAGAGGCCCAGTGGGGGCTTGCTCATCCTTTCCTCTTACCAGACACCAAATCTTTCAGTGCCTCCATCTTGGGCTTCCCTGCTCAGTTTATGGCATTTTGCTATGGCAGCCTGAACAGTCTAAGACACTTCTTTTCTTGCTTTAAACCTTTTTGATAGTTCCCAGGAGAAATATCCTCAATTACCCTGTAGCAACTAGCCCTGTCTGTTTATCTGAAGTCGCCTGTCCTTCTCCCTGCCTTCACACCCTGCCCCATCAGATTATAATTCTTTGCTTGCCTCCATGTCTTCCTGCAGACTGCTGCCTGTGTCTGAACTTCTGCTCTCCAAACTATGACCTGTTCGTGATTCAGCTTCCTGGGGAGGCCTTTCTTGCCCATGCCCTCCTCGGAGCTCCCCCACTCCCCCGTACCTCCTTCTGTAGGTGTACTGTGGCCCCACACTGCACAGGCCTGTTTATGGGAGACTGTCACTAGAGGATTCTCCATGAGGGGGCTATTTCGTTCTTTCTTTCTTTTTTTTAAAATACCTTTATTTTGTTTATTTGTTTTTATGAGGTGCTGAGGATCGAACCTGTTGAGAGCCACAGCCTAGTAGGGATGGCACCTGGCATTACCAGAAGGAGTGGTTGAGAGGTGCCGCCAGCGAGCCATTAAGATGATGATAATTAAGTTAAACTGTGTGTAATTGCTCTGACTGGATGATGCTGGATTGGGGCAGGCTGTGTATTCAGTTGTATATGGACCCTGCTGTCCAGCAATAGGGCGGCTCCTGCTGCCTCGGGCACCCGCTACTTTTGAGTTCTCACGAAGTTTCCCGATGAGTTTTCATGGGGTTCCCTGAGAGTTTGCACGGAGCCCCCTGGAGAGCTGAGAGTTTCCGGGAACCCAGAGACTGAGATTACAGCGACTAAGACTGCCTCAGGAGGATGAGGCTGGAAGATTGCAAGTTCAAACCAGCCTCAGCTATTTAGCGAGGCCCTAAGCAACTTAGCAAGACCCTGACTTAAAAATAAAAAGGACTGGAAATGTAGCTCAGTGGTAAAGTTGCCCTGGGTTCAACCCCAGGTACTCCCCAAATAAAATAAATGATACGTAAATAAATAAATAAGTAGAAGGGACAGGTAGAGTTTGCAGATAGTATTGGCAAAGGTTAAGTGGAATTTGTCTCCATTCCCAAGCCTCTCACCTTGTTTCTGAATGGTCTTCTGAATGGCTATACCTATGGCAACAGCCTCCTAACTGGTCTCCTGACCTCCTGATCTCCCACAGCTTCAGGAGATTTATCCAAAGACACCATCTCAGTTGCTTGAGCCACAATGTTTTTGTGGCTCCTAGCTGTGTGACCAGTAAATTCTGCTGTGTACATGTGAACCTCGTCTTCCGTTACGTGTTTCTAAACCTGGGGCCTTCCTGTGGTTCTCCAGGCCCAGAATGTGTGTGGGGGATGGTTTCCTTGGAAGGCAATGTTTTTATGCACAGCTCTGTTCCCTAAAGCTGGTTGGTTCATCCCTTTAAAGCCTGGGATCCTCCTCTGATCTGAGTCGGGGTTGGGGAATAGGAAGTTGGGTAACTAAATTCAGTTCTGCCCTTGACCTCATTCCCTTCCCTCACCCCACCTCTGCCATAAATTCATTTGGCTCTTTGCCAGTCTGAGATGGTGGCCCCACCCCAGTAGCCTGGAGGTCACTCACAGCTCTCATCATTCTGCACCATGCAAGGGTGACTTTGGTTCCGAGGATTATGTCCCCAGCTAAGCCCACAGCCCCAGGAAAACTAATGTCTAATGCTTCCCTGAATTTTTCTCACAGCTCCTGAGAGATAGAATGGGCTCTCAGGGCACAAGCTGCCAGCCTCCTGTGGGTTTTTGTTCACGCTCGGACAGGTCTCCCAAGCCTCTGCCAAGCGGGTGTGCCAGGGCCTGACTCTGGGCAAGTGAGGAGACAAATGAGCCCACCAGATTGTGCTTGTCCCAGTCCCAGCCAGGCAGCCCCTGACTGCACCGGAAGCTTGGCCAGAACCCCAAGATCCTTTTCCTGACTTTGCTGGGAGAACTGGAGGACACCCAGCTCAAACTCATCTCTCATATTCAATCCAATGAAACCTTGCAAGTACGCGCAGCGTAGCAGGGCCACTGTGTTTTGCACAGAGCTGGGTGTGAGCCCTGCTCTTCATTTACCAGTTATGTGGACTTGGGCAAATTATTTTAAAATGTTTTAAAATTATTTTTTAGTTGTAGTTGAACACAATACCTTTATTTTATTTATTTGTTTTCTATGTGATGCTGAGGATCAAACCTAGGGACTCAAACATGCTAGGCGAGTGCTCTACCACTGAGCCACAACCCCAGCCCTTGGGCAAATTATTTAATCTCTCATTTTCCTTTCCCATAAAATGGAATGATAAATACCCACCTTAGAACTCCAGGAGTTTTGTCCTCCATAAGGCTTCATTAAAGGGCATTATTATTATTATTGCTGTTAATTTATTTTTTGAGGCTTCTGGAAGTTAAACTCTGTGCTTGGCCTCAGGGCTAGGAGTATGAGGGTACATAGATGAATAAGGTCTGGTCAGCACTTCAGGGAGCTAGCAGTCTTGAGCAGGCATGGGCAAACTGCTGTCTGAGGGTCAATTCTGGCCCAGTGTCCATTCGTTTACATATTGTCTATGACTGTTTTCCTGTTGTAACCAGGGGACTGGGTAGTTGCAACAGGAGTCATATGATCCGTAAATTCTAAGGCATTTATTTTTTGGACCTTTACAGAGAAGAGTGCCTGGCCTCTGGTAGAGAGGGGAAGATAGATGCATAATTGGGATGAGGCCAGTGGCACAGTGATAGAGATCATTCCCAAATGATGGCCCAAAGGAAAGAGAAGCAATTCTGACCTGAGAGGGCATCAGGGCTTTTGAGGCCAGGAGTAAAGATTAAGAAATAAGCTGGGAGTAGGGAGGGAGGGTGTGGGCATGTCGATTGGACAAGGAAATGTTTAAAGGGTGTCATGCATGCAAAGATGGAAGAGACTTGAGGTTCAATGGCTCATCCAAAGTCATGCAACTCTGCAGTCAGAGCTTGAACCTAGCTCTGTGCCTTGAATAATTTATGACTTCATATTGATATATTGTTCTATTTCTTCTTTTTTTGATATATTATTTCATAAAACTCAAGACACATTAACATAAACATCCTTGAATATAAGCTTTGAACTCTTAGGTGAAATGTTATTCCCCTCCCTAAATATTTCCATTTTTCCCATTAGTTGACTTGTATTAAGATTACAATTTAAAAAATTACCAATCAAATGGAATTTTATCAATTTAAAATAAAACACATAGATCCTAGTCTTATTTTACAGATGAGATTAAGCATCGCTCAGGCATGAAGTGACCTTTGGGGGCATAAAATCCAGAGAAGGGATCTATGGCTGTGGCAAGAGCTCAAAGCCCATGCAGTTCCAAGCCCTGTTGTGGGACTGTCCTGGTTCCCCCATGACATCAACGACAGGCCTGCACAGGCAGGGGAACTCAGACTTACACACCTGGCAGGTTATTTAAAATCCGGAATGTCTTCAGTGAAGTTCTGTTGTGTTTGTTCACAGAACATGATGCTGTGAGAAAAACTCAGAGAAGCATAAGACAATACCACCCTCAGTCTTCCTGGGGCTGTGGGCTTAGCGGGGGACATAATCCTCCAAACCTCATGGTGTATGACAAAGTCACCCATGCATGGTGCAGGCAACATGGGCACAGGAGCTGGCAGCTGGGACCAAAAGGCTCAGGAAGGACTATGGGTTGCAGTCAGGTTTAGCTGATCCTATGCCAAGGGTTAATTTGGATAACCATCTCCTCACATTATAAAAGCTTCGTATGCCACAGAGCTAGAAGGGAGCCCAGGTCTTACTACCAATTTTACAGATGGGAAAACTGAGCCTGTAAGAAAGGACTATGTTGCTGATACAGAGCTTAACCCAGCTCTTGCTATAGTATGGTTTTGTCCCTTTCCTTTGAATTAACCCCTAGACTTCAGTTTTTCTTTTTCTTATTCAAATTTATCCTATAGAGATGATAACACCAGGGCTGGGGACATAGCTCAGTTGGCAGGGTGCTTGCCTTGCATGCACAAGGCCTTAGAATCAATCCCCAGCAAAACACACACACATACACACACACACACAATAAATTGGTGATAACACCAAAGTCTTCGGTGTTGTGAATGTCACCTATCTTGCTCTGTTCCCCCATCACCTTTTTTTTTTTTGTATCAGGGATTAAACTCAGGGCACTCAACCACTAAGCCACATCCCCAGCCCTATTTTGTATTTGATTTAGAGACAGGGTTTCACTGAGTTGCTCAGTGCCTCACCGTTGCTGACGCTGGCTTTGAACTCGCGATCTTCCTGTCTCAGCCTCCCAACCTGCTGGGATTACAGGCAGGTGACACCATGCCTGGCTCCCCATCACTTTTAACATCACTGTCTATATATGGGTAGACCAGGGAAGCCTCCATGAGGGCAAGGGTATTTGAGGCTGACCTGAAAGAGTGGGCAGGATTTGGGCAGTGAGGCCAGGGCAAGGTGTTTCAGGTGAAGGCGCTGGCTTTCAGAGTCAGAGTGCAAGTCCTATCTAGCATGGATGGAAATAGAGTCCTAGTGACCAGGGTGACCTAAAAGCCTGTTGCTATAGTCTATCAATGACCTGAGCAGTTCATTTTCCTGATGGGGCTTTTGAACCTCTTTCTTGGCCTTCTTGCTGGGCTGACCCTCACTATGCCAGACAGGACTCCTGATAAGGCGGGCAGGGTTACGTTGGTCAGTCTGCAACAGGCGGGCAGCGGATGTGTCCCAGATAAGCGGGGATCCTCTCTCCTGTTTGACCTTAACCAAGGCCAAGCCTCTGGGGGAGGGAAGAGGGGATCACATAGCCGCACCTGGTTTTTCCCTTATCAGTTTGGCCTCTCTTTCAAAATAAGGCTAATTATGAGTGCTTGGTGGTCTAGGGGTGCACCCTCCTTTCAGATTACTTGATGCTTTGTGTTCCCCACTATCTATTTACTCTTAGGGCCTACCTCAAAGTCAAGAATTGAATCTGTTCCAATGTTGTAAACCCCACACTATGTTTTGCACATAGTAGGAAGGTGAGAGTTTTGCCAACTTCAAACCCAACAAAACAAACTCTCTCTTGCCCCCAGAATTCTTCACTCCTGTCCCCAGGTGCTCGGACAGATCCTCACCCTGGTTAGCTAGCACTACAGGGTCTCCCAAGAGGAAAGCAGAATAAAAACCAAATGAAAGTTTTCCCTTGGTGCCAGTGTTTCCCAAGCATTGAGGAGGAATTGTTCTTCTGTGGGTTGGTTTTTTTTTTTTGGTAGAAGTTTGTAAAAAGTTAATGAAGTCTGGCATTCCCTCCCTTCACCTCCTCTTAGCCCTTCTACCCAGAAAGAATGTGAGAGTTGTGCTGGGAAGCAGGTTTCAAACTAGACTCCAGGGCCAAGCCTAAGGTCCAGGGCTGTGCTGATACAAGGAGACACAGGTCCCTGGGGCTGGGGCTGAGATGATGGCGAGTGCTCCGCCTCCTCTGCCTGGCCTATGTCTACGGTGGAGGGGTCCATAGAAGGGGAAAAGAGTCTCCAGGAAGGGGAGACTTAAAACACTGATACTGCTCCTCGTAGCTGCTGCGCACTGAGGGCTCAACGTGAGCAGGCACTCTGCCAAGAGCGCCACATGTGACCTCACATCTGCCCCTCCCCCTGGGAGCTGCCAGCCCTTGGGGACACTTGGCTATGGCATCCACCTGAATGTCTGGGCCTTGAGCACTTGGCCCAGCCACAGCTGATGCTCATGGAGGCTGACCACATGCCAGGATCCAGGCAAGTGCTTTCCCTCGCTGGAGACTTACAACTACCTTTTGCGGTTGGTGTATTTGTCTTTATTTTTAGATTAGGAAACAGGCTCTTGGAGGTTGAAGTCACTTGCTATGATTATACAGCTCAGTGGCAGAACCAGCACTCCAGGCCAGGCCACCGCTGCTACAGCTCTGAGCTGTTTCACGATGTGACCTCCTTTAGTGACCAAGGCCATCCTGGTCCTTGGACTCCATTTGCAAGGAGCCGTTTGATTTCCCTTACCATGGAACAGGGTCTTCCCAGGCCCCCAGTGTGGTGATCATCCTGCTCCATCTAATGCTAGAGTTGAGGACCCTGTTTTACTCCTTGATCTGGTTGATCTCTCAGGAAGACTTGACACAAATAATATCTTTTTCTACAAAACCTGCCTCTGCTCTGCCTTCTGTAGGATGCTTCAGGGCTTCCTTCCCCTCAGAGGGGGAAATGGCCTCTGCCCCTCTCTCCTTCATTTACGCATCTCACTTCACTCAGGAGAGAGATGGATTTTGCAGACTGCTTCCAAAGAGCAAGGAACTCTTCCCCTGAGGCACCTGGCAAAACCCACCTCTTGTTCTGTGATCCTGAGTTGGGTTTTTTGGCTGTCGTTGGGCTGAAGGAATTGCAAGTCCCCATGACAGGTTGGTGTCCAGAGTCCCTGCTCAGGGTCAGGCCCACTCAGCGGCACCTCTTTCTATGAGGGACAGTCAGAGAGTTGAGCAAAGTCAAAACTCCACAAGTTTTCCTGGCCCTGTCAAGCAATCTCTTGACCAGGAGATGAGGCTGTGGATGGTGTCATTGAGCTGCAGTGTCAGACTAAGGGAGGGGCTGGCTTCTCCCGAAGGCCTGAGCTGGTCCAGGAGGAATGGGCATGGGGAGGCAGGCACTTGTCCATTTTCTACATCCTCTGTTCTCTTAGCTCCTGCAGTCCTAGACCTACTGTATACTTTTAGCATCTGTGTTGCTCTCAGCTGAATCCCCAGTACTAGGTACGTACTAAGTTCTCAAGAATGAATGAACCTAGTGGCCCACATTGAATCAGAACACGAAGGAGACATCTCACTATCTCCTCTCAACTTCTTTGGCCCTATGAAGGATATGGAAATCCCTTGGCTTGCTTGGTAGAAAAATTCATCTTTCCTCTCCTCTCTGCTGGTCAGTGTTTACTTGCTGTAAGACTTCCCTCAAGTACATTTATTCTGTGAAGATCAACTACTTTCACTCTCTCGGTTATGGGTGGATATGTGCAGATAATTACAGGATACATATGTGGCTGGAAAATATTTTTTGTATGAATCAAATTTTGTTTTGTTTTCTCCAAGTATTTCATTCCCCAGTACCTCCTCCCCTACCCACACAGCCAGACCTTTCTGAATCTGTGGCCTCAGAGGAAAGAGGAGACAGGGCAAAAGAAGAAACAAGGTGGCCTCTGAGGGGTGGGAGAAGAGCAGTGGTCAGGGATTGCTTGGCAGGGGCCAGAGAACTCCCAGTCTTAATGTGGTTCCACTCTGGGACAAATCATAAGGAGTTACTCCTTAATTATTCCTTAATCCATGATGAAATTTTTGAGGAGACTGGCATAGCTATGCATATCTGACCCCAGGCATAGTTCTGGGCACAGACCTCCTGGGGTTATGGGAACCTTCCACATCCTTCATGTCCTGAGTGGTGGCAGCAGAAGTACACAGGTTTTCATGCAGAAATTAGAGCTCAATTTCACTTGCTTGCAATCCCCCCACCTTGCTTCCTTGTCTGTAAACAGTAGCCAGCTCCCTATTGGCAGGGATCCTGTGGGATTCGGTGGGTGGGCATGCCTGCCCTTCAGTCCACGTAGCAGGTCTACCCCGGACCTTTCCTTTCTTCCCTTCCTGGAGGAACCAGGACAGGGTGGTTAGGAAAACTCCAAACTCAGGCAACTGGACTCTGCATCCTGCCTTAAAAGAGATGGCACATGTGACGTTTGCCCCAGACTTGCAACAAAATTGGCCAGGTGTGCAGGTGCTTCAGGGATGCAAAAGACCTTCACCCTCCTTTGGGTCACGGAAGGGCAGGATCTTGTTTGAGAAGCACATATTGTGTTCGGAAGACTTTATATATGGCATCAATATTTGACGAGGCCCTGGGGTGCAATCTGGCTGGCTGGTCCATGCTGTGTGACTACAAGCTGTCCTGTGCCTGGTGTAGCATGCCAAGGTCCCAAGTCCTCAGGGAAAGAGCAGCATGTTGTCCTGCAAGGAAGACTACTGAGGAAGAAAGGAAGGTGGAGGCAGGACTGAAGTGGTGTGTCTGGCTGGGGGTCGGGCAGAGGGTGGTATCTGGCTCCAGAGTAGCCATTCTCTTTTTTTCCTCTGCTCTTCCATTTGACAGGAAAACAATGCTAATTCTTGCTGATTACCGACTGCTTATTTGGTGCCAGATGTCATCTCTGCAGAAGGCTCACTTGAGGAAATGGTTGAGCACATGAAGACCTGGAAAATTCAGAAACTTGCCCAAGGTCAAACAATAAATTCAGGTCCTAGGAGGGCCAGTGAACCAAGGAGAAGTAGCACATGAATCAAGGGGACTGAAGAGCAGGGTCTTCAGAAGCAGAATGGGGACTGTGAAGCTCTGGAGAATCTTACGGGAATGGAAAAGATATTGAGAAACCTGATTCCCACATGCCTGCCAGCCCGCCTCCATCTGAACGCTTAGGAATCATGGGATGGACCTTCATCCTTACTTCAATTTTAAGTTGGATGGGAAGACAGGTCTATGAGCCCAAGACTGAGCATTCGGGAGCTGGCACTCTCTGTGTAGCAGAATTCCAAACAGGGTGAGAACTCTAAATTACAATCTGGTTTTCTAGGCCATTGTGAATATATATTTGTCAAGAACGGATGGTAGGACATATTTTATTTAAGTTGTTAGCTTGATCTATAATTTTAAAATATTAGAACTTCATATGTGGGGCTACATTTGTAGTCTTGTACTGGGCCCCACAAATGTTGGGGGGGGGAGCATGTCACAGTGATCTGAGAGCCCTAAGAGGAACCCTGACAACAAGACAGAGAATTGCCCACTGAGGTGACTTCAAGAGCATGGCTGAGTGCTTCTCTTCTTGTTTCTTTTTCCCATTGTCCCATAAAGGTTCAGACATACCAAAAAGCACAGCGATGGGATGAGAAATGTGAATGGGCTGTCAACAAGGCCTGGAAGGATCCGTTGTGCTATATCATTGCATCCATTCTTGGAAAGAGGTGTCTCTTTAACCTTTGGATCAATTTTACATGCAAATCGAAGGAACTATTTAAAAAACACTTTGCAGGGTTCATTCCTGGGCTTTCATCCAGACCCACAAGGTTGGGAGCCAGGAACATTTCAGTCCAGGGAGAGTGTGTGCTTTATCTATAGGTGTCTTCTCCCTTTTCCTTCTCACTTGGATCAGTTCCTCAGGCTCCAGAGGTGAAGGAATGGAGGCTCCAGGGAAGGACTAGTTTGGAGCCTTCCTGCCACTGGGAGGAGAGCCCCTGTCTGTGCCCTGCAGCTTGTCTAGGAGCTGGGGAGCTGCTGGGCCGCAGGCTCTGCCCTCTTGCTGTAAGGGGACCGCACCCTCGGTGCTGGAGCCTGCGAGGCAAGGTTTATAGGAAGCTGCACTCGTGGGCTATTGTGCTGCCCTCCCTGAAGGCAAAGCTCCTTCCCTTCCCACGAAGGGCAGAAGGGCAGAAGGGCACGTTCTGCCATCTCTATTTATTGCCTTGTCCAGCATCCAGTTCCCAGAACTCCCCGGAGGATTCTCAAGCCTCAAACAATAAGCCATCTCATTTGCAGCAAAAGGAGAAGTGTGGGAGTCACCCAGGTCCTCCTAGACACAATTCCACAAGTGACCTTGAAATGGCTGGGACTGTTTGTTCATGTTTAACTGAAGTCACCCAGTAGAGCTCAGGGTTCTGACCACAGTGCCAAAAAGAGGAGTGGTGGGAAAGTCTGGCAAGTGCTCTGGGCCACGGCTGAAGGCCTGTCTTGGAGGTCAAGAGACAGAGCCCAGTGGCTCTTCGGGCAGTGTCACATGCTGTTGTTATTTCCCTATTGTCTAAGCTGGAAGGTTGACCTTAGGCAAGATTATGAGGTCAGGTGAGTTTGTGTTGGTCAAACTGCCATTCATGCCTCTTCCCTCAATCCCAGATAATTACCTCGCTGTTCTAGCCTCTTGTCCAGCTGTTCTCCCAGTTCCCAAGGCTGACACTGGGCTTCCTGGTGGGTCTCACCCCACTTCCCTCCCCTGCTGTGCCCTCAAGGACTAAGGCTCACACAAGTGAGAATGGGTGTGTGTGTACGCATCTACTGAGGGTGTGCACTGAGGATGCATTCTCACATGCACACACGCTCTCTCTGGGTCTGTTTCTGTCTCTCCTCCACACACATCCACACACACTGGAATGGTTTGGGTCTGGAATGCCCCTCCAAGTCTCGTGTTAAAAGCATGGTCGGGGGCTGGTGTAGCACGCTTGCCTAGCATGCGTGAGGCACTGGGTTCGATTTTCAGCACCACATACAAATAAATAAAATAAAGGTCCATTGACAACTAAAAAATATTATAAATAAATAAATAAAAGCATGGTCCCCGGTGGAGCAAGGTTCAGAGGTGGGGCTTTTAGGCAATGACTGGATCCTGACAGCTCTAATCTCGTCAGTGGATGAATCCATTGATAGCTGAATGGACTACTAGGAGCTGTTGGAGCAAGGTCACTGGGATGTGCCGTAGAAGGGCTCTCTAGCCCCCTTTCCTCTTTCTCTCTGCTTTCCAGCCACCATGAACTGAGCCTCTTTCCTCTGCTACACTCTTCTGCCGTGATGCTGTTCAGGCCCAGTTCACCAACTGTGGACTGAAACCTCTGAGACTGTGAGCCAAAATAAACTTTTCCTCCTCTAAGTTGTTTTGGCAGGTATTTTGGTCACAGCAACGCAAAGCTGACTCTCTCTCTCTCTCTCTCTCTCTCACACACACACACACACACACACACACACACACACACAATCCACCTGTTGGCATTTCTTCTCTCCAGGGCCAGATTGTATTTACAATTGGGAGATAGTACCCTCCCATTC
The DNA here is from genome assembly GCF_047511675.1 of Marmota flaviventris. Lineage (NCBI taxonomy): Eukaryota > Metazoa > Chordata > Mammalia > Rodentia > Sciuridae > Marmota > Marmota flaviventris. The sequence continues at coordinate 21,866,433 of NC_092511.1, read as the reverse complement.
CAGGTAGCATTTGTTCATTTAAACGCTGATAACTTGTTTTCTGACCTCCAGGTGAAGGGATGTGCTGGCCCATATGGTAGCTCCTGCCCCCCCTTCCAAGCCCCTCCCTCTGGGCAGGCACAGGCCTTGGTGGGTGGAGATTGGATTGGATTGTGGCCTCTACTTGCCCCCTGCCTGGACACTCCTTTGCTCTGAGCTGTCCCACCCTGAATAGAACTCCAGAGGAGGGATTCTAGTTTAGGGAGGAGGGGCAAGTTATGGGGACAGGTGAAGCCTGAAGATGCACACGAGTCAGCTCATGCACGTTTCTGTCTATTCCGCGTACTCTGAGAGCTGGCGTTGCAAGCTGGACTGTGCTTCCCTGACTCGGCAGGATTAATTGCTAGAGCCCCTACAAATAGCCCAACTCATCAGTAGCACCGATGCCTGTGCCATGGTTTGAATATGGTTGGTTCCCTCTGAAACTCATGATGAAATTTGAATGTCATTGTGGCAGTGTTGGGAGGTGGATCCTTCAAAAGACATCAGGTTATTAAGAGAGATTAGTGCCTTTCTCAATAGGACAGCTTAGTTACAGTGAGAGCAGGTTGTTATAGAGCAAGGCTCCCCTTGTTCTGTCTCTTCTGCATGCAGCCATTTCCCCGCCTTTCACCACCAGGAAGCCGGGCAGATGCTGATGTCATGCTCTTGGACTTCCCAGCCTCCAGAACCATAAACAAAATTAACTTCTTTCCTTTATAAATTACCCAGTCTCAGATATTCTGTTATAGCAACAGAAAACAGACTAAGACACCCAGTTTTGTGAACCTTGACAGTAGGCCATAGTTTTACAAACATGACTTTTTTTTTATGACAGTAGAGTATATTTTGACATGTCATACATCCATGAAGTATAATATATTCTAATTAGGATCCATTCCTGTGGTTGTACATGATGTGGAGTTTCACTGGTGGTATATCCATATATGAACATAGGAAAGTTATGTTCAGTGTGTCTACTGGAAACATGACTCTTTTTGATCATTTGATCAAGTTTGATCAATCAAGGTTGACCTGTGACAACTCTGAAAAACAGGCAGGGCAAGAAGATTATACCCATTTTATAGAAGAAAAAAATAGACACTCAGATGAAATGAGATGCTCACTCTGAATTGGAACTGTGATCCTCTGGTTTAATGGCTTGACGTTTACACCACATCACCTTTTCCCAGAGACACTTACAAAGTCTTGCTTTAAACTTAATTCTACAGAATGTACAAACCTTTAAGAGTCCTTTAAACTTCCAAAATATGGACCATTTGCCTCACTCATTCTCTTGCATCCCACCATTCATTCCCTAACAGTACTACACACCTGTTTTAACTCTTGATGCTTTAAAGGGGTCTTTTCTTTTTGCAGGAGCCTTAGCCGTTGGTGGGCAGGTATTCTGTCCACGGCAGATGAGCAAATGGTGCACGGCCAAGCCTCACATCCTGGTTTGGGGCCAACACCCAGGTCTCCTCATTTTCCCATCCAGAGAGTTTTCAGCTTTGTCATGCTCCTCTTCCCCAGAGGGCTGAGGAAACAGAAGCAACTGCCTACAGGAAATATGCTCCAGCTTCCTCCACAGACACAGAGTTCCAGGAGAGTCAGACTCCATGGAAACAGAAAGCAGAGGGTGTGGACGTGGCATTTCTTCTAGGCCCACTCCAGTTCTCGTTAGAAACGGATGAGCCATTGCATGTTTCCATGGTGGGCCCAACATGATCCATATTCTCAGAATAATTGAATCTCAGAATACCAGAAAAGGTATTCTTTCTGGTCAAATGCCTTCCATTCACAGATGAGGAAATAGTCTAAGGCTATCATTGAGACAGTTTAAATGACTTGCTCAAGGCCTAGTTATGGGTAGAGGGAATAAGCTACCATCTCGTGTTGAAGGTGTTAGCTTGGTTTGCACCTAGGTAGACCCACAATCTGGAAATGAGATCCCGAGCAAGGTGAGTGGCTGTGGTCATTTCAATCCTTTCTCTAATCTGAAGAAGATTCAGACTATGGAATACAAGGTCTGTATCATACTGGTTGATTTGATTTCAACTTGAAATCTGGGCTCTATTGCCTCCCCCTGATTACCTATAACCTGGGAGGATAAAAATAAACAACAACAACAACAAAAACCTGTTTCTGCATTGACCTTGATGTAGATATGTGCTACTTCCCTTGCAGATTTTCACTTTCTCTGGGAGCAGTTGCTCCCTCAACACATATTTACGGAGCAGCTATTTCTTACCAGGCCCTGTGTTAGGTCAGGGGATACCCAGTAAGCAAGACAGACATTTTCAGTCCTCAGCAGAAGCAGAAAGATGGCTGCAAATTCTTAATCCTAGAACTAATTAATTCTACAATTACACCCAAGAATGCCCTAGGATCAGTATTTATAACTTGAGCTGGTAAGTGTCTCCACTCATCTGTTCTGGGTCCTGAGCTGCCTTTCCCAGCCTCTGTGCCTGAAAACCAGTCTCTGCTTGTTTCCTGATTTTCACCTTGGACTCCAGATCTTGATTTGGTGTCTATATGACGGTCCATACCTTGTGTTCTCCTCCCTGGCTTCAGCACCTAAATTTATCACTGTGGGATAGGATGCTAAGCAAGCCAGACCTAACCCCTGCTCTCAGGGACACAAGCTGGCTCCTGGCCTACTCTCTGGTCAGCACTGAGCTCTGCCTTTCCTGTTCACTTGGAACTGCTGAGCGTCAGCCTTGGCTCCCCTACATCTTTGCTCTGATTTCATGCCAGTCTCCGAGTTGACATTTGTGTTCATGGTACTTGCACATCTCCTTCCTGGTTGAACTGCCCCCCCCCCCCCACAACCTCAGGCAATATCCAAGGCAATATCCTGTCACTATGCCCAGGAGCTTGGTTCATCTTGTTTTGTCTTTGCCTGGCCTCTGAGGCAACCCATGGCCTGGAACTGACCCATCATCCTAACAGGGCTTCCATAAATATTTATGAAGTTGAATCAATTCAGCAGTAGTTCAGAAATTCCAGGACCCTTTAGAAGAATCTGGAGCAGTTGTCTCTAGTCTAATAGTATGTTCATTCCACATTGGAAACACCGCTCGTTCACCCTGGTGGTTCTCTGTGTTCCAGAAGGGTAGAAGAGAGGGCGGGTGCCATGTTGGGTGAGTCAGGGTGGGAGTGGGGCAACCCTCCACCTAGAAGTTCCATATCTGGGACTAGTTGGCAGCCTCCAGCCCAGCCCCTTGTCCAGGTCCTGAGGAGCCCTGGGAGTGCTGGAAACAGGTTCTGCCTGTTACTGGCTGATCTGGAGAGTATTCTTACCTCCTCACCTCAGCATCAGAGGTCCTGCCCACACAGGAAGCAGAAGCAGAGCCTGTCTGTGAAGCTCTTTGTTTTCCTTGAACGCCTCTTTGGATTTTTACATGAGTTGTTCATTCTGGATAAGAAACCTGTGGTTGGCATTTGTGAACTTTCTTCATACCCAGTAAGGTAGGTGCGGGCAACTTGCTTGGGACGCCAAAGCTAAATAAAGCCTTGTGAAGCTGATGACCAGGCTCCTGCTGTGTGTCAGTCAATGGCCATTATTTCTGTCATCTGCTCAATTCAGCCACTGGGTCACTAACTGGAACCTACTCTGGTTCTTGTTTAAAGTTAACTTAGACCTTTTCCTGAATTCTTTTTGGATCTTGATTATTTCACCCCAAAGATGAGAGAAAATTTTTGCTTTCTAAAAGAGTGGCTGAGCCTTCACATCCTGATAAGCAAATTTAAGATGACCCCATTTCCCAGTATTCACAGACCCGTGTCATTCCCTTCCCCTCAGCTCTTTCAGCGAATAGAATGCAACAAAAGGGATAGAATGTCATTTCAGAGATTAGGTTACAAAAAGACTGTGGCTTCTGTATTGGGCCTTCACTCCTCCTCCTCTTCAGAGTCCTCTCCTCCTTTCTTTCTTGGATTCCTCTCCTGGGGGACTGGCACGAACTGCTGTGTTGTGAGAAACCCTATGGAGACACCCTCAAGGTGTGGTAAGGAGTTGAGACCCTCAACCCAATAGCCTGTGTGGAATGGAAGTCTGCCAACTCCCTGTGAGGAAGCTTGGGAGTGGATCCTTTTGCCCTGTTGAGTTTTGAGATGACTGCAGCCTTATAAGAAACTCTGAGTCAGGCTTACTCAGCTAAACTGTGTCTGGACTCTTGACCCACAAAGCTGAGGGACAATGTTTGTTATTTAGCTGTTAAGCTTTAAGTAATTTGTAATGCAGCAAAAGATAAATAATTTATTTCCCCATATTGGAGCTCCAAGTGTACGGCTTAAATTTCTTTCTTAACTTCTCATTCATAACTTTCCTGCCATGTGCCTGCTGTTTTTTTTTTTTTTTAATCAAGGTTGCTACTAGCCCATAATTTACCTTTGTGCCAATTAAGAAAAGGTCCCATCCCTTAAGACACTTTTTTTTTTTCCTTTGGCTGGAAAACTGTCATAAACATCCAATCTGTAATGACTAGGAAGGGTGTGGGACCCAGTAGATATGCTGCCTTTGTGCAGTGCACAGTTGGCACCACTACTCTGGCCCCATTCCTGCTAAAATTTCCCCTTCCAATATCATCAACGACTTGCCATTTTTCAAACCTGATGACTTTCCCTTAGTTGTCTTTTTCTTTGATCTCTTGGCTTCTCTTGACATTGTGGATCATTCTCTCACCCCTACAACTTGTGTAAGATTGTAGGAGATTGGACTGTGATAGTGGTATATGACTAAAAAGATTGATTAGCTATTGCAACAACTTCAGTACAACTAAGCTAGTCTTTCAAGGTAGCTGTCTTAGGCTGTTTTTTTCCCCCACCCCCTGTTATAATAGGATACCCCAGTCTGGATAATTTATAAGCAATAGAAGCTTATTTGGCTCATGGTTCTGGAGGCTGGGAGGTCCAGGGACTTGGTACCGACTCTGGTGAGGGCCTTTGAGCTATATCACAACTTGGTGGAAGGGGAAGTGAGCATGTGTGAGTCAGAGAGGAAGTGGGACCAAACTCATCCTTTTTATCTGAAGCCCACTCCCATGATAACTAGCCCACTCCCTCCACAACAGCAGTAATCCAAGCAGGCAGAGACTTCATGGTCTAATCACTTCTCAAAAGCCCCACCTCTTAACACTGGCAGTTCAGTTTCCACCTGGGTTTGGAGGGAATGTTTTGGCCACAGCAGTGACCTACCCAGATGTTGACCAGGGGCTTCCTGGTGTCTTGGTTGCTGCTGGCTCCATTTTTCTTTCTCCAGCCACTTCTTGTTCTCTGTATCTGCCCAGAGCCTCTCCTTTTATGGCTACCTTGGTAGTGTGCCAACTCGGAATTCATACTTGTTCCTTAATTTTTGCCCAAACCTCCCTTCTTTACCAGCATTTCAGGAGATGGACGCATACGTATTTATGATAGTCGCACTTAGTGGCCCGTGAGAAGCTCCTCTTCCCAGCAGTCGTGGGCACCCCTGCAGTCTGCTGGCCTCCTCTGTTCTCTCTTCCCTGGGCTGGTGTGGCTCCATTTCATTTTTCTCTTCTGTTAGCTTGCCTTTTGGGAGCTAAGCTTTCTAGTCTGACATCTCCAGACTCCCAAAAGCACTTTGCAGTGGGAAAATAATTTTGTTCCTAAGAGGAATTCTGTCCCCAGATGTTGAGCCAAGATCTTTGCTCAAATGCCTCTGTAGGTCTTAACGTGATCACAGAATGGGTCACAAGTTGCATGTCATCTCCCCAAGTGAAGTCAGAGTGGAGTGACTGTTTGTTCTTTTCTGGAATCTCTTCTCTCCGGGACCATCTTTTACCCTCCCCTGGCTTGGGGTTTTGCCTAGGGTGTGTAAGTGCTGTTTATTCCACGTTACTGAATTTCCACCTTAGCTAAGAAATCCACTTCTGAATTGACAAATACACCACTGTAGTTCATGCAGGCAAACATCTTTTTAAAAAGTTGTTCTTTTTAGATCTACATGACAGCAGAGTATATTTTGACATATCCTACATACATGGAGTCTAACTTCCCATTCTTGAGGAGTTAACACTGGTCGTGTGTTCATATATGAGCATCGGGAAGTGATGTCTGATCCATTCTACTGTCTTTCGCATTCCCGTCCCTCCTCCCTCCCCTTCCTTCCCCTTGGTTGAATCCACTGAACTGCTATTTGCCTTGAGGGTGATGACAAAGGAATAGATGCCCTGTCACTCTTCATGCAGGCCTGGTCTTCTTGCACCTGACATTTTCTTTGGCCAGCTTTGAAAAAACCCATTTAGATGGTCACCACCTGTGACGGGTGCTTGCTCAGAGGAAAAACAATTCAGCCAGCTTGTTGAATGATCTCTCCCTCTTGTTGCTACTTTCCGAAGGTTTGTTGATCATGGCACAAGTTCTTTCATGCTCTCTCTGTCCATCTCTCGTGCCACATGTTTCTCCTTCTTTGGTTTAGCTCCCTTTTTCTGTCCCCCACCTGTGAGTCCTCCTCGATCACTTTCTCTCTCCCAGGAAGCCCCATGCACTTTCGGGGTTTCAATTATTATTACTTTTTAAAGCTACTAAACATTTCCTTTATTTATCTATACATTCATGTTTATATATATATATATATATATATATATATATATATATATATATATATATATTTTTTTTTTTTTTTTTTTTTTTTTTCTTTCTAGCCACTTTTAAAAGGTGCAGGTCAGTGGCCTTATGTACATTTAGAGCATCATACCTGCCTCCAGAACTCTTCATCTAGCAAAACTGGAGCTGTGGTCATTAGACAGTAGCCAATTTCTCCCTCCCCTCCGCCCCTGGCCACCCCCATTCTACTTGCTGTCTTGTGAATCTGACTTCCAGTTTCTTTATTGTAAGTGGGATCATACAGTATCTTTCCTTCTGGGGACTGGTTATTTCACTTGGCTTAAGGTCCCCAAGGATAGTTGACGGGAGCCTGTCAACTATTACTTTTACACCACTGATCCCAAATCTCTGGCTTCTGATTTTACCTCCCTATGAAAATTTACTTCTATATCTCCAGCTCCCTTTGAATTCTTTTTGAACATAAATGCATTTCAGTTGCCTCAAAGTCCACAGATCTAACCTCATGTACATCTTTCTTCCCTCCAAATCAGAGCTCCTCATTTCTTTTTTTTTCAAATATTTTTTAGTTGTTGATGAACCTTTATTTTATTTGCTTATTTATATGTGGTGCTAGGAATCGAACCCAATGCCTCACAGGTGTGAGACAAGTGCTCTACCGCTGAGCTACAACTCCAGCCCCTCAGAGCTCCTCATTTCTATAGACAGAAATATACTTCCATAATCTCTTTAAATCTTGGGCCCTTTCTATTTCATCTTCATTTTTCTCTCTATGTAAAATTACACCTTTATAAACTATGTATAACTCTTTATTGCCTATAAAATGAAGTCCAAAGTCCTCAGACCACTGATAATCTGGCCTTGAATTAGTTGAGATTAGGCTCAGTTAGCTGTGTGTCAGTAAACCCAAAATAATAGTGGTTTTTAAAATGATGTAAAAATTTCCTTTCTCTTGTTTAATGAATTCTGGAGATTGTTGGTACAGAAGTTCCACAAAGCTGTTAGGAATCTACTAGACCCTTTGGAGTTCATTGATTTATTATCTCAAGAACATTACTAACCTCAAGGTTTAAAATGCATTTGGAGGTCCAGCCATCACATCATAATTCCAACAGGATGGAGGAAGGGGTGAGAAAGGGCAAATGTCAATTGCCCTTTAAGGAGGTGTCTTAGAAGTAGCACATCTAGCTTTGAGGGGGAATGGGAAACATAATCCTATTCTAGGTGGACCTATAACAAACTCGAAGTTTGGGGTTCTGTTGCTGAGGGAGAAGACAGAAGAGACACTGAGGAGGGAGCCGCCTTCTCTGCTTTGGTGTGTCCTCAGTACACCCGCCCACCCACACATCCCACTGCATTGGGGTTATTTGACAGTTGCTATCACTCCCACTGGGCTGACAGCTCTTTAGGCCTGAAAATCTTGTCTGCGTCCTCATTTTTGGTATTTGGTACAGTGCCTGGCAAAGAGAAGGGGCGGAACCGTATTTGGTAAACAAACAGATGCTGTTAGAAAAAATTATGAGAAGAAGGTGGAGACTCAGGAAAGTGTCCCAGAATACGAAAGAAGCTGCCTCAGAATAGGGAAGAAGCTGCCTTTGGGTTAAAACAAACAAACAAACAAACAAACAAAAAACCCTGTTCTAGGAAAAAAACAAAACAAAAAACAAATACTGTCATCCAGCCTCATCATGCCATTAGTGATAGCTTCACACATTCAACAGGACAGAATTTTTCTTTTCTTTGATGAAGGAAGCAACAGATGGTCACATATCCAGCTGGAGAGACTGGAATCTGGGTCCTTCCCGCCCAGTCCAGGGCTCTCTTCCCCAGAAAGTGGGAACCAGGGTCCACTACTGCTTTGCTTTGTCTCCAGCACATGAAGCTCCAGATTCTGTAAGCAAACAGAGAGCTTCAGGAGGAAACAGCCACTCTGGGGGAGGCCCCACAGGGCCTGCCTTCCCCGGTGGGCCTGCTGTCAATCAGGTTGCTGTCAATCACTGTGTAAAGCAGGGAAGCCAAGCCCCTGACCTCTGTCGTTGCATGGAGTTCAGTAAGAAGTTTGCCTCGGAGCCCATCCCATATGGTGTGCTATTAAAGTGCCATAAAGGTCTCATTTAAGTGTTGATTGTCCCAAAGCAGGAAAGCAGGACAACAATACAGCCAGGGCCAACAAAATCTTCCACTGGGCGAGAGAGTAGGGCTGTTTGCATACTTTCCTCTCTACTTCCTTCTCGGGCTCCTTCAGTCAGGTTAGGCAGGCTGGTGAAGGCCTGGCAGCACCACGGGGATTCAAAGCCTGCTAAGGCGCTTTCTTGTTCGTGGATCCTAATGTGGTCCCAGTCCCAGCAGCTTCAAGTCCTTGATAACTTGTCAGAAATGCAAATTCTTAGACTTGCTAAATTAGATGGATTCAGCAGTCTTTTTTTTTTCCCCCTCCAAGTTTTCCAGGTGATTCTGAGAAGTACTGCTCAAAAAGGGGCCCAGTGCAGAGTTGAAAAGTGCAGTGAGCGGGGCTCACTGGGCTGCTGGAGGCTGGGCTGGTGGAGGCTGGGGAGCTGCATCCTGGTCCAGCTGCAGTGATGACTTTGAGGCCACCATCCTCCCTCTGCAGCCTGCTTCCAGGCAGGGGAAACCCATTCATAAGGAGGAGCCTTCGACAGCAAGGGACACCAGGTAGGGAAACTAGAGGAGGCCCCTGAAGAGGGACGGTACAGGCAGCAGCCAGAACGGGCAGGCCCTGCTAGACCGGTTAGCGCCACTGGTGTGTTCCTGGCACAGGCCAATGATTCCAGGTAGTCCTGCTGTCAGTGACATATTGGCTCTTGCCCTGCTTTGTGGCCTTGCATGAGCTGACATGATCACTGAGCAATTTGGGTGTTGCATTCTGCAGTATCCTGGGCACGTCGTAGCTGCTGACCCACCTCCCACAGCAGTTTGCCATGGTGGCGTGGGGCAGCATGCCCAAGGGTGTGCCGCTTTATCTACTTTATTGGGCATTTAGGCTTTTGTTTCACAGTTCTGCCCCAGGGCAGTGTCATTCTGGCCACAGTAAGATGAGGGCCATATCAATATGACATGGGGTCAGGAGATGCCTGAGTTAGGTGTCTCCTGTTAAGATCAATAACTCATAAAATTATGAAAAGTTATTGGTGAGAAATCGTGAATTGTCCCAGTTCTGTGATTAAATCCTGTAACTCCATTTTCACTATCAGGCAAGAAAAGTTCTATTCTTCCTGTCTGGTTTTGCAGACGTAGGTAACGTTTATGTTAAATAATGCTTCGCTCCTCTGCAACTGTGTCTTGCTCACTGCAATGAGAAGGCCTGGCTGAGATGGGTTTAGGCTGAGGCCATCATGGCAATGGAACCAGGGATGAATTAAAAAAAAAGGGGGGGGGGGGATTGAGAGGCAGGCACTGGGAGAGAAGAGGTAGCCCATTTGTGGAGTTGGACTCCGAAGGAGATTACCAAAAAAAGCCACTATGTCTTTTTTGTCAGTTTGACAAAATGTGGGTTTTTCAGGACCCAGCTGTGGGATGCAGAAAGGGACATCTCTTTGACATTGTTGAGAAGCAAGGGTGACACAGGAGCTACCTGAAAGCCCACTAGACAGCAAGCCAGGTGGGACATGGCTTTATGTCAGGACCGGCCAGGAATACAGCAGCTCCAGCCTAGAGGAAGGAGCTTTGGGGAGCGAGAGTAGTGACTGGGGATAGTGTGAAGAGGACAGTGGGTGTTTGCAACAGATGTGTGGTTAGAAGGGCAACTGCACACCTGGCCACACACCTGCCCGGGATTGGCTCAGGACGTTGAAAGGTGCCCAGACCTGCAGGAGACAGAAACTCAGAACCTGAGCCCTGATGTCACCACTGGCAAATATGTTGAAAGAGTTCTCTGTCAGAGAGCCTCCACCGATGACATGGATTTTCCAAGCTTTCATTACAAATCTACCTTCCTCATTGATGGTCCTGCTCTTGCCTGCCCTGGGGAGGTTTCTGGAGCTTTCTGAACACAGCAGGTTCGCAGAGTAAAGCATTTTGGAATGGGGTCAGCTGGGCTCTGAACGCTGGCTTTACTCTGTGAATTTGGGCATTTCCCGGGAAGGTCTCTTGGCCATGCTTAGCTTGATTCCTCATCTAGAAAATGGCTCCCAAGTAGTATTTCAGCAATGGTGATAAAGGGGGTCCAGCACCTCACTGAGCACGGAGGAGGCTGGGAGGGGGTGTCTAGCCCTCTTTTTTCCTCCAGTCCCTTATCCCAGCTGCACACATCTTGGAGGTGGGAGTTCCTTTCTTACTTTGAAAACCCAAAGGCCTTGGGGTGAACCCCGTCTAGCCCATCTGTGTCAGCTTGGTTGGAGATGTGGGCTTGGAGCGAGGGAATCCGCTTGACTTCTTTCATTTGGGAAGCCAGAGGCAATTTTCCTTCTTCCCTGTTAGTGAGAGAGAATCTAGGTTGGATACTCTATCCTAGAGATCAAGTTCCGTCTCTGGGCATGTTGTCTGGTCATCCAATATCCTTTACAATTACAGGAAAGCCTGGGATCTAGCCTCATGCACAACAGGATCATGGACAGAAAGTCTGGCTCTGGTTTGGGGTTGCAAGGACCAAGGTGAGGTGTGAGCTTGGGCATTTGGGCAGGTCATCTTCTCAGCCACCAGTTTGGGACAACCCAGTGGTTTATTCCCTCGGAGGAATACATTTCTAACATTCCTGCCTCATAACCGGGATGTGAATTTGCATCATACCACTTTAAACAGCCCTCCTTGCTCTGTGTGCTCCTCTGTCCCCACTGGAGTTTGAGTGTGTTCGCTGCTATAAACAGAATCTACCAGAGGAAGGGGAGGTAACTGACCTTCAAAATGTAATCCAGCTGCAGGGCCTCCTGGCAGGCAGAGCTCTGCAGCTGCATTCAATCTTCCCAAAGCACAGCCGATAGGGGCCTCCCAGCCTCGCGGCGCCTGTGGGCAGATGCCTGGCCTGCCCCAACTCTGCGTGTGAAATAAAGAGTACTCTAGAGAGTGTGGAGGTCACACAGCCACGGATGCTCCTCACTGCTGTATGTAGAGCGTGTGACGTGTCTGTCACCCTGGCTGAAACAGAAACTTTGAAGAGCTGTTGCCTCTCCACTGGTTTTTACTACACAGACTGGTAAAAGGCACATGGAATTTTTTTTTTTTTTTTGGAAGAAAGGGGGTAAAGGAAATGGTAGGAAAGAATAAAGGAGGCCTCTTCTGGGTAAGACAATTCTGGAGGAGGGGGAGATGAAGAGGAGGGAAAGTAGAGGAGGAGGAGGAAGCAGGAAGATAGGCAGCCGCAGCTGAGCAGTTCAGCTCTGCATTCAGTGTGCCCCTAGTGTATGCCAGATGTGAGCTTGGCTCTGCCACTTGTAGCTTTATTGGCTCTGGGCTTGGCTGCTCAACAGCAAGGGGAAGGGGCTTTAGGGGAAGGTGTCATGATGAATGGCCAAGGCTCTGGACCTCTCCCTGAATGCAGACAGATTGCTCTTAATTGCTAGCACAATGCTTGACCCGAGGGAGGTGCATAGTCAATATCTGTTGACCAGGAACAAATATTTAATTAAAAATGGTGAAAAAGAGACCAAAGTGGGGCTTTCTGCCTAGACACAGCATATGACATTAGCACCTCCTGGATTTTAGTGTGCCTGTTAATTTCCTGAGGATCTTGTTAAAAATCTCATTAGAAAAGTCTAAAGGCTGCTGGGTAAGGTGGCACATGCTTATAATCCCAGCTGCTCAGGAGGCTGAGGTAGGAGGATCGAGAGTTCAAGGCCAGCCTCAGCAATTTACTGAGGCACTCAGCAACTCAGCGAAACCCCGTCTCTAAATAAAATATACAAAGGGCTGGGGATGTGGTTTAGTGGTTAAGCACCCCTGGGTTCAATGCTCAGCAACCCCCCCCCAAAAAAAAAAAAAAAAGCCTAAGGCTGCTGTGCTTTTGAGTCGAAGATCATAGTTTGGAACTCAGAAATTAAGGTCCCCACCTTGTCTGCAGCCTGCTGAGCTCTGTGGCCCAGGGACTCAGGACTGGACAGAAAAAGAAGGCCAATATCCCCTTTCCTTCCTCTGCAGGCCCCTGGGACGCTGCACAGCAAAGTTTTGAGCTCTGCAGCTCCCACTGGGCCCCCCTTGTGGCCAAAGCCTTCCTAAATCCCCACAGGACCCATAGGCATGTGAGACCCAGGGCTGCTTTGCTCTGGGGCTTTGCTGTGGCCTGGGATCCTTGAGGCTCAAGATTCCCTCTCTAAATTGGACAATCTTGTGATTTTTGGACAGACCCAAATATTCTGCCCTGAAATCTAACCTCAGCTTTCCATGACTACTAATGCCTCCTTCTCCACCAGCATCTTCCTACCACGGCTGCCCCTGCCACATCCTTGGCACCTCCAGCGTCACCTCCAGCACCCCTCACTTGTCTTCATGTAGTGCTTTGATAGCTTTTATATCGCCATCAAATCAACTTATGGTGTAGGCATCATTGTATCTATTCTAAGAAAGCATAAAGGCCAGAGAAACTGAGTTCTATGTCTGAGGTCTCAAAACCAGTAAACGACAGGGCTGGGTCTCAAATCTATGTCTCTGGACTCCAGAGCAGATGCTGTCACCCATGTTCTGATGTCCCCTCTAAGGGTCTGCATCCTTGTCCACTGCAGACTCCTCCCAGGGTCTGTGGCTTGTATTCTGGTGGGAGGGCCTATTCTGGGCAGAGAAGCAGACCCCTCCTACCCTGGGCACTGTGCCTCTCCTGTCCAGAGGGGGAACTTACACCTCCCCAGTCCAGAAGCCAACCTGGTATGTTGGTGCTAGATAGAGCATGGGCCTGAAAAGTCGTGTCCCTCCAACTCTTAATTCAATGGGATAGATGTGGGACGTGGCCAAGGATGTCACTGCCACTTCATAAGTTTGTAGAATCAGCCTTTGAAAGACATTTATTTGTGCTTCTAAATAAATAAAGCAAAATCCACCTCACCACACCCCTCCTCCCGAGCCTGTGATGTGGACAGAAGACGCTAAGCTGTAAAGTACTGATAATAAACACCTTGTATTGTTACAGGGATGTACAATTTCAAAGGGTCCATCAAACCTGATTTCATCTTAATCCTCCTTTATGGAGGGCAGGACAGGTATAATTACTCTTGCTTTATAGATGGGAAAACCGAAGCTTGCAGAGGTTGGGGACCTGGCCAAGGTCGCTGATCTAGGGGTGGGATGTACATGGTCCTCCTCCAAAGTTGGTGTTTGTTAGACCATAGTGGACACACAGTGCTGGTTGCCTGCCTCAGACAGAGTATCACCATCCAGCAGGGACTGTCTAGCCCCGACAGACTTATTACCAGTGATTTATCATTGTTTATTACTGAAAAAGTGCAAGCCTTTAGAAAAAGGCCTAAAGATGAACCAAAAAAAAAAGGCTCAGAGAGCCGAGCAGGTATTCAAGTGAGAACAAGGGAGGTCCACCCGGGAGAGGGGCGGGGCACTTCTGAATGGGAAATGCATAGGTCCTGGAAACCAGCAGATCAGACGTCACATCCAGAGACAGCTGCTATAGGAAGTGGCAGGCAGAAGTGTGCCAGCTGGAAGGTCAAGGTCGGGTTGGAAGAGATGGGGTGGAGTCTGGGTTTTAAAACTCAGGCCCAGAATTTTGGAGAAAAAATTGCAAAGTACCCATGTCTGGTAACAGTCGGGGGAAAAAAAGAAAAACAAAAAGCAGAGAGGGAAGGGGTTTAGGTCAGAGACTGAGAAAACCAAGAAAGAAGCCTGATATTAACTGAGGGTTGCATAGAGTAGAAGCTGTTTTTAGAGCTCTCACCCAAGAGCGAACTAGGTTTGCATGTTTAGGTTGGCTGGGTCCACCTGGGAGGGCAGGCAGATCAGCGGACTGCAGCAGGAGGTTAGGCGAGCTCCCGATGCTATTTTTGAAGGGCTCTGCTTCTCAAACAGACATCCTGCTCTGTAGGATGCTTCTGAGTGTGTCAAGAACCGTCTGTGTGCAATAAAGATGAGAAATCCTGGATCCAATGAAACTCATCAAGTCCTTTAATAAAAGAATGGACAGCACTTTGAATAAGCACAGATGCAATGTGTACAGGTGAGAGCCATCAAGAGCAGAGTTTTCCAAGCTTCTTTGACCTTGGCACACAGGCTAACACCTCCTGGAATGCAGCTGGGGAAACAGTCCAGCTTTCCCCCATCGGGGCTGACGGCAATACTTCCTGGTTTCCACATCTGGCCCCTGACTTTTCCCTTGTTGTGAGCACGCTGGGGAAGGGTTAGACCCCAGACCAAGACAGCACTGTGATTTTGGGAGTAGTCCCACCCCACTTCATCTTTGTTTTTTTCTTCCAGTGCTTTCTCCTGGGCCTTGCTAAAATTTGTTTGCTATTGCAGACTAGCACACTTCAGTGTTTGTTTTACTCTGGGGTTGGTACCTGTTTCGACCATAAAAAAATATAAAGTGCCATAAAAAAGGAGAACAAGGCCTGGAAAGCCCAGTCTTTCTCTGACTACCCGGATTTAACCTGCCCACTTTGTTGGGACAAGTGAGCAGGAAGTGGAGGGACAGATTGGGGCGGGGGCAGCCATATTTGGGTGTCCCTTTGGATGTGTTATCACCCTGTCAGTGACCACACCCATCTGGGCTGGACCTGGCAATTCTCCTGAGTTTGCTGTCTGGACTCTGCACCCTTCCTGTGGCTCCCACTCTGCCCTCGGTCCCTCCATATTGGAAAGGTCTTTGATGGCCATTGGTCTGCTAGTCTACCAGTGGTTCTCAAACTTGGGTGTCCATCAGAATCACCTGGAGGGTTTTGAAGGCACAGATTGCTGGGTCCCACCACCAGAATTTCTCTTTTTTTTTTTCAATCTCTGGTACCAGAGATTGAACTCAGGGACACTCAACCACTGAGCCACATCTCCAGCCCTATTTTGTATTTTATTTAGAGACAAGGTCTCGCTGAGTTGCTTAGCACCTCGCTTTTGGTGAGGCTGACTTTGAACTCGTGATCCTCCTGCGTTCATCCTCCCCAGCCACTGGGATTATAGTCACCTCCAGAATTTCTAAGATTGAATAGAACTGGGATGGAAACTTAGAGTTGCCTTTCTGGTAAGTTCTCACATGATGCTAACACAGAGAACCATGCTTTGAGAATTACTGGTTTAGCTTCCAAACCCAAATCAGCTGGGAAGCTTGGGCTAAAGTGTTTATTCCTGGGGCTCAGACCTACTGATTCAAAGTTGCCAGCGGCGGGTGGGGGTGGTCAGTGTCTTGCCTGCCTCTCTCTGGCCTGGACTCTCCCTGTGCCAAATAAGGAGGCGGGATGTAGGCTCCTCCTCAACTATCCAATGCATGGAAACTTATCCCCTCCAGTTGGGCTAGAAAGTCCAGAAAAAGGACTTATATTTGTTATTTGATTAATTTTAATGTCCCTGACTTGGGATATATTCTTTTTTTCCAGTAGTGGAAATAAAAACTATCACTTGGGTACAATTACAGTTTGTCAATGTTGATCTTCAACAATATCCTGTGGGAAAAGTATCACTGGACCCATTTTATATATGGAAATACTGTGGCTCAGAAGATGTAAGAAATTTTCTAGTGACTCCAAATCCCAGGGTCCTTCTGATTCACCAGTGTGTGGAGGCCACACTCCAGAGGAGTGTAGAAACCCTCGTTCAGAGGTTAAGCCCCTCTTCTCTTACCTGGGGGCAGGAGTGCAACCAGAACCCATGGCTCCACTAGATCCAGGGAACCATAATAGGGAGCCCGTGGGCGTTGGCTTGTCCATGATTTCAGGTGATTCTTTATACAACAACACCTTGGAGGGGCTCTTATGTTACAAGTTCAGACAAAGGAATTGAGACTAACTAGGTATAATGTGGATGCAATTAGATATGATAAACAATTAAATCGAACCCACAGTTTTCATTTTTTACTTGTCATTTAAAACTCCATTGCATGAAAACTATTCTTGTTTTAAAAATGAAGGAAAAGTTCTCAATAAAATAAAATGACTCAGTCATGGGTATGGATGTAGCATGTAACAGAACTAGAATTCTCTTAGGAAGGCTATCCACTTACTACGAAATGTGTGCTTTCAAGACTAAAAAGACTAATAATAACAAGTGTTGGTGAAGATTTAGGAGGACTGGGACCCTCAGACACTGCTGATAGGTATGGAAAATGGTAGTTACCTTGGCAAATATCTTGGAAATTTATCCTAAAGTTAAATGTGTCCTTACTATATGCTACAGCAACCCCAGATCTAGGTATTAACCCAACAGAAATGAATCATACGTATATACAATGTTGTTGCTGTTTTGTTCACAACAGTCTAGTACTGGAAACTGCCTAAATGTCCAATAATAGGTGAGTGAGGAAACCCATTCAGATGTATCATGCAATGGACTACTACTCAGCAATGAAAAAGAACACAAAAAATCACAACACAGATGAATCAGAAAAATATTAAAGCAACCAACCATCAAAGAGCACATACTCTGATTCCTTTTATATGAAACTCTAGAAAGGGTAAAAAGGAATCCATAGCAACACATGTAAGAGTTAGGGCATAAAAGAGGCTCTTACCCCCCACCCCAATTTCCATTTTGCAGCTGAGAATCTGAGGTTCAAGGAGGCTGAATAGCTTGCCCAGGATGGCATAGCAAGGAAGCAGTGGCATGTGGGGTTTGGAGCTGGAGCTTGTTCCCCTGATCTCCACGTCAGGCTGAACCTGGCTCTCCCCTCCTCTTCTTGACCTTGTACCGTCTTGCTTGAACCCACTCATTTGTAGGGCTCCTCTTCTCTTAGGAAGGCCATCCACTTACTTTGCTTAGCGCTTAAGATTGGGTTTATTGCTTCCCTTTGCAAGAAACTCAGTACCCTGTAAGGGCGACATCACTGGATGTCTGCAAACTTCCTGCTTGGTGGGAGACTTCAGTCAGGCTCAATTCTTACACATTTTATTTGGTGAGGAAGCTTAATTATCTACTTCTCCTAAGGCTGACAGATTTAGGATGGCAGGACGCCCAGTAAAATTTGAATTTCAGAGAGACAATAAAAAAATTTTTAGCATAAGTATGTCCTCTGCAGTATTTGGGATATACTTATACTAAAGTTAGTTTTTGTTTCTCTGAAATTCAAGCTCCGCCGCATCCTACATTTCATCTAACAATTCTAGCCCCTGCTGGCACACAAAATTTTTGGTAAGAAAAGGCAGAATTTGGGCAACACCTCCAAGAGAAGGCTCCGTAGGAAGAAAAATAAGACTGGCCCTTTAGAATTCCTTCCTCCATGTGTCTGCCCTCCATGGCCCTCTTGTTTAAGCCTCCATCCTAAAGCGTTCCCTTTGGTCCTCCTTGCTCTCTGCCTTGTCCTTTGTCTCCTTAGCACCAGTGCCCTTGTCTGTATCTTGCTACCCACTCACCATTACTCTTGTCACGTGTGTTCTGGTTTCTCCAGCTTACACCTGTCATCTCTTCTCAACTCCCGCCTGCCTCTGCTCTTGGTACAGGCCTGGCTTCATCTGACCAGGCCATGGACTCATCGTGAGCCTGCAAGACCTCAGAGTCTCCTACTTCCAACTGGGGTCCCAGCGGGGCCTAACTCAGAGCCTTTGTGTTCATCCTGCCCCTCCTCCTCTGTGTGAGTTATGAGTTGGCCCAAATCCATTGTCAGGGTTGAAACTAGACAGGCTTCTGCTCCATTAGGCTGGACAAAAGGACTTAGAAATACGTCCTTATTCAGCAAAGTGCAAAAAAGGGCCTACATTTAGTTTATGTCGATAAAATTATAATTGTCCCAAGCAAGGAACAAATGAAATCCTATAGTAAGCTACCTGGTGCAATCGTTTGCAATTCGTCTTATTCCCTTTGAGGTTTTGTGGGCACAAAACTCATGCAAACCCCTTGGTCTTTGAAAAACCAAGTGAGCTGTCTGTGGGAGTGGCTGGTTAGCTTCTGGCTTAGGTGTTTAGAGGGCTAACACATTCGAGTTTGTATTGGGCATTGATCCAGAGGTACTGGCAGGATCCATCAGTCCCTCCCTATGATGCCACCGGCCTGTGAGAACAACAGTGAGACACCGTCCGTTCAGAGACATTAGGGAAGTCACACAAAGAATAGCTTATGCGGTCCCCTTGTGCTGTTCATGGGCCGTTACAGTGATCCTGGATTACAGGGCTGTAAGGAAATCAGAGCACCAGGCTGGGAGAAGACGGAGAGAAACAGACAGGAAGGGACTCTGTGGAGTTGGGTCTGAATGACTCAAAAAGTGTTGGGTTCCAGGGAAGTGTGGCCTCCTCCTGCCCTTGGCCTGTGTCCGATCCACAGGTTGCTCAGGAGAGGCCAGGGAGGGTGACAGCTTTGCCATTGCTCCTGGCCTGGGCTCCCCCGGGAAGGCTTCTTGCTGGGCTTGGGTGGAGGCAAGGCGAGCAAGTCTTCTGGAGGCGGCTGCCCTTCCAGCAGAGTGTGGGGACGTTTTCGGGAACACTGACCTCAATTTTAATGTTCTCAAATTTTAATGTGTTCTGGAAACATTTGGGGATGAGGCAGCAGTTGTGTGATTACAGCAGGGGAAAAAAATAGCAGGGAGTTTGCCGAGATACAAATTGCTACCTGTATGTAGCCTTCGCAATTTAGATTCTGAAGATTGGCGGGGGGGGGGGGGGGGTAGTGCCAGAAATCTGCCTCTTTAACAGTCTTCCCAGGGGATTTGATCCCAGTGGACCTTGGACTATATTTGATCATATCCTCAATACTGTAGAAAATATCTAATCACACCATGCCTCTGCTTCAAAATCCTCCCTGATCCTCTATGACATACTATCAAATGCATCCTAGACCAAGTCCAACTCTTTTACATGGCTTTCAAGTTTCTTCTACTTCCCAAATCAAGTCATAAAGGCAAAAACATTGTGGGAGATGCTGACTCTTGCACAGTCCTGTAATCCTATCAACTTGAGATGATCCCAAGTTCAAGGCCAGCTTCAGCAACTTGGCGAGGCTTTAAACAACTTAGCAAGACCCTAAGCAACTTAGCAAGACCCTGTCTCAAAACAAAACAAAACAAAAAAGGACTGGGGATGTGGTAAAGCACTCCTGGGTTTAATTCCCAATACCAAAGACAGGGCAGGGGGAGACTGTGTTCACTAAGGAAATAAAACATCCTAATTCTCTTTCAAGAAAACACCACACACGGTAACTATAAGGCAGGTCTATCCTAGGTCCTTGGTAGGAACTGGTTTGGCTTCTGCAGTTTCTGATCATCCTGGACCACCTGGATGTTCCCCACACAACTCCCTGTTTACCCACAACTCTGTGCACAGGCAGATGCTGTTCCAATTGCTCTTTCTCCTTCCCACTGAAATGCAGCCCTTTTTCAAAGCTTGACTCCAAGGTCCCCTGCATCTCTTCTGCATCTTCCTGTCTCTCGTTCCCCTGCGTCACAGTCCCTTTAAGCACCTTTATATGAACACAGCACCTGCTTCATTTGATGATAGGTCAGTTTCTTCACCCAAACTAGAGGTTCTCAAGGGCTGGGACATACACACATGACACTCTCTCCCCTGCCCCAGAAAACATTCCCATGGGCAGCCCGGTGAAGCCCGAGGCCAGAGACCTTGACTGCTGACTGTTCCCTCCTAATCGGGAAAGCTTAGTGGGTTGCAAGTGTGGAATGATGAGTTGCAGCGATACCTGTGGTACTTCCATAACTGCTTCCTGGGACAAAATCCATTTAATGGAGAACCCAACCCCGATCTGGAGTAGGGAGGAGGCTCCATCAGCACCTGGGAAGGAAATACTAAATGTACTATTTACATGTATTTTTCATCTAAAAGTAAGGGAGAATTTTGCCTTTCTAATATTTGTGAGGAACCCTGGGGATCTCACGTGTCACGTGTCATATACCACACGGGCAGCTTTCTCTTTTAATGTGGTGCCATGATTGTCGCCCAGAATTGTGGAGTTCACAAGTAACAGAATTAGGATTTGAAGTCTGTCTGATGATGAGTCATCAAATAAATTAAAGCAACAAGAAAAATGGTAGAGCAGGCAAGCCTCTGACTCTCTGGCCACCTCATAGTCACATTATGAAATAAAACCAGTGAGGGATCCGACCAGAGCTGAGGAGAAGACACGGCACTGGCGAAGCCGACATTGGATATGGATTGATGTGCGTCCCTCCCTGGCACCACCCAGCCCTCCCTGGGTGCAGCTGTTGCCATCAGACACAGGCTGGTGACATGGTGACTGACAGGACAGGTAAGCCCTCGGTCCGAGTTGACAAGCCAGTCTACTTTTAAAAAGCAAAATTTGAAATCATAAGGTTCTGAATTCTATACCTCACAAAATTAGAAAACTTTCTTTCCCCCCCCTTCCTCTCTCTCTACCCCACTTTCCTTTTGGTTTCGTACCAGCAGTGGCAAAGTGCCACATGTCATGATGACTAAATAAAACAACCCAGCAACCAAAAGAACCCGACTTTGCCTGCGCACACTGTTGGAGACACATAAAAGGCACCGCCAAGTGGTGGGACGTGCCATGCAGCATCCGGCAGCTGGGCAAGATGGGGATTTTCAAAAAACACATCTCAGCCTATGGTATTTATTAAATTGTTTCAATTATGAAATGCACATGCATAGCTATGTGTGTCTGTGTGCACCAATAAAGGAAAAGAGTTTCAGGGAAGATATATTCTCAACATTACTTCTTTAATAAAACATTCTCAAAATTACTTATTTAATAAAAACTATGCTTCTGTGGTAGAACGTGTGCTTAGTATGTGCCAGGCCCTGGGTTCAATCCCCAGCACAAAAACAAGATTATGCTTTGGAAATACTGTGGCAGTGTCTTCCCTAATAAAATCACTGCTTTAACTGGAATAAAATGATTCCTGAGTAAGAATACCAAGAGTGGGATATCTGGGTCAAATACCTGAAGGACATACTATAGTGCCGCAGCCATATCAATGTTTATAGCAGCTCAATTCACAGTAGTTAAGTTATGGAAGCAACCTAGGTGCCTTTCAATAGAGGATTAGATAAAGAAAATGTGGTGTACATATACACAATGGAATATTACTCAACCATAAAGAAGAATGAAATTATGACATTTGCTGGTAAATGGATGGAACTGGAGACTATCATGCTGAGGGAAATAAGCCAATCCCCAAAAACCAAAAGCTGAATGTTCTCTCTAATATGTGGATACTAACCCAATATAAGTGGGGAGGGGGAGGGAAAATAGGAGTTCATTGGATTGGACAAAGAGCAATGAAGGGAAGGGAGGAGGGATGGGAATAGGAAAGACAGTAGAATGAATTGGACATAACTTTCCTATGTGAATACATGACCAGTGTCACTCCACATCATGTACAACCACAAGAATGGGAAGTTATACTTCATGTACATATAATATGTCAAAATGCACTCTACTATCATCTATATCTAAAAAGAACAATCTAAAAAAAAAGAATATCAAGACAGGGGCATACATGAAATTCTCTCACTGTCATTTATTGGCAAAACTATTGCCTTAGAGTCAGAAATGCCCAATAATGTGGTAGGATATCACTGATGTGATAATTGTCACAAAACAAGACTTTTAGGTATAGAATTCTTAAAATGTTTTGTAATGACATGGGGAGTCACTATGAAAGTATTCTGGCAAAGTTCTTGTATGGACAGCCAAACCTAAAGATGAATTATGCTTTTTTAAATCAATAGACAAATTGTTTCAAACCTGCTGCCCTTACCTGTGACTACTACTGATTGTCAATAACATGTTACCTAATGAATATTTTTTTTTTAAATTCATAAACTCACTTTCATGAGAAAGAGGAAGAAAGAATTGCTTTTTGAGAAGTAACTTTGTAGCACTCAGTATAAAGGTGATTTTTAAAAACAAATCAGGACCATGCTCAGAAATGTGGCTACTGCTATGTGATGCCATAGCTAAAAATAAACTCTAACCTTAAAAACGCTCATCTGCAGACATTAAGAAAACAAACAAACAAACACATTTGGAAGTAAACTTTTTCAACCTGTTTTAAAATTTCAAATGGAAGAATACCAGCACATATCAACCCTTTGCAAAAATGGGATACCTTTTAGTTTACTCATCCTCCACTGACATGGGGCAGAAAGGTAGTTAGTGACATTTCAAAAAAAATCTTTGTATGTTGAATGGGAATTGTCAGTTCACTAACACAACCGATGAGGTATGTCTTCCATTTGGAGCTACCCATCTTTGTAAGGAATCTCATAAGTGATGAGAGTCTTGGAAATCAAGTTTAGAAATAAAGGTAATATAGTTTTAAATCATCCAGATTTTAGAAATAGTAAAACATATTTTATCAAAATGCTGTCCTCCACATAGTAGTATTATTTTAGTAAGAGCAAATGGCTTACTTCATCTATTTCATGTTTAAATTTTTCTATTTTATGTGGTTTATATAGCATATTAGTACAGTGATACATAGGTGTAAAATTTATTAACAGCTCTATATTGGGGTGCGTGTGTCAATCACCTTTGCTGAACAGGCACAAAATGAGACAGTGGGATCTGTAGGGCAGTTTCTGACATCTTGGCCTCAGGCCTGTGACTCCCTCCTACCTGACTCCTCACCCATGGCTGCCCAGGGCAGGTGAGAGGCAACTTCCACCCTGTGGCTGGCTGGAGGAAGGGAGGCTCAGGCTGGTCTAGGTGTCCAGGAACAACATCAATCTCAGTTCAGGGGGGGCCACAGTGCTGAACCAGTAAGTTAGCATTTGCAGAGCAACAAAAGGATTCAAATAAAATATGGAGTTAGGGTGCCTTGTATGAAGAATACTAGTAATAGCTCAATTTATGATATGCTCGAAATGCTATGTGCCAGGCAGTGCCCCCGCCCCCTTCCCCGCCCTGCACCCCCCCACATTCTTACAACATCCATGTGAGTTGCATGTCAGGTTGGGATGCTAGGGGTTTGTTTTCACAGTATCTGGAAACCTTCTGGAAGGGGGGCTGCCCTGGGACCATTCAGAAAAATTTTAGGTTCCCCTGTCTCTCCAGGGGATTTCAGACTCAAAGAGAGACTGGTCCTGTACCCTGTTGTCTAAAACAAGTTACAAAAATAGAACTGGAAAAGAAAGGTCAAAATCAAGCCTCCATATATAATGACGTTATCATTAATCCACTGGTTCCAAGAGAGAGACTCTGAACTGTTTTCCCAGCAACTGGAAAAAAACCAAGCTGCCCTGCAGGCCTCCCTGCTGTCCTCTACCCTGGGGCTGGGGCACCTTCCTCTCTAGGTGTTTGACATTTCTCTCAGCCACCTCCTTTTTTCTGCCCCTGGCAGGGGACAGAGGTGGGGGGATGGGCTGTCACTCTGATACTAGATGGTCTAGGCGGAACCAACTTTGTGGGTGTGGAACTTGAAGTCACACAGGGCTCCATGTTCAGAAGCCTCGTGCTTGGTCTAACACTCTGCTATCGTGGTCTTAAAATTTTTATTCAGTTTTCAACAAATCACCCTGTAATTTAATTTTGAAAATTATATGGTTTGTTTTAGGCCTGGGCAGGGTCGTCCCAGTGGGGGGCCAGCTTGGAGGATTTATTCCAGCAGGCCACCAACCTCCGGTCCATTGCCACCTTGGAAATCAAGTCTAGAGATAAAGCAGCATTTATATAGTTTTACGACAAAGTCCCCTGGCAAAGTGGGCAGAGCAGGCAGTTGTCTCCCAGGGTGACTTGGGGACTAGTAGCGGAGAGCCTGCTGTCCCTTTATTCCTGGACTTTGAATTTTGGTCCCCCAAAGATGCTAACAGAAGGAGGCTACACTATCAAACTCTTTCATTGGTCTTTTGGACATCAGTAAGGCAGTGGGTTCCAAACTGAATCTTAACAATGCTAACAAAAGAACAGCCCCAAGGGTGCCCTGTGGCTGTTTCTCCCAACCCTGAGTGTTGACAGGGCTGCTGACTCAGTTGTTCCACCCAACATACAGCCTCCCTGGAGGCAGCGTAAGGCTAAGCCTTTGCCAAAGATATAGAAGGTCAAAAATTTTATTCTAGGCTTAGGTTGAAAACACGCAGAACCAGGGCAGGCCGCACGCTGCAGAGGCTGGGGAGAGCAGGGCGGGTGGATGTACTGGTAGTCCCGGCTTGCACGGACTCCCCAGGCAGCGTGTATTCTCCAGCCAGGGAGCCTGACTGTGCTTGAGATTTTAACTGATCATGAAGAATGAAATCCAAATGCCTGAAACATGTGGTAGTCCACTCATGTGGTGGACACCTCTGATGATTCTTCTTACCTTCCTCTCTTCCCTCCCTGCGCCTGCTGCCTGGCACCATCCGAAATCGTTCTGATAATAGCATGCTTGTTGCTGAATGATGCAGCCAGAGACCCATAGTGCTGGACTCCAGGCCTGTCCAGGAGGTCACAGTGCCAGCTGCCAGAACAGTGAAACGAGCTTAGAGTGACATGGCCAGGAGATGCAGGGGGTACACAATAGAACCTTGGCAAACTGCAATGTCTTTGCTGATAGATACAAAACTGGTTAATGCCCCGTGCGGCCATCAAACCATAAGCTTGAGGTTGTAACTTTTTTAATAGTCAGAAATCCACGAGTCAACAGGATTTCACAGCATCTCTCTAATCAGATAGTAAATCTCAAAGCCAAACATGGGTGCCTTCTGGACAACAGCATATTTCTCTTGGATGAGCTTGTTAAACAACATTGACAAGACACGTGGTCATTTATTTCCAAGTTTGGGATACTTTTTTCTTAACATTGCTTATTTTACAAGTTTGTGGTGCTGCTCAAATGAGAATGTATTCAAGTGCTTTGCAAGCAAGTAGGTTGCCAGATATATTTTAATTAAGATGATTATTTTACAAAGCCCTTGACTCATATATTGGATCAATGGTGATATAGGAAGGAGGGAGGGAACTAATTGTTGAAAACCTGTATTTTAACATGTTTGGCTCTCATTTAATTCTTGCAAAATGTCTGAACATCCAAGACACTGCTTTATTCTTTTGTAAGATTAGCAGAGTCAGTACCTATTTCATCATGCTATCATGAGAACTAAGGAAATCTAAAGACTTACTGCTAAAAATCTGGTAGACAGTGGACACACAAGAAATGTTGGTTTCACTGAGAGCCTCACCTGTTGCTTGAATAAATTTATTGAAGTTTATTTTTTTTAACAACAATATATTTAATTTCTGGAAGTTCTGTTTGGTTCTTCACTCTTTCCCAAGTCTGCCTTATTTTTTAAAGCAAACAATGCCTTGTTCTTATCTCATGTTTTAAATTCCTTTTGTCTTTAATCTTTCTAAAGATGCTTACACAGTGGCGTGCTGCATGATGCTTTTTGGGTCAGCCGTCGACTACATACAGGATGGTGTTCCCATGAGGTCAGAATGGAACAAAAGATCCCCATCACCTGGTGACCTCATGTCCTAGCACATATTCACGTGTTGGTAGTGATGCGGGTGTCAACACCTACTGTGCTGCCAGTCACATAAAAGTATAGCACATTCAATTATGTATGCAGTATTGTGTACTGATGCATCATTATGTTACTAGACTTTCTGTCATGAATTTGGGCTATATTCCTTCTACTACACCAAAAGGGAATTGTAGAACAGTACACCATGTTGCAGCACCAGCAGCAGCTTCAGGCATGTAGTGTTCACCACATTTGTTGATGACATCAAGAGAGCCAGGCTGGCTAACAGACCCAAACCATCTGGGTTTGTGCAAGTGACCTCCGTGATCACGTGACAAAATCACCTATCAATGCATTTCTCAGGACACATCCCCATCATTAAGCAACATGTCTGTGATCTTTCTTTCTTACGTTAACATGTTGTGGGTTCCAATTTGCCAATTATGTCTGTTTCTCATGAAGATGGTTTCTTTTTTTTTTCTAATTAAAAGACTTTTTTTTTTAAATGTTAAAGATTTACTGAGTTGTGTCCTTTTCCCATACAGAAATTACTTTTGCTCTGAACTTTATCATACTTTATATGTTGTATTTTTTTCATAGTCCCTTTTCTGATGAGTAGTTTTCATTATTATTATTATTATTATTATTATTTGTTCTTTTTAGTTATACATGAGAGTAGAATATATTTTGGCAGATTATACATACATAGAGCATAACTTGTTCTATGTATGGTCCCACTCTTGTGGTGGTGCATGATGGGGAGTTACCCTGGTCATGTATAAAATAGAAGGCTAGGAAAGTTATGACTGATTAAATCTACAGTCTTCCCTATTCCCTTCCCCTTGTTTCCCTCTGTCTAATCCAATGGATTTCTATTATTCTCCTCCCCAACCTCCCTTGTTCTGGGTTAGCATCCACAAATCAGAGAGAACATTTGGCGTTTGGTTTTGTGGGATTTAGCCTGATATTCTAAAAGCACATTAAGTATTATTTTATCATTAAATTGTTCCTGAAACAATTGGTTTGTTAATGGAAGAGTAGCCCAATATTTTCCCTGCTCAGTTCCTGAAATAATGCATTTTAAGTCCAAACTCAGATGCCTAATATTTTTGTAGGAAGGCGCAGTGGCCTTAAAATATGACCCCCAAGTTCTTTGCTCTCCTGTCTTCAAGAGATAAGCCTGTGTTTCCTCCTCCCCTTGTATCTGGACTCAGTGATTTCTTGACTAAAAGACTATGACAGAAAGGATACTGGACCAATTAATTTTTTGAAGGTATTATGACCCTGATAGCCCAGTCAGACAAGCCTATTAAAATAAACTTATTCCCTAAAGTTAATTTTTTTTAAGTCACAGATTATTAACCAAATACGGTTGAGTTCTTCAGACTAATTGGAAGCCAAGAAAGGATGGCACCATCATTACCTTGGGAAGATAATTTCCCTTTTTTTTCTAGATTTTATTTTAAAATAAAACACTCCTTTGCCATTTGGTCCCATTTCCTGCTGGCATTGTGTGTTTTTTATGTCTGGGTTGGTCCCCTGCTCATGACGCTAATATTGGTTTTGATGAATATTCTGTTCTGTGATGAAAGTGTAACTCTAGCCAATTCCCTCTTCTCTGCGTCTTGGTTTCTTCCTCCATAAAAAGAGGGTAACAGGGTGTATGAAGTTTCATTATTATGCACTAGGGTGTTTGTTCTTAGTGCAAGCACTCTGTCAACTTTTACTAGTACATCTTTCTTTACACTAATGTTTTCTCACTAACATATAGTCCCAAATCAAAGGTAGCTAACCACATAATCACTATTAACTTCCTGCCTTTCCACAGTGTTGCTCTATCTGACCATCTGCCTCCTCCATCCTCATTTTTTCGGGCTTTCTTGTCATCCCCTATACATACAAAGCTTTTCATCCTCTCTACCAAGATGGAATTTTCCCAGTCTCAAAGGCCCCATTTCCTGGGCCTCCAAGCAAATCATCTCTCCATCCTTCAGAGCTCAATTAAATTCTGAAAGTCTTTTTTAAAAAAATTATTTTAGTTATGCATGGGCACAATATCTTTATTTTGTTTATTTAGTTTTATATGGTGCTGAGGATCGAACCCAGGGTCTCACACGTGAGAGGCAAGTGCTCTACCGCTGAGCCAAAACCCTAGCCCCTGAAAGTCTTTATGAAGGATGTTGATGAAGTTTAATCGACCCTAATATATATGTATATAAATATATATTAATCTACACTAATTATAAATTACACACACACACACACACACATATATATATATATATGTATATATAATTGTATATTATATAAATTCAAAAGCCTCTATGGGCCTACCATAGAGTGTAGCTTCTTCAGGATTTGGTGGCTTTGTTCATGGTATGGCTTTGGGTGTCATCTAAACTAGATTGAATGTTTTCCTAAAAGACAAGAGCATGCCACATATCCAGTGTATACTGAGTGAGGATCCTTTATCCAACATGCTTGGAACTGGCAGTATCTGGTTTTTATTTTTTTAATATTAGATATACAAAGTGAGATGTCTTGAGGTTGAGATCCACATCTAAACACAAAATTCATTTCCATTTCACATACATCTTGTACACATAGCCTGAAGGTAATTCTACATTTTCAGGGTACCTGTGTTTTGACTGTGACCCATCCTATGAGTTCAGATGTGGAATTTTCTGCTTGGGAGTCCAGTTTGTATTTTAAAAATTTCAGGTTTCAGAGCATTTCAGATTTTTGGAGTATGGATGTTCAACCTGTATAAAAACCACAGTTATAAGTAGGTGCTATGTATTCTTAATTTTTGGATTTTTAGAATATATCTGTTGGGGAGTTAGGGCTTGGTTTGTGGTTGTGTCTCTCAATGGAAAATTTGTTTCTGCCAAGTGATCTTCGGTTAACCAGCCTAGGACTATTTAGGACTCTTTATTACATTTTTTAGCCTGAATTATTCATTTTTTTGGAGGGGTTTTGTTTTGACAGCTTAATTTTTTTGTCCTTGTTCTAATTACTTATACATGCAGCAGAATGCATTTTGATTCACTGTACACAAATGGAGAACAACTTTTCATTTCTCTGATTGAACACAATGCAGAGTCTCACCATACATACCTTCATACGCGTACCTAGGGTAATGATATCCATCTCATTCCACCATCTTTCCTGCCCCTAGCCTGGATTATTCTGATAGTGTAAATTCCAATCCTTAGCCCAAACTAGATGCAAATAGTTAGGAATTCCATACTGCTTTGAAGTGGGGGTACCAGAGGAATAGAAACTTGCAGGAAAAAAAATTTAAAGAGGTGTGGTTTTAAACTCTCAGATTGAATGGACTATTTTTGTTGTTACACTGCCTTAAGGCAGAAGTGCCCACTTCAGTCCAGAGGGAAGATAGGGGAAGGTGTGCATTGTACAGAAGTAGAAATGGAAGCCCAGGAGAACCCAGAAGCCCAGCGGGGGTCCACTCTTGTTATTCCAAAAAGAGATGCTGACTGCTCATGAGAGAAAGGCAGGTAGTGTTCATCCATACCCCAAACCCATCTCTGGGCTTCTCCTGTTGCTCGGTTTCTATCTGTGCAGTATTTTAGAGTGACAATATTTTTACACAGTTTTTAATTTTTTTCCCCAAAAATGTTATGAGACAAGTAAAACAAGTTCTCTTATTTCAGTTTTATAGATGAGGAATCTATATTTTATAGTTGAGAAATTGGGGCTCAGGTTGGTGAAGAGGTTTGCCGTTAAGCCTGCTCCATTTAGATGGTTCCCCCCACTTTGTCACTCAGGTTGTTTGTCACCCCAGGCTTTGGATCAGGGTGATGCTTAAGATGTAGATGATGATGTCTACCTCCCTGGATTCATTTTTTGCTTTTATTGGGATGATATTTATGTGGCATACAAGTTTTTTAAAGTGAATAATTCAGTGACATTTAGCGCATTCATAATGTGTGTGACTATCCTTCCATTTTTCCAAAACTTTTCCTTGGCCCCTCCCTGAGTCCCCAGCAGGGACTAAAAGAGCAGCAGCCTATATTTTCACATTCTAACTTTCTCTCAGAAATTTGCTAATGTAGAACTGGGAATTATTGCCTAAATTAGCACCTTAAGAAAATAAAAGGACTGGGAATGTATGTAACCCAGTGGTAGAGTGCTTGCTTGGCATGCATGAGGTCCTGGGTTCAATTCTCAGCACTGCGCACACCTGCACACACACTTGCACACACACACACACACACACATACTCACACAGAAAGTAAGGTTGAGGCTACGTGGCATAATCCTGGCCCAATTTTTTTCTTTTTCTTTTTTTTTTTCCTTCTCAAAATGGCATGCCCAAATTGCTCTCCTTCAGGGAAGCTTTTCCCAAGGACCCTCTCAGAGTCTCTAAAACAGTCACACATCGACCTACTGATGCCCCAGAACTTAATAACAGGCTGTCATGTAGCCTCTTGTTTGTTGAAGGAATTGGTCTTCCCATCCAGGCAGTGACATGCACAGCCTGGGAGGGACCATAGTGCCACAATGTTCTCCATTGTCCTGGGTACAAAACAAAACAGGTGCTGAACAGGTAGGTATCTGTTGGAATTGAATTGGAGAGCGGCCAGTCAACTCCAAAAATTCTAGTCACCACCTGGTGACCAGCCTTTTCCCTCCCTCTAAAAGCATGGGTCTGGTGAGTGGGGGGTGTGCTTACGGTGCCGAGATGGAGCCCGACAGGCCAGTCTGGGCTCCAGCCTGCGCCAGCTCTTGGGCAGCTCTGCTGGAGACAGGACCGAGAGACTGACTCCCACACCTGTGCACTTGGCAGGTGGGAGGTGAGGGCTCCAAGAGGACTGAACCAAGGACAGAATAGCTTTGGCCTTTATTGAAATGTGCCACTTTCAGGAACACAGGCCTGGAAGAAGCCCAGGCCTCAAGAAGTCATGATGGTGCCTTTGGCTTTTGAAGCAAGTCTGTCTGCGGTGGGTGGGCTGCTGCGTGCGGCAGAGTGTGGCCGTGGGGGTCGGGATGAGCATCCACTTGTGGGTCCTAGAATTTGGAGGTGTTCAGGCTCATGGGAGGATCTGCCCTCTGCTTACATCTTCTGCCTCTCCACAAGCTCATTGCCAGGACACCCACCAGCATGCCCAGGACTGTTGCCACCGGCACAGCCCAGTAGAGCACCTTGGGGGCTTCTTCAGCCTGGTCTGGGAGGAGCCCACTATTCCAAAGGGTGTAGAGGTAAGGGCTGTCCTGGAGAGGGGGAAAGGGACATCAGAAGTGAAGCTCTCACCCAACCATCGCCTGGGACTCACCTAGTCCCCATCCTGAGAGGGATGGCCACAGTTCCTCATGGTTTGTAAACTCCTTCATTTACACTATGCTGGAAACTTCTGTATAAGGATGGGTCTCTCAAATGTCAACACCCAGCTATAACTCCCATTTGGTTTCTCACCAGCGTCTCCTTTTCTGTCAAACCTGATTTCAAAAGACTGGGAACTGGTAGGTGACCATTGGAAGAGAGTCCTGGGAAGCTGATAGAGTTCCTGCCTCTGTGTCCTCCGGGTCACTAGTGGACATCTCCTCTCAGCCCCTCAGCTCAGAAGTGCCCAAGGATCAGGGAAGATCGATGCAGAGAAACAGCTGGTTTTGGAGCAGATTAAAGAACCCAGGAGTAGGAGGCATCTAGATTTGCCTCCCACGGTCCTTTTCTTTCTCCCCTGTCTCCAATTTCTTCTCTCTCAGTGAACACTAATTGAGTACCTGCTGTGTGGAGCCTTATATGATGAGTCCTTGAGGGTTAAGAATGGATACCTGCTTGCAGTGCTCAGTAGGGGGATGAAATGTGTATAGAAACAATCATATCATAAAGGACAACGTGTCAACACAGGGGTACACCAGGAGGCAGGAACAGTAACCAGAGAGGGAAACATCTGGGCCTGGAAGGAGGTGAACACTTTCACAGGCAGAGGAGGAGGGGGAGCCTCCGGGAGCAGATGGTAGAAGTAAGCACAGACATGGGCCCATAGGGCTTGTCTGGGAATTGGATCCATTTTCCAGGGGTGTAGAATATATTATAGCAGGATGTGGGCCTCCCTTCTGGGCTCTGGTCACTGGGCAGAGGAATCCAGTCTTGACAAGGTGGGAGTTAATTATAGGAAGGCTGATCTGCATCCCACAGCAAGTGTGGGATGACAGAGAAGGGGGAGAGGAGAGCTAGGGAGCAGCTTTGTCAGTGATCCAGGTGTTGACAGTGAGGAAGAGGATGGTAGGCTCCACGAGCAGACACTGCCTCTTACATCTTTGCCTCTCAACCGCCAACTGCTCACATAGTGCCTGGCACGGGGGAGCTTCTTCATGCTTGCTCAAGGCCAAGGATGCTCTGACCTTTCCAAAGTAAAGAAAAGCTCACAGCACCTGCCAGTGCTTGCTGCCACCTGAATGACCACTCATGTCCTGGGAGCTCCGGATTCTCCCTCCCCTACTCCATGGCTGCCCCAAGGAACTGGACAATTTCAGTGGCAGGGAGATGAGGCAGACTTTGGAATGAGGGCAGTGAGTGATAGTGCGCCGAAGGCCTCCAGGGGCCTCCTTTGTTCCTCCCGGTGGCAGCCCCCCACCCCGACAGGCAGGCGGTCTACTCACTGAGGAGGGGCATTTGAGTTTGGTTCTGCTGTGGGTGAAGTTGTTGGAGGTCGTCTTTTGGCCCACTGGTTCTAGCTGGAGAGAAAAAGGATGCCTTGAGTCTCTCTCCAAAGCTGGGAGAGACTTCTGGGGTGGAGGATGGAGGAGGTAGCTTATACCATATTCTGTCCCCTTGAAAGGGTCGGTTGAAACCAGCAGAGTGGCAAGAGCCACAGCAGAGACTAGCAGCCCTGGCTGGAGCTGAAACTGGCTTCCGACTCACAGAGCGACGAGCAGGACCCTGAATCAATGGCCCCGAGGAGGCACAGAAGTCCAGGAGAGCTCAATGAGCCCAGAGTCCACAACAGGTTTCTGGAAGGGTTGGGACCAGAACGCCCATCGCCAGGCTCCTCTCGTGGGTGGCTATGATTGCAGACACTGTATTTTCAATTTTATAAAATGGTGATAATCATATTTACCAACTTTTCCAAGTGCGTGGGGCTAGTCAATTTCAGAAAAACTTTGAAAACATATTGGTTACCATGACATCCTTACTACACTTGGTTTGTCAACCTTAAGAAGTTAGAATTTTCTCCCTTGAGCTGCTTTATGTGTTTGTCACCTAGATGAAAAGATTTAATTGAAATATCCGTGGGGGTAAGTGTGGTTCAGTGGGATTCTGCTGAATGCTATCTCTGCACCCGAGTATGAGCTGGGAGCTGCTGCACCCCCTCCTCAGCATCTTTACCCAGAAACCTGCACCCTGACATGTGACCAGCACTGGGAAGAACAGACCTCGGATTCCATCCAGCCTCCCAAGCATTGTATAATCTGCTTCCTGACTGTTCCTGACCACCAGGGACTGCCAATTCAGGAAGTGAAAGTAGTCTATCCAAATTGATGAGCACACCTGAGCCATGATCTCATTTTCTGTTTTCTTAAAGCTTTTTGCACTCATTCCTTAGTAACAGAATTAAAGGAGGGAGGTCCTAAGAGAGACTCCACAGTGACCGCACTGAGCACAGTGGGCAGATGTCTGGGTCCTGGCTTTGCTGATGAGGACCATATGGTGTCACGCAGCCTACTGGGGATGGTGTTAAACACTGTCCTGAAAACTGCACAGACAGTTGTTTTGAACATCAAATGAGATGGTGACGTGTGAGCTGGGTGGCTTAAGTATATAAGAAAGCATTATTCTCACTTTCTGAGGGCTGAGGAAAAACCCAGAGGTAGAAGGGAGGCTAGAGGTTGGGTCAGCTGATTCTCTGGAATATTCCAGAAACTAACTGGCATATCAGTGTCTCCCTTCCTGCTGGTTCCTTCTCATCAGTGCTGTCTACTCTGCAGTCTCCCACTCCCCATCTGCCTTCTCCTTGCCTGGCATGTCCTCTGCTACCTTGGCTGTATAGCTCCTTATAACTTGCTCAGAGTTGTCCAGAGTCTCTGGCTGCCCTTTACAACCTACCATTCTTTCAGCTATTCATTCTGAATACTGGGCAGCCTCTACAACTTAACAGAAGTTCTGGTCAGGGTCACCAACCACCTCCATGTGGCTAAATCCAGGGGTCACTTTTTGTCTTCCTCTTGCTTGGCTTCTCAGAAACACTGGACAGAATCGACCCCTCCCTCTCAGAACACTCCTGGATCCCTGGACGTACCTTCCTCCATTTCCTCCAGCACTGGACTCTCCATCTCGTCTCGAGCTGGCCTCAAAAGGCTGAATAAATGTTCTACCTTGACTGTTGGCTTTGCACTCTTTTCTACCTGCTCTTCCTCCAGGAGCTCTCAGTGAATCCCATGGGTTTTGAATACCATATGTCATGCTAATAACCC
This sequence comes from Marmota flaviventris, assembly GCF_047511675.1. NCBI lineage: Eukaryota > Metazoa > Chordata > Mammalia > Rodentia > Sciuridae > Marmota > Marmota flaviventris. The sequence goes on along the minus strand of NC_092511.1, from coordinate 21,831,940 downwards.
CACTTTCTTTTTTTAAAATCTCCCACCTTAACTCCTTCTCTGAGTTCAGGACTCCTATATTTAACAGCTTACCTGATCCCTCTGCGTGGATGTCTAGAAGGCAGTTCCCACTTCCCAAGCCTAAATGAATTTTCCCTCCCAAATGAATTTCTTGCCATCAGTCAACCCTCTCTTCAGTTTCTTAGACCTCAAACTGAGAATCTTTCCTTTGTCCCTCTTGACCCTCATCCAAACCCAAACATATCCTAAGTCTGACCATGTCTTTCCTCCACTGCCATCGCCCTGGTCCCAGCCACCTCCATGCATCAGCTGGAAACCTGCCTTCCAATTGCACCCTTGCTTCCAGTCCTGCTCTGCACAGCTCCGGGCAGTGGGGAGGCCTTGATTTAAAATCAGCCAAGGACCTGCCCCTGCCCACTTCTTTGACCTTGTTCACTTCCCTCCAGTCACTCTGGCTTGTAAGTTCCTCAGATACTTCAAGATCATTCTTGACTCCAGGCCCAAGAGGTCCTATTTCCTCTCCCTGGGACACTGTGGCTCTGGCCCTCTGCCTGCCTGATAGACTTTTGACATCCAGCTGTCAGTTCACAAATCATGTCTTCAGTGACGCCTCCCTCTTTTCGCCATCACCCCCTGTCCCATCCCCTGCTCTGCTTTTCTTAAAGCCCTGATGTGGCCAGAAATTACCTTGGTGACTTAGTTGTCTACCTCTTATTGTCTGTCCTCCCCTACTGTGAGGTTGAGATGGTGCCTGGATGGTCAACCACACAGTGGCTGACTGCAATAGTTGTTTAGTGAATAGATGGAGGAACAGAAGTCACCAAGATCTGAGTGGAGAAGCTCAAGGGAAGAAGGCATGGAGTGGCCACAGGAAGTGAGTGGTTTTCCTAGAGCCAACCTTTCCTAAGCTGGGCACTATGGTACCGACAATGTGAGCAGCCAATGACGAGACCGGGCAGGAAGCGATGGAGCTAGTGGCCACTGGCCTGTCCTAGGGATTCAGAGGAGGCCCATGAAGGAGCTGGCACTTGAGCTGAGCGCTGAGGGTGGGCAACCTAAGAAAAGGGGATGAGCAAGAGCCAGCTCAGAGGTGTGAATGGCATGGGTGGTGCAGGAAGCTTCAGGAGTTAACAGATTGGAAGGTGGAGGCAGAGATTGGTGGGTGTGGTAGCCAGAGAGATGAAAAAGGGGTAAAGTCCCAGAAGGCTCTGTGTGCTGGGCTAAGGTGCTAACCTGCTTCCTTCGAAGGTAGGATTTTGAAAGTTCAAAGGCAGGGGATGATTTGGTCAGGTTTTCTTTTATTGCTTAGGTCTGTGAAAAATAGATCTAAGGCAGTGGTTCATAAGCCCTGCGTGTTAAAAATCATCTGCAGAGCTTTTTTAAAGTGCTGAATCTAGGACCCAACTCAGACCATCTCTGGGATGAGCCCAGCCAAGCACAGGCACTGTTAATGGAAGAGAAACAAACACAGTCTACAAGTGAGCTGCTCATTGGTTCAATAAAGAGAACACACCAGCATTCAGATCAAGAAACAGAACATCACCAGTACCCAGAGGCACCCCTGCCAGTACCATTCACTTCCAGTAAGAGAGACCAGCATGCTGACTCTGACACCAGGAATTGCTAGCTTTCAAAATTTATGTACTCATTTCCATGCTGTTAAAGTCTGCTGACTCTATAGATGTACCACAGCTGGTTTCCTTGGGTGGAGAAATTCCAGTTGGAGCTATTAAGACTAGTGCTGCTATGAATCTCCTTGTATGTATCTCAAGGTAGACATGTGCATACCTTTTTGGTGGGGGTATAACCAGGAGTGAAATTGTTGGGTCTCAGGAAATAACACATGTTCAACATTATTACATTTGCCAAAGAGTTTTCCAAAGTGGTTGTAGGTACTCATTGTTTTATAAGCCCCTACGTGGTTCTAATGTGCAGTCAGAAAGCTGGGAATTGCTTTTCTATGAGCTGTAAGTCTGGAGACAGTGGTGCCCATTAGGAGAGGTTGCAACTATTAGCCGGAGTAGGATTTCTAGAAAAAAGGGAGCATGCCACATGGGAGAAATAGTCCTCAGAAGAGAAGGAATAAAAACTCTTTATAGAAGACAAAAGAAGGTAAAGGAAGAGGAAAACTTCCCTGGTACTCCTGGTGTTTCTGGCTTTGCCTCTAGAAAGGTCTCTGAAGAAAGATATAAGAGCTTTTGAGAGAGGAGAGGCAAGAGATGAAAAAATTTAGTGCGTTTGTTGCCCCAGTAGGGCACCCAGGGAACAGCGGCCAAAAGACTGCAGACACTATGTCATAGGACTCTAATTATAATTCATGAATTCACTGGTTATACACGCGCTTATCAGGTTGGGAGCAGGAGGGAGGTTGGTGTGTGGTCAGGATGCTAGGGGAAGACATGGACAACCTACTCTCTGTTGTGCCACTGACCATCTTTGTGATGTGGGGCAGATGGTTTTGTGTCTCTGTATTTTAGTGACAGAATGTTCTGGCTAGATGACCTCTCAGATCTGTTCCAGCTCTAACAGCCTGTTATTTATTTGATGTCACCCTAAGGGTGAAATTCCAGTAAAAAGATGTTTGGGAAAGTTGGCACAAGGCTATAGCTTTACGTCTAGGTGGTTTGGGCTGAAAACATTAGACTCTATAATTATTTCCCCAAATTATATAGTACAGGATAAGAAACTCTGGGGGTGATTTTAGTTTAGTTTTGCTTTGTTTTTGTTATTTTAAAATTTGGGGTATGGCTGTAATAATAGCGGCTAGGAAGCCATGGTTAGTCTTGGCTGGTTATCAATATGGCTCCAGGGCAGCTTCCACCTCCTTTTTTCATATCTAAGCCCCACATACCTACATTTAGGAAAGAAAAAGCCTCATCTGGATGAATAGGAAGACCTACTGAGATGATTTGGAAGAGGCCAGAACTACACTGTTAATTTACACAGAAAGTGACCAGTGGACTCTGTCATGATCAAGTCATCAATATGGTCATCGAGCCTCAGGAGGCCTCTGGAGAGTCCCAGACTTAAGCTGACTCGGAATACCACTAGGTAGGAAGGACATACTCTGATGGAAAAGATGGGAAGGAAAGGCCAAGGGCTTCACTTTCCTGACTCTCCTTGGAGTCTGGATTCTCCTGAGGTCTCGGGGAGGATATGAGACATGCAATTGGGATTCCCAGTCTTTTAGGGTATTTTAAAAGGAATAAAATCTTGTTACTTAGCCTCTGAAGAAAAACTGAAAGAAATCCACAAAAGAAACATAAATGATCTTAGGAATTCCCCTGTGCAAACTTTGATTTTAAAACATCCTGTAGGGGTTGGGTGGGTGGGAGGAAATTCAAAGATGTTTTGATGGCAATTCAGAGTCCTAGGCTGAAAGAGTATGATGTGATTTTTTTTTTAGAAGTGGGCAGAGAGATGATGTCAACAGCTATCTGGTTGTCATTTCATAAGGATCCCTTTTCCTTCATCAGAAAGGACTGGACTAGGTTTCAACCTGGGAGAACAGGCTGTGCGAATCTTTCCTTTTTGATGTTTAAAGAGGAAAACCCCAGGACAACCCAGTAGAGGAAGGCTGAGTCTGCAATTAACTAGGCCAAGATCAAACATCTCAGAAGCAGCTCTGGAAAGAAGAGGTTGCTAGAGAGGAGGAGGAAGTGTAGCCAAGGAAAAAGTCAATATTGTGAGTCAGCTGAGAAAGACACTGGACATATTGGAGGAGCTGACAGGTGTGGGAATATTTGCACAGCGGTGGCTGGCAGAAACACCGTAGGCTTGAAACTGCAATAAAAGAGCAGGATTGTAGATTGTTTAGTCACCAGGGGAGAAATGAGGGAACGTGCAGGTCAGGGTGGGGATTGGGTTACACCTTGGGGCTACATCAAAGGAAGTCATTGGATTAGGAAGGCATTTCATTTGCTCTGTGCAAGAGGATGCAGGTATCCAGGTGACTGTCAAGCACTTCACACACAGCTGACCATGGTTCAGTAGTGAGTGGTCAGCCACAAAGGGCAGAGTTGAGGCATAAGGCCAGGGACCCCTGTGCCCTGGTGTACTATGTTCATTTAATAAAGTTCTCTTCTTCCCCGTTGGAGAGGACTGCAATAGATTTCAGTTTGGGAGAACAGTTTGTGTGGATATCTCCTTTTTGATGTTTAAAGAAATAATAGTTGGAAATGTGTCGAGATTGTAGTGCTAGAAGGGTAACCGGGTGGACATTTGTTGAAAGCTAATTACAGTATTGGCAGCTGCACATGCTTCATCTCAATTAACTTTCTGTCTCGTTTTCACTGTATCATAGTTGTTGATACAGATGGCCAGAGAGATCACTTGCCCAAGTGGTCATGGTCAGCCACTGAAGCAGGCTGGTTCTCACATTCAGTCTATCTGATTACAAAGTCATCCCATCCTCTCACCTGGGCATGACCAAGAGAATAAAGTGTGTGAGTGTGCGACGCATACACACATGTGCGCGCGCGTGAACACACACACACACACACTTCACACACTTTGAAAATAATACATCAGGACAGGTAAGGCATGCCTCCATTTCAATCTTTGGGAGAAAGGAGCCATCTCAGTAAGGTTTCGTGGTGAGCCTTAGATTCAATGTCCTTGAATCACCCCATGCAGGGCCTCAGCCACTCACCATGTTGTTCCAGAGTGCGATGGCCATCTCCGCGTGGCCACGTTCTGAGAAGTAGAGACAGTCTTCAGAAAAGAAGGTGAGGTCCGTGCCACCCTGCTGCAACCAGATGCAAGGAGATGACCATCCTGACCCCACTACCCACCATGCTCCTCCCTGAAGATGCCCTGGCCATTTCTCCTGTCCTCCTTTCAACGGGTTCAGATACCGATGGACCATCTCAAAGATTTTGGATTTTTTTTTTTTAACAGACATGAATTGTAGCTACCCACAGTCCATCCCTGCCCTGAAAGTTGAAAAATAATAATTTTAAGAAGCTTTCCATTCTATCCCAATCCAGCAAATATCAGGGCCCTGATGGGGGAGGCTGACCACTATTGATTTTCTTTCCACCTACAGAGGTTCTCTGTACCGCCCAGCTCACCTTGTTCAGTGGGACGATAGTGTTTTGGAGGAAAGACTGCACAACCACCGCGAAGTCCTCACGCTGCAGGTACCGGTGCCAGTACGAGAACTTGGAGATGGCACTCTGGGGAGGGGAGAGGCTGCTCAGCCCCGTTGGCAGGGCTGGACAGACAGGGTCTATTCCTCTGCCTTGGGTGGGCTGTGACAGAAGCCAATCTACTCCAGACAAAGGTGACTTACAAGGGCAAAGCTAGAGTGACACATGCATTTATTCTTTCTGTATCCTTTAAGGAGCACCCTGCTCCTTGAGGCCCTGTGCTGGCTGTCAGGATCAAAGCTGAGCTGAACCCAGCGGCCACAGTGAGAGAAGCCTCCCCCCTCTTCACCCACCCACCCAGCTCCTTCTGAGGCCTCTGCAAGGCTGAATCTGAGCCACTGACCAAACTGCCTGGGCCGGAGGCCTGGCCTACCCTTGCTGCGAGAAGATGACAGATCCAGCTCAAATGGGGAGCATCTTAGCACTAGCTCCCCAAAATGCCTGTGAACATAGGGGAATGAGAAGTCCCAGTTGTGGGACTTAAATGCCAAAGTATAGACTATAAAAGGAACAATCTAGATGTATTATCCTTAAAGAGTTTGTCATCCATCTGGGAAAAGCAAATAAGATCTAAAAACACAAGAATCATAGAGAACTATAGGGTCCATCAGGTGCAGACTGGACTTGGTCTGGGGAGACATCTTAGGCTAAAGTTTATTTAGTCAGGGGAAGTTTTTCAGAAGGGTGAAGAAGACCACCTCATGAATGAAGATGGGTCAGTTTGCAGAAAGGCTCACGGCCGGCCTGTCCAGAGAGGGAAGGACAGGAGCAGAGACAGACAGAAGCAGGAATGTGCCACAAGAGCAGCCGGAGGGTGGGAGAGGAAGAGGGAATGGGGGTCAAGGAAAGTGGGTGTGACTGAGTCTTATGTTCTTTGGGAGTGGAGAGGTGAGAGACAGGCACAGTGACCGTCACCTACCTCCCCTGGGTGGAGATGTGGCCCCTACACAGGCTCTGTGGGGGAATGACCACATTCCATGGAGTATACTCTGGTGGTCAAGTCCTATTCATCTGCTCAGGGCTGAGCCTGGGCTGGGAGGTGGGGATTCTCCCAGTTTCCACTTTGGGATCTCTCCTAACCCCCTTCTCTGGCCTTGGGGTTCAGTTTGCCTGGCTAAATATTTCAGGGGGCTACAGTCTGTTTTTTAGGGAATGACATGCTGTCCATCCAAACCCTGCCAAACACACCGTTTCTGAGCCTGGGGATTCAGGGGAGCTCCTGACTGGGGCAGGAGTTGGGGGGCAGCGGGGCTCACCTGGAGGTTCCAGTTCACTTTCTTCAGTTCTTGCATCGCCAGGGCATCTTGAGAGTGTCTGAAGCAAGTGCAGTTGCTCCTGTGAGAAAAGGAATCTCATGTCGAGGCTCCCCTGGGACTGCCTGGCTCTGTCCTCTTGGGAGACTTGCTCTGACACAGAGGCAGCAGCTACCCCCCAGGGACCGCAGCCTGTGCTGCCTCACATGGGGTGAAAGGACAACACGCAAATACCCCCAGATCACACCCTTGCTGCCTCCTAGACCCAGATCACACAACCATAACTTGGGGGGCATGAGGTCCAGAGGTGCTTTTTGAGGTTGGTGGAGTTGGCCCTACTGTCAGGTTTCCTTGAGCACAGGCTGCCTATTTTCTTTGCCCCTGATGACTCCTTCCCAATTCTTTAGCCCTTAGGTTTTCTGCAGAGAAGGACTGGGTGGTAAGAGCGCTGGAGTTCGGGGAAGACCACCATGACAGCTCTGTCTTTTGGCACAGAATCACTCCCCATGCTCTTGAGGCCCCTCAGCTCCACCTCTGAGTGCTTTGGGCCCTCCCTCAGGGCTCCGGTGTGGGAAATGTGTTGGGAGCTGAGACACCATGACAAGGTGGAGCACAACCCCAGCAAAACTGGAGGAATCATTCAGAACCTCCCCTGGCCACGTGGGGCCTGGTTTCTAGCAAGAATGGAAATGGGTTGGCCGCCTTCACAGCAAATCCATTTGACCTCAGATAAGACTGACTCCTCAGTGACCCACTGAATCTCCTCCCCCAGAGCAACAGTCACACAAACTCTGGGAGAGTTCATCTGGCTTCGGAGGATGGTGACTTCCTGTCAGGGTCCTGCTGATCTTTAAAGAAGATCAGTCCAGCTTCCAACAGGAATTCTTGCCTTGCCCACCAGGACCTTGCCTTAAGTCTTAAGGATCATTTGGTCTTTGTCTCTCACTTCACAGAAAAGCAAATTGGGTCCAGAGAAATGGACCTGCACAGGGTAGTAACATAGAGGCACTATGATTCAGTAACATAGAGGCACTTTCAAATGATTCTCCAAGCCCCTGGACAGGTATTCTGGCTCTGCCTGCACTGCTCTCCTCCACCTGTGAGCCCTGCCCTCCCCAGGTGCCCTTGCCCTGGGATCATGACCTGTTCACTTACAGAGCTGCCAGCAGCATGGTGCACTTCCTGTCTGGGCCCTGGTACAGGCTGGTCAGCTCCATGACCTCTACCACGTTGATAAACGCCCTCGGAAGCTGCAGGGAACAGAGGGGTGGGCTTCATGAGTTCACACACAGCTGTGGGGAGAAGACACTGGCCACTGCTGGAAGGAGTCTGAGGGATTGTCTGTTTAATTTTTTTTCTTTTTATGGGGTTGGGGACTCTTGCTCCCAGGGAGGCACTAGACAGCTGGGTTGCTGGCAGGACCTGCCATTCCCACCTCTTCATAGAAGATGTCCAGGGCCTGCTGAATGTGCTGAACATATTCCTCGGTTGAGTGGCCCTCCTGCAAAGAACATGGGGGGCTCTTTTCAGTTGTTACATTCCACTCAGAAGATAGGCGCACAGGAGGCTTCAGCTGATAGCAAGGGGTGGGGCACAGAGGGGCTTTGGTGGTCCTGGCCAGGCTGGAAAGCCCAGTCTTGTTGCTGGTTGATCGAGCGTGCCCTATAAGAAGTGGAACCCTTTATGCTCCTATATCCCCCTATCATGCTTTGTGACTCAACCCAAGGGACTCCTATGACCCATATCCCCGACTAGAGGCTGATTTAAAGGTACCTCACAGTGCCCTGGGTGATGTGTATGGAGAACATAGTAGGTGCTCAGTAAGTGCTTGCTGACTGACTCAGGGTTTTGCTTCATAGCATGAGGAAGACAGTCATATTTTCGGATATAGCTCTGGGCTCCTTAGAAGGCATCAGAAGAAGACTGACACCAGAGGGTGGGTGATGCTCAAAGCTCTCACGCCAAACATGGATAAATGCCTGTTGGCAGGAGTGTGGTGCCTGGCGCAGTACCAGGCTCACAGGCAGGAAGTGGGAGATCAGACAACCTATTTCTTTTTCTTAACACAAAGAGCCTCGACCAGGTGAGGGCTGTGTGCTCAATTCCAGCTCATTCTAGACACAAGACATGGCCCATGGACACCTGATCATGGATGAGCTCCTGCCCCCAGATGCCAGAAGAGGTGCTGAGAGTCAGCGAGGAGGGGAAGCAAACAAAGAAGAAAGCCAGGCTGAAGAGCTGCAGCGCGGCCTGGGGTTCTCTTCTCCAGGAGTCTGCCCTTTCCTGCTTCTGCAACTCGGCCTGAGTAACCTGGTGGTGGCCTCCACATCCTTTTTCACAAAAACCTGCTCTCAGGAGCATGGGCTTGGCTGTTTGCAGGAAGGACAGTATTCTGGGGCTGCAGAAAGCATTTCCTTATACCAAGTGTCCACAGGCAACCTGGACACCTCTGGTTTCCAGGGAGTCCTGTGGTCCTGGACACAGTATTATTGAAGTCCCCAGGCAGCTGGGCCCCTCCTGCCTCGCAAGCCTGGGCAGGAGGAAGAGAAGGGGCTGGGAGAGCTGACCCCTGTGTGGGCAAGGATGATCCCATTGAGGGCTTCAGAGTTGTCCTCCATGAGCCACAAAGAGTAAACGGCTTCTCCCCACACCCTGACCGTCCAGTACTCGATCACACCCCCTCAGTCAGGGAAGCTGCCTTTTTTTCTGGCCACATAAAATACAGGATGTCCCCATCTTAGAACAAGATGTGTTCCAAAAGTTGCGACTTCCCAAAGTTTGTTAGCCCGGACACGTCTCCCCATAGAGACACTGTTAGGAATGGGGTCAGGCTCCCAGGCTAGCCAGCTGAGGTTGGTTAACTCACGAGAGCCCTGAAGGCAGCAGACCACCCTATCAACTCTAACCAACCTCATTTATAGGATCATTTTACTTCCTCTGCAAAATGGGGCGAAGACCCCAGGTGGGCATGGGGTAGAGAAGCACTAGGCACCTATCTGACTGAGCAGGATACCAGATGGTGGCACCAAGTGCCTAAGAGAAACAGTCTCCTCATCAGCTGGAAGAGCGGGTCCATCTAGACCCTTCTTCTGAAATCCAAGGGCCACTCAGGCAGTAGGAAAGGCCAGTCTCACCTGCTATGTGTGAAGGGATTGGGGGGGGGGGGTGTTGCCTGGGCAGATTCAGGAGACTGGAAGCCTAGGCTATGTGATTCCCATGAGAGAGGAACATGAGACAGGGTCAGGACCCTGGGCAAGCATAATGACCAAGGTCAGCAACTTCATTTCTGGTCCCTGATGGAGTTGATCAAGGGCCTACCGGATTTTCGCAGTAGTGACACAAGTCATTGACCCCAATGAAGAGTGTGATGAGCTTCCAGTCTTTCTTCAGGTTGACTTCCTGAGGGAACAGATCCTGAGTTTAAGCCCTGGGGCATGTGAGGTGGCACCCACCAGGCCACCCAGACAGATCCCATGACAGAGAAGGTTGAAGGGGAGGGTGCCTCACTCTCATCTTGGTGCCTAGGAGGTGGGGGAAGTTCTAGAGAGAAGTGTGTGTGTGTGCGTGTGTGTCGGGGGGAGTGTTCAGCTCACACAGTCGAGCAGAGTCGATTTCCCTTTGAAATCCTCTTAAAAGAACTGCAGTCCATGAAGTGGGGAGTGGACATGTTCCACCCTTCCCTGAGCCCATTAAAGGCTGACTGGATTAACACGCCTCTGAAATGTGATCTAAAGCCTTCAAAGGAGCAGAGGGCAAACATGCAGCTAGAAGTCAAAGCCGGGCTGCCTCTTAGAAGCCTTCTTGGGGCCTGAGTCTGAGGAGGGAGAACTGGAGCCACAGCCCGCAGGGCCAGGAGGCGGGGTGGGGGCCGGGGAGGCCCTGGGAGCAGCAGCTTCCCGCTCAGCCACCACCATAATAGGAGTCCTGCCAGGAGCTCCTTCCAAGGCATAAACACAGAGCATTTGAAAAAAAGTGCCAGCTCGAAGTTTCAGAAGGGCCGGGTGAGCAGGAAGGAGGAAGGATTGGAATGAGGAGCCTATTTTTAGTACCTTGCGTTTATATAACAGGACTCTGAGAAGCCAGCTCTTGGGTAAAGAGGAGGCTGCCAGAGTCCCAGGCCCCTGTCTGCTCTTTCTTCCACAGTGCCCTCTCGCAGCCTACCCTAGGGGCACAGGGCCCGAGGAGGTCCCCTGGCCCCTCTCCAAGGCCAGCTGGGAGTAGGAGTCCCTGGGTGCTCACAGCTGGTCAGTGGGGGCCCAGGGCCTGTACTCACAGGGCTGGTTTTCATCCGCTCCACCAGGTCTCGGGCCTGGGCTGGCATGTCCCTAGGCAGGGATAAGAGAAAGGACCTTAGAGTCACCCAGAAACAAGGGCTCATGCTGTGGGTTTTGGCCTGGGAAGAGCGATGCTTCAGGAAGAAGAACATTCTACAAAGGCTACTCTTTCTGAACCCGTCAACCAGCTTCTGCTCTCCAGAATCTCAGCCAAGTCCTCCTCAGAGAGCTGCTGTGGACCTTGAGGCCACCTTGACCCAGACCCTGACACCTCGTTATCTGTATCCAACTACCCGCTTCGGCAGGGCTGGGCCTCACTGGACACTTGGCTGGAGACGCGGTCAACCTTCCCGTCAGGGATTTTCTTGCTACTTTGTCAGTCTGCTTCCCTGGGAGCTGAGCCTGTTCATTTCTTATTTGATTGCCTGTTTTAAAAATAACCTTTTGTATATTTGAAAAAAGTCACAGACCTAAATTACCCCTCAGCTTTCTCCTCTCCCAGCTTAATGACTCCTTTAACCTTTACTTCTAAGTCCCACTCTCTGCGCCTTTAATCCTTCTGTTTTTCTTTCCTGGGGTTACTTGGATGTCTCCTCACATTTTCTTTTCTTTCTTTCTTTCTTTTCTTTCCTTCTCCTTCCTTCTTTCCTTCCTTTCCTATTTTTTATTTATTTATTTTTTTGCCTCTCTCTAACAAAACATGGTTAGTTCTCCCTTCATCCCCTAGATGCCTGCCATATAGAAAACAATAAATACTGCATTCTGGAAAAGTGATATGCATGCCGAAAGAATATCATTTAATAATAAAAAGGAATGATCTATGGCTCCACCCAACATGGATCCTTCTCAAAATAATTTTTGCTGGATGAAATAAGTCTCACACACACACACACACACACACACACACAGGAGTACACATTCTTTGATTTCATTTATATAAAGTTCTAGAAAATTGGGGCTGGGGTTATGGCTCAGTGATAGAGCGTGCGCCTTGCACGTATGAGGCTCTAGGTTCTATCCTTAGCGCCACATAAAAATAAATGAAGGTATTGTGTCCAACTATAAGTAAAAAAAAATATTTAAAAATAATAAAGTTCTAGAAAATTCAAAGTAACCTATGGTGACAGAAAGCAGATCAGTGGTGGTCCGAGATGGGGATACTGGGTAGAGCCAGGAAGATGTGGAATGGAGAAATTATGAGGGGGTACAAGGAAACGCCTGTGGGTAATGGGCACATTTGATCTTGATTGTGGCTCCACAGGTATATACATGTGTCAGGATTTATTGAATTGTATACTTATTTTGTGTGTGTGTGTGTGTGGGGGGGGGATCGAACCCATGGCCTTGTGCATGTGATGCAAGTACTCTACCAACTGAGCTGTATAAAGTATACAGCCCCGAATTGTATACTTTAAATTCATACCATTTATCACGTGTTAGTTACATTTGTTTCTTTAAAAAAAGAGATGTATATGAGAAGTTAGGTCATCAAAATGCATACAGACAGTGGAAGTTTCTATGAAAGAAGCCATAAAAGCAATAACTGATGTGGGATGGCCGTTTAAGACCTCTGTGTGGCCGAGCCCACAGGGTACCACGCCTGTCCTTTTTTCCCCTGGAGGAGAGTTGGCTTCCTGCGCACTAGTGCTACTGATGAGAACATCAGAAAACTACAAAGGAAGCCTGTCCTGGGTAAAGGTGACCCACCACAGCATGCTTGTGACCTTTTGATCGGTTCAAGATGTGATGAAGAGAATTCGCAGGTGATAAGCCCTCCCGGGAGGAGCAGGGACACTGAGGAACATCCATGCCCTCCTTCTTCCCAGCCGTGTTCTCCCCACCCTTCAGGCCCTGACCAAGTCCTGCTTCCCCAGGAGACTTTGCTCTGTGCTCATTTGTCCACATTTCTCCGTTTCCTCCTTGCCCAGAGCCCGGGGCTTCTGCTTTCAGCGCTGCTGTTACCTTGCTCTGAGCTCGCACAGCCTGCTGAATCCCGCCTACTGGGGCTGGCTCTGCATCTTGTAAAGGAGCAGGTTGGGCTAAATGATGTTGGGGGGTTCTCGCTAATTTTCCCACACTCTACCAGGTGCCAGTCGGGGCAAGCCTGTCCTTGGGCAGTGGGACATCTGTCTTTGGTTCACGCTTTACACTCTTCTGTTCTCCTAACTGTTGTGCGTGACTAAGTATCAAATCATGTCAGTCTGCAGTGTCGCCACACACAACACTGTCTTTCCCCAAAAGTTATTTCCTGTTTGCTTAGTCTTCTTAAGTAGACCGCAAGCTCTTTGTGAGTAGGGAGTTCACCTTTGGATTCTTTTGTGTCTCTTAGTAACCACCTTGAGGCTTCCTCCTTTGCAGGTGTTGAGTGAATTCTTGCTTGTTGGTTGATGGAAGAGAAGTTAACTGTTAAGTAAAACTTTGAAACTAAGCAACCTGATAACGGCAAACATTTTTTTGTGTACATGCATACTATATACAGTTCTAAATTCTTTTCAAGGATCATTTACCTCATTTAATCCTTATGACAACCCTGAGAGGTAGGCAATATTATTATCCCATTTTCATAGAGAAAACTAAGACTCAGAGATGCTAAACAACTTGCTCAAGATCACACAGCTAGCAAGTCTCTGAGCTGGAATCTGGACACAAATGGTCTGGCCATGATCATGAGATGGTTATCTCATGATTTTAGGTGCTCTGCTATGGTGTTTATCTCTCTTCAGGGGAACTCATTCTTATCCATGCTAATAAGTGACAGAGGAAAAAAAAGTCATAGGACAGTCATTCAACCTTACTTAAGTCAGTGACTTACTCTTCTTTTTCCTAACACCAGACATCAGAGATGTCTGCAGGTCTCAGCTACCTCTCCTGCTATTAACCCTGTCTGGCAGGGAAGCTAAGCAGCAATAAATAGAGAAGGAGAAAGGGGCTCATGTTCCAACAGAATGAGCTATCAGCTGCTGAGCTGTATGGTAATAACTAGGTGTTGATGATGGCAATCATAACAGTACATGTTCCTATAATGGCCCCACCTAGCCCAGTTTTTTGGTAGAAAAATAAGTCCTTCCTGCTTATGACGCTGAGGAACTGACAGTGTTTCCTGTGGCTCAGAGGCTCACGCCGAGACTGGGGCCCGGGTTACCATTTCTGAAAGGAACGTTCCCTGTAAACAGTGAGTGAAGGCAGTGTGGTTTCCCTGGTGATCTGAACGCAGCGATCCTTCTACAAAGCAAAGGCCCAGCCCGCTCCACTCCATGCAGAAAATCAATGAACCCGCTCAGGCATTTCAGCTCTAATGATCTGGGTTGTTGTCAACAGCAGAGACCCCAGTGAAAACAACCAACCCCCATGCTGTTTGAGGGGCCCTGACATTGAACTTCCTAGTGTCAGAATATGAATTTTTCAGAGTCAGACTCAAGGTTCTGAAGCAATATGGGGAAGAAAGGAAGGGTGGACACGCACAGGGTCATGCACTGAGCCTCTCTGCTGAGAGCCAACCTGTGTGTGTGACATGTGCCTCTGATGGACAGGAGATAGAGCAGGAGTCAGCAGGGCCAGTGCCCACCAGGGTCAGGGCGGATGTGCTCCTCCTGCTGCCCTGGAGAAGTGGTAATATACACCACCAGAGCTGCATTCAGGCATGGTCTGATCCTGGCTCCTCGGAGAGCTTGCTGGGTTACCTTGGCTGCTCAGGAAACTTTCTAAGCCTCAGTATCCTCATCATAGTGTCCAAAGTGTAAGAATGACATGATCTAATTCACAGGGAGGGTTCGGCATGCAGGAAGTGCATCTGCACAGCTCTTATGACCCAACAGGGACTAGGCTCCCAGACTCTGTCCTCCTTGCCTCCTCCCATGTCCATCTTGATCTCTCAGCCTCACCCCCCAACCCTCCTCTTACACCCAGAGCTACTCACCGAGCTCTGGCTCCTTCCGCTGCTACATTTAATCCTGCTGTCTCCTCATGGGTACTGGTGGAGAATCCAAAGATGGAGGGGTTGAACTTCTTCAGAATGTCTTTAAAGAGGAGTGGGACAGAGAACGTAGGTGAAAGGAGGCAGGAGCCCTTGGGAACAAAGAGGCTTATAGTCTTGGAGTACAGGTGTGGAGCAAGAGGGTTCTGGTCTTTCTGGAGCTGGCTGACTTCCCTCCCTGCAGACAACCTCCTCTTCCCCTCCTCCAGGAAGTACGCCCTGGCCTCAGTGAGGGGTATAATGGCTTCTTGGTGCTGGCTACTTACTGGGCAGTGTGGTGTGGGTCTCCAAGGCCCCATCTCCACCAATGCTGGGGAAGAACAAGAAACTTGGTTAAAATCACCCTGACTTGCTGCTCCATGTGTCAGCACGTGATGAGCCAGACCCAGAGGATCTGCCCTGGAGCATCACACCCCCACCCTCAGAGCTAAGGTAAGCATCATGGCATCCTCTGGGGTCTCAGCACGGAGCCATGGGATCTGACTTCATTCCTGGAGGGGTGAGAGGGGAAACACACCCTCACACTTTCTTGGGGGAAGCATTGTCAACAGAGGAACAGCCCCAAATAGCCTCACCTCCAGGAGAGGCCCCTCCAGGATGTGAGTGGGTTGCTGGAGTTGCTTGGTCGAGCTCCCATCGCTGTCTGTGAAAAGCAACGAGAAGTTTCCAGGTGGCTGCTGGGCCAGGCTGCAGAGCAAGTATACTGGGAGAGGTGCCTCTGGCTCGGGGGTACAACCAGGACCCAGATTTGCCCCTCTGAAAATCATACTGGCTTTCTCCAGGCCACCTTCAATTCCAAATGATCACATTCTTCTCCCCAGGCCCCTCCCAACAGCCAGGAACCTAATCTTGTGGATTCTTTCTTCCCAGCCCCCTGGCACCTGTGTCTGTCTCTCGTTGTCTTTGCCTTATTTCTGGATTATCATCTCATCTCCCTGCTGTGGGCAGCACCCTGGACCCCTGCCTGACCTTCCATCTCCTCTCTGTTCCCCTCCCACCAGCAGGGCTGCCACCTGCTCCTCTGAGCATCTCTGTCTCTGCGTGCCTCCCTGGACAGTACACCTCTGACCCTTCAGAGCATCTCCAAGGGTCAAGGCCAAACTCTCACCAATGTGGACACCGTCATGTGGTACCACTTTCCTTCCCTTTGTTTCCTTCCTCCTTCCCTGTCCACACAAATCATTGGGTCTCCGCAAATTGATCTGTCACTGTTTTCAAAGCCTTATGGCCTCACTGCTCTGCCCGTGCCCACCTACTCCGTCCTTCCTGAAGGGCTGAGCACCCTCCTTTCCAGCCCCTAACCTCCACTGCATGCCCTGAGATGCTCATTAGCTCCCACCTCCTCCATAAAGCTTTCTCTATATGATCTGTCTTTAAAAAGAAGAAGCTCTTTGAAATTTATGAAAGGGACTCAATAATCAGCAAAACATACAAAGATTTTTTTTAAAAATGAGCAATCTACTCCACCTCAAGAATCTTGCCCCTGCTCCAGAGGTCATCCCCCTCTCCCACCCCATCAGGGGGAATTCAAGGCTATCAGCCTGGGAAGTGCCCTCTGCAGCTTTCTCATGTTTACACCAAAATGAAAACATCCACACACATGGGGCTGGTTTGTTTCCACAGAAATGAATACTCTTATTTTGAAAGTCCTGGATGTCACCTCCACGGTTCTGCATAATTTTCTTGTGGCCCTACCGGAGGGCTATGTCTCATCCTTTTCTTTCGGATGATCTGGCATCATGAGCACAGCCAGAGCTAAACAGTTGGCTCAGGTCGTTCACTTGGCGAGACTGGGCTGTTGTGCTGAGTTGGAATCCCTCAAGTTGGGGGTGACCGTGGGCAGTGTGTGGTAAGACCTACCACCCTTTGGATCTGAGTTGGTGCAGATGAGTTCCTGATAAAGGCAGGTGGCTTAGACAAGTATCATGATGCACCGATGAACTACCTAAGAACAAGGGACATGGGGGATGGCTTTTCCCCAGAGATGGGGGGGGAGGGGCTCATGGAACAGGTGGTGTTTGAACAGGGTGGGGTGATGATGGAGGAGGAGGACACCTACTTTGGTGTCTGACACATAGCATGGGGTGCACTGCTGACTGCAGAGCCCGTGCTGAGAAAGGGCTGACCGCACAGGGCCTGGCTGGGCTCCCTGGGACCCACCCTGGCACGTGGCTCAGTACTCACAGTCAGTGAGTCTCCCAGGGCAGCCACCACCTTGATGTCTGCTGGACGGAGCTCGTGGACTAGGGGAAGAAGAGAGATGGTTGCAGTAGGGGTGCAGCATCTGCTCTTCAAAGTAGGAACTTTGCCAGGGCCCCTGGCTCTGCCCTAGTCCCATAGGTCACCAGAGTCCCATAGGTCACTTATTTCCAGCCTAAAGCTTTAGCAATTTTGTCCCTCCCACTTGTTCAGAGCAACCAAGGCTTGACAACAATAGGCTTGATGGCTATCACCCGTTCTGAAAGGAGCCCAATGGTCCACGGAGTATACACAGGTGGGCCCACTCCTGACTGTCTGCCTCACTGGACATGGAAGCCTGACAGGCTGCCATTGGGACGACAAGGAGACAAGAAGAGTGATTTTGGGGAGAGGCCTGTACCCCTCCACATGGGAGTCCAATGCTGTGGCTCTGATCCAGCTTCTTGGGTCTTCCAGGACCAAGGTCTGCCTTGTGTGGGAATCAGCAAGGCCTGTGCCAAGCCCAGAGTATGTCTGTGGGGTCCCCCCTCCAGCCTGATGCTTCATAAAGCCCTTATTTGAAGGGGTTGTTGACATTTCACTCACCTGAGGTGGGAACTCTACTGGAAGAATCCCACTCTGTGCACAGGAAGTCACTGCCCCAGTTCTAAATCAACAAGAGGAGACACAGTCATTGTGCAGGCAGTGTCAGTGCAAGGACCAACTAATGAATTTTTGGTGGAGGGTAGGAAAACCACTGGAAGGGGTCATGGAAGGGCAAGGGTTGTTAGTTGTAGATGGGCTAAGAGGGAAATTAGAGGGGAGAAATGGGAATCTGCCTACTTCATGTACCATGTATAGTTCTTCGGGCACACACCTATGCACACTCACACAGCCTTTCCTGTTCACATTTCTCTATACTCTAGAATGGAGCCAGCAGCTGCCCCAAAGCAGGGAAGAAACAGTGACTTAGTTCCAAAGTAACCCCATGTTTGAATGCCTGCTACCAGAGATCACAGGAGCTTTGCTATTAACATTAACCAATCGACACTAATTACAACACTGGGGCCTAACCAAACATTAATTAAAATATCTTTAAGAAGACACAAAACTTTTCCAAATGCAAAGCTTCTGGCTTCTGCCTATCTTTTCTGTACACCTGTACGTCTTTTTGCATATTTAACTTAAGAGCCACTAATCTTTTTGCATATTTAACTTGCTTCTATGTGTATAAATTAATGCCTGGATGCTTTTGGTAAACTTTCCTCATCTCTGTAATACAGGATGTATTTTCCAGGTGTTAGGAGAGTGGGTGGAGGTAACAGAGGCACAGACACAGCTAGTTCAAGGAGGCTGGCAGAGAACTCAATTTCTATGCAAATTCCTATATCTGCACGCACAGTAGGACTCCACTGACAGTTGACAGGTTCCCCTGGAGTGTGGCTAGCGGAAAACTCCTGAAAACTCCTCTCATCAGTTTGGTCAGATGAAGATGAAGGCAAGTCTTGTTAAAATATCCCTATCATGAGGGAGTGAAAATAAAACTTAAATGTTATTTGCCTAATCCAGTGGAATTCAGTTTATCCCAAGGGATTGCTCAGTTCAACACACTGATGGATTTCTTCTCCTGTTTGGAAACTCTACGGAAATCAAGAACAGGCTTCAGTGCCAACGACAAATACTTGAAGAAAATGCAATTAAAAAAAAAAAAAGTGATACCACCATTGGCGCTTTAGATAGTCAGGGATCCAGAGACATGCACGATGCCTGTGATTTAACAGACATAGATTGGAGCTTGAGCATGCTCATCTGTCACCAGGAGGAACCACAGGTTGTGTCCTAAACCAGTGCAGCCTAATTCCCTGGGGATCTTGTAAAGTTGCAGATTCTGACCCAGTAGGTCTGGGATAGTGCTCAGGATTCTGCGTTTCTGACAAGTTCTGGGTAATATTGATGTGACAGATCTGTGGCTGCTTTAAGCAGAAGCTATTCAAACAGGCATTTTTACCTCTTCCAGTAGCTAAAGAAATGATGGGTGAGGATGATGATCCCAGGGGGCAGCCCCAGAGCCCTCTGCTCACTGTCTACCCAGCACTTAGCACAGCGCCTGCTCCATTTAGGCACCCAGTAAACGAGTGTGAAATAGAGAAGTCAAGTCTTGACTGACAAGATGAAGCTGACCCTTCAGTTCTAACAGACCTGGGCACTGGTTCAACCAGGAAAAGACTCCATTAGGCTAAGTGCACTAGGGAGCATCCAGGCTGGGGAGAGCGTAATCCTTAGCAATGAGGCTGTTATTGGTTGTACCCCAAAGCTTAGCACCTGGCAGTTCTTTTAATATGTGGATGTAGGTTAATCTCAACTCTTCAGTTGGCTTATAAAAGGCCTGCCCCCAGTCACTGATCTCCAATCCATTTTCCACATGGCCGACAGGGAGACCTCTTAAAGACATAAACCAGAGCATGCCACCAAAGGCTTCCTGCCTCTCTCCACTTAAAATCTAGCCTTCTTACTCAGAGATTCGGGCTCTGTGAGACCTGGCCCTGAGCACCCCCTGATCTCTTCTCCTGCACTCTCTACTTCATTCACGTCTCTCCTTGTCCCGCCCCCTCCCCCACCACCAGTTCCCAACTACTATGACTTTCTTTCTCTTCTTCCACCCAACTCAGCCTCAATTCTGAGCTTTTGCAATCTCTGGTCTTTCCATTTGGGATTCTGCTTTTGGCTGTCCATGTAGCCAGCGTCTTTTTATCTTGTATGTCTCTGTTCAAATCTCCCCTCCTCTGAGAAGCCCAGCCTGCATGATGTATCTGAATTTGCCATCCTTCCCCTGGCCCCATCCCTCTTTTTCCACTTCATCCTCCTCTGAGTCATTGTCACTATCTGAAACAATAAGTTTTAGTTATTTACTGGATGCCTCCCCCAGCAGATGGTAAACTATGAGAACTGGGATCCTTCCATCTACTCCTCTAACTCCTGAAACAGTGCCTGGCACAAAGTAGGTACTCAAGAAATGGTGGTGAAATCTCTATTGGGCTCTCCTCTGAGTCTCCACCAGCCCCTAACATAAGACTGGTGTGACACTGGCGTGGAACCACGGGTGTGGAAAGGAAACTGTGGTTGAGCCCCTGTCCTGGTGGCCAATAGAACTCGTCTGGACCAGGCCTGCCCTGCAGGGCTCAGTGTCGTCCAGGATCCTACAGGCCATCTTTGGAGTAGCAGTGCCTAAATCTTAGAGCTGGAACAAATGACGTGAACCAAACAGGGCCTGCCTGGGGTCCATGGACATGAGTCAGCTTCCTGTCGGGCCCCACCCCGGCACTGAGATTCCTTCCCACTGGGCTTCCACCTTCAGGAAGCTGATGGCATACCGTGCCTGCCGCCACCCCCTTGAAAAGCTGCACTGCCTAATCAGAAACAGAATCTCAAAGGTCAAAGACAATGGATTCCTAGGCACTTCCTCTGCTTGGCTGCTGACGTCAGGTAGGCAACTTGAGAACATGTCAGGACAATCCTGGGGCTTCGTGGCTCCGGAGCCTTTTGTACATTCCGATTCCCAGTACGTAAGGAGGATACATTTCTGCTTAATCCAACAGTCTGAAACCTGGACCACGCCCCAGGTCCCTGACAGGTAGAAATGGCATCTGAGAGAGACAGAAGTGAGTCAGGGGTTACCTCAATGGCTGGCGTGGTGGGGTATGTGTAGTTACTGTTCTGGAAGGTTCTCAGGAAGGGCTCATCCTTAGGGAGAAAAAAAACACAGGGAGGGGTGATCAGACAGCTGAAAAATGCTGAAGATCAATCCTTCTGTCTCCTTTTACTTAACAAGGTTCTGATGCATTTAAATAGAAAGAACTGTGTAAACATAATTTCATTCATTCCCTGGAGGTTTTTACATAACAGCTTTAGCAAGGGGTGTCCAATAAAAGGCTTCAAAAATGTTCCATGCTTATTACACTCTGGGCCCTAGGTTTTCTTTGTCACCCTAGCTGTGCATGGGCTTCCAGAGCCTCAGGCTTACCTGTTTTCTTCTCTTTGTGATTTCTTTGGCAAGCGATTCACACGGCAATGTTTTTCTTTTACAGGAGATAGTATGATCATCAATATATTTAATTATCTGTTATTTCTCTCTTTCTGTCTTCTTGGAACTACATATGTTATCCCATTTAGGTTGGCTTCCTCTATTTTCAGAGGTTTTTTTCCTCCTTGTAACTTACCTATTTCACAATCAGTTTTCACAATCAAGACTCCAGGTCCACCCAGTTGCAGGTGAAGGGTTAATTAAAGGAGGAAGAAGAAGTAGGCAAAGGAGAAACAGGGAAAGCAAGCTAATGAGGAAATGTAAAAATGAGAGCAAAGCAGGATCAAGATAATAAGACCCAGATCAGGAAATATCAAAGTCGGCCCAGGGTGGGGACCACGCACAGAACCTGCGGTGAACTAGAAAGGCCGTGGCCTGAAACTTTGGAAATAAAATGGGAATAAGAAAGGAAATCCAGAATGAGGGAAATTGACTCCATATGGGCCAAGCCCAGACAGATGTTTTGCTTTATTGTGGCCAACTGAGGAAGAGGAGGAGAGGGAGGATGAGCTCAGGGCCCTCAGGAGGGGCATGCCTTCTTCGGTTCTTCCTCTTGTCTCATACCTGACCCCTTCAGGCAATCATCTTTCTGCCTGGCACTGTAGACAGTTGACTTTGCAACTCCAAATGTCCCCAGTTTACTGTCGAGGCCCAGAGTGGGGAAGGGAGCTGTTCCAGGTTAGAGAGCAAGTCTGAATGCAGAGCTGGCTGCCCCCTCCCCCTCCCCCGAACTGACAGGCTCTGGCCTGCTTCCACTCCTCACCCCGGAACCAGGTCTAGGGGGACGCTGAAGGCCACACAAAGAAGGTCACTTTGGAGGACAGAGTCTATATACACAAAGCCTCAGCCCCCAGCACAGAGCCGGATTCCCCAGGGTACCAGCAAGTCCCCCTTTCCTCTGAGTCTCGGCATTCCCAGCTGAACGAGAGGTCATTGAAGTGCTCAGGGCCAAGGGTAGAAGTGTGCCCTGTATGGCCCCACATAGTGCAAGACAGAGGAGGGCTGTGATGGCAGGCCTGCACGGCTCTCTAGGCTGTCTCGGTCAGTGTGGTTCAGTGTCCCCTGAATAGTCATTTCTGAGGAGGGCAGTCTGTAAGAAGTGCCACATACCTGTGCAGCAGCTCCCGCAAAAAGAGTGGGGTTCTAAGCACCAGGAGGAAGGGAGGTTATCAAGAGGCAGGGGCATAGACAGGAGAGGCTCAGAGGCAGCGAAGCAGCGAGCTCAGCCATTGTGGAGGGGCTGCTGCAAGTCCTTGGGACATGTGCTTCTCCATAGGAGACTGTGGCGGCACGTGCTGATTATGATTTTCTCTCCACAAAGCGGGTCTGCCTGGGCTTAGGGTCCAGGGGCTGGAACTAGTTCCAGAGTGACAGGAAGAAGCAGAGGGCAAAGATGATCTCGGTCTTTTCGGGAGAATGGAGAGTCAAACCAGAGAGCTTATGTGGTCTTATCTATTTGATGAAGAAATCCATGGGTTGGGGGAGGGGAGATGGTGCTGAAGGGGCCAGAGGTCAAGGTGACACTAAAATGTGGCGGGGAGTGAGGCCAGCGCAGGCACCATGAGAACAGGTCCAGGCAGTGGTTTTCAGGAGAGATCGGGTCCCGGGGCTTGTTTTCGTTGACACTTTATGCAGAAGTGAGTCCCAGTGATTTGCCTGGAGTGGAGCAGGTTTATGTTAGAGAGATCTGGGGGAGGCTGAGTGGCTCTCAAGGTCGAGGTTTGGAGCACAAGCAGGTGGAAAGTGAAGTGGACTGAATCCCAGCTCCAGAAAGCAGTCTAGTCCCAGCTGTGCTGAGATAGTGTGCCTACCCCAAGAGCTGAGCCCAAATGATCACCTGCTGTGAGCCAGCAGCTGAGTCAGTGGCCATGGGACAAGCCACAGTACCCTGACTGCAGTACTAGGTGTTGAATTCCAGAGAGAAGAAGGGTTGCTGTTCTTCCCTTCTATGCTGCTTAAATCAAACCAAAGTACACGGTCACCAACTTTAAGAGGAAATGTCCACCTGGGGTCAGGGCTGCAAGAAATGGCTGAGGTGGTCTTGGGTGGTAATAGGAGGGGGTGTATAACAGTGCTCCATGGAATGCCCTCTGGTATTTTCTGTGCATTCCAGTCCACGCTTTATAGAATGTGCTGGTCCTTTACCTCCATTGATGGCAACATCTGTCTGTTGATGGGTAGCCCTCTGCAGTTTGAGAAGCATCCTTAAGAGAGGGCAGCAGATAGACCAGAGGCCATGCTGCCTGGGGAGGGATGTGGTTCCTGTGTGTCAACAGATCTCTAAGCCCTCCACCCCTCTGTGGCTTTATGATGGGAAAGTAGGATGAGATGATTTTACATGCAACAGTGATACATGGAAAGAGGAGCAGGTGCGTGGGCCCTGGGAAGAATCCCATTAGCTAGGGTGCCTGAAAAATAACACACATATGCCAAGCCCCGAGGAGAAGACTTTGAGAAGACAGACATTTAGTTGCTATGTAGATATTCTTCACACAAAACAATTATATTTTGGCCAGGTGCAGTGGCACATGCCTGTAACCCCAGCAGCTTGGGAGGCTGAGGCAGGAGAATTGCAAGTTCAAGGCCAGGTTCAGCATCTTAGTGAGAACTTGTCTCAAAATGAAAAAGGACTGGGGACTTAGCTCAATAGTAAAGCACCCCTGAGTTAAATTCCTGGTACCCAAAACAAACAAACAAACAAACAAAACAATTCTCTTTTGAATGACAATTGAGTTTGAAGGGGGGTCAGGGAAGGATTAGGAGGTTTAGAAGCTCTGAGCATCTAAAAGATAATGGTGTCCCTGTGTGTACTTCAGAATAGAAAAACTGGTAAATAATAAAGTTTCCGGAATCCAACAAACTTTTGCTTTTTCTTGTGATAGGGTGACATCATTTCATACCTACTCCCATCCCCGTCCCTCCCCCTTCCTCTCTCTGGTTCTCTGTTTTGTGGGTTCCCTGACCACACATGGGGGTGACCTTACACCTCCAAGGAGAAACGTGTTTTAAGGTGTGGAAATACATGTTTGGAGTTTAGGAAAGAAAAAATGAAGACACAGAGGAATCCATGGTAAGGAAATTTCAGCAGGAAATCCCGGAAATGAAAAAGATCTCTGAATGAGGGGCTGTGGAGGGACAGAAGAGAACAGGCCTGGGGTGTGACAGTGGAGAAGGTCTCCGCCATCCGTGTTAGGAGAAGAGAGCAGGGTCGTTCACAGAGGAGAAGGGGAGTGAGAGCAGAACAGACAAATCGAGGTGGCTGAATATCCACAGCCCAGGGAGGGATCCGTCTCAAGGAGGAGGTGGTTCTGTTGACAAGGGAGGTTGAGAAGAAAAGCTGAAAAGGGACAGAGCTGACCTTCCAGATGGTTCCGCCGGGGGCTAGGGAAGGAATGGGCAGAGAGCCAGTGAAGGCATGGAAGAAAAAATAGAGTCCACAGAACGAATCTAAAATTGGCTATAAAACCACTTGTCCAAGCTGGAAATACAACAGAAATCCACAGAGTGCTGTGAAGGCGCCCTACCTGGCACGGCAGAATGTACTAGCAGTGTGGCTGGGGGTGGGGGAGGAGAGTGGGGGCTGGGAAAGCTCCTTGGTGCTCACTGAGCTCACTAGTGGCTCATTCGTCTGGGCCACCTCCTCCCCCTGCATCCTGCCTGTTGCTTCTATGTTTAAACACGGCTAGGATGAAAATATGCTGCCTGGCCCCTCGGCTCAGAGATGCGGGTGGACTTCTGCATGGCTTTGAGGCTCAGGAGACAGAGCAGATGGGACCCGAGGCACAGTGCAGCGAAGCTGGGTTGGCCAACAGATGGACCCTTTGGGAATGGCCTCCAGGGCTGCTTAGCAACAGCTTCTCCTGAGTGGGGCTTCTCTGGGCTCTAGGAGGCTGGATAGGCTCTCCCTGGCCCATCAGGTTCAGTAGGGCCTCGCCCAGAAGAGAGGGGCTGAGCCCACTGCGGCTTGAGATGCTTCGGCTGGTGCACCACCCATCTGGGGCTCCCTGCCGAGTCTGGGGGCAGGGACAGAGTGGCAGCAGTTGCCTTGAGGTTCATGGTGAAAGAGATGTCCCTGACCCTGTGCCTAGGCTCCGAGCAATGACTACTTGGTGTGAGTTATTACTTCTCCTGTTTAATGGAAGGAGAGTGGGCAGTTTAGAGAGGCCCTTTCATGGCTGATAGTCAACAGTATACTATCTGGATTGTTGAACGATAATTAAAGTCGGGTGAGGTGGCGCACCTCGCCTTTAATCCCAGTAGCTTGGGAGGCTGAGGCAGGAGGATTACGAGTTCAAAACCAGCCTCAGCAATTTAGCGAGGCCCTAAGCAACTCAGTGAGACCCTGTCTCTAAATGAAATCTAAAACAAGACTGAGGATGTGGCTCAGTGATTAGCATCTTTGGTTTCTGGGCTCAATTCCCAGGACCTCCCCCCGCCCCCAATTAAATATTTACAGTGTAGTTTATAGCTAGGTTGCCCTGGCCCCTCCTAGAATCCTGGACTTCCTCAGGATCTAGCAATTAAAGGGTTTACACCTGGCTGTGCCCCAGCCCTCTGGCCTGTGTCTGATCATGTGACTGCAGGCATCCATGTGGTGCTGGGTTGACACTCTCCTTTGCTCTGAGCACCACACCCAGCAATCCTGGCCTGTACTGCCACTATCGTCTCCTGGTGAGGCTAAAAGACATCAGACTGAGCGTGGGCCCATGGCTGGTCTGGGCAGGGGTGCCCCTCTTCCAGGGACCCCAGCAGACACATGGGGGAGCTGCAGGCCCATTCCCCAGCTCTACTCAGCCAGGAGGGTGGGAGAGGTTGGCGCAGCTCAACTCAGGAGGGAAACACAGCCTCCCAGATGAGGTCAGGCCCTCTGCTTTTATTGCCATTGAGGATTTTCTGGCCTTGGCCTTATTTGGCTAAAAAGCCATAAGACAGAACCTAGGAACGGGAGCTAAAGGCAATGGGAACGGGCACTGCCCCCACCCCAGGCCTGAAATCAAGTTTAACAACTGCTTACATATTCCTCCTTAAAAGGAGCCTGAGCTGATCCTCCCATACAGGCCCGTCCTCCCCAACCCTCCTCCACAGCTTGGGCTCTCCCCTTGGGTGCTTCCTCCGTTCCCCTCTCCTGCCAGAAACTCCCCAGTCCAGGCTCTCCACTCTCTGACCACCACTTCTGAGCCCGCCTGGTCCCTCCCTAGGCCCTCTAACCTGCAGTGGGACATCCCCATGTGTCCCAAATACCACTGCCAAAACAAGCCTTCTGCCCTTTCCCCGCTCTTCTTGCTCCTCTGGAGACCCCCCCCCTTTTGCACCCCATCGCCTCCCTGGGCCCAGCTTTGCTCATTCCCACAGGTGGAACTGCTTCTGCATTCTGTTGCCTTCTGTGTCCTCTCCTCACCGACTTCCCAAAGCCCATCTCCCACATCTCTGTTGGCTCAGGGGCGAAGCTGGGCTGGAGGATGAGGGGGAAGGGCAGGCTCAAGCTTTTGTTTCTGTAAAGGTGCAAAGACGGTCTCCTTTAGTACCTGGGTAGGGCAGGCCAGGGGGATATCCTCTGCCAGGTCCAGGGTATCCGTTTTCCTTCCCAGTGGTTCAAGCTGATTGGGGAAGAAAAGAGAGATGCAGGTGTACTAATTTGTCCTTGCTGAAGTACTAAAAAAATTTGTCCTGCTATGGGGAAGACTCAGAATTTCATTTCAGAGGTCTTGGTGTCCTCTCCTGGCTCTGCCAGGTGTCTGTGGTAGGACACTAAGCAAATCTCTCAGCTTCTCTGAGGTTCGGTTCCCTCAGAAACATCTAACGTTCTTTTGCAGGGCTGTGGAGGGGCTGAAAGGAGATCATGCCCAGCACAGTGCTGGCACACATCTCTCCATTCACAGATCTCCATTCACAGATCCTTTCCTGATCTGTTGAAATGTGGCTGGCTCTCATGTAGAAAGCATCCCTCAGCACAATCCAAGCACAGAAGAGAGTGTGGATGGGAACCTTTAAGCAGACCCTTAAAGGACTCCATCTTACGCCAGTCAGAATGGCAATTATCAAGAATACAAGTAACAATAAGTGTTGGTGAGGATGTGGGGAGAAAGGTGCACTCATCCATTGCTGGTGGGACTGCAAATTGGTGCAACCACTCTGGAAAGTAGTATGGAGATGCCTCAGAAAACTTGGAATGGAACCACCATTTGATTCAGTTATCCCATTCCTCGTTCTATACCCAATGGACTTAAAATAAGCATATTACAATGATGCAGCTATATCAATGTTTATGGCAACTCAATTCACAATAGCTAAGCTGTGGAACCAACTTAGGTGAGCTTCAACAGATGAATGGATCAAGAAAATGTGACACAATGAAATTATGGCATTTGCCAGTAAATGGATGGAACTGAAGACTATCACGCTAAGTGAAAAAGCCAGTCCCCCAAACCAAAGGCTTTATGTTCTCTGTGATATGTAGATGCTAACACACAACAAGGGAGGATGAAGGGGAGAAGACTGGAAGTCCATTGGATCACACAAAGGGGGATGAAGGAAAGGGAGGGAAAGGGAAATAGGAAGGACAGTAGAATTAATTGGACATAACTTTCCTTGTGTTTGAATATACAACCAGGGTAACTCTTGTATCATGTACAACCACAAGAACAGGATCCTAATTAGAATAAGTTATACTTCATGTATGTATAATATGCCAAAATACATTCTCCTGTCATGTCTGTCTAAAAACAACAACAAAAGACTCTTCCCTTCTATCGACTTCTACAGATGAACGAGCCACTGCTGCCCTGGGCCAGGCCCCATTCTATAGGCGCTGCAGCTCCACTGTAGACTAGAGCCCCAGGGACACTCACTTATCTTACCATGTTGACCCAAAGGGCTCTGGAGAGCTGGGAGTGGAATTTCTGATTTGGGTGGATGCAATCTGGGGCGAAGAAGGATGTATCCAGATGCCCATTCTGGAAGAGACAAATATACTTTCTCAAGATCTTATTGGGTCAGAGGGAGTCATAGCCCGTTGATCTCATCCCTGGGACTGACCACACAATGCCCTCCTCCTGGGAGGGCTCCAGGTCAGGGCCCTAGGGCCTGCTCACCTTAAGAGGGAGATGAGTGCAATACCACAGGTGGGGAGCTTTGGGTGATTCCAACCTCCCTCCCTTCTTTCTGGCTCCACAGTTCCCCCTTATTTAATTTTTAAAATGTTGCTTTATTTTTCCGCACACTTGTATAACACCCCAGCCTTGACCAGCTACTTCTCAGCTCACAGGCCACTGGTCCTGCTGGTCTCCATGGGGAGAAGGAAGCCAAAGCCTTGGCTGGTCTGTGCAAAGCCTGAAGCAGGGCAGGGTGCCACCTGACTCCAGCTCCTCTCTTGTGGCATGTGGGATATACAAAGTGTTCTCCTTCTGGCTTCCCTCCAGTTAAGAGAGTCTCTTGGTATGAAACCTTTATCTCTCCATTCACAGATCTCTTTTGTTCTGAGTAGAAGTACCAGGCCTTCGCAGGGGGGTGAAAACATAATACCAGAACCCTACTTTATTTTTATTTACTTTTTTGGACTGGGATTGAACCCAAGGGTGCTTAACCCGTGAGCAACATCCCCAGCCCTTTTTATTTGTTATTTTGACAGGGTCTCTCTAAGTTGCTTAGGGCCTTGCTGAGGCTGGCCTCCAACTTGTGATCCTCCTGCGCTAGCCTCCTGAGCCACTGGGATTACAGGCCTGCACCACAGGCCCTGGCCAGAACCTTACTTTATAACTGAAGGGATGTATGAGAGAAAGATGATGTGCATAGCAGCAAGTTAATAATGTGGAATTGGATACCTTTGAATTTGG
Organism: Marmota flaviventris; assembly: GCF_047511675.1. Classification (NCBI taxonomy): domain Eukaryota; kingdom Metazoa; phylum Chordata; class Mammalia; order Rodentia; family Sciuridae; genus Marmota; species Marmota flaviventris. The sequence goes on along the minus strand of NC_092511.1, from coordinate 21,803,199 downwards.
CCTTTCTGTCCCTTATGCCCTATCTGATTTGGGGCAGGACACCTCCCATCCCTGCAGCCCTGTTTTCTGGAGATGATGATAACTCCAAAGGCAGTTGTGATGATTTTACCTACGGGAAGCTCAGTGCCTGGCATATAGTAAGAGCTCAACACAATGGAGCTCTTCTCAGGAGCTATGGAGACTCCTGTCGCGTCCCACATCAGGCTGCCTCTGGGAATGTGGCCCAGGTGTTCAAGGACACTGGACCTGCCAGAATAGCATCTGAAGAGTTCTCCGTGCATTTCCCATTCTACACACACACACACACACACACACACACACACACACACACATATACAAGAAGCATGTGGCATCTCTTCCTAGAATGTTCTCCCCTGAGGGCACCTGCAGCAGGCCCTTCTTTGGCCCCACAGTGCGTGCGGACAGGGAGTGAATACCTGCAGGATGGGGAGCCGGACGTTCTGGAAGAAGGGCTGCAGCACCACAGAGAAGTCCTCCCGCGTGTCATAGCGGCCTGAGTTCACCAGCTGGTGCATGCTGCTCTGGGGACACATGCACACATGGGGGCCTTCAGCACAGGGTAGGGTAGGAGCTGGGGATGTGGGCTGTGTCCCCGCCCTCCTCTCCTGGACAGCAGAACTGACTCAGCCCAGCCCTTGAGAACAGAAATGTGCACGATGGCCAATCCCTTTCTGGAGAATTTGGATAGATCACATTTTGGCTTTGGTTTTAAGTGGTCTGCAATATCTGAGGGGCCGGGCAGGAGGTCCACGAGGAATAGACAGCTGGGAAGAGACTCCAGGGGGCCCAGGCTCCCAGCCTCCCTCCTGCAGCCTCCCTCCTGCAGCCTCCCTCCTGCAGCCTCCCTCCTGCAGCCTGCCTGTGGGGGCAGTTGGGAGCAAGGGGACTGAGGATGGGAGGAACAGGAACATGTGGGCCTCTAGGGTGGTCCATGGCCATGCAGGGCTACTGGCCAAGATTTGGGTTAAGCTCAGCCATGAGAGTTTTGTCACTGGATGCCATTGGGACGGCTCCCACAGGGCACCTGAGACACTCAACCAGGTGAGGCAGAAGAAGGAGCCCAGGGTGACGTGTCTCTCCTCAACCCCTGCATAGCTCTTCCTTCCTGCGCCTCCCCTCCCCAGGGGCCCTGGGCCGTGGTGTCAGAGTGACCTGGGGGAGAAGATGCAGGGTGATGCCCTTCTTTGACTCACCTGATAGGCTTGTGTCAAGGCCTCCAACCTGGCCAGCTCGGGGGAGTTCTCCCGCAGGGTCAGGACACAGTTACACAAAATGCTGCGCAAGGAAGAGCGGAACTCAGAGCCCACACTCGTTCAGGGGCCGCTCTGGCTGCCTGGGGTCAGGGTGCAGTGGCTCACTCAACCCCTGGTTAGGAGCACATGTGCCTTGAGGCTCCAACGCACCTGCCCAGGGGCAGGTTTTAGGGGTACTGGAGAGAGCGCCTGGGGAAGAAGCCGGTGGTGGCATGGGCCCATATTCACACGGTGCCCGCACTGGATGGCAGTGCTGGGCCTGCAACAGACTATGAGAGAGGAGTTTAGGCCATAAGGATGCAAGGTTTGATTTTTTAAAAAGTTAAAAACTCATCCTCTAGTGTTGGAGCAGGAGTTTGGGGGCTTCTGATGCTCCTACCCTCAGACATCTCCTTCAGTGCCACACCGTCCCCTTTTGTTTTATATGAATTTGTTCATATTCGTCCATCCTTAATGTTAAAAGGAAAGATTATAGATGCTCCTCCGCCTACGGTGGGGCTGATCCCAATGAGCCCTTGGTAAGGTGAAATAGCATGTCAGAAATGCGTCGTGGCGGGGATGGAGTTGTGGCTCAGAGGTGGAGCACTGGCCTCGCACATGCGGGACCCTAGGTTCAATCCTCAGCACCACATAAAGATAAATAAGTGAAATAAAGGTATTGTGTCCAACTATATATATATATATATATATATATATATATATATATATTTTTTTTTTTTTTTTTTTTTTTTTTTTTTTTTTTGAACAACAACAACAAAGAAGTGCATTGTGGGCATCTAACCTGCCCAACATAACAGCTCAGCCACACCTCACTTGTAGCATGTAGGTTGTTTCCCATGGTGACTACAGCACCCTGTGGGCCATGGTCCACAGCTACACCCAGAAGCACCTGAGAGTGTGGTACTACATGCCACCAAACTCAGAAAAGGTCAAATTCAAAATTCCAGGTATGGTTTCTTCTGGGTGTGAATCGCTTTTGCATCATAATAAAGCCACTAATCCTAAGTCAGGAACCAGCTGTATTTCTTTCTTTTTTAAAGAGAGAGAGAGGTAGAGAGAGAGAGAATTTTTAATATTTTATTTTTCAGTTTTCGGCAGACACAACATCTTTGTTTGTATGTGGTGCTGAGGATCGAACCCGGGCTGCACGCATGCCAGGCAAGCGCGCTACCGCTTGAGCCACATCCCCAGCCCCTCTTTCTTTCTTTTTAAAAAATATTGTTTTGGGCTGGGGATGTGGCTCAAGCAGTAGCGCACTCGCTTGGCATGCGCAGGGCGCTGGGTTCGATCCTTAGCACCACATAAAACTAAAATAAAAGATGTTGTGTCCACTGAAAACTAAAAAATAAATATTAAAAATTCTTTCTCTCTTTAAAAAATATTGTTTAGTTGTTAATGGACCTTTATTTTTTAAAATTTATTCGTATGCAGTGCTGAAAATCGAACCCGGGCCTCACACATGCCAAGCAAGCGCTCTACCACTGAGCCACAGCTCCAGCCCCAGCCAGGTGTGTTTCTAAAGCTCTTAGCACAGTGCCTGGCACACAGTAAGTTCTGTACAGTTTGTTAAATTGCTGGAGGTGTGCATGAGGCACGAAGAATAGTGAAACACACCATGTACCTGCCACCCAGTGGAAGCCGTGAACAATTCCAGTTTGAAGGTCCCATGTGTCCCTCCCCGTCCTCTTCTTCCCCATCAGTAACTGACTTGTGAATTTCTTCCCTCACTCTCTTATGTTTGATCACATACACGTACCTCCCTGGGTGTTGCCCCCTCACAGTCTGGGTCTCCCAAACACCAGCCCTGTGGCTCCTGGTGTCACAGAAGTTCCTACCTAGCACCTTGGGATCAGGTGAGTGGGGGCTGGGTCAAAGCTCCATCTCCCAGAAGGGGATGATTCTGACACAAGTCCTCTCTGATAGACATGGACACACAGACAGATCAAGTCACAAAGACCCGGATGAGTCACCGCTGCATGGGGGCCAGACCATGGGGTAAGGGTGTCTCCAGCCTGGGGCTGTCAGCACTGCCTACCTGGCCTGCTGCATTGGGCACTTGTCTGGGTTCCCCAGGAACACCTGCCGTATGACACTGGGCTTCATGAAGTCCACAAGGTTGACCAGGGCTCTGGGCACCTAAGGGCAAAGCTGCAGATGAGCCAGGGGCTCCCGGGTTTCCTCCTCAAGCTGCCTCGGGCCCCTGAGAAGTAGGAGCCAGTTCAAGTTCCCTTTAGACCTCCAGCTCAGTGTGTCCCTTGGCTGCAGTTCTGAGAGAAATCTACACAGGGCCACCACCTTGGACACTACACGCCCAACACAGGGTGCTGTTGCCCAGTGGGCTGCAGCAGGAGTGGCCCCTCCTGGAGCCAACAATCAATGCTTAGAGCTCAGCTCTGTTCAGCCTCATTTAGTGAGCTGACACAGGTTGGTTCTACATTTGGTGAGACAGGTGATCTGTTTGCCAGGCCACTGGCCCTTGACCAGTTCCTGCTAGCCCAATCTGGCCTATTCTGCTGAGCAGGCACAGGGACTCAGCCACTCAGCAGAGCATCTAGTGGTCATAATATGCCCTTCCTGGGCAGCCAGGGCAACTTGTCCTTGCCAGGAGATGGCAGTTGGGTAGGGGAACACAAAATGGGTATAGAACCAGACAGGAGCTTGCTCTAATGGCTCAGAATGCAGAGCCCAGATTATGTGCCACTCAGCTGCTGCCTCCAAGGAATAGTGGTGGGGGGGATGCACTGCCTTCATTTCTTCAAAACTGAGATCCTGCCAGGTGCAGCAGCACATGTCTGTAGTCCTAGCGGCTCAGGAGGCTGAGGCAGGATGATCATGAGTTCAAAGCCAGCCTCTGCAAAAGCAAGGCGCTAAGCAACTCATTGAGACCCTGTCTCTAAATAAAATACAAAGTAGGGCTGGGGATGTGGCTCAGTGGTTGAGTGCCTCTGCATTCAATTCCTGGTACCAGTCCCCCCCACCCCCCAAAAAAACCCCAGACCCTTCTGGACTAACTCCACATAGAATGAAACGTGCTTGGGAGTGGACTTCAACCTCTGGACAGGGAAGGAGCCTGTGCTCTTGGCTCTCTCCTTGAAGGCAGGGGGCACTTCCACCATTCTTTCCCTAGCTACCTTCAACCCTGGGAGCCCCCACCCACCTCTCTATGCAAGATGTCCAAGGCATTGCGGAGATGATCCAGAAAGTTGGCTGCAGAATGCAAATTCTGGAAAGAGACAAGGGAGGAAGAGGAGTTGTTGGTTTGGATGAGAGTGTAGAGGGGCAGTGGTAGGCTCTTCTGCTGGCTCCAGCCCCAGGGGCTTGTTCTTCCTGTGGCCTCCAGAGGGTGACTAGCTCAGCACATCAGAATCGGAGCTGAAGAGGTGACTGCTCGCCATTGTCAAAGACCAAGCAGCCAGAAGACAGGAGCCTGCAGCCTGAGATTTAAAAAGGAGCAGAAAGTGGAGCACCCTCTCCCAACTGTGTGGTGTCTGCAGATTCTTCTCTGAGATCTTGAGTTGTAAGAAAGGGGAGAAGATGCACCATATGTCAGCCACCTGCTGCCTGGTCACCTGGGATATGAAGATGGCACTAGGAACCCCAGGGTTGTGGAGTCAGAAGCGGGCATGCACGAGTATGTGTGTGTGAGTATGTGTGTGTGTGTGTGTGTGTGTGTGCGTGTGTGCATGCAGATAAAGGTGTGGTTGGACAGTCCTCGGGTTGGTTCTAGGGACTGTTCTCAGAATCTCCAATCTAGTCAAAGTCAGGAGCAAGGAGTAGGCACAGACCCCACCCCCATTACCGAATCTGTGCAGTGGTCACATAGATCACGGGCTCCAATCAGCACTGTGATGACCTTCCAGTCTTCATGGAAATTGATTCTCTACATGGAGGGAGGGAGATGCTTGATGATTTCCAAGACACAAACAAAAACATCACAGCTCTAAGAAATCCATTCAACCTTCTGTGACTTCCTTGCTCACTTGAACTTATAGAACCAGAATCTCAGAGCTGCTGGAATTTTAGAGGTTTATTTATAAGACACAGGATCTTAGCATCAGGAGGGACTTTCACGGTCACTGTGACCAGCAACAACCCTTTCCCCACTGACATAGCGTCTTTGGACAGGGGTCTGCACTACCACTGCTTGAGTGCCTCTGGTGACAGGAGTCTCACTGCTTTACATGGTAGATTGTTTCATGTGGGGGCAAATTTATTGGGTTAGAAAATTAATGTTTATATAAACAACCTTAAATTAAATCTGACTCACGTGATCATCTTTCATCTTCTGCACCAGAGTCTGGGCTTGGTTCGCAAGTTGCCTGAGAAAGAGAGAAAACTCAGTCCTTCTGTTGTAGAACATGCCCATATTTTTTCTCCTAAAGGATCTAAACTAGAGGCTTCTATGATATCATCCCTACTGCATGAGCTGGCAGAGATCCTAACGCTCAAAGACTAGAATCTACTTGCCTCTTCTAGAGAGTCATTATAACAAATTATCATTTGAAAAGCCAGATATGTGTTTATCCTAAAGTCATAGTTAAAAGTATGGCCAATTACATTTGTTGCTCACAGTCTCCTTTCTGGAGCTTCAATGCAAAATGTCTTCTAGGATTCCAGGCTAAAAGCCACTTGTTTCTTTTGAAACACTTGCAAGACTATAGACCTTATAATTTGTCCTATGAAAGTTTTCTCATGCTTCTTCTTTCCCCTCTAGCTGCCAGGAAATTGAGAGTTTGATGTTCAAGCCCAATAACCATAAAAATGCTCACACAGACAATTGTTTCCCTCAATGGCTATGATTTTCTCTCATGTTAAATATATTATTTTTGTGAATTTATCTAAATGCTTCTTTTAGAAGGTGGGGAGTAAACACACAGTCAGCCTATGCCTAGGTTTCTTATTCACAGAAGGAATTGGTCCTGGGCACCTGACCCCCACTTTTTGTTATGTTCCTGAGTGACATACCCATGGAATGACTATCTCCTGGGATGGATGGTGGGACCACGTGTCCTGAGCTGCTCTGTTGCCTGAAAGAGTCTTCCCAGGCTATTGAGCATATCTGGGGGCCCTGCCCATCAACAAGAGGGTCTAGGCTTGAGCTAGAAGATCATGTGACAGAGGCTCAGATGATTGAGACAGGAGACCCAGGCTTCTGGGGCCTCCAGGAGCAGGCAGAAGGCCCCCTTTGGAGACCATCACAAGAGGCCAGGCAGTTGTACCTCAGCAGCCTCTGGGCATCTCTACTTCATTTCTTGATAGCTCCATAACAGGGTGAGGGAGAGGACATGCCCTGTCGCCCAGGGGCCTCCCAGGCTGAGGTTCTGTTTGCCTATCACTTTGGTGGGCTTTGCCTGAACTTTTGGGGAATTGCCACTTCTGAGGCTCTGGGAAGAGTGGATTTCTCCTGCATCATTGTGCTGAGGTAAATTGTAAAAACTGGGCAAGTTGGTCAGTTAGTTCAGTTCTTAGAGAATGCCACACGTGAAGCCTGGCTGGGCATGAGCAACTGCTGTGGAGAGCCTTCCCAGGGCACAGCCTCTCCAGCCTCCCTGCTACCATCTTGGTCACAGGGACAGAAGGGAAAGTGGCCTTGGCCTCTGAAATCATTGTGCACAGAAGTGGGCAATGTGATCTCAAAGGGACTGTGTGCCTCCTCTGCTCCCCCACTTTGCCCACGCCCCACGCCATACTTGGTCTTGGCTCCAGGAACAGCCTGGTTGAGGAATGCATTTGTGTCATTGGCATCACCAGTACCCACTGCGTAGCCTGTGAGGTTTCCGTTAAACTCCCGGAGGATATCTGAAAGAAGAGGGGTGGACAGGGCACAGAGATCTCAGAAAGGAAGGCCGGATGTCTCCTCCAGCCCAGGGTCCCCACAGCGAGGTCCCCATCATCTTCATGCTTACTGGGGAGAGGCGGGAAGGCCACAAGGCTTGCAGGGAGATATAAGCTGAAGTGACTTGATGATAGGGACAGCCACAGCAGCAAGAGCACTTCACTTAAAAAAAAAATATTTTTATGCAATTCACAGTGAAGTGACGGGACCCTGGCCGATCTGTCTCAGCATCCCATGAGCTGCTGAAAAAAATTAAGGCTCATAATGTTTGGTAGCTCATCCTCAGTCACCCCATAAGCAGAAAGGGGACAGAGCTTGGACCCAGCCACCCAGCTCCAAAGCCAGTGCTCATTCCCCTCCTCCAGCTGCCTGCCCATGGCCTCCCCTCCTACTTTAATGGCGGTTCCTTTCTTAGTTGGGTGCTCTCAAGAGGCCTGGGGGTCAGAAGGAATGAGCGACTCAAGTCTTTGGTGGCTACTTACTAGGTAAGGTGGTCACGTTCTTCAGGGAGCCATCCCCGCCTGAACTGGAGGGAGTGAGAAGTCAGTAAGGGAGAGAGAGATGGAGTCAATACCTAAGAATAAATTAGATTTTCTATGTGGGTTCTTTCTCCTCTCTCCAGCAAGCCTATGAGGTAGATGTGACCATGTCCATTGTGCAGAGTGAGAAACTGAGGCACATGGAGGTTAGTTAGGTTGCTAAAGGTAACTAAAACCTAGCCTGAGCTGGAAAACTTTAGAACCTAGATAAACTCTTCTCTGCCCAGTATTAGGTGCATTTCACTGGAAGGTTCAGAGGGAGGCCAGAATCCTGCTTTCCAATGCCCAGTCTAATTTCCTCCGATTAACCTTCAGACGTGTTCTAGAATATTTCATTTCTTTTCATTTGCTTGAATTGAGTACAGTGTACAAGAGGTAAAGAGAAAAATATTTCTATTTAACAAAACTTGATGTTCAGGTGTATTATTATTATTATTTTTCTCCTATGCCTCTTTTCCCAATTCCAAGATGTTATTCCAGGACAATAGGTTTTTAGGGCACATCTAGCCCACGAGGAGAGGCTTCTAAAGGACAGGCCAGGAATAAGTGGTAGTTGTTCTTCATTCAAGGAATACTTGGAATGAAGTTGACTGTTTTGTACCAGGCTGGTCAAGGGCTTGGTTCACAGGCTCAGTGAGCAGCCCAGGTGGTGGACAAAAAGAAGCTAAATCAGGCCTGCCCTTCTATCTTGCTCTTTCCACCATGTCCTCATGGCCTATGGTTGGGCATTTGTGCTTCTTTGGATTCTTTCCCAATTCTGTAGGAAGCCGCTGTTTTAGTTGCTTCCTAAACCTTCTTTCTTTGGACCAAAAGCACCAAATCAGAGTATTTTATATTTGAAAGAAAACTAAATCCACACATGGCCTCCATTCACTACTTTCTAACTCTGCTTCTTTCCCCCCCTCAATAAACACAAAAACATGGACATGTACATAAACACACACATCAAGTACTTTCTACTGTCATTTTTGATTTAAAGGTATTTTGGTGCTAAAACAAGTGTCATGGTAGGGGGCCAATTGGTAAGAAAATCTCTCCCTGTCTAGGAGAAAATAAGATAGTCACACAAGTAAATATGGAGGAAGAAAACTAAGCTGCCATTTTGAGCAGAGCTATGGAAACAGGACAGGAAGTGGAACCATGTCAAACAGCTTGTCTTCATTAGGCCCTTCACTGAATGTAATTTCTATGACACTCTGAGCTCAATGGCTAGGTTTTGTTCCCCTACAGAGCACTACAGAAAAGTAAGTGGATGCTTGATAACTTTTGTTGAAAATTAAACTGTTGATTAAAAAAACAAAAACAAAAAACAAAGAAATGCATTTTGTTTTTGGTAAGTAAATTTTATTTTGGTCCATTGAATGATCCCAAACCGGCCAATATATTTCAGTGGAAGAAAAGGCTTTGCTCTAAAGACCTCTGACCCGCCCTGTTGGTTGGGGAAGCTAGGGGAAGTTGGAAGAATCCACTGGTGCTTGATTTCACAGGTCAAGGGACCTTGAAATATTCACAAACAAACCTCTTCTGTAGGTCCTGTTCACAGCCACTATCCCCCAAGAATCCTGGGTCTACTTCTCCCCTAACTCTATGAGGTCCACCTTTTCTACTTTCTATTTCCTTGGTGGAAGAGGATCAAACTACATTCTTAACTTACCTGGAATCATTAATTGCCTGTTATTTACAATCTAGAATCTTTAATGGCCCCAGAAAGCGGCTTTTCTCAGATCAGTCATAGACATTTCTCAGGGAATGTTAATAGATATTACAAAGAGTTCTGGAATTAAGGGAACTGCTGGATCAAAAGAAACTTAAATAGATTTTTTTCATGAAATACTTCTCAGAGCCTTTAATATGCTAATATATATATATATGAATTCTCCAGAGGAAGGATTTGGTAGATTATGTTTCCCAGTAAATACGAAGGAATTTTCCCTCTTGGATGGAGTTAAAGTTCCCTGGAACACATTCTGAGAAACACTAGTCTATCTGCTCCACCAAGAGTCAAGCTGTCTCTCAGTCTCTGAACTGAAACTTCCATCTTTAACATAGGTTCATTTGGGGGCAGATATTTGAAACATTTAGGACAAATAAAGGGTTTTGGGTAAGGGATAGCAGCCACTGAACATGGGGCACTTGAGTTGGCACTAGAAAATTCAGTCATTTCACTTGTCGGAAGGAAGAGAGCAATGACTGCATTTTTCTACGGCTGCAGAGAGAAAGAAACTTTGAGCAGAAGATTGCCTTTGTACCTGACCCCTGGGAGCCCAGAGAGTTGAACGGTCTGTAAAGTTGGGCCAATCACCTCACTTGCCCGGGTCACTCCACAAGGTGCAGCTTACCTGCCTGTTGTATGATTTGCCTGCTTCATTTTCTATTTTCCCACATTACAATGTGAGGTCACCTGCCCTCTTTAGTGGAGACCAAGGGCGGTCACCCCAACTGCTTTTTCTGCCTTGTAACAAGCCCACTGTCTCTCCCTGTGGTTCTTCCTTTTCTTCTAGTCTCAGTAGCAATTTGGGGGAGTGAGGAGTAATCCAGGCTGTTTTGTCCTCAGACCAGACCATTGACTGGGCTAGGGACACGTGGAAACTCAGGCACCTGGGAGCTGGAAGGCACTGACCTCAGCTGTAGGGGAGGAGAGGTTCTGTTCTTGTGCTGAGGATACCCTGTCCTCCCCGTGGGTGGCCACAGGCTGTGTGATGCTGCCTCTTCTGCCCTGGAAGAAGAGCCTTTCTCTTTACCTTTCTCTCTGGGACTGTCCTCAGCTCTGGCCAGAGAACGGTCACAGTCCTGATCACCCCCACCCTATTCCCTCTCATTCTGGGGCTGATATACATCACATGACTTCATGTGAGGCAGCAAACACCTTCACGTGCCACCCACTGCTCATCTGCGCTCTGCACTCTCCCGGCTGCCTTTGGTCTAGTTGCTTTACAGATAAATTCTGAGCTACTTGCAAGAACTGGGATTATTTATTAGGAAAGAAGGAAACTTAGGAATCCCCACACCCACTGCTCATCCAACACCTGCATTCTCTACTCCCTTGTCTGGGTGCCCTTCTCACCTCTGCTACTTGTCTAATGCTAATTTTTCTAGAGGTGCTGGGTATCACCATCCCTGGGAAGCCTTCCTGAAACTTCCTGCTGGTAGGGTTGATTATTCCCTCTTTGCTAGTCCTCTAGAGCTTGGGTATCTTCTATTTTTAATGGACACTTACGAATTGGGCACATACAGCTCCCTCCCTCACCCACATCACCTCCTAACATTGTGACAGCACCAGTTAGGCTCAGGGATGCCCGTTGCTTGTGACTTTATCTCAGAAGCTTTGTGTACAGATGTGTACATAGACACAAAGGAAAAGGTACAACTACTGAATGACATGAATAAGTACACGCAGACAGAGACGGAAAAGCATCGACATGTACATGTAGACACGGAAGCAGGCAGGTGGACACTCAGGGATTTGGTGTCTTTCGGGTACATTTCCTGTTGCATTTTCTGTCCCAGGAGTCTGATAAGAACCTTGGTTTACTTTTTCTGTGCAATTTAAAAATAAAAACATAATCAATGGTCAAATCACCTCTCCCTCCAGCCAATGTTCACACTTTACAGAAATCTGTTTTCCTGCTGAAAGCCCTTTCCAGACTTACCTAGTCCCTGCTCTTTGGGATTTATGTATTTACAAGAAAACCCCCCACCCAACCTCCGAAACAAGCTCTGAGAATGCATAAGTCTCAAAGGTTAACGTTACCTATATGATAGTCCCCGATACTGTGTGGTGACATCGAGGAGGTCACCTGGTTTGGAGCCGATTCCATTGCCAGCCTTTGGAAACAGCAAATCCACAGAAAAAGCAGAAAGTCAGAGAAAAGGGAAGCTGTGAATTCCCAGGACTTCTGAAGACACAGTTCCCAGGGCATCATAGCAGCAGGAGTAAAGCATGAGATCCAGAGCCAGAAGACCCAGGCTGCCATCTTGTGTGCCTTCCCTGAGCATGGCTGCCTCCTCACTGAACTAAGGACAAGCCCTGCTCAAAGCGGGGTTTGGGGGCCAAGTTGGATCAGAATTGTAAAAACTCTTTTGAACACTCTCAAGTACTTTAGAAATGATGCAGAGAGACTGTTAATAATATTGTTCCCACTTTATGCTTCTCAGTCCTTTATGAACATGAAGAGCTCCTAGACTTGAGCCACTGTGGTGGACAGATTTCTCATAAATCTCCCATTTCTCCTTTTTGCCTCCAGGACATTCCACAAGGCAGTCACAAAGGTATAAGAGTGCCACCAGAGAATGGTCCTCCGGGATGGCAGCATGGACCAATGGCTGGGCATTCAGGAGAGCTTTTCCTCTACGGAGGAGTCCTCTTGCCCATGCAAAGAGGAAACAGATGGGGGTCGGGACGAATCATCAAGCATAATCCAGAGGGGAAAGAGCACCCACACAGGCAGGTTTAGAATTTTGAATCAAAATGACATATTTTTGCATATGTTTTAAAAAAAGTGTTGTTGAGTGTTCAAAACCTCTGCTGATTGACACATTTCAGTTCATTCCTGGAAAAGATTTCCCCTGACTCCTGCTTGAAAAGGTAATTGCAAAATTCAATCATTGCCACTCTCTTGAACTGACAAAGCCAGGACAAAGGAGCAAGATTGTGCAGTGAGGGTCCTGGAATGAGGAGGAAAGGGACCTGGAACTGGCCCTGTTGTGCCCAAACCTCCCGGGGCCCAAGGTCCTTACAGTCAGAGAATCCCCCAGAGCAGCCACCACTTGGATATCTGCGGGCCTCAGGGCATGCACTGGAAAGATAAGCAGACATTCTTGAGTCTGCGGGAAGGAAGCTGGAGTCAGAGTCTAGTGCTTTTTTGCTTTAAGCAAGACCAGAAACACAACCTACATGTACATTTGGACCATGCAGGATTGGGCTTCTGTAGTGCCACAGAAGTGGAGGTTATATGAAGGAAGTTTCCCCATAACTCACCTTGGACCTATGTCAGGGGAGAGGGCAGAGAAACCAAAAGACGGAAAGGGAAGGAAGGATGGACAGAGTAGGATCCACCACTGTAGTGCTAATGGTCCTATGAGAGGTCAGCTGTGGCCTGAGTGCACTGGACCATCAGAGGTGAGGAACACGGCCTGCATACAGCCCTCTTAGAGCTGGGTTTTGAATTTCCACCAAGAATCTGAGTTAAATCATGTGGGGCCTTTTCCTCTCTCACTTTTCTCTACCCCCCTCCCCAATCTCTTCTGAAGAGCCCAAGGAATCTTCCAGGCCTTACTGTAGGCTGCAGTGACTGCAGAGCCTAAGGTCCCAAGTCCAAGGAGGAGGCTTTCTCATGGGACTCCCTGGCCTACCCTCTGAGCTACACCACACTACAGGACTGAGCCACCCCCTGTAACCTCACAGGCTTCTCCACCTGTGCCCCCTCTAAGAGGTGAAGCAAACAGCTCCTAGCATGACGCTGTCATAGGTCATAGGAAGGCAAAGCAGGTATACACCTCAGATAGGAAGCAAGCACCAGTCACAACTGTGCCATGCAATTAGCTATGGAAAGTCTGGCCAGACTGCTCACTGGTATGTAAGTCCTTGTGAAAGGGCCCTGGATCCTGCTGTGTCATGGGGGCATACCTGAAGTGGGCGGCGATGCAGAAGGGGTTCTGTCCCTGCATGGAAGCCAGGTCCCGTGGGCCTAAGAGAACAGAATAAATCCCAGAATCTCAGAGTTGGAAGGGTCCAGAGAGGCTGGCTAGGTACCAAACATACCCATAGGACTTTAAAAATAATAAAAGATCTTGGGCCCTACACCTGGGAAAGGGTCTCAAAAGGGCATTTGAAGTTTCCCTAGGTGATTCTGAATACCAGCCAGCTTGAGATAATCTGTAGTCCAGTTCAGACCCTTCCTCCAGCCAATGAAGACTTGGAGCTTCAATATCTGTGCCCACAGCACCTCCACTCCTGCCCCAGTTTTGTGAGGATGGGTGTCTCCATGACATCTTGATGGGCTGTGGTTTGGTTGGCTGGTTTCCTGTTCAGCCATTAACGATGGACTTTACTCTGCCCTCTACCCTGGCTGCAGGTGTGGACCAGTGAATGGTCTTTATAAAAGGGTGTGACTCTCCATTCCCTGGGCTGTCTGTCAGGAACTGAACCTACCCTGTTGGGCCAGTTCCTGCTCAGGAGCTTCCTATCACCCTCCCTGATGAGTCCAAAGAAAGCAATCAACAGATACCTGCATGCTGTTCTTGGAGGTGCCCAGAAATGGCCAGACCTGTGGAAAGAGGGGCACAAGAGCAGCGTGTTTGCTTTCCTTCTCTGTTTACCAACCTGCAGTAAGTGTGGACCTGGATGCACACCCTTGGCCTCCCCCACTCTACATTCCGATCCCAGGTTCTGCCAGCCAGGCTGTCCACTGGGGGTTTCTTACCAGGATGCACTGGGGCCTCTACAATCCAAATCCAGCACCAAGCCTTAGAAAACCCTCAAGTGACTCCCAGGAAGGCTTAGGTCTTCCCTCCATTGCCACCCCGCTGGCTGAGGATGTGAAGCTGCCTCTCTTTCTGCATCCTATCCCTTCCCCAAAGTGCAACTCTTTCTGGTAATTAAAGTTCTTGTCTCCACTTCCTGGGCTCCCTTGTTACCCCATGCCCACCCTACCCCGCAGCCACATGGACTCCTTCCTGCTCGTGCAAGGAATTGAGGATTTGGTTCTTTCCCATGCAAGCCCCGGTACAGTGGTTCTCATTGTCAGGCCGCCTGGGACCCTTCTGGGTACACAGAGGAACTCCTGGGGATGAGGGCAGCAGCTGTAGAGCTCCAAGAATGTTTCTGACAATTTGTGGATGAAAACAGGGGTCTTGTTCCACGTTTCCTTCCTGCTTAGTGTCTGCTCTCCTCGTTCTAGCTTCCCTTTTACCACCCCGCCTCCACCCTCCATCCAATCAGAGATCATTCTAGTTCTTTGTTTCTTGCTCTTCCCAGATTGTCATGGAGGTACATCAAGACTGGGTATCCTTCTGTCCCATCGCCCCTAAAATTCTCCACTGCTCCCAGCCTTCAGTATAAGAGCTGGACTTGGCTGCCATGTTCTCCTTGTTTACTCAAAACAGTGGGGCCCAGCCTGGATTTATGCCAGGGCTCCCTACCATGCAGAGACAGGAATGTTCCAGGGCCTCCAAGTCACAATCGTCATCCCTCTCAGGTCAACTGAAGAGGTTACCCTGGATGAATAACCTGGGGTGTTGAGTGGGCTGGATATGTGGGCAGAGTGGGGACTGGGGTGAATGCCTGGGATGAGAGGAACTAAGAAGCCTAATGAGAGCCAGGACCTGGAGAAGATGCTGTCATTGGAGGTGTCGCGGGGTCATGCTTCTCACTGTACCTGGTTCGGACACACGATATCCATCTTGTTTTCAAAATTATGCTGTGTCGTCTTCTGGCCAACGGGTTCCAGCTGAAGCAAGAAGCAGAAAGATGGGGAGTGAGAGAGAGGCAGCTGGAGTGGGAGGTCAGGACGCAGGTCGGGGTGGAGGAGATGAAGGAACGGGACTCGGAGGGCATGTCCTCCCTTAGCCATCTTACCATGTTTTTCCAGAGGGCACTGGCTGCGTGGGCGTGAGCCTTGCTGCTGAAGTGAAAACAGTCAGGGGCAAAGAAGGAGCTGTCGGGCAAGCCGTCCTGGTCACCAGGCAGAAAAAAAGAGTCCGTTTTAGAGATTTTGGATGGCACCACCGACACTCAGAACAGCTGTGTGCCTCTAGGGGTTCTACTCATCCAGAACACATCTGGCTTTACCAAGGTCTTTGGCATGTCCACTTTTTCAAGGAATGGCTGCACAACCACGGTGAAATCCTCCCTCGTGTCGTAACGCCCAGTGTCAATTAGCTGCTGAGTCCCCTCCTGCAGGAGGAAAAAGAAATGAATGGGTCAGGTGGTCCTCTGGCATCTGCTTGGCCCTTGATCAATCTCTTCTCTGATACAGAATTAAACAGAATCTGGCTGTTGGGTAAATCAGACCTCAGTAAAATCTCAACTGATCCAGGACCCAGATAGCTAATTTTTGGGTCAGCCCCAATCTCATCCCTTGGCCCTCACCTCTGCTGCAACTTTATATACTTGATTCAGGCTGTGAAAAAGGAAAGGTAAGTGACAGTCTGTCAGCTTGAGCCCCTTTTAAAGCTATTCTGATTAAAGCCTTGGTGGGGGGGGGGGTGTTTGATTAAGTGACATTTTAGATAATTCTTACATTTAATTTATTTCTGTCCTATATTTATTCAGAAAAATCAAAGGTGAATCAACACCATTTAGGGCATATTCATGTTGCTTGTGCCCCAGGATGTGTGCACACGTATGTGTGCTGTTTCAAGGTTCTTGGATCCATCCAGGAGGGTAACAGAGCAGTAACCCTCATGGGTGCTGCCTGGGCTCAGTTCTGGGAAAACCAGCCACCCCAGTTAGGGCTCCAGCTTCTGCCAGATTCTGCCATGTCACTGCTCATCAGGACTTCTGGCATTTGGGGCCCAGACTCTGGCCAGAGAGGGAAGTCGGGAAGTTGGGAACATTAGTGTGGTCACCTTAGAATTCACCATGCAATCACTGTCTTTTCCCAGGGCCAGAGAAAGAGATCCCCTGTGTCAGAGAAGACTCATGCTTGACCTCCTGGACTAGTTTCCTCAGTAACAGGCAAAGCCTTGAGAAAGTCAGGGGGGTGGGGAGAAGGTGGCCTCTCCAAAGAGGAGAGGAAGGTGCTATAGTGCTAACTAACTGGGTGACCTTCAGCAAGCTGCTGCCCTCTCTGGATTCCTTTTTCTGATCTGTAAATGGAGGATGTTGGGTAAGCCCTAAATCATCTCGTGGGGCCCTTCCGATGCTACTGATTTTCCAGGGATAAACCACAAGACTTATAGTTGGACAACTGAGAGAAATAGTGTGCAGAGCCTCTGGCGCGTGGTGAGTGCTAAGTAAATGACTGTGATTATTAATAGTAAAGGTGACATCTAGGGAGAATGAGGAGAACCATAGCTTTTGCAGGGAATGGGGAGTGAGATGATCCTGAGAGGGTGTGATGGCCTCATGTGACTGACATCTGAACATCTCCAGGACAAGATCAGACCTGGGAAGAGCTGGCCTATCAACAGAGGTCCAGGAAGGCCATTTTGGTAAAATATAGTTATCTCATTATCTGTGGGGAGTTGATTCCAGGATTCCCCACGAATCCCCAAATCCATGGGTGTCCAAGTCCCTTACGTAAATAGCATAGTATTTGCACAGAACCTATACACACCCTCCATATATTTTAAATCACCTCTAGATTACTTAGAATATGAAATTCAGCATAAATTCCATAAAAATAGTTGTTATACTATATCGTTTAGGGGATGAATAATGACAAAATATGCCTGTACATGTTCAGAATAGATGCAATTTTTTTCCTGAGTATTTTCTCTCTCTGGTTGGTGGAACCCAGGGATATGGAATCTGCAAATATAAAGGACCACCTGTATCTCTCCTTTTGGACTCAACATCTGAACTCACTTCCTAGGTTTAAGTTCCCCACTGTGGGAAAAGCAGTCTTCCTACTGGAGAAGCTGGAAAAGACAAAGGTCATTTTTCCAACCCCCCTTGCAGAGAGGGTGTGGGCACAGGATGAGGCTCCCCCACCCAAGCCCAGTCTCAGGGATACAACAGAATCCATTCCACCAAGAGTAGCCATTGTTTTCAGTCCCTAGGGGCAGCAATGACGGTGGTATCCACCATGTCTCCCCTGGATGAGGTCTCTGGCCTCATGTTAATTCTTCTGGCTTGGTCCTTAGAATTGTCTGATTCTATAATTCTTAACAGCTTAGCCTCAGACCTGAGAGCTCCCTAACTCTTCCAAGATTTTGCTTCAATATTACATCTGCTTAAATTAGCTAAAATCTACATGAATTTCTGTTGCTTGCACCCATCCCTCTGTCATAACTTCAGCTATCTTCTCTCTCCTGATAGACTGAAGTATGGACTTCCTCATCAGAGTGACAGATGACTCTTCATGGTAGAAGGCAATGAGGCTGGGGAGTCAGTCACCAGAGGATGGTGAATATAGGTTCATTTCTCAGAGCCCCTGAATGCCTAGCAAGTACGGCTGCCTCAAAAGTATCAACCAAGGAGTCCATAGATTTTTGAGAGGGGTAGATCACCTCTGCAAGTTGTTAGCAGCCTGTGAAAGGAAGGCCACCACAGTCCCTTTCAAATGACTGAACAATTACTTACAGGGTAACTCAGGACAGTCAAGGGAGTCAGCTATCTGATAAAAAGATTTGGCAATGAAAGAATTAAAAGAACAATCCACAAGACAGAGGCCATCTGATGACCCCTTCTCCTTGTGCTTCTCCAGGAACAGCTGTCCCCAGGGATGGGAGGGCAAAGGGAGTGCACGTCCTCTCAGGATCCTCATGACCCTGTAGGGAGGAGATGTTGCAGCCTGTTTCCTGAGCTTCCCGGTGACAGCAGCTCAGAGCATAGTGGCTTGGACCTAAGTGGATTCACACTGAGCCTTCTTTCCATGATACACATTTGTCATGACAACTGGAATCATCTGTTTTCATGTAAAGGCCAGGAACTCGGGCTCAGTGAAGTACATCCTGTGACTTGGCTCTGTAGCTTCATTCAAATAAACAGAACCGCAGCCTCTGCTGCCCCTGGGGGGTGTTGAGAACTGCATGCTAGTCAGGGTTCATTGCCAACACAGTCAGGGCCAAATTACCTAGCATCTCAGAACACAGCAATTAACCCACACAGCAGTCCCTGGCAGTTGGAAAGCCCTTCCCCTATAGGAGTAAGTATCAGCTCACCTGATACTTCTTGTTTAGATCGATGAGGGAGGCCAGTTCTGTTGAGTTATCGTCAAACTTTAAGACACAGGGACACATAGCCCTGTAGATAAAACAGAAGAGACACTGTCGAATAAGTGATGCAGGAATGTTGGCTTGAGACTCTGAATGTATTTCAAAGCTATGCTAAGGGTCAATGAAGGTGTCCCTGACCTAGATTTGCTCTTGAAAATGAAACAGTTACTCTGACAACTGTAGGAGTGATTGTTTCGGAGATGAGTCACCTTATGGCTGTCTGAGGCCCATCCTGGGCTGAGAGGTCCATGTCTTTCTAAATAGTAACAGTGACAAAAATAATTGTTAATGTACATTAAGTGCTAACTGTGCCAATCATGGTGATATGAGATTTATGGGTATTAACTTGTTTAATCCTCCTGTTTTATATATGAGAAATCAGAGCTCATGATAGTTAAGTAACTTTCTCAAAGTCACAGAGCCGTACAGATGCCGAGTGTGGGAGCCTGGACTTGAATTTGAGTCTCTCTGGCTCTGAATCTGAGCTCTGAGTCTCTGTACTAAATTGTTCTGGTGCTCATGTCTGATCTGCAGCTTTGCACTGGCTAGCCATCCAGCACATTTGGGTTTTGGACCAGGAGGATGAAGTAATAATAGTGCAGAGGGCTCAGCGTAGACCCAGCCCCACCTAGGACGGCTTGGCCACTAAAGACAGCAGAGACACAGGGTTTCGCAGAGCACTGGAGAAGAGTCACAGGACAAGGTGCCCCTTATTCTATCCAACTGTGACACTCACAGACCTGGCCATTTCAGGTCTTCAAACAGGCTTGGCAAGTGCCTACTCTGAACCTTTGGTTTTAATAGTCTAAAAAACCCTGCAGCAACCAGTAGCAGACTTTTTGGAGAGCTGTTCTTGAAGTGGAATGAATACCCTGAGCCCCCTGTGTGGCCCAGTGATTGGAGAAAGTGGGAGCCAGTGAATGAATCAGTATTTGAAAATAGCATGCCTGGCACCAGTCACCTTAATCAGCGCGTGTCACCCAGCAGCCTCCTGTCTCTGCTCATGGTCCCTGATGATTTCCCAGGGGACCTGTGCAGTCTGGGCCCCCTAAGTAAGGTTTGGCATGGATTGTCAGGGGATTGCCAACGTACCCCTTAATTTCCAAGAGCAAATCTGGCCCTTGTGAATTATTCACTCAGCTATTCAGCAAACAGCTGCTGAGCCCCTGTGCTGTGCTAACAGTGACTCAGAGTTCTTGGGCGGTGGGGGATAATTAATAATTACCACATGATGTGCTCAGGGATATGGAAGGGCCTGGACCGGGATTCAGAGCTGGCGGGAGGGTTGCACAGCCATCGTAACCTGGGCTAATGTTTCACATAGGACTTGTAAGAAAGAATGCTGTGGGAAATGGGCAGTTAGAAAAGCATCTTATTCCTGAAAGTCATGGAAATATGAAATACTAGAGAGGGAAGCCATCTTTATTTGGTCTTGGAGACTGATTGATGAAGAGAGTCTCTCAGGGGCCCTCCCAGGACCAGGCTTCTCTCTTCTCTGGGGAAGACTCTATTCTCTGCACACTGCTGACTGATATGGCTACCTCATTCTTTAACAAGTGACAATGGCTCTGCATTTGTGAATGTCCAGCCTGGAGTATACATACCAACCACAGGCACTGTCTGTCCTGGAGATGGGCTGACCTCTGGGAGGTGACACTCTGGATACACTGAGAAGTAAACCTTACCCATATGACCCGACTCCATTCCTAATGCCTTTCTCTCCCCACCAATGTGTCAGAAGCAGGGTGGGCTTCATGTGCAAGGTGCTGAGGCCCATGCCCAGCTCAGAACCCCTAGGATGTCCCCCCATGAGCCATTTTCAGTTTAGAAAATAGAGAAGCCTTCGCACTCCTCCACACTCTGCCCTGGGGTTTTCTAACAAATCTGCTAAGGGTCCACAGCCCTTTCTGGAACTGGAGGAGAGTTTCAGTCTCACCTGAGGATCAGCCGCGGGCAGCTGATTGTTCTCTCCTTGTACAGCTCCCTCAGGTTGACGATCTCCAGCACCTTTACTAGGTTCACAAATGCCCGAGGAACCTGCAAAAAGGAAGAATCTGTTACCAAGAGAACAAGGCTGGGCGACTCCAGCCTCCTGTGTGGACCCGGGCTGCTCCTCCTGCTGGAGTCCAGATGGAGAGAGGTCTGTCTGGCCCCGTCCCTTCCTTCCTCCTTCCCTTCTCCCTCCTCTCAGTTCCTCTTGGAGGCCCGTGCCATGCCCACAGGTTGCTGGGGACACAGAGGACCTTCAGGGAGGTGTTTGAACCCAGAGCTGACTTAGCCTGGGTCAGAGGCCCCAGATGAAGGCTGCGGTGGAGCTGCCAGAGGATGGGCAGTCCTGCCTCCGTACCTCAGCATGGAAGATGTCCAAAGCCTTCATGATGTTGTTCGTGAAGTTCTGGGGAGAAGAGTGGACCTGCAGGAAAAGGGAATGTCTCCTGAACCCCATTTACCCCAATCTCTCTAAAGACCAGGGCCATTTTCTCTATCAGCTTCTCCTTAACCTGCATTGGAGTCAGAGCAGGCAATATTGAAATAGAGGGTTTATCTTTGGGGGTCCCATCTTTGATCCCAAGCCCCTGGTCCTCAGGGAATTGCCCTTTCTTTTACATGGAGCTATAGAAAGCTCTGGATCTACTTCACATCAACCAGATGTAGTGCTTTAGTTAAGGCACGTCCGTCCTCTGGCCCCTCTGAAATGGAGGTGATAGAACAATTGGCCTCTGAGATCTCCTGCACCCTGACTTTGGGCTTCAGGTATCTGGGGTGCCATATCTTAAGCAACTGGCTTATGGAGATAACAGGAGGGGACAGGGGTCTCATGGAACACCTGCCCCCAAGCAAAGACACATTACTCTTATTTCCCCTGATCTTGCTATTTGTGGTTTGTAAACTTTTGTTAAAACAGCGGAACTCTTTCTCTGAATGAAATCCAACTAAGAGCCTTGCTCTATGAAACAGATCAGAGCTGTCACTCAAGGGAGCCAGGGAGGGGTCCATGGTCCCGGCTCCCCACCTGCCTCTTGCCTCCCCGTGGATGCTTCAGATCACAACTTGAAAGGCCCTGGCCCCACGTGATTTTGATCCAGGATACAGCTCTGTGGGCTGTGGGGCTGGGAGCAGGGTTGCCCTTCTGGGCAGGCACTCACAAGCTGCAGCAAGATCATCACCTCGCACACCTTGTTCTACTGATCCCCTTTCTGCCTACCTAACACACCCATCTTCAAGCCCCGGCTGGAAAGTCTCTGTGCTGTGCTCTGACGACTGCCACCCCACACATACACCAAGTACCGCCGACTCAGACTCCCTTATGTGCAGCACCAGAGCACATGGTGATGTTTGTTATTGTGATTTTCCTGTATCTCTTCCTTCTCCCACAGGGCAGCTCCTCAAGGACAGAACCGGTTTCATTCACTACTGCTCAGCTCCTAGTGCAGTGCATGGGTGCATGGGTGCTGGACTTATCAATATGGCCCCAGGGGTTTCTTTCTGGTCAGAGATACTAGGATTCCAGGAAGACGTGCAGCAACTGAATCTTGGGCTTCCCATTAGCCCCAAATGATGTGGCTCTGAACCCCAGCCTAACCACCCTCCTAGGAAATCAGCTTTATACAAGTGACAGCGCAAAATCATGGCAAGCCTGGACTTATGATTAAGAAGCTGATTTATAATTATGTCTGAAGACAGGCAAGACTTTTCTGGATCATGGGAATGTTATCCCGGTTTCTAGAATGATCTGACCAGGATCATCTGGTTAGGAAACTTCATCAGGATCAATTTTCTAGATTCTGCTTGTCCTGTTGCATCTCTCCCTGGAGGTGAATGCCCTCTGAGTTCCAGGGTTAATCTCAGGCTGGTTCCAACCCAAACCACGAGCCCTGTTGAACCTAGATGTGCTTCTCCAGAAGCCAAGCAACCAGCATTATGGTTCCATCTTTGATCCCAAGCTCCTGGTCCTCAGGGAAATGGCCTTTCTTTTACATGGAGCTACAGAAAGGTCTGGATCTACTACATCGACCAGATGTAGTGATTTAGTGAAGGCCTGTCCCTCCTCTGGCCCCTCTGAAATGGAGGTGTTAGAACAAGGAGGTGTTTTTTTGTGAGAATGAGTCTTGAAGGGCCCAGAGACCTACCGGGTTATTGCAGGAATCACAGAGATCATTGCCTCCTATAAACAGGGTGATTATCTTCCAATCCTCCTGAAAATTTATCCTCTGAAATGAATAGGAACAAGTAAGTACATGTCTCAGAGTTAAGTCCAGGAAAATACAAAGTGCTGAACATGGGAAGTGAAGGATCTCCACAGGCCAGAGAATGTAGTGGACATTCATATTTCCAGTTCTTTGATTTTGGATTCCTGAGGTCATCAACGCTAAATGGTTCATTTATTTTAGATGGAGTCACTGGACTTCCATGTGGCTCTGTGTACACATAGCAGCATACAGGTCACAATTTTCAATTGTCCTGGTGGGAGTGGATATGCTGGTGCCTTCTGAGCTTTGGGTGGGGGATACAAGAAGCTGGACCCTTCCCTGGGAAGGGAAGTTTAGTTCTGGGACCTTCTAAAAACCTGGAATACTTACTTTTCCTTAAGGGAGAAAGGACCATCTTCCAGGAAGTAAGGGAGCCCTCAAACTCAGATCATACACTAAAGTCAAAGCTGCCCATGAACAGATCAGCTAGAGATGCTGGTCAGAGCAAGATGGCAACTCTAAGCACATGCTCAGAAGCTCAGAAAAGGTTGGGTTTTTTTTGTTGTTGTTGTTTGTTTTTTTTTAACCTTTGGCACCTGCATCCTCCAGGAGGGACCCGGGGAAATATTTGAAGTCACAGGATTGGGTGGAAGGGTCTGGCCATACAAATTCTATAAATGGTGGCCCAAGAATTTGTGGCCCTTGCAATCTCTTACATTGTCTCTGATCTATGTAACTTTGCTTCTTTGGCTTCCAGAAGAGTGAAAGGAGAAAGATTAAAAAATTCAGAGAAATCTGACATAAGGATAGAAATATTCAGAAACTTACCAATAATAGACTTTGGAGTACAGTAAAATACATATAAAATAATTAATCCCAATTCCTCTTTTTTAAAAAATTATTTTATCCACTTGGGAACAGCTCCAAAAGGTCTGAATTGAGAATCTGCTTTCATTTGCAGGAGAACCTCATGTTCATCTTTCGGAATCTAGCTTAACTGTCTCAGTCCCCTTCCCTGGACCCCCCAAGCAGAGGGGCCTGCCCCTTCTTTTGCACCCCTACTCTACCTTACACATAACCCTCTTTATATAGCATATGTCGACTGTTTCCTGATTTTTGTTCTTCCCCTTGAGCTTCTTCTTGAGGACAGGACTGTGTTCCACTCCTCTGTGCATTCCCAACCTCAGCCCAATTTCCAGCTCATGGTGTTTAATCTGAACAGCTGGCTGACTGACCACACAAATGAATGGGAAGCCTCTTGTCAGAGGAGCAGAGGTCCAAGCCTAAACCGTGACTGCTAGATTCCCAGCCTGACTCCCACGTACCTCTCACCCCACCCGACCTTCTCTATGTCCATGGGTTTATCCTGCCTACTTCCTGTCCCAAGGAGTCCCTCCCTGACTCCCCAGACTCACTGAGTCATTCTTCATCAGGTCCACCAGCTTCCTGGCCTGTGCCGGTAAATCCCTGTGGGCACACACAGAAGAAAGTGGGATGAGGAGCAGAGACTGAGAGAAAAACTTAGCAGAGAGCAGATCAGATACAGAGAAGAACCAGGGGCAGAGGAGAACCAGGGGCTCCTATAGGAAAGCAGGACTGAAGGCCACGACTCAGAGTTCCTTCCTTCCTCAGGCTCTTCCTGGGGGATGGGGAGGAGGAATGACTGTGCTTGGAAAGAGCAGAGCCCTGCACATTTGAGGGGTGACTTTCAGGATGACTGATTGGTGAGTGGCATATTAGGCGATCTACTTTTCTTTCTCTTCCCAGCCAGGCCTGCCCAAGGCCAACAGGTCTGCCGGTCCATGTTTCACGTCATGTACAGCTCAGCACGTGCTCATTTTGGCAGGTGCCATGACCTCAGCACCCTCCCCACTGTCAAGGTGACAAGGAATAGAGTAGCAGATGTCTGTGTCCAACAGCAAGGGACACTAGGAGAGTCCCGTCCAGCCTCTGACCCCAAATACTCCTTCGCCACCTTCAGCCGTAAACCCCCATTGAGGCCAACCCCCTGGGCTCAGCGTTGCCCACCCCCAGGGTGCTCCGGCTCACTCAGCTTTGGCTCCTGCCACCGCCTGGTTTAAGAAAGCCCCGGGAGTGTTTTCCTTCCCCGTGCCAATGGAGAAGCCCTGCAGGGCAGGGTTGAATTCCCGGAGGATGTCTGGAAACATAAGGAAGGGAGAGACATGTTTAGCAAGTACCCCCAAAGCAATCGTCAAATTCCTATGACGAGTCCCATTGGGTGTTAGGGACAGTCCTCCCTCTTACCCTACTGTTTAGTCAGCATGAGAATAAAATGTGCCCAGCTTAACCACACAGCCCATGGGCAGCACGTAATAGATGCCCAGTAAATTACTGTTTAATGCATGCAAGTCCAGGTTAGGTGCTTTCTCAGGCATTTTTGTCTTTTTTCAAAATATATAAAGCTGTGTTGAGATATAATTCATGGCACAAAAGCTGCCAACTTAAAAGGACATAGAGTGTGATCATTTTGAGTATATTCATACAGTCAAGCCACCAACATGACAATTTCAGAACCTTCCCATCTCCACCAAAGAAACCTGCGCTACAAGCAGTCAGTCCCCATTCCCTCCAACCCTCTGGCAACCACTAATTTACTTTGTCTCTAAAGATTTTCTTACTCTGGACATTTCATATTAAGTGAAATCATACACTACAATGTCTTTCGGGGCCGGCACTTTTTACTGAGCATAACGTTTTTAGCGTTCACCCATGTTGTAGCATGCATCAGTACTTCATTCCTTTTTATTGTTAAATAATAGTCCAGTGTATGGATATGCCATATTATATTTCTCCATTCTTCAGTTCATGGACATTGGAGTTGTCTCCACTTTTGAGGTATTATGAACAATGCTGCTAAGAAAATTTGTGTACAAATTTTTGTGTAGATTTCTCTTGGATACATACCTAAGAGAGAATTGCTGGCTCACATGGTAACTCTTCTTAACCTTTTGAGGAATTGCCAGGCCTTTACCCTGAAATAACTGTACCATTTTATATTCCCACTAGCAGTGCATGAGGGCTCCTACTTCTCCACATCCTCACCAATACTTGATCTGTCTTTTTATTATGCCTATGCTATGGATATGAAGCAGTATCTCAATGTGCTCTTGATTTGCACCAATGGCTACTGGTGTTCAGCATCTTCTCATGTGCTCATTGATTGTTTGTATGTCCTCTTTGAAGATATGGTATTCACATCCTTAGTCCATTTTTAATTGAGTTATCTTTTTACTATTGGCTTTTAAGAGTTCTTTATAATTTCTAGATATAAGTTTCTCATTTAAACATATGAGAAATATTTCTCTCTTTGGGTTGCCTTTCTTGATGATATCCTTTGAAGAACAATATTTATTTACTTATTTTCCACTTGTTCTTTGGGTAGTTTATCTAAGAAGATTTTGTTTAAATTATAATCATGATGATATGCTCCTATATTTTCATCCTAGAAGTCATATTAGCTCTTACAGTTAGGTCTATGATCCATTTAAAGTTAAATTTTATATATTGTGGGTGGTAAAACTTCAACTTTTTTCTTAGGTACTTGACTATCCAATTGTCCTGGTACCATTTGTTGAAAAGACTATTCTTTCCCCATTGAATGGTATTGGCCTCCTTTTTGAAAATGAGTTAACCATAAGTATAAGTTCATTTCCCACTCTCAGTTCTAGTGGATTGTGCTATAAGTCTATTCTTAGCCAGGGCCACACCATCTTAATTACTGTAGCTTTATAGTTAAGTTTTGAAACTGGGGAGTATGAGTTCTCCAAATTTATTCTTTTCCAAAACTATATTGGATATTCTGAGTCCCTTGAACTTCTACATAAATTTGAAGGTCAGCTAGCCAGTTTCTGCAAAGAAAACACCTGGAATTTTGATAGGGATTATGTTGAATATGTAGATTAATTTGGGAAATATAAAAATCAAATCTGATCCATGAACATGGGATGTTTATTTAATTAGGACATTAATTTCATTTAGCAATATTTCGTGACCTTAAGACCAAAAGAAATGCACTTCTTCTGTTATATTTATTCCTAAGTATTTTGTTCTTTTTGATGCTATTGTAAATGGAATTGTTTTATTTCATTTTCAGATTATTAATTAGTATATAGAAATACAATTGATTTCTGTATATATTTTTATCCATAAACTTTCTGAACTCATTTACTAGTTCTAATCTTTCAATCTTGATACTTTTTCTTTCATTTTTCTTGCCTAACTGTCATCACTAGAAATTCCAGTAAAAAGTTGAGTAAAGTGTCTTATTCCTCATCTTATTCCCCAGCAGGCAGCACCATTAAGCATGACATTAGCTGTGGGCTTTTAATCAATGCCCTTTCTGAGATTTGGGAATTCTTTATTCTGTTCCTACTTTATTGACTGTTTTCATCTCAAAAGGGTACTAGACCTTACAAAATGTCTTTTCTGGATCATCATAATTGAAACAATCATATAGTTTTATCCTTTATTCTGTTTACATAGTATATGACATTAATCGATTTTGGTGTTTTTTAACTTTGTACTCTTGGACTTAGAATAAATCCCACTTGATTGTGTGGTATAATTTTTTGGTATATTGCAAGACTTGGTTTCCCAGTGTTTTGATGGAATTCACCAGTGAAACCAGAAATGCCTGGCCTTTTTTTATTTTTTTCCGTGTGTATGGAAAGTTTTAAAATCACTAATTCAACCTCTTTATTATTATAAATCTATTCGGCTTTTAATTTTTATTATTTTATTGAGTTCACGTCAATGGTTTGTTTTTTCCTAGGAATTTGCCCATTTCATCTAAGTTATCTAGTTTATTGGGCTTTACCACAATGGATCTACTCTTCACTTGTCATTTTCCCATCTCCCCAACTTCGTGGAGAACTCCTCAGAGCAGGGTCTGTACATACTCTAGGGCCTCCCAAGCTGCTCATTAAATGTTTGTGAGATAAAATGAAGTTCAGACAGGCTAGGAGAATTGTTTAAAGTCCTATAGCCACTGAAAACAGAATGCTAGGCTAGAACCATGGTGTCTCGGGTCCAATACAGGCACTTTCCCCTGTCCTAGTCTACTAGGAGGTGGGGATGGGACTAACTGTATGGCAGATGGGATATCAGGGCCTCATGTCATCCAGAAGGATGCTCTTTAGAACCCAGCATTGCTGGTTCTTCTTAACACTTAATACAGGTAGATTGGGCTTATCCTGATGGCTTCAATAGAAAAACTGAAATTACCAGGTCTTAGGGTTTGGATATGAAGATCCCATGTGTAAGACAATGCAAGAATTGTTCAGAGGTGAAGTGGTTAAGTTGTGAGAGTAATAACGTAATCAGTGGATTAATCCCAATGTGAATTAACTGGGTAGTAATTGTAGTTAGGTGGGGAGTGGCTGGAGTTGGTATGCTGCTGTGGGTGGGTGGGGGAGATTTGAGGTTTACATTTTGTCCCTGGTGAGTGGAACACTCTCACTCTCTCTCTCTCTCTCTCTCTCTCTCTCTCTCTCTCTCTGCTTCCTGATTGTTATGACCTGAGCAGCTTTCCTCTTCTACATCTTTCTGCCGTGATGTTCTCCTTCACCTCTGTCCCAGAGCAATGGAATCAGCCATCTCCAGACAGAGACCTCTAAAACTATGAATGCCAAATAAACTTTTCCTCCTCTAAAATTATTCTTGTCAGATCTTTTGGTCACAGCAATGAAAAAGCTGATTAAAACACTAGAGCTATCTGAAAACGGAACTATTTGTCCTAGAAGGTAGCAGGTTCTACATTACTGGAGGAGTCGAGCACCAGCTATGTAGCTATTCGGCAGGAATGTCATAGAAAGGAATGATACACTGGAAAGGGCAAGAACTTGCTGGTTCATGCAGTTATCTCTGCCAGGAACATTCCATCCTGTTTCCTTACCTGATAGAATCTGGTTCTTAAAGTTCCTTTTCAGAAGAGAGAGTTAGCAGTCTTCTTTTTTATTCCTCCCTAGATTTTGTTCATGGCTATAATTATCAGTACGTGGATAATCGTGTCTCTCTTTAGGGAGTAATGCCAACGTTAGTGATGTCATCAGAACATTGTTCTCCTATTTTTTGAGCACCCAGCAGTAGAGTATATTGGAGTATATGCCAATATACTTGAACAGGGGCTTGGGAAGAGGTTCTTTTTTGAGCTTACAATCTCATAAATTTCTCACGCATTTCCCTGTAGTTATTTCTCCCAAGAATAATTCAGCCCCTACAATCAAATTATCTTTGCATGTCTAACAAAAAGAAGTCGGAATAGTCACCATTCCTTGGGTTAAGTGTATCAGAGGGTGGGATCCACCTGAGGGTTGATGTTGCCTTAATCCTTTGTAAATCACTTTGGCAAAAGATCTTAAACTAGATGATTTCCAATCATCTTGTCTACAATAACAGCCTGGGAATGAGAAAGTCCAGCAAACTGTTGTATATGCTAGGCTATGTCATACCCAAGTTAATCATGCTCACAAAAGCATCCCAAACTATTGCCTAGCAGTAGGGCAGTTTATTTATAGCTCTTGCGTGTAGACTAGAAATCAAGAGGACAGGGAGTACTGGGGCATAGAACTGTACCTATTTAAATTCAATATGATATGCCAATAACCCAACCAGATAACAAATGTAAAGTCTGATCAGTTCTGCCTAAGTGAAGATTAGCATCCCTGTCGTCAAAGTCTCAGCAACTTAAAATGTGGCTCATGCTACTCAGAAAGCTGAGGCAGGAGTACCACAAGTTCAAGGCCAGCCTGAGCAACTTCTCAAGACACTGTCTCAAAATGGGGGGGGGGGAAGGACTGGGGATATGGCTCAGTGGTAGAATGCCCCTGGGTTCAATTCCCAGTGCCATTAATAAACACACACACACACACACACACACACACACACACTTTTTAAAAGGGGAAGGCAGTTCTGGGGTGTAGCTCAGTGGTAGAGCACTTGTCTAGCACATGCAAAGCCTTGGGTTCAATCCCTAGTACAACAAAAATAATTTAAATAATTTCTTAGCTCCTAAAGATATATTACAAAGAAATATCTAGGAGAAAAGTTAATGTGAATTAGACCAATTAATTCCCTCTTAGGCAAACTTATTAGCCAGAAGACTTTGAAGGGAAATAACTCAACATTAACATTCACTGCAGGTGTACTTTAAGAAAGCACTGCGATGTGTATGTACCAAAGAAAATCAAAAGATGAATAAGACCTGCCAGAGAATGCAGCCAGGCTTAAAAAAAAAAAATCATTCCAAGCAGGTTGTTGTTGAAGTAATCAAGAAAGATGTTAAGCTCCAAACACGGCTGTGTTTGCACAGTCTGAACAAAGAAGCTTTATCTTTCGTTGCGGTTCATAAAGCGACACACAGAATCGCAACAGGCAGCCCATGCTTCTCTCTGGGCCTCTCGGATGTTCTGCTCAGAATGACAGGCAAAGTAGAGAGGATTCCCACCCTTTTCTTCTTTTTGAATCATTTTTTTTAATAACCGGCACTAAGATTTGGTCTGAGCTCTTTTTCCCTCTCGTACTCCTCCTTGAACAAAGGAAATTCTCCTCCCTCTCTTATCCTCCTTCTTTAAAAACCCCAAACTCCAAAGTTTTAATCCCACTCAGAAAGCTGGGTCGCGGTGGCAGCCTTGGGGAAGCAGCGCCCCCTACTGCACGCAGCTGGCTCCCGCCGCCCGCGCTTCGCTCCAGGAGAAGCTGCGGAGGGCGCAGGTCCCCCAGCCTGCCACAAGGCACTCAGGCTGCGCTACTCACTGGCCAAGGTGGTCACGGTACTGATGTTCTGGTCTCCGCCGACACTGGGAACCAAAAAAGAGAACGGAGGTTTAAATGCCAGCGATGCTGACTGCTTCAGACAATCAGAACAGACCTTTCTCCTGAAATACAGCCAGAGGGCGGGCCCTCTCCCCATCGTGTAGGTAAAGGACTGAACAGCAAACCAGAGTACAATGCTTTTCCCTCTCCCACCAATTGTCACATCCACACCCAAAATGGATTTAAGCTGTCATGGTTGCTTTGTTTGCTTTTGAACTTTGAGCTCCGATGACCTGTCTGCAGGGGGCGGGGGTGACTAGGTGGGTTCCCCACACCCTGCTTTACAAAGGTACAGTGGCCATCCTTCTGCCAGCCCTTCCCCAACTAGCCACCACAGCTGCCTGTTACTATTATTAGTAAAAATACAATTTAAACATTTTTCCCTGCTCTTTTTCTTCCTGTTTAAAAGTCATTTTTAAAGGGCACCGTCTAGATGAAAACCATCTCCCAGTCCAGTGCTAAAATTCCAAGAAGACCAAAGGTAGATGGGTTCCTAGGCATGGAAATACATGGCATTATCCAGAATCTCTGCTCTTCTGTATCCTCTTATTCTGTGCCAAGTACAGCTAGAAGCATCAAATAGGTTCCCCCCATGTTCAGGGTTTAACTGCACAACATGAAAAGGAAGCCAGGGATTCTGCACTTGGATTAAAGCCGGTGCAGGATGGAGATGCCACATTCCAGGCTGAGGACACACCAAATGTGCCTGAGCCAGCCTTTTATCACACGGTGCGAGTCCTCCTCACCACAGCTTGTGGCAGTGGTTAGACCACAAGTAGAGCAGGATCAGCCTGCCTGAAGTAATATGTGTTGGGAGAATGAGCCAAATAGGGTCAGGAACCATCTTCTTGGTTTCTTTTTCTTTTATCATCTGGCTGTATGATCTTGAACAGGTTGCTTGCCCTCTCTTGAGCCTTGCTTCCTCTGAAGAATGAAGGCCATTTATAATGATCCCATCTACCATTTAGACCTATTTTGTGTCGGGCACTGGGCAGGACACTTAAATTCTCACTAATCCTTGAGCAATAACATTATCCCTGCATCCAAGATGAAGAGACAAGCTCAGAGAGGTTAAGTAACATGTGCCCAAGGTCACATAGAGCTGGGTAGGTGGGGCTCAGATACAACTCAGTTCTCAAAGCCAGGACTCACTCATCACTCAGGCCACTACCTCCTTCTGAGATTACATCACAGAGGGAGAAACAGAATACAGAGAAGCATTTCCAACCCAAACATTTATGTGGTTTCTCCCCCAGCCCCCACTCCCCACTCCTGTTCAGATCTCACCTCCTGTATTAGGGACTATGGGGGTTTGAGGGAGCTAGTAAATACCTTCCTCAAATTAAACCTAGAATTAGTCATGGAAAAGAACTAGGAGGTCCATCCCCTTCTTGAAGCATTGCTTTCTAGAAGGTTCTGCGGTCTTCAGGGCCCTACTGTGCCCTCACTCACCTCCAGGACAGGCCTCGGTACTGAGTTATGACGTCAATGATGTTCCCAGGCTTGGACCCGGCCCCGTTGCCTGCCTGAGAGGGAAGAATGAGGCATGAGTTTCCCTTGGTCCCCCAGCTGCCCGCCTCCTCATTCTCATCCCAGCCACCACCGCCTGGATGCTCTCTGCAGTCCAGATCTAGATGGCGCCACATCTGCAGGCACTTCCTGCCTCTTCAGAAAGGCTCCCCTGGGGAGAGCCTGGCACTGTGCACATCCTGAGAAAGGCTGCCTGGGCCAGGACCAAGGGCAAGCAGCAAGCCCAGGGCTCAAAACAAGCCATGGCATGTATTCCTTAGCGGGCCTATTTCAGGGTCCTATGTTCCTCGGTGTTTAAAGTCGTGAAATACATCCTAAAAGGAAACATACCATAATCCTTTCATATCCTTATGTCTCATACATGTACAGTTTTAAAAATAGCAATATGATGAAATCCCATGTTTCTTAATTCAGCTGAAAGTAGGGCTTTTTAAAACCCTACAGTGTGAACCCCTCTCCAGGTGCATGTCCCTCACCTGAAGCATGCTGTTCCTGAGCAGAGTCATTCTAAAGGGCATGTTGAGGATGCTCCCAGGGTTTGCTCCCCAATCTTCTGTACCCAATTCTTATGCTACCTGCTTGGTATGTCACACTCAAGATGCTGCCTCCCCAGGTAGTCCTGAGCAGATATGGGATTTTTTTTTCCTGGCACTAGAGATTGAATCCAGGGACACTTAACCACTGAGCCACATACCCAGCCCTTTTTATTATTATATTTTTTTCTACTTTGAGACAGGGTCTTGAAAAGCTTCTTAGGGCCTTACTAATTTGCTGAGGCTGGTCTTGAACTTGTAGTCCTCCTGTTTCAGCCTCCCAAGTTACTGGGATTACAGATATGTGCCACTGTGCCTGGCATTACAGATATGTGTCACTGTGCCTGGCATTACAGATATGTATCATTGTGCCTGGCAAGCCATAGGATTCTTGATGGCTCCTTTTCCTAAGAGCATCTTTCAGGAGCCACTAAGCAGGACATCAGGTGGAGGGGACATCAGGCCCCAGTGAGCAGGATGTGGCTGGGATGAGCAGTGTGTGAAGGTGCCTCTGTGCAGCTACAGTGGGGCCTTGGGGGTAAGGAGTTGCAGAGGGCCATGGAGGAGGCTGCTACAGTACAAGGGTAGGATCCTGGACTTAGATCCCTGAGTTCTGGCCGGGGCACAAGTTGGGTGGCCTTTGGCACTCACTACACCTTCATTATTGGCTGAATGTAAGGAAAGTCAGACTTCTTGTTGTGGGTATAGTGAGGAAACTAATGTCATTGTGAACAGGCACAGACAGGAAAGGTGTCATCCAGTTTTGGGGAGAGTCCACACTCTACTAACCCCTCAGGGAAGAGCAGCTGGGTTCTGGATGGGTGCTTATGTCTGGAGACATCTGGGAACCCCAGATCCAGGCTCTCTAAGGGCCTGATTCTGTTCTCTGTGGATTGCTTTTTGTGATGTCTAGGGTAGACCATGGGGCAGCTGCAGAGATGGGTTTGGTTATCTTTGGAACATGCACCTCTTCCACTGACTCCTGTTTCTCACCCCTGTACCTTCCTGCCCCCATTAGCACTTGTCCCCGTCCCAGGGCCTCCTCACCCCTGCCTCAGCACCTTCCCTCAGCTTTCCTACATGGACAAATCAAACCACTGGGTCTGAAGACTTCTACACCATGGCCAGGAGACCTAGTTCACTGCTCCTACCACTGATGGGCTGTGTGACTTGGGGTGGCCACTTCTGCCACCCAAACTCTCTCAAAGGTCCTTCCACTTCCTGTTTTCCCATTCACTCCAGTATGTGGGGAGAGGGAGTGATGAGGTCAGAGTAGAGATGGGAAAACATGGTGGGCCAGGAATGCTGGATGCTGAGGTGGGCAGATAGAATGGGGAAGGCCCAGAGATGAGACCTGAACCATCTTTAAGAGCCAGGAGTGAAACTTCCTCTCTCCATTTCCTCCTCCACATTCTCAAATCCATCAAAACCTCCCTTCCCACCCTTCCCTTCTAAAATCAGAGTAACTTACCGTGAGAGAGTCACCTATGGCTCCAATGACCTTGATGTCAGCCGCCTTCAGCCTATGAACTAAGAATACAAGCTGGAGTGAATGGCACGTAGGAGTTCCAGGAAATCTCTGGACCTCTCTCCCCTGAAAACCAGTGAACATCTTCCAGGAAAATGGAGAGAAAGTGAGTTTATAGGAACACGCCTTGGACAAAAGATCTGAAAATCCCATCCTGCCGATAGGGTTAAGCAATAGCAGCCAGGAGCCCAAGTGTGGGTCTCCTCCTTGGGGCAGAGGGTAGGAGCTTTTAAGGGGATCTTCTGCTTTGTAGGTCACACAGATGCTACAACGCTATTTGTGAGTAAAGAAGGAATTGTAGTGGAGATGGAATCCATATTTAATCTATTCCAGGCTTTGATGTGATTTGGGATAAAACGTTACATCATCCTATGAAAGAGCAACCCAATTTCTCTGGAGTGAAAGGGAAGTACTTTTACCACTGAGTTTTTTATTTTTAATTGAGGTAAAAGTCACCAAACATAACCTATTTCAAGGTTAACAATCATAATGTACAACCAGCAGCACTATTTGGTTCCAGAATATTTGATTACCCCAAAGGAAGACCCTGTACCCATCAATAAATCACTTCCCATCTTCCCTCCCTGCAGACCTTAGCAACTAGTAATCTGCTTTTATCTCTCTATGAATTCACTTATGTTTAGGATAAATAGGTTACACAATATATGGCCTTTTGTGTCTGGCTTCTTCTACTTTGCATAATGATTTCGAGGTTATATGAATGGATACATCAATATGCCAGATATTTCATAGCAGAGTAGTATTACACTGAATGGACATACCACTTTTCTTTACCCATGGATGCATCCATGGGCATTTGTGCTGCCATACACATCTATGTGCAAAGATTTATTTGAAAACTACTTTCAATTATTTTGGCTATTTACCCTGAGAGTAGAATTGGTGAATCATGTGATAATACTATGCTTAACCTTTTGGGGAAGAAGTACTAAACTGTTTTATATCAGATTTTATAATTTAAATGTTTTAAAAAATTTCTTAGTTTTTTAAGAATCTCTTGCATTTTATCACATACTGTCATGTAGCTATTGACTCCAGCAACAAGCATGCTAGGCACCAGGGCAGCAGCTGCTGCTCTAAGGACAACACAGTGACCAGAAATGGAGATGGCTCTCCCTTAGCTCACAGGCTATGGAGAGTGTGGGGGCATCCCTACTTATGAAAATTATAGCTTGATAAGCACTGTAGGAGGTGCAAATTGTTAAGAAGGTCCAGAGCTGGAGGGATGGGCTCCCCAGGGGCATGGCAGGGGAGGATGTCAGAGCAGACTTCATAGAGAAGGCATCCCATGAATTAGGCCCCAGGGAATGGCGGGATGAGTCTGAGGGAGGGCAAGGTGT
Organism: Marmota flaviventris; assembly: GCF_047511675.1. Taxonomy (NCBI): domain Eukaryota; kingdom Metazoa; phylum Chordata; class Mammalia; order Rodentia; family Sciuridae; genus Marmota; species Marmota flaviventris. Next base: position 21,767,694 of record NC_092511.1, on the reverse strand, counting down.
TTGGGATGGAAGGGTAGAGGGGCTACAGTAGAGTAAAATGTATGTATCTAAAGCATGGCTAGTGGTACAATTTGGTTTAAGGACTTGTGAGACTAACACAAAATAACACTGGAAAGGTAGCCTAGGGATAGGGGTCTTTCATTCTTGGCTAACAAGTCAGGAGATGAAGGTGAGTGTTGCTGTGTATGTGTTTATGAACATACATGCATCTACCCTATGTGTATCTATCCCTTTTGCCTAACACACACAAGTCAACATGACTCCAAGCACATTTGGGGAACCACACCTAGAATTCCTCATGCCATATATATAGCTCTGTCCCTTCAGTCATAAACTTTCCTCCCTCTCCCCCAAATACCTTACTCCCAAGGTCACCCTGACTTTGCCATGGCTTCATCTTTGCTCTCACACATGCGACCTGTTATCTCTGGTGGTACAATGTCGCTGCACTAAGTTGTGAGAATAGTTCTCCTGCTTCAGAAGAAGCTAATATAGTGTTCGCTCCAGGGACTGGCCCACCCTGGAACCAGAAGCCTATCATTTAAGTGGCCCATTGTTTGAGATGAATAAACTGGAGCTGTCTTCAGGAGGCCTCCTGGGCAGCTTTCTCTGCTGCAATCCTTTTGGCATAGCTGGACTACAGTCAACCCGTAGCACCCCTCAACACCCAAATCATAGTTGAGTAATGATATCTGCATAGCAGGCTGTTCGGCATTCAGAGGAAAGGATGCTCAGAAGCACCTTCAGGTCTTGTCTCCTTGCATGAGAAGCCTTGGCCGTGCTGTCTGTACAGGAGGAAGTGCCATGCCCGTGAGCATTTGCTCTCATGGGAAAAGTCCCTGCTACTTCCTATGATAGGACACAAACTGACACGCCCAAAGTTCTGAATATATGCATACAAAATATTCAGATTAGCAGTCCTGATACTTGCGTCAGTCACCCGATGAGCTTGTTAAAACACAGGCAGCCGGGTCCCCCTCAGAATTTCTGAGGTTCTTACACAACTGGTTCTTACACAACTGCAGCCATAGTGTAAAGCCGGAGGGTGGGTTCACTGAGTGACCTCCTTCTGAGTCCTCCCTCCTCCTGGTCACCATGCCTTGAATACACACACACACACACACACACACACACACACACACACTTCTACATGATTATAGCTGATACCTCCCAGCCTTCCACAGCTACACTATGTGGTTAGAAGAACAATATACAATCACAAAGTCAGCTGCACATGTTAGCACACATCTACAGGGCTAAGCTGGAGACCTTGAAAATGACCTTTTCTCAAAGGAGTCAGGCTGTGGGTCAAAAAGGCAGCCAAATGGAAAATAAGCCCCTTTCCCCTCAACCTGAGATGGATTATTTTAGCTCCTAGTGATGACAGTGAATCACTACATTCTTACTGCCACAATAGAATGAATTCTCTGAACACGAGCTGGTATGCAAAGGGTAGGAGAAATCTTTGGAGGCTAGTAAAATATGGATGAGATGGACAGATTTGCTTCAAAAAGCTTTGTTATTATGATTTGCTAAAAAGGTGGCTGAAATTGGCCATTCCTTTCTCTAAATTGGTCCATTTCTCTCTCTCTCTCTCTCTCTCTCTCTCTCTCTCTCTCTCTCTCTCTGTGTGTGTGTGTGTGTGTGTAGAAAAAGAGAGACAAATTGTTTCAGGGCTGGGGGGGGGGGGAGTTGGTTTCCACTTGATCACTTGGAAGGATTCTCAGCAAGAGATAATAAATCAGTGGAATCAGCCTGGGTGGGAGGAGGTGACTTATCTGGGATTTTATTGTTAGGATGGACTCCAGAGCATTTCATTGGTTTAATTTTCTGTAGACCTTGGTTGGAGATTTATAATGTCATCATATACGACAAAGGCATGGCTTGGAAATACAGCAAAGTGCTTTAGAAATTGCTCTCCTTGGAAAAAGAACCATTTAGAGATAAGATTAAATTTGTGTGGACTGATTAGCTAAACATTATCTGGTACAAACTGTCCATTACCTTGAAAGAAGTTGATAAAAATATCATTAACTCATCGAGATTTCCAGAGAGACAGCCTCTTATCAGAAGGCCCTCTGAGCTCTGATGAAGTATTAGGAAGAGCGGGGAAACTTCCACAGAGTAAGGAATGGGGAAGACAGTCTCTAGTACATGGAAAGCTGTCCCCAGGAACAGGGCTGGGCACTGGTGTTTTGTCTTGTGGACCCCAGCAACTTAAACCACTGCAGTATGATCTGAAAAACCAACTCTTAATTGTCAGCTAGGGCTGCCCATCCCATTCACTCTCTGATATTAAGGATTTGTGAAATTACCTCCACAGTGGAGGCAGTTTGCTGGCACAGACTGAAACCTTGTTTCTGCCCTTGGAGTCCTTGGTATGAGTTTATGTGATTATATTTTGCACGGAGCAGAAGCTCAAGAAATGTATTCACAAAGAAATGATACAGGCCCCGGGTGGTAGGTCTGCCAATTAGTCTGGTCTGACCCTTGCACGTTGTATACATGTATTGAAATGCCACACTGTACCCCATAAGTATGTGCAATTACTATGTGCCAATTAATATATATATATATATATATAAATTTAAAAGAATTAAATTGAAGGCTATGTGGTCTGTGACAGGGATTTTACAGCTCTTAAAGTTTTAAAAGATAACAACTGTGGGGAAGGAAACATGAATAAATGTCTTGGGAGTGAATTTGCGGTTGTTCAATAGGCTGGCTGCACCTGGGGAGGAGCAGACTATTGGCCCTGTGGGGCACCATGACTTCCTGATGACACGCTAGGCCAACTCACAGGAGCCATGAGCAGGTGGTGACCATAGAAACAGCTTCAGGACCTAGTACGTGAACATTACACTGCTGGCTCACAATGGGTTGGGACCACTAGCAATGGCCACCCGGTGCTATAAGTGGGCCTGTTTTAGTTTTTGAAGAGTTTAATGTAGCTAAATGGGTTAAATAAATGATACTGGAAACTAAAGCAGGAATCAATGGTTTAAAATGAATGAATCTTGCTGGCTTGTCATATTGGTGACAGCAGCATATAATTAGCTTTGGGGACCCCTATTTTCAAAAGCTACAAAATTTTCCCTCTCCATGGACTTAGCAGTTTGACCTCAGATAGCCAGTTCCACTAGATAGCCACCAAACTACATTCCCTCTCGCTCCTCATGGCCATTCTTATTTGCAGGAAGTTTTTTCACTGGGAAAACCTCGAGTCAGCTACTAGACCCGCCATATTTTTTCTTGGCTATCCTAACCCCATGTGAGAGAGGGCCAGCCAGTAACATAAAATATTGATTCAAGTGTCTACAAAATTGTCAAGCCGTTGAGATAGAGCACTCAGCAAATTGCACATATGCATTGACTGGGAAGGAAAACTTAATAGCATTTATTTTTTATTGACTACAAAATGCCAATTGATTATAAAAAATCACATGTATCAATTCTCTATATCTTATCTTAAAGCCCCACAAATCAATGGATGAGGTTCATCACCCATGAGCTATAAAGCGTGACGAGAATGAGGTACCCAGATTGACAAAGGCCATAGACTGTGATGACTTGCACTATCCTATTATGAAATATCATTTTGGGTGATATTTAGACCCATGCATCTGTGGATTGAGAGGAACACTAAGAAAAGGGACTGTTAAGAAGGCTTTGAAAACAATTCTGAAGGCAAAATAGTTATGATAGTGCAAAATAATTTTAATGGAAGTCACTTTGGTCTGGTTGATTTTTTTAGATCTTTTCAACTCTGAGAATTGATTTGATGAATTAGAGTAATTCAGAGTCATCCAACAAACATTTTTTGGGCTTCTATCACATGCTGAGGCATTGGAGATATCAACATAAGGTGACCAGTTCTTCCAAGACACATATCAGAATTGGCATGACTGCAAACATGGTCTCCAGAAGAGGAAAAGAATTCATTAGAAACATGATAATTATCAAGGGAAAATAATGTAGTGACCCTATGCCTCCTTATCAATCCTCCCTCGTTGATCACAATAGAACAAGTATGGTTAGTCATAGAAACATGTTTTTCATTATTGTTCAGTTATCAGTGGTCATTTTTCTGGATAACACTTTCCAGAAAAAAAAAATGTTCTAGATGTTCAGAATCTGGAACACTCATGTAGGAGTGTTCCCCCCGGGTAGATGAAATGAGTGTTATGGTCCCCTGTCACATCAGCTAACTCAGGGAGCCCTAAATCTACCTAGCTGTTTATTCAAACAGCCCCTATCACCAAGGGATCTCAGATCTTAAGGTCTTGAGATTTCTTGCTCTTTAATCTTCAAGCACCAATAAGTACAAGGATCTTCAGGGTCAGGGGGTAAAGAGGCTCATATTTTATCTGGTTTTTAGATGTTGAGATATGTCCTAATGGATTGGTTGTCATGACAGAAACATAACTCAGAAAGATTGCAAAATGTTATCAATCAAAATGCAATCAAAAGATTGAAAAATCATAGATCATCCTTTCAGAGTGATAAGATTAGAAAGGAATAGATTTTATTTCATTGTAAAAAGTATGGCTATTAAAACATTCAGATTGCCATTTTATCTCTATCCAGATATACATACACACACATATCTCTATCTCTGAGTAAGGGTTTTTGCCATAGGAGGTCCCATGTAGAAGGTTGGCCATTTATTTCTGCTATTAAAGTCCAATGGTAAACTAACCAATAGGAATTAATTGTCACTAAGTGTGGGGACAAAAAGTCTAGAGATAAATGCATGGTAAGTTCTGTGTCCCTTCTATGGTTTGGATGTGGTTTGTCCTGCAAAGATTCAAGTGTTGGCCTTGGTCCTCAGTGTAGTGGTATTACTTTAAGAGATGGGACCTAGTGCAAGGTAATTAGGTAACTGGGGGCATTGCTCTTGGAAGACATTAATGCTGGTCTCACAAAATGAATTAGTTCTCATAAGAGTGTGTTGTTATACAGTGCGATCACCTCATGCACTTGGCATGTCCACACATGACCAATTCCCTTCCCATTTCTCTACCTCTTTGTGACCTAGTCAAGGTGATATCACCAGAGGCTGAACAGATAGGTCACCTGATGTTGGACATTTAGCTTCCCAAACTGTGAGTAGATAGACCTCTTTTCTTTATAAGTATAAGCTTCGGATACTTTGTTATAGCAACAAAAAAGAGACTAAATACAGTGAACTATGTGTTATAGCATGGAACAGAGTCAATATCAAGATTTTTAACTTACTTGACAGGCATTTGGCTTAATTTGACATATGTGGAGGGCAAGTGTAAGCCATGGCATTTACTTCCTCTATTCACAGCACAAGGAATCAATCTGACCACTCTTCATCATGAAAAGACTTTTCATCCAGGGAAAGTCCTTGGAGGCACTGTGACATCTCCAAACTTAATTTTCTATCTTTTTGATAATCTTGAAGCCATGAGAGCAATAGATCAACTAGACTGTAAACTTCTAGAAGGTACACAGGAGGCACTAAACCATTCTTTAACTAATGAAGTGAACAAATAAATGAATACATCCAGTCACCCTCCAGGACCAAGCACAAGGACTCACAGCACGGATGCTCTTGGGCTAATGTTTTGAGTCATGAGAGCTACCAGGTGACATCACATAGGCCATATGCACAAAGCCTTCATTCCTAGGTTCCTTGTTTGGAAGAAAAGGGGCAGTCCTTGGTCAGCACCTCTTTGAGGAGGTTTCTGATGACTTCATAGAACATTCCATGAGTCTCACATTCAGAACCCAGCAACAGGCTCATATTTAAGAAATACTGAGAGGCATGAGAATGCACATCTGTAGGAGTGTGTGTACTGTGGGCACTGTGTAGCATTCAAGTGCAACCGGCAGGTAACCTGGATGGGAACTATGGACTGGCTAGTTTTGCTTTCTCAGTTTAAATGTACTTTTCCTTTCATGGACAAAGAGTCACTTCACTTTCAAATCAGAGATGGTGACCTCAATTCACTCAACTACCCTTGGGCTCTTTCAGAACACGGCCTACCATAGGATCAGTGCTTAATAAATGCTTCCTGATAATGATGCTATCATATTTTAAAGACTAATCAAATACTCATGTGCCCTTGTAAATACACACACAGAGAGAACAATTTCTGTTGTCCTTGCAAATCCCCTGGGGAGTAGTTCAGATAGTGTGGGGTTAGGCTGCCTGACCGTCCTGAGGTTGCTCTGACTCGGATGATTTCAGGCTTCCCATGAGTTTAAAATTCACTGACCAAAGCTGTGTACCTGAGGTGGGGACCGTGTTGGAGGGGTCCTTGTCAGGACATATGATTTCTGTTCCTTCTCTCACCTGAAATGAGACACACAGAGAAATAAGAAGAAATGGATCTTGCTAAATTGGAAACTGGGTCTGGAGTAGACCTCTATTTTGAAAACTATAATTTAAGATTAGAAAACAAAAACCTTGGTGACTTTTATTCTTCCTCCTTTCCCTTGGTCCCTCCTATCCCACTGTCCACAGCATCCTTTCCCAGTGCTCCAAATCCACCGCCTCCTCTCTGGTGCCTCCTCCTTGCCTGAGCTCAGCCTTGGTTATTTCTGGCTGGAACACTGCAGCTTTCCCCAGAGCCACCAACTTCTGGCTCATAGGCTTGCAGCCTCCCAAGTCCCTTCAGAGTGGCCTCTCTCAATAGAACACAGCTATGGCGCTCCCCTGCCCAAATTCTTCATGAAGCCAGGGAGTTTTGTCTGTGCTCTTTATTCTTGTGTCCCCAGAACCTAGAACAGCAGCTGGCACAGTAGATGCTCAACAAGTATTTGTTGGTTGAAGAAGTAAATTCCTACTCTGTATTAACTTCGGCATGAAGTCCATCCTCCCTCCCATGGCAAGTAATGTCCCAAGATAGGCTTTTATTCCCTGGATCAATCTATCATTCTATTTATTCAGTCAACAAATAGTTATGGAGTACTGACCCTGAGTCCCTGCACTCGCTGAGCCTAGAAGTACACAGCCTGTGCTTCCTAAGTGTGTCCTGAAGGAGTTTATTACTCCCTCCTATCAGATGATAATAAGAGCAATGCTTATATAGGACTCATGCTATGCCACAAAAATATTATAAATGCTTTGTATTTATTAACATGTGATTTCATAATTCTGTGGTAGGATGATACTGTCACTACTTCCCAGGTTAAAAAAAAAAAAAAAAACAAGGCATGGAGAGGTCAAGGACCTTGCTCACTGACACCCAGCTAGTAAGCAGAAGAGTCCAAAGCCAGTTATCTTACCCCCTGGGCCACACTGCCTCCTGATGTGACTCAGCTGTGATGTTGGGACAAGTTGACCATTAAGTCCTTTACACAGGGTCTCAGGGTGGAGGCCCAGGCCGTGAACTTAACTTTCAGCACTTGGAATAAACTTTACCCTCTTTTGTCAAATAGGGAGGCAAGGGTTAGACCCCAATTCAATTTGGCCCACCTTGGTCCCCAGTTCCCTCAAAACAAAGGCACCCACCTTTAAGTATTTCTTGGCTCCTCAGAGGAGTGCAGAGTGCCCTATCTAATCTCCACAGGAGGTATCAGAAAGACAAGCTGAGATAAGCCATAAGCAAGATGTGAGAGTGTGACCTGTCCTCTGTGGGTGTAGACAACCCCTGAGGGCCTTTTGGTCTGCATACTGTCTGGTTCCAGACTGCACCACTTTTCTCTACCCTTCCCTAGCTTTCTGGTCAGATCAAGGGTTCACATTTACATAGAAGTGCTTGTCAGAGGTTTGGGAAGTGTCTGAGGAGTCCTGTCTTGCATCCCACAAATTGGGAGCAGGCAATAGCAAGCAGCATGAATACCCCACCATGCCATAAGAGCAGGTGCCAGGGTAGTTCCAAGAGGATATTGTAGGAAGATCTGCTAGCCACACACTAGACCCATCACTCTCTCAGAGCCTACCCTGACTGAACTTCAGATGCCTATGGCAGCCTCTGGCCCTCTGCAGCTCCCAGTGTGCCCAGAGGCAAATGGAATTCCAGGACACAAAGAACCTTTTGAGCAGCTTGAGAGACTGAGACAGGAGGGTGGGGAGTTCAAAGCCAGCCTCAGCAACAGCGAGGTGCTAAACAACTCAGTGAGACCCTGTCTCTAAATAAAATACAAAATAAGGCTGGGAATGTGGCTCAGTGATTGAGTGTCCCTGAGTTCAATCCCCAGTACAAAAATAAATAAATAAATAGATAAATAAATAAATAAAACCCATTTGGAAGGTTCCAAAAACTCATCAAGGTGTGCAGCCACTGGTCCATCCACTCATTTGTCAGTCTCAAAAGAACTTTCCTTACCTCAAGCTTCTCTTGGGGTTTTCGAAACCTGTTCGGGTGGTTGCTATTCTTGTAGGTGAAGAGATAGGGGCTCTCCTGCAGGGAAATGTAATATGTTGTAACCTTGACCCAGAAATCTGTATCCCTTAATAATCAGGGCTTATCATCCAGCAATACCTTTGGCCAATGGGGAGCATTCACATCATCTTTTAATAATGACAGAACCATTGTCTGGCCTCTCTTCCCTGCGATGCCCAATCATTCCCTGGAGGAGCTCACTGATGAAATGCCCAATTTGCAAGTCAGCATCTCTCTCTCTCTCTCTCTCTCTCTCTCTCTCTTGGATGACCCTGGATGTTGGTGCTACCAGGCTAAGTACATGCATCTTGATGAGAAGAGAAATTAATTCTAAGCTTCTTGGCACCCAAAGCCAAGTCAGAAACAGGGTGAATTATGTATTTCTTACTGCCTAGGAACCCAAAATTTACCAATTCATCACCAAAGCTAAACATTTTAACTAGTATTAAGGTAGAAGACATCTCATTTATTTATTTGCAGTCATTTTCTTGTCCACATAATTGGCAATGTGAATTACACACCTGCTACATATCAGATGCATGTTTAGGACACATCCACAATGACTCTCCTTCATCACCACTGAGATGCCATCATTCCTAACTCCTTCTCTACCCAGAGGGAGGAGGAGGGCTGGAAATGGCATCTGGGGCTCAGAGCCAGGGAAACAGAGTAGGTGAGGGGGACCATCCCTGGTGGCCAGGTGAGCAGTGCCTTTGCTCCTGTGCCTTCCACAGATGTGAAGGGCTTTGGTTCTTCTAGAACTCTTCTAGTGGCCCACATGCAAAGAACAGATCCAAGACTCTCAGGGGGCCAAAGTCTCAGTCAGGGAAGACCCCACTTCTCAGCAAAGTCACTTGGTCCCTTACCCCCAGCCCCTCCTACCTGAGACGGACATTTCACTGGCTTCCTCTCTGTTGTGCTGAGTGGCTCATCTTTCTGCCCCACTGGCTCCATCTAGAAAATAAGGTGATCTGAAACAGAAGTTCTCGCGCAGGTAGCAGCCCTCTGAGGTACTGTTAAGAAACACTTATTAGCGCTTCCAAGTTTGACCACTGGACCAGAAGCATTGGTGCCAACTGGACTCATGAGAAATGCAAATTCCCTGCCCCCATCCCAGATCTAGTGAGTCTGAAGCTCGGGGCTGGGGTGCAGCCCTCAGCATGGTAACAAGTCCCCTCTGGATTCCAAGGCCCGCTCAAGTTGGAGAGTCACTGTTTGAGAAGAATCAGCGAATTCTTGGCGTTATAGGGTCTTCCTGGTCCCTCCCTCTTGACAGTATGGGAGGAGGAACTGAACACAGAGAGGGTGAGGTGGAGCCCAGCCAGCCCCACCAGCTAGTCACAGCTAGACTATGACACTGCTGTCCTGGATCCAAACAAAATTCTCTCGGTGGGTCACACAGCTCCCTGGTCGCCTGGGGGCCTGTTATCAAGGGTATTTTTTTGTTCTCTCCTGCTGCCTGGCTTTTGGCCAGCTCAGTGATGAAATTTCCCTTAGAGAGAAGCGCAGGTATGGGAAGGAAGGGAAAATCCGTGGCTTCTGTGTAAAGTACATGTCCTTGCCCAGGTCCCCGCCCCACGCCCATCACCTACATGGGTGCCAACAATGTGCTGCCATTCTCAATAGGGAATGAGGACCCTCTAGTCACAGTTTTCACAGCTGCGAGGGGGCAAATTATGGGGCAAGCAAGCCCATATCTCTAACCAAGATGCAGAAACACAGAGACATGGAACACAGATTAGTCCCTCACAGCCAACCAAGATATCTAGCAATATAGGAATGAGTGGTGTGGTATCAGCTCTGACGTTGGTAGCTCCTTAAATGAAAACCATGAAGCTACTAACAACATAGACAAAAGTTATGTGGTATAAGCCAATCTGAGCACAGTGGCACATGCCTGTAATCCCAGCAACTCCAGAAGCTAAGGCAGAAGGATCTCAAGTTCAAGGCCAGTTTCAGCAATTTAGGGAACCCAACTCAAAATAAAATTTAAAAAGGGCTGGGGGTGTAGCTCATGTAGAGCACTTACCTAGCATGCCTGAGGGCCTGGGTTCAATACCTAGCACCTTCCCCTCCCCCTCAAAAGAGTATGGTATAGCAGAAAGGGAACCAGAAGATTAAAAAATTTAGGTAAAAGTAATTAAGAAAGAGCCAGGTATTATGGCATATGCCTGTAATCCCAGCGGCTGGGGAGGCTGATGCAGGAGGATCAAGAGGATCAAAACCAGCCTCAGCAAAAGCGAGGCGCCAAGCAATTCAGTGAGACCCTGTCTCTCAATGAAATACCAAATAGGGTTGGGAATGTGGCTCAGTGGTTGAGTGCCTCTGAGTTCAATCACTGATACACCCCCAACAACAACAAGAAAAGTACTAAGAAATAAGTAAAGGCAGTTGAAGAGTTAGATGAAGGAGGAAGGTTTTCCAAAAGATTTTTTTGCTGTTTTAAATCATTCAGTATACATAGATAAATGCTTTAAAAGAAAACACAATGGCTTTGAGGAATCACAGATCTTCTTCTATATGTGCTGTTTTCTACAGTTTGGGAGCCTCATGTTTTGAAGTCACCCTGCTGCCCAAGGTGCAGAGCTCTGGTAACACCTTTGTCCCTCATGTATCCTTCTAAGGACTCTGGCAGGGGATGCAGGAGGCTACTGGCTGGGCTACCCTCCTTGGCTCAGTCACCGGTCTGCATCTGCCATAGGATTTCAGATCCTTTACAAAATTCCTTTCCAGCCTCTGTGCTTGGTGACCATGAACCAGGAAGGAACTTTACCCCTCCTGGGACTGGCTTAACCAAATGGAAGGAGAGTCAGATAAGAGGGCATAATTAATGTCAGAAAAGGAGTGGCAGCTCCTTAGCTCTGGGGCTGGGGAGGAACTGGGTTCCCCAGCTTCTTTCAGTTTTATTCTGATGGTGGCAGTTCCTAGAAGGGGAAGGGCTCACCCAGGACATTCAGGGCCACTTGCAAAGGGCATGTTCAGTGGGCCTGGTTTGAAGGCCACATGTTAATATGTTTTGCTTTTGTTCTTTCCCCCATCTTTTAAGAATTCAAGCAATAAAATAATCTGGAAAGTAAACTTGAGCAAGTGACATCTGAAGGATTCTGGTAGAATAGGTACCAGAGACATGGAACACAGATTAGTCCCTCACAGCCAGTAGAGCTGAGCCTACTTTTTAAGGATATGAAAGAAGGAAAATTTATAGGGTTTCCCAATAAATCAATTTCTATGAAGAACCTTGTCCTAAATGTCTCTGTATTAGTCACACATATCCTTCTTGCTCCCTACCCTGCCCGTGGCTCTAGCACCTTGCTCAGGGCTTGATCGAAGGTGGGAGTCGGTGATTGCTGGAAGGATCTGGGACTAGTTCTCTAAGGGTGGGTCCCTTTCAATGCCACCATTGTGTAAGAATTCTGAGAAATTATTGAGGCAGTGGCAGCAGAAAGGGCTAGGGCATGAGTTATGTCCCAAACATAAAGTCCTCCTCATCTGGTACCAGGAGCTTAAGCTTTGCCTGGGGGTAGGGTGGGGGCCTGTGCAGCTGGGACACTTCCAGGCATGTTTTGGATGTGTGCAACTTTTTCTTCTCTGGCCCTCGGAGCTCACACTTGTGGGGCCTTTGCCAGGGCTGAGTGTCTGTGAACGTGGGCATAGAATGTGCACACCTGGCTCTTACCTTGGTGGTTCCCGTGAGGCCCAACACAGAATCTAGGAGGTATAGCAGAGATTCCTGCCCTCCCTGTGCTCCAGGGAAAGACAGTCAGTGAACCAAAGGGCATGGGGGCGCCCAAAGGCTTCTGTGCTTTCGCAAGCCCCCTGAGGTTGGCAGAGGGTCAATATATTCTTTTGGAAGGTAGAGAAAAGGGAGACCCATGTGACTTGCCTCAGGAAACCACCAAGAGTGAGCCTGGATCCAGAGCTCAGGTTTTCTGGCTCCTAGCCCAGGACCCTTCACCCTAACATGTCATGTTCTCAGGGATGGGTTCCGGCCTGTAGGAGCTGTCCGTGAGTTCCAGCACAGCTGTGGGGTGGCCTGGCATTTTGCCAGTGAAGAAACTAGGTAAGGGACTCATAGGGAACTCCTCCCTTCCTTCCTGGCTGCAGGAGCCCCAAGGGACTTGCTGGGCTCTGTGGACTTGTGGTGGGTTGGCCAGGTCTGGGGAGAGTAGGGTAGCTGCCTGGCCAGGAAAGCTCTACCTCCTCTTAGAGCACTTGGGAACTGTGCCCCAGTCCTTTGGCCTTGAGAGTGAGGACTTCTATCCCCCTCGGTGTCCCTGCTTCCCTCTAGTGGGTTGGGAGAAACAGCATGCATATGTCTATTTGTGTGCACAGGGACATCCCTGGGCAGCCCAATAAAGGCGATAATCATCACTGCTGCCATCAACACCAAGGACCATAAATAACATGATGAAAGGAGAAAGAGAAAGGAACCCAGCCTTTCCCCAGTCTCCCTCCAGTGCCTCCCCTGTCTTGCACTCAAGGGCTCCTTTTGTTCTCGGGGCCTGATAACTATCCCCACATTTCCTCTCTGGTCGGACCAGCCTCCTTCTTACCCCTTGCTACTACATCTGGTCCATTCTTTCCTCCATGCCCCTTGCTCACAAAGGTCCTCTCACTGAGAATGTCCTCCCTGACCTTCCCCAACACCCTCAGCCTCTTCTAATCCCATTCACTGCCTCTCCTGACCTCCCAGTCCATATTGCCTCTGGGTACACAGCTTGGATATCCCTGCTGGCCCCCTGACCTTCCCAGCCACACACTTAAGCTCCATGAGGATGGAGCCCACATTGGTATCTCTTGAATACTCCTTGGCTGCCATCAGGCGTGTTGAAGGCACCCGCTTGCTGGTCGGGAGAAAGGTGACGTGGGAGAAGGATGGAGAATCTGGCTGAGATGGAACAATCAGCCTTCACCCCAGAGAGAGTGGGTGGGAGGGCAGCTCCCACTGGAGGGGCCAGGTTCTTCTCTGCCCCCCATGGAAGATCACCAATGGAGTGGTTTCCTGCGGGAATTTCCTACGCAAAGATCAGAGCCACAGAATAGTTTTCCTGTTCAAAGAAATCAAGTGCTTTCTCCAAAGGACAGTGTGGCTCCATCCTCAGGGACTGCCAGGAGGCTCCCTTTCCCTCTCTGCTCTGTGCCAAACACGTGCCAAAGTGTAGCTGCTCGTGTACTCCAGAGAGCACACCCAGTGGAGGAGATGGAAGAAATGTTTCTAATCCAGAGAAGAAGAAAAACAAATTTCTGTCACTAGAATTCTAAAAATAGGGCAGCTCTGATGGTAGGGGCAGGGCAGGGGATAAATGACAAAAAGAGGCCTCTGCCTAGTGCCCTGGAAAGGCTCCAAGCCTTGTATGGCATTCTATCCACCCACTAACCCCAAGACCCTGGGTGGCTTCAGGATGTGGGGATGAGCGCTATCGGTACAGTACAAAGAGCAGCAGAGTCATTGAGAGCCAGAAGCAAGCCACACACTGGACATGCAGGCGGAGGCGCTGTCAGGGTTTTGCAGAAAGTTGCTGAGACCCTGAGTTCACACAGCTGGGAGAGGGGATTCGGGTTTCAGATGGGACCTAGTTCTTCACCACTCTGAAGTCCATGCTCGTTCCAGGTGCCCCCTGGGCCTTTAGATCTACCCAAGGATATCTAAGTGTGAGGACACTGGACAGATACGGCCAAGGGTTCCTGTGCCCAGAACCCCACTAAAGCAGAGGTTTACCACACCGACTCTGGGGAAATGGACCTTCCTCTGGGGACAGCGGGATAGTGGGTCCCCCACTATCCCCCCACTGCCTGTCACTGGCAGGTGGCAGCCCAGCTCTGGGACCTGGGTCAAACTCTTCAGAGGAGACCTGGGCCTGCACCAGGTGCGACGAGCTCCCCTGACATCCTGCACCTCCTCCTCGGGGCAGTGCGAGGGGGCTCTGTGGCGATGGCAGCCCTGCCCCTCTTGTGGGCCACTCCCAGGCTAGCATGAGCCCCAGCCCCGTCCACTCACCATGCTGTTCCAGAGGTTCAAGGCGAGGGTGGTGGGATCCTGGTGCAGGGGCCTCTCCTGGAAGAGAAGCAGATAAAATAGGAGCCTGTGTGCCCCCAGGGTGTAATGGCCTCTGCACATGCTGACACTCCCTAGCACGGAGCTGGGTGGCCTGGCCCAACTCTGTCCCTTAGGCCCTCCCCTCAGAGATATGGTGGCATTATAGGAACAGAGGGAGCAAGTGGCAGGGAAGCAGTCTGGTGTGGTGGAAGTAGGATGGTGAAGTGAGACGGGAGGCTAACCCTCCTCTTCTGCCTCCTTAACCATTGCTTAAATGTCGGTAAGCCCTGGGGTTGACACAATGGTCCTCACCAGCGTGAGCTGGGGGCCTGGAGCAGGAGCTATCTCCAGATGCCCTCAGAAACCTTGGTTAAGTGTGGACCCACCCCAGGACTGCGTGATCTCGGTGGCCTCTTACCCCATGACCTGGGGGAGAGGAAAACACAAACTCTCCTCCCTTCAGGGATGGAGGTGGAGGAGTGTGCAGAGGGAGGAGAAGAGTTGGTACCCGTGGAAATGCCAACCTGATAATCACCACAGCTAAGGGGTACTGAGCACTTCCCCAGCCCCAGACACTGTTCTGAGTTCTCCCTGTCATGTGACCTTGACAATCACCCTAGAGGGAGGGAATCGGACCAACAGTCCTGGTTTTATAGATGCAGAGTCAAGGTACAGAGAGGTCAAAACACTTGCCTGAGTGGTTGGCCCATTCTGGAGACCCAATTAAAAGCTGGGCCATCTGGCCTGTGTCCCTGCTCTTTTCCTTTGGGCTACCCAGCCTCAGGCAGCTATGCAACCCCCTGGGAAAATTGTATAAGAAAGCATAAGAGAATTTTGCATCACGGCCCCTTGAGACTATGTATCCTGGGTTTTGAAAAGCTGGACTGGGCTAGGGCTTCTGCCAGGGGAAGGATGGGAGAGGGAGGTGGGAGCAGATGCAGGGCCTTGGCCTTCCCCACCCATGCTCCTGCTGCCTCCCGCCCCTCACTCACCAGAGGTGGCGACATCTCATAGAAGAAGGGCTGGAAAACCACTGCAAAGGACTCCTGCCCACTGAACCTGCTGGAGGCCAGGAGGCTTTCCCAGGCTTCCTGAAGAAGAGAGCAGAGGGGTGCGCATGCAGGAGCGCCAGCCTGGCAGAGCTGGCCCAGCCCCGGCAGGGGCTTCTCAGCAGCCCCTCGCTGGGTCTGCCATCACGCATGGTAAACAAACAAGCTACGGGGAGGGTCCCTCTTGCCTCCTGGTTTGGAGACCTTGATGGGCTAAGCCCAGTTTTCACTTGCCTCTGAAACCCCAGCATCAGGTAAGACCAGAGGTACCTGAAGATAGTCTCTGGAAGTTCAAGAATATAAGGGCCGGGCGCCGTGGCGCCCACCTGTAATCCCAGCCGCGGGGGAGGCTAAGGCGGGAGGATCATGAGTTCAAAGCCATCCTCAGCAAAAGTGAGGCTCTAATAAGCAATTCAGTGAGACCCCTGTCTCTAAATAAAATACAAAATAGGGCTGGGGATGTGGCTCAGTGGTCAAATGCCCCTAAGTTCAATCCCCGGTACTAAAAAATAAAAATAAAAAAAAATAAAGAATATAAGGCAGCCCAGCATGCCACAGGGCCCCAGACTCTGTTCAAGGTCTGATCTCTGCAGAGGAATGGGCCATGAGCCACTGCAAAATGCTGTCATTTCCAGAGTGAAAGAAGTATCGCACAACTTCATTTACAACTTTTCTCTTAAACACAAATCCTCACATTAACATGTTAGTAGGAGCCATGCGTTGAGGTGTTTGCTCATGAGGACGATGGCTTTCATTGAGCCCTCTAGACTCTGCTGGGGCCTCTCTGTCAACTGGCATGCATGTCTCTGGAAGCCCTGGGTTGTCTTTGGGCTGTGGTCTGGAGTATAGGTACCACCTGGGCAAAACCAGATCACCAGCCACAGATGTGGTGGTAAATGTGGAAATGATGACAAGAAGCAAAGTTCTTCACTCTCTTGTCTAGACATAGAGCCAAGGCACCGAGAGGTCATGGTCCCCTACTCCCAATCCCCCTGTATTGCAGTGCCCCTGAGTTATATATGGGAAGATGGGCTCATCACAGGGAACCAAAGCTACTATCACTTTAGTTCCTGATTGTTGGTTCTGAATTTGGCTGAATAAGTTCCATTGGAGCAAAAGTAACTCCTTGCTCCCAGCATCCCTGTTCCCCTCATGATCACCCCAAGCTGTGAGCCAGCAACTCAGGGTCCCCCTGGGCTCACCTGATAGGACCACTGCATTATAACCTTGGCCAGCTTTGAAGTGTCCCCTGAGCAATTGCAGGGCTCTGGTCCAGGTCTGTTGCAGGTCAGAATGAGTCAGAAACGAGAGAACTGAGTGTGTGTGTGTGTTTGCACACACACACACACACACACACGCAGGGACAGGAGTCAGGAGGTGCCGGGCTGCCTCCCGCAGTTGCTTAGGGAGCAAGCTGGAGTCTAAAGGTTGCAGAAGAAAGGAGGCAAATACTAGGGAGGAGAAAGGCATGTGGAGAGGCACTGGAGTGCTTGTCCCCAGGAGGTGGGCATGGGCTGTGGAGGTATTCTCCAGCTCCTCCATCTTCTGAGCTTCCTCTTCCTCTCCTTTGCTCTTCATCCCAGAAATCCACAACCCACCCTTCCTCATCTACCTCACTCTCCTTCTTCCCCTTCCGAACCCCTTTCCCTCAGCACTGGCTCTCTCTCCTCTCCAGCTGTTCTTCCCTGACTTCTTCCACATGAACTTCTTTTCTAGGTTCAAAGCCAGGATTTTAGGATGTGGGTCCAAGAAGTTTAAATTCTATAAAAGTTTTTGAAATACATAGGAATCAAGTTCTGAGAAGTTAAAATACACTCAGGCTACATTTATTTTCTATCCAATTTCTAGAAGTAACACCTCTTGGTTTAGAGATGTTTTGCTAAACCCACTTTTTAAACTCTCAAATCATTCCGGTGGTTGCAGGAGGTGGGGGCGGGGGGGGGGTCTGGCACGACATCAACCAGACCAAATTTAACTCAGTCCCCAAAGCATTCCTTGGCAGCAGGCCCACCCCACTCCAGCTCTGCCACTCGCTAGCGTGTGAGCTCACACATGCTGCAGATCCCCTCCCGGTCTCCGTGCTCTGGGTCTGCTCGTGGGATCAATTAAATGGAGGGTTCCTGCAGTGCCCAGTATGTGGCACCACACAGCAGATGTCCATCTCATTCTGCTATCCCTTTTACCTGAGATGAGTCCCCTGAAGCCCCTGTGATGTGGCTGCAATCTCAGAGACATCCACCAGGTTCACAAATGCTTTGGGGACCTAGGAGGACATGAGGAATAGGAAGGTGAGCATTTACCAAGTCACATGGCTGCCCAGGGGCTCTCTGGAACTCCTGGTTTGGGGGGCCACCTATTGGTTAAACAGACTAGCCCTTTGGCAGATGTTTGATTGGGGTTGATCCTAAGCTGTGGCCCCTGCAGCTGGTGGGCAGGGAACCTCCCAGCATGGTGTCAGTGGGGTCACAGACCCCCAGGGAGCACACGGGCAGGCCAGAGTCACCGTACTGTGCTGGCCCCTTAGAACCTGCAGCTTTGCCTGGTGGCTCTAGGCAGAGAAGCCCTGCAATTCCTCAAGACCCTGATGGTCACTGCCCCAGACCAGGCCAGAGAGCAGCCTCAGAAAAGAGCTGGGCCACTGGGTCCCTGGGAGGAACCGAGCCTCCCTCAGAAACACCTTTTTCAAGAGCAAAGTACTATTTCCTGAGCACTTGTCATGTTAGAGGATGACTGGACAGAGTCCTCTGGAGATCTGCTTTTCCTGAGGGTCTTGCTGTCCTTCACAGGAGCCCATCTTCCTAACCTGGAAGAGGCCATTTGAGAGTAAAGCACAAACTGCCCACCAGCCCTCAGAAGCATGGCAGGAGGTGCCTGGAGGAAGCTTGCCCAAGGTCCCACAGTGCTAGGAGCCGCAGCCTCACCTCCTGGTGCAGGTAGTCCAACATCCCAGCCAGCTTGTCCATGCCGCTCGTCAGCTGCCTTTCCTATGGGAGGAGACTGGACTGAGCAAGGGAGGCAGCAGCAGGGACGAGGCTGAGCATGACAGGTCTCAGGCCAGCCCATCAGGAGAGGCCATTAGAGGCCCTGGCTCCCCACCAGTTAGAGTTTCTGGACTTCCTCGTTTTGCTTTTTGGTTTGGTCCATTCTTTGGCTTTCCCCAAACCATCATTCACCAGGGACAAAAACAAACTCCCCCAGGTGAGAAGTCCTATGCCAGGAAAGGGCAAACCCAAGGTTAGACCAAGGTCAGAAACCCCTGTTGCAATTTCGATGTTCACATTGAGGGGTGGGAGTCCGGTGGGAGACCCTCCCAGGGGCTGATGGAATGGCAGGAGGGCTCCATCACCTGAGTCTAAACACATCTGCTACCTACCCAACTCACACCCCGCTCCTTCCTTGCAGGTAATGAAAATAAACAAATGAAATCACCTCAAAAACCAACCCTGGATTACCTGTCCAATCTGAAAAATAAATAAATAAAATTTACAAGAAGGCAAACTCTTTAGCTGCCAGCACACCTGTCTGTCCCCTGAGGCGACTTAGACAGAAAGATAAGGAAGGCTGAGAGCAGTTCTGTTTCCTGGGGGACTCAGGCAAGGACTCGAGAGACAGCTGCCAATCACTAGGCAGGGTTGTGGGGAGGGCGGCCCACTGCCTGCAGCATGCTAGGTAGTGCAAAGTTCCCGTCTTTCCCATCTGTTTCTGTGCTTTGGGGCAAGGCTGTCCCTGGGCAGCTAGGTCAGCTTGGTCTGTCCAATGGCCAGTGACAAAGCCTTCAATCTTCTTAGTCTTCTTCTGAGTTTCTTCCTGAGCATGACATTAGGCATCACACTTTCCCTCCTGAGGAGCCCTGGGAACTCAGCCTAAAAGTGTCCTTGCTGCCCATCTGTACCACATTCAGGACATTCACCTTCCTTAGGGGGCTGGGGAAGCCCTGCTTGGCTGTCCCCCAAATGAGAACCCTGCCTTAGTAGCTCCTGAATCAAGGTGCTGGTTCACAGCTGTAGATGGGACCCAGGCTCACCCAATCATTCCTGGCTCCGAATGATTCCTACTTGGGCATACAACTGTCCCTGTTTCTTAGTGGAAGACATTTATACTCTTATAAAATGTCCCTCTTCTCTAAGGTCACATATCATATAAACTCCTTGAGCTCCAAGTTTGTAAATTGTTATTTCTCCCAAGATATCTTTTCTCTCCAGATTCAGAAGATAGCCTATAATCAGAGACCAGACTTAACATTTTCTAATAAATTATTTCCTTGGGATTTTTTCCAAAGAAGATGATTATTGAGCCAAAGATGAGAATGTTTTAGGTCTCTTGAATCACACTGCCAGTGTATCCTCCAAGACGCTGCCACCTGTTCCTAATGGCATTTGCAATGAATATGTGTGTGTGTTTTCTCACCATGTCATAGGATTTTTTTCTCTTATGATTTTTTAATCTCACTCATTAATAAAACTAGACTTGAACTAGGGAGCAGCATCAAGCATCAAGACCCTGAAATCATCCTGTGCACTGCTGTGAGCCAGGCTACTAGCTCCCTCTGAAGACAAGACATCGCAATGCCTAGTGGATGGTCCCCAATGGCACTGTCTTAGGGCTTTGGTCTTAAGAAGCCCCTAAAGAAAAAGTGGGGGCACAATGCCTTATCTGATCCTCACTGAAGGGACCCAAAATTCTTAGGGGAAGAGAAATCCGGGTCCTAAGGCCGGACAGAACTTTAACATTTCTTGTCAGCCCAGCGCAGTGGTACATATCTATAATCCCAGTGGCTCAGGAGGCTGACACAGGAGGATCGTGAGTTCAAAGCCAGCCTCAGCAACTTAGTGAGGCCCTAAGCAACTTAGCAAGACCTTGTCTCTAAATAAAACATAAAAAAAGGACTGGGGTGTGGCTCAGTGGTTAAGTGACTCTGGGTTCAATATCCAGTACCAATAAATAAATAAATAAATAAAAAGTTTCTTCTTAATGGCAAAACTCTTGTTCTCATAGGAACTTTCAAGAAATGCTTGACATGAGACAGGTAAAGGCACAGTGACTCTGTGAAAACAGGTGGGATCTGGAAACTGCCTGGTCAATGTCTGTCTCCAGAGGCACCTCCAGGGGCCCCACGGGACTCTGCAGAACACACTTTGACGGTTACTGATGGCAAGATCATACCTGAGATGTGCTTGTAGGAATATAGGTACAGTCTGCAATCAACCTTAAGTGAACGTCAGCTCTCCCACCACCACCAGTGCTCATAGCCAAGGGTGACAACAGAATCCCTGTCTTGCTTCATTTCCTAAAGTCAGTACTTACACGAAATGAGAATTGAAAGGCAAAATGATTTTAAACCAATCAGGAAGTTGATTTTCCTTAGCTATAGAATGACCATCGACTCAACTTATCTATGTCTTCATTTCCTTTTCCCCATATGAGGGATGGTAGGTCAAAAACACCTATCCCCTGTGATATTAGGAATGCACATTATGAATGTATTTCAACCACCAAACTGTGTACCCAAGAACGGTTAGATGGTCAACTTTGTGTTACCTGTATGTTACCACAATAATAAAAGAAAAAAATTGGATAAAAATGCAAACACAAAACACCTGTCCCTACATGTTTCCTTAAGCATCTATCCATCTGCTCAGCCTCTTGGCCATCCACCTGCCCTAATTCTGAATAGGTGGCCTCAGCCCCTATTTCCAGGTAGGAATCAGGCAGGTTTGTCTGATTCCCCACTCTCACCCAGTACTCGCAATCCCTCAGCCTCCCAGCCTGCCGTTTACCTGTTGAGCAAAGGGACACAGGTAACACTGGCTTGTATTACTGAAGAACACATTGATGAGTTTCCAGTCATGTTGAAAGTCAAGTTGCTAAAGAGCAATTGCATAAAAAAGAAAGAGTGGTAAGACCTTAAGCCCAAAGAAATTTCTTTTCATGTCTTTCAATTTCAGGCACCCACCCCCTTAAAATCATATTTATGGATTTTTTTTTTTGTCAAAAGAAACATACAGTGGGAGTCTCAAGTGGTATAACTGTTCTAGAAGGCAATTTGGCAAAACATCAAAAACTTTTTTAAAAAAGTGCATGGCTTTTGATCCAATAGTTTTATTTCACAAAATGTATTTTAAAGAAACAAGGACATAAAAAAGATTTAGCTACAATGATGCCTTGTTCATAGGAATGAAAAACCGGAAATAAATGTCTAAAATAGGGGATCACTGTGTAAATTATGGACTCATAAAATGAAACACGATGTAGCAATTAAAACAATGCAGGAAAATATAATTATTGTCATGGGAAAATATATATTGAGAAACATAGGTTAAAAAAATCTACATCTAGTAATATCCTGGTTTTATAAAATATATAAAGATATACAGATATCTTTAGAAAAAAATGTAGAAGAGAATATACACCAGGTTATTAACAGTAATTATCTTTGGATATTAAGTTTAAGGACGGTTTTAATTTTCCTTGTTTATATTTTTTTGTGATTTTTCTTTAATGACTATGTGTTACTTGTATAAGAAAAAATAAACTTTTGTTTTTTCCGAGACAACACAGTGTAGTTGAGGTACATCAGACTGTGAATTATATATTTTAGAGCTTAGCTCTAACTATCTGTGTGAACCTGAACTGGTCACATGACTTCTTGAAAGTTCAGTTTCCTCATCTGTGAAATTATACCGCTGAATTCAGAACCTCCCAGATATTTTGCAGAAAATTCTATATGATTATTATTACTGAAATTCTGGAATTCAACCATTAGCGGAATTCTTTGTGGCATAGCTCCTGCATTGGGTGCTGTCCCTATGTGTCTTGGAGTGACCTCCATTTTAATTCCTAAACTCTAACATATATAAAGCGCTGAGGAATTCAGGCTCAGTGCTTGGTTAGAACCAGCTTGGTACAAGGCTTGCCTTGATTTGATACTTGCCCATACAGGCAGCACAAAAAAAGATCAAGTTTTTGAGCAATCAATGGTAATGACAGTGACAGCTACCAACTTTTACTGAGCATTGACTCGGTGCCGGGGACATCTACTACCTCATTTAATCCTCTGTAAATCCCATGCAGCAGGCTCTTTTATTACTCCCTCCTCATAAGTAGGGAAACTGAGGCTTAGGGGGCTTGAGTGCCTTACCCAGGACCCTCAGGTGGAAAGTTCAGGATCTGAACTCAAGCCAGGCTCACTCTGGAACCCAACCGCCTCCCTATTTGAGAAATCATCTGCCAACTTTTGGCAGCACTACACAGAAAACCACTCTGCACACGAGAGGTGGCCTTGTTTCTAGTGACCTTCAGAGAGTCAGTGTGGAAAGCGTGCCTTTGAAGAGCCCAGGCCACACTGGCTGCTGTGCTCATGGCAAGATGGAGCCAGGGCTTCCTTACTCCTGTGATCAGTCTCATTGCCTGTGGCAGACAGAGGCAGCCCAACCACATCAGAGTTAGAGGGACCTTACCGGGTTCTCTTTCAACCGTCTCACCAGTTCCTTAGCCTGAGTCCACAGGTCTCTGTGCAGAGGGAGGGAAGTAGAAAAAAAATCAGTAAAATATTGTTTGGAGGGTCTGGAAGTCTGATCCTAACTCAGGAGCCAATTTCTGAGCCTGAGGTCATGCTGGACTCCTGGCTTCTGAAGAGCAGACATTGACCTGCGTTTTAAAATTAGGCCCACCTGGCAGACTGAACTCAGCACTGGGAGGGTGTTGACTTAGACTTAATATGACCTCTATTTTTTAAGCCTCTTTGACTTTGCCTGTCTCCCAAATTCTACCAACTGCGTACCCCAGACCAGCAGGAATACACCACCCTGGAGAGATAGAAAGGGAACTTACTCAGCATCATTGTTGGGGACAACGCTCTTTCTAGGAGGACACACAGGCGTCACAACGGAAGGATTGAAATGTCGGAAGATGTCTGCAAGGACTAAAGAGACAGCCGGTTTGTGTCCTGGCTGGGACAGCTGGAGGCCACTTCTAAAGACTATGGAGTCCTGGGGTGAGGTGCCAGAGTCACTGCCCCTATTACAGGGCACAGCCTTCACAGCCAGCCCTGGGCTGTGGGGCCCCCCTGTAGCAGGCCCTGGAGGTAAATGGAGCTAGGAACGAACATCTGTCTAGCACAAGCCAGGCCGGTGCTAAGCATCTGTCATTCAATCCTCAGGAACAAACTCATGGCAACACGACTTCCAACTTAGCAAGGGGGAAACTGAGACAGAGAAACCAAGCAAGCCACCCAAGGTCTTCCAGCTACTGGAGGCTGCTGGGATTTGAACCGGAGCCCTGGGATGCCAAAGCTTTTAGCTGTCTGGGCTGTCTGCCAGCCCCCCTCCCTCCTCCTGAGTGACAGCAGGGCGGGAAAGCTCTGGGGAACTCACAGAAAACACATCCCAGAACTGACAGCCAGGAGACTGCTAAAAATAGGGTTGTCAGGAGCGGTTGTGTCTTGCTCCCGAGAGAGGAGAGGGCAGAGCGGGAAGGGTGTCATGGAGGAGATGTCGGCACCCACTTTCCTGTCTCCCTTTCTTTTTGCCCCCATCCAGGAGTGCCTCGGGGCTTCATAGGAGCAGGAAACAGAAGGCAGCATGCAAGAGGCTCTCCGTAAGGGAAGCCGACTCTGTAGGTAGCAGGGAGCTGGGCTGGAAGTCAGGAGGCCAGGCACTTGGCTTTGTGACTGGACAGAGACCTAATGCCATGTGATTCCATTTTCCTCTCCTTAACCCAAACCAGTTTGCAAAAAGCGCCCATGCCCACACGTGGTGGGGAATCAGAAAGCTCTGAGCCCAGTTCAAGAAAACAGGGACCGTGTGAGGGTGTGTATGGGGAACACTTTGTCCTTTATACGAGGATGGTCTATAAGGATCAATGACAAAACATGAGTTGGTGCTGATAAGCCTTTGAAAGAGAACTGCTCCCCAAATTAAAGGTATCTGTGTCATATCTCTTCTTGGTGAGCAAATTGGACCTCAGAACTTTTCAGATAAATTTTCTAGTCGTTTTGTCTCCTCTGTTGTGTTTCTGGTCTGTTCTCACCGGCTTTTCTCAGGGCTCCCTGGTGGCAGTGGGGTCAGAACAAAGGGCACACCTAGGGGACTGAACCACATGGGCTCCCAGGGACTCTGCCACTTCCTAAGCACATCATTTGGGAAAGCCCACTTAAAAATCCAGTTTTCCCACCTGCAAAATGGCCATGTGGGCAAGGGCATGGCTAGACCAGATGAGAGCCGGGAGGCCAGCCCTAGGGGAGCAGGAACCTCAGGACTCTGGTCCAGTCACCCCTCTCCCATGTCCTTCAATCTTAAGCCACTGTCTCCTGGCTTCTGTCTGAGCAGAGACCCTTGGACACACTTCTCACCCCTCCATTCAGGGAGTGCCACTTTCCGTACCCAGGCTCCCTTACCTGCCCTCTCAGAATGCTTCTCATCCCCAGGCCCTGGTGAGAAGGTGGCCAACAGAGTACATTCTGTTTTTTAACAAAATTGCCTCTGAGTCACGAGGGACGGGGACCATCTTGCCATGAAGACCAGAACTCACCTGTCATCACTTGCATGCACGTCTTGTCTGGCCTTTCCTCTGTCCTGCAAGCAGAAGCCAGTGTGCAGGGGTCAGAAGGCATTGTCACTGCCCGCAGCCCTTTCCTCTGGCCACTGTGGGGGGCTACTTCATCACAAGCTTTGGCCTGGCCTTGCTCTGCTTCTGGAATTATTCTTTCTGGAGTCAGAGGCACACCTCAAAGGTGACACAGCAGCTAAAATGGGGTAAACGGCTCCCTCTGGACCCCCCTTCCCAGCTCTCTAATCTGGCTCAAAGCCAGGAGGGGATGCTGATCCTAGTGTCAGATGACCCTGGTCCAATTCCTGCATGGTTCCTCAAGAGCAGAGTGAGAGGCCTTGGTGACAGAAAGCAGGAATTCCAGGCAAGGGACAGAGCTCAGCGGTAGAGCAACTACCTAGCATACACAAGGCGCTGGGTTCCATCCCCAGAGGGGCTCCATCATTTTGGCCTTTCCCGCTTCCCCCTGATAACCCAGAGGAACTACCTGGATTTACAGGCTCTGGGAACGTTGGGCTACTTGGTTCTGGACCCTGTCTGTGCCCTGCTCCTCGGGAGGCCTTGAGCAAGGTCCCTGACCTCTCTGGCCTTGTTTCCCCCCATGAATCAAGCAAGAAAATTAGATCAGAGTGTATTCAGATTGCTTTTCCGCTCACTCTGCTCCAGGACAGGTACCTTTCATGGATCTCCAGGTCCACCATCCCGGAGTCTGGCAGCTGGAAAAGACACTTGGCGTTAACAAACCAGCGAGGGAGAGGGCAGAGCCTCTCCCAGGACTCCACACTGCCTGTCAGAACACCCCTCCTGCCAGTAAGAGGGACCCTCCAGATCCAGAGAAGGACCAAGTTCCCCTGTTCATTTTGCATGGAGGGAAAGGTGCTGCCCCAGCAGCAAGCCTGCCAGGCCTCTGAGCCCCAGAAGGGTGAATGTTTTCCCCAGAGCTTTGATTTAAACGCATCGCACAGTCAAATTACATTCTATAGGGAATGGAAAGGTTGTTTTATGGGGGACCCTCCATAATCTAAAATTTACTTTGCTTACAATCTGTCTCCCTAGAATGCAGGCACCATGAGCAGGAACTTTCATGTTTTGTACTTGACTCTATTTCTTGGACCTAGAACAGTGCTCAGTATGTGGTAAGCACTCAACGAATATTTGTTAAATAAATATTCTCTAAATGAACAAAGTAAGTTTCTGAGTTTCCCCTTGGTAAAATGCTGGACAGCACAGGACACTACCTGTTGGAGAAGTCCTAATGTAGGGCTGTAAGTGAATCCACAGCAAACCCCCACCCCTGAGGGCAGTCATGTCCTTTACAAGCTCCAAAGGATGTTTGGAACTCTGCCCAGGACACAGAAAGTGCTCGGCAGATATTAGTTATTGTTATTAGTATTATTTTTCCCAGTTTCTGACACATATCGTCTCTCCCAAAACTCCTTGAAGACAAGACGTCAGGTGAGGTGGTGATAGGTAGACAGTGACACGCTCACTGTGTGCACCCAGCCTGCTGTGGCACTTTGCAGAGACCAGCTATCCTAATCACTGGCTTAGTCCATGGCCAGACCACAGAACTGGGTCACAACTCCAGAGGGAGGGCAGGCTGACCACAACTGGGGGCAGAGGCCTTTGTTTGTCAATAAGAGGACCTGGAAAGGTCAGTCTTCTGGGAGTGGTGACAAGGTCAACAAAAATCACACTACGATGCAAGTCAGGGGTTGTAAACAAAGAGCATGGCAGGTTAGACAGTGAGGGAACAGGCCTCCTGGGATGGAGCAATTTGGACACCGGATGCCTGACCAGAGGGGACGCTGTCCACCAGCTTGAGCAGATGGTTGCTGGAGGGAATGTGGACCCGCGGCTGCCAGCTCTTGTTTTTCAAGAGAAGCTGGAAACACGAACATTTATTTGACATCTTATTTCAGTTGGCAGCTGATCCAATTAAAGGCACAGTACGTCTTGGGCCCCCCAATTTGCTTCTTTGGATAATTAACAGATGGAGAGCAGATCTTGTCCTCAGAGGTGCAGCAATGGTGCCGAGAGGTCAGGCAGAGAAGGAAGGTGAGAGAACAAGAGAGACAAGGCCAGGAGGTGAGTGGGAGCTCAGTGGGAAGTAACTGCAGGGAGGGCTGGGTGAGCCCCTCCAGCTCCCACTGCTCCCTTTCCTCCACTGCCAGCCACTTTATCCCCTCGTTCCCGTTCTATGGGAATCTGCCTCATGACAGGTACTGTGACATCAGGGACACAGAGCAAGGCAAGACTCAGGCTCTCTCCTCAAGGAATTCAATAGAGTGGATTATAACTTCCCCCTTTCCTGGCACCGAAATAGGAAATGTCTATGACAGTTAACTAGAAAAAAAAATCCCAGATAGGCTATTGCAGTATGATCTCATTTAGGTTTGATATGTCACCTATGTCCCTGTGTATTGCTATATGTGAGAGAGTGAGCGTGTGAGGTGAGGCAGAGGAATAAGAGGTGAAGGGTTCTATTTTTTTCACACTGTATGTGTCCTATTATTTCTCATAGTCAATATGTAACACAAGTATTATTTGGAAATGAATTTTATGAATGTTTGCATATCTGATTTTTAAAGTTTTGTGGGGAAAGGGGGAGTCTATAGCAATTTAGAAAGTGTTGATTATGGTCCCAAATAAATGGCTGCACATTGGTCACCGAAAGTTCCAGGAACTCAAAGTAAAAGCATCAGCATTACAGATGCTTTTTTTTTTTCTTTTCCTTTTTAAATTCATTGTCTTCCACTGTTTTCCCTTCCTGTTTAGCACTCAAACCCAGAGAGGTTCACACCTCTCTTGGAGCAGACAGAAGCAGGCCTACAGGGGACCTCACTTTCAGGTTGGATCCTAAAGGCCGAGGTGCAAGGTGCCTGGCCGTGGACTGATGATTCCGGGGCTGGAGAACATCTAGACAGAGCTTCTTTCCATTGCTGTGGCCCCCCAGGGAGGAGGGGAGGGGGTGACAGCAGGAGCTGCCAGGCCTGAATCACTCATGAACTGGGGAGCCTTCAGACATGGGGCAGGAGGATGGAAGTTCCTAAGGGGTTGAATTTTAGGAATCTAATTTGGTGGAGATTTCTCTGCCCCAGGTGGAGGAATCCAGAGTCCTCCAGTGAGTGGGGTCACATCTGCTGGGCTCTGTAGTGTCAACATCAGCAGGAGACACAGGCTTAGCCAAGTCAACTTGCTGTCCAGACATGAGACCTCTTTCCTCACTGGTTTCCATCCCCCTTTCACACTGTTCTCGTGGTGAGTCCCCCCTTCATCCCCCTCCACACACACAGGGCCCCACAGTTATAGAAAGAATAGAGCAAGAATGGGGAAGCTCCAGCCACCAGATGCCACTAGCCTAACGCCATTTCCTGGTGTTAATCCCCACCTCCACACACCAGGACCTCCTCACCCTCTGCCTGCTATACCTACACCCATGTTCATGCCATGGAGTTGCCAAAAGAATAGGGAAGGTTCTGGGCAGCCTGTCCCCAGCCTGTCCCCTCACATAAAGGTGGCCTTCAAAAAGAAGTGGAGCCAACCCCAGCAGGGCTCAGTGTCCCAGAGAGGTTGATTATTCAAGAAGATGAGGTCGGAGGACAGACCTAAAATCTCTGGAGGCATTGGGTCTGCTGGCACTGACTAGGAAGTGGTGGCTTGAGGCCAGGCCTGAAGAAGAGGCTGAGGTTCAGGAAAGTATCACAGGGACAGGGAAGGATACAGGGAAGAACCTGAGGGGGTGAGTTGAGAGGAAGAACTGGAAAAGAGAGGACAGCGTCCTGGTTCAGGCTTGGGAGGCGTAAGATGGCCCAGAAATAGAGCAGAGGCTTGATAAGGAAGTGTCTGATCAGCTGCTGAGCCCTGCAAAGACCAGGGCAGGTGGGATTTGGGAAGCCATAACTGATGTGCCTGTGTGTGTAAGGGGATTGGGGTGCTCTGCTCTCTAGCTTTCTTCTCTCCAGATGGACCTTTCTTTGCACATTACCTTTCTTTCTCCTTTACTTGACCATATAAAATACACTAGAATTTGTGAGCAACAAGCACATGAAAAGATGCTTAATAACTATTAGGGACATGCCAATCAAAACCACAATGTGGTGCTACCTCATACCCATTAGGATGGCTACCATTAAAAAACAGACACTAACACAGATCAGAAAACATGCATTGTTAAGGATGTGGAGAAATTGGAAGTCTGTGCATTGTGGGTGGAGATGTGAAATGGTGCAGCCACTATGAACAACAGCATGGCGGGTCCTCAAAAAATTTTAAAAAATTACCAAATGATCTAGTGACTCTACTTCTGGATATATATCCCAAAGAATTGAGAGCAGGATCTTGAAGAGATATTTGCACACCCATGTTCACAGCAGCTCACAATAGTCAGAAGGTAGAAGCAACCCAATTGTCCATCAATGGATGAACAAAAGATAAATAAAATGCGGTATAGCCATACAATGGGACATCATTCATCATTTAAAAAGGAAAGAGATTCTGGCACATAAGGACATTACGCTGAGTGCAATGAGACAGTCATGAGACAAATACTGTCTGATTCCACTTATTTGAGCCCTCTAGAGAACTTGAACTCAAAGAAGCAAAGAGGTATGGTGGTTGCCAGTGGCTGAGGAAAAAGGAGAATGAGTTGTGCCTTGGTGGATGGAGAGTTTCAGTTTTATAAGATGAAAACGTTCTGGATGTTGGTTGCACAGTAATGAGAATATACTTTTCACACCAAACTGTAGACTTTAAAATGGTCAAAAATGGTTAATTTTATGGGTATATGTTTACCCCACTTGTAACTAAAATATTTTTAAGTTGGTAAAGGTTGATGTATTTTTAACTTACAAAGCATGCAAGGAGTTTTCTTTATCTTACAAAAATAAAGTTTAAAAGGTTGCTTTAAAATTTTGTGCAATACTTGATTTATCAATGGATTTAATTTATTAATGAGAAGCTCCAAAGATTTCTCCTCACTGATGTAGAGGTAAACTTTCATTTGGTTTAATTTATGAAAACATTCAGAACCTCCTGGATTTTAGGATTTCTTCTTTTCATATAATGCTCTCTCCAGATAAAACATTCTGCCTAATTACCAGCAGCTCATTCAGAGTCTACCTGTATCAAATTCCGTCTCCTTCCCCAAGCTACTTAAAATACTCACAGTTTCCAGGTGGCCAATGGTTGCCACAAGTTTAATGTCTGAAGGCCTCAGAGAGTGGACTGTGAAGACAAGAACCCACATGGCAAGGTCAGATCTATATTCCCCACAATGTAGACCATGGGGTGCAGGGAGCAGACCCTTATCTCACAAGCCTTGCACAGTTGCTGAGGTTCAGTCTATTGCTTTAGGAGTGGAAAGCTGAAGATCAGGCAGTACTGAGAACCATGTTGGAAGAGAGGCTCTCCTCTCTCTGGATGCCATACTGTTACCTGGATGTGGGTTCTCCAAGCAGGTGTCCCATGGAAGGTCATACCTGATCTCCATTTTCCCCTCTCACTTGGTCTTCTGTCTGCCTCTCACTTCCTTCTACCCGATGGCTTAGTATTCATTTCTGGACCACCATTAATAAGAGGGCAGCAGATTAAAATTAAAATCACCTGAGTACCCAATGCTTAACTTAGGCTGGAATAATACTTGTTATGGTTTAGATGTGAGTGTCCTCCAAAAGCTCATATGTGAGACAATGCAAGAAGGTTCAGGAGAGAAATAGTTTGATTACGAAAGCCTTAACCCAATCAATTAATTAATCTCCAGATGGGATTAACTGAGTGGTAGCTGAAGACAGGTAGGGTATAGCTGGAGGAGATGGGTCAATGGGGGCATGCCCCTGGGGTACATTTTGTATCTGGAGAGTAGAGTCTGTCTGCTTCCTGATCATCATGTGAGCTGCTTCCTTCTGCCATAATGTTCAGCCTCATCTCAAACCCTGAGGAAAGGAGCCAGCTGCCTAGGGATTGAGACCTCTGAAACCGTGAGCCCTCACATACTTTCCTCCTCTACAATTGTTCTGGTCAAGTCTATTAGTCACAACAGTGAAAAAGCTGACTAAAACAGTACCCAAAGCCTGTGAACACACAGAAAGAGCAGATGCACGTTGTATGTAAACGATACCCACGGGAACCTCCTCGACCCACTTGAGTGACCAGCATTTTTAGAAACTATCTCCCTAGAAACCACTGACCAAACTTCCTGCTTGCATTATGGGAGTATTTAAATGTAACCTCCTAAAGATGCCATTTCCTAAAAAGCACACCTGCTTTTTTTCTACCCAAGGTCTTTACACAGCATAATAATGAGAACAGCAAGTTTAACTGGAAACGCTGATCAAGTCAGTACAGTGTAAGTATACATAAAGCCATTAAACTTAGCCAGCCATTTAACATGGTAAAGCCAGAGAAGGAGACCAGCTCAAGAGCAGCAGTAATAATATCCAGGTATTAGGCAAAGCTAGCTCAGGATAAGGGGAAATGGCTAGAATGGCCACTGC
Source organism: Marmota flaviventris (assembly GCF_047511675.1). Classification (NCBI taxonomy): domain Eukaryota; kingdom Metazoa; phylum Chordata; class Mammalia; order Rodentia; family Sciuridae; genus Marmota; species Marmota flaviventris. The sequence goes on along the minus strand of NC_092511.1, from coordinate 21,736,208 downwards.
GGCTCCATTACAGAAAATGTGGAAGCCACATGAGTGACAAAGCTCCAACCCACAGCTGCCGTGACATTGTCTACCCACAGGGAGGTGAGATCCTAGAAGTTGTTCCAACCAAGAAAGGCACTGTGGCCCCGAATTGCTTTTGTCCCTGAGGTGTGTGTTGGACTCTGTCCCTCCTTAGAAATGGCTGAGGGGGAAACAGGCATTGTATGAGGGACTGAGGATGAAGAGGGAGAATTAAATGTCCAAAAGGTACAAGAAAAGTAGGGTTGGAGACTCTGCTAGCCACATCAAAGAGAAGATGCTGGGCCCTTCCTGCTCGTGGCCAATGGGCACATACCTGATTTAGAAGACGCACTCGATCCACCTGGGGTGCACAGGATTGGTAAATTCTTCAGGGTCTGCAACTGAAATCAAACATCTGAAACATCAGCTGCCTTATATGGGAGTAGCGCAGGTTTGGAACACTTTGTATAGAAATGACCGCACACTTGTTCTATCTAGGTTCAAAAACCCAGAAGCAACAACTGCCCATGGTCACATTCTTCTAACTCCATACCTGGTTGCCCTGGTGAGAGGAGACAGTGTCTATTGATAATGTTTTAGTAGGTGGCGTATAAGGATGTTCCAGAACAGTAGGGTGGATGGGGGCAGGGAACAGATAATGAAAAAGAATAAAATTTTGCTCTTGGGTTAATGGAGAAGTTCTGGAGATGGATAGTGGCTAACGGATACATAAGAATGTGAGTGTGCTTAATCCAATTGAATGGTACACTCAGAGTTAAAACAATAACTTTTATGTTGTATACATTACTACAATGAAAAAGACATAATTAAGAAATCCAGTACACCTACATTAAATTTTTAAAAATTATTTCTTAAATTTATTTATCATCACTTTCCCTCTTTTATTGTGATTATACAAAAGAAACCATATGAGCCCTTATGTTCATTTTATGCTGAAACCTAGATGAACTTGAAACTGGAAGACTCTTTTTTTTAGAGAATTTTTTTTTTTTTTATTTTAATGTTTTTATTTTTTAGTTTTCGGCGGACACAAAGTTGTGTTTGTATGTGGTGCTGAGGATCGAACCCGGGCCGCACGCATGCCAGGCGAGCGCGCTACCGGTTGAGTCACATCCCCAGCCCTGAAACTGGAAGACTCTTGTGTCCCCATCAGATGGACTGCTGAGAGCGACCAGCACTCACATCCTCAAGGCCACTTGGGCCTCTGCAGGTGTTGCTAAGAATCCAGAGCAGCTTCCGTCTCAGGGAATAACAAAATTTAGGGAAGGGAGATGGTGTATTTTCTCCCCAAATTGAGAGTAGAAGGGGAAATACTCCAACTTGGGAGGGGGGTCAGTTTGCAGTAAATCAAGTGCTGGACCACATCTCAGGACCACAGAAGGACCCAGTGAATTTCTCTTGGTTACAGTAAGAAATACAGCATTTACTCTCATGTCTTATCTTATGGATGTTCTGGGAAGACCTTATCCAGATGCTTTCAGATAACTCACAACATCTGCTTCAAGGCTCACAGAGATAACAAGTCTATTTATAACGCTTGGTGGACACTTCTGGGAATCACCCACTCAGTCTGGGATGATGAGCCCCAAATTCCAGGAGATATGGTTACGCCCTGCCAGTCAGCCACTGTCCTAGGGGAGCAGCTCATCTTGCCCATCCCCTCCAGGTCTCAAGAAGAGGCCATTAACCTGCACCCAGACTTGGATTTGTCCTCTACCAGGAACATACCTCCCACCAGGAATAGCCCTCACCTTGGGCCATTGCTGTCCTTCCAATGTGTTTTCTTCAGGAGAAGAATAGATTTGGGTGGTCCCTTTAATAAAAAAAAAAAAAAAAAAGAAGCAGCAAAAATAGTTCAGATATTTTAGCTGAAATTAACGCCCACTCACCCACCCATACTTGTGTCTTCCACGCCCTTCCTCCCAGCCCTAACTATGTGCCCAGCTCAATGGTGACCTTTGTATTAAGAAAACCCCAATTCCATTCCTCCTGCCATCAGACACTGTGCTTCCATTAATGGGAACTACAGGGCAGTATCCCAAGTTGAAATGCAAAGGTATTTATTACCTGAGAGGGGTCAGCAATCACACTGTGTCACGCACAAGCACATTATCACAGATTGCCTCGTTGATTCCTTATCAAGAGGCAGAACTTTCCATGAAGGTAATATTGGACAAACTGTTATTGTTTGTGGATCCAGGATAAATCAGGGAAGGCAAAGGACATTCCAGAATAGTCCAAAGGGTGATATGATCTTAGCAAAGCTAACCATGAAATTTCTAGCAAACACAACTGTACTAAGTACCCAGACAGGGGCTGTGTCCAAGGGTCTTGTTGAATGTGAGGCAAAGGGAGAAGATTCTTGTCCCACTTACTTTGGGCCAGTCTTTTTAAACTTTTTATTTTATTAAAAGTAAAAATTAGGTTTACTTTTCAAATTATAATTTACGTATAATAAATTGGACTCATTTTAAATGTGCAAGTTGTTTTCCCATAAAACATTTAGCTTAACTATATAAGTGGTCAAATTAACAGCACTATAAATAAATAAAACAAAAAAATTACTAAAAATGCATTTACTCTCAGCCTCATATGTGACTTCATCTATCTGTTCATAATCTCATGACCACTATTAAACATACTTTTCATTCAGTTTAATCAACATACACACAATTTTGTATCCTGCCAGCTTTTTAAAAATGTTTATAGTTGTAGATGGACACATTACCTTTGTTTTATTTATTTGTTTTTATGTGGTGCCGAGGCCCAAACTCAGTGTCTCACACATGCTAGGCAAGTGCTTCTACCACTGAGCTACAACTCCTGACCCCACCAGCTTCCTTTAAATGTTACTTTGTGAGTATCTTTGCTGTTACATAATCTTGTACTTATTCCAACTGCTACATGACACATTGATGATCCTGATATTTGATCAACACTTCTGATCTGCTCTGAATTCTCTCCACCTGGTTTTCCCTTACAAGGGAAAAAAAACCCAAAGGGCATCACACAATACCTCAGGAAAGCATTGACTTGGGGGACAAGGCTTGATTTCTTTTCCATTCCAGCCTTCTTCTGCAGTTTTACTTTTTGACCCTGAAAATAATTTATCTAGTGTTTCATGAGGAGAGGCAGTACATTTCTATTTTCTGCCCACTGTGAGGTCAGGCCCTTCTTCCCCAGGGAAGCTGACCCAAGGAACAATGGCCGTAACCTGTCTCCAGATCTCAGTGATCCTTTTGAAATTCCCAGAAGCAAGCTTTCTGAGCAGAAAGAGCCCCACGATGGGAAAGTATAACAGTGTGGACAAGTTCAGAGTGCTGGAAAAGGCTGGAACACAGGGTTTGTAACCGCAGCACAGGGAAGAGTGGGCAGGGTAGACGGGGCTGCCCAGACAGACTAGAGACAGGGCTGTAGAGCCACAGATGCCAGGCTAGCCCAGGAGTGACTGAGAGCCTTAACTGCTCTGAAGAAATGACTTTAAGGTGTATTTTAAGATGATCATCACTTTGGGAGTAGCAGGGTAGATGAGTTATCAGGGCAGAGATTAGAGACTATTTTGGTAATATTTAGATAAAAATACAAATGGCAGCCATCACTTTCATACAGAACTCTCTGTACCAGGCACTGTTCTAAGCACTTACACAAAACAATCCATTTAATCTTCACAACAATTTTGAGACAAATACCATCATCCCATCTTACAGATAGGACAGTGAAGCCCAGAATGTTAAGTGGCATTTTCAAGGTGCTACAGCTAGCAAATGGTGACTAATGGACTTGGAAATGGTAATCTGACTGATCCAGCTCCAGGGGTCCTGCTTGGAATCAACAAGCTAAGTGCAAGCCCCATGCCCAAGATCTATGCCGTGGCTGGCCAATTCTGTCTACAAAGGACATCTAGTCCATATTTTGGGTTTTGTAGACCACAGAGCCTCTGTTATAACTACTCAGCTCTGCTACTGTATTATGAAAGCAGTCATAGGCCATGTGTAAACAAATTAACTTTATCAATGGAACTACAACTTGGATTCCAAAGAAATTTCAGGTGTCATTAAATAATGTTTACTTATTTATTTATTTTAACAACCAATTGAAGATGTAGAAACCTTTGTGGCTATTAACAAACTGATTCTAAAGCATATATGGAGGGGCAAAAGACCCAGAATGGCCAATGTAATGTCAAAGGAGAACAAAGTCAGAAGACTGATCCTATCCAATTTTAAGACTTGCTATAAAGCTATGTTAATCACACAATGTGATATTGGCATAAGAAAACATGAATAGATCAATTTGAACAGAACAGGGAACCCAGATAGACTTACATAAATATAGTTAACCTTTCTTTGATAAAAAGCAAAGGTGCCGGGAGCAGTGGCACCCACCTAGAATCCCAGCAACATGAGAGACTGAGGAAGGAGGATCTCAAGTTCAAGGCCATCCTTAGCAATTTAGTGAGAACTTGTCTCAAAATAAAAATTAAAAAGGGCTGTGGATGTAGCTCAATGGTAAGGCACCCCTGGGTTCAATCCCTAGTACCAAATAAATAAATAAATAAGAAACAGCAGGGTTGGGGTTGTAGCTCAGTGATAGAATGCTTGCCTCTCATGCGTGAGGCACTGGGTTCAATCCTCAGCACCATATGAAAATAAATAAATAAAATATATTGTGTCCATCTAAAAATAAATAAATAAATAAGAAACAGCAAAGGCAACACAGTAGAGAAATGCTTTAATAAATGGTGTTGGAACAACTGGATGCAGACATGCAAAAAAAAGAGAAGAATTTAAAGATCACTTTTAGCTTTGGGGTTATATAAAATTATGCAATAGATTGGATTTGGCCCAGGGGCCACAGTTTGCCAACCAACTCCTGATCTAGACTACTACTGAAAGGAGGTCATACAGGTGAAACCGGAGGATGGCATCGCTGGTGATTAGCACCAGCCCCCTCAGGGTGGGATGGTCAAAGTGAAATTGTGAATTCCATAGAATGAACAGTGAACACCAAAACCTAAACAGGCAGCTCTTATATCTAAACACAGCAAGAAGGACCCGGAGAAGGGCTTATGGGAGCTTCCTCAGTACCTTCAGGACTAGGTACCAAGGGCACTTGCCTTGATTATGTGGCCCCCAAACCAGCTGGGCCAGCAGAGACAGGCCACCACTTGTCAGAATAGCTGGAGCTACTCAAACAAGAAGGCACTACCCAGGGTACTGGTCCACACAGGTGCCAGGAATCATGGTGCACATGTGGCACACATAGAGGGAGAGGTTAAAAGTTTAGACACCCTTGGACTTGTCAACCTCAGTTTCCTCACCTATAAATTAAACCTGGTAATACCTTTCTCATGCACTTGTGAGAACTAAATGCATGTAAACACATAGCACAGTGTCTGACACACAGAAAGATGTACTAATTGGTAGTTATAGTCATTATAATCTTAGCATCAGAGGCGGCTGACATGGATAATCTTTCAGCTCCTTCCAGCCTCAGTATTCTGGGATTTCAAGTTAAATGCTCCAGAGTCCCTGTGTTTAACTTGATGGTGTGAGTCATGCATGCTAACTGCCCTAGGATGTCACAGAGGCTCTACCTGGAATCTGAACAGGAGTGTCCAGACCTGAAAACCCAAGTGGATACTTAGGGCTCTTCAACTATGTCCCCACTGACTCTTAGAAAGACTTGGGTCCCATTCCCATTCTCTGTTCCTACCAGGTATATGGGAAGAAAAATTCTTGCCTGTTTCCAAAGTACCCTGAGACACTGTGGAAGAAATTATCAAAACACTTGTGGCATCATTGAACCCAAATCACAAGACCCCAAGGGAACTCTTCAAGCTCATGAATCTATGAAGGGCTTTGAGCTCCTTGAAAAATCTCCACCTCAGTAATGTCAGCAAGGGAAAAATACATGTATTTTTCCACTCTAATGGCAATGAAAGAGAAAAACACCTGTGCACACTCAGAGGAACACCTGGCTGAGCTCAGTCATCCAGGTAGCACAGAGCTGCTACCTCAGGGTCTGAAACTGAAAAAGAGCCATTACAGCACCTGACCCGAGACACACCTTCTAAAGCAGTGTCTGTTGACCCCTCCCCAGCTGCCTGGACCACCCCTCCACAGATTCAGATTTGATTGACCTGGGTGGGACCTGGGTGAGCTGTGCATGGGCAATTTAAAAAGTCCTTCAGGTGACATTCATGAGCTTCTAAGGTTAAGAGCCTGACTTTACAAGGAAACCCAAATTGTTTAGCCCAGCAGCTGGCCAGAGATGGGCGGGGTAATTTCACAAACCAAATTAGAGCACCACATGCTGTCTAATGTGTAGATTTCCTTGATGTTTGTCCACTTATTTTGTGTCCGGAGCACAGTTTTCCTCCCTTGAGCCCTTCCTTGAGGAAGGACAGCCACTTGCTGACCTTGGTCAAGGATTTCATCCTCACCTATAAATGGAGTGAGACTTCCCTGCCTTCTTCCTGGGGTTGTTGGGAGGATCAAAGATCAGAAAACTGCTGTGGAAGCAGGAGAGGGCAGTCGGGACACTCGGGAGGTGCCTGGTCTTCTTGGATGAACGGAAGGTGCGTCCCCTGGGCACTAAGGAGGGAGGTCAAGGACAGTACCATGGAACTGAGGTCATGCCTCAGTGCACAATAAATTCTTGGGTCCTTTGTGAAGGGTAATGACCTCACAGCAACTCTAGAGGCAGGGTTTATGAACCTCTTGGCATTTTTAGAGACTCAGAGAGGCCACAGGCTCCCAGACACCATGGCAGCAAGGGGAGGGCAGGCCTCAAGCCCGCACTGCCATCCGCTAAGCAGAAAGCCATGCTGGTGAGCAGGGAAGGGGAGGATGGAAGCCAGCAGTGTGGTCCCCGCACCAAGTTGGACTGTAAGCAGGTCCTCTGGGTGACTGTCAATTCTCGTTCATATGCAGGGCCTGTGGGCAGCTGTGAACCTGTGAGCTGTTCCCTTCCTGTGACCAACTGTGGGACTAAGTCAGAAAACCACGAGTCATGCCTGGCTGCTGCTCTGACCTCAGAACTCCAGGAGCTCAGAAGAGCACAGGCATCCTCTCTGTCAGGTGATGCTGGGTCAGTCACATGCCACAGCCAATGGAAGGTGACACCAGGGCCCAGAGAGCCTCTTTAGGGCAGCTCAGTTGGCTTTTGAATATTTATCTCTGAATTCTAGAGCCGCTGATGGGGCAGGCCTCTGAGACTACCTTGTTTGCTGCCTCAGAAAACTGGGATCCAGAGAGGCTAGCAAATGTGCCCAGCCCACTGGGAAGTGGCTAACAGAACACGGGTGGAACTCAGTTCTCTTTAACCTAGTCTGGGGTATGCCTTCCTGGAGACCACAGACTTTTTTGAAGGAAGTTATAGGAAGTCTGGTCTTCCACCCCGAGTTGCCAGCGTGTGGGAAATGTTTTCTGTGCTATGTCTATGAGACCAGTATTTTCAACTGTCAATCCAGGTTTACTAAGAATGATCGAGAATTAACAATGTCACCACCTGTGGATAGCCTCAACATCTAGTCTGAGGACATTACAAAAACCATAAGAGATAGTTTGAAAAATCCCAAGCCACAGTTCTCTGAACACTGTGTCCTGTAACAGTGGCCAAAGGCAGACACTTCCACCCATTCCAGGATCCATTCTCTAAAGAGACCAGTGAGTGGGGCCTTCGTGTCCATCCCCTGGTGCCCACTCCATATCCAACACCATACCTCCTGGGCCCCAAAGAGGAGGCAGTCCCGACAGGAGAGGGCATATCCAAAGTTGACCAGCGGTTTTGTCCTTGAGGTTGATTTACTTTGAGATTGTACTTTTTCAACTTTTTTAGGGGGACAGTTGAAGCAGACCCAGATCTAAGTCTCATGGTGACCATGAGCAAGCAGTCCTTTGCCAGGGCAGGTTCCAGAGTTCTGCCTCCTTCTATCCAGAGTCCCTCCATAACCACTCCCTGCTCCAGGTCTGCATCAGCCACTGCAGGTCAAGGCTGGATGAAAGCAGGGGTGATGATCCAGAAGCCCCCAAGAGAAAGGGAATCTCGGGGAACTATGAGGGGGCCTCACAGTCTCGCCATCAGGAAGTTCTCCCAGAAAACAAATGGGAGGTTGTGGAGGAAGGAAGCCTTGCAACCACTGTTCCTACCAAGAAAATGGTGACCTGAGCAGGAGAAACACACTGGCCTTTCCCAGAGCCCAGCAAACTGCCTGCTGGGGGCTGGAATGTCAGTCAGGAGTAGAGCACTTGCCTAGCCCGCGGGAGGCCTCCCTTCACCAGTTTGTCGTCTCTTCCAACATATGACCTTTTATGTCTGAAGCTGGCAGACTCATCTTGCTTAAAATACCACTTATATCATGTCACTCCCCAGCTCAAGAGCTCTTAATAGCTCCCCACTGCCCACTACAGCAAATCTAAACTCTAGACCAGCCATGTGATCTTGGGTCAGTCATTCAACCTTTATTTTATAACTATAAAATAAAAGATCAAGCTTAAATCATTTTGGAAGTCTTTTAAAGCCCAAAGACACTCTGATCATATTATTCTCCTTGTGCTGAGATGTCAACATCTCACAGAATCCATCTCTTCCCTCCCCCCTTAAACCAAGCCCTGCTCTAGTCCAGCCAGCTTGCTCCCTGCTCCTCAGCCTGTGGAGAGCCCCACTCCCCCTCTGGGTGCGTGGCTCCCTCCACTTGCACGCCTTCTAGGTTTATTTTAGTCACTCTATTTGCAGCACTCAAGGAGTTCACCTCCCTCTTGAGAATTCTCCAGCCCACATCCATCCCTAGATTGGTTCCTGAGACCCAGTGACTCCTATTACAGCGACTTGCACCTATTTGGGTGCTTAATTCTTCTCCAGTAGCTTTCTGCAGATCCATTCTCTGTCCCCAGAGGGTTCCTCAGAGTTGGGTTAGTGTCTGCCAGTCAGGCTCAGCCCAACTTGTGTCCTTCGAAGGGTGCTCAGCTAATGGACAGCAGCGAAACCACAACTTGATGAAAAGGATGATTGACAGGGAAGTCCTAGAAATCTGTAAGTCACAGGTGACATTTTGGGAAAGCAGAGCTCCTGAGGCCCCACAGAAAATTCCAAACCTGTGCTGGCTGCTGAGGGCAGGCATTTGGAAGTCAATGCAGAGGAGGTGGGGTAGGGATCAAGGCAAGTGATGTAGAGAGCCTGACATGACACCTGAGTTCCAGCCACATAGGTGACCTAGCAGGTGCCCTTCCCCTCTTGCGTCAATAATCTGAAATTCTTGAGCCACCAAAAGTTCTCTGACATGCCTCTGCATTCTTATTTAGAAAGATAGTATTCCTAGAGGGAGAGAAGCCAAATTCTAGGAAGGACTCCGAGTTCTTGCAAAACAAACATGAAACCTCTTTACCTGCTTTAGTAGGGAAAAGGTATTTCTTTGCTCTCACAATGAGTTCATCCCCCTCCCACTCCTGGCTGCACATTGACAGGCCTGTCATGGGTGCGTTACCAAGGCAACAAGTTTTTATTCACAGGCACAGCAATCTCCTGGGGAACTTCTGACCCACTCGAGGAAAATGAAATTCTAGAAAAAAAAATGTATTTTATTGGATACAGTGATTCCTTGCCAACTTGCTTTTGCCAATTGCAGTTTGGAGATAATGCTCTTTCTGTTTTACAAGCTGAAATTTTGAAAGTAGGAATCTGTTTTCGTATGTTTTGTTTCTTGAGTCTACTTTGAAATTTAAACAGAAGTTTAATTTTGGTTCTTTCCTCCCTTGGACTCTATTGTCACACAGAGGGCTGGCAAATGGCCCTGGCTCTGGACTCAGACTTGGAACTGAATTCAGGCTCCATTATTTACTAGCTGGATGACCTTGTGCAAGTCACCTAACTTCTCAGTTTTCTCATCTGTAGAATGGGGGTCATGGGAGCTGGTACATAGTCAGCTCTCTGCACCTGTGCATTCTGTACCCACAGGTTCAACTGGCTGCAGATTGATAATATTTGAATAAAAATGCATCTACATTGAACACATAACAGATGTTTTCCTTATCATTATTCCATCAATAATACAGTATCATAGCTATTTATATTAAACTAGGTATTAAGTCATCAAGAGATGACTTAAAATATACAGGGCATGGGAATACACAAATTCTATGCATTTTATAAGAGGAAATTGTGCATCGTGGAAACATGACTGTTAGGGGTGGGGTTGTCCTGGGACAATTGTAAGTAAGTGCTTAGCATGGGACTTGATTGTTTTAGGGAACCTCACACAATGAATCTAGTTTGAAGTCATCCTTGAATGATAATGTTCCCAGTGCCCAACAGAATGAACATTTATATACTCTTTGAAGATTGTTACCTTCATTCTAGGCCTCAAAAAATCTCACAAATAAACTTTTAAGAAGTTTGAGTAGCATACAAAAAAAGTAACCAAGCACATAAAGAAAAAAAGATATCCATGTGCAAGAAGTAGCAGGGGAGGAAAAAAAAAGCTCAAACAGATCACAAAAAGTGGGTGCTGAGGGTTGGGGATGTGGCTCAAGTGGTAGCGCGCTCACCTAGCATGTGTAAGGCACAGGGTTCGATTCTCAGCACCACATAAAAATAAAATAAAGATATTGTGTCCACCTAAAACTAAAAAATAAATATTAAAAAAAAAGTGGGTGCTGAAATTACCAGACAAAAACTATAAAATGGCTATGGTTTAAAAACAATTTATATTTGAGGTTTTTATAGAAAGCCAAATTACATAAAAATTGTAAATTTGGTAAAGAACTAAGTGTAAATGTGAAAAATAAAATTACCAATTCTCAAAATCTTCAATGATCAGCTTTAATAGCGAGTTAGACATAACTGAAAACGAATGAATAAATTAAATATATCATAATAAATTACTTAGAATGTGTATAGAAAAAGATGGTTACATTGGAAGAGAGGATAAAAGACATTGTACATGAAAAAGCCAAATAAAAAACATTTTATCAGCATTGCCTCCAAAACAGAATTAGTGGAATAGAGGCAACAATTCAAGAACTACTGACCAAGAATTCTTCAAAACTGACAAAGGTGTGAAGCCAAAGATCCAAGATACACTACAAATGCCAAGCAAGATAAACTCAGAGAAATTGATAAACTCAGAAACAAACATGCAATATAGACTGTGGTATGTTTTTCCAAAGAGGACCATGGCATTTCCTCCCCTGTGCAAGGACTGGCCTTTGGTAATGAAACTTGTAACTCCTCCCATCAAGCTGTGACGACTATTTCCTTCCCCTTGAATCTGCGTTGGCCTTGAAACTTGTATTGACCAACAGAAGTGACTTTGGGACCTAAGCATTAGAAAGCCTGTGGCATCTATTTGTGCTCTTTTGAAGTCTCCATGTAAAGAAGTTGAGACTGTGTGGAGGAGCACCAAGACACCACAATGTCCCCAAACATGTCCCCCTCCAAGTTAATTCCAGATGACACTATGGGGAAACAGGGACCAAATGTCTCTGCTGAATTGTGAGTAAATACAAAGGTTGCTGCTGTAAGTCTCCAAGATTTAGTGCAATTTGCTATGCAGCAAAAGATAACTCTGAAATACAACAACCAACTAAATAAAAACTTAGCTCCTGAAAAATATTAACAAAGTTGACAAACTTCTGATAACATGAATCACAGAAAAAGGAGGTTGGGGATGTAGCTCAGAGGTAAAGTGTGTGCTCAGCAGGCATAAGATTCTGGGTTCAATCTCCAGTCCCCTGCCAATAAAGGACAAAAAGGAAAAGGAAAAAGTCCCAAATAACCAGTTTCAAAAACAAAACATGTGTGTGTTGGGGGGGGGGGCACATAACTGTAAAACCTGCAGATATTGAAGAGATAGTAACAGAATATCATACACAAATTGTATGCCAATTTTTAAAAAATCTACTCAAAGTGGACATACTCTTAGAATAAAACTTTCCAAAGCTAATTTAAAAAGAAATAGAATATATGACTAATTCTATAACCATTAAAAATGGACTCGGTAGTCAATAAAAAATCTACCAAAAATAATATTACTAAACATCAGAGGGGAAAGTCCCATTCTTATTACATACTATTCCAGAAAACAGAATAGGAACATTTCCAAATTCATTTTATGAGAATTTATAACACTGAAACCAACATCCAGAAGGACAGTAAAAAAAAAATTAAAATTCAATCTCATTCATGAGCACATAAGAAAAAAAATTCTAAGCAAATGTTAGCAAAGTTCAGCAATATATAAAAATAAAACATACCATGATCAACTTGAGTCTAACTAGAAACATATAGTTGGATCAAATCTATTAATATAATTTAACATAATAATAAATCTAAGGGGAAAGAATCACACTTGATTATTTTCATAGATGCTGAAAATACTGTTGCAAATTTAATATTGATTTCTGGGTAATACCCAATGAAATGGAAACTTATGACTACTTCCTTAATGTGACCACACATTATATATGCATTTATGTATCACTCCCAAAGGCCATCATCTACCTGAATAAGAAAATACTCATTTCCCATTGCTTTCGGGAACACTGAGACTACAGTCATTAGAAATATGAAAACATATTCAACTTCTTTTGTAGGAAAAATTAAAATATCATTTCTCGTCTGTGACATTTACCAAAATTCTAAGGCCTAGACACACACTTACCAGATTGTAGAAAAATGGCATTTAAAAAAAATGTTGTTTTTAGTTGTAGTTGAACACAATACCTTTATTTATTTATTTATTTATTTAAAATAAATAAATGTGGTGCTGGAGATCGAACCCAGCATCTCACATGTGCTAGGCGAGCATTCTACCGCTGAGCCACAAATCCCTCACCGAAAAATGGCATTTTTATATACATATTTGGTGGAAATGTAAAAATGGTATAATCCTTAAGGAGTAAAATTTAATAATAACTAACAAAATTATATGTGTGTTTATCCTTTGACCCAGAAATCCCCAGTTCTGTGAATTTATCCTAAGCTATATTTCCAACAACATGAAAGAGACATAGTATAATAATGTCCACGACAGCATTATTCATAATAAAAAAAATATTAGAAACAACCCAAACCTTCATATCAGGAGACTGGTGGAATATATATATGATAGAATATTCTCAAGTTGGAAAAAATTAAAGAACTTAGATAGTTGACTTCATGATATATAGTTAAATGGGAAAAAAATCAAGTTGCAAAAACATATACAATAGGTTATCTTTTAAGATAAAGAAAATAAGAACACATGTTTTCAAAAAACAGAAGATGGAATTAGTGAAATTGATTACCTACAGGGTGGTAGAAATGGAATGGAAAGGTTAAATAAGGGGACAGAAGTTCTTTGAGTCTACCTTTTCTTATAATTTTCACTTTGGAATCATGTTAACATTTAAGTATTCAAAAAAATAAAGTGAAATCAACAAGAAACACTAAACTGAATATAAACAGACAAGTTTAACATGTCAATTACATAGTCATAACATAGAGGGGAATAAAAGATGCAATCCAAGTGATTTTGAACACAGTATTTCTATTAGACACCCCAAGTATGCTGGGTTCTAAGGACAAAAGAGCAACAAAGAAATCCTGACCTTCATTTGTTCAGAATTGAATGTTGTTATTTTCATAACAATTCCACTATTATGTTGTACATATTATAGGATTTAGGAAAAAATAAATTCATCAATACATTTTATAACTTAGATTTGCTCTCCAGAAGGATAACATAGGCACAAAATGGGTGAAATAGAGGAGAAAGATTAATTCTGACTGAAATTAAAGATATCTGTATAAATTCATTGTATTTTTTTTTCCTAAGAAAACTATATTTCAAAGCTCTGTCACCCAAAGGGCCTAGACATAGCAACACTCCAGCAACAACAAACATTCCTAGCATGCAGACCTTGGTTGCTAAACAACATCCCTTACCACTTGGAACTTTGAAGAAACAGCCAATTCCAGCAGTGGAAAATATGAGGTTAGCCATATTCCACGGGAAATAGGAAGTTAAACTTAGAATATCTTTTTCCATGAATTTCAAAAGTACTTGAAAATTGAGCACAGAGGAGTCACCTTGAAGGGGCTCTCATTGGCCAAATCTGCAATAGTAACTTGGGCATCAACATAAAAAATGAAGTCAAAAAGGGTGGTGCATGCTTGTAACGCCAGCTACTCAGAAGGCTAAGGCAGAAGGATCAAGAGTTCAAGACCAGCTTGGGCAATTTAGTGAGAATTTGCCTCAAAATAATTTAAAAAAAAAAAGAAGAAGAAGAAGAAGAAGACTGGGGATGCGACTCCGTGATAGAGCACTTGCCTGGCATGTGCAAAGTCCTGGGTTCAATCCCCAGTGTGTGTGATGATGATGATGACAGAAAAGAAAAACGAAAATTACAACACAATGATTAATAAGAGAGTCTTAAATCCATTTCTTATGAAAAAGATAAAACATGAAAATAGAAGACAGCTTAGTAGAGTAGAGGAAGGGGACCGGAGAGAAAGAGGAGAGGAAGGAGAGGGGAGTTTGGGGGAGTAAAATTGACCAAATTATATTGTGTTCATGTAAGACTATGTAACAACAAATCCCGCTATTATGCATAACTATAATGCACGAATAAAGACTTGTTTGAAAAATAAGAGACACACAAAGGGAAGGTGGCCATGTAGACATGCAGGCACAGAATGGCACAAAGTATCTACAAACCAAGGGATGTCAGCAGACTCCAGAAGTTGGAAAAGGCAAGGAAACAGCTTTCTCGTGAGCCTTTGGGGGAGTGTGGCTTTGTCAATACCTTGATGTTGGGCTTTAAGCCTCCAGAAATATGAGAAAATAATTTTCTGCTATTTTAAGTCTCTCAGTCTGTGGTAATTTGTTAATTTGTTACAGCAGCCCTAGGAAATGAATACAATGTGCAGTGTCCAACCTCTCACTTTTAACTGCTTCATAATATGCCTGAAAAAGCACCTTATATTATAGTATAAAAATAATAATTATAACTAAAGTTGTGCACTTATTTTTGCTACTATACTATATGTTTTTATCTTTAAAAAAACAAATCAATTCCATCAAAAAATATTTAATTGAACTCCCCTATAAGAGAAGGGAATCTCATTTATGGGGAAAAGTCAACTAACAGTAGAAGACAGAGGGAAGAGTAGAAACAAAAAAAAAATCTCCATTTTACACTCACTCTGGTAATAACTCAGCAAGAAACATCAGTGAATACTAAAACCATGGGAAAACCCACTGGGTAAATGATAGTCACACGGGCTCACAGGATCTTCTGCAGATAATTTATGAATCACAGAGACAGGAGCTACCTTTACAAGGAAGAAATTTGGCAGAAGCCACCTTAGCCAAATAATCAAATTTAAAGTCACCAATGCGGGAATTCTCCAACATCACTGTGTTCCCTGCCTGAATGCACACAAAGGACACAAAATGATCTATGCTGTATTTCTGCCAAAAGAGTTTAATCAGATTTTAGCAGCATGCCTGTAATCCCAGCAACTGGGGAGGCTGAAAAGGAGGATCAAAGTTTGAGACCAGCCTTAGCAATTTAGCAAGACCCTATCTCAAAAAAAAAAAAAAAGGTTTGGGGACATAGATCAGAAAAAGTGACCCTGAGTTAAACTCCCAATACCAAAAAAAAAAGAAAGAAAGAATTTGGACAGATTCAATTTAAGGTGCACAGACACACACGTGCACACAGCCCACAGCCTAATTTCTTAGAGACACAAAAGAAAGTAACAAATAAAAAGGACAAAGAACTATTCTAGATTTAAAGAGATTGAAGATGCATAATAAATAAATGCAATGTGTAGTCTCTGATGAATCTAATAACCAAGGGTTAAAAAAATAAAAATCTATTAACTCAGTAGATTATCAGATCAGAGGAGTAAATTACACAATCAAGCCAATAAATGACAAAAAAAAAAAAATAAAAGGACCAGACAACAATTCAACATTCACTTACAACTTTCAAAAATTTCTTTGCAAATTAGGAATAAAATAGAACTTTCTTAGTCTCGTGAGGAGTACAGATCAAGCATCCCTTCTCTGAAATGGCTGGGGCCTGATGAGCATCCAATTTGTGTTCAGTAATACTCTAAAATTCAAATTGTCCTATGCTCAGAAAGTTTGATTTTGGAGCATTTCAGACTTTGGATTTTCAGATTAGGAATACTCAAACAGTATCTTTTTTAAAAAAATTAAATTATTTATTTATTCTAATTTTTTATACACGATGGCAGAATATAGTTTATTTCAATTATACATACAGAGCAGAATTTTTCAAATCGCTGATTGTACACAAAGTATTTTCACACCACTGGTGTCTTCATACATGTACGTAGGGTAATGATGTCTAACTCATTCCACCATCATTCCTACCCCTTTAACCCCTCCCTTCTCCTCCCTCTCCTTTGCCTTCATTCCTAAAGTTCCTTCATTCTTCCCATGCTGCCCCCACATCACCATTACGAGTCAGCATCCTCATATCAAAGAAAACACTTGGCCTTTGGGATTGGCTTACTTCACTTAGTGTTATAATTCACCAACTCCATCCATTTACCTGCAAATGCCATGATTTTATTCTCTTTTAATTCTAAGTAATATTCCATTGTGTATATACACCAAAGTTTACCTATCCATTCATCCACTGAAGGGCATCTGGGTTGGTTCCACAGTTTAGCTATTGTGAATTGTGCTGCTATAAACATTGATATGGCTGTGTCCCTGTAGTATGCTGTTTTTAAGTCCTTTGGGTATAGACTGAGAAGAGGGATAGCTGGGTCAAATGGTGGTTCCATTCCCAGTTTTCCAAGGAATCTCCATACTGCTTTCCAGATTGGCTGTGCCAATTTGTAGTCCCACCAGCAATGTATGAGTGTGCCTTTTCCCCCATATCCTTGCCAACACTTATTGTTGTTTGTATTCTTTATAGCTGCCATTCTGACTGGAGTGAAATGAAATATTAGAGTAGTTTTGATTTGCATTTCTCTAATTGCTAGAGATGTTGAACAGTTTTTCATATGTTTATTGATTGATTGTATATCCTCTTCTGAGAAGTGTCTGTTCAGTTCCTTAGCCTATTTATTGATTGGGCTATTTGTTGTTTCTTTTTGGGGTGGAAGGTTTTTGAGTGCTTTATATATCCTACATATTAGTGTTGTATTGATATGCTTGTGGTAAAGATTTGCTCCCTTTATGTAGGCTCTCTATTCACCTCACTGATTGTTGCTTTTGCTGAGAACAAGTTTTTTAGTCAAACAGTATCTTAGAAAAAAAAAAAAAAGCCCTAGAGCAAACACCATACCTACTGATGATAAATTAAACATTTTCTTTTTGAACTTGGGAATAAGGTAAAAATGCTTCCAACCATCTCTTCTATGAAAAAGTACAGACCAGGCACCAGCCAGCACAATAAAGTACAAAACAGAAATGAGGTATACAGGTTAAAAAGGAATCAGCAAAACTATTATTGTCAGGATTGTGTGCATAGGAGACCCTAAAGAATGTGCAAAATAAGTTAAAATTTCTAAGAATTTTGTTGGGTACAAAAATTGAGATGTAAAAATCTATTTCATTTCTATACATGTATAGCAAATGTTTCCAAAATAAAGAAATCAAAAAACCATTTGCCATACAATAAAAATATGAATACCTAGGAATACATTTAACAGAATATGTGCAAGACCTCCACAGAGAAATCTTTGAGAAGCACTCAAGATCTAAATGCTTGTTCGTGTTTGGCAAGACTCACTGTCATAAAAATCTGTTTTCTCAACTTGATTCATGGAATTCAAAGCAATCTCTGTCAAAATCTGAATAGATTTTTCTTTGGTAGAAATTGACAAGCTGATAGTTAAATTTATATGGAAATTCAAAGCCAAGAAGCTTCCAAAGGCTTATTTTGTCAGATAACAAAACTTACTATGAAACTACAGAATTAAAACAAGGTTTTACTGGTCCAGGGATAGAAAAATGGGGTAACCAAGCAAAAGAGGGCCCTCTGAAACACATGGAGTCATAGGGAATCCTTCACCTGTGGACAGAGGTGGCTCTTCAGAGCTGTGGGAAAGAGCTGGGGGTGGAGTCAGTAATAGAGTGTAAGAGAGACTTTTTTGTTTAAGGTATTGGAGATTTCAACCCAGGGGTGCTCTACCACTGAGCCACATCCCCAGCCCTTTTTAACTTTTTGTGTTGAGACATTCTCACTAGATGCTGAGGTTCTTGCTTCTGAGGCTGACCTCAAACTTGCAATCCTCCTGCCTTAGCCTCCTGAGTTGCAAAAGGTGCCCCACAGGAGTTCTTAAATAATTTAAGACACAAAGAGCACAGACCATAAGGGAAAACATTACAAATGTATATACCTAGGAATCAACACAGAATATACAAACAGATAATGGCCAGCCCACATATGGTACAGAATTCTGAACTGTGATCTACCCTAACTGACCCAGGGGCCACCATGACCTCTGCAGCCATCAGCCCAGATGGTCAGGGCTCGGTTAACAATTGCCCCTTTCTGGATATTTCCTTCCTGCTTCCATCTCAGGACGAACCAGAGAAAGCCAAATATGCTCCCCAAGATGCCAACCCATGCCCCTAGCCTCCTGTGTCCCTGCACCACCAGCCTGCAATCAACAGACCCAAAGCTTTCCTACTCCCCAGTCTGTCTTGGGTCTCCACCAAGGGCGAATTATGGCGGCTCACTCTATCAAGCTCTGAATAAATAGCCTCTGTTTGTTCTCGTTTGGGTGGTTTTTGCTTACTTTCACAAAATTGAGAATTTTGCCCACCATTTTTCTATCTTTTCAATAGAGGAATGGATAAAGAAACTATGTTATATATACACAGTGGAATATTACTCATCATTAAAAGAGAATAAGCTTATGGCATTTGCAGGTAAATGGACAGAGTTGGAGAATATCATGCTAAGCGAAATAAGCCAATCTCAAAAAACCAGGGACCAAATGTTTTCTCTGATAAGTGAATGCTAATCCTTATGAGAGAGACACGGGATGAGTGGAGAAACTCTGAATGGGACAAAGGGGAGAAGGGAGGGGCCAAAGAGGAGGAAAGACAGTGGAATGAGACAGACATCATTACCCTAGACACATGTATAATTGCACAAATGGTGTGACTCTAATTCATGCACAACCACAAAAGTGAAAAATTCTGCTCCATTTGTGTACAATGAATCAAATGAAGAGCTTTCTACTATAAAGTATAATTGATTAGAACTAATTAAAAAAATTTTAAAATAAAGAGATATACCTAGCTAAAAAATTAACCCCCCTCCAAAAAAAAAAAAAAAAAAAAGATAATGGAAAGACCATTTTGGAGTGGGAGAAGATGTTTACCATACATATATTACCACCAAAGAACCAATTCAGAGCACACACGGGAACTTCTAAAAGTCAACAGAAAAAAAAAACTGGGGGAAAGACTTAAAGAAAAGAGGAATTTAATGATTGAGAAGCATGAAAAAAAAAAAAAAACAACAACTCCTTAGCTTCCTCAGTAATCGGGAAATGCAGCAGCCTGTGAAGCAGCACTGTTCATCCCCTGAGGCTGGTGAGGATCTGGCTTGAAGGCCAGGTCTCTGCCCCAAACCTCCTTTACCTCTGGGGGCTCAAGGACAAGGGCCTTCCTGCTCCACGCTCAGGCATCTCATCTTGAGAGGTTGAAAGGTCATGTTTAAGGGCCCAAGAGTTGAAAGATTCTACCTTCTTAAACCAAGGAAGAATCAGAGACAGGGAGGAGAGGCTGAAAGACCATTGCTTCTGATCACCAGGGGGAAGGCAGACCCAGCCTGTAGCCCACACAGCTCTGTGGAAGCTCAATAGGCTGTTTCCTAGAATTTGTCATCCTGATCTCTCTTCCTGTATCCTTTCAGCAATAAACAAAGCCCATAAATAGTAATAGTAATGATCAAAGCATCATTACTAGTGGTACTTACATTTTAAAGACGGGGGTGGGTGGGGTGGGGTGGTGGAAATCAAGGTCGGGAAGTAGAAGAACTGGCCCAAGGCCATACAGCACAAAGAGCTAGGATACAGGCCTCTGTGACTCTACACAGTCGCCCACCACAGCCAGCGCTGCACCCTGGCTGCGTTTCTTACCTGCATTTCTCAACCTACAGCCTCTGGGGCACCTAACCCTGGGTCACTTTGCAGATAGGTGCACCTCCCACCCAACAAGAGGCCAAACAGCCTTGTTGCGTTTGAACTGTTCCTTTTGTGCTTTGTCTCATCAAAAGGACACTGTGCTCCCACACACCATGCCTACGCAATAGAGGACACCAACAGGCCCGAGGCATCAGCTGTCTCTGAGCAGAAGGCACACTTACCTTGCCCCAGCAGCAGCAGCAGCAGCAGCCCCAAGAGGAACACACCCGGCCGCAGCCCCATTCCAGAATGCTCCAGGTGTCTCAGGACTCTGGGTGAATGACTTCCTTCTACAGATAGATGAGCTGGGATGATTCCTGCTGCTTTTGTGCTCCTCTGGGATCTGATAGTGCACCTGTCATAAATTTTACTGTGTTCACCTTTGAAAGGGGGCAGGGACTGGCTGTAAATGATAAATATTAACATCGAGGCAGATGAGTCAAACAGGTAGCATGTTCTAGTCACAGACACCAGGTCCCCACAGCTGCCTTCATGCAACCTTCCATGGGGACGAGTGACCAGAAATCATCAGTAGAGACTGCACTGGGAGGAGTGCAGGCTGGGAAATTCCATGCTCTGGACTGGAATTCCAAATCCACTGCAGCCATGAGAACTTGGGCATGTCCCTTAACTTGGCTTCAACCCTCTCCACTGCAAGCCAGGGGATAAAAGACCCAGGGAATACAGGTATTTTGTGACAACTGTAAACCACAAAAGCCCCCTCCAAGTGGCGGTTAAATTCTCTTCTTAGTCTGAAATATATTCCCACCATATCTCAGGAGTGCCACCCGGTTCTCTGGTGTGTATGACACAAACAGGTTTGTTTGTCCCCCACACCTCCAAACCTATGGGTGGCTGAGAGCATTGGGCCCATGCACACACCACTTATGTATTGTCTGAGTGTTGAATTGGGAGTCTCGAGCCAGAGAGATGAGCCACTGAACTGAATTGGACACAATCAGCAGTTTCCTTTGGGTACACGAAGTTGGGAATGTTGGATGGGATCTAAGTGGTGCAGACAGAACTGGAATTGAAAGCCCAAGTGACAAAATCCCTTAAGAGTGAAATTGTCATTTTTCCCCACCAAAAAAATGATTAATATGCACAAATATATTTAAACTGTCCTTGACTTGTGGCCATCCCTGTGACAGCAGGACCCAAAATCTGACTCCTAGGATCTAGTTTGGAG
This sequence comes from Marmota flaviventris, assembly GCF_047511675.1. NCBI lineage: Eukaryota > Metazoa > Chordata > Mammalia > Rodentia > Sciuridae > Marmota > Marmota flaviventris. The sequence continues at coordinate 21,714,826 of NC_092511.1, read as the reverse complement.
TCCCGAGCTGGTCCCTGTTATCCATCCCAGATCTTGCTGTTCTGGCTGACCTGGACACTTTTCTCATATTTGAAAAATCACAGTTATAGTTCTATTGAAGTGGGCAGCCCTTTATCCCTACAGCCCTGATTTTAGGTTATTGTCCTTCTTTCTCAGCTTCTTGGTAAAACATGATGTAGCCAGGTCACAGGCTGAGCCTCAGCCTCTGCATAATGCTGTTGGGTCATGCTAGGATGTGAGCTCTGACGCACTAGCCCCAGGACGTGGAAGAAGGCAGCATTCACAGTAAAGGAAGAATAAAATGTACCTAAGGTCAAGGTCTAGAGGAATCATTTGAGCACAGATGCTTCTAAGTACCTGGACACCTGTCTGCTTTACTTAACTGCCCACAAGTTCAATGAGAGACCGACAGTTCTGTCTCTCTGGTAGGAACCAGCTCATGCCACCAGCCACTTTAAGGAACATCACTGCACCTGCTTGGATGGAGTGAACATCCACAGGTTCCCTGCTCATCCTTAGTCCAGTTAGAGATGGGTGGGGAGGATGCTGGGCAAGGGCAGAAGCAGCCTGACTCTGAAGTGGCACCCCCTTTCTCCACACAAAAGCCCTCTTCACCATGGCTGATTTTAGGACTGTCAGCAAAAGAGTCTCTGCGAAAGAGTCCAATGTAGATAAACTTCCTATTTTTGTGTCTCTCTGTTTTACTTGGCCACTAGCCAGGAAGATATCAGCACTCCAGGTGCTGGACACCCCCTTACTAGGTTTTCACAAACATATCCAGTATAGTACTTTGTAGAAATGTGCAAACAAGGCCTCTGGCCTTGAGCTGGGCTTCACAGAGATGTGTACATTTTTAAGATAAGTTACAACTGGGCTCCATGGTAACAGCTGGCAGGGGAGGAAAGAAGGAGAGAAGAAGCTCTCCTTACTCAGGCGTTGTCCTTGAAGGGTTAACTTGCCTAAAACAGTGAAAGAAAAAGCTGCTTTTATGTGAACTTCTGCAGACTGTGAACTTCTGAGCCCCTCCCCTTACATGCTGGGTATAAAACTCTGAAACTTCCTGAACTTGGGGTTCAGGGGATTGATTGAGTATAGCAAGAGCTGTACCCTCTGAACCTGGCTGCAGCCAAATAAAAACTGTTTCTGCTATCTTCAGTGCCTTGCCTGGTCTGTCCCTACAACTCTACCTGCCAGGCACTCACTCCTGCCCTCTGCATGGCCAGACTCTAACCTCTTTACATTTAGAAAAAACGAGAAATGCCTTTTTAACAAGTATTTAATCTCTGAGAGGCAATGTGGTATAAACCAGGCTGAACTGCCTTTTAGATGGAAGGAGCTCAGAGTCCCATCAATACATCCAGGAATCCTCATCAGCTGTGAGAGGCGGGGAAAGCAGCAGCACTTCATGGACACTCCTGCCAGGGACTATGGTGGCCCCTTTAGACAAAAGAGCTTGAATGACACCTGCCTCTCTATGTGTCTATGAAAATAAGGAGGGTGGGGGATATAGCTCAGTTGGTAAAGTGCTTGCCTCACATGCACAAGGGCCTGGATTCAATTCCCAGCAGGAAGGAAGGAAGGAAGGAAGGAAGGAAGGAAGGAAGGAAGGAAGGAAGGAAGGAAGGAAGGAAGGAAGGAAGGAAGGAAGGAAGGGAGGGAGGGAGGGAGGGAAAAATTAGGGGAAAAGTAGTCATCTAAAACCAGAGATAAACTCTGTCACTTGTCCATAAACTTTGTTCTTTGATTTTCTGTGAAGGGAACAGTTCCCAGAGAAGCTAAGATACTCCACTGTAGATTTATGGGACAGACACAGGTTCAGGAACTCCCACCGTGAAGGGGTGGCAGTGCATGCCTTGCTCAGAAGGCATCTAGGGGGTTGAAAAAGCTAAGGAGTTGCTATTTCCCAAGAATCCACAAGGGGGCGCGAGACCAAGCCTCTAGCTCAGGGCCTCTGTGGTTTAAAACAGAATGGGCCTTAGAAAAGAGGGTTAGAACTCATTTTTATCCAAAGAATTTAACTTGGTAAATGATCAGCCCATTGGGGGAAAAATGAAATAGAACACAATATCTGAGGGTAAGTAATGTATTAGGGAAACTTGTTACAGCCCCATGTAGTGAGGGCATATGCATCTCCTAAGGAGGGTCATAGTCAAAAATATTTGAAAACAACTATCTTACTAGTGGAAATACAAAGAAATCTCTAGAATTTGATAAAAATAAGACTTAGATCTGTTTTTCTTCTGGTTAAAGGCATAACTAGCACAATTCCCTTGTGCTAGGGAACAGCTAGAATGAAGGCCCACTAATGGCTCTGGGCATCAGGAAGAAGGGTAAGTGCAGGTTATATGAGCAGAGTGTAGGTCAAAGGAACCTCTCATCCTCTTCCTCCCACAAGGAAAACCCAGGTCCTCATGCTGGCCAAGCTGTAACCATGTGACAGGAAGTGTGCAGTGGCCTGTCATCTTGGATAGGGACCTACTGGTGCCTGTTTTCTAGCACAGGACCTAGGCACAGCATCCTAGTAGTGGGACTGGCTTGGCTGGCCATGGGCAGAGGCTTTGCTTACAATCAAGATACTAATGACCAGAAGCGCTTCGTTGAGGAGTGAAGAAGTAAGAGAGAAAATAAAGAAGGACCAATAAAATAAATAAATAATATAAATAAATAAAATATAAAATATATATTTATAAATATATAAATAAATAAATATAAATTTATAGATAAATAAATAAATAAAAATATAAATAAAACAAAAATATAAAGAAAGAAAGAAAGACCAGAAAAAAAGAAACCACAAGTTTTAAATATTATATTCTTGTAAATGAAAAGAGAAAGACTGACAAAGCAAATACTTACAGAAAAGATGGTCACCCCCTGAGAGAGGACACTTGGCCTGCCTTGACCTTTGCTATATCTCCAGCAGCTAGCATTGAATGAATAAATAAATGAATTAAAGTCAGAATAAAGGAAGGAGTGCTTGCCTGGATGGACACCAGAATCTTGAAAAAGAGCCTACACTCAGGTTGCACTCTAGGCCAACTAAATCCAAATGTGAGGGTGAGCCCTGGTGGACAGAGGCTTTGACTATTACAAGAAGATTCGCTTACAGAACATTCTAGAAAAAAAAAAATGAAAGGAATACAAATCATGTTTTAGATTAGAGAACTGAAGAAAAAGAGAAGCACATTGCTCTCAATACCATGAAGCAGGACGAGAATAGACAGTGGAAAACACTGAGGTTCATGGTCACGGCTCTGACCTAAGGCAACTGTTATTCCTCCACATGGTGGCTACATGTTGGAGCTACCTGGGAAGATCTTTTAAAGGTACCTATATCCACCGGGACGCACCCTCACATTTGGATTTAGTTGGCCTAGAGTGCAACTTAAGCATAGGTTCTTTTTATAAAGATTCTGGTGTCCATCAGGGCTGCGATCCCAACTCAGCCAGAGCTCTCAGGGAACCACCCAGCACCCAGTACTCTGCTGCATCTACAAACCAAAAGTTCACCAATGCCAGAACAGGCGATGGACAGCTGGCAAGCTCAGGCTGACCTGTGACCCCTCTAGAGAGGAAATCCATAGAAATATATGGGGCAAGATGCTCGGACTTATTTCTCAGAGGTCAGGAGGAGGAATGGGAAAGAACTGGACTCAGGTGCCTAGGGAAGCCCAGGCATGGAGCATCAGATGATGCTTTTTATCCCTGTAGTCATTTCCTCTTCCTTCTGCCCTGGTTTCCTTAGCTGACAGCCCAAGTTCCATCTCCAATGGGCATGTGAAGAGTAGGCTCTCGGCATTGGGGAAGGGGTGAGGTGAGCCTCTCACTGCATGGCCCACTTCCTACCCAGCCATCAGCTCTGAGAAGGGGACCGTCACTGGCTGGCTGCCCTTTACAGATGGGGACATGTGAGGCACCTGCTCTAGGACCCTCCTGGAGGTCCTGAGGGCTAGAGGGTCAGTGTCTTTTCCCATCTGTAACACCTTAATGCACCTACAACCAGGTTCAGATTTAGGTAGTGTTTGGTGAGCACCTACTAGGTGCCAGACCTCAGCTTTTCGAGCTAATGAATGTCTCATTGAATAGCATCTACCTTCCTCGGGGGTTAAAAGTCCTGACTAAAGTCCCCCAACAGGAAGTTCAAAAGAAGGTTCTGGTCCAAGTCTCTTCCTCCACATCCATTCAGTCCTCTCCAGGGTGACTGGAAGATTTGCGTGGTGAGTGGCTTTAGCCCTTCAGGAGGAAGCCCAGGGAAGGCTCTAGATCCTGAACTGGTAGCCTCTGGCTTAGGTGCCCACTTCAGTAACAAAGTCTGGCAATGTGACCCTTCTCTCCTGGATCCTGAGTCTGAGGGACCCATCCAGGTGACCAACGGGCAGCCTGGGCACTGGGGCCCTGGCAAACCTAGGAAAGAAGCACCACTTCTGCTGGTAGAAGGCCCTTAACAATGTCCTCCTTGGTCCCATACCAGAAGGACTAGAAAACTAGACAGGACCCTCTGACCCACCACAGTTGGATGGATGGATAGATGTCCAGCTGTGTCCCCCCCTTCCCTTCTTCTTGGGGACAACCCCACCCTGTGGCAGGAAAACAACAAGGACTGGGGCAGAACTTGCCAGAGAGCGCTTGACCTAGTCCATTCCTCCTTACTCCCATTACACAGGGTAGGAAACTGAGGCAAGGAAAAGCAGAGCTACTCTGTGACTCAGAGCCTAGACTGGGTTTAGGACTCCCAGATCCAAGCCCAATGTTCTTTCCCACTCATCACCCAGGGCTGAACCACCAGGAGCATTGCAGCAATGGTATCTTTAATCCAGTTTTGCACATAAGAAACTTAAAACCCAGAGAGGATTAGTAACTTGTCCAAAGTTGCTCAGCTATGAAAGGTAGGGCCCAGAGCTCTTGCCTCTTCATCACAGCCCAGGGGAACTAAGTTGGAGCCACGGAGACTCACTCAGCATGGACCCTGTGCTAGTGGACAGAGGGGCTGGGGTTGTGGCTCAGCGGTAGAGTGCTCTCCTAGCACGTGCAATGCACTGGGTTAGGTCCTTAGCACCACGTAAAAATAAATAAATAAAGATATGGTGTCCAATTACATATATATATATATATATATATATATATATATATATATATATATTTTTTTTTTTTTTTTTTTTTTTTTAAAGCCAGAGCCCACTCCCATCTCCACTCTGGACAGGGGTCTCCTGGAAATAGGATGGTGTGTATAGTGGGCCCTGCACATGGGAAGCTCTCCCCTGGATGCTCCAGAACCAAGATGATCTGCACTTGGCACATCCTGCTCCTGGGTGGCAGGGCCAGGGGGAGCCCTGGGGAGAGAAATGGTGTAGAATTTGATGCTCCATCTGCCAGGGAGACCCTGCGGGAGCTCCTACAGCTAATCTTTCCCTTCCTCCATCCCCTTTGCATCCCATCCGTGGGAGCTGGAATCTGTCTTTCAAATCCAAAGGGAATAAGCAAGACTCCCTGTCTTCCCATGGGAATCATGCTGAGAGGGTCCTGGCTCCCACAGCCCCAAGCCACATCCTGCGCTGATCTCACCTGCCTCCCTGGCCTGTGCTCAGAACACAGCGCCTGCCCAGGAAAGCTCTCCTGGTCTTAGGGCCTGGGCAGGAACAAGAGACTCTCCAGATCCACCTGGGGCAGCTTACCTGCAGGACAACACTCCATCTGCACCACACGCACAGCCGCTGTGGAGTGGGGCCTCTGGGCTTTTGGCTGTGGGGCAAGGGATTGCTGAGGCATGGCGTCACAGCTTGGGCCAGAGCTGGGCTGTTGACACCACTAGACACTGAATGGCATGTGGGTGTTAATGGCTTTGGCAATGATGTTCAAGCTTGTTTGCTTAACCAGCTCCCTTTCAGTCACTGTTTACGTTTAATGGCACCACCTGGGGAGAGAGCTGTGGTGTGAGGGGGGGGAGAAGGTGAGGCGAGGCTGGGGCCCCGGACTTCTGTCCCCAGGGCCCTGATGCAGACCAGCTACCAGGCTTGGCTGGGCAGACGGTTCTGTGCCGAGCTTGAGCCACTGGGATGTCAGGGCTGGACTGGGCACCTTGCTGAGGAGTTGGCCCCCTCAGGATCTGTTTTCCTGCAGACCCCATCACGAGCGATTGTCCATGCACCTCTGCTTCCCGGCACCACTGGTCAACATCAGGCTCCTTTCTTCCTTTAGGGATTCAGGATCAGCCTATTCGTAACTGGAGGCTGATACTCAGAAGAGGAAACTGAGTTTTCAAATTCTACATGTTCTCCATCCTGATATTATGACATTTCTGAAAATGTCATATGGCATTTCTGAAAATGCCATCACTTAATCTATAGAAATATCTACATTCTTGTCACCCAGAGAGCAGATGATAAAAGCCAGATGTTAAGTCCTGGTTTTTGTGTTCCAAAAGCCCCAAATCACTTAATCTAAGACATGGCACCTCCTGGCTTTTGTTCATTTGAGTATGGTCCTTATTGACCCTCAGAGGCCTCCTTGGGGCCTGTGGGAACAGGACACGCAGGGACATGCTTCTCCAGAGTGGCTGGAATCTCAGAGTGTGTCCTTCCATTCACTTTCTTCTTTACTTCTGGGACAGAGCCACCTTTGGCCAGGTTTCCATTGTTCCCCTCTGTTGACACCAAGACCCAGGTTTCCTTATTTGTCTTGAGGCTCCAAGTTCTTGCACTTTGGCACCACTCACCTGGATTCCGGTAAGGACTCCTGCAGTTCACCACCCATCCATCATCTCCACCCACCACCAGGTGGACTTTCTGAAACACCTTACACTCTCTTGTCCCCATGACTTCTGCTTTCACCACTCTGCCGGAAGTACATGAAGGTCAACAGGTTGTGCAATCCAACCCTCAGTGAGCGCTCAGGCCTCCAAGCTGCCCTCTCCCCCTTTCCTTGGACAACTCTGTCCTTGGCCTGCAGACTTCTGGCTTCCTGGTTTCTTCTCTCAGGCTGTTCCTCCTCAGACTCCTTTGTCAGACCCTTATCTGCTGCCAGAGTTCCTCAGGATCTGGACTGGATCCTTCTCCTCCTCTTCCTGTCTCCCAGGGTGCTCACATGCACCCTGTGGCTTCATTTAAAACCTGTGTGCTGATCATTGCCACGTTTCAACTTCCAGCCAGACCTCTCTTCTGAGCCTCAGACCCCATAAACTCACTCACTGACCTGACGTCCCTACTTTGATGTTTCATAGGCTCTTCAGACTCCAGGACAGAAGGACTGTCCGGGTCATCTCCCACCATTGTTGGTTATCTTATGGGGAACAGCAATGGTGGGGAACAGCAATGGCGGCAGAAGACAGACTCAGGAACTATCCTTAGACGCTCGCTGCCCTCAGTCCTAACAGGTCATCAGTTGCTGAGCCCCATCAATTTTATATCCTGAATAACCTCATGAAACATCTCTCTGTTCTCCACCTCCACCACCCAAGCTGAGCTCAGCTGCCATGACTGCCCCCAAAACACAAATAGCCAAAGAGTGGCTTCAACTCTTTGTTGTAGTTCTTACACAGTAGCCTGAATGATCTTGTCAATGTGCACACTTGATGTCACACTCTTGTACAAAAACCCTTTGACAGCTTCCACTTCCTTTTGGACAAAGACTAAGTGCCTCTGTGGCTTATGATGTCCTGTGTACCATCCTCTTCTCTAGACTCAAGCTCCACTCTCCATCCTTGTCTCACTCTGGCTCACTGGGCTTCTTCATGACCTTGAACATGTCTTTGAACTTGTAGTTGCTTATTCAAAGTCTATCCTGTTGGTCTGACCTTAAGCTCCAGGACCACAAGGACTTTGTGGTTCATTGCATGCCCCCAGAACTTAGTACAGGGCCTGACATAAGTAAGTGCTCAACAATTGTTGCACAGATGTACAAATCCAGACCCACTCTAGTCAAACCTCTGGGGCCCTGGTGAACGGGATCACATTCTACTTCACAGTGGCTTAATTACCCTGTCCTCTCTGGCAGCTGGCTCACAGCTCCATTACACCACTTATTTCACCTTGTTGGGATCAAAAACAAGCCAACTGGGTTGTGTTCTTTGCTGGCATTCACCGTGTTGGTGTTGGGGTGTGGATACCAAGGAATGACCTCAAGGGTCTTCTATCACTGAGCTACAGTCCTCTTTATTTCTTGAGCAGAGTCTTGCTAAGTTGTTCAGGCTGGCCTCAAACTTGTGATCCTCCTGACTCAGCTTCCCAAATTGCTGGGATTACAGGCATGTGCTACCACACCCAGCTCTCAGACATCTTTGTAACTGCCTGCACAGCTCCTGATTCAGTGGCTCTGCCCCCACTAGTGCCACAAATACTAGACAGTGCAAGGGAGCTCTGCTTGGCCTCTGCCTGGCCCAATATGCCTCCCTCCCTACCCAGAGTGAAGAGAGCTCCTAAAACTGTCCTCCTTAAAGCCAGGAAAACCGGAGAGATTCCTCAAGGTGCCAAATGTTCTGCGAGGTCAATTAGGGTCCCCTCATTTAGAAAATCTCCACCCTAATAGAACACTTGCCCATCAGAGGTTGTCTCAGGACCTCCTCTCTTTTCCTCTATAAAATGCGCGCTCCTTTCAGACACCTTTGAACCCCCTGTGAAGCAGAAATCATGCAGATAATTCCCTTGTGTCTGTAAGTCGGTAAGTAAACAGCCTTTGCTAATTTTGTCTCGGGGTTTGTTTAATTTTTTACTGTAATCCTGAAGCTGTGATTTGGATCTAGCCTGACCTGCTTGTCACTGTGGATCTTGGCTCCTGACCAGGCAGAGAGCCCACCAAGGTCCTGTAAGCCTAGCTGCTCATGGAACGTCTGCTGGTGATGCAAATCTGTATAGGCGTCAACTCCCCTCTCTTTATTTTGAGTTCCTTGGCATTTATTTACTTCTCAGTTCTGGGGGGGGGGGTTATATTTGGTTAGGGTGAGCCAGGTATAGTGGCACACCCCTATAATCCCAGCAGCTCGGGAGGCTGAGGCAGGAAGGAGGTCATAAGTTCAAAGCCAGTTTCAGCAACTTAGCAAGGGCCTAAGCAACTCAGTGAGATCCTGTCTCTAAATAAAATATTTTTAAAAAATGGGCTGGGGATGTGGCTCAGTGGTTTAGCACTCCTGGATTCAATCCCTCACACCAAAATTAATTAATTAATTAGTTAGTTAATTGGTTAATGTGGCCCTTTGGAACTGTGTCCTCGGTGACTTGCTACCTGTCCCTTGATTTTGATCCTGTGTTCTTGAGCATCATTTTGTCATGAAGAGGAAGATGTAGAACAGTATGCAGGCCCAGTTCCCAGCAGTTGGCTGCTTGAGCAGGCCTCACAGACCAGAGGATTGGCAGTCCTCCCCAAATGAGCCCTCTGTGGGGACAAGTACTGCTGTGGGTCACCCCTAAAGAGATTGTCCTCTTCTGGCTATTTGTCTTGAGAACATGGTTTTGATTCTGAGAGAAGAGTCTCCCTGATATATCCCACCTGTGGGGGACCTCAGATTGTTGAGTCTGTGTTTGGAGAGGCCTATTAGGTCAAGGGTCTGGGACATGGAGTTGGATAAGCAACTGACTGTCACTTCTAACTGGCCATCAGCAGGAGTCTTCATGGGTGTTCATGTGACCACTATACCTGCTATCTCTATCTAAAGAGCAGAATTTCAGCAACGATAATTTAGGCCTTCTGTGGACATTTGGTAGAACATTTAATGTAACTGGAACAGCTCATCTGAGAGGCACATTAGAACAAAATCAGAATGAAATTTCTCAGTTCCAACAAGTGGCATTTTTTTGATTGGCACACTGACATTTCTAGAACAAAAGATCTATGGAGATAGATGGTGGTGATGGTTATGCAACACTGTGAGTGTACTTAATACCTCTGAACTGTACAATTAAAAATTAGCTAAGATGGTAAATTTATGTGAGTTTCACCATAATACAACAATGATAATACAACAACACCCTGTTCAAGAATTAGATATGCCTGTACCATACACTTTAAACCCTGGCCTAAGAGCTCTTGTCAAAAATTCTGACAAGAAAACCATCTCTTTAATTCAGAATCTCCTGTGGGGTCATATCCAGGAATTTTTCCAATGAATTCACATGTTGGTAAGAATATCAGAGGCTGAATTTTCAATAGGAAAAGCAGACTAGATAATTTGGGTTCACATTGGAGATCCCTATATGCACAATATATCAAAGGGCAAGGAAGAGGATACAGAAAATAGATGAGAATTTACTAAAAGAAATTTCTGGGACCTTGGCAGCAAACATTGATTGGACTTTGCTACAGTCTGGTAAGCAAAAAAAAAGATGAACCGGTGGGAGATTTCAGAGGGAGACATTGCCTTTCACCAAAACGCAGAGTCATCCCAAAGCCGACCTAACATGACTCTCTCAATAATTTTGTAAATGGGGTTCAGTCTGAAATTTGAGACCCGGTTTGCAAACAAAATGTACAATCAGAGATCGCCCCACTGTCTGAACTAAAATACCTAACTGAACACTTGGACAGGACTCTGCAATGTTTATTTGGCTATAAAACTCAAGATAACTATATGGTTTTGCAGATAAAATAATGAGGTGATCCTAATTCCAATTGCTCCCTGTAGATAAAGATGCCTGTAAATGTTGTCAACACAGAAACACTGGGGAAAGTTGGGCTTAAAAAATGCAAATAAAGATTAGGGTTCTGCCAGCTGGTCTTTTGGGGGAAACTGCTTCCAGGTATCTAATTCAGGTGTCCAGGGGACCACCTTTTCTCAAATGATTGCTGCCCACCCTGGGTTTCCTGCCACTATGCTCAGATGGCCTAGCACCTCCTCCTAAAAGCTTCTAGGCCAGCCACTGCAGAAATTACGAGAGACAGCAGCACCCACTTTGAAAGCCAGGCCTCACCAGCCCTGCTGACCCTCTGCCACTCCTTTCTAGGCTCAATGCACCTATGGCTGGGACTAAGCCACATGCCTCCCTGGTTGCCTTGCAGTGTCCTGGGGAATCATTCTGTCTTGTACCTGGTTCTCAGAACCACTTTAGCTATAAAATCCTCACCCAGTGTTAGTTGGCTGATGATCAATATGGAAATTGATGGTCAAAGAGGAAATTGGAATTACGGTCGGCTTAGAGGGTCTGGTCTTCTATGCAAAATATGGCTTAGGCACTATCGGCAGCTTAGAAATATAGGATCTTAGAACCTATGGAGAGTGGGACTTTAGGACCTCCTGAATCAGGAAGTGCCATTTAGGAGCAATTCCCTGACCTAGAGAAGTGGTTCTCAAATCTCACTGCATGTTTTAATTGCCTGGGGCATTTTCAAAAATGACTGATGAAAAAACCCTATCCTAAAACTGGAAATCCATATGCAACAAAATGAAATTAAGCTCCTATCTCTCACCCTGCACAAAACTCATCTCAAAGTGGATCAAGGACCTAGGAATTAAACCAGAGACTCTGTGACTAATAGAAGAAAAAGTAGGCCCTAATCTTCATCATGTGGGATTAGGCCCCAACTTCCTTAATAAGACTCCTATAGTGCAAGAATAAAACCAAGAATCAATAAATGGGATGGAATCAAACTAAAAAGTTTCTTCTCAGCAAAAGAAACAATCTGTGAGGTGAACAGAGAGCCTACATCCTAGGACCAAATTTTTACCCCTCACACATCAGATAGAACACTAATCTCTAGAGCATATAAATAACTCAAAAAGCTAAGCACCAAAAAAACAAATAACCCAATCAACAAATGGGCCAAGGACCCAAACAGACACTTCTCAGAAGAGGATATACATAATCAATCAACAAATATATGAAAAAATATTCATCATCTCTAGCAATTAGAGAAATGCAAAACAAAACTATTCTAAGATATTATCTCACTCCAGTCAGAATGGCAGCTATTATGAAGACAAACAACGATAAGTATTGGCAAGGATGTGGGGAAAAAGGTACACTCATACATTGCTGGTGGGACTGCAAATTGGTGCAGCCAATATGGAAAGCAGTATGGAGATTCCTTGGAAATCTGGGAATGGAACCACCATTTGACCCAGCTATTGCTCTCCTCGATCTATACCTAAAAGACTTAAAAACAGCATACTACAGGGACACAGCCACATCAATGTTTATAGCAGCACAACTCACAATAGCTAAACTGTGGAGCCAAACTAGATGACCCTCAGTGGATGAATGGATAAAAAAAAATGTGGCATATATATACAATGGAATTTTACTCAGCATTAAAAGAGAATAAAATCATGGCATTTGCAGGTAAATGGATGGCGTTGGAAAAGATAATGCTAAGTGAAGTTAGCCAATCCCCCAAAAAACAAATGCAAAATGTTTTCTCTGATATAAGGAGGGTGACTCATAGTGGGGTAGGGAAGGGGAGCATGGGAGGAATAGATAAATTCTAGATAGGGCAGAGGGGTGGGAGGGAAAGGGAGGGGGCAGGGAATTAGCAAGGATGGTGGAATGTGATAGACATCATTATCCAAAGTATATGTATGAAGACATGAATTGGTGTCAACATACTTTATATACAGCCAGAGATATGAAAAATTGTGCTGTATATGTGTAATAAGAATTGTAAAGCATTCCGCTGTCATTTATTTTTTAAAAACTCAATTAAAAATTTAAAAAAAAAAAAAAAAAAAACAGAAAGGACCCTGTCCCAGAACCATCGAATCAAAACCTCCAAGACAGAGGCCCAATCACGGTGTTGTTGATTTTTTTGTTTTGCTTTGTTTTTGTTTATTTAGTGCTGCCCAGGTGTTTCAAACGTGCAGTCAGGGTTGAGAACCACTGGTATCAAAGAAAGAGAAACTGAGGCCAGAAGAGGGGAAGTGGGCTTGACTTCATCACAAGTGCATTCAACCCGGGGGCTCCTTCCCAACGGCTGGTGCAGTGCTGTGGGATTATATCTATTTTTTTACATGGAGAATGTATTCCAGTATCACTTGAACAACTAGACATTTTTTTTTTTTTTAGGTAGAAAGAGAAAATTTGGAACCTTCTAGATGATGAGGTGATACATTGATTAACTTGGATGACACATAATCTTGTTACTTGTTAGCATAGTATTGGGATTGAGTGCCTTGCCTTGGGGAACTTCAGTTTTCTCACCTCTAAAATGGGAAGAGCACCCTCCCTGAGCATTGTCGAAAGTCTCAGTGAGATGAGCTGCGACCTCTGTGGGCCTCAGTGTCACGCGAATGGCAGTTTAGTGCCTCCCATCAACTGCTGTCCCTTTGTGACTCCATTTGCTCCTCTGGGGCTCTTCCAGCAAAGGCCAGGGTGGCTGCAATGCAGAGTGAAGGAGGGGCAGGCGGGGCCCCGAGACCTGGGGACTATCCCCAGGAAACAAAAAACTGGTTGTCAGTGGGAAAGTGACCAGATCTGCCTCATGCTTTAAAAAGCTGACTGCTGACTGCACGGAGTGTGAGAGGTGGGGGACAAAGACCGAAGCAAGGGCCTCACCAGGAGGCCACTGCCTGCCATGCAAGAGCTGGAGGAGGCTCATGGTGGTGGAGATGGAAGAAGCAGGTAAAGAGATGTTCAGGAAGTAAAACCGATAGACGGTAAGGGTTGGGGGACAGATTCTGGCGTGGGCACTGTCATAGACACTGGCTCGTGACCTGAGTAGGAGTCACTGGGCTGGAATGAGCATTCCAGGAGAACTCTAGAGAAGTGCACAATCAGACTGGACATCATGTGCCATGCCTGGTGGTCACACTCAAGAGATGCCACAGAGGCAGAAACTCAGAAGAGGGTTCAGGGCCAGAGCTTCTTGGGAATCAGATGTGGACATTCGAGCTGTGGAATGGAGGAGCCTGTGGGGACAAACTAGAGGGAGGAGACGACGCCAAGGACAGACGATACAGGGTGCTCAGAGGTGGTGGCCTGGCAGAGGGGAAGACCGACGCAGCAGAGAGGTGGGCACTCCATGGCTGGTCAGGGGAAGAACAGTGTTTCCAAAGTGGGGAAGTCAAGGACCTGAGGCATGGAAGGTGGGGTTCTAGCAGAGGGTCTACCCTTGCTGACCTTGGTGGGGTTCCTTGGAGCTTGGTTCTGCTCAGGGCCCCAGGGCATCTGTCCCCCTCCTGGGTCTCGCCTGTCAGTACAGTAGGAGGCCTGGAGCTCGCCACGGCCCTCCTCAGCTGACCATCATTCCGGAGAGCATCACGGCGGAGGCAGCTTCGGGTCCTCCCTGCCCCTGCTCCACACCTGTACATTTTGGGGTCACGCTCCCAGAGCCACGGGGCCCACGTGTGGGTAGAGGGCATTTCCTACTCGGCATTCTGGGCCTGTTGGCCTTCTGTGAGTCAACCGCACGTTGGGTGTTACGAGGGAGTCAAAAGAGATGGGAGACACAGTCCCTGCCCTCAAAGTCCTTCCTCGCCATCTCTTTAGGAGAGAAGATGAGCACTCACAGACTATAGTCACATCTAGAAATGTCCAGTAAGAGGAAAGAGCGTAGACGCCACACAGGGCCACGAGGGTGAGCGAGAGGGGCCCTGGGGGACGCAGCGAGGCACGGCTGACTTCCAGCCTGGTCCAGAAGAGGGGACTGCAGAAGCTTCTGCCAAAGCAGGGAGGTGTGAGCTCAACCTGGCAGCTCTGAATGGGTGGCATGGGGACTTCCAGAGACAGGGTGACAGGGGTGTGGCTGCTTCCATCAGGTCCACATACCCAGGCCCAGGACGTGGCTGATACTGCAGGTTCATTGCAACATGGGACGGATGCCATCCTCAGGAACTCGCTCTGCAAGAGGGTCACTGCAGCCTGGACCAAGACACGGGGACACGCAGACTCACAGCACACCAGAGCTAAGGGCCACAGTGTCCTCAGACCCCGCCCTTCTTCACCCTCCCACCAGGTCCGTCGGGGCTGGTCTCTCACCTTGACCACGTGCAGCCCGTCTTCCTCTTCCCACGCCTCTTGGCAGCCTCGGCTCTCCTCCTACCTTCCCCCGAGTGGCAGGTGCTGATGGCCTTCTCCCTAGGTCCACCTGCTGTACCTCCAGGATCCTCCGGGCGACTCATCTCCAAGAAAGTCCCGCTGCCCACACAAGGAGGCAGCTGCTCCCTCTTCCTCCCCCCCAAGCCTGCTTCCTGCTGTGTCTCCCTGCCCTCACCCCTTCTCTGTCCCCCTTCCCGCCTTCCTCATGGGGCTTCTCCTTGGTGCTTCCAGTGGGAGTCCCCTGACCCTTCCCTCTGTGATGCCTGTGGCCTTCTGGCAGGAGCACGGGCTCCTCCACCAGGCCCTGGAGGCCTTCCTCAAGGACCATCCCCGTCATCTGGTCTTACCTTCAAAGAGTCCCTGGGGCTCACTCACCAGGCCATTCTCTGCAGCTCTTCCAGATGCGCCTCCAGCCGGGCGTGCCTGCCGCCTCTCTGCAGCTGACAAGTTCCTTCCCATCCTCCAGGTTCATGCCAAACCCCACCTATCTCAGGTGGCAACAACGCCAAATGCAAGTCAGGGGCCTCTGACCTAATCCCTACAAGGCCCCTTTGCAGAGGGCACCCCCAGGCAAGCTGCTTCCTGTGTTTCCATCTCTCCTTTATGAAAGCAGGGAACTGCCTCATATGCACAAGGCCCTGGGTTCAAACCCCAGCACCACACACACACACATACGACTCAGCTTAATATTAATGAAAGCGGGGAACCATCCCTTCCCAAGAAGCCCAGGAGGAAACACAGCCACACAAGCTTTCCACTGCCCCGGGGTCCTCAGGAGCACGTGCTGCTGCGGCTTGTTTCAGGCCCCCTCACCAGCGGTGATCTGCCTCTGTTGAGCTCCTGAACAGCCCAGCTCTGGGACAGCACCCAAATCTGCTATCTGCTATAGGTGGCCAACACCCCTATGCAGGGCTTCTTCTTAGTACCCCTTTTGTACACAAAAGATATTTGTCACGTGAAAATGAGAATCCACCGGTCCTGATTACACTTGCCTGTGACTGAAGCTGCCCACGACCACCAAAGGCCTCGGCAACCGGAGACCTGTGCTGTGCCTTGTCTACACCTTGTGCCAGTGCCCTACACCACCTGGGCCTCTCCTTGCTTCCTGCTGTCCCTCCAGCACAATGGCTGCAGCCAGGGAAGGATGTGGCTGAGCAGAGATGACGACCCTCCATGCGTCCAAAGAGGGAGCTGTGCCGTGCATAAGTGATGGATCCAGCCTCACCAGCTGGGCCACATGTGGCTCTGCCACAGGAAAGGTGCCCAGAGACTGCCAGGTGAATTTGCAGGTTCTGACTGGGTAAGAAGCCCAGTGTCCTCAGACCCTGCCCAGACAACATTACTGAGACTTTATCTTTTTAAATCTTTAAAGCAAGATTTAGAATTGTCCAAATGGAATGATTTCATTTTTGTCAAGAAAATCAAAGCAAAGCTCATCAAAACCAAATGCTGTTTATATTTTTGTATGCACAGAGCAGGGACTTCGTTAGGACATCCTCCCAACTTCCATGGTCCTCCCAGAAGGGCAAGAGTGGAGGAGAGCCAGGTGCTAAGGCGCATGCCTGTAATCCCAACGGCTTGGGAGGCTGAAGCAGGAGGATGGCAAGTTCAAAGCCAGGCTCAGCAACTTAGGCAGACCCTAAGCAACTCAGTGAGACCCTGTCTCTAAATAAAATACAAAAGGGGCTGGTGATATGGCTCAGTGGTTAAGGGCCTTGGGTTGAAACCCTGGTACCAAAAAGAAAAGAAAAAAATAAGGGTGGAGAAGGGGCAAGGGAGAAGATCTATGGCTTTTATAGATCGTGTATTGATTAAAATTGTTTCAAAGATGTGGTATTATTTAAAGCAGGTAAAGACAATATGTGTGGAAAAAAAAAAGGAAACGAACAAAGGGGTTGAGCCTAGACTCTGTCTTTGCAGGAATTTGCTCTCTGTAAACCCAGCTTCCCCGAGGGACTTTCTCAGAGTACAGGGTTAGCCATCTCCAGACTCGTCCCCTGAGAGACGTCTACAAGTTGATGCCTGGTGGATGGCTGTGGAATCACACTACCAATGTTGTCCCCTATGTCCTGCTGTCACTGTGACTAAGACCGTCTCGCCTTACCTGTCTTATCTGGCCAGAACCCTCCAAGGATGGGGACAGAGTGAAGCCCTCCTGTAGCCTCCTGGGCTAACCTGGGACACTTCCTTCCTAAGGCCCCTGGTGTCCCCTCCCACCAGATGACCACAGAAGGGACTGCCTCCATTCCTTTAAATGGTAGTGTTGGTGGTCCCAGAGAGCAGGAGGCAGGCTCCGGAGGTGGCTCAGGGCCACTGCATTCTACCTTCCTCCCCCCAGTCATCTTTGAGCTCTGTCTACAAAGGAGGCAAACTGTCCCCTCATGCCATCCCCTACAAAGGACACGACAGCAAGTGTCTACTCCCCCATATCCACATGACTCAAAGCAAAGAGAATCCTCTCAAAGGGCTGAGCAGGGTCCCTCCTCAGTCACCCACCTCCTCTGGTAGGACGGTAGGACTGGTGGGAGTTGTCACACACACACACACACACACACACACACACACACACACACACGAGGGTGAGCTCTTGTCCTGGGGGAGTGGGCCTCACTTGAAAGCTCAGCGGAGGGCCAGTTATCAGCCAGCCCCCGCCCCGGCCTAAGAAGTTCCTAGAGCCCCCAAGAAATGGAAAGGGCTTTCTGGGGCTCACCATCCCAGCCCCCTCTCCGACCTTCTACACATGCTGTGCCCCTGTGCCCCCTGCCCCATTGTACCAAGTACTACAAGTGCTCATTTCTGAGCCTCTCGTTGCTTGTGGTATTTTCTCAGTAGAGAACACTTTCTCTCCTCCTTCCTCCTTTCCCACTGGGACATCTCTTACTTTGTCTTAAAACCATAACCTGTGCCGCCTGATAAACCACTCCGCCATTTCCCTAACCGTCTGGGTGTTCTTCCTCTGGCCAGACCTGGTAGCACCCTATGCTCCACCCTCTCCCACCCCAACAGCATTGATTCCTAGTCTTTGGTTGATCATGGGACTCTCTTACAGACACAGAACTCTTTGAGAGCTTTGCCTCTCTGTAGCCCCTCTTGCCAACGTACACTGGCACAAAGTAGTTTCTCAATGAAAGTGTTGCCATGAACAGAGTCATGAATTAGAATGCAGACGAAGACCTAGAATTTGAACTTCTGTTCCCCTCCCAAACTGTGTCTGAGTGTCTCCATTCTCTTTATCTTCCAGGCTCCAAACCTCTATCTGATCCCTTCTCCTTCTTGCCCTTCACCTCCACAAAACTCTTCCCAACCATCTCTGTCCCTTTATGGCTACCATAAATCTGAACCCCCAAGCCCTTGCTGCGTGGACTCCACTCCTGGTACTTTGCTAGTACTGAATCCTCTACCTAGGACTGTAAGTCCCCAAAAGACAGCCAGCCTGGACTCTGCTCATCTCCACCCGCCAAGAAAGAGACAAAGAATGTGGCCCAAAGTCAGAATTCTGTAAATTAGTGAAATGACTGCGTGGGAATGGCTTAGATTCCAAGGAGGGATCCACTTATCACCCAGCTCCATATATTCCTGAGGGGCTGGGGAATCCCTCGGGCCTTCTCCAGTGCACGTGTACGGCACAAGCAATATTCCACACACAAACCTCCGCATGCACAGGCGCTCTGGTCTCCCACCTCCCCACACCCTGTGAGCACCCACTGCTCCCACCACATGTGCACTTTTTTCTTCCACATTCCTAGTGTAGGAGAAAGCAAAAGCCGAGCCTGGGAGCTCCTTCCAGTTTTGCTCCTCACTTCCTGGGTGGTTTTGCCATTTATGCCTCACCTTTCTGTGCCTGGGTATTTTTTCTCTGTCCCTTTATGGCTACCATAAATCCATATTTCAACCTGGCCTCTATTTGGTCTTCTCTATGATTCTCTTTGCTTTCCCTCATGGTTGAAAAATGGCTGCCACATCTCCAAGCATCCTATCTTCATGTAGTAGTAATCATGGAGTCCAAAGATAGGAAGAAAAAGCAAAGTTGTTGGTTTTTCTTCTTTTCTCTTCATATTATCTTTCTTTTTAAAGAAATCTTCCCTAGAGGTCTGCAGTCAACTCATTTGTCACTGAGCAATTCTGGGTTATGTGGCTACTCCTAAGCAATCATTGGCAAAGGGCATTGAGATTATTATGTCTGCTTAGACCCAGCAGGACCCATCTCCTAGGGCAGGTCCCACCTCCCCCAAGCACACTATTGATCAATGACTAACAAATTTGAGATTAATAACAAGGAGGAAAAGAGGAACTCTGCTGGGGGTGCAGCAGCCATCCCCCACTGTCCCCCACCCTTCCCCCAGCATTGCTCACCAAGAGCTCTCCTGCCAGAACAGGTTGCACCCAAGCCAGGCATCTCATTTCATATGACAAATGTTTTCTGAAAACCTGCACAACTGAGAACCCACATATATGAAGGCCAATCCTGACAAGAGATGATAGTAGTTTCCATTTTCCTGATAAAGTTCTATCACCAAGTGGCAATAGTGTAAATAGTTTATAATTCATTCACCTGCCAAAAATTTTGCAATTTATGTAGAATTTTTTTGTAGGGGTGTCAGAAACCATCCCTGTGTACTGTGTGTGGACCAGACCAGCACGGTAGCCACTGAGTGGAAAAATCTGGTATCTGGGAACTCCCAGCAGGCACTCCTGCTGGTGAGACGCTCTGCCCACGGTCCCACACAGCACCAGAGATGGGGTCACCTGCTGCAGCCACATAGCAACACAGCCTCTCAGACATGGGTGTGGCTTGTCAAGATGCCAATCAACCTGTTTGCTGCAAGTGCCCTGCCACACCAAGAAGCAAGACTCCTCCCACTGAAACCTTATCTTGCCTTTAATGTACCCCTTTTTAAAAACCACTGGAGCCATTTTCTAGCTGTTTGGTTCCAGCTCCTATCTGGACTGGAGAACCTATCAGGCACTCTGCTTTTAAAACCTATTCTTTTGGATAAAAAACAAACAAAAAAAATGTGGCATATATACACAATAGGATATTACTCAGCAATAAAAGAGAATAAAATCGTGGCATTTGCAGGTAAATGGATGGAGTTAGAGAAGATAATGCTAAGTGAAGTTAGCCAATCCCAAAAAAACAAATGCCGAATGTTTTCTTTGATACAAGGAGGATGATTAATAGTGGGGTAGGGAGCAGGGAGCATGGGAGGAATAGACGAACCTAGATAGGGCAGAGAGGTGGGAGGGAAAGGGAGGGAGCAGGGAGTTAGAAATGATGGTGGAATGAGACAGACATCATTATCCAAAGTACATGTATGAAGACTCGAATTGGGGTGAATATACTATGTATACAACCAGAGATATGAAAAATTGTGCTCTATATGTATTCTGCTGTGATATATAAATAAAAAATTTTACATGAAAAATAAATTTTATGCTGTGGTAATTTACCAAATAAAAATAATTAAACGGGTGGCGGCGGGGGCCCGAGACGTGAGCGGCGGGTGGTGGTGGCCTCTGTTGGGGGCTGGGGAGGTTGAGAGTGGCAGATACGGAGGTCGGGGCAAGGAGAGGGGGTCAGGCGGGTGGCCCGTGTCCTCCTAGGCAAGCCAGCACCCCCTGCCGCTGCAGCAGTGTCGCCTGGTCCCTGCCTGCCGTGGGCCAGTCCCCCTGGCTAGTCAGTCCTCGCGCTGGGTGCGACCTCAGGGCCGCCTCAGTTTCCCAGGGTGGCAGGGTTGGCGCTTCTGGCCATGGCAGCACCACTTTGCTGTGTGCCCGGCACTTCACTTGTGTGCTTCCATGCTTGACCTGCCCAAAGTCACACTGCTGGGACGTGGTTGGATGGGCCTGTGCCCCTTCCTTGCCTCTGGTCCTTCTCCCAGCGGTGCTCACAGCTGGTTCCCTCGGTCCGGTGGGGCTGCCTAGGGTGTGTCTGGAATTGGATGAATTGCTCTGAAATTGGATGCGGCATGGTATGTGAGTTCCTTGGGACAGGCTTTTCCCACACCATTTGTCCAATTCCCAGAAGGTCTTCCTGTTAGGTGCCCTTTGAATCTGGCTGCAACCAAATAAAACTGTTTCCCTATCCTCAGTGCTATCTTAGGTGCCTTGCCTTGTCCATCCCTACAACAGTATAATTCTACACACTTAAGCATTGTTTATGTTTTCATGAAATGGTAAACAGATGTGATTAATTGTGTACTTCAAATAACAAAATATCACTTATTAAAATGGAATAATTTGCCTAAGTTCAGAAATTTACAAGGATTGTTTCAAAGTGTGAATAAATAAGGAGTTAACAGATGGGAAAGAGAAATTAGAAGGTTCTAAGTATGGATTTAATAGAAGGAAAATGTGTTTCTGGATAAGACAGTCTATGTGATTAAGTAAATAAGAGGGTTTAAGTAAGTGATAAAGAAGGTCTGCGTAAGTTGGTTATATACGTAAGTTTTTTGAGCAAGTAATCTTGAAGGAATTAAGCATTACACAACTATGGTTAAATAACAACTGTTATTTTGCAATGTTGTAATATGTTATTTCTTTAAGAGCTAAACTTGATTAATATAAAACCATCAATAGTAATTGTGGTACTATTACTCTTCTTTGTATATTAAATGTGTTCATATTTTCCAGGTATATAAGTCTTTAAGATAGAAGCTTTAAAAAAAATTATATCAAGCTTGTGTTCTTCAAACTAAAGTTGCATGGTAATTTTAGGCTTATAAGAATAACATATTGGAGATTTATTTATATCATTTAATTTTCTATAACTGAACCTGTTATCAATAAGATAAATATGAAGTTCTATACACTAGGTACAATTTAAATGTAACATCATATTGTGTTAGCTAGTATTCACGTAACATCAAGCAACAATATATGTAAACTTTATAAAATGATATTTAAGAAACAAAGATCAACTTCAATACCTAAGATTTATAAAGAGCCCTGCCTTACCTGAGATAAGGCTCTGCCTCCCATCTTACTACATGTCAGAATGACTCCAAAGTAGGCCAGACTTCAGCTAAAGCCCAGTACTCTTAATTTAAGGTGAAACTGACTTTGCTGGATGTTTAAGATCAAGACTTAAAGGTCAATTAAAATGTCCAAGAAAACCAATATTTGGCTCTTGCCCTCTGAGTCAGTCTGAATCCAGGGAACAGGGAACTTCTCTAAAGAGCTTTGCAACTCTGGGCCACATAACCTCCTGATCAGAGAGATTAATGAGACCACTGGAGAATGAAAAGCCAATCAGAGCACTTGCTATGAATAGGAGGGTCATTGGAGACAGGAGACATCCCTGATGCTTCCAAGGGAAGCCACATGGTCAAGCAAGACCTGGACCCATCCTAGCGCAAATGGCACTAGCAGAACTAAGAAGCTACTCTCAAGTTCCCCCATGAGTGACCCCCATGGGAACTCGGCTGACTCTTAACAATAGAAAAAAAGTTAATTTTGACCAGCTTGATCTTAAACACCTACCAAAAACAGTTAAGCTAAAACACAGTCATTCCTAGGAGTAATGAAGGACAAGAACAGCTAAAAAAGGGGAGACAGCAACTAGGCCAACAGGCTCCATGGGGAATGTTCAGTCAAGTATGGCCTTGGCTCCTCCCCCCTCACAGGACCCCTGTTAGTCCTCTTTATGTTTCTCCTAATAGGACCATGTCTATTAAATTGCCTACAGAAGTTCCTGCAAGATCAGAACACAAATTCACCAACCAGCCGGTCAATCAACTACTTCTTTAAGACTACCAGCCCTGATGCCCAAGACGGAGACCTACGACTCATGATCAACTCCTCTAGCTCCAGAGACTCTGCCCCCATCTAAAACCCTCCCTAACCCCTTTTCCAGATTTTACAACCCCTCTTTCACTTCCTAGGAATGAGAACTACTCTCCTGCAGGTCCACTCTGCTTGTTCTGTCTGCTCTACAGCATCCCCACAAGGAAGCATCAAACCTAAACTCCACACACATCAGAAGAGGAGCCACCAGCCAGATGAAGACTCGTAGATCAACTTCACTCACATGCCTAGCACAAAAAGCTTCGCTACCTACTTACTTTGGTTGATACTTTTTCAGGTTGGATAGAAGCTTTCCCTACATCCAGGGAAACTGCTGACACCATTGCCTCCATCCTCATTGAGGAGATCATTCCCAGGTTCAGATTTCCCGCCTCCACCCAGTCAGACAACGGTCCAGCCCTCACTTCTCAGGGAACACGCAGACCAGTGCCTTCCTGCGCCATTCATTGCCTCAATCCCAGCACAACCACAAACCGAATTGGACCCTCTTCAACTGGGTGACTCAGTCTTACTTCAGGAACTGCATTCTCAATCATTGGAACCTCGCTGGACGGGACCCCATACAGTCATACTTACTACCCCAATGGTGACCAAGCTTTGAGACACTTTCCCTGGTTCCATGACTCCCACCTTAAAAAGGCATCTGTTCCAAATGTCCAGTCCTGGACTTCCATCACGCCCACCAAACTCAAGATTTCTCACCAATCCTCTTCTTCTTTTACTAATCATTAATCTCTCTCAAGTTTCTATCCCAACCACAGATGGCGCTTTAACATCCAAGGCACATGACACCAGGATGACACCGCCTACTCTCAATTTATGGGTCAAGGCGATTGCCCTTCCACTGGCTGAAATCAGGCTGTCACCCTTAACATTACTGGATTCAACCAAGCCACCTCTGATACTTCCTAGAGTCCCTATGGCAGGACCAATGGCTGATACCAAGGATCTTCTCCGCCCAGGACTGATTTGATGCCATTGACAACTTGTGGTTTCAAGGAACTTTTATGGACTTTACACCTGCCGAAATAACTGTCTGTAGCCCCTGGGTGTTATTTCTGGCTGCCTGGTGTTCCCAGACCTGTCCCTGAACATTCCTCCACTTTCCCTCCTAGGTCCCACGCCGCCCACCATTAAGCAGGAAGTAGACAGAGGACTTTACGCTGTCCCCATGTCACTTAGAAAAACAAAAAGGGGGGAATGTTAGGTGCAAGACAGGCTGAACTATGTTGTCTGCAGGGCAGGCTGAACGAATGTTAGCTGCAGGATAACCCATGCACTCAAACCCCCCTCTATCTGGTCCTTTATCACCTGTTTGCATCAAGTCTGAACACTCAACCCCACTCAAGGCTGAACACTTGACCCCCACCCATCTGGTGCAAAAGAAACCCACATCTGACCCCTGCCCCATCTGCCTGAAGGCAGAAGATGACACCCTTAGCAACTACTGTGTGGTCCAATCATTGTACGTCAACAAGGCAACTTGCAGACCCAGAGACCCCAATAGATTTTGGCTATAAAAACTCCCTCCTGCCAGGCCCCCCTTCTCTTGCTCTCTCTGTCTCCCTCTCTTGCTTTCTCTCTCCCTTGCTCTCTCTTTCTTATCTCTCTCTCTCTCTCTCTCTCTCTCTCTTCCTCTCTCTCTCTTCCTCCTCCTCCTCCTCCTCCTCCTCCTTCTCTTTTGCACTGCTGCAATAAAGATCTCTTGGTCACTCCAAAAAAAAAAAATTAAACAAAAAAATAAAATAAAACCTATTCTTTGACTCTGCCTCTTATTTCTTCACTAACTACTTTGGACTTTATTTTCCTCAGGTGGCTTCTCTCCTTCTGAGCAGGAAAAATTACCCTGGTGAGGTGCTGACCACCTCGTGATAGGGAGGTACTGGGGTAAATTTAACCCAGGGGAGCTTTACCACTGAGCCACAAACCCAGCCCTTTTTATTTTATTTTTTTTACTTTGAGAAAGGGTCTCACTAAGTTGCTTAAGGCCTCGCTAAATTCTTGGGTCTGACCTCAAACTTGTGACCCTCCTGCCTCAGCCTTCTGAGTCTCTGGGATTACAGATATGCACCACTGCACTCAGCATGAATTTTTTAAACCTTTGATGACCCATTTTATTTTATATGTTGCATATAAATTGAGTATTTTTTAATATTTTATTAATATTACCTTTAAATGAAACAAATCTTTAAATTATATTTTATGCAAATGCTATCTCAAAAGTATATGGGATGGGTGAGATGAAACTGCAACTCATCTTCCCAGGCACTGGGAAAAATCACTTGATCTTGTAGAGGAACTAGGGAACAAGCAGTGAGACTAGGCAAGTCACTCCCTGCCTCAGTTTGCCTCATCTGACCAGTCAGCAGGTTGAATGTCCTCTTCTTGCTCTAAACATCTATGATGAGCCCATGATGATGCTAAACTTTAATGATAAGCAGGATTTACCTCTGAAAGTACACTAAAGCAGGATGATGTTCAAATACTTTGCAAGTAGACACCCAGAATCCTTGGAAGAATTTAAACTCATTCAGGAAGCCAGAGGCTAAGCAAAGACTGAAGCTTCCTCTCCTCCAAAGAAGTGGATGCCCTTGCTGGGCTGGGGGACTAGACTCCCTCCTCAGCCCTCCTCAGCCCTCTGGCCACCTTATCATATTCTAGACTCTGTACTTCTCTTCCACCTGCCAAAGAGATCGCCTAGTGTGAGACTCAAGCATGCTTCCCTGGCTCTTTGAATAAAGTACCTGTTTCCTTGAATTTGGCCCTGGCTACAGCAGGGACTTCAGAACTGTTTGGAAAGACTTAGAGTAAAAGCTGGAGTCTCCCACAGCCAGCTCCCAGCCCTGTGGGTACAGAACAGCTGAGCCACAGGCTTCTCCTTCAGCCTGGACACTGCTGGCCCATGCATTGATAGTTTAAAATGGGATGAGTCTATATTTTAAAATGCAGGTTTCTGGCTTCTTTTGAAAATGTGGATGATCTAGGGCTGGGGATGTGGCTCAAGCGGTAACGCGCTCGCCTGGCATGCGTGCAGCCCGGGTTCGATCCTCAGCACCACATACAAAAGAACATGTTGTATCTGCCGAAAACTAAAAGTAATTAAATAAATATTTAAAAAATTATCTCTCTCTCTCTAAAAAAAAAAATAGTTTTAAAAAAAGAAAATGTGGATGATCTAGACACCTTGGGGCCCACATTCCTGCTTGGCCATAAATGGCTTGAGCTGAGGCCAGGCCCCTCCCTTCAGATGGGGCATGCACTGTCCAAGTTCATCCAAGTCCCCGTCGCCCTCTCTTGTCTCCTGATAGAGATGTTGAGAATCAAGTTCCCAGATCTTGCACGGACCCTAATCCTATTTGCATCTGAGACTCCCTGGTGCAGCCATTGGATATTTAGTTCTTCCTGGGTGGGCTGTGCATACTGCAGGCCTGACCCCTGCCCAAATGCCAACTTGTGAACTTGCCTCAAGGGAGCACTCTCTGAGCTCACATCCTCCCACTCCACCATCGATGGCATTTCTATGCCTCTACTTGCTCTGATGTGGGCTATTAATAGTGTGGGCAGCATCATTAGCCACAGAGCATCCAGGTCATGGCAGGTGAGAGCCTCTCTGTTCTTTGCCCTGGCCCTGTGCATCAGGAGGCTAGCGTATAACTCTAGGAGCCGACATTTTCAGAGAAGCATCAATTGCTTAGAAACCTGCCTGCTTCAGGAAGGCAGGGAGCTGGACATGAGGGGACAAGGACACTTAACTGCATGAGACTGATGGAACTGGGGATGTTCAGAGTAGAAAAGAGAAGAGCCAGGCAGTGTGACTGCTTCTTTAAACATACAAAGAACAGCCGTGAGAGAAAAGTTGTTCGGGATGGGTTACTACTGGTTCCTAGCACTAATATAGCCATAATAATGCTACCAGAAAGCAGTTACTTCGTGCCTACTATGCCCCTGGCAATGTTCCAAGCACACAATTATCTCACTAGTATTAAGAAAGAAAATAAAACCCCAGTAACTAGAGGCCATGGGAGTATACATTTTGCCAAATAATTGTCCAAAGACGGAAGGGGCCACCTGGGTGAGTAGAGAGTTCTCCCTGGAGCAATCAAACAGGAATCGGAGACCACGGAGATGCAGCAAAGGGATGATCCTGTCAAATGATCCTTAAGGTCTTTTTCACCCTGGACATTCTATGATTCAACTAACTTAACTTCAGGGGCCTCCCACGGGACTGAGCAGGGAAACATAAAGCGTGGGGTGCAGGAGATGAGATAAGGAGAGAACCAGGGAACGAAGTGGTGAGCTCAGCGCTGTGCCACTCACAAAAAGGTGAGTCTAGTCAACGTCAGGTCAAGGGGCAAACTGTGTATTTATATAAATGTGCCCTCAAGTTTGTATGTGTTTCTCTATGGAAAGGAGAGCTTACACAGAGATAATGGATTGTGTATGAGGCTCCGTGGGCCTCACCACCCTGAGAGAATGAGACATATCAGGCCCAATTAACTTATGTGATTTAAGTGGTGTTTTCCAAACTACAAGTTAGAACCCGCTAGTGGACTATGAGAACCATTTGATTGGTTTTAACTCACACTAAAAAATAAAAAAACAGAAAAAGAGGGGCTGCGGTAGTGGCTCAGTGGTAGAGCACTTGCAGAGCATGTGTGAGGCACTGGGTTGGATCCTCAGCACCACATATAAATAAATAAAATGAAAAGTTCATTGACAACTAAAAAAATATATATTTTTTTTAAATTTTTATTTATTTATTTTTTAGTCATACATGACAGTAGAATGCATTTTGATATATAATACATAAATGGAATGTACATACATCAATCATATTGTCTATTCTATTCTGCTGCCCTTCCTATCCTCCCTACTCCTCCCCTCCTCTCCCATCCTTTCTCTCTATCCAATCTAATGTGACACACTCTTTTTTTTCTTTTTCTCATCACAACATCATATATGTATTCTGTATAACAATGTGGTTCTCCTCCCATCTTCTGTGCAACTCCCCTTCTCCCTCTCTAAAAAAATATATTAAAAAGAGAAAATATCATAGCAAAATCACAAGTCAAGTACAAATTGTTTCATTAAAGTGCTAATATTCTGCAAGTGTGTGCTGAATTATGATGAAAATTTGGTAAAAAGAAAGTTTGAAAGTCACTAGATCAGAAATGGAGCTACCCGGCTGTGGCCCAAATCCTGTCTCAGATTAATCTCCTCTGGTCAGGCTAGGGCAAGATGGCGACCATGCCCAGTCCTGATTGGAGCATGATGACATCAGGCCTGGGCCTGTCCCCTGATGGGCTCCATCCCCCGTCAGGGAGGCGACCCCAGATTACCCTCAGAGAGATGCTACTAATCTCGAATGAGATCTGTGTCCTGCCACTTGTAGACTCACCTTTACACAAGGACAGCACCACCTTGACGTTTCTACAACGCCCCGACTCCTCACTCCACTCTAGGAGGAAGCCAGAGGCTTCTGCGCCCCCTGTGCCTCTGGAGTCAGCCCCAGGGCTTCATCCGTTCTCTGGATCCTTCTACATCAGTCCCTGGCGCCTCTCCCCTGGGATCACCTATGTGCCTCAGCAATGCCAATGAATCGACAGCAAGTCCACCGCCCCTCTTCCAGATGCCTGAATTTCTTAATTGAGTAAACAGGTAACTCAGCTGATCTCAGACATAATCTGCCCCAGAAAACAGGGGGCAGCCTTGTCAGATGCTGCAAATGAGCTGCCCACGAGTCCATCAGAGGCTGATTCTGCCTGTGCACAGGGCCCCCTGCCCTCTCGTGACCCACCCATGATTCCTTCTCCATTCTCCCTCCTTGGCACACCAACACAGTAGAATTTTTCTCAAGGTCAAAAATCAAAATCAAACTTTTTCTTGAAATGTCATATTCCCTTCAAGACCCATTTCCCCAGTTTCTTTGATGCTAAAATTCCTTGGAAGATTTCTCCAAGCTCCTAGAGAAATCAGTTGTCCATGGCAGCAGGTTCTGTCTCCACCACTTGAACAAAACAGCTCTGGGGCCACCAAGGCCCTTCATGTTGCTAAGCCCAGATCAAGTTTTAATCCTCACCTTACTTAGATCAGCAGCATTGGATACAGCTGACCCTTCTCTCTCTTACTGAAATGTTTTCTTCCCTTGGACTTTAAGCTAACACTCTTGGGGGTTTTCTCCTCCCTCGTTGCCCATTTTTTTCTTGGACTGCTTTGCTAATTCTTCCTCACCATGCTGATCTTTAAATGCTGGAGTGAACTGGTCTTGGTTCTGGGCCTCTCTCTTGTACAGCGACACTCACCCTGAGTGAGGATACCTCTTCAATTGTACCATCTATACCCTGCCAAAGGTTAAATGGATTCTCTCCAGAATACTAGGTGCGTCTATCCAACCAGCCAGTGAGCCTCTTCACTTGGATATCTACTGGACATCTCAAACGGAATGAGTCCAAAACAAAGCTGGAAGTTCTACTTCCAGAGCAGCTCAATAAGCTGTACTGCATAAATCCCTGCAAATAACACTAAACTCTGAACAAAATATGAAAAGAAGAAAACCAAGCATGATGGTGCCCACCTATAATCACAGCAACTCGGGAGGCAGAGGCTGGAGGATCACGGCTTCGAGGTCAGCCTTGGCAACTTAGTGAGAGCCAGTCTTAAAAGGAAAAACAGTAGCTCAGTGGTAGAAAACCCTTGGGTTCAATCCCCAGCACAGAGAAGAAAGAGAGAGAAAGGGAGGGAGGGGCGGGGGCAGGGGGCTTGAAGAGGAACAACACTTTCTAGAGAAGAGTCAATCCTTGGAAAAGGGGAATGCATGGGGCATGGGATGAGTTTCCCAGTTTTGTCTGGTTTTGGTACTGGGAATGGAACCAGGGAGGCTTAACCACTGAGTCACATCCCCAGACTTTTTAATTTTTGAGACAGGATCTCAGACAGTTTCTTGGGGCCTTGCTAGGTTGCTGAGGCTGGCCTCAAACTTGCAATCCTCCTGCCTCAACCTCCCAAATTGCTGGTATTACAGGCACTTGCCATTGTGCTAGGCAATTTTCCCGTTCTTAATGGCTTTTAGCCTGAAGGTGGCCTCAGTAGGGTCAAAGAGAACAGGCAAAATGATGACAGAAAACCTGCAGTCATCCTGGCCTGAAGAATAGTTTGAGGCAGCTATGGCCATTTGAAAGTGAGGAGGGGGAGGGCTGGGGATATAGCTCAGTTGGTAGAGTGCTTGCCTTGCATGCACAAGGCCCTGGGCTCAATCCCCAGCACCACAAAAAGAAGAAAATAAGGAGGGGGAATCTATGAAAAGAGAGATGATAAATTCTGTGTTTAAACTCTGTCCAAGCCTCTGGCCAAGTTCTGATCCGTGCAGGCTAGGATTTGAGCTGTTATCCGAGACAGCTTATAGGTTGATCTCACCAGGTTAATTTCCTGCTAAAATGAAATCATAATTTTAGGACCTATATAATAACAGGATCCAAAGTCACTACAACTAAACAATTATAATGTCCAGAGTATTCAAAATTATTCAACATTTGAAGAAAATGGAAAATGTAACCCATTATTAAAAGAAAAGAAAAACAGTAAAGACTGACCTTGAGATGGCACAGATGTTGAAATTAACAGATCATAATTTTAAATTAACTGTTTAGGTAAGGGATTATATGTTTTTAACAAATAAAATATAAAAGACAGGAAACTTCAGCAGAGAAATCAACGAAGTGTAAAAGAAAACCAAATGGAAATTCTAGAAATGAAAAAGATAATATTTAAAATTTTAAAATTATCAGATTGGCTTAACAAGAGAATGCAGATAACAGAAAATATCAGAAAGTATTTAGTCTAAAGAATAAAGAGGAAAAAAGATGGGGGAGAGGAGTAGGGCCTCAGAGTCCTGAAAATCAATATCAAAATGTCTAGGGGCTGGGGGTGTGGCTCAAGTGGTAGCACGCTTGCCTAGCATGTGTGGGGCACTGGGTTCGATTCTCAGCACCACATAGAAACAAAATAAAGATATTGTGTTCACCTAAAACTAAAAAATAAATAAATATTTTTTTAAAAATGTCTAGCATGTAGAAGTGGAATCCAGGAAGGAAAGGGGGAGAAGCTACAGGACATAAGGGGGAAAAAATACTTGAAATAGCCAAAATGTCCCCTAATTTGGTAAAAGACAGGCATTTACAGATTCAAGAAACCCAGTGTTCCCCAAGGAAGATAAATACTATGAGAACCTCCCTTAGACACAGATCACCAAAAACTAAAGATGAGGAGAAAAATCATGAAAACAACCAGGTGAAAAAAGATACATCATACACAGGCAGGAGATCTAATTCAAGCCACTGCTGCCTTGAATTAGATCTCATTAGAAATGATGGCGGGTCAGGAGCAGTGACATATGCCTGTAATCTCAGTGACTCAGGAGGAGGAGGTAGGACGATCACAAGTTTGAGTACAGCCTGAGCAACTTAGGGAGACCTTGTCTCAAAATAAAATAAAAAATCTTTTTAAAGGGTTGGAGATGTAGTTCATTGGTAGAGAGCTCGCCTAGCATGTGCAAGGTCCTGGGTTCAATCCCCAGTATGGAAGGAGGGAAGGAAGGAAGGGTGGGTGAAAGCCAGAAGCCAGTACCCAACATCTTTAAAGTACTGAGAGTAAAATCCTTCAACCCAGTATTCTATATCCAGCAAAATTTTCTTTCAAAAATTAAGGTTAAAATAAAAATACTCCCAGAAAAAAGAAAACTTAAAGAATTCACTGAAGCATGACTGGCGGGGGGGGGGGGGGCAGTATGCTAAGGGCCCACCACACCAGAGACCAGCAGCTGTGGCCAGAGCAGGCTGCCAAAATGGTAGGGCCAGTTTTGAGTGTGTGGATTTTTGATCAGAACCCAAACAAGAAGAAACCTTCAGGAGCAACTTCTACTGATAATGAGCCTACGGAGTCATCTGAATGCAGACTGCGGTGTGTTTTCAATGCAGACAGCTGAGAAAGTGGCTCTTCTGACCAGGACTGAAGACCTGCTATAGGCCCTGGGTCTAGACAGCAGTGCTCACACCTTCCTGCTAATAAATAAGTCTATCAGTTCATAAAGGAGTCTCCGTGAAATCAGAAGGAAAGAAAGGGAAAAAAATCTGTTGGACCCTTATTTGCGCCTGAATTCCTGTGATTTGAGAGACTGAGGCAGGGGACTTGCAAGTTTGAGCAATTTAGCAAGACCTTGTCTCAAAATAAAAAGGGCTGAGCACCCCTGGCTCAATCCCCAGTACCACAAACCAAAGAAGAAGGAGAGGAAGAGGAAGGATAGGAAGAAGGAGAAGGAAGAGGAAAAGGAAGAAAAGGCGGAGGAAGAACTAGGCACTGTGATGCTCACCTGTAATCCCAGTAGCTATAAAGACTGAGGCAGAAGGAACAAGATTTCAAAGCCAGCCTCAGCAACTGTGAGGCACTAAGCAACTCACCCTGTCTCTAAATAAAATTCAAAATAGGGCTGGGGATGTGGCTCAGTGGTCTAGTGCCCCAGAGTTCAATCCCCAGTACCCACCCAAAGAAAAAGAATAGGAAGAGGAAGAAGGAGGAGGGGGGGAGGGAGGAGGAGGAGAAGGAGGGGGAGGGGGAGGGGAGGAGGAGGAGAAGGAGGGGGAGAGGAGGAGAATGAGGGGGGGGGTGGAGGAGGAGAAGAGGAGGGTAGAGGGAGAAGGAGAGGAAGAAGAAGGAGGAGGAGAGGAAGAAGAAAGAGGAGGAGGGGGGGAGGAGGAGGAAGAGGAAGGGGAGAGGGAGGGAAAGGCCATGACTGATGGACCAACTCACAAATCGTAAGCATGCTCAGGGAGGATCAGGGGACCTTATCTGTGGAATGAATTCAGCGAGCTCCATACAGAACCAAATGTGGTTCAAGGGAGGAGGTGGAATTCTGCCAACACACAGGGGCAACTCAATGATATAAAAGTCAGGGTGGCCCTGAGAACCTTCTCCAAAGCATGATGGCATCTCATTTCCCCTTTTGTGATTGCCCCTGTGAGAAATTACTGTTCTGCACTGAAGAAGACATCATCAGGTGAGTCCTGTATTTCCTCTGCCTGGTGTGTGGGCCTTCGGGCTCAGAGTTCTTTAGATTGTAGCTGAACATTGAGTCAACATGGATCTGATCTTGGCATGGCCTTCTTTGTGAATGCCAGCCCCCTTCTGCAACCTGTTCCATTTTAAACATTTTCTTTCCACTCCAACCCTCTGCCTAAGGATTTTATTGGTAAACAAGGAGCTGCTGTCCTTTAGCTGTCACCATTCATGCATACTTCATAAGGACTGCGACCCAAAGCACAATGGTCATTTTCACTCGTCTGAAACTTCACCAGAATAGGTATCCGCAGGCTCTATGGAGGTGCTTGGATGGGAGCCCATGGGCTGTCAGGAATTAACATTTCTTTTCTACCATGGCTGATGACATTGCTGCTGTTAGGTAGAGAAAGCTTAGCTGTGTGACACCAAGTCACATCACGTTCACAGAAAAAGATCACTTGAAGCTTAATTTAGAAGTATGACGTGTTAGTCTATTTGATTAGAATTGCACTGAAAGAAAAGCTTGCATGGGTAAGGCGTTCATTTTCTGCTGTGAGTATGGTTATTTTGAGAGTGTGCACCTTGTGACAGTGCACAGGTATGGCTGCTTCCGAGTTGTGCGGATACTCTTGTCCACTCTGATTCTGAGCTGGTCCTTTCTTTGGGTTCTCCTATCTTCACATGTTGGCAGTTGATGTTTAATAGGAGGGTATCCAGTTGTTTCCACTAGCAGTGGAAACTTCTAGCATGTACACCAACCACAACCTCAAGTCATTAGGCTTTCAGTATGCTGCATATTTTGGGGGGCCTCGGAAGTTGCCAAGAGCAACACGCTAAGCTGGCTGAACTGTTGCCAGCAAAAACAACCAATACTGGGACTGTTACGGTATTGGTAAGAAACCTTTGATCAGGATCCAAATCATGTTTATCCTTCACAAATGTTGTATATTTCAAGCTGTTCCGCAAATGTTCTGTGTAAGGAGGGAGGGTTAAACAAGGGTCTATGTTTGTGTTCTCATTAAAATGTTTAAATCCTTAATTTAAAAAAAAAAGAATTTACCATTAGCAGATACTTACTATAAGAAATGCTAAAGAAAGTTCTCAGGCAGAAGGGAAATAATACAAGAGGGAAATTTGGATCCTTGGAAACAAATGAAGAATGGGGAAATGGAAACACAAAACCAAAAATGCTGGTTCCCACCCCACCCCCAGCCACACCTGCCCTCCCCATAGGTCTGCCTCCCTGGGGAGGGAGGAACCGCTCAGTCCCCCAGGCAAACCTTGCTATTTGCTCTTTCTCTCACACCCCAGCAAGGATGGATTCTTGGCTCTACCTTCAAAGCAAAAACAATAAGGAATCTGGGTGGCCAGCTCAGAGTGACCAAGGGAACAAGAGGACTGATGTGGGTCTTGAAAGGGAAACTTTCAATGGAAGTTCACTATAAAGGAGAAATAGTGGAATCAATTCTTAGTCTAATGAGGTAATTCAGGCAAGAGATGACAGTGGCTTGGATCACTCTCACTGTGAATTGGTCTCCCCATTTTCACTCTGGCAAAAAACGTGTGCCAGTTCCTTCATGGAGTGCTCAACTCTCATGAGCTTCCCACCTCACTGAGGACACGAGAGACACACTCATGTGATTCTCTGATCCTGTCTCCTTTAGGCTGCTTCTTCCCTTCCTTGCTCACTCTGATCTGGCTTCTGTGGCTTCCAGCCATTCTTCAAACACACTGTTCCTGCCCCCAGGACTTGGCATTTGTCCTGATATCTTCCTGATAACTACCTGGCTCACTTCTGTTTTCTGCAAATGAGGCCTTAGCAGGAAAGGTGGTTTCTTAACCACCCTAAATAAAATCGCAATACAACACATTCTCCATCTCTTTCTTAGTTTTCTTCTTGACATATCACCTTCATCGTCAATTAAACACTTGTGGAATGACACAGGTATCTAAAATTTGAGACTGAAAAAAATCAGATAAAGAGCAGAGAAACTATTATTTATTGAGTAGCCACCACGTTGTAGCCCTCTTGGTTACGTTATATTATTTAATCTCCATGACCATCCTGTTAAGTGATTTATTACCATTAACTTCCAGGGAAATATCAAGATCCAACAAAGTTTAGTGTTTTGTCAAAGACACGTGGATGGTCAATGACAGCAGCAGAATTCAACCAGGTCTTTATGATTTTATTTATCTATTTGTTGCATCAGACAGAGGTCTCAAGACACCACTGGCTCAGGTGAGCACCAGAGGAGGGAGTCTCTGGGAAGGCTTCCTGGGGGAAGTGATGTCTGGGTTTCCAGACTTGTAGGTGAGAGGTCAGCACTGGCAAGGGAGCAACAGGCAGGGATGGAGTGGGGAGCTGGTAGGAGGGAGGGCATACCAAGATGTGTGAGTATGATGTGATACCAAGAGAGCCCTTACTGCTGGGCACTGCTGCAACTTTACAGCTGTCCCCAGATGAGCCTGTGACCTAGATCAGCAATGAGAACCGGGATGCTAATGCCCCCTTATCTGCATAGAGTGCAGTTTAATTGCTTTTGCATACATCACACCTGTGACAGCTCTGGAGGCAGGTAGGACAAGCGTTCATTTCCCCCATTTTATATTTGAGGAGGCTCAGGCTCCGCTCTTAGGTCTTCCCACTCGACGTTCCATGCTCTCCTTTCTAAGGAATGAGATGACAACCCTTGTAGTGCTCAGTGGAAGCTGAGGGATTCCAGGTAGACAGCTCTTGTGAAGCCCGGTGACGTGACATGACATGATC
This sequence comes from Marmota flaviventris, assembly GCF_047511675.1. NCBI lineage: Eukaryota > Metazoa > Chordata > Mammalia > Rodentia > Sciuridae > Marmota > Marmota flaviventris. Next base: position 21,679,246 of record NC_092511.1, on the reverse strand, counting down.
AGCTCTGTGGACTACAAAGTTCTTTTAAAAAAAGAATCTTTAAAAAAAAATATTGTAGTAAAATATACATAAAATTTACCATTTTAACCACTTTGAAGAAGTGTAGAGTTCAATAGACTGAGTACATTCATGGTGTTAAGCAACCATTACCCCCATGGTCTCCTGAACTCTTTCATCATCTTAACTGAAACCTGCCCCTGTTAAAGCACTATTCCTCTCTCCCTCTTCCCCTCTTCCTCCAGCAACATCTGTCCCACAGAGGAACTTAAAATGCTCCTACTTATATTTTTTAATTAAAATTTATATTTTTTTTTAGTTGTAGATGGAAACAACACTTTATTTTATCTATTCATCTCATTCAGTGCTCAGGATCGAACCCAGTGCCTCACACATGCAAAGCAAGTGCTCTGCCACTGAGCCATAACCCAGCCCCTACTTTATGATATTTTGACTTTATGACAGTGTGAAACTTCAGTAGAAACTATCCTTAGAATTTTGAGTTTTGATCTTTTCCCTGGCTGGCGTTATGTAGTCTGATCCTCCCTTGCAATGTTGGGCAGAGGCAGCAATCTCAGCTCCAGTGAATTCCAAGGTCATAGGGGAAAGGACGGAGGGCCCATAGTGTGCTGTGCACCAAAGCTCTGGTGCTCCATAGTTAGGAGTATTAAACACATTCTCAACTTTCAATGGGCGTATCAGGCTGCAGCCCACTGGAAGTCAAGGAGCATCTGTCCTTTCTGTATCTCTGGGAATTTCATTACCTCCGGCACCTCAGGGAAATGGAATCATAAAAATATTTATCTTTTGCGACTGGCTTCTTATAGGACAGATGAGGCTAGAAACTGAGGAATTAGCAGGAAGCAGGTTTATTGGCTGCAGCCAGGTCCAGAGGGGCTTTCAACTAAACCAATCATCCCTCTGAACCCCGAATTCAGAAAGTTTCAGAACTTTATACCCCATGTGTAGGGAGAGGAGCTCAGAGGCTCACAATCTGCAGAAATCCACACAAAAGCATCTTTTTCCACTGTTCTGGGAGATCAACCAGGCCTGGATACAAAATCAAGGACACTCTGCAAAAATCAGTGCCCAAGAAAGGGAGAGTTCCCCTCCTCTTTCTTCCTGCTGGCTCCACAGGACCTGACTATTGTCCTATGAAATGAAACACCTCTGTGAAGGCCTTGGGTCAGTCTTTTTTATTGTACTTGGCTTCTGCAAGCATAGCAGAAAATTCTTTTGCAAAAATTTTGCTGAGAGTCTGAGAACAATTATGGTGAGGGTTTCTGAGAAGCTTAATTAAGATTTCCCTTGGAGAAGGGGATGCCACTACAAGCTGAGGTCCTCAAGGTTCTTCTATGTTATAGCAAGTGTCAGTATTTCTTTCCCATTGAAGGATGAATAGTACTCCATTGTATGGATATACCACATTATACCACATTTTGTTTATCCATTTAACCGTGGATACAGTTCCATCTTGCTGCAAAAAGTAGCAGCTTCCTTCACCTGAACTATTTGTTCGTTAGGCTGCCAGCCCCAGCACCCTGTCTCCTCATCCCACAAGGCTCTCCTGACTCATTGGAGCCATATGCACAGGAAACTTCCTACTTGAGATCAGATCCTCTTGTGAGGAACAACTCCCTGGAAGTGTCTCCCACTGCCCTATATTAGGGATTGAACTCAGAGCCATTTACCCCTGAGCCACATCCCTAGTCCCTTTTATTTTTTATTTTGAGACAGTGTTTCACTGTGTTGCTTAGGGCCTCACCAAGTTGCTGAGGCTGGCTTCAAACTTGCAATTCCCCTGCCTCAGCCTCTCAAGTCGCGGCAACTTCCTGGAAGTTTCTAGTCTTCTAGGAGACAATACTGTAAGAGGACAAGATATCAGAACTCTTCTTTCCTTGAAGAACAGACATGACAAAGTATTCCAGATCCTTGTCCTTTCCCAAACCAAGAATGACATCTGCTCATTGCCTAGGGGAGGGTGAGAGAGGGTGTGGAGAAATAGCCTCTATTTCTATCTTGTTCCCTCATGTAATCCCCACAAGAACCCCTGCCCCACACAGTCATAGTCTCTAAAAAAGGAGAACAAGGTCGTTTGGCCACCTGTTGGACACTAGAGGTAGTGCAGCCTTGAGGCCCAGAAAGACCTTATCTTTGGGGGAGAGTATACCACTCTGACCACATCCCTGTGTCACCCCAGCCTTGAGGGACAAAAAGGTTTGCAGAGTGAAATCTGGCAGGAAAAGCCAAATGAGAACCGAAACAGACAACATCAACAAACACTCCCTACATCCAGCAAGGGGAATGTTATTCAACACTAGAAAGAAAAGTGCCATCAGGACATGAAAAGACATGGAGAAACTTAGAAGGATGTTTTGGGTGAAAGAAACCCATCTGAAAAGATTTCATAGTATCTGATCCCAGCTATATGGCATTCAGGAAAAGGCTGAAGTATAGAGACAGTTAAAAGATCAGGGGTAGTCCAGGGCTTGGGGGAGGCAGGATGAACAGATGGAGCAGAGGATTTTTAGGGCCGTGAAACTACCCTTGTGCTGCCCCACGGTGGACACAAGTTATGCTGTGTCCACACTAAGAGCCGGTGTGGTGGCGCACGCCTGTCATTCCAGCAGCTCCGGAGGCTGAAGCAGGAGGATTGCAAGTTCAAAGTCAGCCTCAGCAACAGCGAGGTGCTAAGCAACTCAGTTAGACCCTGTCTCTAAATAAATACAAAATAGGGCTGAGGATGTGGCTCAGTGGTTGAGTGCCCCTGAGGTCAATCCCCAGTACCAAAAAAAAAAAAAAAAGAACATTCACACCAAGATTGAAGCCTAACCTAAATAACATATAGATTTTGGTTAATCCTGGCGCCTCCACCCAGGTTCGCTGACTGTAACCAATGCAGGCATTGGGGGCGGTATTTGGGAACGCTCAGTACTTTGTGCTCCACTTTGCAATGAACCTAAAACTGTTCTAAAAAACAAGGTCTATCAAAAAATAAAAAATAAAAAAATAAGGAGCCAGGGGCTCTTTGTAACAAGGAAAGCCAGCTGGCTTCTCAGGCCGCAGTCACTTGGGGCTCAGAGGCCCCTACCCAGGAAAGTGCAGGGCCCCTTTAATTCTCTTCTTTTATATTAGTGGGAGGAAGCCCTCAAGTCTCTTCCCTGAACCCCCATTTGGAGTAACTTGCAGAATCAGTCCTCTGCTTGGTTCTTTAGCTTAAATGCCACCTCTTCTGGACCTCCCCTGACCAAACCTGTCCCGGTCATTCTCTCTCCCATTTCCCTGTAGGACTTTTTACCTAAAATGCAGCATCAACTGAAATGAGCTTGTTTATATGGCTTTCTGTCCCCCGACCCCAATAGAATAGAGCTCCAGAGCTGTGGGTGACACACAACAGGAGTTCAGTAAATCTGTGTTGGCTGAATGAACACTTCTGTCACTGACCAGCTGCATGACCAAAGGCAAGGACGTCAACCTCCCTGGGCCCCAATTTCCTCATCTGTAAAATGGGCAATTACATTTAATGATTGCGTGCTCTTGCCACAACGCTCTGAGTGTTCTAGCTGGGATCAGAATGACCTTATTTTTCTATTCCAGGGCTTCTCAGGCCACGGGGATAGCTGGGAGGTTCTGAGGAGGAGAATTCCTAGTGAGCTGACGTTGCTTAACCTTCCTGACTGGGGTTTGCAGATGCAAGAGGGAGGCCAGAATATGTGCTGGGTGGAATGGGGTTTGTGGGTGTTCCTCCCCTAGAACGACAACCCAAGGGGACAGGGATCTCAGGTCCCTTTGATCTTTGCGGCCAAGTGTGTGGAACACAACAAAGAGCCCCTGGGTGAGGGACGGAGCAGCATGGGTCAGCAGCACTTGGCACGTTCATTTCCATTCCTGGGTAAGCGCTGCGTGGAATTGAGACAGCAACGACAGCCCCTTCCATCGCGAGGCCTCCACAAGGTGTTGGTGCCTACATCATCTCACTGGATCCCCGTGACAACCCCATGAGATAAATGCCATTAAGTGTTATTATTCCCAATTACAGATGAGATAACTGAGGCTCAAAGAGTTCGACCTGCCCAAGGCCACATTGCTGGTGAATGGCTGAGCCTGATCTCAGTGCCGGCTTTTCTCACTCCAGACCTAGTGCTGCACCTTGCATCTACGTGTTGCTGGGCGAGCAAAGCTCTGAGCAGGAGCAAGAGCAGGACACCCCCTGTGAGAGCTAGGGTGCTGAGCAGAGGGAAGAAGACCTGCTGTGACTGAGCACAGATGGGGCTGAGCCCCCACCTGGGTGTGTGGCTTGGGACTGCCTGAGCTGAATGAGGAGCAGAGGGCAGTGGGCAAGCAGGTCCGGGCCCCCCTCTGCTCCTGCAGTGACCAGGTGACCCCACGTAGGCACGGCCACCCTTGGGCCCAGACAGGTCCAGCTCCCAGCAGGTCCTTCACAGGGCACAGATGCCAAAGATGTGGACAAACTGGTTTGAGGAACACAAAAGTCAACTCAGAGCTTTCTCCCTTTTCCTGGACGAGGCACCAGCCCTGCCCTGTCGCCCCTTCGCAAACAGAACTCTTCGTGTCTGCCTAGTCCCAAATCTCCACCATCTGCCAAGGTCATTTACATGTCTCTCTGAATCATCTCTACCCTGCCACAGACACACAGCCTGGGACCCACAGACTCTGCCCAGAAGCCCCGATGACACCATCATTCCCCCACCCCACCTCCACCTGTGGGGACCTCTGGCCCATTCCGCAGGGTCTCTCTTTTTCCTGCTCCTGAGCACCTTCTGCCTTCTGTACTCCAAGGCTGCCTCTGCGGCTCCGCTCTGGCCTTGCCCCCGGGGGCCTTCCACTAGACTGGTGGTGCAGATGTGGCTGTCTGCTTGGCACTGCAAGCCCCCAGGGCAAGCCTTGAGGCCCTTGTGGGACCTCCCTTGGTCCCTTGGTGCAGACACAGTCAGACACGGGCAGCCTTGCGTCAACCCCTGTCAGGGAGCCCCAGGAAAGGGCAGCTTAGCAAACCTCCTGAGGACTTCCCCCCAGAAGCCATGAGGGCAGTGGTGAGGAAATGGAGGGCCAAGAGTGGGCTGGAAGCCAGGCAGGTGGCAGCCCACACACTTGCCTGTTAGTCACTGAGGGCACCCAGCAGGGCAGAGGTTATCCCCAAAGCTGGGGAGCAGTAGGCCTCCACAGAGCCAGGGGGAGAAGGCCTGGTGTCAGACGTTTGTCTCTATTGCTGAAGATGTGTCTCCCTTCTGGACTCCCCGGCAGTTCCCAAAATTGCCAGAGGAGGGACGTCTTGATTAATCACAGGCGGGTGCTCTGGGTTCGGTCTTTGAGCCAACACACACTCGGCTCCACAAACCACCCTAAGTGCAGACTGGAGTCCTCTTCCTGAGGCCCAGGAGCTCTGGGTGCAGCTTCTCCTCTCCTCATCTGAAGTGGACTCCCAGCAGCAGACCAAGGAGACGACGGCTACCACCACAGGGGGCTGAGGGTTGTTCACCGACCACGTTAGCCGGTCACCTATTCTTCCATCCCTCCACTAGCACTTCACTCACGTGTGTTCTCCCACTCACTTCAGGGTGCGGCTCCCAGAGACGGTTCAGGGGGCGGTGAGGGGAGAGGGAGGGGGTGCTTCTGACCTGGGTGGTGTTACCAGATGCCTCCACTTGCCTGGGACAGTCCCATTTTATGTCTATGGTCTTTATCAACAAAGTCCGCTCTCGGGCTAAGAAGTGGCCCCATCTAGAAGATTAATCTAGGTTGGGGACCTAACTGATTTAGCTTAAAGGGGACAACTGTGTGTCAGGTGTCCTGTTCCCTAGAGGGTCAACCGGGTCGCAAGAAGCAGGCACTAGAGGGCGCCTGTGAGCTGTGCGGGGACCTTTCTACCTTGGACGGTGCCAGGGGCCCCAGGAGGGAAGGTGGAGACCAGCTGGGGCAAGTGTCCAACCTCTGCTTCCTTACAGAGCCCTGCTAAGCCCTGTTCTGGCTGAGACCTGGCATGGCCACCTCCTTTCCCCTCCTCCTTCTGCCCAGCAAAGAGGGCCTAACCAACCCTGGGAATCCAAGGGAGAAGAGGAGTCCTGGCCCTGGCCACCCTTCTCTGAAGTTCAGCCTGGCCAGCCCCTGCCTGCCCTTCCCCGGCCTCTCCAGTGGGGCATGTTCCACTTGGGCTTTGGTATCCGGCAGACTTGGATGTGGGTTGTATTTCTGATATTGGTGGCTGCTTGACCTTGGCACATTATTTAACTTCTCTACCTCTCAGCTGACTCACCTGTAACAAGAGTATCTACTTCACAAGGCATGAGGATTAACGCAATAAAGAACACAAAGCACACAGCTCCATCGCTGGCACTCGGGGGAGCAGCCTTCCTGGTGAGGAAGCCCCAGCTGTGTCTCTGGTGGAGTCCTTGTCTGCAAGATATGAACAAAGTTGGACTCTGAAACCCATGATGTGCGTCATACAGACAGACGAATTTTCTTGACGGCGACACCAGTGAATGTAGAAAGTCACGGATACCTCAACGCAGAGCCTGAACTCATTCAAGAATCACTCATTCATTCATTCACTCAACAGGTACCTAGGCACAGGATAGAGAACAAACACCTGTTTGTCCAGTAGTGTCCCTTATTACAACCCTGTGCTGACACAATTATTAAGAGCTCCTTTCACTCTTGAAGTGTCCCAGTTTGGATGATAAGTTATATGATCACCCACTATGTGCCAGATCCTGTCCTAGGCACAGGGGACTGAGAGAGAGATGGCATATGCAGCCAAAGCCCTCCAGGGTTCACCAGCCAATGAGTGGGAGACAGACGAGGAGGAACGCACACGCAGTGAGAAGTCAGGGCTGGATGTGCTGCCAGGTGGCCAGCCATGGCCCCTCTGCCCCTTGAGAACCTGTCCAGAAACACCTTTGGAGATTTGGGGTTCATTTACTTCTATGGATTTACAAAACACTTTGGGGTTAATTCCTGCCAAACATTTTCCTCCTGATACATGAAGTTATGGTTCTTTGATTCATTGTAATATTCTCAGATCCTGCCTTTTATTCAGATATTTGTGGCATAAAAAAAAAGAATCACTAAAATCCCATCTGTTCTCTTCAGGATCTGATAAACATCAATTTTGCAGAAGCAAGGTCCTCATTTATTTTTCATTCTCTTGGAAAGTGCATGATAGGCAAGTGGCAGTGATGTGGAGGCACACACCGAGCGGCCCCCTCCTGCCCACCTGTGCCAGAAACACCTCTGTGACATTTAGGGAAGCAGAGAAGAGGAGTAAAAGGAGAGGGAAGGAGAGGCCTGCTACTGGGGGGGTTGGGGCTCCTGCCAGGTCCTCTGAGTTGGGTTGGGAAAGGATGGCTGTTCCTGTCCAAAGGACACAGACAGCCAAGCACCCGCCCTTGGGCCAGAAGCAGGGAGGCTTGGGATATGCAGGCTGTGGGAGGCCAAGCCTCTGCCACCTCCCCACACCCCACTCTCCTCAACCAGGGCCTTCTCACTAGAGCCTCTCATCCTCCTGGACACAGGGCCTCCTGTTTTCAGTTCAAGGCCACCCTCTGGCAACAGTCTCCAGTCCACACCTCCACGTTCCACAGAAGTCTTATCTGTTCTCCTTATCAGCTGGGGATGGATCTCCTGATCCCATCTCAGGATTTCCCAGTCAGTAGAGGTTGCCTTATTTAGATGTGTTGCCCGGGAGCAGGAAGCGACGATGGAGGAGGGGGGTGGTGAGAAGCAGATAGGAGCAAAGGAGAAGAAGGAAGGAGGCCGGGGTGATTCTGAGAATCAAGGGTAATGACATCATCATGGGGAGGGTTTCACCAGGGTCAGTGGGTGGGGGCAGGGCCCAGTGGCTCAGGGTATGACTCATTTATAGGAATGGGCTTTGGATCCACGAGAAGTCATTCATTTAGCAAGCCATTAATTGTTTCAACACTCATTTATTGAGCTGTTATTATGTTTCAGATTCAGGACTAGGCCCCTGGAGGGAGAGATCAGTACCAGAGTCTGAGAGCTCAATGCCTGAAGGGAAGACCCAGGAGGACAGGGGCCTGGTAGATAGATGGACAGGCTCCATTCAGAGGGCGTGGCCAGGAAAGATTCCGCTGGAGGGATGCTGGGTGGGGAGAGGCTGCCTGAGAGGAGTCTGGTAGAAGGAGAAGGGGGAGCTAGATAAGGGCAGGAGGGCACTCCAGGGAGCAGGAGGAGCACCAGCTTGGAAGGTCCAGAGGTGGGAGCATGGGGAGGTTGGGGAGACTGTAAGGCGCTCCTGAGATGAGAAGAGAGAGGCAAGAACATGATCCAACTGGGAAGCACAGCCAGGCCCTCCTCTTCTGAGAGCAGCCCCAGCATGGGGGCTGGCAAGTGTGATTCTGATGGACCATACCCAGCTTGCTCAGGAGGCAGGACTGGCTCCATTATCAAGCCTACAGTCTGTGCTCACCCCTACCACCCCCATCAATCCTCAGGGGTGGCTTATGGCACCAGCTGACAAATGGACAAATTGAGGTCCGGTAGAGGACAGAGATCACCAGGCCCCTTGACTGACAGGTGTCAGAGCCAGAATAAGAAGCCTGAGATCTACCCCCCACCTTTGGTTCCAGGGATTGAACGGGGGGGCACTGAGCCACTGAGCCACATCCCCAGCCTTTTTGTATTTTACTTGGAGACAGGGTCTCACTGAGTTGCTTAGGGCCCCGCTAGGTTGCTGAGGCTGGCTTTGAACTCATGATCCTCCTGTCTCAGCCTCCAGAGCTGCTGGGATTATAGCCATGCACCACCAGAAACCTGGGGTCTTAAATACCTCCAAACCCCTCCCTGCCACCACAAGGACCCCCTGCTAGAATGGCATGGTCACCAGTTTTTCACAGCTCCTGAGCAGATCCTGCCAGTATCACAGGATATCCTTAAAAACAGTCAGGCCCGCTGTGACCTGACACCTGCCCAGCCTCAACCTCCTCACCCCTGCCCTGACAGATCCTGTTGCAAGACCTGGGCCCTAGAGCTTGGGTTGGGGGTTAGGGGGTCCTTGCTGTGCAGACCCCAATACTCTCGGTCTGTCTCCAGGAAGCCACCAGTGCTCCCTACTAGAGAAGCCAGGCCCTCCCCTAGGCCACAGAAGCCACCAGGAAGACAGGCTTCAGAAGGAGCCCTGGAATTCTTGCAACAGGAGATCAGTGAGCACCGAGAGGTCGGCGGATGTGAAGCTGCTTTTGCATGGACAGCAGCCTCAGCCATCACCTCTGCTCCACAGAGAAGGAAGGAGGAATGGTTTCCACCTGGCCTTGGACACCAGCACTGCCCCTGTTTCCTGCCGGCCATACATTCCCAAACATAGTTTTGCTTCTCCCTCTAATGTTTAACCTTGGGTACTTGGGTATATTTCAAGGGAAATGTATGTCTGCCCACTTCTGATTCATACCCGCTGAGCTCATCAAAACCAGAATGATTTGGTAAGAGCTGCTGGGTTTACTGGATGCCCTCTGGGATCTGTAAAAAAAATCTCTGTTCCTCAGAAACAGGAAGTTTCAACAGAAGGAAGGAGGCTGGTTGCAGAGATCAACACTTGAATCGTCCCTGCCTATTGGAGAGGCCCAGGGCTGGTGGCACTTCCTTCCTTCAGAAAGTCAACCAATGTAGACTCCATGCCTACTGTGTGCAGGGTCTGGGAACACAGAAGTGACTTCGTAAAGGGGCTCTGTGTTCACTTGCCGGGGCCGCTGTAACACAACAGAAATTTATTTTCTCACCACTCTGGAGGCTGGAGGTCCTCGGAGGTGTGAGCAGGGCTGGTTTCCCCTGAGGCCTCTCTCTTTGGTTTGAAGATGGCTGTCTTCTCTCTGTGTCTTCCCTGTGTGTGTCTGAGTTTAAATCTCCTCTTCTTATAAGGGCATCAGTCACATTGGAGTAGGGACCCCTCAGGTTAACCTAATTATCTCTTTATACAATACAATCATAGTGTGAAGTATTGGGCTTAGGATTTCAATATGCATTGGGAGGGGTGAGGGCACAACACAGCCCATTATGGCCCCTTATCTGCGAAAGTCCTCTTCCTGTGCCTCCTCCTTCTCTTTGATCACTGTCTGAGGTTAGAAATTGGGACAAGGTAGTGTAGGGAGATGTCTCAGGGTCCATGTTCTACAGAAGGATGGCTTAAGGCAATGGCCACCCCGTCATCAGCTCTGGATTTACACCCAGCCCCCTTCACTGATGAGCTGGGTGATGGAACCCAAGCTCCATAACCTTGAAGCCTCAATTTCCTCAGCAGTATGAGAATGGGAATGGCTGCCTCCTAGGAAATGTCTGCAAAGCTCCAGAGAGAGACCATCCACGTGGAACAAAATATGAGTTCTTTTCCCAGGCATGTTTCCTGTTGGGTTTCCTCCTGCGGGGAACTAAGGATGCGTGCTAATGATTCTCTGGGGAGGAGCAGACTGGGAAATGCGAGAAACGAAGGCACAGAGCCAAGATGTCAGGTCCCTCTGCAAGTCGATAGCTGAAATGCTGGCACTTTACTTAAGTCCTCAGCCTAGGGCCAGAAGGATGCTTGGCCACCATCCAGTCCCAGGAGACCCACTCAGCACACTCCAGCCTTCCTGCGGCCTCCTGACTCTTCCACCTAGTACTTCGTTGGAAAATCCTCTACTCTGAAGGCAGCCATGTCTCCTGAGCCCTGAAGGGAAAATGCTCTGGAATTGAACCTCACCCAGGAGCACCCACTGCCAAGACCTCGTGAGCCTAGCAAGATAGGAAAGCATGCAGAACTGTGCTAAGTCCAGCCGCGGAGGGTGGATCGTGAAGGGAAGACGAGTCCAAAAGCTGGCAGGGCCTTCGGCTCAGAGGAAGCCCCCACAGTCCCCAGGTGCAGGGGCCAGGCTAGTCATCGAAGGGCCTGGGTTTAATCCCTGATCTGATATTTCCTGGTAATGGGATAGTAGCAAATAGTGAAAAGACAATCTTTCACCCCTGTCTCTCAAAGCGATGAAACACTATAGAGACGTGAATTCACATTTCATTAATAAGTCAAGAAAAGACCCGCTGGCATCCTCCCGCAGGCCAGCATGGCTTCCCTGCCTCCGCAGGCTGCCAGCACTCCACGCATGCGCACCCACTTGGATCCGACTAAGAGCTAAGAGCAGATCCCTCTTTGGAGAGAGAGGGTTGAAGGCTGCTTCTGGGTCACATCGCCTCCTCAACTTCATCCCACCTCCAGCCTGGAGTCCTCCCCCACCCCACCCTCCCCAAATTACTCACTCCTGCAAACATAACTGATGACTGAGGATGAGTAAGAGGCTCATGCGCGTCACAGTCTGACTGCCAAGAGGGTGAGTGAGTTCAGTGCTCCCTTGAGCACGGCCACGCAGACCTGCACCAGGAGTCCAGGCCACAGGACCCCAGGGGGAGCTGGGCTGTATTTGTCATGAAGTAGAAGTTTTGATCCACTCTTCCATCTTCTAAGACCCTGAGTGAGGGTACCCTTCTCAGCATGGAGTGGCAGCCCCAACAGCTGCCTGGGCAGGCACAGGGACCCCCCTCGAGCTCCAAGAGACTGCATTCCTCTGACCCAGGCACCCTGGCTCCACCCCAGCACAGCTTGGCCCAGGGGCAGCCCTGAAATTGGCAGCCCAGCCTTAGCTGCTTTGGCAGGGCCCTAATCCTGGGGCCCACCCTGCAGGGTGCGTGCGTGCAGTGGGTGTGTGTGTTTATACTCTTGGGGACACCCTAATCCATAGTGTCAGTCAAGCAAATATTTTTGGTCTGTTTTCCATTTTCCACGTGTCTCATTTCAGAACATTTGGTGGACATGGGATCACAGCAAAGGAATGTATTAATTCAGAGCATTTTGAAATGTCTCTTTAACATTCTTGGAGACACAGTGCAAGCTGAACGTGCTCAAATAAGCAAAACAACATGCAAGCTAGACTTTCCTGGCACTTGATAAATAGGGCTGAGGCATCAGTTTCCCCATACCTAAAACGGGCGGAGTCAGGACTGGGTGGGTATGGAAAATCACTCAGGGACCTCAAGGCATGTGGCAGCCTCACCTCAATGTTCTCTGTGGCCAGTGGCACAAGATGATGTCTTCATGGGAGGCTCTGAGCTCCCCTAGACAGCCACTGCTCCGAACTTGGCTGCACACAGATCTTAAGGCCTATTGCTGGGGACCTACAGGATCTGCTTTTTGAGTGTTCAAGATGACAGCAATGCACTAAAGACCAGATCGAAGCCCTCAGGACCCAGGAACTAGAAGTCAGAAAGAGCAGGTTACGAGGGTGAAGTGTTTGATGGCACTTTGGTATCTCAAGCACAGGGCTGGAACTGGAGGGAGACAGCAAATCCACTGGCCAGGGCTTCCCTGCCACCTTGCCACCAGCTCCTATCCCATCAGGAGGGCTGGGTCCCCTCCCCACTTTCCCCTCTTCATTAACATCAGACTGGGTTTGTTAGAAGTTCCATAAAAAATGGGGATTAAAAAATCTTAAGCAACTCATCCCGTGTTCAAGAAGTAATACTTTCTTTCCCTTCCTGAAATCAGTTGAGATCCCTCGTCACCAGAGTGGCAAAAAAAAAAAAATTAATCAGTCATCTGAAGATCCTCCACACCCTTCACCGAGGCGATTGACTTTCTAGGAGATTCACAGAGGCAAGGCATTGGGGTAACATTCCTCAGGGCCACCCATCCATGCTGGCCTCTGCTGGGATGGCCACTGTTCTGACCCTATGGTTCCTTCAGGGTGCAGCTTTCTCTGGGTCACACTGAGAGTCCAGGATACATTCTGCTGCTCCAGGACCATTAGGGGACATGGGGAGGCTCTAAGACTGCCCCATCACCTCCCTGAGTCTTGCTGACCCCCAAGATCCTAACCCCAGAGACACACATAACTGCTCTCCTGTTCCCCTCTCCACCCAATCCTGGGGGTTCTTCTTCAGTCTCAGAAGGGCTGTTGGCTAGAAGTGGGAGTGGGAGCTGCTTTCTGCCATGCTCTTTCCCCAGACGTGTCTCTGTTCCCCTAAGGACTTGACTTTGAAAATGGAAGCCAGGAAGTCCTGTTTTTCCCTGCACTGCCTTCTATCATGTCCTTCTCCCCTGGGCAATCAGCGCAGGGCATGGAAATGCTGGGGAATGGGGTGATAGTTCCCACATATGCTGCCCCATGGGGAATTATCACCACCTGATTTAGACCAGCCGTAAAGCTGTAGCAATAATGTCACTATGGTATTGGATAAGAGTCAGTGCAATCAAGGAAACTCCACCGAGTGGACAAGCAGATCCACACACGAGCTCCACCAGTGATCAGAAGGACAATGTCAATCAGGGGTGAAAGGAAAGTCTTGTCTGGTCTTTTCCTCCCTCCCTCCCTCCCTCCCTCCTTTCCTTTCTTTCTCTCTTTCTCAGTACTGGGAATTGGGCCCAGGAGAGCTCTAACACTGAGCCACACCCGAGTCCTTTAAAAAAAAAAAATTGTTTTTGAGACAGGGTCTCTTTGATTTACCCAGGCTGGCCTCAGACTTGTGATCCTCCTGCTCAGCCTCCCAAGTCCCTGAGGTTACTGACATGTGCCACCAGCAGGAAAGTCTTTTTTAATTTTAAAGGCAATTAGGACAATTGGATATTAAAAATGAGCATTGACTCTATGTCACATCTTTATTCAAAAATCATTTTGAGATGGATACAGACCTAAGCAAAAAACCTGAAACTATAAATCTTCTAAAAAAAAGAACAGAGGAAGAATCTTCATGATTGCAGAAGGCCAAGATTTCCTAAATAGGTCCCCCAAAACACAAACCTTTTTTATTAAAAAAAGATTGAAAAATTGGACTTTGTCAACATTTTTTTAATCAAAAGACGCTATTAAGAAAATAGACAAGGGCAGGGGCTGTAGCTCAGGGGTAACATGCTTGCCTAGCATATGTGAGGCACTGGGTTCGATCCTCAGCACCACACAAAAATAAATAAAAAAGATATTGTGTCCATCTACAACTAAATAAATAAATAAATAGAAAACAGGCAAGCCATTCTGAAAAAAAAATAATAATTCACAGAACAAATATCTGACAAAGTTCTCATATCCAGAATATGAAAATGCCAACAAATCAATAATAAAAATATGCAAAGCAAAAGAAAAGAAAGCCAAAGACTTGACCAGACATGTCACAAAAGAAGATCACAAATGGCCAGGGAACAAATGAGAATTGCTCAACATCAATGTGTCAATCCGGAGATGCGAATTAAAACCACAATACAAAAAACATTCACACCCACTAGCATGGCTAAATGTAAAAAGACCAACAATCCCAAAAGTTGGTGAGGACATGGAACAACTATGACTCACATAAGATTAGTGGGGGTATAGAATGGTCCAACCATTATTTAAAACTGTTGGCAGTTTCTTATAAAGTTAGACCCATACCTACTCTATGAGTCACCCGTTCCACTCCCAAGTGTTTTCCAAAAAGTAATAAAAATACATTTCACGCAAAAACTTTTCTAAAAATGTTCATAGCAATTTTATTCATAAGAGAAAAAAAATGGAAACCTCCCATATGTTCATCAACAGGTGGAAGGAACATTGTAGTTCCTCATACAATAGAATCCTACTCTGTCATGAAAAGGAAAGATTGATCAAAGCCACGTGGACGGACCTCAACATTTTGCTGAAGGGAAGAAGCCAGCACGAGAGTTACTTAATGTCGGGCTGGGGTTGTGTCTCAGAGGTAGAGCCTTGCCTAGCATGGGCGAGGCCCTGGGTTCAATCCCCAACACCACATAAAAATAAAAAAAATTAAAAAAAAAAAAGAGTATGTAATGTGTGATTTCATTTATACAAACTCTAGAACAGTGAAACTAATCTATGATGATAGAAATCAGAACACTGTTTGCCTGAGGATGAGGATGGAGACTGACAGAAAAAGGAAGAAGGCCCCCTTTGTGGGCTGGTGGATATGCTTGATATCTTGGTTGGAGCTGTGGTCGCATGGTGTATGTGCCTGTCAAGTTCATGCAATTTTACACGTAAGATCTACCCATCTCTTGCATGTACCTCAATAAAAAGCAAAAACGGTTACTAGGTTACAGAAGGAAGATGGGAGGTGGTTGTTTAATGGGTAGAAAGTTGAAGTTAAAAATGTTCTAGAGATTGGTTTCACGATAATGTGAATATATGTAGAATTTCTGTACCATCTAGAAATGGTTAAGATGATACATTCTCGTGTGTATTTTGCCAGAACTTGAAAAACAAAAATAAAAAAACAAAATATGCTACCACTCGAAATCTAGCAAAGCTTATTCATGAGGAGTTGAAACACAAACAATTTGATTTCTTAATATTTATGTAATTTCTTACAGAGGCAAGGTAAGTCTTGTGTCAGGTTTATTTTACCATGATATCGTAAAATAAAATAAACAAAATGAAACAGCCCACCAAGCTCCTGCTCTCAGGGCACCCACGTCCTGGCTCTGTCCCGACTGCCGGCACTCAGTGTCTCCTGAAAGTGTTGTGACTTTCTATATGACATCGTAATGATTTTTGTCAGGGAGAAGTGGTCAAATGCCTGCCTAGTTGGTGCTACTAATTGGGAGAAAGATGTTTCAGAAATAGACCCTGATGAACCCAAGGGCCCTTCACCACTGATCTATGTCCCTAGCCCTTTTCATATTTTATTTTGAAACAGGGTCTCACTAGATTGCTTATAGCCTCGCTGGCTTTGAACCTGTGATCCTCCTAACTTAGCCTCTTGAGCCACTGGGATTATAGGCATGTGCCGCTGCACGCAGCTCTACATTGGGTCTTTTCCACCCTTGCTCTCCCATTGCCCCGATCCCAGCATTCCCCAGGTAAAAACACCAATAGGTGCTTGTCAAAGTCCTCCTATCCTCCCCATCATGCCTCTGGGTCCTACAGACCCAGGTGAAGGGATGGCCTTCAGGGATGCGAGCGCTGAAGTGGCTTGGGCCTGCTTGCCTTGGGAGTCCCCCTAACAGTGAGGCTGGGTCTGACCCACATTTCCCTGTGTCCCAGGTGAGGACAAGGTCCTCGTAAGTGTCTGGCTACCATGCTGGACGTCTTGCTCTCTTTTCAGACAATTCAGAAGAAAATAAAGACGTGGAGGAAAGGACTGGGGTGGGGTAGGTCTTGAATTTTCCAGAAGCTGGGCTTGCTCCCTACCCAGCCTCTACCTGCTCCACTCAGCAGCATCCCCCATCCCTCCCCAGGTCGCTGTGGTGACTTGTTAAAGAGTGGACATGGAGGACGGAGCTAGTAGAGTGGAGAAAGGTGGAGGTGGACATGGCATAGACCTCTGGCTCTGTGAGACCACCTGGTTCTCAGACTGAGAATGTCATGGGCCATTTTAAACTTTGAAGTCTATGTCTACCAGAGGAATCTGGAAGGATGAGATCTTACCCCATGAGCCCATTTTCTGAGGACCTGGCTTCCCATGAGCCCAGTAAGTCCCTGGAGGTTGCCAGTACCAGGAGGTCAGTCCTTCCTCACTGTCCAGCCGTGTGTCTGTGCTGGGTGGAGAGAAGGAAGCAGGGGAGGAAGAGGGATGGGCAGGGATGAGCCCATCTTCCTGACCCCCTGCAGTGGAGCCTCGCCCAGGGCCTGGGCTCTGTGGCTAACACTCCTCGTGGCTTTTGCCAAGTTCTCAGCCTAAATTAAAGAGGGACTCAAGGAGGGGACTAGCTCAGGCCTTTCTACACTGAGTTTCTTAGCCCTGAATGGGACTCTCCTCTCCTCTGGCTCTGCCAGTCCAGGGACCAAGGCTGGGACAGAGCTGGGGGCTCAGGGGACTGAGGAGAGCTACCCCGCAGGTGGGTGGACTGAAGCCTGCCTCAGGACCAAGGATAATGTAGATGGTGGAATGGGGTGCGGCCGTCAGACCCAGGTGGGAGGAAAGCAAAAGAAAGGGCTGTATCCCTGCAAAGCAGCAAACCATGAATGGACCAACTCAGGCCAATTAAGAGCTGATCATGACCGATCATGACTTCTATCCAGGAGACTGTGAGCACCATCTTCACAGCCTCCGTCACCCCTGCAGACCAGGCCGTCCATCTCCTCCTTGGTCTAAGAACACCGGGGGAAGTCAGGGCTTTGGGGGCACTGACAGGCTCCCGCTGGCCTGCTACCTGTGGGAGGGGGAGGAGCCCTGGCAGTGATGAAGCTCCCATGGGCCGAGTCCCTCCTAAGTGTCCCTAAGGATTACTTCACTGGGTCCTCAGGACACTGAGACAGGGAGTCATCACTCCCAATTCACGGACAGGGGAAATAGAAGCTCAGAATGGGGAGTGGAGTCTCCCACGTTCTCACACTAAGTTACACGTAGCCTCGGCCCCCACCCGCGCTTCAGTCCCTTTGTCACCATATATAATGTCTCACTTGCAAAACTAAAAAAGACTCAGATTTTCTCCTCTGCCCCATCATGATACTGGAAGGAGATTCTAGAGTATTCTAGAACCACCTCCATTCCAGGTTCTATTCCAATCCTAAAATCTGATGCTTCCAGATTCTCACTGTATGTTTTTTTTTTTTTTTTTTGCGGGGGGGGGACTGGGATTGAACTTAGAGGCACTCGACCACTGAGCCACATCCCCAGGCCTATTCTGTGTTTTATTTAGAGACAGGGTCTCACTGAGTTGCTTAGGGTCTTGCTTTTGCTGAGGATGGCTTTGAACTTGCAATCCTCCTGCCTCAGCCTCCCAAGCTGCTGGAATTACAGGTGTGTGCCACCTCACCTGGCTTACTGTTATGTTTTTAAACCAAGCCACTCATGGCTAATTCCCTGTTACAAAAATATTACCTTGGATTCCTGCAAATGGGCCCTGCCACTGGGTCACATTTTAAGGGAAAAGTGGAAAAATGTTCTTCAGCAGAGGGAGAGGGGTTTCATTTTTCTGAAATAAACTGGAGAAATGTGGGTGAGAAGAGCAATCACAGAGCACTGCAGGGTACGGCTGAGGAAAGAGAAGCTTAGCCTGTCCAAGAGCCGGAAGGGGCTGTTCTGACTGGACACAGTGTGAGGACGGGGAAGGGACTGTGTTATTCCAAGGGCGTTTATGTGAAATGGCACCACCTGCTGCCCTGTGGAGACTGAATTAGTGATGTTAGGTGGGTAGCTTGAGATTCTGGGGCTCAGAAGAGAGGTCTCACAAGGGTGGATGGGTGCCCACAGCTCCTGCCAGTGAGCTGCAAACCGTTCTGTGAAGGAAATGACGGACAGCATGAGTATTAGCAGATGCCCTGCTGTGGCCTGAGCGATTATGATACTGGAAGGAGATTCTCGAGGATTCTAGAACCACCTCCATTCCAGGTCCCACCCCCACGCTGAAGTCTGGCGCTTCTGGTTCTCCCTGAACGTTGTGAGACCTGAATAGCAGCCACACTGTCTTACAATCTCAGCTTTCTTCCCAGGACCCCTGCCCGGTTTCTCTCCACAGTTTTCCCATCAAGGCCTCTGATGACCAGGAGCCAATGTCTCTATGCTAGAAACCTCTCAACTGACCACACAGCCCGAAAGGCGAGTCTCCACCCAGGTCACGCACAGGCATTTCAGCAACAGCAAAAGCCACTCCACGGCCCAGTCCCAACCTCACTAAAATGTGCTGCAAAAGAGGAAGCCGGCTTCTCTCAAATAGAGAACTGATCCACCGAGATCGGTTCTCTGATCTTGATCTTGAGATGCAGCGATTCGCACACAGTATTTTGAGCTCACTTGGTCATTGCTTGGAGGACTCACTTGGTTCCAAACTCTGCCAGAGATCTTAGCAACTGAGCAGGTCCAGAACACTGCCTCCTGTCGACACGCCCTGGAAGAACCCAGGCGGCTGGGCCACAGTTCTGTTTGCCTGCAGAGCACCTGGGGGAAGGAGCTCATCTTCCACAGAGGCAAGGCTGGAGGCCCACCTGCCCATTACCCTCCAGTGACCACCAAGGTGCTTCCTTGAAAATGGTGGGGGAGGGGTGAACCGAGGGAGACCAGGGCCTGCTAGGGTTTCCAGTTCTGCCTTCTTTGCACCTGCTTTCCTGATACAATAGATTGGGAGTTCAAAAGTGGTAACGCAATGTCTTTACATATTTAGAACTAGCCCCACCATTGCCTTCAAAGTTGAGCATTTGTTTTTTTAAAAATAAACACATGGCAAGAATGCTGTGCGGCCCTAGCACACAGGTGACTGTTGTGCAAGCCGCCTGCCCACCTGCGTGGGTGGGGATCTGCCCACAGCTGTCACCCGGCTCCCAACTCCTCCAGGCACACCCTGATCATTAGGCCCCGCCACGCCCAGCCGCCCCACTCCTGGTTGAACCAGAATGCCGGGAGCTGGCGGGGTCCCTGGAACCCTCAACAATGGGGTGTGCAGGACTTAATCCAGGCCCAGGCTTTGGGCTCCAGAGAGCTCCGAGCTGGCCCTGGGGATCCTCCCTAACCATGCTGAGAACAGGCCTGTGGGTCCCGGCAGGAAGGCCCTGCTCTCATTTCCCTGAGGACCCGGAGAAGCCAGAGGCCCCAAAGGGTGAGCTGGTCTGAGCTCTAGGTGGTAAAAATAGACTCTGTCTAGAGACTGCCTCCCTCTGTGGCAGGTGAGCGTCAGCAGACATTATCTCACTCCTGCTCAATGTCCCCCCAGGCAGGTAAGGGATGGGACTTGTTCCTGATTTATAGCTGGGGAACCCAAGCAGAGAGGATGAGGCAGATGGAGAGGAGGCCACAGGCAGAGCCAGCACCTGCCCTGAACCAGGGCAAAGCCCTGCTGGCCAGTGCCGCTGCCCCCTGGAGGTGGTAAGTGCCCTGACTGAGGCAGGCTGCCTGTTGCCCACCACCCACCCCGCATGCGCACACTCACACACACGTGCACACACACACATCAGAAAATCCAGACCTTGCTCCCGCCCTCTGCCAGGGCCACCTGTCTCCCAAGGTCCTTTGGGCAGGGTCCCCTTGTTTGCAGCGCTGCTACCCTTGAGGTACTGTGTGGCATGAGGAAGGACAGGCTGCCTGGCCCAGCCCCACATTTCATGGACGCTTCTGCCAACTCAGGATAAACCGGATTGAGGTTAGGCAGGTGGTGACGTGCTGCTCCTGGCTTTTCTGCTCCCGTGACATAGGAGGTGAGAGCAGCGGCCATGTTTCCCTGGGCACGGAACTACACAGAGAGCCAAGATGGACTTACAGGGTCTGTACAGAGAGCCAGGAAGAGGCAGCAAGTCCTGCCTGAGATCAGAGACTCCCAGGCAGCAAGCCCAGCCCATCCACTGACCAGCTAGGGCAGCCTCCCTCCCTGGCCTCTGCATTCAATGAGGAGGCCGAATTAAATGAGACCCTCTCACCTCGTGAGTCCTCCACTGTCATTGGGTTGGATTCCCCAGCTCTCAATCTCTCCTTGCTTCTCTCAATAAAATCCACTCTAATTGGGGATTAGAATTAACCTCAGTACAAATTAGAGGCTGGGCAGGGAGTGATGGTGCCCTTGACGAGCAGAGGCTGTGCAGGAGCAGCCCTGGGGCCTGGGGCCTCTGGAAAGAAGAGGAGTCAGAGAGAGGAACCCACTGACAACCCGGAGCAGAGGCCCCATCCCAACCCTGTGCTCCCAGATCTCCAAAGCCAGGGCCAAGACCCTTGAGCTCAGAGACCTCTTCTGGAGCTGTGGACAGAGAGCTCCTGCAGGGGTCATGCAAGATGGAGGTCTGTGGACACTGCCCAAGAGCCCTGGGGTACAAGAACAGGCCAAAGTGCTTGAGGATGAGTCCAGGGTCCTCTTAATGCTCCACACGTTCACCCCCTAGGAGGACCCAGGATAAAGAAGTCCCGAGTTCCACAAGCTCCTTTATTTGCCATTTGAATTGGTTAATTATTTACAGAATGTGTTTTGCTTTAAAAAACATTTTTCCCATATATGATGTCATTCGAACCGCCTAACAACACAATAGGTGTTTCTCCATTTCACAGATGACAAAACTAAAGTTCAGAGAGTTTAAGCAGGTGGCTTAAGGGATCCCAACTTGAAAGTGGTAAAACCAGGCCTGTAAGATGGTCAGATTCCAAGAACAGAACTCTCTCCAGCACACTGTGTCCCTCTCTCCAGGATTAGAGACCCAAAAATGGTTCACCAGGACCCAGAATGTGGGTTGAGTCCCTTCCACAGGCTCTGTGGTTGGCAATTAGAAGGGCCCAGAGACCAACCATGCAGTCATCCCAGGACCATGTGTGAGTCCAGAGAGAAGGAAATGGGCCTGAACCCTAGGCTAAACCTTTCCTGGGAGTTGGAAGTGCTGGATTTCTTCCTCCTGTGAAACTCCACGATATTCCCCTTCAAGGAATGAAGTCGAACGTCTGAAAGGCCACTTAGAATAGGTCTTTCTAGGGGAACCAAGCCGGAAGCAGCCGGGACAGTGTGAGGATGGGCTCTCCAGCCATGAGAACTACCTGGGCTGTTGCAGGCTGCTTTGAAAGGTGGTAAGCTCCCCGTTGCTGGAGGAATTCAGGCAAAAACTGGGAAACAGTCTTCCCTGAGAATGTTATAGAGGAAAGTCAAACATGGAGAGCTGAGAAGGAAGAACAGGAAGCATGCTGTTCATCCCAAGAGAATATGGACCCCTGATGCCCCTCCTCTGGTACCATATTGGATCAATTAGAGTTGTCACGAGTGTCCACCTCCTGCTCTTACAGCCTGGGATGGACTTGGGGAAAGAGGGCCAGAGCAGGACAGGGTCTGTGTGTGTGTGTGTGTGTGTGTGTGTGTGTGTGTGTCCAGATGACAGCAAGCAGAAGGTCTGTCGTGGAAGGTGCTTCTGGAGAGCCGGGTTCTTTAAGGCCATCATTCTCTGCCCTCTCTGAAGGTAACTGGGGCATCCGTATTGATGTGGGCAGCCAGCCAGAGACTGCCTGGGCCCTATGGGCAGCTGTCCCCTTCGCCACAGTGACCATAATGAATTGTCAGGCTGGGTGACGCAAGCCCCGACTTGACAGTGGGTGCTGGCCAGCCACCTGCGTTCAGGAGACAGCTGGCTGAGTCCCTGGCCGCCATTGCTTCACAAGCTGTCCTGGGCGGATCACTTGGGAGGAGTTCAGCTGGAGAGTCCAGAACCTGGAATTTCTGGTGGCGGGCTTTGATGGTAGCACCCCGCACTCTCCATGGGGCACCCTGAGCTAGGATTAGGGCAAAGTGGACCAGATCAACCCCTGTTCAGAAAGCCCCCAGGGCTGTGCTCACTTGGTGACAAGAGGTGACATCCCCCTTCCTCCCAAACTGTCTGCCCTTTCCCACCCAGCCCTGCCCACCACCTGCTTGGTTTATGTTTCTCTCCTGGAGGTATGAACAACCAACTTAGGGTGAGGCTGGGGCTCTGCCCACCCTGGCCTGTGTTCATCTAAGAGTCCTGATAGCCATTCCCACTCCTTCCCTCCTTCCATAAATGCTGACAGAGCACCTATGTCCCTGACACCCTCAAAGAACAGACAACTATCTCAAAGAAAAATGGACAAAGGACAGGAACAGGAAATTCCTGGACCTGACTCAAACACTTACTTGCTGTGTTAATTTGGGCCAGTAACTTGCCCCCTCTGTTTCAGTTTCCTTGTGTTTGTTTTGGGGGGTTTTTTTGTTTGTTTTGTTTGTTTGTTTGTTTTGTAGTACTGGGGATTGAACCAGGGCACTGTGCATGTAAGACAAGCACTCTACCAACTGAGCTAGATCCCCAATCCTCCTTATGTATATTAATTCTCTAGGTTATTGTGGAAATTAAATAAGACAATATACATGTCATGTGCTGAATCCTAACCCTTAACAGCTCAGAATGTGATGGTATTGATGGGACTTTTAAAAAGATGATTGCATTAAAATTAGGCCAAGGGGATTGGCAGTGCTCATTAATTCTGTCTTTTGTCCTCATAAAAGAAGAGGAAGAGACACTAGAATGCACCTGCCCAGAGGTAAGACCATGTGAGAACACACATGAGACACCAAGGGTATGCGTGTGCAGAGGGGTGGCCATGGGAGAGGCAGCCAGAGTGTAGCCCTCTGAACACCAGGGAGAGAAGCCTCAGGAGGAACTAACATGCCTGCACCTTGATCTTGGAATTCCAGCCTCCAGAACTGTGAGACAATAAATGACTGTTGTTTAAGCCACCTAGTCTGTGACGTTTGGTGATGACAGTTCCAGCACACTAATAGGCCATACAAAGCACTAGAACAGTATCTGGCCTATAGTATACACTCAAGAAATGCTAATTACTGCCATAAACCATATTGTTTATGTCAGCAGTATCTCTGTTGTATGAGTTTCTTGTTGCTGCTATAACAAATTACCACAAACTTACTGGCTTGAAACAACACAAATTTATTGCCTTACAGTTCCATAGGCCAGAAATGTCACTGGGATGAAGGCAAGGTGTCATCAGGCTTTATTCCTTCGGAAGGCTAAGTGCGAATATCCACTCCCCTACCTCTTTCAGCTTGCAGAGGCTGCTGGCAGACCTTGGCTGATGATCCCCTCCTTCAACTTCGAAGTCGACAGTGTAGCATCTTCAAATGTATTCTCGCCCCCCCCCCCCCAGCACTCTTCCCTTATGATTATGTTGGCCCACCAGATCATCTAGAATTACCTCCCCATCTCAAGAGCTGTAATTCAGGCACATCTGTAAAATGAATTTGCCATGTAAGACAACATAGTCACAGATTTGGGGGATTAGAATGTAGACATCTTTGGGAAAACATCATTCTGTCTATCAATCACACACGTGGTATATTAATAAGTAAAAAAGGTAAGCCACAGGACCGCACATACAGATTCATCTCGTTTATATAAAAATACTAAATAGATTTGTGCAAAGAGAAAACACAGGCAGAAACAAAATTGACTGTGGTGCTTTCTGGGGAGCAAGTCGGGGGGCTTACACTCTGCAGTTTTAAACTTTTTCACACACAAAAAAAACTTTTTCACAATAAGAAAATTATTATTTCACAATATGCAGATCTTCACGAATTACTTGTGTCATTTAAAAAAAAAAACATAAAAAGAAGACGAGACATCTACCCATCCTTGTGGCACTAAGGCTAGGGACAGCAGACAAATCAACAGGACCAAAAGCTCCCCCAAACTGTTCTGAGGGGTGTGTGCAGAGCACTGTGGCGGCTGCAGGGGCTCCCTGCAGGGGGACCTCTGGAGGCTCCAGGGGCGATGTTGGTGCAGAGTTCTTCAGGGTAAGAAGGAGTTCTCCAGGTCAAGGGGAAGGAGAAGAACAACGTCATTGACACTGGCCAAAAGCAGCAGGCCCTTCAGCAGCAGGGTGTGCCACGCAGTGGAGGCCGGAGGCTGGGATTGCACCAGGGCCAGCTGTACCCAGCCCCAGGCAGAGATGGGGGTGGAGGGATGGGCAGCCCACACCTGCCCAGCCACCGCCTGGCAGGCCTGGGCCCAGCGGTCGCATAGGCAAGTCTTGGTTAGACATAAGTGAGCCAAAGCTGAGAAAGAGGGCTGTTCTGGACCAAAAAGGTGTGGGAGCAGCCCAGGCAGACAGCGGAGGGGCAGGAAGGAAGCAGGAAGGGCCAGAGTAGGAGGCAACCCCTCCCCAGGCTTCTCCTGGCTCCTGGGCTTCCCACGGCCCCATCTTCTACTTCAACCCCAGGGAAGGTCCAGATTGCAGAAAAAAGGACTCCACAGCCTAGAGGGCTGGGCCTGGGGACTTCCAGGTGGCTGACCCCAGACCTGATGGTCTCCAAGTGGTACTCAAGGGAACCAGCCCCAGGCCTGGCCCAGGACACCCTGCAGCAAGGTGACTATGCACAGAACCCTGAAGGAGTGGGCTGGGCCAGCAGCAGGGGAGCAGCGGGGGCTGCCACCAACAGCCCTCTCCTCGGGTGCTAGTCCCTTACTTGCCGAGAGGACACGGCCCAATCCTGAGGGTTCAGCTGCAGGGCTGAGATGGTATGTGACAGTGGCACAGGGAGAGGCGGTGGGGTCAGCAGGGTTGGACACAGGGCACTAGCAGGGTTGGATTACAGGCTGGCCAGTTGATGGGCTCGAATCCCTGAGTGCCAGCTTCAAGCTGTGTGGCCTTGGACAAGCTGCTCAACCCTTCTCTGCCCATTTCCCCACCTGCAGTGTGGGGACCATGACGGCACCGGCCTCACAGGTGACTCATATCCCCTCCTGGTACACAGGGCAACAGCCTGAGGCCATGCCTGTGGACTATCCCTGGGTCTCCCAGCTGGGCCCTGCAGGCAAAGGCCTCCACTCCCAACCAGTCCCCTGCTCATACCTCCTGGAGCCCACAGTATGGCCTGTGGCCTGTGGCACAAGCAAGGGAAGAAGTGACATTACAGGTGGTGCTCATGGGGTGGCAACTCTGGCAGGGCTCCAGGGTAGCAGAGCTGGCACACCTGCCAGTCACTGAATGCCCAGGGTCGGGGTATCAGAGATGCTTCATGTGGGCCAGCGCTCCCCAGCCCTGTGGCACACTGCAGAGGCATCTGACAGGGTCTCAGGAGTTGCAGTGAAGAGACCTGTGCGATAGGCAGCTCTTCTGAGACAGAGGGGACAGAGGTCACAACGTTGAAGAGATACTGACACTCTGGGTCCACTCTGCGAGGGCAGGTGGCAGGAGCAGGGGGGAGCATCTGGACACTGATTCTGGCTGCAGGACAAGCAGGCCAGGGGCTTTGGCCTCTCCAAACAGCTAGTGGAGAGGAAGAGGGTGTGATCCATGCAGGAGCACAGTCCCCTCCCACAGGGAGGCCCCCTCCCTCGGAGGCGCAACTCCACAAACCCTCCCAGGTCACCAGCAAATGACAAGGTAGTGGCTGAGCTGGGACAGAGCCTGCGGTTACCTAGTGTCATTGCCACACGGACCTGGAAGACAAAGATAGAAGAGCCAGATGCAGGCTATCGATTCATCTATCTGTTGTGAGTTCTCAGAAAGGGCCTGAGCACGGCAGGGTAGAAACCATGGCCACAGAGGAGGCTCAGCCTCACTGTTAGTTAGATTCACAGCCCGACAATTTGCCTGGATCCTCTGGGTTCTGCTGCCCTCTCATTAGACTAGAGAAGGATGGCTACATAATAATAGTGTAAATCATTAGGCAATGCTTAGGAGGTTTGAGTTATGTTAAGGACATTATCTCACGTAATCTATGACAACCCTCTGAAGTAGATAGTACAATCCTCATTTTGCAGATGAGAGAATGGATGTTCGGAGAAGGTAAGTAACTTGTGTAAGATCACCAGCAAATGAGTGGCCAAAAAAGGATTTAAACCCTTGAGTGTCCAGTTTCAAAGGGCCTGCAGAAATCCCAGCAAAATCCCTCTGGGTCAGCTCCATCCTCAGCGTGAAAAAGTGGGAGGAGCTGTCTGGGTTCCTTTGGGCTTCACCTGGCTGCTCTTTGAGGACTGGGTTGTGAACTAGGTGAGCAGGGGTGGGCAGGGATGGCTCTGGCCTGCCACTGAGGAGAAGTGAAAGACGACCACCTCCATACCCACTCTGTCCCCTGCTCTCGCAGGCCTCCTGAGGTCTTTGCTAGTTTTCTTCTCTCTGAGCAACAGCATGCAGCCTTGAGTCTCCCCTGGGTTCTTCTGTGCACAAGCTTAGTGCACAAGTCCTTTGCATGGAGACTTCATTATCTTCCATTTAATAAAATAATAACTACCACAGAAGTCTGCAAAGTCCTTTCACCCAGGGCTCATCTAATGCTCCCAGGCAGGGGAGATGATTATTATCATCCCTCTGATGGTCAACTGAGGCAAAAAGGCGACCAAGGGCAGGCACTGCAGAGTCATCTGAGGCTCCTCCATGACCAGCTGGGCGACCTTGAACAAGTCATCCAACCATGGGAGCCTGAGCTTTCTCACGTAAGATCTGGCGATTGTTGCAAAAACCAGACGCAGAGCAGACACGCAAAATTTCCCACTGACGGCGGCAGATGAAGCCCTCAAAAACAATAGCTTCTATTTTTAATTTTTCAGGTCCAATTTTTAATAGTTATTATTTTTTTAGAGCAGTTTTAGGTGCACAGAAAAAATGGAGCACAAAATCCAGATTCCCATACCCCTTCCCCCACCCCCACAAAGCATCCTCCACTGTTACCACCTCCAGCCCGAGGAGGTTTTTATGATCCACGAGCCTGCACTGACACCTGATTATCACCCACAGTCTGAAGCTTTATCAGGGCTCCCCTGAACTTGGATACTCCATGGGTTTTAACAAGTGTATAATGATGTACGTCCGCCATGATGCAGAATACAGAAGGTTCCACAGTCCTAAAAGCTCTCCCTGCTCCACCTAGTCATTTCCCCAGATTCCCATTCCATCCCTGTGACCTCTGCTCTTATTACAGTCTCCCTAGTTTTGTCTTGTCTAGGATGTCATATAGTGGAATCATACAGACTAACTTCTTTCACTTAGTAATATGCATTTGTGTTTCCTGCCGGTCTTTTCCTAGCTTGATGGCTCATGTCTTTTTAGCACTGAATAGTATCCCATTGTCTGGGATATTTATTTATCCAAAGGACATCTGGGTTACTTCTAAGTTTTGACAAATATGAATAAAACTGCTACATTGGTCCTGGGGCTGTGGCTCAGTGGTAGAGCTCTTGTCCAGAACGTGTGAGGCACTGGGTTCGATTCTCAGCATCACATATAAATAAATGAATAAAATAAAGGTTCATTGACAACTAATAAAATATTTTTTTAAAAAAAACTGCTATAAAACTTGGGTGCAGATTTTGGGGTAGACGTAAACTGCCTTCTCCTTTGGGTACACGCTGAGGATCACGACAGTTGAATCCTATGGGAAGGACTAGAGCAAGACACAAAAGGCCACCTACAGTATGTTCTATTACCAGGACCCGCCAACCCAAAGAGACAAAGAAGGTGCCATCAGAAGCCACCCAGCTGTCTCCCACAGTGGCTGTGCCATTCTGCATGCCCTCCAGCACTGAACGAGACTTTCATTTTTAGTCAGAGATGGAAAGTGACCTGCTTCCATTTTCTGGGTGGTTTCTGCCTGACCACGCTGTCCCCTCAGCCAGCCTCGCAGGCTCACACCCTCGTAAACACCAACACTTACTCAGCCTGGTGTTCAAAGCAAGTCCCTGTGCCAGGCTCTCCTGTCCCCATCCAGCCCTGACAGAGAAGCTCACAATGCTCCGGCCTAGGGCCCTGGCCCACACAGGTCCAGGACTCCAGGCTTCTGTGCACCCCGAGAAGAACCAGGGGGCATCTGCAAGGTCCTTCTCCTGTCAAAGCAGCCAGCCAGGCCCTGAGAGTGAGGAGACCTGGGACAGCATCAGCCCCAGGCTTGCTTGCTTGCTTTTGATCTTCTGTTCTTCTGTTTTTTCATTCTTCCTTTCTCTCTCTTTTTTTTCCTTTTGATGTGATACTCACATAGTATCAAATGATAAAGTGAACGGATGAGTGGCGTTAGTATCTTCGCGATGCTATGCAACTATCGCCTCTATTTAGCTCCAAAATGTTTGCATCACCCCCTAAGGAGCCCCGCTTTCCTATCATGCAGTCTTTCTCCCCTTCCCTGCTTTCTCCGGAGCCCATGGCCAGCACCCATCTGCCCTCCGTCTCTTTGGGTTTCCCTGTTCTAGTAATGGAACATGCTGTTGGTGGCCTTTTGTGTCTGGTTCCAAGCACTTTCCTTGGACCAAACTTTCCATAACTCCCTTAGGAAAAAGGAGGAAGAGTGGGGGCCCCTTCTGCCTTTGCCCCTTCCCTGTCCCTAGTCACCTTGCCCCGTGTCCCTGCCCACAGCACATGTGGCCTGGTTCATCCAGTTGATGCTGTTTCCTATTCTTCTAACTACCCCTAGCAGAGTGCTTTGAGAGTTCATAGATTCATTTAATAAAAAGTTCATGGGCCGGCAGGGGACAGACAGACTGGTAATCGGCCATTAAAACTGATAAGGCAACAGAGAGGCAGTTAGCTCAGCCTGGGGTGCAGATGGTCAGGGATGATAACATGCCGAGCCTGCGGCTAGGCCTGTCTTGTCCACCATTTCACCTCCGCACTTAGCACAATTTCTAACACCTAGAACAGGAATGGACGAAGACGTCAATTAATCAGTCAATCAAGCAATCAAGCCATCCATCTCTCAGCTAAGAGCTGAAGGAGAGTGCGTTATCTACACTGGAAAAAGAGAAAGCAGATCTGAAGATTTGCAAGCAAGACATTCTGCCCTCTAATAGACTGATAGACGTTTTAGTCTGAAGGTAGGAGAGGGGGTGACAGGTGAGAAAAGATGGGGTGTGATCAGGCAGGGCCTGGAAACTGCAGAAAGGAGTTGGACTTTAACCAGAGTGGGAAAAGGAACAACTGAAAATTTTAAAGCAGATTTGCATTTTAGAACTCATCTTCCTAATCCAGATTAGAGACAAAGATGACCTAAGAAGAGTTCAGGAAGTCAAAACAGATTTTGTTCTTGCTCTCCTGCACTGAGGTTCCAACAGGGAACAGAGGGGCTTAATATGTCATTTAAAATCATGAACTCAATAGGCCGGCACAGTGGCGCATACCTATAATCCCAATGGTTTGGGAGGCTGAGGCAGGAGGATGGTGAGTTCAAAGCCAGTCTCGGCAATTTAGCGAGGCCCTATCCTGTATCTAAATTAAATGTTTAATTTATATATATATATATTTGGTTGGTGATGTGGCTCAGTGGTAAAGTACTGCCCCTGGTATCAAATAATAATAATAGTGGTAATAATAATGATAATAATAATAATATCATGAATTCAATCATCACAGGGTTGCAAGGTGCTTTGACAGATGCCATGGATCAGGCAAATCCTCTTCAAGACAATGACTGAGCTTTAAATTGAAACCTGGAAGTGAAAAGGAGTTGGTCAGTTACAGAGGGAAAGAGCTTTCCAGACTACACTACAGCTTTTCAGATCCTGAGCAAAATATGTTGAAGGAACTGAGAAAAGTCCAGGGCAGTCGTGGTGAAGAGTGGGGGACTGTAGTTGGATCAGCTGAAGTGGGACGATAGGCAGGGGTCAGACCAAGGACCCTCTTACACATTTTGGACTTACCCTAAGCAAAACAGGAAGTCCTCAAATGTGTAAACAGGATCCTGTTTTGAAAAATAGGGTAATTGTATTTCTCTTTTACATTTCTATACGTGTGGCCTTCCTGGTCACAGATCTACATATCTGGGGAGTGAAATCAGGATTATCAGAGAAAAACAATGAAGAGAAAGAGGTAACACTTAGTTTCTGACTTCCCCCAATGAGATTTTTTTTTCCAGCCAGACAATAGTCTTAAGAGAAAAAGAAGGTTCTGTATGTCTTTAAAATATCTGCTTTAAGATATCATGAGGGGCAGGAAAGATGGTGAAATGAGCTAAACATCATTACCCCAGGTACATGTATGACTGCTGGGTTGGTGCGACTCCACATTGTGTACAAACAGAAATGAAAAGTTGTGCTCCATTTGTGTACAATGAATAGAAATGCATTCTGCTGTCAGGTATAAATAATTAGTACAAATTAAAAAAAAAAAAAAAGATATCATGAAGCAGGTCCTGACGGTGATTTACATAGAGAAGAAAAGAAAGAAAAACCACCCTGATCCTTAGTCAAGAGGAAGGTGGAGAGGTCTGGGACTGTGGCTCAGTGGAGGAGTGCTTGTCTAGCATGTGCGAGGCCCTGGGTTTGATCCTCAGCACCACATAAAAATAAATAAATAAAGATATTGTGTCCAACTAAAAAAAAAAAAGAGGAGGGTGGAGAGGAGGCCAGAGAGGAAGTCAGATGTGCAGCCTCATCTTCCAGCTAAGCCCCAGGGAGCAGTTAAATGGGGGGAGGGGGCCTTCTGGGGCCCAGGAGATGTCCTCCAATATCTACCCAGAGGGCAAACGTGGTGGCTCTGTGTCACTAGGCACAGGGAGGGTTTGAAATTAACCTTCTTGAGCCACCCTGGGTTCCCATGTGGTTTCAAATGATATCTCCGTGAGATCTTCAGCTGTGGTTTTTGCTTAAGAAACTGAATAGAAGGAGACAAATTGAAAGACTGCCAAGCTTTTAAAAAATATTTATTTTTTAGTTGTAGCTGGACACAATATCTTTATTTTACTTTTATGTGGTGCTGAGGATGGAACCCAGGGCCTTGCATGTGCTAGGCGAGCACTCTACCACTGAGCCCCAGCCCCAGCCCAAGACTGTTTTAAAAGACAATACATTGAAGAAAAAAACAAATGACCTTGGCCTGTCATAGTCTTAAGAGGTACATCCTAAAACAGCTTTTGGGTCCCCAAACTGCAGCAATAGAAGGTAGACTGGAACACTCTGAAGTCCCCAGGGAAATCTACTGGCCAGTGCCAATTTCAAGGGTGGCTGTGGGGAAGGGTGGGCCAGGAAGAACTTCCCAGAAGGAAAAGCCCAGAGACACCGACAGTGAACAAGAGAATTTGGGGGAGCAAAATAGGGGCTGCCTTTAAATGCTGGTTCCAGACTTTGATATAAGAGAATAAAACCTGGTATGTTTGAGGTTCTATTTATGTGGGCTCTAGATCACAGCCAACGGACTTTACTCTAGCTGATGTCCCTCTGCAGCAGGCTTTGGACAGGAGACTTCCACTGACAGTGTGGGCTTAGGGTCCTGGAACCGGCAGCAGCAGGAATCAGACTGTGAGCCCTCATGATGGGTGTGATGTCTTGGCTCCAAAGCAGGGACTGGGGATGGCTGTGCTATCCAGCTGAGGGATGCAAGGACTGTGCTGGGATAATGGGAGAGGGGCTGGACGGAACATTTCCACTGTCAACAGACAGGATGTGGTGGCAGGATGCAATGTCGTGGGGTTTGAGGGAGAGTTGTGGGAATAGAGGAGTCAAGGTCAATGGCATTTCATAGGAGGCATGGTTGGCAGTGCCACGGTCAGGGGTGGCAGAGGCTGAGACGTGTCTGCAGCATTTCATCGCAGGGAAGTGCAGAGTCTCAGGCAGAGGGGGTGGAAGCCAGACTTCAGTGGGTTGAGAGAAGAGTGGGAGGTGAGGAAGTGGCTGCCAAGGGTAGAGATCACTCTTCCAGGACTCTACAGTGAGCCAAAATGGGAGGTGGGTCCAGGGAGGGCTTCTGTCATTTTTAAGACAAGCAAGATTTAATCCTGTCCTTGTAGCAGGAGAGGCCAATGTGAAGACAAGTAGAGGAGGGACCAGGTTGAAGAGGGTCCCTGAGAGGAAGGAAGGAAGATGGTGGTCCCCAGAGCTGGGTGGGGATTCGGGAGCAGGAGGGACCCTTTGTTAAAGCAGAAGCAGGGGAGGCGGGAGAGAAGCCAGTAGGTTTGTGGACTCAGTGATAAGAAATTGAGGAGATCCCCTGTGAGGGTGTCCGTTTTCTGTGAAGTGGGAGGTGACATCATCTGTGGAAAGTGTGTGGGGACAGTTTGAGAAGAGAAGAGGCAGTTGGAGTCTCCCTTCTGAGGAACAAGAGAGAGACCTGGGCAGGAAAGCACCAAGACCTAAGGCCCAGGGCAGCCTGGAAACATGAATCGATGGTGGCACCAGGCTACAAGGTCGGGTGATTTTCCCCAGAAGGAAATTTCTAATTCAGGCCTGCAGCCCTGCAGCGGTGGGACCCCTGCAAATCCCCTGCAAATCTCCCAGCTCCTTCAAATTAGCATGCCTAAAACTGAACTTGGGGCCTGGGCCTCTCAGCCCCCCAATCCATCCTCTTGCCCCCCAGTTTCTATTTCTGAAACCAGATGTATGTCTAGGACTCAATCTCTCCAGCAACACCTTCTGGCCATCCTGACTATGTGACTGGAACTCTCCAGGCTGTGTGTGGGCCTCCCCTAGGCTTCACCCCTCCCTGCTTGTCTCTTCCCCTCCCCATCTGTCCCATGCACAGGCTTCACCCCTCCCTGCTTGTCTCTTCCCCTCCCCATCTGTCCCATGCACCTGCCACTTTGGTCAGTCTAGAGCAAGACTGCAGCTCTGTCACCTCCTATTCAGCTGCACCCTCTGCAGCTTCCAATACCTAGAAGTAGGGCTGTCATTTCCACTTACATTTGGGGTCTGTTTAAATGTCACTGATTCTGGGAAGCCTCTCCTAACCTCCCCAGATTAGGGACATTCCCAGTTGTACCTGCCCCCCTGACACCTTATACATCTTCTCTGAGACTCTCATGAGATGATGGCTGGGGTGGTGGCACCCGGGCTTCCTTACCCCCCCATCCCTGCTTCCCTGGTAGCAAGAACATGCCTGACGTGAATAGGTACTCAGTACCTGGAGAAAGAGTCTAGCCTGTCACTCAAGGTCCTCAAGACTACAGCCTCAGTCTCTATCATCTCCCAAAGGAGTGTATGCTCTAATCTCCTCCCTGGCAGTCATCCACGCCTTCCTTCCTCCCCCAAGTCTTTGCTCAAATCATTCCCACCACCAGGCACGCTCGCTCTCCACTCCATCTTATCTGTGGTCATCCCACTTGGCCTCCCAGGCTCCAGCGCCAGGTGCTTTCCTCCAGGGAACCTTCTCTGAAATGCTCCCATTTGCCAGAGGCCAAAATGTCTTAGGTTCTCTATCTCCAAGATCAGAATGGAAACCCTGATCAGACAGTAACTTCCTCAAGAGCAACTTTAGTTTGAAGTTCATTTCTGTTTACAATGAAAACAGTTGGCTGTGAAGCAAAGAGACACCTTATATCACGCTTGTACAAAGAGTGTCTCGTCCAACTATGTCCTAAAGAGTGCCTTGTGTAATGACATGCACCTAATAGGGACAAAAGAATATTTTTCAATGAGTGAGAGATTTTCTCCCTTAGACGTGAGAGAAGAGGAAGGAGAGTCCCCATGTACACACTCATTTTTTAAAATGTGCTTCTCTTATGTTTACAACATGAAAATGTGTGGGTTTTTAATACCTTTATCTTTATGTGGTGCGGAGGATTGAACCCAGGGCCTCGCACGAGCTAGGTGAGGGCTCTACTGCTGAGCCACAACCCCAGCCCAAAATGTGTGTTTTCATGAGTGAACAAAATCTGTCTTCTCAGGTTTAATCTTTCTTTATTTAGGAAATGAATGCATGCCTCATGAACGGGATGGGGGTAGCGATTGTACTGCCAGTGTACCAGACACGCCACTGCGTAAGAGAAAAGGAATTTTTCCCGGAGCTGATATTTCCTGACAGATTCAGTAACATCTGTCTCTTGGGCCACTGAGGAGACCATGTCTGTGAAGGCATATGAAAAGTTAGGAAAAGAGGGAACCGCACTACTAGTAGCAATTAGTTTATTTTCAATATAAACTATTTTTGTTTATTTGTTTAGAAAGTAGAATCATTGGGATTCTCCAAAAATACCACCCCAACTTAAATCCATTGTGACAGAAAGCAGATGGGTGGTTGTCAGGTGACCAGGGAAAGGCATGATGGGAGCACACACTTAGCAGTACGGGGTTTCCTTTCATGGTGATGAAAATGTTTTGGAACTAGATGGTGGTGGTTGCACAATACTATGAAGGAACTGAATGATGTGGAATTATTTGTTTTTAAGTGGCTCATTTTATGTTGAATTGAACCTCAATTTAAAAAAATACATATCACTTAAATAAAAATATACTTATCACTTAAATAATGCCAAATTATGTCCTAAGTGTTGTAAGGGACTAGGCAGTGTTGTGTTCCGGAAGAACACCAGATCTCAGTTCCCACCATGGCCTGCACCTGGCCCTTGGGGAAGGAGTGGGGTCCCTCTGTACATTCAGGGCCATGTCCCAGTGTCCTCAGAGCCACTCGACTGAATACCATTACCAACCACCATCATTCTGTATCTGTATTTTTGCTTGTTCCCTGTCTTGGCTAATGTAAGTACTAGTTAAGGTGTTTAGTTTGACTAATTTAGCTCAGAGGTGGAGCCTAAAGCAAATTTTTTTCTTTCTTTAAGTGAGTGGAACTTTCCAGAGACAACTTGCAGAGTGTAACAGGTTTCACATCTGTCCTCTGGGGGCCTCTTGGAGAAGAGGGAGGAGGCTCCTGCCCAACGGGCAAAGTCCCAGTAGAGCTTCTCCCCACTCCAGACAGGCCTGATCATAAAGAAGGCCGAGTGGACTAGTCCCAACAGCTCACAGTTTCTTGGGAAGCCATCTTCTGTCATCTCATCAGGAAGGAACAGAACCTCTGTCACCAAGGGAATGCCCCAGCTCAGGTGCACATCCCAGAGGCCACTGGCCCCCCTCCACACTATGGCCTTCCACATGGGGCCTGGTGGGGGCTCTGTGGCCAGCAGGGCTGGGCTGCCTATGGACAAGTATCCTATCCATCCTTTAAACACAGGGCTAAAGGAAAATCACATCCTTCATTTCAAATATGGCCCTGGAGCCTAGGGCCCAATGGCTGTACCATAATCAAGTTGCATCAGGCATCAAGGTATATGGGTTTTAAAGACTTGTTTCCTCCTGATTTTAGCATTCAGACATTGTCATATACCTTCACATAAATGGCCTTGTTGCTCACATGTTGGAAAATAACTCCAGAAGAAATTAATTTTCTCTCACATAGTGGTGGGTTTAATGAACAAAGGAAGTCTAGGGACAGAGTTGTGTTCAATTAGGGAATTCATGTACTAGAAAAGGGAATTATCCCAGGAATCTCCACCAAGATGTCTTTGCTGAAAAAAAGAACCCTGCTTTTTTTTTAGTACTGGGGATTGAACCCAGGAATGCTTAACCACTGAGCAACATCCCCAGCCCTTTTTATTTTGACAGGGTCTCACTAAGTTGCTGAGGTTGGTCTTAAACGTTCCATCTTCCTGCCTCAGCTTCCCAAGTCGCTGAGATTACACGTGTTTACCACTACACTTATCATCTGCTTAATCTTTGAAAGTCTGTATTTATAGGAAATGGAATCAAGAGCTTATCATCAACCCAGGTCACAGAACTGGTTTGAACCAATTCAGCCTAGACCTAACAGGTGACTGCAAAATTTCCCAAGCAGACAACTTGGAGGCCTGAGAACCCAGTGGAGGTCACCCTTTTTTTTTTTTTTTTCCATAAAGGATTGATCAAGCTGGGCACAGTGGCTCATTCCTGTAATCCCAGCAACTCAGGAGGCTGAGGCAGGAGGATCATCAGTTCAAAACCAGCCTCAGCAAAAGGAGGCACTAAGCAACTCAGTGAAACCCTGTCTCTAAATAAAATACAAAATAGGGCTGGGGATGTGGCTCAGTGATTGAGTGCCCCTGAGTTCAATCCCCAGTACCCCTCCTCACTAAAAAAAAAAAAAAAAAAAAAATTGATCAACTGTCCAGATGTTCTTAACGCATTTGCAGCTGCACAAAGAAACTTAGATTCCATTTAATAAGTACCTGGCAATCATCAGCTGCTCTAATTGCCATATGGGTGAAGAGTTGCAAATTCAAGCAAGCCAAGTAGATTCTGAGGCATTGCTGGAAGATGAAAAATGTATGGACGAGCCCAGATGTGATCACAGAAATGTAAGCACAGAAATGTGAGCAGGAGCCTCTCTGGGGACAGCATCACCCCCACAGCCTGGAGAAGCAGATGTAAACACTCTGAGCATCTGCCTCTTTGACAGTTGCCCCAAGAAAACACATCAGTTGCTCAGGAAATTACAGGTACTACTGAAACACCCTGGACTCTGTGTTCCCTTGTCCATCCAGGCAGAAGCGGTCACAGTGAGGTCTGATACTGCAACTTCTGAGCAGTCCTGTTCCCCCACACCACCGGCTCACTGGAAAGACAAGGGAGGGGATCTTGTTATCCCTAAGTGGGTGCTATTATGATACTATCATTGACCCCTCCTTCACAGATGAAGAAACTGAGGTTCAGAGAGGTTCAATGGCTTTCTTCAAACCTCAACAGCCAAAAAGTAGTGCGGACAGGCCTCGGTTTCAGGGACCCTCTGGCTTTCAGTCTTCCAGAGAATGAGACCTGCACTCTGAGCTTGTCTACAGCACACTGAAACCAGTGTGTGTTTCTAGGGCTAATTCTCAGCCAGCTGCACGAGCTCTGGGCACTAAGTGATGACAGTTTTGTCTCCCTACCATTTACACTGTGAGGAAAGAGCCCCCCAGAACAGATATTGCTCAGTCACTCCAGGTTTCCTGGTCGACAGGACAATGGGGCACCTAACAACTTGTGACTTTTCAAAAACAAAGTCCAGAGCTGCATCCATACCACATATTTGCATGCTTCGGTTATTTTCAGTCTTTCCTGCGGCTTGATCCCATCTGACCATCATGACAACTTTGGCATGCATTTAATTTGTCCTTTGAAGATTTCTGGGTTTCCAGAGTCAACCTGTTCAAACAAAATACCCTTAAACTTTTATTGGCTCACACTTGGCAGCTGGCTGAGAATGAGGCCCCCACAGGGTACGGAGGGACTGGGAGAGGGTCAAAAGGGGAAGAATGAGAAGGGATAGCAGGGGGCTCTAATGCCCTCTCAGCAGCCCACCCATCCACCTCTCAGTTTTGCAAAAAGAGGTTTGAGGTGAGCCCCATCCCCAGCAGAGAGACCACCCTCGCCCGCCAGGGCCAGAGTTAGAAAGGAACAGAAGAAAAACAGAAGCCACAGGAAGAGATGGGGGGAAAGATGGAATAAACCAACCATCACAGGCTCTTCAATCTTAATTCATTTTATTCTACAAAATGCTACTCAACGGAAAGTGGAAAAGCTAACAACAAAAAATAACCGCAAGGGAAAAAAAGTTGTAATATGTTCTTTCTTCCATAGCAGCAAGCTTTTTCTAACAAGCTTTCTTTAGTGCAAATACTGTAGGCTTGTGTTACATACAGTAAAACAACAGGACAAAATAACAACAGCAACGAACACACCAGAGATGCTTCAGAGCACAGATACTCCTCAATTTTCAAAACTATACAAAGATTTTTGAGTTCAGGGTCCTGCCTAGAGAGGTCAATGTACGAGATCCTCCAATGGGGACCATTTCACCATTACTGAAAAAACAGAAAAAGATATCCAGAAAGGTCATTAAGTTCCCCCATAGAGTGACAAAAACCTTGTATGACTTGTTTGCCTCCAGGGTCTAGTAGAAGACTTCACTCCACCTCATTGACATATCTCAAATACAGATGCACAGAGCTCATGAGTTTCCACTAAATACCAAAATACTATATATACATCTCCCACTGCAAAAAAAAAAAGACACCCTGATACCTACTCTTTATACACAGTCGAATATTTTTCTCCTCAAAATCAAGTAACCACAAAGTAAAATAAATGGAATAGGTTTTTAATAATACAGAGAAAGTAATTTTGAGGGACAGGGCTGGATCTATCATTGTGTTCTCTTACAATATAGATTTCTTGGCAGCTACTGTCCCAGAGGAATGACAATCCATCTTTAAAAACAGAACCTTTTTATACAGTTTATACAGCACAAGTCACAAATCACTTTAGAAACAAAAAAGCATCATTATCCTAAGTTTAAAAAAAAAAGGGAGAGAGAGAGAGAGAGGAATTGAGTATTTTAATGCTATCCGTTTCTATTCAGGCTTAGTACAACACAAAGAAGATGTAAACATTTAAAATAAATAATAAAATAAGTGTCAATTTCTTCTCCCCCTCCCTTTCCATGTCCCCACCCCTGTCAAAATTTGACTCAGCCCCTCCGGAACATGTCGTCAGCTATTAAAACGCTTTGTTGATGCATGGCCAAGACACTAGAAGCACGAGAAGATGCCAAATTAGTAGTGGGGTGACTGGGTTTCCTTCTAAATAGCTGCAGGAGGACTCAGGCACTCCTGGAAATATGTACGCACACATGCGTGCACACACACACACACACACACACACACTCTCTCTCTCTCTCTCTCTCTCACACGCGCACTCCACAACCTGTCAATAAATAGTGAGATGCTGGCTTTTAAGATGAATGCCAAGAAGAATCAATAAGCAGAATGCAGTAAGACCCCTTGACCTAAGTTTCAAAAAGAAAGTTATGCACAGCACATATTCTATGGGCCCACAACTCTGTAGGGACTCGGTTACCCCTCCAGACATCTGAGGGGTGCAGATGAGCACAGGCCAAGGAGAAGGAGGGTCTGGAGGTGGGCAGATGCTCTGGGGGGTGGGTCTTTGAGAACAAACATCAGATTGAAGCCGATCTTACTCGTTCTTTGGAAACTTCTCACCTCCAACTGTTTCTTTTTAGCCATCATTTGGGGGCCCTTTATATGGGATGCCCTCGTTTCAAAGAGGATAAATAGAAAAGTGCCTAACAGTGCCTGGCACATAGTAGGTATTTATTCTTTCTGTCCCTAAAGGGGCCTGGGATGTCTGATCAGGGAAGGAAGTTACATGGCGAGATAGCAAGGTGCATTGTGGGTCGGGAGAAAACCCCCCAAGGCTCCAGAGTTCGTCTCCCACTTCCACTGGAGTCCATCAGGAGCAGAGGGAGATTCCTCTCCCCAAAGCTGGAGAGAGAAGCAGCAGCCAGCTCTGATGGCTCTCAGCTCTGAGATGCCTGTGCGACTGTCCTCAGCGGGCCCACCTGGCCTCCACACAGAATGTTCCACTCATTCTGAAAAACCTCCCCAGGGACTTCTCAGCTTGGAGTTGGCTCCAGCAATTCCCTAAGCTTCACCTACCATCTCCTCTTTCCTAGGTCAGCAACTGTCCCCATCAACCCAGCCAGGGGCAGGACCGTTCCCATAAAGGCCAACCAGGCAGCCACAAGGACTGTGTGTTTCACACTGGCCCCTCAAGGGGTGTCTCCACATGCCATCCCAGTCACCTGCAGACCCACCCAGGTCCACACCAGCTGCCTCCTGGCTGGAGACAAGGGGAGGCCCAGCAGTTTCTCTCCTGAGCACAAAGGCATCTCCGCTGCAGCTGTCCCCTTGTTTGGAGCCACGGAGGGAGCAAAGGCTGGGTGTCTGGTGGTTCCAGAGCAAGTGCGTGCGTGTGTGTGGCGGGCAGGAGTGAACCTGGAGAGCAAGCCAGAAGGCAGTAACCTAGGACAGGCTCATGACTCAGGAGTGAATGTTCGGGCTTCCCCAAAAGACCTCTGGCTTTGGGGAAGCCAAACAACCTCCTAAGACACAGCAAGAAAGTCGTGAAGGTCACACCTCATAGGCTTCTGAAGTCCCTGGGGCCGTGCCTCCTGCAGGTTCCGATGCCAGCAGAGCTTGAAATCAGAAGTCAAACTCTGGCTCAGGAACGTCCAGCGTGGCTCCAAGTCACAGACCATGACCGGTGTTGGGGTCCATGCTATACAGACTGGGGCCAAAAGGGGATTTTAGAAATAAAAGACCAGAAAGCAGCTTCATTTAAGAAATATCTATATGCACAAGCTCCCACTTGGCTCCCAAGACGAGTTGAGATGATAAAGCCTTTCCAAGCTGAGAGCACCCAGCTTCCTCGGCCATCGCCTGCTAGCCCTCCTTCTTTGATTAATTAATCTAAGACCAGAAACACCGCTGCCCTTTCTTCTTAGAAGCACTTTCCTAAAGACCCTGGGAAACCAGAGCACAGCGTCACTGCCAGGGAACATGGGAAAGAACACGTTTAAAGTGTTTAAACAAAATCCTTTTCTTTTCATCTCCTCTCTCTGTGGCTGACCCCTGTGCACGTTCCTTCTGGTCCTGCTGGGCCGCGTATCTTCAGCCTAAGTCTCTTCCATCGTGCGTGTCTAGGGCATCAAGGGGGAGTTGGGGGTGGAATTAAATAATGGCCAACACCTGTGACCTCAGGTATAATAGGAACCGGTCTGTAAAGCTGTTCCTGCTCTCTCCAGAGTCGGACTCAGAAATGTAACTGCCACTGGATTTAAGTAGCATTGACATCGTTTTGAATGGATGGACACTGATCTCTCTGGAGCTGAGTCACCAACAGTGAGACTCCCTCAGAGTATCAGCTCCACAGAGGCCAGTTCTGACCAGAAGCCGCTTCCCAAGGACATGTGTCACATGCTCTAGGGAGAAAAAGCTGAGAGGGGTGGAGGCCAGGGGACCCGTGGGAGGGGGCAGCTCTCCTGCGGTGGAAAGCAACACATCCTAGCTCCAATTTCAGCTGCTGGAAAGATTCAACAACTAGAAATGGCGCACGACCCCCAAGCAAAAGCTCATGGGCCAGCTGCTCACAGCTTGTCAACTGGGCCAGAAGAGCACCCCGGGATGGGGCAGGGGGAGCATGAAAGAGAAAGCACTGGAGCCACCAGATGGCAGATGACCACAGAGGGCAGACAGGGCCTATGCTGCAGGGCCACAGCAGGGAAGGTTGGGCACTGGGGCAGTGGCAGCTGCTGCTGCAGACACCACCCCCAGGGACCGCCTTCCTCCTTCCTGCCTGGCTCTTCCATCCTTTGAGGCTTAGAGAGGAGCCTCCCTTGGGGAGGGTCCAGGCCCACGCTCATTAAATCTCCGTGGGTGGCGTCACCCTGAGAGCCAGGGAAGGGTGGAGCCCAGCAGGGCCTTGGAGTGATGTGTGGTTCCTGGGAGGGACGCCTCCCTGGTCTGGAGAGAAGGGTCCAGGGGCAGAATGGTGAGGCAGTAATTACAGGAGACGCCCTGCTCAAGACACCAGGTGAAGGGAAGCTGGCTAGGACACCCAGGTGGCTTTGTCGGCACTACCCCTGGCCTGATAATTAGGTGTTTGGCAACCCCCCCCCCCTCCCCGTGCCCTGGCTGTCTCACACCCCCTCTTCTGGTCAGGCCGGTCGTCCCAAGCCACCTCCGAGGGTGCAGAGGAAAGAGGTCTTTCAAGACTCCCAGTGAGGTTGGCCCCTGCTTGAGAGATCTGGAGGCAGTGGTGCACTGGGGAGTACCCCTGGCGGGAAGGTTCTGTATTGCACTTTGTCCCCTTCTGGACAAGTCAGCCCCCGTGGAAGAGTCACCTGCTGCCACGCCTCCAGAAATGAAGAGCTTTAATATCCAGACCACCCTGATGAAATGTCATGGCAAATTTGATAAAAACCAAGAGGGAGTGAGACTGACACTGTGGGAGGGAGGGGGCACGTCGAGGGAAGGTGAACCAAAAGGCACTGAGCATGCTTGGTGGGGTGGGGAGGACAGCA
Organism: Marmota flaviventris; assembly: GCF_047511675.1. Classification (NCBI taxonomy): domain Eukaryota; kingdom Metazoa; phylum Chordata; class Mammalia; order Rodentia; family Sciuridae; genus Marmota; species Marmota flaviventris. The sequence goes on along the minus strand of NC_092511.1, from coordinate 21,637,255 downwards.
TCACTCCAGAGACAACAGGTAACAAAGGGGCGGGACCATCGGGGAAGCTCCAGGCTCTTCAGAAGCCAGAGACAGGTCCCGTCTGCCAAACCAAGCTCTCCTTGGCTTTCGAGGAGGAGAACTCTCTGCAAGACGAGCAAGGGAGGAGGTCCCATGGCTTACAAGGATCAACCCGAGTCTTCTAAAGCCTCACTGCCAAGTCCCACCTGGGTCCCCCAGAGCCCGGAAGCTCCCTGGCAGGGCTTCCTCTGGCCCTCAGGGCTCTGGAGCTCTTGAAGGTGCTGGTCCCTGGGAGGAGGCAGTGCTGAGGACCCCTCCAGAGCTGGGGAGGAGAGCACGGGTTACAGAGCCAGCAGAGTGGGGGAGTTCAAGGAGTCTGACGACTGGTCCCCGCTGCTACTGCTTCTGCGGTGAGCCTTGGAGCAGGACTCGGAGGGTGACGCGGGCGACTCCTGCTCCAGGACACTGGGGTAGGTGAAGACGAGGTTCGAGGTGCCCGGAGTGATGGCAGGCGTGGAGGTCACCACGATGGGGGTGTGCAGAGGCTCCTCCCCATAGAAGCCCCCGGCAATGCTGATGGGCTTGATGACGGAGCGCTGGGCCTTGTCCAGCCCTGCTGACGAGGACGAGGGGCTGTCCTCTTCTAAGGGCTCCTGTTTCACTACCACAGCGCCCACCGCACTGCCCCCACTGCGCATGGGCTGCAGCCCGGGGGCTGGAGGCGATCGGCGCTCCTCAGGGCTGATCTTGCACACAGGGCCGTGGGCCACCAACATGAACTCCAGCTTCTCCTTTTCCTTCTGTAGCTCAGCGATCTCCTTCTGCAGGCCTGACTTCTCCTCCTCCAGCTCCTCTGTCTCCTGCAGGGGAAAGCAGGGGGTGTGAGGAACAACAACCTGCCAAGGACCCACTAGGGGACAGTTCCAAGCCAGACAAGAAAGGGAGAACCAGCAACGTCCTCAGATTACCTCCTGTACGAGAGCAGCCAGGCTACACACCTGGCCACAGACCTTACTGGTTCTGAGTCACATGGTGGCTCCTGATTTCTTTTATTTCTATAGAAGGAAAGCTGGCTTGAAGGAGAAATGAAGTAGCAATTGTAGCTCTCATGATTGAACATTAATTGTGCCAGGCACTGTATTAAGCATTTCATAGGTTATTTCATTCAATTCTCCAAAAGTTTTTGAAAGCAGATGTTATCATCAACCCATTTGCAGATGAGGAAACTGAGATCTGAAGAGGCTTAATAACATGCCCAAAGTCACAGAGCTAACTGTTGGGTAGCCCAGATCTGAATCTCAATGCATCTCACGTGGGATACATTCTACTCTATTCTACTGCTTTGGTGCCAGGACTGTCCCTGGGTCCCTTCAAGGGGTAAGCGAGATTTCCATGGAGAAAGAAGCACAGGATGGAGCCCTACCCCTTTGGCTCCTCCTCCTCAGCTTCCTGCCAGCCCACCTGTGGATGCAGGGAAACTGAACCTGAAGCCCATGAGAGGGGGGACGGTCTTCTCCAGCAGCAGGACAGTGTCTGGCTTGGATAAGTGCTCACCCAATCCCTGTGGGACCGCCCCTTTTTTGCTCCAGTTTCTGAAGCCTCTGTCTCAGGACAGTCGGAACAGCAGAGAACACTCAGTTCAGCCACATGCTCAATGGAAGAGGCACCTGAGACCTGCATGAGCCTGTGAGGACACCAAGACCATCCTGCAAGGCTTTCTGTGTGACAGCCCCCTTCTTTCACATAAAGCCAGAGAAGCAGAAGGGAGCAAATGCATGTGGAAGCGCAGCAGAGGGAGGGGAGAGGTGTGTGTCACCAGCCTCCTCCCCACTTTGTCCCTAACACAGATTCCCGTTCATGAACAAGGAGACTCGGGCAAGAGCTTCATTAAGCGGAGAGTGGCACATTCTGCAGTGAAAAAAAGTTTCCATCTGTCTCAATGGTCTGATGAACGTCATGAGCTTATGAAAGGCTTCCTGTGGAGGATGTGGCTCAGGGCCTGGGCGGCTGGGTCAGGGGGCGGGGGAGCAGGTGTGAGGTTTCTGGGAAGAGGGGAGGATCTATTCTGGGGTGGTGGTGAGGAACGCCTCAGGTAGACACACAGGGCATGGCTCCCTGAAGTGTCAGACCAGAAAAAGGCTGGCGATGGGGAGGGCTCTGCTCAAGGAGTCTCCCATGATGGGCTGGTCACTCACAGGTCCATCCTCCCTGGCTCTAACACCTCCTCGGGACACTACTGCAACTACCACAGAATTCACACAGCACACAGTTGATGCCCAAGGTCAAAGGCTGCAGGACGGCCAAAGGGAGGCTTGAGCAGACAGACAGTATCCAGGAGGACAAAAGCAACCGAAGGAATGTTTGCCAAAGCCCCGTCCTGGCTGGTCGCTGTGAGGACCACTGACGGAGTCTCTCTCATCTCCTCACTTTGCAAACATTCCACCCAGGAGAGTCAGCCCTGGCTTGGGGCTTCCTCCACGTGGCACACAGCCCTTGCTGTGGGGCCAGACTCTGCAGGACCATGGGCCCCCAGGTCCAGGCAATTAGGGAGCATGGAGAGTGATTCACAAGAACAGACTCAGGTGCCAAGGCCAGGGCTCTAGGCTTGTGATAATGGTGGGAAAGCCTCCTGCCCATTGGGGATATGAGAAAACCCCAAGAAAGAGCAACTCAGCTGGCATGTGACCTCTCTCCATCAGGATTCCCCCCGACACTGACCCAGCTCAAACCATAGTGCTTAAGCCAGGTTATGCCAGCCCAGTGGGGTTGTCTTCGGCCTCTAGCTGGGAATTAGCCCTGGAGGGGCAGGTCTGGATCTGCCCGGACTCCTGTGGACTAGCAATACCAACATCCCTGCCACCCCTCACCCAGGAGCTGGGCCGAGAGAGCAGAGAGAGAGCTCTGAGACAGGGAGTGAAAAAAGGTGCTGGCCCAAGAAGGCTGTCCAGTTCTCCCCAGGCCCAGGCAGGTGGAGAAGACCAGTTTCTCCTGCTATCACTTTTTCATTCAGCTACATGTCGACCCATGTGCCCAAAGGAAGGGTGCTCTAGCTCCACTGACTCGTCCCTAGGGGACTGGTAAGCAAGGGGAGGGCACGGAGGGCCTGAGCCCTGGGCCCTCACCCAGCCACCCAGAATGCCCCTCGTGCGCACAGAGGTCCTTACCGCCTGCAGCTTCTCCGTCAGCTCCCGGCGGCGGTTCCGGCACTTGGCAGCGGCCAGTTTGTTCCTCTCCCTCCGGATCCGACGCTTCTCCTCCTCCTCGGGAGACAGCTAGAGGCCGAAGCCCAGAATCATGATTAGAATGGGGTGAGTAGTTCACAGCATTTTAAAAAACTGTATTTTAAGTAAAGAAAACAGCCCTCTGGGCCTGGGAGGGGAGAAGGCAGAGCCAGAGGAGTGTAGTGGGCAGAGAACATGGCGGCCTGGCGGCCTGGCTGCCTGAGGGACACCTGTTGCCCTGGAATCTACCCTGGAAAGTGACATCTGATGTTTAGAGGGAGAGCAGGGTGAAGTGGGTTTGGGACTCACTGGCCCCTGCACGATGGCTACATGTGTCATGTCAGCGGATTGGAGCATAGCCCAGGCCAAGAGGAGCCCCTCCAGCTAGCCAGGCCCAGCCCCACCCACTCAGGCAGCTCCTTCCAAACCTGGGCTAATTACTCCTCCCCATTACCCTGCCTGCTCTGCCAGCCTCATTATTCCCATTTGGTTAAGTAGCTGGGCCCAGAGTCCCCACACAGGCAAGACTCGCCCAGAGGGAAATGTTCTGTTGCCAGTGGGAGGACACAGGTACCACTCCACTTCTGACTTCCGCTGCCAACTCTAGAGTGCCAGCCGCTCACAGCTTCCCCAGGAAGCCTGGCACGGCACTGGGCTGCACGGAAAGTTCGTTCAGTCCTGCTGCCCACCTTTTCCGCCAATAGACACAGTTCTAGGAGCTTGGGACTTTTCTGTGAACCAGAAGATCTCCCTGCAAAGAACTCAGCACCTAGCTCCTTGCCATGAAACTCAGTACTCACACTAGAGGACAAGAAGCCTGCTCTGCTCGGCAGGCGAGAGCCCTTCAAAGCCATGACCCCATCCTCCTCTCAGGCAAAGGGGACCAAGGAGATGGCTGTGGGCCAAAGCAGAAGCAAGGCAAAGAAAAGCGCTTCCCATGCCCCATTCAGGTGTCAGACACTGACGCACATGTACCACGCGTCCAGTGCTGTACAGGGAGCTTAGGAGATATCAAGGGGAATAAGACCTGAGTCCTGCTATCAAGGGACAGGTGGAGAAAAAGCTGAAGGCACTCTTAGGGAAGGAAAGAGAAGCTTCCCTGTGGAAGAATGTTGCTCAAATGTTGGTCACCCCCACAGTCCTGGCTAGTCCCAGATCAGGCAACCTGGAAGTCTACTGCTGTGATGTCCTGAACAGCAAAGCAGGGCACAGTATCCACAAAGACTATCCCATGCCCATCTACCCAGAGGTGACCCCAAGGCCTGGTGGAGGTCACAAGTCCATTTGGCCAAGGCCTCCAAACACTGGCTACCCTTAAAACTGCCTCCACCTGAGCCCAATAGCGTTGGTTACCAAGAGAGCCAAGGGCCTTATTGGCTTGGGTTTGGAGCTTCCCACCAGGATCGCCCTGAAGGCCTAACATGCTCCCTCCAGAGCCCTTACTAAGGTGGAGGAGTAAAGAGGAAGGGCTGGCCTTGATCCACTTCAACTCTTCCTTCCCCCTTGTTAACTTTTGGCCTCAGAAACCTCTCCCCTGTCTGGGAGGTAAGGGACAACTAGCAGGAGTTGTCAACATAGGAAGTGTTCAGGGGTGGTAAGATCAACTTGGCCACAGCTTGAGTGTGTCAGCAGCTCCAGGACTCACCCACAAGCCCCACATACCCTCTCCTCCACAGCTCCTCAGTCACTGCCCCTGGGCTCCGAGGGAGCCTCCAGGACCAGCCCTGGAAGAGGGCTATAAGGCTCCAGGTAGCAGGCCCTCCGCAGGGGGAGGCTGGGGCAGGCAAAAGTAAGCCTCAGAGAAAGACCCTGGGGCTGGGAACCTAAAAGCCAAGGTGCTAGGATGCCCTTCTCAGCTTCCCCAAGACTGGAGCAAGACTGTTTCAAGTCCCAATTGAAGGGGGAATAAATGCTCCTGGCTCTCTCCCTCCCTCTCAAAAAAGGAAGGAAATTCTCCAGACAGATTGTCTCAGGGCACGCCTAGGTGGTGTGGTGGGAAAAACACAGGGCGAAGGTCAAAGTGGTGGATTCCAGTCCCTGATCTGCTACTAACTCATTGTGTGGCTGAACAGGGCCCTTCTCTCTGGGCCTCCACTGGTCTATCTATAAGATGGGTACAGAGGGAAAATAAGAAAAGATGGTCTCCAAAATGCCTTCTGGATACAAACTTCTAAAGCTGCTATGAGGTGGGCCCAGCAGAGAATGGAGAGTGCTGGGCACATCTTGCTTGGTTGAATTTCTAGCCCAGGAGAGCTCCTTACAAGCCTGGCTCTCATGTGGTGTCACTTACATCCTGAGAGAATCTGGCTCATCAGTGACTCTAAAGCTTTGCACTTTGAACTCTCTGTGGGAAGGACACATGATCACGACTGCAATATTTACAACCGCCTCCTACCCCAGCAGCAGAGGCCCACCCTGCAACCGTGAGCACTATTATGGCATCTATTATTCATATCTCCCCCCATAGGACCCTGATTGTGGCTCTACTTTCAACAGGTTCTAGATACAGGCCCAGCTTTGTCCTGGGAGGAGCAAGTGTCCCCAGGAAGCTTCTAGCTCCTTGGAGTGGTAAGCCCTGTAAGTCTAAGTATCCTGAGGACGACGGGCCCTAGATCCATCAGTATCCACTGGGAACCATATTTAAAGGCCTTGTACTGGCATATCCTCCCTGGGGATGCCACAGTGGAACTGGATGGGGGTTGGAATGGTGAGGGGTTCCAATGCTGTGCCACAGTATTCCCTGGAATACTTCTCCAGGTTCATATTTCATTTGAAAAGGGGACTCCACTGCTAATGTATCGTGCCTCTGCTGGGCTCACAGTGGCCTGGCCTTGCAGGAGAAGCACTGCACAGCAAGTCCAGGGAACTGGTTTAGCACCAGTCCAGGCTTCCTCTCTCAACTGCCCAGTGGGAATAAGCAAGTGGGTCCAGGCCTAGGACGTATCATCTGTGAAGCGGGCAGATGGGGCTGTCTGAAGGCCTAAGTTCCTTCTTTGGGGTATTACACATGATTCTCATTTCTCCTTCAGAAATGAGGGAATTCAGCACCGCCCTGGCTCACTGTCAATGCAGGTGGTGGGCCTTTAGAACACTGGGTAGATGCCTCCTAAAAAGCAGAGGCCCCATATTTTCTGACTTCTCTCCAGCCAAAATAGATCTCTCGAGACCCTTGAGGAAAAAATTAAAAATCTATGTCTGACCTCCCCTGTCCCATCAGTTAAAGCAGCTGAACAGATTCCTGAGGCCCCAGAGTCACTGTACTTCCAGAATGTACACTCCAGGCCCTGGAAATGGACCCCTGCTTTAAGTCAAAGGCCTGGGCCACTGAAGAGGAATGAAAGCATGTGGCCAGTACCAGCCCTGAGTGGGGCTCTTTAGGACAGCTGGGTGCCTGGCCTGCACCTGACACAGGGAGGGGGCTAATGGTGAATCCAACACAGCCAGGGTTCACTGGTGTTTATCCTGTGGCCCTCTGTCAAGGCTCAGGTCATGACAGTTCCCCTTCTTTGGTTACATCTATGACAGGCTTTCCCATGTATGATCTCCCTCAGGCACCAACAAGCCCTGGCTGGCAGGAACCATTATTCCCATTTGGCAGCTAAGGAAACAGACTCAGATTCTGAGGGACGTGGGCGAGATGACAGGGACAGACCCGTCTCGGGTCTCCAGCTCTACTTCTGATGCCTAGCTCGTTGCCTAGCTCCCCTGTCTCCCCTGTGCTTCTAGAACATTCACTCTGCTCTGCACCAGTCTGCAGAAAAGCATTCTGTGCTTAGGAGGCACCCAAAGCCACCAAAGTGGCTCCTTTCTGCTGGCCTGAGTTGTACCTGCTCATCTCTCCTCCTGCGGCCCACGGTGGTGCCAATGGTCTTGATCACGCCAGGTCTTGGGAGGGCCATGTGCGCAGGGACAGAGCCTAGGCCAGGCAGCGGGCTGTAGGGGTGCGAGCGTTGGTAGGGGCTGGACATGGAGGTGATCACTGTGGGCTGCACCATCCACTGCAGGTCCTGGCTGGTGGTGATGGCGTTGATGGTGGGGATGAAGGCACTGCCCGAGCCAGGCATATCTACCCGGAACTTCTGAAATGAGGAGAAAGGCATGATTGAATCAAGAGATACTGAGCAGAACAGAGTAAGCCGAACTGAAGCCAAAGCCCACAGATAGCAGAGTCAATACTTGGAGGGGAAGGTCAGGACCCCAGGTGGGCATCTCTGGACAAATCCTGGGAAAGTCCCACACATCCATGAATCAGGATGATCTAACCATTCCTGGGGCCTCACACTGGATCTGCTTGATGACTGGGGTCCTCAGGACTCCATCTCCATGGGGCTCAGTGAGGATAGTGTCATACCCCCAAATGACTTCTAGGACACATGTGATGCCTGGCTGCCCACACTCACCCTGCAGCCCTCCAGGGCACACATCTGCAGGATGCGACACCCAGGCCTCCCAAGCCTCTGAGTCACTCGCCAATTAATCCCTGAGGTACTGGCTCAGGACACCTTGACTTGGAATGTGCATACCAGCAGCTTTGGAACAAGAAAGGTCACCAAGAAGCATACTTTGTCTACATTTGTCACTTCCCAAAGAGGTTCAGGATTGAGCTATGACCCCATCCAGGCAAGGCCAGGTCCATGAGAAGATGTCTGCAACCCATTAGACTAAAACTCATATGAGGCTGGCATTTGCAGCCAGACCTCCTCTTGATGTCCTTGTCCCTCCTCATTTCCCACTATCTGCATCTTGCTTAGGGCAGACACGCTGTGTCTAGCTCTACCTATCGACACATCTTTGTCTCTCTGGGTTCACACATTATCTGTGGTAAACTTCAGTGCTGCCAGCTCAGAGTTTTCTCCTTGTCTCTTAATTTATACCTAGACCACGTTGCAGAACTCTCTGGAACATGCTGCAGAAAGCATTCTACTTAAAATATAAGATGATGACAGAGTACAAAAATGAAAATGGGCCAGCTCCTCAGGAACTGGGCTTGACCTCTCTCCAAGGCAGCTACTGGACAGCGTGTGGGAAGGAAGAGCCCTATTTCCAGCATTTCAGGGGGAAAAAAAAATGGAACCCAGGTGAATCCTCATCCTCAGCTTATTTCTTTGTCCACAAAAAGATCTCCAAGCCAGGGGTGGTGGTGCACACCTGTAATCCCTCAGGAGGCTGAGGCAAGAGGCTCATAAGTCTGAGACCAGCCTGGGCAACTCAGCAAGGCCCTGTCTCAAATAAACTAAAAAGGGCAGGGGGGTCGCTTAGTGCTAAAACACTTGCCTAGCACACATGAAGCCCTGGGTTCCATCCCCAGTACCCCCCTAACCCCACATACACCCCAAAAAATGTTCACCAGCTTCCCCTCACATCACCAAAATGGTTGATGAAATGACTTAAATAATAACAGTTAACTTACTAAATGGCCCACGCCATGTTAATGTCTCACCTAGATTATCTCATTAATTCTCCCTTTGAGGTAAGAACAGCCATTATCTCTATTTTAGGAGCAGAAATTTGGTCAGAGAGAGATTAAGTAATTTATCCTAGGCCACACTACTAACAAGCAGTGGCGTCAGGATTCAAACCCAGTTCAACCTGACAGAGAGGCCATGACAAGCTTATTTAGCATGACTTCTTTCTTCCTCAAAATCCAGCCATAAGCGCTGACGTCGGGCCTCATCACCCTCAGACAGTGTCAGGTCACATTGGATAGATGCCTCCTAAAAAGCAGAGGCCAAGGGTCCATATAGATTTTCCCTCTCCCCAAGGAGGTCCCACAGATCTGTTTGGCCCCAGATGACCTCCTCCTATCATTAGCACCTAGCACAGATGCTCCAGTATCCTCTGTTCCAACCCAGTCAGACGGACCAAGATTAGAACCACTAGCAGCTACCACTCCGCTCTTTGCCCCTGGTGGCAACATCTGGATACCTGCTGTGTAAATAAAATGAAACTTAGATTACCTCACTGTAGCTGACAGAGCTAGGGACTCCTGCCACCCACACCCCCGCCACCCACCTGGACCCCAGTACCAGACGTGGAACTTGACCGTCCCAGGGTCCCAGGCCAAGGGCATTCAGTGAAGAGAAAAACCTGACCTCCAGGAAGAGAGCTGCTCAGAGCAATGGATCTGGAATTCTGTGAGGAAGGCTACCCAATGCAGTGGATTCTGGGATTCTATGAGGAAGGCTACCCAGTGGGTTCTGGGAGTCTAAAGGTTACCAGTGCAGAGGATTCTGGGATTGCAGAGAACAACCACCTAGGGCCATGGCCTTGGAGTCGCACTCTCAAGTCAAAGATAACTGAGCTAAAACAGGACCTGACTGGAAAGAAGCAGGTGTGTGTGAAGGAGGGAAAAGTCTGGTAGCAAGGAAGGACTGAAGTGGGAAATGACCTTCATGGAAGAAAAAGGGGCTGGCCTTTTTGACGAGACAGAGATGGGAGGGTGACCTCGTCTGAGTGTGTGAGAAGCAAAGACAGAGTCCCAGACAGCAGCTCTTTCTCTCAGGGTGCTGGACAGGAAGGGCAGGGAGTCAGCACTTGGAGTCAAGAGGCCTGGCTCAGCCTCAAAGAGCTTTGCCCTGGGCGCATTGCTGCGGACTCAATTCCAGGGTGTAAAGGGGACCACTAACCCCCAACTCCCTACACTGTCACAAGGATTAAATAAGCAGCTACTCGTAATCACAGGCTACAAAGCACACCAGTGCTTCTCAACCTTTGCTGTACACTGGAATGTTCTGAGGAAATTATATTTTTTAAAAAAAACAATGTCATAACCTCATGATTAGAGTTCTAAAGTAACTGGCTGGAGGCAGAGTTCTGATAAAGGGATTTTTTTTTTTTCCTTAAACTCCCAAGGACATCTAATGTGCAGTCAGGGTTGAGAAACACTGCTCCAAACAAATGGAAGGTACTGTCATCATTGTCATCACCACCACCACCACTATCATGTCATCATCGTTACATGGCTGTGTGTACTCTGCACAGGGCAGCTCCAGGGAGAACTGCCAGGTTCCCACTCCTGGGAAGCACCCAACTTTTGCATTAACTTCTCTCCCCAAATCAGCTTCTAGATTTGAAATGCACCAGAGGTACCCAGCGCCAATGGTCTAATGTGACCCCCTTCTCCACCAGAGAGGTGTCAGATTTCCTATCAGGAAAGCACCCAAGAAATCCATTCATTCCAACAGCCAAAAGTGTACCTGCTTAAGGCTTAGGGAAGCAAGCGGAAAACCTGAAGCCAGGCTGGAGACTAAGATTCCTTTGGGATGGGGGGGTGCCTCTTAGCCCCTCCTGGTCCCTCCCCTCTGTGGATGGCAGGCCCACAGAATGTGCTTCCCGGAATCAACAGCCAGGATACTTGCAGCAGTGGCTTGGTCTAGACAAAACAAGACAGCAATAAAAACAAGGCGGGAGGTAATGACTGCCTCTGAAACGCATGTACACCTTGTTTCAGACGGGAGGTAAAGCCATCTGGATAACACACTGGCTCCAAACTGCAAGGAAAACAATGTCCCCTCCCCAGAGGGAATGGGGCCTGATAAAGAAGCCTTTGTCTCCAGAGGAGCCTCTCTGGGAGACATACAAAAGTTTCAATTAGATCTGGCAGATGGGTCTTGTCTCAACTCCAAAGGTATTATTCAGAAAGGGACACTAGGGTAGAGAGAGGAGGTGAGGCTAGGAGTCTGAGGTCCCAGAAGTTATCCTGGCATCGTTCTGTGGCCAGAATCAGCCAAATGTCCTGTTGGGGATAAATCATGGTTCTCTCAAATGAGTTAACATTCAATAGGAATCAAAGTCAAGCTTCTCAGGTGCAGGCCTTAGGGCCACGGGACCTGCCACATTCCCAGGTGTGTGGTGGCAGTGAGGATTGGGAGGTAGCCAGGAACCTGGCTCCCCTTGGGGCTCTCTGGCCCCTAGGAAGCTCCTCCTTTAGGGACAGGACTGAAGATGCTGGGTGGCTGTGGCATTCCAGCCTGGCACAGCCTCCAAATACTTCAGATGCGTAACCCTGTTGACTTCTAGATGCATGCCTAGAAAAGGACAAAGTGGCCCCACTGCCCTCCAAGAGCAGAGTTTGGCAAATACTTCAGGCTTTGTGGGCCGCACGATCTGTGTCACAACTCGACTCCCCCATCCTAGCATGAAAGCAACCACAGATAATATGTAAGCAAACGGGAGTGCCTGGGTTTCATTCAACTTCATTTTATAAAAAGAGTTTGCTGACCCTAATCCTAAAGGATTGTTCTCATCTCAGCTCAGGTTGATGGCATAAGAATAAAGAGGAAATAAGAAAGCAAAATCAGAACTGAGATAGCCGCCTAACCCAGGGAGCCATAACTGGATCTCCAGACCCCAACCTTAAGGTGAAGCCCTTATGAGCCTCATTGTGGGTTTTGGGCATGGGAACCTCAGTGTCACCCTGCAGCACCCTGTCCCTGGGGTGCCATGGGCTCCTCAGTGAGTATCCCATGGAGGATAAGAGCTAGGATCACAGGACCCACTCAAGCAGGCTAGAAAAACCTCAGCCCAGAAGTTGCTGACTTGGAAAATCAGCCTTTGGGGGCGCTAGAGCAGGGGTTTGGATTCAAAACTGAGGCCACACCCATAGTCTGTTGCTGGTCTCCAAATAAGGGTTTGGGAACACATTTCCCACATGACTGGATGCAGCAGAGGGCTTATCCCAGGGACTCCTAAGCCCGGCAGACAGAAGGCAGGGTTGGTATTTTTGGCCGCCCACTGCCTGGACCTGGCATTTCTCCTCCAGACTGATTCTTGTCAGGGTCCCCAAGTATTAAGGCCATGAGCCTGGACTCTGTGACCTGTCCCATCAGGAAGGCAGGCGTGAAGTCTAGGAAAGGAAAATTCCAACATCCCAGAAGGATGGCTCAGGGGAAGAAAAAGGACAAGGACAAATGCTCTCTCAACACTTCCCAAGCCACCCCGGCAGGCCCCTTACCAAGACAATGCAAACACTCTGCTTTTACTAAACCTGGGATGACCTCCAAAACCCTCAGAATGGAATTCAACCAGTCTTCACAAGATTCTGCACTGGGCATCACTCTGATCTCTGACCCTTCATTCTTCTCTGAGGAAATGCTGCTTAAGTCAGAATGGAAATCATTGCTAATAAATCATAATTTTCCAAAGTTTTACAGTATACAAACACCATCTCCCTTGATCTGCCTCCTGACAGCCTCTTCTCCTTCCCAGGTTCACTTGAAAGAGCGACTCAAACTTCTGCCACCTTACTACCAGGGTAAAGAAAAGCAAAGAAGAAAAGAAAAAGCAACGAGAAAATGACCGTGGCTGATTTGGAGTCACCCCAGGTTCCCGGGTTTCTTTGCTCCCAGAGCCCTTCCAGCGAAGCCCCACCCCAAAGCCCTGGAGGGTTCACTCCACTGCACCCCTTTACCACTACCACCAACCCTTGGAGCTCGCACTTACTCACTGGGAGGACTTGCCTGAGGACCACAGGAGGGTGAGCCTGGTGACATCAGCCACGTGACAGGGCTGAGACCGCACTGGCCACGAGAAATCTGAAATCTTCCCTCTCCAGCCCAGGGAGCTGAGGAGGGGTAGAATTACCAAATGGGGTTTGGCACAGACATATTTACCTCAGTCAGAACAGCTGCCATCATTTTGAAATCCAGTGGCCACCAGAAGTTACCACATACAGCATGGATGAGACATTATCCACAAAGTAATGGTGCTGTTTTTTCTTTCAACATATAAACCAGAAGGTTCATTTCTTTAATTTCCAAAATCAGTATTTTTATTCCTGTTTAACAGGAGGGTATAAAACCCAATGTATAGATGACAATGAAGATGCTGTCACCAACGGCGCCTGCTCTGGTGTGCTCTGTCCTAGGGCACATTCTCCCAGGCTGATTCCTGAGACTTAATGCCAACAGGACTCAGGGACATACTCTACAGTGGACCCAGCCTGATCACTTAGACTTTGTGTGTCAGACTTTGCTCGAAAGGGGACTGAAATAGAACGAATTATATCCCATGCTTTAATAATTATGTCATAATATATTCTATTGTCATGTATAAAAAGAACCAATAAAAATTAATTATTTTTTTTTAAAAAAGATCTTTTGGTAACTTCCCAATATCAAATTCACCCTTTAAAAACAAAACTTTTGTTTAGCAGGGAGGGTTTTTTCAGAAGAATGTATTGAAAGCAATTCCAAAAGAGTTGTCACTGCAAATCCTTTCTAACCAATAGCTACAACGTTCAAATGAGTATTTAGCCTCCTTAAAGAACAAGAGTGAAAGGGACAACAGGGATTTGGATGTTTAAGTTCTGCTGTTTGTATTAAGGTAGAAAAGAAGTCTCCTAATTTTACATTCATCTTGAATAAGAAGACAGGATAAAATACAGCAATGGAAAAGCCTTCAGTGTTTTGGATAGGGAAATTCAAGGACCACTCAGACAATACGTGACTGCTATTTCACCCCATCCACTTTGATGAAAAACTGAAGCTGACTTCCACCACCAAGAATCAGCGGAACAGACAAATTCCTGGGATAACATTTTGTTTGATCCTAATCTACAACATCTGTAAGATCAAGGCAAAAAAGAAAAAAAGTTTTAAAATAAAAAAGCACCCAAACACTTCATGTACATCTTCTACTTTCCCACCAATTCTGAACTACGACCCCCCAATACAAACATAGCAAGAAAGCAAGCCTTGGGAATTTGAAAACATCATGCTAGTACCCTAAGAAACAGATAGACATCAAAATAGGGTTAGCAAAAAAAAGCAATCCTTTTCTAATTAGGTTTTATTTGGGGGTAGGGGGATTAAAAGGAATTTTTTTTTTTTTTTTGGTACTGGTGATTGAACCCAGGAGTGTTTTTATATTCCCAGTACTTTTTATTTTTTTCTTATTTTGAGACAGGGTCTTGCTAAGTTGCTGAGGCTGGTCTTGAACCTGCCATCCTCCTGCTTCAGCCTCTGAGTCACTAGGATTACCACTGTGCCAGGCAAGAAACTCATTTTGAAATCAAGCAGGTCCTAGATAACCACTATTAAATATATTACATTTATCTGTCTCTAAATAAAAAGAAAAAATTCTAAGAATTCCAAAAACCAACCAAGTTAACACTCTGGGGCTGGAAAAATACATTTCCAAGATAGTTCTACCAAAAATGTCCTGTAGGGGGCACTAGAGAGGTATGCTTGAGGCTGACTTGGGAATCACAGTCATTTCTGGTAAAAGTTCTTTGATGTGAGGAATGTCCCAGCCTGGTACAGTTGGCAAAAGTTCACTCTGGGGAATTTTGTGAGTGTGTACGTGTGTGTGTGTGTGTGTGTTTGTGTGTGTCTTGGGAAAGGGTGGCTGAGAAGGAGAGAGCTTGCCTGGTATTCCTTGATTCCAAAAAGGAAATACCCCAATTGATTTATTTTCACAAGTTATCTGAGAAACAGGCAAATAGTAGCCTTGGAAAAGTTCTGTGTCTTGTTTTTGTTTTGTTTTGTTTTTTTCTTTCATTAAAAGGGGGCCTGGCTGATGAAAACAAGTTATGAAATGACCTATGTTTGTGTAACTGGCTAGATTGCGTAATGCTCAGGCCCTGAAACCGTAACAGCCAGGCAGCCAGGCAGGGCATATATCTGGGAGGTGTTATCCTAGGAAAGTTAGGAGAGAGAACACAACAACAAAAAGCAAAACCCGGGAGAGGGAGATAGGTGCAACTATTCCTAACAAAACTGAATCACCCACGAGCCACCTTTGAGATTAAAACTTTAACTGTGACAGGAAATCTTTTTCATGTTTCAAGTTCCTGCCATATATAAGAACGGAGGCTTTAACAAAGAGTTGTCTGCCCCCTCATCCCCCAAGTCACTGGAACCCGTGGCCTTGTGTTAAGATCAAATCTTATGCAGCTAGACAGGAGAGGAAAGCTCTGAGTTTAGTAACCGGCAGAACACTTATCAGAAATACTAGACCCTGCAAACAAGGAGACCGGAAAAACATAATATTCACTTGCCCGAGGGAAAACCAGAGGACTGATTGGTCCATTGCACTGCCATAAAGGAGGAAGGCCCATCCACTAACGGCCAGAAAAGTCTCCCCATAAAGGAAGCTGAGAGAAATAAAGTGATTACAGGTTTTATCTGGTATGTAATAAAGTTACCTTGAGCCTCAGCTCGGGCGGGGTCATAGCCACAAACTTGCAAAGTAACAAAAGCCTCTGAGGTCAGTCCTTAGGGCCATAGAACAGTTTTGCTCAAAGTCACAGTGATGATGGAAAAACTTTCCCCCTGCTGCTTCTCATTACCCTGTCCCCCTAGCCACCACCACCACTGAGGAACCAGCAGAGAAACTCAAGGAAGCGGCACTACCTCTCCAATCACTCTGGTTTGAAAGGCGTCTCACTCACGCTGCTGGGTCCAACAGGCAGGCATACGCGAGAACCCCATGCACTGGTTGTTGCTAATTGCAAAATCCTCATGTGTTACAGCATGCTAGGAATTAGCCAACAGCTGCTTTTTGCTTCGGTAATGAGGCCCCATTACACTCTGCTGGACTGAGTTCTTTTCCTTCTTCCTAACACTGGTTTCCTGTCTGATTTGCTTCCAAAACAGGGAATTGCCTCCACTCACATCCTGGGCTCAAAGCCCTAGTGACACAGATTATTCAGTTGGGGCACTGATGTCCGGTCTGACTTCCCATCCAGGCCCCAGGGTCGGAGCAAAGCCAAGCAGGGAGGTTACACTATTTCAATGATCAATGTCCCAGACACATTAGCAAAAGAACAGAGAAGAAATCCAAAGGTCCCTTCCTGATTTGGAATAGAAAGAGGTGTTTTGGGGTTTGTTGAATTGGAAAGCAAAGAAATGGGTCTAAGTATAAATGACTCCATCCCATTGGTTAATTAATGATAATTGGAGTCAACACAAACCTCCAACTGGGCTAGGAAGCAAACAAACTTTTCAGGTAAGATTTTAAACTCATCAACTTCATGCTAATTTTAAGAGTGCAATGACTGCACCCTCAATGCACAGACTAGTCTTTCTACAGTAGGTGCTTAGGGGAGTACCCAGAAGGTAGAGGAAAGACACAGAAAAGCCATTTGGGGAACTCACCAGGTATGAGGATTCACTTTGAACTAGGTGTCCCTCTTCAGATCCAAAAGACAGCCAGTTTCCATTACATTCTCCAGCTGGGTGCACCCTGGAAGCCCACCCCAGCCCCTGCTGCCTGGAGGGCTTCTAGAGGCCAAGGCCACCACTTTATGGAGCAACTCTTGCTGTGAACGACTTGGCTAGAGATTTCACAGATGCTGACCAAGGTGGGCTTCAGGTTGCAGAGAAAAGCCTGGGTGTTAACCCTGCAGGCTCAAAGAGACTGAGGGGGTGGGGAGCCGATGCCCAGGGCAGATACCCCACCAGTACCTCTCTGGTATTTATAGGCACAGAAACACAGGCACAATCCCTCCAGAGCAAACCAGTCTGGCTGCTTTAGAAGCAGGTTGTTTTTCTGCTTCCAGAACCACCCAGGAGCCCAAGTGATGTCTCTTTCTCCCACTTCTCTCTGCCGGTCTCCTTGCACCAGGTACCCCAAGACCCTCAAGGAGCTCCTCAGAGGCAGTACAGGCTTCTGCCCCGACCCTTACAGGAAACGCGCAGGGCACACAAGCAGCGGCAGAAGCCAATCAAGGCCGGCCCCTTCCTTCCTGACCTTCGCACCTGATTCCCAGAGGCAACCCTCGCCCTCACTCCGGAGTACTTGAAGGAGCCCAACTGTATTTTTGAATACCCAGCCTTTTTCAGAAATGAGTTAAGACTGATGGAGAACAGAAGTGAGGAAGAGGGCTTTCCCGTAGGATCAGGGACTTGGCTGTTGGGAGGGGTTAGTGGGTGCAAAGATTTCCTTGTCCGTACACCACCAAAAGAGGGGAAGGGGGAGGTGGTGGAAGGAGGTAGCAGTCTTCGGGAGACCTGCAATTACAGGAGCTTTTCTGAATAAGAGGCAGTGAGAAGGGAAGGATCTGTTGACTATTCGAGCCCATTCCCTGCTCCAGTTTAAAAAATAAAAGTGGTGGGGTGGGTGGGGCAGACAGGACAAAAATCCACAACTTACAACTGTGCCCCGTAGGTATTTTCTCACCAAGCGAAGAAATGCAAGGAAAAAAGAGAGAGAGAGGCAGGGCGTTAAGAGAAGCGCGGGGGTCCTCCCGCGCCGCCAGGTGCACCCGGGGCCCACACCTACCTGCTGGCCGCCGCCGCCGCCGCTGGAGTAGGACTCGGCGTGCGCAGGAGAGCCGCTGCTGCCCCGGGACGAGGTGTCAAAGTTCCCAGGATAATCCTGGTACATGATCCGCGGTGGGGGCCGGAGAGGAAACAGGGTGTTTTTCTTCCCCGCCCTCGCCGCGGCCGCGCACAGGCTGCTGCGTGCTCGCTGGTCCGCCGGCCGCGCCGCGGGCTCTAATCTTCGTTCCCTGCCTTTCCCCCACGGCGGCCGGCGCGGACAAGGAGGCGGTGACACCCGGGAAGTGTCCCCGCGCGCCTAGCACGGCAGCTCTTTCCTGCTCCGGGAGCGCCTCGGGACCAGTTGTCCACCCGGTCCCTCCCTCTAAAAAGTCGGCGCGTCCCTCGGTCCCTCCCCTGCGCGCGCCCTCCCGCCCCCGCGCTCTGCCGGAGCTCAGCCTGGACCGGCGGCCCAAAGAAAAATTGGAAATTAAAGAACAGGAACCGGCTGAGCCTCGCCTGTCAGTTCCGGGGACCCCCGAATTCAGACAGGGCAAAAAAGGCGAAAAGAAAGGCTGCTCGCTTGGAGAAACTTCTATTTCCTCCTTTTAGAAAATGAGCCCGAGAATAAACTTCCTGTGGCCGACTCGCTGCCTGAGTTTCTGAGCGGCTCGGACACTTGACTGGGAGAAAGCAGCGTGCGCCCGTCCCGCTCCAGAGCGCGCCCGCTGAACTGCGGCCGGTGGGGTTCCAGCTGAGCCGGCGCTGAGAGGGACGTGGCCCCACTCCGGCGCCTCGACCTGCACCCCTTGCCCGGCGCCCGCTCCCGGACTAGCCCGCCTCGCGCGTCCGCGCCTCGCCCTCTCTCTCCCTCTGTCCCTGCCGAGCGCTGCTCGCTCCCCGCTTCGCTTGGAGCCCCTGCGCTCGGCCCGAGATGAGTCACTACAATGGCACGAGTTCAACTCCACACTCTTTATTCTCCAGCTCCGTACCATGTGGATTCACTCACGTCAACCTCGACTCCACCTTGCAGGGAGGAGCGCGCGAGGAGGCGGGGGGAGGAGGCCCAGGAGGAGGAGGAGGAAGAGGCGCGGGAGGGGAGGAGGCGGGCGCAGCGCTCCCCTCACTGGCCCGGCTCTCCGCAGCGCTGACGCCAGCCGAACACCCCGCGCGAGGAAGGAAGGCAGTGGCCAGGGTGGGAGCAGGCAGCCCACAGGGTTTGGGGGAGCCGAGGCAGCCCTGGCCCTTCCCCACCCCCGCCCACCCCCCGGGCCCAGCGCCCTTGGTCTGTTCCATTGGCGCACGTTGCCAAAGATGGTCATTTGCGTTAGAGGACGCGAGTGCGGGTTTCCTCGCTTTCGGGTGACGTGGAGGGAGAGGGATTCCCTCGCCCGCTCTCTTGCGCACCGCGGCCTCCCCCGCCCCGGGAAGGGGCTTGGGGCGGGGCCCCGACAGAGGCCGCGAGGGCCTCAGCTCTAGGTTTTAGAAAACAATCACAGTCCTCAAGACCAGACGGGCGGCTCAGTGCGGCGCCACCGCGAGGCCGGGAACCTAGCTCGCAGAGCCGCTTGCAGGGAGGGCGCGGCCGCGCGCGGTCGTCCGCGCCCTCCGTGGCGCCGCTGGGTGCAGCGGGAACCCTGGGCGCGCAGGGTATCCGCGCCGCCCTGCGGCCGGGTCTTCGCCGGGCGCGGCGCGGCGCCGCCAGGCGGGGCTGGCCTGCCTATCTTTCCCTGCGTGTTGGTCGGCCTACTGCTTCCCTTTTTGTGTGTTTTTGTGTTTTGTTTTGTTTTGTTTTCGGTCCTACAATTAATTTGTTAGGAGTAGCCTTGAAGACGAAATTAGTCAAGACATTCCAGCGATCCTCTGCGCCAGGCAATCAGGACGTAACCAATAGGAGTAATCGGGCCTTATAAGCAAACTCCAGACTGTTAAGAATTAAACAGAGGAACACCAGGGAGAGGGGGAGGCCAGCGAGAGGGTGTGCCCCGAGTTGTCTTCAGCTGTTTGGGAGTGAAGTTCAAGGCACGCGTAGCCAGACTCCTAGGCCTTCCCGCCTCGCTGGGCGGGGCGGGGTGCAGGGTAAAGAGCACAGGGCTTGGAGTACGAACGCCAGGCTCTGCTATTTACGAGCTGTGAGATCTTGGGCGAGTCCCTCAACCTCTCTGGGTCTCAGTTTCCTCCTGTATAATGAAGGGTTTACGACAGATGACCTTCTAAGGCCCTTGTCTGCTCCGGAGCACTAATCCTACGGAGATGATGTGGTGCGGCCAGAAGCGCTGTATCTGGACTTCTGGTCCAGGATCTGCCTTAGCCCTAGTTTACCCAATTCTTAAGTAGTGCTGTCTCTATCCCAAAGGGTCCTTATGAGGACCAAACGAGGAGATGTGTGGATGGGGGTCCATCGCGGATTGTTAAACACCGTGTGTTCTAGTCCTCAGTTTCCTTATCTGTGAAGTGGGGGCGTTACTAGGAAAGAAAAACAGAGCCGGGAACTCGAAGCTTTCCCGGGGCTCTATATAAAGCGCTGGCGTTTCCGGGACGGCTGGCGGCATCTGGCCGCCCCAAGGGCCCCAAGATACGGTAATCCCAAACAATACTCGGGGTCATTGTTTACAGCTATTAAACACATTCTGTCCTGAGCTCCATCCCCAAGGACGTGTGCGCGAGGCGAGGCCGGCCAGACTCCTCGCACCTCCGCGGTTGCCCGCCCCTCAGAGCCTGCAACTCCGCCGGCCCAGATGAGGGGTGTGGGGTAGGCGGACACGCACACAGGCCGTGGGTGCTTGGCTCCCCCCCGCCTTCTTCCCTGCGTCGAGGCCTGCCGGGGTGTTTACGCGCCTCTCCCAGCAGGACTGAGTAAATGCAGTCCTTTGACGCAAAACGGATCAGCCCTTCCCCAGCGGCAGCAGCAAAACCCAGAAAACTGGGGGTGGGGACGGAGGCAGGGCGCGTAAGAAGAAATCGTGACACTTTCCCATTCTCTTCTTAGTCCCCTCCCCGCCCCACGCGGGGCCTTGGCTGCCCTAGGAAGGTCTTGGGGGCTGCAAAGGGAGGTGCGACCCGCGGCGCGCAGAGCCCTCCCAGGAGCAACCGCGTGTCGCAGAGGCGCTATCAGACGCACTTTTGGTTTTTCTTTGAGCAGCAGCGGCTGCCTGACCCTCCCCCATCCTACACTCTGAAATCCGGGTGCTTCTGGGTCTCTCCCACACAGTCCTTCCAGTAATGCAGGGGAAAAGGAGGAGGGGGAAGGGGAACAGGAGCTTCCTCCACGGCCTCAGCCGTCCCGGGCGCGCCCAGCCACTGGCAGGCGCCGCCGGGAGCGCGCCTGCGGGCGAGCTCACCCTCGCGCCCTCGCCCGCCCCCTCCCTGCCCGCTCCCCCAGTCCTTTTCCTTTCTTGTGGGTTCCCGTAAAGCCCAGCAGCCCCCAGACGTCTGCAGAGCATCACGGAATCTGTGCTGATGCAAGTCGCTAGCCTCCCTTTGGTGCGCCCCGGCCTGTCTCTGAGCGCTTTGATCCCGGCCTTGTCCAACTCCAGAATTTGTGCTCTTCTCTGCCCGCCGGAGGCCTGCGTTCGCAGCCTGCCCTCACCTTTCAGTCCCTTCAGCTCCAGACAAAGCCGCGAGCTGCGTGCGCCCTAGTGCTGCCGCAGGACTGGCCTCCCCTGGCAGCTGGTACCTGGGTGAAAACTGCCTGCCCAACGGAGAACACAGCCTCAAGCCAGTTCAGTGTCCCACTTCTTGGGAAATCCTACAGGGGTCGCCCAGTTAGGAAGGGTCCTCTGGCTCCCTGGAGCAACAGATGCTATGAAGAATTAAGGGGAAACTTTTACTGAGCGCTTAACCAGTCAGGCATGGTGCTGAAAACTAGGGCTGTCTCAAGTCACCCTCACAACATTTGAGGCCGGTTGTACTCCCCCCATTGCAGTGGGATTAAGTAACTTGTTCAGGGCAATTGGTTAGTGGGTAGTGACCAGTGGAAGTGCAGCTGGGATTCTCTGCCACCGGGCTCCCTTTTTTCTTTCTTTCTTTCTTTTTTTTTTTCCTTCCTCCTTTGGTACCAGGGATTGGACCAGAAGCACCTAATCACTGAGCCACATTCCCAGCCCATTTTTATATTTTATTTAGAGACAGGGTCTCGCAGAGGTGCTTAGGGCATCCATAAATTGCTGGGGCTGGCTTTGAACTTGCAATCCTCCTGCCTCAGCCTCCTGAGCTGCTGAAATTACAGGTGTGCACCACCACACCTGCAGGGCACCAGGCTCTTTGTTTTACTCAGGTTGTGGGGTTACCTGTCTTCTACTGGGACATCTTTGTCTCTTACTGGTCTCAAAAACATGGACAGTCACATGGCTTTAATTTAGAAAATCTTCTTAAAACTCTGCTGAATAAATAAACAGCTCCAGCTCATCACTCTGCACTGAGAAAGGGTTGTGTCAAATGAGAGAGGGGAGAAGGTAAACTTCGGTTGTCTTCGCAGTGCATTTCTAGGACCTTCCTCCCCTCCTTTGCCAGTTTCTTTGTCCATTTAGCCCACCATTTGGCTCCTGAGAGGTGACTTGGTATTCAGAGTGACTGCGCCCTCTGAGCTATACTGGCCCACACATTTGAGCGCTGGACACTCATGAAGCCCTTCCCTATGTGTGGCCTCACTTGTTCCTTCACACAACATCCCTGCCAGGGATAAGGACAGCAGTCAGGTTGACTCTGGTTAGCCAGAGAACAGAGTGACTGAGCAGCCTACTCAAGATTGCCCAGCCTGTGGGCGTCTAAACCTGAACACAAAGCCATCTCCCCAGACCTTAAACCCAGTGCTCTGCCAACCTTAAAAGGTTAGGAGCAAATTCTACTGCTTAATAATAAACTGCCCCCTATCCATCATGCCTGAGCAAATTTGCCATTATTTCTTTAAAGTAAATCATAGATTTTGATGGTGTTTTATCATTTCTGAAAGCCAGATGCATCTTGTAATTGATAACTGCTATGACAGTGTTCCTATTTGTCCAGAGGCCTGTGTATCAGGGAGAGAGTCATCAAAAAGCAGGTTTCAGTCCAAATGCATCCTCAGTGGTGAATCTCCTTGGGCAGAGTTGGAGAACAAGGGAAGTTGAAGCATCTGGAGTCTAGTAGCAGGTGGAAACTGACCATCCATGGGGAAGAAATGGTGTTATCAAATCTAGTGAGCACAGGGGCCATGAAAAAGGACCCCCACCCAGCAGAGAAGCATTTGCTGCCTGAAATAGAGCACTGAAGGTGGGGGTGGGTACCAGACCCATCTCTCCCACCTCCTTCCCCATCTCTGTCTGAAAGGCAGAGGACCTGATCAATGCAGTCCAGGGAGGTTGGCCTTCCAGGGCACAGAGAAGGGCAAAGAAGGTTGGTGGAAGTGGGTTTGGCAGGATGTGGGGAGGGGCATTCAACAAACTAAACAAATGGGAGAAACCTACATAGATACTATTAAACACTCAGGGTCTCTTACCATGAATAGGATTTCAGAATGAGGGAAATCACTGAGTGTCACGCTTCACCTAGAGTGGCGGTGAACATCAGAATAGCCTGTATAGCTTCTTTCAGCCAAACTTCCTGCCACCCCTAAACTTCACTGAGCCACTAACCTTGAAGAAGTGTTGCATCTCAGGTGGGGGACCAAGGAAACACTAGGTAATAACCGCTGATCTAGAGGGGGCTGCATCTGGGGGCAAAAGCTGAGTGAGCAAGGGTGACTTTCCCTCCAGTGGCTTTATATCACCTTCTTAAGTCCCAGGGGGATCCGGCAGCTTCAGCCTCCTGAGAGGTAACACACAGAATTCTCCCAATATGAATCCCATTTCATGTATGGGATATTCACCAAGATGAACAGGTGATAAAGAAGTCCAGAAGCTGTTGCTCTACAGGCAATCATAATAATCATATTTTAATGGAACATTCTCTGTCTTGGTGGGGGTTACCCAGGCCTATATGTATGTATAAAATCATCAACAAAACCCTGGACATTATGGTATTTTATTGATTTTGATGAATTATGGTGCCCTCAATTTTTAAAATACCAAGCAAACAACAGTCTTTTTGTTGCTGGGGACCACATTTAGAATTGTAGCCATGCACTCCATAATAATGTCCCAGTCACCCACAACCATCTCAGCCATCTTAGTTTGTGTAAGCTTACTCTAGGATGTTCGCACAATGACAAAACTGCCTAGCAACACATTTCTCAGAATGTATACACGAGATCTTTCCTTAAGCGATATGTGACTGTGTGCTGAAGTTCTTGAAAGACTTCAGAAACCTATGCAAATTAGGCATTTCTGGCCACCTCCACCACCAGGGGCCATGAAGACTGAGTAATCGCTGTCCTAGAAGGCAGAAGAGGGTCCTTCTCAGCAACTTTGTTTTTTCTTTATTGTTCTTTTAAAGCCAGATACATTCCAGAGATAAAGTAACCAGTGCTGCTATTCACAGAAATCTTTGTGAGTCAGAACAGAAGTCACCCCTGGAAGGAATGTTTGTTGGGAGAAAAACAGGCCAACTTCCCTACTTGTTCTGTTCTCAGATCTGCAGGAGGTGAGGGGACCCAGGGTTTGAGGGTGACCTGGAAAACAGAGCCCAAGCACAGCCCCTGGCTCTGTCTGCTCATGTGACCTGGACTGAACCCCTTCACATCTCCAGCCCTCTGCTTCCCCATCTGCACCACAAGACCAGACTTCACTCAAGGTGTGTCATACGGCAAAGGAGGAATGAAAGTCCCTTAGAGGGTGAAGCTTTCTCTTCTACTTATCCATCTGGATGAGTCTCCGGCCAAGTGTCTCCAAAGCCCACTTGGAAATCCCACTCTTCAGCCCTCTATTCTGAGGACCTGGGGAAATTAAGGGGGAGCATGCTATCAGGCCCCCAGCTGAGCTTTCCCTGGTGAACAGGAGGCTCAGACAGGCTCTGTTCATTTCTGATGGGTTTGTTCTCGTTCCTGGAACCAGTGTTTCCTGGACCTGAGACCTTCCTAATGCTGTCTGCTTACTTCCTACCTTTGCCTGTCATGATCCTACAGATTGCTGAGGCCAAGATCACTGCTATTATCTTCACAAGGAGCCCTGGGACAAGCAACCAGGACTCTTTCTCCTAACACTCCTCTGAGCTCCCTTTATTCCCCCGGATTCATGACTTCCCTGAACCTCAGTTTCTTTACCTGAAACTTGGGGCAATAATGTGGGCCCAAACCCATCAGAAATGATTTCTGGTGGTTTCTCAGCCACCAGTCAATCTGGACCCAGGGGTTTGTTCAGTGTTTACTGAGGAAGGTGGAAGTCTGGGTGGGCCCTGCCCTCAGGCAGCTTACAGTCTAGCTGAGAATAATACAGAGTAGCACACAAAATAGTGGGGCCATAAGGCAATAACAATGGGGACACCTATAAAAACCTTTTACAGGGCTTACCTTGTACCAAATGTTATTTTAATTGGGTCATACATATTAACTCAGTTAATATTTGCAACAACCTTATGAGGTAGTAACAATTATCATCCTCATTCCACAATAAAGAAAACTAGTCAAGACAGGCAAACTTGCTCAAGTTTCCAGAGCTAAAAAGCAACTCAGCTGGGATTTCAGTGCCAGCATTCTGGCCCCTAAGTCTTGGTACAGACCAGGTTACTGAACTCTCACATTAGCATGACATTGATAAATTACATAGAAACCATCTCTATGTATTCAGAAAGGTCACCCAAGCAGGATTTCATCTTATTTCTCAACAGCCTGGACAGCAGTCAGGGCCCACATTATTGCCCCAAGTTTCAAATAAAGAAACTGAGGTTCAGGTAAGTCATGGATCCACAGTTGCATAAAAGGGGAATAAAAGGGGCTCAGAGGAGTGTTAGAAGAAAGAGACCTGGTTGCTTGTCCCAGGGCTCCTTGTGAAGATAATAGCAGTGCACTTGGCCTCAGCAATCTGTAGGATCATGACAGGCAAAGGTAGGAAGGTGAGCAGACAGCATTAAGAAGGGCTCAGGTCTAGGAGAGACTGGTTCCAGGAACAAGAACAAATTGAAGGTATTGACTGAGATTAGAAGAATCATCAGAAATCTAGTCTGGGGGCCAGGTGGGGAGAGAACGGTCCTGAGGTAACTCCAAATATCTGAAGATGTTTCTTGTAGAAAAAGAACTGAGGGCTGGGGATGTGGCTCAAGCGGTAGCGCGCTCGCCTGGCATGCGTGCAGCCCGGGTTCGATCCTCAGCACCACATGCAAACAAGATGTTGTGTCCGCCGAAAACTAAGAAAACAAATATTAAAATTCTCTCTCTCTCTCTCTCTCTCTCTCTCTCTCTCTCTCTCTCTCTCCTAAAAAAAAAAAAGAAAGAAAGAAAGAAAAAGAACTGAGCCTATTTGGAATGACCCCAGAGGACAAGGTTAGGACCAAGAAGGGTGCTGGTGTTGAGGGAGGTAGAGTTGACCTCAAATTAAGGAAGATGGCTCTACCTGAAAGTTTGGGGCAGATGTTCAAAAAGAGATGGAGCTTGTGAAGGGAATTCAGAAATCAAATGGGGGGAGTAGGTAGCTGCAGTGGCACACAGCTATAATCACCACGGCTCAGGAGGCTGAGGCAGGAAGATTGGGAGTTCAAAGCCAGCCTCGATGACTTGGCAAGGTCCTGAGCAACTCTGTGAGACCCTGTCTCTAAATAAAATATAAAAAAGTGCTGGGAATGTGGCTCAGTGGTTAAGCGCCCCTGGGTTCAATCCCTAGTACCAAAAAGAAAGAAAGACAGAAAGAAACCCAATGGGGTTGGAATCAGCTGACCCTGAAAATTCTGTGAGTGTCCTGCAGACTTGGGAATCTACCATGGAAGAGTCAGAAGGTTTGGACTGAATGCCAAAGGCAAGGCCATCTTGAGGACAGAGGAAGGAAGGTAGGAGTGACAATGTGGGTGCAGAGCTTCACCGGCACCTGTGAATTTCCTTTATAAATACACAATTTGGGAATGTGTATTTAATATATACTAGATATAAATGATGCTTAGAATTGTTTTTAATTTGTTCAGTGGGATAACATTAGTTGTGTTACACAAGATAATATCCGTATCATTTAGAGATGCATATTAAAGAGATATAGGATGAAATGACATAATGTTTGGGTGTTTTTTTTTTTATTATTTGGGTGGGTTAGAATCTTGTGCATTCAAAGTACTGAACTATAACCCTGTGTTTGGGTTTTTGATTTAAAATATTTCAGCTAGGCACAGTTGCACATGCCTGAAATCCTAGCAATTTCAGAGGCTGAAACAGGAGGATCACAAGTTCAAGGCCAGCCTGTGTCACTTACTCAGACCCTGACTCAAAACAAAAACTAAAAAGATCTGGGATCTCAGTGGTAGAGAGCCCCTGGGATCAATCCCAAGTATCACCAAAATTTTTTAAATAAATAAATATTTCAGCAAAATTGGGACATGACAAATTATATACAAGTGCATATATATATATATATATATATATATATATATATATATATATATATTCCTACACATATGTATATGACTGAGGTCATACATGTATATTATATATGTATGTGTATACACTACATGCATCTCCATAGCTGGTTAACAAATAGAAAGTTGAATAAAAGGACCCAGACACATTATACATATTGCTCCATTATATGAATTTTGTTTTAAAAGCAAAATGAATCTATGATGTCAGAACGAGGTTGACCTTATAAAGTTAGGATTGGGTGGAGACAGAGGAGCCGGAGGGCCTCTGTGCTGACCTAGTTCCATTTCTGGACTGGACGAGGCTTGCACAGGTGTGCACACTTGTGAAAACTCACCAAGCTGTGCACATGATAGGTATGCTTTAATGCTTCAGTACATTTACCCCCAGAGCCACCCTCTACCTGCACACACACGTACTGTGAAGCCAACGGGACTCCTCCACCAATTCTTGAGAAGAGGGGAGAAGACATGACCTGGACTAGGCTTTGAGCACATTTTCCAAACAATTTTGAATATTGCCCTCCAGGGGGAGATTTTTTTTCTCTTTTCTTTCATGTCCTAAGGGACAGATATAATGATGAAAATCGAG
This sequence comes from Marmota flaviventris, assembly GCF_047511675.1. NCBI lineage: Eukaryota > Metazoa > Chordata > Mammalia > Rodentia > Sciuridae > Marmota > Marmota flaviventris. The sequence continues at coordinate 21,609,773 of NC_092511.1, read as the reverse complement.
CTTCAAGCTGGTCATCCAGGTGTCAGGGTAGAGAAGGAAGGAAATGGCAATAGCCCGCAGGGGAGACTGGGAGATAGTGGCTGCTGCCACTGTCCCAGAGAGAGGGAGGGAGGGAGGGAGCTTGGAGGGGAAGGGGAAGGCCAGTGCACTTCAGAGGAAGAGTCCGATTCCGATGCCCCATTCCATCTGTCTGGGGTCTGCTCAGAAGGACAGGGCAGACTTTCACAGACTTGGCCAGGCACCCCAAGTACAGCACACACACAGTAGGACTGGCACTGCCCATGCTGGCAGCCCATGGATTAGTTGCTGTGGGGCACCCCCACGCCTTCTCAGATGCACAGGGCCTGGGGAGCAGGAGCTCAGATATCTGCACCAATGAGCACAGCATGCAATTTCCTGTCCAGACACGTGAGCACTTGAGAGGGGAGGGGATTTCCTGGAAGGAAGGAAGTGAAGAAGGAAGGAAGGATAGAAGGGAGTCCTTTGGTTTTCTTCTGACACAGCTGTGTGTGATGTTTTTAGAAACAGCCCCAGCTTTCGAGGCAAAAGACAGAGATTTGACTCCTGGCTCTGCCACTTGCTGCTATATAAAAACCTTGACAAAGTCACTACATCTCTAAACTTCATCACTTACTTGCAGAGTGGGGCAAAGAATGCTGATTCTATGCTTAGCTCAAAGCAGCAGAAAGGGCCAGGGGCCTGGGTTTCAGTCCTGATTCTGTTGCCTGATAAGGACTCTGGGCAGTTCCTGGACCCCTCTGGGCCTCACTTACCTCCCTCGTGACATGCTGACAATAGTAACACCAGGATCTCAGAGCCATGGTGAGGTCTGTGCATGTGCCTCTGTATTGAAATAGACATCATCTGTCTTACATATACACTGCCTTATTCCTGAAAGGGTTTTTATGGTATGGGGAAGAATCTGGCACATGGTTGATGCCCACAGCACTGCCTATCTCACAGGGTTGTGGTGAGGCTCAAATGGGATATTTCTGGAAATGTCTTGCAAACTGGGAAATTCCACACACAGGAAGGCTAGAGAAAGTGGGAAAGAAAGGAAAGGAAGCCGAGGTCGGAAGAGAAGTCAGTCACCGTGTAGAGAAAGAGTTTGGGTTCTTGGAGCTCTCAATCTTCTAACTGCCCACTGTGCTTATTTGACATGAGAAGCACAAGCAACAGGGGAAGCCATGTCTAAAGGGTCCTGTTAATGTCAGAGTTGGAAGGGACCCAGGAGCTCAATGGGTGCAACGCCCTCATACACCATTGTATAAATGAAAACTGAAGCCCAGTGTGGGGAGGGGCTCGCTTCAAGTCATCTGGGTGGCAGAGGCAGAGCTGGGGCCAGATTCATTTCCTGATGGCAAGTACAAGACGCCATTTCCAATGCCCATGGACCTGGACTTTGTGCACTTTTCTCTCTCTGTGGCTGGGGCATCTGGAAGCTGGCATGCAGGGGCCTCACTTCCCAGGGTGAATTCTGGGAGAAAGGCAGAAAGCTGGGTCCCCTCCCCTGGTAAGTATGCTCAGGGCACCACCCTGGTTGAGATGCCCAGGGGCTCCTGTGCAGTGCTTATAGCCAATGAATATATAACCCACAGCCAAGAGTAAACACAGAGCCTTATTGTTAGGGACACCGATCACTGCACTGGGTAGGGCATTTATTTATTATCACTTTATTTCTTTTCATTAACAGAAGGGCAAACATTCTCCACCCCAGTAACTGGAAGACTGCTACCTGTTCCAGAGGATGGGTGCTGCCCCTCCAGGCTGGATTGGGAGCAGAGCCCGTCCTTACATGGTTCTTCCTTTGGATCCAACTTGGGTGAGGGTAAGAGAGACTCAGGTCAGACAGACCTAGGGAGAACTTCCCACACCATCAGGACCCAGGGGCTGCCTGACTGACATTGGAAGCTGTGGTGGTGTAGGATCGGGGGCCAGAGAGACCTGATCAAATTCCTCCTTGGCCTCTCAACTTTTGACAAGATATTAAACTTCCCTAGGCTTTGGTGCCTTTGCCTGTAAAACTTTAGAGGTGGTAAGGATTAAATAATCTATCTGTGAAAGCATCTGGCATGGTGCCTGATACACGGGTGCTCAATGAATAGCGCCAAACTGGATCTACAGCACAGAGAACCCCCTGTGTAACAGCGAGGTCACGGTTGCTCCATGAAGACTGATCTAAGGCTGGGTGGCCAGCCCCTCTGGAGTCTTCAGGACAGGAGAAGGCCATAGCTCAGGCATAATCTCACTTGGGGACAGGGAGGATAAACTTGGTGGCCTGTTTGAGTCAATTTGCTCTCCAGGTCAGCCTTCATTTCAACATTTCCGTCTCTCTTTGACCCCAGATTGGAGCCCACCCCCACCCATCACCTGCGTGAGTCATCCCAGCCTCTCCCCTTCCCCCTCGGGACACACCCTTCTCTTCCTCCCCAGCAGTCTTTCCCCAGAGGTCCAGGTATTCTTCCTGCTCCCATTTCATAAGATCCAACTTCCTGGAGATTCCACCCCTCCCCGCCCCCCATCCCCCCAGCAAAGGTAAAAAGATTTAGTAGAAAAAAGTTCCCAGAAAACTCAGGTTCATAGGCAGTGTTACCTAAGGAGGGAGGGCTGAGTGGCAGTGTTGAGGATGGGGTTGAGGTCGAGTCCCCAGGGAGCAGAGCCTTGGAAATGCTTCTTCCTCCCCTGGCTTCCTCTTGCAGGGCCCACAGTGGCCCTGGCTTCCTTGTTCTAGCTCTCTGTGGTTTGAGGGAGGAGCCAATGATTTCCAGAATCTTGTTTGATTGTTTATTTTGGGGGATTGAACCCAGGGACCTGCTACCATTTAGCTACATCCTCAGCCCTTTTGATTTTCTATTTTGAGACAGAGTCTTGCTAAATTGCCAGTAGCTCTGGCCTTGAATTTGCAATCCTTCCACCTCAGCCTCCCCACCAGGCATTGGACCGGGCTAATTTCCAGAATCTTGAACCTCATCTTCTGATGGATACTTTGTTACCTCCAGCAAAATGCTTGGTAACAATACTGGAGATGGGAACCGACCTTGTGGAACTCAACCATTTGGTTTGACTCAACAGACAGCTGAAAAAAACCTTCAGGCGCTACAGAGGCCAGCATTTCCCAACATAATGAGAAGTTCTGCAGGGCGATAAGAAAAGATGGTAGTTGATAAAAGAAATATTTTTCAAATACATTTGGAAAATACTAAGCTAAAAGGGTGTTTCTTCTCAGAGTCTTTAAAATGCCAGTGTGAATTGTGACTCTCCAGGTGCATTACCCAATAGTGTCCCATGAAACAGTGATTCTGCAGCCCTCGGGCATTATGGTGAGGAAACTGAGGCATGAGATCCTAGGGACAGAGCCACCATGGTGTCCAGGGCTTGTGCTCTTTATCTAACATCAAGACGAAGCCAGGCTGGGTGTGGTGGCGTGTGCCTGTAATTCCAGCGGCTCGGAAGGCTGAGGCAGGAGGATCTCGAGTTCAAAGCCAGCCTCAGCAACAGTGAGGCCCTAAGTAATTCAGTGAGGCCCTGACTCTGAATAAAATACAAAAAAGCACTGAGGATGTGGCTCAGTGGTTGAGTGCCTCTGAATTCAATCCCCAGTACCCTGCCCCCTGCAAAAAAAAAAAAAAAATTACCCAGTTCATCCTTTTCCGGATTTTGTTTTTTCATTGTAATCGGAGGCAGAGGTAGTGAGAATGGAGGGTTTATTTACTCACCTGTGAAGGCCAGAACTAGGGCCAATGGGCAGAGGTTTCTATTGGGTATAATTTCAACTCTACCCAAGTAAAAACTTAAAAACCACTGGACCTCTTTGGATGTGGTTGGAGTCAAACTGCCACCACTGGAGAGAAGCAGGCGACTGATCACTGGGTGGTACAGCAGGTTGAATGGTGGTCCCCAGGATGTGTTCACATTCGTATGTGAACCTGGGGATCTGACCTTATTTGGAGAAAGAGTCTTTACAGATGTAATAAAGCTAGGGCTCTCAAGACGAGATCATCTTGGATCCTCTAGGTGGTCCCTAAATTCAGTGGCGAAAGTCCTTATAAGATTGAGGCAAGGGTGAGGGGGACAGGAAGATGAGCACAGACAGACAAGCTGAAGTGTGCCAGCCACAGCCCTTAGGAGCTGAAGAGCAAGGAACTAACTTGGACAGAGGTGCCTTTCCTTCAGTAATGGGAAAGCTGCACCGGGATTTCCAGTCTGTCTGGGGAAGGGAAATCATGGGTGTACCAGACCCAAGTCAGGAAGAGCAAGTGAACGCAACTTCATGACCGCTGTGGCTTCCCATAGCTTTGCCGTGGCCACCAGCAAAGTCACCCACTTTGGTTTCTTTAAAGTCAAAGAACCTACAGCTTGCTTTTGTGCCCCAGGAGTTTCAGAGGCTCTCTGCGAGGTGATCATCAGGTGGCCTGCCAGGCTGGTGGCCCTGAACACTGGGTGAGGAGTTAAGCTGGGCAGGCAGTTTCCCAGTCAGTAGACACTAGGAGGTGGGTCAGCTCCATGCAGCAGCTCTGTCTGCTCTCATTCCTGGGTCCCCTGATTCAGTAGCAGAATTCAGTCCAATAAGCGCCCCCCCCCACCACACACACACCTGCTTAAGGGAGGGTAGCCACCCCCCCAAGTACAGTCTGTTCCTCCCTCTGCTACACGCATGCACTTTCACACGCACCCCAGAGCTCTGTCCCAACAGCCTCTGCCCGGAGACAAGCGATAACTCGCCCGCCTGCCCGTCTCTTCTTGCCTTTAGTCCCTGGCAAATTAAGACCAAACCCAAGTTGCAGGGCAAAAGAGGATCAATTACCAGGTAAAGGAAGAGGCTATGGTTTACATGTCTCAGCCTCAGTTTGGGGAGACCTGGGGACAGCAGAGAGAGGGGTGAGCCAGCACCCCTCTATAAGCTACAGATGGCCCAGATGCCTGCAGTGGTCACTAAAGCAAGTCTTATTGCTTTGTCCCTAAAGCCAGGAGAGCAAATAAGGGCTGGCTAATGCGTTCCTCCTGGTAGAGTAGAATGAGCTTTGCCCACCTGGGAGAGCAGAGCGGGTGATCTGAGCAGGAGCCCCAGGCAGTCTGACTGGCTCACCTTGAGCCCAGTGGCCCTCGGAGTTTCCCTGACACTGGCCAGCAGGAGGGACACAAGCCCCACCCCCAGGGACCTGGGAGCCTACCCTCAGAAGTGGCCTCTAGGTGCTTCCTGATTTTTCTCTTCCCAATCTCCAAATTCTTCATTAAACCCCTATACCCATCCCCAAACAGAAGTTACGGGGGGCAAAAGAGGGCATTCAACTGTTTCTAGGTCAGAGATGTCTTGTGAGCCGCCCTGGGGCTTGGTGAATGTTTGCTTGCAGGTTGTTTTGCTCAGCTGGGGCAGGGTTGGGCCGAAGCCCCCCTGTCCTCAACTGCCTTCTCCTCCTCCCTTCACCACCCTAATTTCAGGCTCAACTGTGCGCATTTAGGGCTTAATTAAACTCTTGTCTTGCTTTCAGAAGAGACACTTTCTGCCCCAGGGAGTTGCTACCTCGCTTTGTGGGGAGGGCAGGTCTGAGCAGGCTCTGGGGAGGCTCTGCTGGGAGAAAGAAAGAACGTGCCTCCTGGAAGCTGCAGAGCAGCAGCAGCCCAAAGGAGAGCCAGCTCTGGCCCCCTTGGAGGGGGCCCCAGGCACAGAGGGGCCTCCCCACCTCTGCTGCCACCACCACTGTGTGCTGTACTCAAATATCACAGGTCGGGCTGTCCAGGTCACCCTGTTCTCAGTGCCTTGCCCTGCCCTGCCCTGCCCTGCCCTGCCCTGCCCAGCCAGCCAGCAGCCTCCAGCACCTCTCGCCCACTGCTGGCCACACCCTGGTCTCACCATCCTGAGGGTCCTTCTGTGTGGCAGGCTCCCTACCTCAAGGGACCTCGCCCGCCTCTCCGGGGCCCTCAAGAGAAGGAAAAGGGCCCAGTAAGTGGGCTCTGTGATCCAAACCCTCCACCTGCACATGTGGGGACCACATTCCCAACCCTCAGAGGGACTTGTTGGCACAAGACTTTCTAGAAAATGTCTCTGAAATAGATTCCAGTTAGAGTCCCAGGTTTGCCCAGTACCATCCTATGTGACCTCCAGCAGATATTATTTCATCTTTTTGAGCCTCAAATTTTCTTATCTGAAAGTTGGGGGTACAAATGGGTTGAAAAAGATACCATAGGAGAGAAAGTATTTTGCTAACTTAGGCCAAATGTTATACAAATATTAAATATTACTTCCATCCAGACTGAGCAAACTGTGAGCAAAATTCTAATGGAGATTTTAGCATTTTTCTCCAAAAGATTCCTAACCCCACTCCTCTGCTCTATATTCTCCGCACACTCTCACCCTGGCCAAGACAGGAGCTGACCTTGCCATCCATGCACTTCTTTCCTGGGCTTCAAAAGTCCTCTCAGGAGTTAGTGCCCTGGTGTTTTCCACTGTGGTTTTTACCAACAGGGAAACTGAGACAGGGTGCAGGAAGGCCCTTGTCCAGACCACACAGCTTGTTGGAGAGATGGCCAGGGGTTAGAGCCGGGTTGCCTGACACCTGCCCAGTCCTCAAGGTCCTGCCGCTGTCACTGGGATGCATTTGCTTTCTAACAAATTCTTTAAGCTTTCTGAGGGGCAGTCTTTAAAAACAGTACTGTGGAGTGTGTGGCTCTACATTTGGGGATCAGGGACTGTAGGAGTGGCCAGGGACCTCAGAGGTCTCCTGTGTCAATCACCTTAGAATGCTGGGCCCAGGACAGGGGAGCAGTTATAATGCAGCCCTGGCCTCAGGTCCTCCTGGTCCTGCACAGGTAATGGGGACAGGGGGATTGTCACTCACACCTCTGTCCCAGGAAGGATGGTCCTCTCCACAGGCAGGACATGGGAAGCTGCCCTGGAGGCCTGGGGGACAGTCCATGGATAGTCTGTCCCCAAGTGATCCCCAGTCATCCTGGGTGACCCTGCTGTTTCCATTCTTCTGAGAACGTCCCTGTGGGATGACACTTAGTCCAGGACACAAAGCTTTTCATCTTCCCCTGGGAGGACCCAGATCTGCTGCCTGCAAGCACTTCAAAGTCCTTCCTGAATGATCTCATCTGGCCTCGCCTGCCTGCATGAGGTTAGAGGAGTCAGGGGCTGGAGAAGAACACTGGCTTGTCCGCAGTCACACCATCAAGGAAGTCAGTTTTCTTCTGGGTGCCTCAGTTTCCCCATCTCTAAAGTAATGGGGAATAATGTGTAGTGGCTGCCTCGTTGGCTCGTGGTATGTACTGCTAACGAGGGCTAAGCTCGTTGTCTGGTCCACAGTAGGAGACATTAACTGGTGGCTCCTTCGACAAGTTGGGTTCCTCATCTGTGAAAGGTCCTTCCTCACAGACAGGATAAGAGTAAATAGCAGAGAAGTGCCTCTTACAGGGGCAGCATACACTGGGTGCCCCATAAATGTGACTTCTTTTCTCAGTTGCCAGCAAACCCCGTGCCTGTGGGCCTCCTCCTATTTCCCCAAGTCTCCCCAGAGCTCCATGGCTGAGACTCCCTCTGACAGCCACCCTGGGGCACTGGGAGAAGCGGCTGCCACTCCATCAACCTCACCCCCCGCTGAGCTGGGCAGAAGCCTGTATCATCTGAGCCCCTCCCAGGGGCCGGGGGCTGTGAGTTCTAACCCTCACAGGGCTGCCAACTTATTGTGTGGCCTCGAGCCAGTCTCCTGGCTTCTCTCAGTTTCCCCACCAGTAAAATGGGGCTAATGACCATCAGCCTCCTGCACCAGGGTGTTGTGAGAATTAATTAAGGTTTGTAAAAGACTTTGAGATCCACGGATGAAAGACCTTGGAGAAGGACAGAGTGTTATTATCCATTATTAGAACTGTTCTATTCTATCCAAGGATCTCAAAGCCTCTCACAGACAGTAATTAGTACCTTGCAGGGGTGTTTTGAGGGTGATTAGTTCCATTTCACATATGGGAAAACCAAGGCACAGACACAAGTTAAGTCAGAAGAGAGCAGAGGAATAAGAGCCAACCTAGTATTCCTAGAATTTATTGCAGCCCTGGCTCTTCACCTTCACCTCCCAGGGTCCACAAGGGGCTGGCTGGTAAGAGACTCAGAGGGGGCACCTCACCTCCTATTTCCCAGATTCTTCCCTCCCCACTCACTGCCCCCAGGAAGAGTGCTCAGGGCAGCCCATGCCCAGTCCAGCAGAAGGTGACTCCAAGGGACCTGAAAGGAGGGTGGCAGCAGGAGATGGAGGCACAGAGCACAAAGGAGCAGGGAGTTGAGACCCAGAGCAGCCCCATTGCTCTAGCGTTCAGGGAACAGGTTCTCTTTTTCCTCTTCATTCCTCTGACCCCTCTGGTCACCTTATATGGGGTCACATTCAGGCTGCAGTGAACCAAGGCCAGACTCCCAAGCAATTCTTATAGGAGCATCCAAGAGGGGGCGAAACATGAGGCCACAAGACAGGAGATGTGGGGGCGGGCAGGTACCAGGCTGCGGACCCCATCAAGGGCTCAGTGCACAAGACAGTCCCGATACACCTGGTCTGAAGGAGGCCACTTGCTTTCTGGAGACAGTCAGGAGCCCCTAGTGCTTGTGACTGGCTCCTTGGTAGTCTGCCATGTGGATACCATGATTATTTTTTAATTATAAATATTAACTCCAATTAATTGCAAAAATTAATGGGTTTCACTATGACATTTTCATACATGCATATATTTTATGTGATAACTTTTTTGAACAAAGCATCCCAGAGGTAATAATTTGAAGATAGGTTGTACTTATTCACACAATAAGGCACCATTCTAAGTACATAGAATAAAGTTAATTGATTAAGGTAGCCAACTGCAGAGGTATTCCGCAGCAACCCAGCCTGAGAGCATCCCCACCAGAGCTGCCATGTGGCACAACTCCAGGAACTTGTCCTGCTGCTCAGCCCCACTCCCCAGGAGCCAGAGCACAGAATGAGGGCCACTGGTGTTCAGTGGTGTGCTGGTGAACGTTTCATAACCAGCTCTTAAAACAACAATAATAACACTCACAAGCACACACACATAACAACAACAATCTGATGTATAGCATTTGAAAATTTCCATAGTGTCCTTTCACCCTGGCTGATTTCAAGCTACCAATCAGTCAGCTCACTGAATTCCTGAAACTTTGTCTTTGCCATTGGTTTAAGGCAGCTTCTTCATGTTGCTATCACCTGAGGTGTGTTTCCCCAAGGAGGGGACTTACTGATACCACAGGAAAGAGACGGGGAAGTACCTCTCACTCAGAGGGGTTCCTTCATTGCTCTTTCTCAGTTACCAAAAATTCCTATGAAACTCCTTGTTAAAGTCCTTGACAAAGGCCTGGCATAAGTAGAGAAATGGAGAGCTGAGTTTCTTGTTCCCTTGGGCTGGGTTCTTTCTCTGGAAGTTTCTTTATGAAGCAGCAGGCACGTTGTTAAGGAAATGGGCATAAGATGCTATGCCTTTTATTTTTATTAATTTTTAAATTTTTTAAATTGGTGCATTATAATTACACATAATAGTGAGAAGATTGTATGTCTTGACTGATGACTGGGGGGCTGGGAGAGACAGACATGGAGACACGGAAACAGAGGCAGAGAAAGACCTTTGTTTTGATTCCTAAATACTCCAATGTTTATTTCCTCCAAACAACAGCCTCTCCTCATTACTACCATCCAACTCTCCAAATTAGGAAATCAAAATTAATTTAACACCATTATCCAACCCATGGACTTCATGCAAATTTCTCCAGCTGTCCCAGTGATGCCTCATTTGCCTTCGGTCCAGGATCCTGGTCAGGGTTCTGACGTGCAATAAGCTGTCACGCCTCATTAGTTTCCTTCAATCTGGAACAGATTCTCAATCGTTCTCTGTCTGTGACTTTGACAATCTTAGAGCACAGGCCATTCGTTCTGTCATTAGATGTCCCCCAACCCAAGGTTTGTGAATGGTTTCTTCCTGTCCACTCTCAAGCATGCATTCTTGGCAAGAATACCATAGAAAGACACTATGCTCTTCCGAGGGCCTCACATCCAGGCGTGTGTTACTGGACTGCCCACCACGTGATGTGCACCTTGACACCAGGTCAGTTTGGTGTCTGCCAGTTTCCCCACTGTACACTCACCAACTTTCCCTTTGTACTTGGTAAGTAGGTGGTGAAGGGATACTGCAGGGCCACACCAATGCTCTGTCCCTCCTCAAATCTCTGCCCACCAGCCTTCGCATCCTTTGGTGACTCCAGCTTTGACCACCACTATGGGGGTTGTCACTCATCCTACATTATTTTCTGGCATTTCGTTGTAAGGAATGCCTTCCTTCCTTCCTCCTTCCTCTTTTCCTTCCTTCCTTCCTTTCTTCATTTGTGTCCATATTACTCATGGATGACTATTTTAGCCAAAGGACTATAATTTGTTACTATAATTATTTATTTTGATGCCCAAATTGTCCCAGATTTAGCCAGTGGGAGCCGCTTCAGGCAGACTCCTATGTCATTTGGCGTCTCCATCCTTCTTTGAGTATTTCCTCACTTTCTGGCACAAAAAAAAGATGTTTCAATCTCATTGTGTACTTTCCCTGTTCCAGCCCTGGGGTCAACAATGTCTCCAAGCTCTGGTTATTTTTAGTCTCCCCTAAAAGAAAACTAAACTAAGACCTAGATGTTTGGTAACTTATTGCTACTGGGGTGCCATTGCCTCTAGGCAGTTTCCTCTAACCAGTTGCATTGGCTGTCAATCCCACAACATTGTTAAATAATAGTGGCCAACATCAGCATCATCTTCTTGTGCCTGACTTTAATAGCGGTGTCCGGGTGTGTCAGTATCCCATGTGGTGCTGCTTATTGGTTTGACATAGATTTTTCTTTAATCATGTTAAAGAAGAATCCTGCTATTTTGATCTAAGAATTTTTTAAAATAAAGTAGTAAGTATGTATGTTGGACTTTTAAAAATATGCTTTTGAGGCTTCTATCTAGAGAGGTTGTTTTTCCTCCTTTGACCTATTTATATGAATTATTGTATACAGTTCAGCAGTATTAAGCCATTCTTGCTTTCTTTGAATCTACTCTATTTGAGGAGGGTGTATTTTTATAATATAATGTTTGATTTGGTGCGTTTATATATATATGGAGAGAGAGAGAGAGTGCACGCATGAGTGCATGGAGTGTGTCCTCATTCATTGTCTTGGTCAGATGCTGGCATTGTAGAAAGGTAGATGTACCTGAGTTTAGCAGAGTGACAAGTCCTGGGGGCACAGAGCAGGGGAAAGAGGAGACACGGGGCAGGGAGGAGTTCCTGTAGGGCACAGGGAGAGGTAGACGCAGAGGCAGGTGCCATCTGAAGGGGATTTTGAGAATGGAGTTTTCCAAGTGGGATTAAGGGTCAGATTTCAGCCAGGAGTATGTAGCTTGCCAAAGGAAACTTGAAAGGCCATGCAATTGCAGAAGTTATGAAAGTTGAGGCCAGGGTGCTGGAGGGGCTGCCCAAGTTGGTGTGAAAAGCTCTCCAGGTGGAGGCAAAGAAGCTACCTGAGCATTGCCAAGAAGAGTGGGGCCAGGGTTGGAAGCCAGTAGAGATGGTGACTTGGAGAGGAGAGGTGGCCCACTGGCCAGAAGACCTCAAAAAGGTGGCAGCTTTTCTTTTAAATAAGGTGAAATAGCCTGATACAGACCAAAGAGGAACTGGAAGAGAGGAACCCTGTCCTCGCCCAGGGGAAGCTGAAGGCCTCGCTTCTAAGGTCAGGAATTAAGGAGAATGAAATGCTGGGGACCTCTCCTCAGGGTGGACTTTGGCAAATCCGGCATCTTCTATAAAATGGGTGATGGTGTGAGGCCTCATGGGGTTAGCAAAGGGTAGGCTATGATGCAGGCCACCTGAGTCCTACAGTGCCTGGAGCCCAGGACCACCCAGTGCCACAGGGCTGGTTGTGCTCAGAGCTCAGCAGATCCCAGGGGCAGAAAAGGGAAGGGAGAGAGAAGGGGGCGGGCTCTAGCCAGGGCCCAGATTCCCACAGCCCTGACAGAGGAACAGGAAGGAGAAGGAATGGGAAGCAGGTTTCCCAGTTCATCCATGTGGTGACCTGCCATGCCTTAAGATCCAGGAATGTGATCCAGACACTGGGAATTCCAAGGCAGAGGAGCACAGAAAGGCTGAGGTCCTACACCTGCAGTTAGGCTGGTGGCCTCTGCACTTCCTCATTTAAACTGGGAACTAAGCCACCAGGCACTACCATACACCTCCATCTGGCCCATTTCTGGACATGGTCCTAGTCCCAAAGGCCCCTTTCAGGGCCCTGTATGGTAACTGCCCCTTTCAGGGTCCCTGTTAAGGTTCCCATTGTCAGGGGGTAGGACCCTCACTCCTCAAGGGACAGGATCTGCAGGAAAAGTCAGGCTGAGCTTGGATTCTTTTTAAAAAACCCTTATCACAGAGCAGAGGAGGGGAAAGAGGGCAGGAAGGGTGAGGGATGCCTTCAGCAGACGGGGCTTGATCAGAGAGGACTGCCGTCCAGGGGCTCGGAAGAATGTTATACTGATGGTGCAGCTGACATTTGTCCAGCGCAAACCTCTGCTTTACAGAGGAAGAAACTGAAGCCCCAAGACCTTAACTTCCCAAAGGTAACAGAGGTGGTAAGGGTCGGAGCGGGACTTGAACCCAGATCTATGAAGCCCAGAGCCTGGACATGGCCATCACTCCCCATACAGTGCACAAGTACTTGGTGAGGGTCTGGGTGAGCCCAGCACTCCCCAGATGGTGTGGCAGAGCCAGGTAGAGCCAGAGGATCGTGGTCTCCTGCTAAACTAGACCTTCAAATACTTAACTATTAACTGTTGGGGGTGGGGTCTCATGAGAATTATTCACCAGAAGCCTCTGGTGGAAAGTAAGGACAATATAATTTTCTCAGAGAGATATAGAAAGGAATAAATCAGAGAACGCCGCCTGGGTCTTCCAGCCCTTTAAGGTCTGGGCAAGATCAGTGTGAAACCCCACACCACGTGCCCAGCACCTACAGGGTGACTGGAGAGGGGATGAGGAGGGGGCTTAGGTTCTGAGGGGCCCCTCAGCCTTGGAGTGTTGCCTCTGCATTTCTCTCTCTGTGCCACCTGTGATGACCTAGGTTTGGCATCTGTCCCTTCTCTGTTTTGTCCTTCTGGAGGAGGTCTTTGCTGCAGGATGGATGGGAGGACAGATGGTGCTTAGGATGCCCTGCAATTGCTCCTCTGTTGGAGAGTTCCCACCTGCCTTCCCCTTGAAAGGCCCTGGCCACGAGGCCCCAGGCCTGGGCCTCTCACAGCCTGGTCCTTCCCTGCCTTCTCCCCTCTTCCCCTTGCCCTTCTCCCCCTGCCAGGCAGCTGGCCCAGCTTCCCCCGCTCCTAGTCTGACTCCTTTAGACCCGTCCCTGCACATCTGTGTCAGCTTTTTGTCACTGTGACAAAATACCCAAGAAGAACAACTTATAGGAGGAAAGAGTCATTTTGGCTCATAGTTTCAGAGGTTTTAGTCCATGCCTGGCCGACCCCATTGCTCTGGTCCTAGGTGAGGCAGAACAGCATGGCAGAAGGGTGTGACAGAAGAGAGCTTCTCAGCTCATGGCAGCCAGGAAGCAAGGAGAGACAGGAAAGAGCCAAGGACAAGATATAGTCCCCAAGGGCACATCTCCAAGGACCCACTAGCAGAGGTCCCACCTCCTACAGTTTCCACCACCTCCCAATAATGCCATCAGCTCTGAATCCTTCAGAGGATTCATTGATGAGGTCAGAGCCCCCGTGATCCAATCCCTTCCCAACATCCCTACCTCAGAACCTTGCCACATGCAACCCCCACAGAACAATGTGGTCCTCATGGAGGTCACCGGCTTAATCACAGTACCAGTAAAAATAAAATAAAATAAATGAGTGAATAAACTAAAGGGGGCACAAATGAAGTGATTTGGCTTCCCGCCACCAGCACCCTCCACCTGCCATTGAGAAGTTTATAGTCTAGTCAAGGTAATAAAGCCTGTTTTTGCATCTTGCTCTGTTAAGACCATTTGGACCTAAAATATTTTTTTTAAAAATAGTTCTACAGGGGCTCCATGTAAATTTGGTGAGAACAATTTTAGTGAAATTTGTTCTGTCCCCGTGGACAACTCACTGTGTGTCCTCCTCACCTTGGGGACACAACTCTCTATTTACCTGTGATTGGAGAAGGATAGGACCACGTGGCCTCAGGGAGCCCTTCTGGCTGCTCCCCCACTTCCTGGGGAAGCTCTGGGAGGGGTGACAGGCCCCACTTCATCCTGGGCCAGGTCCACACTCCAGTCCTTGTGGCTTTCTCTGGCAGGCCCAGCACTTAGGACACCATGTGGGGAGGACAGCCCTGTGCGTGAAGCCAGATGCAGACAGAGGGGCTGGCCACCCTTAGACAGAAGAGGGGGGGCTCGAGGAGAGGTTTGCACTGTGCAGGGGAAGGCTGAGGAGGGAGAAGTGGGTCCCGCTTCCTGGCTCAACCACCGACTGTTAACTTTGAACAACTAGCTTCCTCTCTCGGAATAATGGTTTCTCAGCTGATAAGAGGGGACCTGCTTTGTGGTAGGGCTGGGCCAGGGGCTGGTCTGGCCAGGGTGGGGTTTGGCACAGATGTGGGTCCTGAGTCTGTGGAGTGTTGACAAGAGGCGCTCATTTGGGGCTGGGATACGGGGGGCACCAGAGCTGAAGGAAGAGCTTCCCAGGGAGGCAGAGGACCCCCCACAAAAGGAGACTCTAAAAGGGCTAGACAGCCTGCAGCCTCCACCCTGCACACAAAGAAGTTGTCAGGAAAGGAAGAGAAATTTTATAGCCTCAGGAGCCTGCCTTTCTACGGAGAAGCACCCACTCAGCTGTAGCACCTTCCCACTGGGACCTCTTCAGGGCCAGTCACTGGACAAGGCCAGGCCCCACCACACCCAACCTGGCTACCTCCCCTCCAGCCCTGTCAGGGTATTTCCCTGCTCTCTCATCCCTCCCCACCCTCAGTCACCACCAGGACACCATTCTTGAATGGCTCCTGCAACTCAGACCTCTGTGGCCTCCTGACTTTGCCCCCATCAACCTTGGGTTTTGAGTGAATGAGTGATGCTTTCAATAGTGCATATTTATTAGGTGCCAGGTGTGCACAGTGTGGTGGGCACTTGCCACTTGCCTCTTCAGGGAGGTCTCAGCTGCAGAAGGAAGCCTTTCCCAGGATCCTAACTCTTCTCAGGGCTGGGACCTCTTCAAGGTTCTGGCTGTGAAAGCAGGAAGGCCTGACAATCTTGGCCCGATGTGGCAGGACTGTCAGAGGCTGCCATTGGGCCCCATCCAAACCCAGCTTCCCTCTGTCCCATCATGTGTCCTTGCCTCTTGTCCACAGGGATATCCCAAGGCCTCTTGTTCTCAGAGTCTGCTTTCCAGGGAACCCAGCCTCTGACACCCTTACCCTGGAATGTTCCATCTGGTTGGAAATGAAAACAACAGCAACGTCAATAACAATAGCTCCCGGGCTGGGGATGTGACTCAAGCGGTAGCGCGCTCCCCTGGCATGCGTGCAGCCCGGGTTCGATCCCAGCACCACATACAGACAAAGATGTTGTGTCCGCCGAAAACTAAAAAATAAATATTAAAAAAAAAAAAAGAGTTTTCTTAAAAAAAAAAATAACAATAGCTCCCATTTATAGAGGTCCTCCTAACAGCAGACACCGTGCAATCCATTTCACATCCCATATCTCAGCGATAGTCAGGCCTCTCCTGGTTAAATCAGATAATTACCCCGTTGAAACAGCTGAAGTAAAATAGAGAATATATTGATTCTGGTAACTGGAAAGTCCACTAGATGGTTTGCTTCAGCTGCTGGAGCATCCTAGTGATGTCCTAGTGTCAGAAACCTGCGTCTCCCGTGGACATCAGTGGGGAACCTCGATAGAGGCTCTGCAGAGGCAACGGCCCGCCTTGCTCCCAGTTTCTGGTTGTTATGCTAGTCCTTGGCATCCCTTGGCTTGCGGCTGCTTCCCTCCAGCCTCTGTGTCTGTCATTGTGATCTTTTCCCTGGGTGGCTTTGTATCTAGATTTCTTTCTTCTCCAGAGACACCAGGCACTGGATTAGAGCCTGGAGCAGAGAGAGGGAGGGAGGCCCCCCTGGAGGAGGCGCCTGGAGCCTGCAGGGCCCAAGGCTTTGGGTTGGAAGTAAAGAGTTCTCTTGGGGGAGGGGTGAGAGTGGGGCCAAGGGTACAAATTCTAGTCACCTTCTCGTTTCCATGGGCAGTGGAGAGTCCCTGACAACCTGTGAGCCAGGGAGACTCAGCTATGGGTGGGCTCAGAGTGCATCGTCTGAGTGTTGTTCAGGAAGCCGCAGAAGCTCAGGCGTGGAGGGTCATTAGCAAGGCAAAGCTGTGGGCAGAGAGGAATGTATTGCACTCAGGTGAGAGGTGGCAGGATTGAGAGGGCTGCGGGGGTGGGGGTGGGACTGGTAAATCCGCCCACTGGCCCCAGCACGCGCTCCACCCCAGCCCCCACCCTGCCCCAGTGATGTCGGGTTTCTAGGATGAGTCCAGGGACAAGCGGGGATTTCCTGCACACTCATGTCTAGCACTACCTTCAGAACCCCTCTTGGCAAACTGTTCTCATGACTCAGGTGTGAGCCAGAGTCGTGGCTGGCCATGTTTTGCCCCACTCAAGCCAAAAGCTAGGCCAGCCACTGGGCCAGCTTTCCTCCTGGAGAATGGGGACTCTGTGAGTCTTTAGAAAATGAGGCAGAGCCTCACAGGACAAGGGAGATTCCTGCTGTCCCCTTAATCTTGCAGTGGTGAGCCAGGAAGCGTGCGTGCATCTGTGTACACATACTGTACAGGGGGCCTTTGAAGGCTCCATTCTCCAGTGAAGATGACATTCTCCAGAAGTCTATGGAGATGGTCCCAGAACCACACCACTCCCCAGGGGTTCTGAAGGAGAAGGAATGAGACCCTTCCCTGCTGGGTCCCCTAATCTTTCAGGTGACTCAGTGCAAAGCACCTTGCTCACCTTTCTCTTGGTGTCTGCTGCATTGGAGAGAGAAGGGGAAGTGTGTGGCAACTCTGGGATTTCTCAGTGACCATTTCCAGTCCCTGCCCTCCCTGGGGCAGTAGCTCTGGCTGCTGGGAAGTGGCCCCTGAGAAAGAGGCTCCCTCTCCCCATCACAGGGAAGACCCTCCTGGTCTCAGGGACTTGGCTTTTTCCCAGTTTCCACGGGTGCAGAAAGCTGACATCTCTGGCTCCCTGAGCACCCGTCTCCTGGAAGGCTTTGCTTTGTGGGCTGCGGTTCTTGGTTTCCCTAGTTTCCCAATCTTCCTCAAAGTCTGGAGGTGGGAGGAGAACCCCAGATTTTCAGAGTTTGATTTGGAGGAAGAGGGGCAATGTGAGCAGGAGACCCTGCCCATTGTTTCAGATCATTCATAAATTTGAACCAGAAAAATCTTCTTGTCTCCTGAGAAGTTGGTTGGCTTCTTTTTATCAGAAAAGGAGAATTTAATACCAAAATCTTTACCTTTTAGAAGAGCCTGGCAGGAATTTCTGCCTAGGAGCAACAGCGTACTCAGCCCAGCACTCTCCCCCTCAATCCTACGCTTACCTCCAAGCCTGTTACGTCTGTGCTCCCTCTGTGTGACATCTCAAATCTTTTTGGAACCAGGCAAGACAGAATAAGTGAAGGAATGAATGAAGGAATTACTGGGCACCTCTCATGTGGGACCCTGCTCTAAGCACTTTTTGAGATTGAGCTATTTAAGCTCCCAACAGTTCTCTGAGGAAGATGGTAGTAGTGTCCCTGTTACACAGTCAAGAAACTAAAGGGTTGACGCTGGCAATGAAGGGCTGATGGATGTCCTCCTCGCCTGGCCGTGTCCAGGTCCCTGTGAGAGGGTTCCTTCAGGGGAAAACATGAGGCAGTGGGAAGCAATGGGAAGGCTCCTGGTCCCTGTCTTGCTATGTGGCCTTGGATAAGCCCTTGGGAGGTCTTAGATAAGCCAAGAGAGGTCTTGGCCTCACTCCACTCACTTGGGAAATGGTTAGTGGCATTCAAGGATCTGGGAGGCCTTTTGGTTTTCATGCTCCGTGCAGAGAGTGAACTGAGGGTCAGGCAGCTAGGCCCTAGTAAGGCCTGGAAGGATGGGATGTCAGGGTGGGTGAGCTTCAAGCTCTAGAAGTTCTTGAAGCACAAAGAGGGCACAGGCCTCAAACCCATGCCGGCTCCTGCTTACCCTGGCTTCCCAAGAACAGCTGAGGAAGAATCTGGTGGAAGAGTTGGGGAAAAGCCCAGAGACCATCTGATCTGAACTTTCATTTTATAGACAAGGACACTGAGGCTCAGAGAAGGGAGGAGAAACTTGCAGGTCCTGTAAGCAGCCCTGCCTGTCAGCCAAACCTTCCCACTGCCCCCTGCTCTTTCCCCGCAAAGACCCAGCAACCAGGCAGGAGGATGTGAACCAATTCTGAATTGCAGGCAAGAGAAATTAGGGAGCATCTGGCTGGGCCAGCAGGATCTCAAGCTTGTCCCTTGGGACTTCGTGTCATCCTGGGCCACGAGTCAGCAAAGCACCATGGGGACATCAACCCAGTGAACGATGAATTTGGGGTCAGGAAGTTGCTTATGATTAATTCACATGCCTGAAGAGCCCAGTCAGCCCTGGGAAAGTGGCAAAAGAGGCCATCTCTGTGTGACAGGATCCTCTGGCTTCTGCCTCCCAGGACCACCCCCTAGTCCAGCCCACCCCATACAAAGCTCCTCAGCCCCAGACTTGCCCTCTGCTAGATGCTGGTGGCATCTTTGAGAAGATCTGTTAGGGTGATGCTGTGATTTCAATGTGTTTTTCCTCCTCTGAAATCATGTTGAAATGTAATCCCTATTATAAAATATTAAGAGATGGGACCAGGTGGGACCTTTAAAAGGTGATTAGTTGAGTGCGGTGGCACACACCTATAATTCCCTGAGAGGCTGGAAGGCTAAGGCAGGAGGATCGCAAGTTCAAAGCCAGCCTCAGCAATTCGGCGAGGACCTAAGCAACTCAGCAAGACCCTGTCTCTAAATAAAATGTGAAAAAGGGCTGGGGATGTGGCTCAGTGGTTAAGTGCCCCTGGGTTTATTCCCTGGTACCAAAAAAAAAAAAAAAAAAAAAAAAAATGTGATCAGGCCTCTATTCTCATGAATGGATTAATCAATTCATATGATTAATGGATCGATGAATTAATTGGTTAATGGGTTATCTCTAGAGTAGTTCTGCTTATATAAGCCAGTTTAGCTAGGTCTGTCACGTGCTGCCTTCTCTTGCCATGTGGTACCTTGTGAGGCCTCAGGACTCTGCCAACAAGAAGGCCATCACTAGAGGCAGACTTTAGACCTTGGACCAGAACCATGAGCCAAAATAAACCTTTTTTTTTTTTTAAATAACGTATTCAGTCTGTTATTGTGTTATTAGCAACAGAAAATAGATTAAGACAGAACATACCAGCAGTGATGGAGAGAGAACCCCCCATAGTGAAAGTGGAGACCCAGGTTCTTGCCCCTGCACTGCCCTCAGCTGTGTGGCCCTGGGCCCGTCCTTTCCTCTCGCTGGCCCCAGCTGTCCCCTGCAAAGCGAGGGACTTGGGCTGGGGGTCTAGATATCACTCTGCACTCTGGGGCAGGAGGAACTGCCTCTCCCATGTGGGGTTTGTTATAAAGAAAAGGAGCTGACGGGTGAGCCTGGGCTCCCGTGAGAGGACCTGGGTGGTCTTCAGCCAGGCAACCCTTGAGGTGGGTCCTCATGTGCCCAGTGTTGGCACTGCAGTCCTGCAGGCCCTCAGAGTAGTCAAAGCTGGCCTGGGGGCCCACCCTGAGATAGAGGACCTGGGGCCAGGGCAGGTAGTGCACATGGAGAGTCCAGGCTGTTTGGTCCCTTGTCACATCACACTTGCCCCAAGCTCCCACCCAGATATGCAGACAGGGAGAATCTCCTTTAGGCACCAACCCCCAAAGCATGGAATGGGGGTGTGGAGACTCCAGGAGTCCTGAGGACAATGATGCCCATCCAGCTTCCCGGACAGCTCTCTCTGCCCTCAGTCAAGCTGCCCCCACTCCACAGAAGACAGCCACCACTCCACCTGCCACTGCTACCCTTTCCTGTCAGACAGAGCTCCTACCTCAGCCAGCCCACTGCGGAGCCAATTTCTCCAGAGAAGCCTTTTCAAAGCACTTCCAAGAATATGAAATTATACAGGGACCAAGTTTCATCTTCTACAACCTCTTACCCATAGGGCATTGGCAGATGAAGAAACCTAGGCCAGGGGGCTTCTCCAGGGTCACAGCTAGTAGGTGGGAGTTGGGGCTTGAACCAGGGGACCATTCACACAGACCTCAGGCAGATAGATGTCCAGCCTGTTGGCAAGCAAGCTTTGTAGTTAGAGTTAGAAGCACAGACCAGAGAGCCACCAGCACTCACCACCCCCACCATCAATCCATGGGGACGGTGCACCTCAAGAGATGCCATCTCGTGGCGTCACGTGGAAGAGGTGAAAGGGTAACAGAGACACATAAATGGTAGGTATTGTTGATATTATTATTCCTTGGCAGTATTATGCTCCCCACGGTAAATGTGGTCTTGAATACCGCAGGTGCCCAGCCTAAGACCTCGTGAGCAGCCAGCAGACTGACCTTCCACATGGAAGGATGTGGCTCCCACAGCACCAGCTGCCCTCCCTGCCTGGCCTCTGACGTTCATCCACTGTGGGTGACCTTTTCTCCTTGGAGTTCCATGTTGAAAATCCCGTGTCTTCCCCAGCTACTCTCTAACCAGAATGCCCCAGGCTCCCTGTCCCTCCAAGCACACGAGTGACTTTTGTTGAAAAGCGAACATCGCCGGGGCACCCAGGCTGGTGGTGTCAGGCTGTGCGGTTTACCTCATGACGTTACTTTCCTTCCTCTAGATAAACCAGAAGAAACTTACAGCTCAGAATTTCAGCAGCCGTGAGGAAATGGCGCCTGCTCTGACTCGATTGTGGAAGGTTCAGAGGGGGCAGCTGGCCATGGCTCGGCTGGGAAAAGTGATCCCCAGACTTAGTCAAGATTCAGGGTGACTTGGGATGGCTGAAGGGGGTTTTCAGGCAGCCAGGTCACTGGTGATCAGTATTCTCTAAGTGTAGCATTCAGGTACAGCCCAGGGGTTGCTGAGGCTCATGGAGAAGGGACAGGGAGCTACAGCAGCCAGACCCTGTCCTGAAGTCCCCAGGTGCCACCCCTGCCCAACACAAGGGGGGGTAGACCTTCTCAGTCCCATTGAACAGCACCAGGCCCTGAGCCACCTTCTACAGGAAGGGCAGGAAGGTAGCAGCAGTCTGAGATTGGAGAGACCTCTCTTCCCTGACCAGTCCTTCCTCCCAATGCTTCTTTGCCTCCAACCAGTAGAGGGATGGCGCATGCCAGGGGTCAGGGACAGAGCTGTTGAATACTCACCTTTATTATCTCATTAACTATTCTGACAGTCTTGAAGCAGGGCTTTTTATAGAGCCCCATTTCCAAACCTCTCTCAGGACTAACACAGTTAGCAATGGCCTGGCATATGGAGTGGGTTCTCCGTGGATAGGAAGAAAATGCTACCTTTGCTAGGAGGAATAGCCAGGGATCTTTGGGGCTCACTGTTCCCAGCACAGATAAGCCCTTGGCAACTGTGTGGCCCCACAGAGCTGCATCCTTCTTTCTAGGAAGCCAGTGAGTTTTGCTTCCTCAGAAGGACGTTGGATGGCAGGCTGGGGTCAGGGCGGCAACCCAGAATCATCTCAATTTCAGTTGTGTCCACTCCTGGGAAAGTGATAATGCTTCTGCCTTCTGCCCAGGGGCTGCGGAGGCATTTCTTTTCCCTTGAACCAAATTCTTATTGGGCTTCTTTCTGGTCACGTACGACACTGGCAGGAAAGCAGGGGTGGAGCAGGTGGGGAAAGAATATATAGAAAACACAAAAAGACCTGACGCTGTCCTCAGAGAACTATTCTCTTTTCAGAGATGATGCTATGGGCAATGACTACAGCCACCATCACGGCAGCATTGAATAATCACTGAGCTTTACCATGCACCAAGGCCCGGACGAAGCAAGTCACACATTTCTCATTTAGTCCTTGTTAAAACACAACCTGTGAAGTGGCCACTATTATTTCCATTTTATAGATGAGGCAACTCAGCTTTAGTTTCTTGCCTGAGGTCACCCAGCTAGGAAGGAGTGGAACTAGAATTTGGATCTGGGACTGTCCAATGGTAGGGCCTGTGGTCCTGACCATTGTGCACTGGGGACCAGGGCCTGAGGCAGAGAGATGCATGTTCCCAAATTATGCGTTGTGTGCCCCTGCAGAGCCAAGGCCCTGGGTGGTGAGAGCAGGCAGAATGTAGACTGGCAGGGTACCCTCAAGAAAAAGACCAGCTCAAGCCATGGTTCAAGAGAGGAACCCCTGGTCCTGTGAGAGGGGCAGCAAGTAGTGTCACTGGGACAGAGCCAAGAGAGATGAAGACCAGGATGAAGCCGGTGCTAGCTGCAGTCCCTCTTTCCTCCAGTTTCAGCCTGGGCTCCTCTCAGAGGCCTGTGTCCTCAGTTGCCAGTCCAGTTGGAGCTGCCCCAGCATGAGGCCCCCCTCCTCTGTTCCAAGCCATCCTTGAACCTCTCTCCCTGTGGCCTTGATGCCTGCCAGGGTCAGCTGTGGGGCTTAGCAGTCCAGAGAGAAAGGCAGGAACAGCTCGGAGACAGTGGTTTGTGTGCTGAACTGGAGATGTGGAGACTAATCCAAGCAGATAGAGCCCACGTGGGTGGTCTCTGGGAGAGCCTGGGAGGAACAGGCAGGGCTGGCTTGTCCTTGGCTGGGACTCTGGAGCTCAGCTGGAACAGGCCCATCCATGCTGCAGGCTAGGCTGGTGGCAGGACGGCCAGAACCCCTGAAACTGTCCCCAGTCATCCCTGGACATCAGGAGCCACATCTAGACAGCCACAGCTGCCTGCACACAGTCCTGGCAGCTCTCCATCCCAGGCACAGGCCACCCTTTCCTTCATCAGCCGACACTCCTGCTCCATCCTCCATCTTCAGGAGCTAGGCCTCGGCTAATTGGTCCTTTGGGGCCTCAGAGTAGAAGCAGGCAGGGCCCTGAGCTGGGCCATAAGCCCTGAGCTGGGCCCCGAGGCCCAAGGGTGACTTGGAGGTGGAGAAGAGGCATTGCCAAGGACAGTGAGCCATGAGCCAGAGGCGCTGGGGATGGTGTCTGAACCCGGCTCCCCCTGCCTCACACCCCTGGCAGCAGGCCCAGGCTCAGAGCCGGCCTCACAAGCTGATTCGTGACTGAGTAGCTGCCTCCTGGGTCCTGCTCTTGGTGGGAGGGGCCTGGGAAAATCAAGTCGCTGGGCCTTTGGCCCTGTGGGGCTGCCCAGGCTGTGTGTGGCGACTGGGGAGACATGGAGAGGCCCTTTCTTCATTAAGGCTGGGGTGGAGATTGATGGAATCAATAGGAATGCCTTGCCAATTATCCAGACTTGGGCTGGTGGCCGGGCTCCAGGAGAAGCAGGTTTGCCTGCTCAGTCCTTTAGGGTTCTCCCCGCTGCTGGGGGAATCAGCTCTGGGCACTTATCTGGAGGTGGGGGAGGGGTGGCATTCTTCCCTGCTGTCCAGCTGCTGGCTGTCCAGCTGTAGTTCCTGGCTCTGGAATCTGAAAGGAGCCAAGCACCCCTTCCCCCAGGACACTATTGTCGTCTCTGCAGTTGTCTGGGATTGGACCCTCAGAAACCTTGTTTGCAGTGGCAGCTGTGACCACAGTGACCTCTCCGGGTGGCCAGGAGAGTAAGGGTCAGCAACCAACACCCAGCCAGGACTCCCCTGGAAGACATCCAACACAGATCCCTAAATCCAAGGCAAAGTGCTGCTCAAGGTCTGCGGTCCAAGAGCATGATGCCCAGGTGGGGCCATCCCTAGAGCCTGCTCTCTGTTCCAGTGTCCCAGCCTGGACACCTGGGGGCTGGACCAGGATGTGTGAGTTTCTAGAGGGCTCCCAGGTCTGTTTACCTCAAAAGCCCTCAAGTGCCAAGTGTGTCCTCAGTTGTCTTCAGTGTCGCTGCCTGCTGCTGAAGGCCTGGGGTGAGCAGAGTGGGTGATGTAGGGAGGACTTGTGGAGACAGGGTGCCTGGGCATCCACCAGGGGCTGCTGGAATATGTGGGGCAAAGACATGGTAGGACAAACGAGTGACTGAGGAGACAGGGCAAGGTAAGAAGATTTGAGAGAGACTTTGGAGGGACAAGAAATGGAACTGGTGACTGGTTGGATGTGGGGATTAAAGATAGCAGGCAATTATCTCTTATATAAGCTGAGGGGCCATCATCTGAGCCAGAGGCCTGAGGCTGCTCATCCTCCTGTGTGGCTTATCTGGACCCAGGGCCACTCTGTGCCTGTCACTCATCTCTCATCTGCATCATCTTGTGCACACCTTGAGCACACGGACCCCCAAGGTGGGGGAGAGGAGGAAACCATGAGCCCTCTAGAAACTCACACATCTGTCTCTACTTGCAAATCAAATGGTGAAAAATTAAAACATACACAAGAGAAGGAAAAGGGACTCTCAAGACCCCCGTGAGCCTATCACTCAGCTTCAAGGCTCATCAACATTTCCCTACCTTTCTCACATTTAAAACAGTCTGAGATATCATAATATTTTATCCATAAATAGTTGAGTTTTTAACTCCAGTCTAATAAAATTTCTTTAAAACATAAGTACAATGCCGAATCTTAGCAATTGCTAACAAAATCAATAATTTCTCAAAATCATATAAAACCTAGTTTAGACCCAAATTTCCCTGATGATCTTGCCCGTGTAGGAGCAGAGTGGCTTTAATTTCTAGGTCAGGGGAGACTGTAGCACCAGGTCACAGCACAGCCCGTGGTGCGATCAGCTCAGGAGGTGTTTCACATCTGGGTGGCAGAGTGTAGAATGAACTGTGGAGAGAACAAATAAATGGATAAACAGAGGGAAAACGGTGGAGTTGGGGGATACTCCCCCAAAGTCCTCTGTTCATCTTCAGAAACTGGAAAACAGAGCCAGTGAAAGTATTGGGAACGATTCTCGATTCTCTCCCGTCAGGGAAATTTTCTCCCGCCCTTTCCCATCATTGAGCCCTGCCCGGCTAGAGTCCTGGTCCCCGGGCTCCTTTCCCCACTGGCCTGTCTGCACCCCCAGGGCAGTTTCCCTCCTGGGGACAGGCTGGGAACATGCAAGGAGAACACAGCTCCCGCCCAGCCTCCGTGTCTGCTGGTGGGGTCTGTTTGCACAGGGTCATCTGGTTCCAATCCAGTGAAGTCTGAAAACTTTCCATGGGAACTTCATTTCGTTTATGCTCCTCCCTAATGGGCTGGACAAATTCAACCTGAGCAGGCTCTGGGCTCCTGGGAGACAGCATGGGGACACCAGAGGCCCCGATAGGCAGGAAAGGGCACGGCCTGGGGGTTCCAAAGTCCCCAACTACCGGGGTTCAAATCTGACAATGCCCCTTCGTTAACTATGTGACTTTGACAAGGTTCCTTAATATTCCTGGGCTTCAGTCCCTTCACCTGTGACGTGGAAATAGAGTTGTTGGCACAGCGTGAGCTGAAGCCTGCTAAGTGCTTAGCGGTGTCTAGGACACAACTATGCCAGCCCTCAGCACTGTCTTAAACAGAAACCTGACACCTATTTCAGAATGTACCCGTTTCTAGATTTTTTAGAAAGGTAAGATTACACATGTTCTAATATCATGTATAATCCAGTGGGGTCTGGGACAGTGCCCACCATCGAACACATTAACATTTCCTCACTGAAGTGTGAATATTCACCCTAAGTGGGGATAATAAAGTCTGAGGGTAATCTCGTATCTGATTAGGCCAGGTTTTACTAAATAAGTCATGAAATATCTTTGGATTTTTCAGAGTTTGGGGGAGTTTGGAATTATGGATAATCAATTAGGGACCTATATTATTATTATTTGGGAACAAGGTGCTGTCTCTTCTGCCAGAAGGGATGGGGTAAGCCCTGTGGAGAGGTGTGACCTTCCCCGCAGGCTCAGCCCCCAGAGGTAAGGCTTAGTGAGCAGACGGTAAGAGCTTGTGTGCTGAGGAAGGGTCCCTTCCTCTGGAGGAACCACAGGCCAAGCAGTGTGGCACTGGAGGCTGATGGGGATACAGGGCTGACACTGTTCTTGAAGGCCAGCCTGTAGCCACAGGGTAATGAATAACCCAGGTTGCCCCCGGCATGGGGCTCTGGATGGAGCTCCTTCAGCTCTGGCCATCCATCCAGAGACATACGAGAACAAATGGCTCCCTGGGCCATGATTTCTAAACCACCTTCCTCTGTCACCCTCTCTTCTGCTCTCCTGGGCCAAGGGGCTCAGGCTCAGGGAAGGTATCAGAAGAAGGAACAAGTTCCTTACATCTTAGAAGCAGAATCAGAGTGAGATGTCTGGGCTGGGCATCCATACGGGGTCATCTTGTCTATCCACCACCCCATGCCATAGAGGAGGGGACAGTGCCCAGGATATTAGCACAGCAGCATTTTAGGTTTTACAAAGCACTTCCACAGACTCTGGTTTCATGTTTGGGAGAGTCTCATCAGCCCTGTTCTATGTTTTCATAAAGCCAGGGCTTAAAGGTACAGTGACTTCCCCAAGGTCACACAGCAGCCTGGGCTCCCTGGCTTCCTGGAGAGTGTCCTGCCCTGACTGCCCCTGGTTCACAGCCTTACAACTTCCTGGTGGTCTACCCTGGGACTCCTGCCCTGCTGCCCCTTGGAAAAGAGGATCTGGGGCAAGTCCAGGTGGGACCTGGCCTCAGGTCTCAGCCACGGGTCAGGATTGCATCCTGTCTCCTCCATGGCTGGCTTGGGGAATTCCCCCTCGCTGGATGCTGCGGATTAAACACAACACCTCAGCTAATAACACAATATAAAGCGCAAACAAGACAACAGCCGGGAGGATGAAGGAGATTAACGCTTATAAAAATGCTTTGAGCCCCTGGAAGAAAGGAGGCACCAAACACAAAGCTCCATCCCCGAGCCCTCGGTCAGTCTGTCAGGCGGCCAGAGTAACTCTGAGTCTTAGAATGGAGGAACGGGAGGAGAAGGAGGAAGCCCAGGCCCAGAATGAGTGTTGGGATCAGTCATGGATGACTATCTGGTGGCCTGGGGTTGCCCAATGCCAGGAAGCTGGCAGAGGCACCTGTCTGTAGTCTTGGCTGTTCTGAAAAATATTCCCCTTCCTCTGGGACCTTCTGGGCTGGCCAAGGTGGTCTGGGGGTGGACATGGCTTTGGAATCCATCTCAAGGCCTGCCTGGGGTCAGCCCTGACATGGGCAGACGATAGTCACCTCCAATATGGCCATAGTTCCTGTTATCAATGATGAGGTGGGCTGGATCCAGCACGGGGACTCAAGTGGATGGTCTGGCCCTAGTCCACATACCCCACCAGAGGGAGGAAGTGCCAGGGCTCTGGCTCATGCATGTGGGGCCTTGCTAGCTGCTGGCCCTGGAACATGCTGCATGCACATTATGAGGTCAAACCGCTTTGGTTTTACACAAGGCTCACTAGGACTCAAGCAGGGTCAGAGGCCCTGGAGAGTGGCCCTGGCCCACTGTGGCCAAACAGGTGTAGCAGCCCCATACAGGTTAAGGCTGCTTCAGTGGGGCTCTGTGTGGGCCAGGGGCTAGCAGCAGAGAGATAAGAGCCAAGAGCAGGTATAAGTGGTTCTCAGAAGAATGGGGACAATGTGGGGGAAGAGCCCCTAGGAAAACTGGTACCTAGCAGGCACTAGGCCTGGGAAGGAAAAGAGTCCAGGGACAAGGCTGGCACTCCCAGTGGGCAGCACCCTCATGCCCTCCCTCTTTGGCCCAAGGGGCCTTACAATAGTCTACATTGCATCCACCACCTTGGCCAGCCAGGGATCCATTCTGATAGAGGGGAAGTGAATCAGAGATCCTGGTGACCTCTAAAGGCTGTGAGCATGTTAGAAAAAAGTGTGTCTTGGGCAGCTGCAGTCCCAGGCCTAGGTTCACTGAGCTGATGGGGTGCTGTGTTTCATCCTTGCTCCCCCCTTGTACAGGCTGCCTGTATCCAATCATTCTTTCTCGCTGCACAGGTCTTCCTGCCCTGGAAATTCCCCTCCAGATCCAGGACCTCTTGCCTTCCTATGGGATCTCTGAGATCTTTTCCATTCTGCCCCTGCCCCATCCACCATGGGGCATCCAGTTTGGGTCTTGCTGCAGCTGAGTCCAAGAGCCAGGTAAAAAGCCTTCCACTAGACCTGGGGGCAATGGTGCACACCTGCAATTCCAGCTATTTGGGAGACTGAGTCAGGAACATTGTGAGTCTGATACTATCCTGGGTAACTTAGTGTGACCCTATCTCAAAATTTATTTGCTTTTGGGCTTGGTCCTTGGCATTGAATTTAGGAGCACTTCACCACTGAGCCATACCCCCAGTCCTTTTTGAGATAGGGTCTTACTAAATTGTTGAGGCTGGTCTTGAGCTTGAGATCCTCCTGCCTCAGTCTCCTGAGTCATAGGGATTATAGACATGTGCCACCACATCTAGTCTCTATCTCAAAATTAAAATAAATAAATAAATAAAATGGCTGGGAATATAGTTCAGTGGTAGTGTACCCCTGGGTTCAATCCCCAGTACCACATTAAAAATAAAAAGTCTTGAACTAACAGTTGGTTTGGGGACTCAGTTTATCTATCTGGGGAGCAGACAGTCTTGATAGCCAAGAAACTCAGGACATTGATAAGCCCCACAGTAAAGGTTAGGGTGGCCCCATAAAACTGCCTGCCTGCTTTTGCTCAGAGCAACAGGGATAGAGCCATCCAAGTGAAGCAAATTCCAAGGGAGAGGCAGAGGGTGTTGAGGGAGTGGGAAGTAGAAGGTTGGGTTCCAGGCCTTCTTCTGGGTCCCAAAGAGATGACTCAGGAAGAGCCTACACTCTGGGGACCCCATTGTTCTTCCCAGAGTGACAGTGACAACTCTGGATGGTGTGGTGAGGCCCAAGGCCTGCCCACTCAGGCATCTCCTCCTCCACTCAGACCCCACCATTCCTACCTGGGGGCTGAGAGGTGGCTTGCCCCCCTCCACCTGCAACGTGTATTAGGAACTGTGTGGTTGCTTTTGAGCTCCTATATCCTTGTCTGTAAAATGGGGATAATATTTTTTTTACCTCTTGGAGTTATTGTGAGAGCAAGAGATGATGTGGGGAAGGGCTTGGACCTGTGGCTGCCACATGGCAGACAATCAGCAAGCAGTCACCTTGATCACCATCGGTGCCACCTCCTGGTGCCCCACTGATTCCCCTGCCACTCCCACCCAGTTTTCTATCCCCTGGTTCTCCAGTTCTGGCACCCAGAACTTCCTTGGAACTTAGCTTCCCTGTGTGGGCAGTGGGCTGCTATCTCTTGGAGGTGGTTTCTCAGTGACCAGCAGGTTTCCAGAGGAGAGGGGGCAGAAGGGAGGCCCCAATTACCTTTGCAGCACAGCACCCTGCTGAGGTTGGTGACTAGGGCCTTGAGTGGTGACCCTGAGGGAGCCAAGCTGGCCACTGGCACTAAAATCTCCAGCTGCCCCCCATGTGTCCCCAGGCTGGCTAGAGTTGGGGATGACCTGAGGGCTCGTTAATAGTAAGCAAAATGGTAGTCACACAGGCTTGTTAGGTGGGTTCTGCCACCATTCCCAGTTAGAGACAACTAGGTCTGGATAGGTGATGAATAGGTAGCTGGTGAGTGGCTGAGCGAGGGTTTTCACTTCATGGCTCCAGTCCTGGACTCACCATCCTGACTCCTTGAGGCCTTCCCTCTGGCCAGTGGAGTCTACACTGGCCTGGCTGGCAGGGGAGAGCCTTCTCACCATTCTCTGAACTCTGATACAGGAGCAAGCCCCTCCCACTCCCCACCCTTGCATGTCTGTACAGACCCAGGTTTCCGGGCACTCCCAGGACCAAGCCAGGCCAGCCCATGCCCAGTCTCCAGGCTGCCTCCACCCCCAAGGCTTGAATCAGGTGGCAAAATGCAGAAGGAGGCAGACTCCCCACACTGGCTGTGTCCTCCCAGATGCGAAGCCTGGGCACCAGCTCCCTGGCTACGTGGCCCCTACTGGGTACCATGCTCACTGGTCTCAGAGTTTGGGGAGCTGTCTTCCAAATGTTTCTTAACTCCATCTCTTCCTGTTGACCCCTTCCCCACATCCTCTCCTGCTCCAGTGCCAATCACGCCCCCAAGGTGTGATTCCTTCAGAAGTTGCCTTTTCCCTCTCCCTGTACTGGCTGACCTTACCCCTACGCTGGCCAGCTTTCCTTAACGTCACTCATGTCCTGGCCTCCCCTGCTCCCCTGCCTTCAGCTGCTGTCTACTTCTTTCTGCAGCAGCTGGGCCCCTCCGCCCGCCTGGGAAGGCCTGCCCACCGGCCATCTCCATCTCCATGACTGCCTCCCTTCTCCTCATCCTCCCTCCGCTCAGCAGGAAGCCTCAGCCCCCTCCTTGTCTCACTGAAGTCACCTATCTCAGTGCTTCCTCCACTGGAAGGAATATTCTGGAAAATCCTGCCAGAATATTCTAGCACTGTCTCAGTTTCTACAGTCTTTGAGGCATGAACTGGCACCTTGTTTTTTTTGCCACCTGATCTCCCAATATTAGTCTGGCCCAAGCACTTTCCCCCAGTAAGGTACAAATAATTATTCATGGGACATATGTGTAATAGGGAAATAATTAAGAAATAATTCAAATGACCAAAACCACAGGATATAGTATATGAACTGTGAAGCAGAGACCTCCAAAGAGGGCGTGAAGATGTAGCAAGATTGCAAACATGTAATAATAATAATGTTAAGCAAAAAACAAAACAGGCTCCAGAATGGTTTTATTTGTTTTGAAACATGTTAAAGATGAATAGGAAGAAGAAGAATGGAAGGAAGCCTCTTTATTCCTCAGGCTCTGGCTGGGGTGGCATTTCCCGTTTCAGAATAGGTACAAAATATGTGTTGGCACTGTTAAACACCTGAACAATAAATGTGGTTATGCCAGGGGAATGCGATTATGGGTGATTTCTGTTCTCCGCTCCTTCCTCAAGGGGGAAAAGACACTGATACTGATGTTTGGTGGAAAGATGGGAGGGTGGAAGGGGGTTGCCATCTGTGACACCTGTCTAGATCCAGGGCCAGGTCATATCACCTCCAGCTGACCCAGAACCCAGTGGCAGAGCTTTAAGGTGGGATTTGTGATGGGCCCTTCAAGGGCACCCCCCTTTCAAGGGGGCTGTTTGCTCACCTCAGGCAGCTGGGGCCTCCAGGGCTGAGTGGAAGGGGAAGGTGGCCTGCCTTGGGGCACCTGCTCCCTGCTCTCCCTGAGACCTCGCAGGTCAGCCAGGGCAGGGAGGAGGGCTGGGCTGGGGAGGGCGGGCGGGCAGGATGGGCGTCACGCGTTTCCTTTGCAGTTCGTGGTATTTTCCCCTCCTCCTCCAGGCACATCCACCAGGCCTCTACCCTGCCCTGGCGGCAGCAGTTACTGCATTAGGTGGGGGCATCAGCTTACTTTTTAACGCAGCTGTGACGTTTTGAAGTCCTTAGAGCATCCACAGACCTGGTCTGCTTATTCCCATCAGCGGGTTGCTCAATGGGCTCAGGGTCATACAGGTGAGGGAGCCGGGGCTCCTGGAAGTCCCCTCTGTGCAGCCAGCCCAACCTGCTCTCTGCTTTCTGCCACTTCTGGATGTGGGGACAAACTCCACTGGGTTTCTGGGGGTGGGGCACCAAGGCAGAACCTGCAGCCTGGGCATGGGGCAGCTTTGGAGAGGAGAAGAAGAGCCACACCCTGCCCCTTTTACTCACCTCCTTCCCATCCAGTCTAGGTTCAAGTGTCAAATGTCATTTCCTCAGCTGGGTCTCAGTGCCCACCTGGCTCAAAGTGCCCTCCTGCTGCTTCTGCCTTTTTTTTTTTTTTTTTAATTTTCTTTTCCCTACTCTACTTGCTAACATACATGTATCTACTTGATGCTCTTCCCCATGTCTGAACAGAAGCTCCAGGAGAGCTGGGATTGCTACATTTTATTACTCTGCCTCTCTATCTCTAAAGGAGTGCAAGACCTGGCATCTCATGGTTACTTAATAGACAAATCAAATGCCTGAGAACCAGGCATCACCCTGCAGCCCTATCACCAGGAAGCCAAACCGCCACAAGGAAGCAAAGCAAAAGTGTAAGATATGGAACTACCAAAAGGCTAGAACTATGTCCAGCTGGCCTCGCCTCCAAGAAGCCCTCCTTGATTTACCACAGCTGGAAGCATGGTCTAGAGTCAGGAACAGAGAGGGTTCTCAACAGACGGCAGTCGAATGTGTCCAAGAACTTTAATTCCTGCCTCTCCTTCCTCCAGTGCATGGAAGTGCTTAGTAAGCTGCCTGGCTTGGCACTGCTTTTCCCATCCTAACCCGTCAGAGTCCAGACCTGTGGGCTCCTGAGTCCTGATCAGGCTGGACCTGCCTCAGTCAAGGCTATTTGGTTCCAGGAAGCCAATATCTCTTCCTATCACCTCTGCAAGCCTGGCTGGTGCCTGTGGGTGTGGGACAGTCCCCTTAGTGTCTGATGACACCCTGTCCAGCCCTGGAAACCCACTCCTCACAACAAGCTGCTTGTGAGCCTGGGGTGGCTCACATAAGAGCGAGAGGACACTGCTCTGGGGAACCCTCCCCGCTGTGCGTTCATCCTGCTTCTTTAGAAAAGTCAGGAAGAGCCTCCCAGGGCATTCAGGTCTAAGGTGGTAGCAGGGCTCCAGGCCTGAAGGTCAAGATTTTACAGAAGACTCATGTTGATTGTATGTTCATCATCGAGCAGGAACCCCTGGGTGATAGCGTTCTCGATTTGACAGGAAATATGCCCACTCAGTGGGGGAATATGGGGGGATCTCTATTGTTCGTTGGAAACCTTTGTAGGCAGGTGTATGAATCATTGGTTAAGGGAGGGAACTGACTGATTACTTAGTTAAGGTGGCTTAAACAAAACGTTTGCAAATGGGAGGTCCTAGGAGCTTGTCAACCAGGAGTGGGGCTCGCAGGTCAAGCTGGTCAGCACAGTCTCTGGAAGGGCCTCAGGAAAAGATGGGGTTGTGAGCACATGAAGAGCCTCGGGCAGCCGGCCTGGGGGCTCATGGTGTTGCGACAGCTGGCAGCAGGGCACTGGAGGCCTAGAGAGGAGGAGGCAGCACCTGCATGAGGACTGTAAGCCAGACACCTAAGATCCCAGTGGCTCGGGGAGGCTGAGGCAGGAGGATTGCAAGTTTAAAGACAGGCTCAGTAACTTAGTAAGGCACTGAGCAACTCAGCAAGACCCTATTTCTAAATAAGATATTAAAAAGGGCTGGGGATGGGGCTCAGGGGCTAAGCACCCCTGGTTTCAATCCTCAATACCGAGAGAGAGCAAGAGCATGAGAGAGAGAGAGAGAGAGAGCGCGAGCGAGTGGATGTGGGGATGGGGTCAATTGATGCTTAGGCACAGGGAAAGGGAAAGGAAGGAAGGGGCGAGGAGCAATTTGAACCAGACCTCCAGGGCACTAGTAATAAAGGTGGGGGGTCTGCACCTGTGGATTCAACCAACTGCAGACTGAAAATATTAAGAAATTGCATCTGTACTGAATATGCAGATGTTTTTCTTGTCATTAGTCCTTAAATCATACAATATGGCAATGATTTATTTACATTGAATTAGGTATTGTAAGTAATCTAGAGATAGTTTATACAATAGCATGCTTATATGCAAATACTATTCTATCTTATACAAGAGATTTGAGTATCTGCAGATTTTGTTGTGGGGGGTGGGGTGGGGCCTGGTGTGTGTCCATCCCTAAATCCCAAGAGACGACTGTAATTTCTTCGTGCCAGACCCTGAGCACTGCTTGTTCTGACTCACTGAACCTTTCTGTCTGTCCCATGAGGTTGTAGGAGCCCCATGTTGCAGAAGAAACCAAGGTCAAGTGGCTGTTCAAGTTCATGCACCTAGTAAGTGGTGGAGCCAGGATTTGACTCAGGCAGGCAGGCTGGCTCCAGAGCCCATGGGCCTCAATTTTGACAAAGCCAATTAGCCTCCGACTGGCTTTCATTGCAGCAGGGCTCCAGTTAGTTTTGTGACAGGGTCAAGTCCTGGTGGTAGTTGCAGTGAATGAGAGTGGGAAGCCACTGGGCCTGGGTGGCTGTGGCAGGGCAGGTGAGCCAGAGGAACGCCCCAGGGACAGCCTGAGAGTCAGTACAGGCAGAGGCGGGAGAGACCGGCGGGCAGCTGTCTGGGTTGTGCAATCAGCAGCCCACGCACGCTGAGAGGCACAGAGTCTTGAGTCCTCCTCCCACCTGGCAAGCATTCGAGTCCCAGGAGAGAGCACTGAGGCAGGATGAAGGGGACCAGAGCCACTCGAAGCCCTGACCATGCGTACCTGTGTGTGGTGAAGGAATGAGCCTGAGGTGTCTCCCCCAGAGCAATCTGGCAGTCTGAGGCTGATCCTTGACCCTGACCCTGTGTTCTCAGGCATGACATCAGTTCCCAGCTGACTATGGAACAAACCCCTGATAAAACCCCTCCACGCACCTACTTCACTGACCTTCCACAGCTGCTCCTGGGGAAGTGGCACTCACCTGTGAACACTGCCCTGTTCAAGGGAATTTGGGTCTTCCTTTGGCTCCAGTTCTCCAAAGCCTTGAGGACCAAGAAGATGATGGAGATGAACCACCTGGAAGAGGGTCTGGAATACTAGGCATGGTGCTACGGAAGGCAGGGGGCAGCTGTCCTCACTAATACCCCTCAGTCACCACTTCATTTCTAGGTGACACCTGGTGCCCTCCTCACTGTGACTCTATTGGCACCTGTGCAAACAGCCAAAGATCATCAGGAGCTGGGGTGTTCCATTTGGGGGCAAAAATGAAGTCCTGGAGTTGAAAGAGATCGATTTTCTTGGGTGGCTCAAAGGGCGTGTTCCAGAGGGAACCTCTGGTGTGAGGAGGCTTCCAGGGAGGAGTGTGTTCCACGGGGACTTTGGAGAAGGGAGTAGTGGCTGTCTGGGAGGAGCAGATGGGTCTGCCACACCACCGCAGCTGCCCAGAGCAGGAGGGTCAGGATGAACATTCCTCAGCTGCTTTGGGGGCTACTTTTATTGCCAGGATTAACATTTATCATGACCCCAGGCTTGACCTCCCCGATTTGTAAAGAGTGGTGCTTCCAAGAGGTTTAGAGAATAACGAAGGAATAAACACAAGAACCCTAGAGATGGAAAACATGTTGTTAGGTCTCTTGGAGTTTTTTTCATACTTAACCTGAAATTAGTTCATGGACTCTACCATCTTGGTAATACCTTGGTAATTTTCCTCAATAACTGTAACAAATATTTTCATCAGCAAGTAGGCCATTATTTCAACAAGTGCATTCTGGACTTTAACCTGCAAATATTGCACAAACTTTGAAGTCAGAATTCTTTTCCTCCACCTGTGGGTTGGCCCTGGCTCAACCATCTGAAGATAAGTTGTCATTTATAGATATTTATGTAGCCACATAGATAATCTATCCACATATGCAAAGACTACCTCAAAGTACCTTTTAGTTGGTGGCATGCAGACACACAGAATACCCTAAGGCAAGTCTAGCCTTGGAACCAGGATACCTGAGCCTGACTCCAGTTTCATGGGACCTTGTCTGGTCCCCCACTCCAAGCCCCTCTCCTCATGTGGGAAAGCGCAAAAATGAGTACAGCCACAAATTGCTTAATGGGGATACATTGTAAGAAATGCTTAGTTAGGTGATTCTGTTGCTGTATGAACATCAGAGTGTGGTTACACAAACTAAGATGGCTACAGTGTCACTAGGAATATAATCTTGTGAAACTGTCATACGTGTTGTCTGTCACTGACCAATAGGCTGCTATGCAGCACATGACTGTATGTGAATGTCACATGCAGGGCCCATACACAGTAGATGCTCAATAAATGTTTTGAACTGGGGGAAGCTGGATAGCAGAATTGGAAAGAAACAGAGACCCTAGGACAATTCCTTGTGTTATAAGGAACAGAAAAGAGAGAGGAGGAGAAGGGATGGGTGGAGGGAAAGGAGACAGGGTTGGGGGAGAGAGTGGAATGGGCAAATCAAGAAGTAGGTATCCTGACCTCATGTCTTTGGGTGGGTTATTTACCTCTTTGAGACTCAGTTTTGATCTAAAAAATGGTAGTAATAATGGCCTCATTTAGTTGTAAGGATTCAAAAAGACCATGTATCCACCAATCCTCTATTTCTAGTTGGCACTTAATTTTCTTCTATTGTCACTGCATGTAAGAGCTATAGATGCATAAACCAAAGGTGGTATTTCTTGTTTTTTTTTTTTTTTTTTTAAGGACTGAAGAATTAATACTGATGCTATTGGTAGAAATAAAAAGCATCCCACCAAACATTCACATTAAGAACTGTGGGTCAGGCCTGTCCCCAGGAACTGGGGCAGGTTCTGGGGTGGT
This sequence comes from Marmota flaviventris, assembly GCF_047511675.1. Taxonomy (NCBI): domain Eukaryota; kingdom Metazoa; phylum Chordata; class Mammalia; order Rodentia; family Sciuridae; genus Marmota; species Marmota flaviventris. The sequence goes on along the minus strand of NC_092511.1, from coordinate 21,573,272 downwards.
TCTATTAATAGGCTCAAGCACAAGGCAAAGCCAGTGTGGTCACTGTGCTGGCAAGGCCGCAACTCCAAAACACCGTCAGGAACCAAAACTGAGTAAGAGGCAAAAGTGAACTGTGCTGCTCTGATGTCCTTGCTGTGAGAAAGCAGGGGCCAGGAGGATAAGCAGGTCACTGGGTCACTGTTCTCCAGTGCAGCCCAGAATCCTGCTGAGTTAGAGAGCATGTGTGTGTGTGGGGGGGTCCCACAATGTGGCTCATCTCTCATTCGTTCAAACTCAAGATGACTCATCATTTTGTCTTCCTGGTAATCCAGACAGGGCCACGCTTCCAAAGGCCACATTCGCTGGCAGGACTTTCTAACAGGGGCATTCTGACTTTTTAGAAAAAGGCCAAAGTCAACATCAGAAAATCTTTTTTCTGGTTTGCAGTAATAGTCACTGTTTACCAAATGTCACTGCAGGCTGAGCAGTTGGTGCTTTACGTCCTTCTCACAGCCTTGGAGGGCAGGTATTTATTCCCACTTCACAGGTAAAGATGGCAGAAATCAAATTAAGCAGACTTGTGCTAAAGCCTACTCCCCACCCTTGGGTCTTCCACCACGATGACCCTCCTCCTCTGCATTCAGTGACCTCACCTTGGTGGCTTGAAATTGGTCAAGGTGGGGGCGTTTGTTTATACCATGGAAACTGGCAAGAAGTACCAATGGGAAAACTGGCAAGAAGTCTTCTTACCCCTGCCCCTTTTGTAACCACGATCATCTGGTTGTTAAATATATACCAGATCCTAAGTGGACAGACCCAGGAGTCAAATATAAGTCTCCTCCTGAAGCTCATGTTCTTTCTAGTTCATGGCCCAGAAAATGAGCTTCCCCTAAAAGCACACCATCAGCCTGTGGGTGGGGGTGCCCTTGAAGGCCGAACTGCTGGGAAGAACATTAGCTGCCCAGGGCCCTTGTCCCTCCTCCCTGGCCCCACAGGGGATGCCCTATCAGATCCAAGTATTATTAGTAAACACCTCTGAGCCTTTGTCCTTATCTGTGCTGAGCTAAAGATTCGACTTAAATTACAAGGGCTGAGGAAGCTGGAGACAGGATTTACGAGGTAATAATAATGTGCTCTCCTCTATGGCACTTCTCATCTTCAAAGCATTTATAGCCATTTACTAATTAGTCCTGGGCTGCACTCTGCAGGTACAACCCCTGATGACTGAGAAACCAGCAAGAAGTGTTCGAAAACATGCAGGTGACCCTTGCTCATTTCCAAGTGCCACTTGCTTATGTTGCTGAGAAAGAGATCCCACAAACCCTGATGATTGAATCACTGGCATTTGAAACATAAAAATGGTTATTGTCTCTTTTGTCATTTAGTTTCCCCAAAGAAAACCAGCTCAAACCCTCCCCCTGGGGTACGGTTGCTGAAAGTCTTCTAAGTCCTCTCAAAAATCATATAATCTCCAATCCCCACAAACCAACATATACTACCTCATTTTTTTCTGGGAAATAAAAATAAGCCTCAGAGCAGTGAAGTATGTGAAAGGTGGCATGGGACTGGAAGCCAGGAGCTTGGGCTCAGTCCTGATGCCAGCACTGCCTGGTTGGTGATCCTGGGTGACTCACTTAACCTCTCTGATCCTCTTTCCTTATCTGGGGGACAGGGCCAACTCTTTTCACTTGCTGATATCTCAGGTCTGCTGTAAGGATGCACTGGGCCCATGTCTGTGACAGCACTTCTGACTTAGAGTGCACGAGCTTTGCTGGTACGTGAGGGAGTTGTTAATTATCCCGCCAGCCTGAGCATGTGTGGACCCCTAGGAATTGGCAGGGGCAGAGGGCAACAGATCACATCGCCTGCTATAGTCTACTGCCAGGGCTGAGTGGCTATTGGAATGTGGAGGGTCCAGTCCATGTGAGCTCACCCATTCCATGCTGTAGGCCACCCTCTACTAGAACCAGAGCTAGAAATGCCTACCGATGGCAGTACAAGCTCTGGCTCCCTCAGCTCTTGGCTCAGGGGACAGCAGAGCCCAATGCGTGTGCCTCCATAGGCAGAGAGTGGCCAGAACAATCCTAAGGGACTGTGCCATGGAGCTGTACAGGGGATCTGCAGCTTGGCACCCAACTGCCCTGAGTAGAGAGGCACCTTCCTGTGGGCAGCTGCTGGACAGGTCAGAAGAGAATCCAGGATGGCCAGCTGGCTTAGTGGGTCAGGGCCACTTCCCAGGACAGTCACCTGGGGAGTTTCACCAAGATCCAGACACCCACATCCCAGTTTATGAGAGTATGGTTCAAGAGGCCTACAGGAGGGACTAGAAACCTCCCAGGGAATTCTGATGAGCCGAGGCCAAGGTCTGGTCCAGCCCCCTCCTTGTATCACAGAGGGGAACACAGACTGCTCTGCGTCCTGGGGATTCCAAGGTTTCAGGTGGGGGGCAGTGCCCGCTGGCGAACCCAGAGCGGGGCAGCTCCTCATCTGGCAGCCCAGCGAGGAGGGCTGTTCTCCAGCCTCCTGACAATATTCCTGGACTGGAAATACAGAAAGGAGAAGCAGCCTCACCAGCCCCACAGGCCCAGAACCCGTTCCCTTTGGGGGTCCCCTGGTAAAACAACTCCAAGGGCCACATGGGTAAGATGCTCATTTCAGGGGGGAAAAAAAGCCAAGGGCTGGCCAACCTCATAGCTTAACAGAAGTCTCGGAGACAAAGACTTTAGAAGAAGGTAGGTACATTTATGATGTCTTAACTCTCCCTGGAAAGTTACTGCATCGTGGTCTGTGAGTTTATTCTTCCAGCTAAGAAATATAAAGAAGGGGAGAGAGAGGGAGAAACCAGCAATGGAGGGTGCTAGGATTCGGGGTACCACCAGCCAGCTCAAGTTTGGGTTCCAGCAAGCGGGGCCGTCTGGGGCACGCAAAGCTGCCGTGCGAGCGACACAACTGCCATGAATTCCAAGTGGCTTCCAGGAAGCAGCCATGGGTGCTGACACGCATGTGGGCCGAGCAGTCTGGCTGGCCCCCTCTCAACACTGGTGTTTCCTAGAGCTTTCCATTGGCAAATGCAGCCTCCTGGAACTGAGGGACAAAGGTTTTGAAATAAGCCCTGGTGGGAAAGAAGGGAGAAAAAAAATTGTGGTTAGTACAACTTGAAAAAAAGTGCAACTCAGAGCTTTTCACTCTAATTCAGAACAGTTGTTATTTATTGTTTGTGCATCTTGGGGTGGATTTTCCTCCTCTGCCAATGCAAAGCCCTCTGGATTTTTCCCAGGGAGGTACATGCAGCTCACTGCTGTGTTCTCTCTCATGGATATTTTAAGGGCAGGTACACAGATCTTCCTGGCTGCGGATTCAACACACATCAGGACTCAGGCTTTGCTGTCCGTTCCCAGAACTAAGACAATGACCTGATCCAAGCCATAACACAGAGTGTCTGTTTCAACCACCCTATCATTTCAGCAGTCTGAAATATCAGCGGGATTGCACTTTCCCCTCAATTGGACCCTTGCCTTCATATACACAAAGAGGACCTAATAAGAATTTATAATAGAGACAGGGTCTGCATTTATTTTCAAACACATAAGCAGTCTGGTCCACTGGAAAGAAAGCCAGGCTATTTTTTTTTTTTTTTTTTTTTTTTTGGTGGTGTGGGGATTGAACCCAGGGCCTTGTACATGCAAGACAAGCACTCTACCAACTGAGCTATATCCAGCCTGGGGGCTGTGTATTTTTAAAAGAAACTTCTCCAAAGATGTGGCAGGATCTGGGGCAAATCATATGGGCTTCTGGATACCCAATGTCTGATATATAGAAACGGGGCCACATTCCACACCAGGAGGTGTGCATGAGCTGAGCCCGTTCTGTGCCATGTGCTGAATTGGGGCGTAAGATGGCCCAGGCATGGCACCTGCCATGTGGGAACACTCAGAGGAGGTAGCAGGCATAGAAGTAATACCACGCCAGGTGGCAAGAGCATCTCTGGAGGTGCTGTGGCAAGGGCGGGTCTGTGAGGGAGGAGTGGGCATTATGGGCAAAGGACACAGCAAGAACCGAGGCTTGTTGGTAGGAGGGAGCTGCAGAGACGGGGGCCCTGGTTACCCAGACTTACCTCTTAGACCCCCACCAACTCCCACACAACCATGGTGACGCTTTACATACACAGAGGTGGCTCACTCAGCAATCTCACCCTCTAGAACAGTGACAAGAACTGGGAAGGGCCACCAGGAAAACCTGTCACCACACAGTCTGTTTTATTTAGAATATGATTCTAATAAGCCTGACTACCGGCCTCTGGCTCCCAGAAGATCAGAAGCATCAAATCAGGCTACCTTAAAGGCAGGAAGCAGGTTTGCCTCAGTAGTGAGAAGCAACAATGTATACCAAACTGCCTGCGAGAAGACAACAGAAAACTACCTAGGAGACAGCTAGCTCAACAGGGATCCCCTGTGTGGGGGGTGATGGCCTCCATCACTCAACAGGCCTGGGGGCATCTCTAGACCAATGAATGAAGTTACTGATGCTACTTCACTGCCTCTTCCCCACCAAGTCAACTGAGACTCTTTCCAACTGGGCCTCTGTGAATGTTCTGGCTCTTTCTCAATCCTAGCTGCCACACAGCTTCTCTGCAGCAGTTAAATGTTGGCTCCTCTCTCTGGAAGTTCTCTTTCCCTGGAACTTCCATGACATTGAACGTCACCGATCTCCTTCCTCTCTTTCAGATGGAATCTTTCCTTGAGCTTGTCCCTCCCTGCTCTCCTCTCCCCTCGTGCAGAGCAAGGTCAAGATCATGGTTGCTGGGTTACCGAAGGCTTGCATCATCCTTAGCAGAGCACTCCTCAGCCTGGTTTCCAGTCCTCCTTCCCCTCTTGAACTTCCAGTCCCACATTCCCAACCACCTGTGGGACATTCTGACCTGGAAATTGCTCTGGCATTCAAACCAGCCTGTCCCACAGGGCACCTTCATCACTGTTACAGGGCTGACAGTGCTATGTCCAATTGATACTTCCGCAATGGAGCTCCCAGTTCCCTAAATCCCTGTGGTGAATCTCCTCTCTTATCCCATGTCCCTCCATCCTGGGTGACATCTCTGGCTCTGGTCTTGTTACTGTTCAATGAAACTGCTGTAGAAGCTTCTTCCCCCTTTCTGGAGTGTGGTCTCTGCACCAACCTGACCAAGACCTTAATGTTCTCTAAACTCTCAGCCTGACTGTCAGTGACAATTACCGACTCCAACTCATTAAAAAAAAAAAAAAAAAAAAAGATTTGACCTCTAGTATGTTTTGGGGGGTCTCATACCCCTCTTAAAAGCTAATAAAGTAAAGGATTATCTCCCCAGAAAAAGTGCGAGGGCCCCCAATTGCACATGCCACTGTAGGGTGTCATGAACCCCCACATGCCACTATAGGATGTCCGGAAGCCCTTCCATGGTCCAGCACAGGAGCCCAGGTCTACATATCTTCCCCTGACTGTGGCCACCTGCTCTTGCTCACATGTGCCATTTTTCATCTCTGGGCTTTATGCATATTCAGGCCAGATGCCCCTGCTCCCTAAGTCCTCCCTGGCCACCAGAAAGTTCTCTTCTGCATGCAGACACTCTTTGTTCTTCTTCCAGGGCCCTGGTCCCATGTATTCATGTCCTTCTCACTGGCTTACACTGCTGGCCCATGGAAAGCTGGGGTGGGGTGTGTCCTCCTCTCAGGGATCCCAGGCCTGGCTCAGCATGCTGCCCATGGAAAGCACTCAGTCTGGCTTTGTGGTTCTAATTAATGTAGCTCATGATGGCACTAGTTTGCAAGAAGCCGATAAAGTAGGTCCATCACACACTGTTTAAGAAGGTGGGAGAGATAGCAACCCTAGAAAGCAGTCAATGTAAAATTTATGTACCAATGAAAAAAAATTTAATTTGTTTGAGAAAGACAGACAAGGCACCCTCCTCCATCCACTCCTGATGGAAAGCACTCAGTCAGCTGAGCTGTCACCTTCTCTGATACTTAGGACCCAAAAACCCTTGCCTGTGATCAGCCGGCCATAATTATCCTTAATGCACCAGGGGAACTATGATGGTGGCAGAAGGAACCCTCGACCTGGAGTGAGACTGGGTGGGCCAAGGGGAGCCCTGGTCTTCATTCCCTATGGTGAGTAGGGGTGATAAGCTCACCCTGAGGCGATCCTTGCTTGGAAAAATGTGTGGCGACTGTCAACTGCTGCCCAGATGTGACAGCCTTCCATTCCTTACACGTTTCAGCTGCTGATTTTCCAGCAGTCTGGGGAAAGTCTGGTGGTCCTTGTTCTGAGGGTCAGAGGAGGACAGGTCACTGTCCGCTTCTGCGCTTTTGCTTTACTGCTTCAAGAGTGCCATGGGATGGCCCCCACCCTGGCCATGTTCCAGGTGAGGGCTGGAAGGGAGAGGCTGCAGCTTATCTACACCAAGGCCCCTGACATTCCCGATGAGTGGATGGTTCTGGCCACGATGATCTCCCGGGGTACTGGCCTGAGCCTGGCAGTCATCAGCCAAGGCGCTCTCCACCGCCCCTCATGGGACCTGAAGCTAATCCACCAGCTCAGTTTTTCCTTGGAAACTTCTGAGGACAGGGGCTGCAAGCTCCTTACACCAAAGGGTCTTGGCAAGAGGGAGCAAGCTTGACAGGCAGACTCTCATTTGCAGAAAGTTCCACAGTTTCTTGTGTGTCCCGGGCTTTCCCTGCCAGGGCAAACTGCATGCCACCAAAGGGAAGCGCAGTGAGGGCTATTTAAAGGCAGGGTGCTACCAGCTGTTTGCAGTGGGTGCTTCTCAACTTGGATCCTTGTCAAGTCAGTTGAGGGGGAGGGAGGGGAGAGAAGGGGAAAAATGACAACTGGCTCCCACCATTTATAGATGTTTGTAAAGCACTGCTTTCATTTATTTCACTTTTTATCAGAGAAAATGGAGAGCTTCCCGGAGTGAAGCTTGCTAATGGCACTAGTTATCTGTCATCTTTTTAAAAAAATCTGTGACCCAAAGGCAAAATGTATGGTAAGCTTTGGAAATACGTGCTGGTGTCTTCTCATTAGGTAGCCAAGTGGGGGCCCACAGGAGAGAGGCCTGGAGTTAGCCAAGCCCCTCACTGTACTCACACTGGAAGGGAATCTATTTTTAGGCCAAATTAGAGCTCAGTATGCTTGAGGACAAATAAGATTCTTACCCTCTTCACTGACCTCAGCTGCTTTACTCAGGGTTTCAGAAAATCATAACTTAGTCCACTTCAAGTCTCAGGAGAATAAAGCCTAGAGAACAAATCCAAGGCCAAGGCTAGGTGGGTTCTGCACAGACTGAGAGCAGGAGGGGAGGTGGCCTAGGCTTCATCTCACAGGCACAGCATAGGGAGGGGAGCAGAGTCCCTGGACCAGAGTCAGGATGCTCAAAGGCTCCACTTTTCTAGTCCTGGAGCCCAGCATCAGTCTGTCCCTCTCTGGGCTTCCATTCCCTCATCTACACAGCTGAGGACTGAGTGGAGGATCTCCATGCCACATGCTGCTGGATGTGGACAAGAGTGGAGAACACAGGCCCCGGGGCTAGCCAGACTTGAGCTGCAGGCCTAGTCATGCTCTTGCTAGCTGGATCCCTTAGGCAAGTGACTGTAGCTTTAGATTCTTTATCTGTAAAGTGGAAATTGATTGTGCCAGCCTTAGAGGGTTCTTGTGAGGATTCAATGAGATGGTCCAAGTATATACTTGGCATGGTACCTGGCATACAGATGATCAATAATGCCAACAGTTACCATGGGTACCAAGTTGGATCTAATGGAATTCTAGAAACAGCCACAAGCATGTGCAACTGCAGAAGAGAGAAACTTATGTGGAGAGAGGTCCTAAGGTCCCTGCCTCAGTTCATACTTTTCCCTGGGGCTCCTTGGATGGGCCCCTCCCTTCTCATTTATTGTATTGACTGGTAGCGAGAGGCACAAAGATGGTCACTCAGCCAAAGCCACTGCTATATTGTGTATCTTTTAAAATTTAGTCCTGAGCTGCTTGTGGCATACTGTTGGTATATAAGGGCAAACTGCAGTCAGAGGCACCAACAGGTCCTTGTCTTCTGCCCACACGTGCAGGACATCTCCTTGTGTGCAGTCAAAGATTGGATCAGGGAGGAGGTCACAGCTATTGGCCAGAAAGATGTTAAGAATCATGTGGCTCTGGCTGCCAAAAAAAGGTCAATGTCAGTCAGCCTGGTCCTTGGGCAGACCTTTTCATTTTGCCAAAGCCTAAACAATTGTCTTCTTCCAAAACAGGACTTGAATTCTGCAACTCAAAAATGCTTTTCTTTGGGCAATCGTAAGATGAGACATATGATGTTTGCTAGAGCCAGGCCAATGTAGTTGGGGGGTAGGGGTGGTGGGAGAAGTGGTCCAGGGACATGACCCTCACTGTCAGGAAATCAAGAACATATAAATCAAGTCAGAGGTCATTTCTGCAAATAGAGGCAAGTTCCAAACATCTAAATCTCATTGCTTTTTCCAGTTTTATTCTGCAGCTGTGATTTCAACCGGCACATGTTTTTAATCAGTCATATGAAAACCGATTGTGGTCTGAAAATCAAAGCAGTCCTGTAAATAGTGTAAGACAAGTCCCGCTAATCATGCCTCGTGGTCTTGCCTTGTCCTCATTGTCCTGAACCGCCACTGTAAATACTGACTCATTCGGGGTCCTCGCCTCGTGTCAAAGCATCGTCCCTACAATAGGATCTCTACAAAGAGACTTGGTGTTATCTCAGTGCCCCCCCACCCCAAACTCTCCAAAGGCCCACGTGACACAACTACCCATTCGACTCAGGTGCCCTGGTGAGCAAGTGACTGGCATGAGAGGAGCTTGTTTTGTAGTAGTGCCCTGGGTGATGGCAGCCTGGCTCTCTGGCTTTAGGAACAAACAAATGGTTGTGACAGTCCCCATACACATACACCTGTGAGTAGGCCTGGTTTGTTTGCAGGGGATCTAAGCTTGTCAAGTGAGGAATTAACACACTTGAGAGGCGAAGGCTTGATATCACACTGGATCACAGCTTACAGCTTCCTGCACAAGGCCTTACCCTCACCCTCAGCTGGACTCCATTTCCCCTCCACTGGATCCACGGCACACTGGGCACTAACTTTGGCCTAGCCATGGTCTGCCTTGGTTTGCGATATTTAGATTCCTATCTAGACTGCTTTACACAGCTTTTGCTGTGAGAAGGCTGAGACTATACTTTCAGTATGTGCTGAGTTAAAGTGAATATGTTTTTTCAGAGATCCATTTCTAGATATCAAAGTATTGGGATGAAATCTGGTTTCTGCCAAATCACAGAGTATTTAAAAATATTAAAGTGATCAAAATTACCTAAAGTTCTCTCTTTCTGAAGCTGTCTGGAGCTTGCCAGTTCTTTGGGGGCTAACACAGTTTGCAGCCAGTTTCTGCAACTGCAGTGGCCAGGACTTGCTCCCAGGGGCTGCAGGTCTCTCTGTTCCTTGGTGCAGTGTTTGAGACAGGGAAGGAGGAAAACACAGGACCAGCTGGCCGAATTCCATTAGGACAGGGACAGGGAATCCTAATGGGCCCCTAAGCCTACTTGGCCACAGAATGGCCTTCTCCTCGGGTTTCCATCTCAGTGTGCATATATCTGTCACATACGAACCTCCTCTTACACACGCCTACAAGCCTCTGCAGGATAAGACCGCTGGTCACATATGCCCATCTCTGCATCTCCAGCCTCAAGCCTAGTACCCAACACATAGTAGCTCAATGCAGATTTCTCAAACAAATGCAAATATTTGGCTTATTTGAAGATATACTTTAGAATGGCAGAATTCTATAACAGAAGGAAACCTCCACACAGTCAATCAGGACAGGGAAGGGAAAACTGAGGGCTGGGTGCAAAACTGAGGACAGGTTGCAATGGTCCCCCTACTATGGCAGGTAACAATTCTATGTCACATAGGCCTTCTATGCAGTCCCTGGATAGAGGGCCAAATCTGGGAACAGTTCATCTTCAGTGTCCCTGATGCTCCCCTTGAGGGCCTCACAGCAGGTGAGCTGCAATCTGGTACGTGGATCAATGCAGCCTGCCCCTGGCCCAGAGCTAGTAGGCAGAGTGGGCTCCATCTCCTTCCTCTCAGGTGGACACTGCTTCCATCCTAATCTGCTTGGTGACAGGCTATGGTGGCTGTGTGGCCACATGGCCAGTGAGAAAGGCTGGGAAAAATGAGGCATAGTTAGTTGGGCTGGGGTGGAGGCCAGGTAGTAGGCATGGGAGGCTAAAGAACATGGTGCTGCCTAGGCCCTGGGGACCAAAGCAGAGCCCCAGTCCTGTGCTCATCTGCTCTTCCCGTCTCCACCTGTATTGTGTGTCTGGGTGTCAGGTCCACTGCCTGCTCTGCCCACGGCTGCACAAGCAGGAGTTCAGCACAGGCCATGATGGTGGCCACATGGATGCCCATGGAGAATGCAGGACCTAACCACAGTTGTGGCCATGAGAAAGGCGACTCACCTGCTGGGCAGAAGTGGCCACTGTCTGATGGCAGTGAGTCACTACCGAGGTCACAGATCACCCTCCACTTTTTAGTCAGCAAAAGGGGGAAAACCAAGGAAGGCCCTCAAGGGGAAGTGCCCATGGTACCAGTAGGGCTGACCATGTGGAGTGTGGGGTCCAGGCCCCAAGTCACACTCCGGCAGGGACCATGCCTCAAGGCTTCTGCTTAGCCCTGCCAGGGATCAGTCTAGACCCGTGGTCTAGTCCTAGTCTCAAAGGACAGAGAGATTACCTAGGACCTCAACTCAATGGGGCATAAAACTCCTCCCCACAGAGCTAGTCTGGGGATCTCAGGTGTTGTTTGCCTGGCTTCTCCCATCAGATCTCAGCATGTAGCTCACATCTTCCTCAGCTGCCTGGGGCCCTGCCTGTTGGCTTCTGGTCAGCCTAGCAGTCTGTATCTTCATCTTCCTGGGTAGGTGTTCACAGATGGCCCTCAAAGATGTAGTGGGAGGAACAGCAAGATGGCCGCGGTCCATCCCCTTTCACTATCAACCCTTCACCCTGTGGCTGAAATAATATCCCCATATGTCTGGCTCTCTGGCTTTAGACCAAAAAGCAACAATTCCAAAAGATGAGATTATTCAATAGGAGAGTGTGCCGAGGGCTACCCTCCCTGCTGGGGTGGGTGCAATGGTCTTCTGGAGACAAAGATCTTTAGAGAAAAGGGTTATTCTTACAGTGGGAACTGGAGGTAGGCTCTGCTGGAGTAAGTGTGGGGCAAATCCACATAGGCTAGGGGGACCTGAACTTCTGGCAGGTGGAGGCCTTGTGGGTCCTCTCAAATCATGACAGGTACAGTAGATGGGTGGGGAAGGGCCAACCACCTGCTTTGTGGGTCCACAGGACTCATTTCACTCAGCCCCAGCGCAGGGCCCTGCACATGGTGTCTCTGCATTTGACATCAACAAGTAGCTCTGTGGCCCCAGGTGTTCATTAGAGAAAGAGGGCAGGAAAGAAAGGGTAGGCAAACAGTGTGGATAAATGATATCCACACACGGTAGAAAAGTGGGCTTGTTTAAACAGAGGGCTGTGAGATCCATTTTGTGGGCCCTGATCAGTGCTGAAATGAAGTGAGGTCAGGTCAGAGTACACCTCGCTGGCAGGGAGAAATACAGTTTGTGAAACTTTTGTTTGAGTTAAATACACTGACTTAGGATTTGATATACATATCTTCCTGTGGACTATGGTAGAAGAGTCTGGAAGCTGTAATATAAGGAAAGGAGATGTCACTACATGCTAGGCCTTGAGTTGGTTTTCATCTGTACTCCTTGACACCTACTCTTCTAACAGGCCCACTACAGGGTCAGCGTCTACCTTTGCTAGTGAGAAATCTATGATTTAAAGATGACAAGTGACTTTTCTAAGATCACACAGCTAAGAGGGAGCAATACTATTTATGAATCCAGAGCTGCTTGACTTCAAAGAGCACATTCTTTCCACCTTGCCATAATTTCCAGTGGAAAACTGGCTGGCAGTTGAAATGGAAGCCTTGGGCTCCGTCTCTGGCTCTGTCATGTGACTTACTCCTCCATTTTCTTATCTACATGAGGGAGTAAGATATATGATTCCTAAGATATTTTGATTTGGTGGTCTTTTCCCTCCCTAACATCATTTTAGCTGAATTTTGGCCTCCTCCATTAACATTTTCACTAGAATTGCCAATAACCCAGTGATGAATTTCAGGAGCTATTTACTGCCAACCCCCCTTATACCCACATTTGCTCTTGAAAAACTCTCTAAATGGCCCTTCCTCTTCTTGTAGGTCTGTGTGTCTAGAGGTGTTGACTGGTACCTTAAACCCCCATTTGGGACCTGCACTGGGAAGCTGTTTCTAAATAGGATTATTACTCTGATAATGAGGGACAAAGGGATGAACTTGACCTCCCTCTTGCTTGCCCATCTGGCTCTTGGGACTAGTGAACTCTGAATGTCTGGGAGAGAAAAAGAAAGATCAAGAAGGGCACATGCAGCCCACCCAGGTGACATGGGAGGCATCATGAAAGTTCTCTAGGTAATAAGTCCCAGAAGGGCAAAGGGTATGTGGAAGCTTCCTTTAATTTGGAAGTCATCTGGCATCATAAAATCCCCTAGGTTGGCTGAGAAGTAAAACTTCTGCAAAGGGCTCTAAATGGAACATATTGTCCCAACATGATCAACGTAGGGACTAGGAACTGGGAATACTGAGTCACTGCAGCTCTGCTTGTCATTGGCTATGTGACCTAGGATGAGCCACTTCACCTGTCTTGTGCCCCAGATGTCTCAACTGTAGAGGGAAGGGATGGTTTTGGAGACCATGCTGGATTCAGTATACTATTACCCATTATTGTTGATGTTGATTATCACTTTGGTATCAATCCAAGTCAGTTTCTTAAGTAGAAGCAGTAATTTAATAAGTGACCTCTCCCTGTGCTCTGCTAGAGGGGTTCCCTCAAAAGCCTTAATAAGTCTCAGCAAGGCACTGTACACATCTGAGGTTTCTAAATATGCCTCTGTTGTCTCCCAATCTGACTTAGGATTCCAAGAATGATGGTCAGTATCCATCCTGGTCATTTTCTTCCATCCTTCAAGGCTGCAGACAAGCAAACATTCACAGACTCATGGATAGCTCCCGCCTTAGGAATGGGCTGGTTCCTGCAAGGCTAAAGGAATGCATGTGAGCAGGGCCCTGGCCCTCAGGGGACACACAGACACTTGACTCCCAGGGCAGAGAGCTGCATGCTAACCTAACCCTGGAAAGGAGCCAAGGAGGTTGGCTGATCCTGTAACAGGCCAAGCCCTTCTTGGCCCACTCAGTGCTTGATATTGAGCAAACTTTCTGCCTCAAGTTTGCTTTCTTTTCTGCTTATAGCTATGCCAGGGCATTATGCAGCAGGCCAGACGTCTAGCACCTTTAATGACAATAATAATAATTTGCATTTACACAAGGTCTTTCATCGGGGGAATCTTAAAGTGCATCACAAACAATAATTAATTTTCCTTTGCAAGTCTGGGAGCCAGCTAAGTAGGAGCCCCTTTATTTTGCAGGTAAAGGGTACTTTCCTGGGCCATGAAACAAGTTGGGGGGCCTTTCCACCTATGCAAAAGCTACCCTCTTAAGGCCTGGCCTGAGCATTCATGGAGCCTACTGCGGCCAACCATTCCTCCTGTCTCCAAGTTCCCCAGTGTGCACTGCTGAGCCATTCATCTGGCTTTAATTAGAGAAACTCACAGCTGGGAGAGGTCTCAGGAGGCTGTGCAAGGCAGGGCCTGCCCTAGCAGCTCTCTGAGGGGTGATCTTCCTGAGCACCTTTTGTGACAGAGAGCTCAGTACTTCCAGCCATATCTAAGAATGTTCTTCTTTCTCTGGAACTGCAATCGGGTCCCTTGGAATCCTGCCCACAGGCCTGCTTCCACTCTCTGCAACAGCTTTGCTACATAAACTGTCTGGGGGGTGTGGGTAGACGTCTCTGGCATAGAAGCTGTTTGCCTCTGTGGTCAACGTTGGGTAGAACTTGGTGGCTCAGACTTCAAGATGCAGCAAGGCCTCGAGAACTGAGTGGTGGGGCAGCTGGAGGCTCCACATTGGGCCTTGAAGACAGGCTGTCTCCTGAGCACTGTGCAAGAAGTGCCCTGGGTGTCACTGTCCCTGGATTCTACGTCTGCCCAGATTTTAAATGTAGCTTTTCAGATTACCCTGTCCCACTCAGGTTTATGTTGGGGAGCTGCATCCCGGTGATACAGACATACCCTAACTTTCTGTTCAATGACTGACTGAATGAATATTCTTCCTTCCAAGGATCTATTCTTTGTGCGTATGTGGGTTCTGGAGATTGAACCCAGGGCCTTACGGATGCTAGGCAAGTGCTCCTCCACTGAGCTACCACAGATCTATTCTTAAAGTCTATAAATAACAGTCAATTCCAGAGACTAGTTTATTGAGACCAAGCCAGATAATAATCTCTTTAGTTTTTTGTTTTCTTTCTTCTTTTTTAACCCTACATTATCAGAATAAATACTTGGGGTTAAACATGAGAAGAGGATGCATCAGTGCTGAGCTGGCAACTGATACAAGGACATGGAATGCCATGATCTTCCGCACCAGATGGTTGGAGGCAAGGGGTGTGTCAAGAGTGGGGTTGGAGGCACAGGGCAAATGAAATCCTTTGATAAGTTTATCTTCAAACAGCTAGATCTTCTGGGGAAACCAAGAGCTCCCTAGAGTGATTTCTGGGTCCTCACTAGTTTTCTTGAAAAGACACCCACCCTCACTCTGCCAAGAGCACAGAGTTTGGGTGAGATTTTTCTCACAGTGGTTTACTGTGGAAGGAATTTCGAGCATGCGTTAAAGGCTGTTGCTTTCCTAAAACCTGCACCACATATGAGCAGGAGGTTTGGCTTGTGGTGACACAGCCTTATTCTGTTTTGATTTCCCATGATTCTTACTTTCTGATCTACAATCAGGGCTGATCATTTTTGGCTTGGATTTGACCTGGGCCTTTAATTTGGGAGATGATTGGGAGAAGACTACAGATGGAACCTCTTGGTATCATTCTGGGGCAAGGAGAACACCCTGTAATTATTCCCTATCTGCTGCAGAGAGAACATGGATCTTGTCTCAGAGAGAACAAAATTCAAATTTGGATCCAATACTTACTACCTGTGTGTCTGGGGAAGTCACAGGTAGTAAGTATTTCTTTCGCCACTGCAGCTGTGGTAAGATGACAGTGCAGGGCACATGGTAAGACCTCAAACCATACTTTCCATTCCTCCCCACTCTACTGCCAGCAGACAGCCACACACAGACATACACACACACCAAGGAACTCCTGCTTCATTTCAATTCAACAAGCATTATTGCCAAGGGCCTGAAACACCCACAGCCACTGTCTAACTGGTGCCTGGCACCTAGTAGCTTTCCAATATTTGTTGAATACACGAATGAACTAACTTGACACTTGGTATTTTGCAGTTTATAATATGTTTGTAAAATAGCAAATTTTAATCCAATAAATCATGCATGTAAAATAGATTCCAAGGGGAAGTCACCTGCCCAAGGCCAGGCACAGGGGAAAGACAGAGGGAGTCAGTGCCCGGCCATCAGCACACTGCTGGTTCAGGAGTGTCTTCTGGGCCTTCTGTGGTCACTGAGGGCTGACTGAGCAGGAAGAGTGTGGCATGGGTGTCTCCATGTTCCGTCACATGGGCCTTTCTAGGCACTGCTCCAAGCCCACGTCTGACCATAGCTCGCTGCAGCTAAATGTTACAGGGGTAACATCATAGCCTGATAACCAGCAGCAGTTGTTTTTAAAATTAGGAACATCTGTCAATAGGCAGGTGTCTTTCTCTCGGGCCCTGAGCTATGGTCCCATGCTACTGTACACAGCCAATCCCAAGTTGACCTTACTGGCCTACCTTCCCCCTTTCCAATGGGGGAAGCTGGTGTACATGTCCATCCTTCATCTTCCCAATTCCAGCTTTCAAGGCCACAGAGAAGGAAGTGCTGTGCCCACAAGAGGCACCATTCCTAAGCATGTGCTCTGCACATTTCAGGGGCTCATGATCATGATAAACTGCATTCCTATGTGTTCTCATTGTCTTTTAAAACTGAGATAGGGACAGAGATTCACATTAAGTCCTCAGCTACCACAGGCTCTCAGTCTCCTTCTTCCCACTCCTCTAGCCTCTGATGTCTGGAACCTGCTGACAGATGCGGGGCGAGAAGGGTGGAAGAGGAATCTTTCAAGATTCATTCACACGGCCAGCCTGAGTACAGTTCTCAGCATGAGCTGAGGAGTTCACAATGCTGTGTCACCCACCGAGAGTTCATCAAAGCCTTCTCAAAACTGCTCTGACAACACATCCTGCAGAGGAGGGTGTCCCAGCGAAATGTCATTACACGTGCTGAGCAGCATGGAACCCAATGCCTTGGGAGTGAGGTCAGTTTGTCCCCACCAAGAATCCATCTATTCTGGACCTCTGAGAACATTTCTTTGTGCTGCTAGTGTGCTGCCCTGGAGATGGAACTATGCCACGTGGAAAATCATGTGCATTCCTTAAGCTAAGCCAGTTTTAGGTCAGAAGTTGGCAGGGAAGAGCCAGGGGTTGGGCTCTCCAACATTAGCACCTGAACTTATCAGGCCTACAGAGCTCCCAGTCACAGGGCACTCATCCTCTGGCCCTGAGCCTGGGAGCCACACTGGCACCGAAGCCCTGCTGCAGGGGACAGGTATGAAGGGGGTGTGCCTGGGGCCAGCCCAGTGTGCTGTGGTCTCCAAGGCCAAGGCCAATTAGAGTTAACCTACTATTGCTGGCAAGGGTACTGTGGCAGGGTCCCATGAGCTGCTGCATTTGGGAGTGTGGCATCTGGGCCCTAGGAGCAAGTAGGAGCTAAAATCTAGCCTGTGTTCAGCTTGCTAGGCTGTGTGTTTGCACAGGGACGTGTGCCCAGAGAAAGGGACAGCTTTTGCTTTACCTGGAGCTACCAGTCAAACTGTATTAACCCAAAGGGGGACCTTTTTCTAATTTGCACACAGGTCTCTTTTCTTCTAGATTATTCTGTGTTTCTGGTTCTCTATTAGGTATCTGGTACAGACAGACACATGGGGAACAACAGTGGGATGCAAATTCTGTAAGCTAGAATCTTGCTTGGCCTTGGGGGAAGAAGTTCCTTCTGTAGGCTGCATTTGAAGGCATTTTCTTAAACCTACTCCTGCTTTTCTTAATGCTTGTCTTCCAATTGCCCACCACTTAGCTATGCTCCCCCTCCTACTGCTAAGAGAGAGCAGGGGTAAGACAAGGTTTGGGTAGATGAACAGGTTCTCAAAGGCTGCCTTTGGTTCCCTTTCCTGCCATGTTAACCAAGCAGATCAGCATGCCCTTTCACGTGGGTCCAAAAGCATGCCCTACCTTTGAACCATGCCAAGGAGCACAGTCAAATCTACATAGCTGGTGGAATTTTTTTCCCAAACTGGTGGATACCATGGGTGCCAGAGTCACCAGACCAATAAACAAATACAGACATACGGCAAAATAAGCCTCACCCTTTCAGAGTTCAACAATGTCAAAGCCTGCTCTGTATCACCAGCTACCACAGGGAAAAAAAAGAAAGAGGCCTTTTTTTTGTAGCTAGTCCCTAAATAGTTACCTTTGGGATCTCTTCCTGTAAGAGAACGGCTGCAGAGCAAAAGCCTGGAATACTGGATTTGGAAACCCAGAGACCATCCAGTCCAGATATCAGCAAACTTCCCATTAAGGTCCAGATAATAGATAAAAATTTTCAGCTCTACAGACCATATGTTCTGTTGCAACAATTCAAGCCTGTCCTGTAGTGTCAACAGCCGAAGTACAAGATGTAAATCAATGGGTGTGTCGTATTCCAATAAAACTTTATTCATAAAAATAGGTGTACTAGTAGCTTTGCCATTGAGCTGTTTGCCAGTCCTTTATCCAGATTAACCCCTCCCTGTGCAGAGGAGAGGTGAAGTGACAGGGCCTACAGTCATAGGGCCGTTTCAGGTCCCTCTGGAGACCAGAACTGGGCTTGCAAGGCATGGAGGGAGGAACAGAGATACACACTGCAGGCTGAGAGCCACCAAAGTAGAGGACAAAATGACCATTTGGATAACTGGAGATTTTGACCAAGATGCTTAACTCCCCCCACTGAGAACCATGAAGCGAGTGGGAAATTATGGGTTGAAACCTTTGTCCAGGATAAACCTGATGGGATTGGGAAAGTTGACCCTGGACAAAGCTTGGCTTTGCAGAGCTAGAACGTGCAGGTTGGAGCCTCCTGGGCAGATGTTGCCATTGTTCACTCATCAGTTAGACTCAGGTACAGTCTTCAAGTGTGTCTGGAGAAGGGCAGGGAAAAAAAGGGAAAAAGGAACTGGAAAGCCACTGGCACTTGCCTGTGAACAATATGAGAAGAAAACAGCAAATTCATTTTTTCCAGTCAGCGGCTGGCCAGACACCTAACAGCACATAAATGGCCAGAGAGGACGGGCCCTCTGGTCCAGGGCTGAGGACAGGTTGTTTGGGCTGTCAAGCGTTTTCAAAACAAGTTTTCTTGGTCTCATGACAGGTTGTGGCAAGAACAAGAAAATAAAAAGAGTGGAAGATCCCATGATCGCTGCTCTGGGCTTCCACGTGGGCTGGCTGTGCCTGCACGGTCAAGTTTGCTTCTACAGTGTTCAGATAAAGCTGGTCTTAGGGTTAATACCACCTTGCCAGTGACACCATTTAATAAAATGATTCCTCTAAGAACTATCTGGCAGCTGGATAATCATTCCAGTCTGGGAGGACTAAGAGGTCAAAGTCATTCTTAAGCCCAAGGGTGCTGTTCTGCTCCAACCCACACCCTGCTTTGTTTTAATTTTCACCTCATGTTACGTGCACAGATTCTTCTCCTGAAACTGAGGTTAAAAGCTAACTGCTTGGAGGTGGATTTTTCCATCTCAACCATAGAACTCTTGGTCAGCGTGGGGCAAGAAGGCAGCAAGGAGACATGATTGGGCGGGCAAGGACCAGGCTGGCCTTAGAAAGTGCCCTTAGCTTCCGCCAGCACTGGTCTGTTCTTAGGGCTTAACAAACTCTCTCTTGCAGGAGAGAGTTAAAGCAGAGCCGAGTGTGGGGTGTGGAGGGCACAGTGCCAGGCACAGTCTGGGAACCACTTACCATGGAATCCAGAGACATGATTCAGAAATCAACGAACAAGTGTCCTGGGGATTCTCAGATCCCCTGAATGGTCACCAAAGAACCTGAGGCTGTAGACAGAAGAGCTAACGATGCCAGGCAGAGTACTCCCACTGGATTGCCCTTCCAGCCTGATGCTGTAACCCTCAGCTTCATGGAGCAGCATACATTTATTCTGCTAGCATCACGCCTGATGACTGTCCCAAACCCTGGAAGAAACACTGTGGAAGGTGAACCTACTCTGAGGCTTGTTCTTACCCTGATAGACAAGTTACCAGGCCACAGAGGATGTCTTCACTTCTGTGAGACATGTTTTGAAGAAAGAAAAGAAAATCCTCCACCAGGTCTATAAGTTGGGGAAGTAAAGGCTGATGTGTGTCAGTGCCCAGAGGCAGAGAGGGCCAGTGTCAGGTGAAGGCCGGCACCCCCACTCCCATCCCCAAGTGGGACCATAAGCATTTTGTGTCTCTTCCCAGGAAGTGAATGAAACCTCTGCCCAAAGCCTGCTGTGTGGAGAAGGCGTTATGACTTGAGGGGGCCTAGCAGGCATGTGACCTTCCTCCTCGAATTTGCAGACTGGCTGGCAGGCTGAACTGTCCCTTGAAACAGGATGTTTAGCTAAATTCAAATTTCAGATAAACAACAAATAATGTATAGGAGGAATAAGTCTTTTTTTAATATTTATTTTTTAGTTGTAGTTAGACACAATATCTTTATTTTATTTTTATGTGGTGCTGAGGATCAAACCCAGGGCCTTGCACATGCTAGGCAAGTGCTCTATGGCTGAGCCACAACCCCAGCCCCCCTGTGGAGGAATAAGTCTTAAATACTGGATGGAACACACACTAAATTATTTATTTATCTAAGTTTTTATCTTAACTAGGTATCTTGCATTTAAAAAAATATTTTTAGTTGTAGATGAACACAATATCTTTATTTTGTTTATTTTTTAAAAAGTGGTGCTAAGGATCAAACCCAGTGCCTCATGCATGCTAGGCAAGCGCTCTACCACTGAGCCACAATCCCAGTCCCTAGGCATCTTGCATTTTTAATTGCTGTATCGGCAAGAAACTCCACAATGGGTTTGAGGAAGCCTGAGCATTGAGGTGGCAAAGAAGAAGTGAGAGGACCCAAGACAAACGTTCCTTTATAATGTTGCATGAGTGTGAGCTGAGAACTGAAGTTTTCACTGTCTTTATTAATATTTCCAAGGTTAAGAAGGATCAAGTAGAATTTACCTGTCTACACCAAGGGCAGACAATTGTATTGATGTGCAGTTTCTAACCGTAAGAAAAAAGTCCTTACTATCTTACTAACTACGAATGTCTTACCATGACAGTCAGTACTGAGAGCTACCATTACTTGAAGCCCAATAAGGCAGGCGTTTTGCAATCATTTCCCCATTTAACACTCATATTCTTCTGTGAGGGAGGATTGTTACCCTCGTGTACAGATGAGAAAACCAAGGCCCACACAGGTAAAAAACAAACAAAGCAAAAGAAAAAATACAAGAAAGCTGTAGGACAAGGATTTGAATTCTGGTTAGTTAATTCTACAGAATATGTTCTTTACCTGCAATGTGGTGCAAGTTACTCCTTTAAACAGAGTTAATTATGTGGAATTTGCTGAGTGAATGACTGAATGAATGAGTGGGAAATGTGCTGGTGATTTGGGTCAAATCTAATCCAAATGTTTGCCACTATAAATCCTCACTGCAGTACCCAACCTGAGTGTCAACCAAGGCAGGCAGGCTAGACACTCTGCAGCCCTAAAAAGGCAGTTGGGCACAGTTGCCTGGTGAATTTGGATAACTCAGGCTATTAGTCTGAGGAAGAGAGTCAGCTTAATGCCCTGCACTGCCCCATTGCCAGAATGAAATCTCAAGCAGTGATGGATCATTCCAGAAATAAACTAGCAGGCATTGTACTTGGGGTCTGAGTTTTGGCGGTGGGGGGCGGGGAGGCGATCCCTGGGGCTCTGCGTATTCTCTATGTGTGGTGAGCTCTTATATTTGCTAAATGGACCTAACAATAACTTAGCTGCAGCTACACAGAGGTGTTGCCTTATTAGGTACATTTTGATCAGCTCCAGAAAACCACTGTCACACCCTGCTTCTTAAAATCACAGCTGCTCTAAGACCTGGTCTTGGCTGGGCACAGTGTTGCACTCCTGTAATCTCAGTGACTTGGGAGGTAGAGGCAGGAGGATCACAAGTTCAAGGCCAGCTTGGGCAAATTAGTGAGACCCTGTTACAAAGTAGGTGGTTCTGGATTCCAAAATAAATACATAAGTAACCTGCTCTCCCAACAGTATAGCATCTCTACCTGGAAGCTTGGCTCTGCCCACCATGGCATAAAAGGAAGCCAACTACATTTCCCCCCCTCAGAAGTGACTCTGGACTACCCGAGGTGGCCCTAGCCTCACTTCTGCTTTCTTGGCTTCCATTTTCCATCAGCATGACTAAGGGTCTGTCTGGGAAGACAGGAGACACTGGAGCTTTCTGTCCTCACGTTGTGTAGCTTCCCTACTGGCTCGGGGGCAGCTGTGAAGTAACGTGCTGCCTGTAGCCTGCTCCATGACAGTACGCTCCCTTCTTTTGCTGTGAACCCTGGTATTAAGTTTGGCCACAGGAACATTTCACCTTCTCTTAAAGGTACCTGGTGCCAAGCATTTCTGAAGTATGGTTTCTGCCAAGAATACCCTGGTTTTCTCCATAGGCATGGAGGTCTTCAGCCTCCTCGGTGAGCCATTAAGCAGAAGCTCTCTGGGCCCCTCTGTAGGTGGATGGATGAAAACAAGCATCTAGGCACACAAATCTCCTGCCCTTAATGCCACCCCTGTGAGCAAGAGAGCAGGAAAGAGGCAGAGAAAAGTCAGGAGGTCAGAGGTTGCTTGGGCTGGGCCTTGGAGCAGGCGTGGGGCACAGGCTTTGAATCTTCATACTGTATGCCTTGAACAAGTTCTTCCAGGAAATGAAAATGATGCATTGAATGTCAACTCTCTGCCAATCACTGTGCGAACAGTTTTATATCAGTTAAGGACTTCATTTAATTTCCACCACAATGGTTAATGCTTAGCACGATCATACCTGGCTGTAGCTCCTTCTGTGTTCCATGCCCTGAAGCTGGCCCCCACTGTCAAGTTTACCTTCCTAGGATGCATTCCTGCTGGAATGCTGTGGCTTTTAGAAATTCCTGAGTAAGTGTAACAGCCCCAATATCTAGTTGCCATTTTGCTCACTTCTATCAATCCTCTACTTCAGCAAGGCATGATCTAGTTCGTTTTCACAGAGCCCTTGTGCTAAATGATCTGACAACAGAGAAGACAGCATCCTGTTTCTGCAGAAGCAAAGCCTCTGCTTTTATTGTGATCTGCACAGAATGACTGCCCTGATCGTTCTTTGATGCTTCCCTTTTTTCTAGAATTCATGCCTTAATGAGAAGTGATAGAAACAAGAGGCTTGGCCCTCCTGCCTTGGCTGGACTCCACATCACCCATGACAGCCCAGAGCAGCCCTGGCGGCACTTGTCAGAAACCAACACGCACATCTGAACAGTCAAGCCTAATTCCCAAGAAGCTGTTTTAACTTGACATCTGAAAATGTACTGCATCTAGAATTATTTTACAGGGTGTGTGTTCAGGGCATATGTGTGCACGTTCCACAGCTGAAGTGTTCTATAAATATCAGATGCAGGCTGTACAAAAAGCATCACGTACAGGGTGTCCTTAATTCCATTTAGTAAGGTTTTCGATTTATGTCTGACCTCTGGCAACAGAGACAAGTTTCTCAACAGGAATAAGAGCATGCTAAGCTACCTTAAACATACTTTTCACTTAAAATCTCAGAAATGGATCAGATAAGGTAGGCACTAGTTTAGTACTTTCAGACAAGGGTACTGAGGCCCAGAAAAGTGATGTGTCTTTCTCACAATCTCACAAGAAATTAATGGTATTGCTCATATGAGACCCAGGTCTCCTAATTCTCAGGTCATTATTCTTTACATTATCTTCACTTACTGTATGTTTCTTCAAAGGCAACTGATTCTATTAATAAAAGTATGTTCTCTTTAGTGCATTATAGAAATCTAAAACTAGTTCCTCTACCCTTTCCTTTCTGACTCTAAGTCACCTGTGTATTTCGTAAGAAAGAAGATAATGTGCCAGACACGCTGACATACACCTGTAATTCCAGCGACCCGGGAGGCTGAGGCAGGAGGATGACAAGTTTGAGGTCAGCCTAGGTAACTTAGTGGACCCTGTCTCAAAATAAAAAATAAAAAGGGTTGGGACTATAACTCAGTGGTAAGCATCCCTGTGTTTAATCCCCTGTATAAAAACCAAAATAAACCCAAAATCAAAGCAAAAAAAAAAAAAAGTGACAACAATTCAAAAACAAGTAGGTGACTGTACTTGGGGACTGAGAACACCTTCCTAATGTGGGAGTGAGGAGCGGTAGGGAGGGGTGGGTGATACAATTGAAACCCAAGCCTGAGCACCCAGATCTTCTCATAATGGTAAAACTAAGTGAATTTCTCCCACAAAGATGTGCTGACTCCAGTTACTTCATGTGACTCTCCTGGTCAACAAGTTCAGTGCAGCTTCTTTGGGTTTGTGTGACTGCAGCCAGGACATACACGCTTGCTCTGCTTCCCACTGAGAAGGCAGGATGAATGGCGGCTCAGTCCTCGAAACAGCCCTTGGAGGAACAAAGATGGAGGGCCTGGGAAAAGATGGTCTGAGGGGTCCTGCCAAGGGGACTGATCTGCTCCGCTTCACAGGAGAGCGAGGGGCTGGGCTGGGCTCAGCCCTGTGCCTGGTACAGCCGGGTCTGTGCAGCCGACTGACCACACAGGGGGCTGAGGCTGTGTTAGTGGTAATTGATGGCCAGGCTTTTTAATGGAGCTTATCATTTCACAGCAACAGATGTCAGACTCGAATAAATAACACGCTCTCTCTGACCTACGCGATTTGGAGAGGATGTCTGGATGTCAAGCAGATCTGGATTCCTCCCCATCCCTGTTACGCTCTCTTCTAAGAGGAAAACAGACCAAATCCCTTGAAGATACTTTTCAAAATGATTCTTTTTCAGAATTTAAGCAACTAATCATTCCACATTATTTATCTGTTTTACTTCTCTCTCCACAGCTTCTGTATTTCTAAACCCCATGAGGGAAAAAGCCCAGGAGGGACAGGAGAGCTGCTCACATAGGAACCTGGGTGACAGGAAGGGGAGGCCTTGGCGGCCTCAGCTCTCCCCAATTCCCCTGCCAGCTCATCAGCACTGGTTCCCTTACTGTCCTCTCAGGGTGCCTGGACGGCCCAGGCTGTGCTGGCCTGGGCCTGAAAAATTCCCTCTTCTCTCCCAGGGGGAGTTTGGCTGGGACGAGGTTGGGAATTTTTAAAGGGAACTATTCATAGGAAACTCACAGTAAACAGAAGGCAAAGAGAAAGCCCATGAATCACAGGCAGGTCGGACTGCAGGTTCTGTCACTGAAGTGTGACCCCAGATGGGCCTCCGGGGCCGAGCTTCCCAGGAGCCAGGCTGGGCTTCTCTGCCTACCTCAGTGCTCTGCCATTTGGCAATCACCCCTCCTGCCCAGAGTGGCTCAGTTCACAGCAGCTTCCTCTTTGCAGAGGGGATGAGGGGAGGGAGCAATTACAGATGGCCAAAATTCTTGAGCCAAAATTCCTGACTGACCCCCACAACTCTGGGATGTCAGAGAAAGAGTGAATTACCAAATCTCCACAGGGTTTTCCCTAACACTGAGCTGGGTCTGGATGAGAAGGAATGAAGACAGGTGCAGAACTACCGGTTCTGGTTCTGGAGCAGGTCCAGCCTGGACTCCAGCCAGCCAGCTTACAAGGCATGAGAGAACTGAAGAGATGGGCCTGACTCTGCAGCCCAGTCTAGAAGCAAGGCACAGTGTGGGCGCCCTAAGGAACTCCCAACAGGGAGCCAGGGAATGATTTCTTCCAAGAGAAACAAATACACGCACAGCCTCACGCTCTAACCACTGCACAGTGTGAATAGCCCTCCAGAACCATCCTGTCCCCAAAGAATTCTCATGCTCAGGACTCCTATGACCATTTGGTGAAGACACTGTCAGGATTAGGATTTCTACACTGTGTTCCAGAGTCCCAGGGGGACCAAAGGGGCCCTCAGGGGCCATAGTAAGGGATAGGGTGCAAATCAGGTGGGAACATCCACTCCCATCTCTTGAATCAGGGGGAGGAGCTCTATTTTGAGTTGTTTTATTTAGAGGAATAATACATGAGACTGGATTAAAGTATTTGGCAGCTAATGAAAAGTTTGAAAAAAAATGGTGTCTCTTAGAATCTTAGTGTAATGACAATGAAAAATAACCAAAAAAGTCAAGAATGTAGAATTTCTAAAAAGAGTCTTAAGAGAGAAAGTTATTCTGGAAAAACAACTGGATGAGAAATAATAAGTCTGCTTGGTGAAGAGTAACATATGGGAAGTTATAGAATGCCTTGGAGCATCTGGATAGGCTTCTAAATAAGAAAATGACATCCCTTTCTGACTCTGAGGTGAGACGGGATAATAACAAATGACTTTAGGAGGTTCAAGATGAATGCTTCCATGTATTGATGAAGGAGCTATTTTTTGAAATATTCTTTAGTGATTCCTTCTAAATAATATTTTTATGTGTGCCAAGCCATTATACTGTAGGTGGTTTGGGGGTTAAATTCTATTTTAAGATACTACTCCGGCCTCCACGATCAACCTAATACTTAATACAAAGAAAGTTATGGAAGAAAACAAACAAAACTACTCCAGCTATTCATAGATTTCTTAGACTGGAAAGAATTATAAAAAGTCATCTGCTCCCTTCTAGGCAGGTCTAAAGCTGTGTAAAAGATACCTTGAGATCTTTTTTCTTTTTTAAGTGATGGTTGCTCTTATGTAGATCAAGCAAGTGAAGGATGGAATTTTTCCACTTTTCAAACTGTTGTGTTGGTACCAAGAAGATAAAACTCCTGAGGATAGCAGCTTGAGGACAGGCAGTCTAGAACTTGAAAATCTCTGGCCAAGTCCCTGGGACTGGGGGAATTGTTTACTAGGGTATATGTGAAGGTATCTATGTTGGCTCTGTTATCTTTTAACTAAAATTATCTATTTTTTTCCTCCAAGGGATGATGACACTGATAGTTAACATTGACTACACACTCAATGCATGCCAGACTGCACCAGACAATTCACCTGCGTTACTCTAGGCAGTGGGAAGCATTCTAAGATTCTCCACTCCCTGTAAAATCCCCAGGACTGCAAATATAAGGGATTTCATTCTGATAATTAGATTTTCTTATATGGCACAGAGGACTTTAAGAAAGAGATAAAGAGACCTAATCAACTGGATGTTTAAAATCTGGGTACAGGGGTCAGAGATACAGAGGTCAGAAACTGGAAACATGAGAAAGATTCAATGTACTACTACTGACTGAAAGATGGAGGGGACCACATGGAAAGGAATGAGGGCAGCCTCTAGTTACTCAGAATGGTCTCCAGTGACATCCAGCAAGGATACAGGAACCTTAGTCCTACAACCACAAGAAACTGAACTCTGCCAAGCCTCCTGAATGAGCCTGGAAGACAAGTCTAAGCTTCAAGGAGATCATGGCCCTAGCCCAAAACTGGATTTTAGTTATCTGGGACCCTGAACAGAGAACCAAGGAATGTTGTGTAGGACTTCTAATCCAGAAAAACTAGATTAAAAACTGGTGGTGTTTTAGGATGGTAAGTTTATGGTGGTTGTTAGCAACACAGAAATTTATATGCCATATATGATATTCATAGTAATCCACTGAGCTAGCCTTCACCATTTTCTAGACAAGGAGACAAAGACTCAGGAGGATTATGTATTTACCCAATGTCACATAGCTAGTGGGAGGCAGAGATGGGTTTAAACCCAGCTGTCTTAACTTCAGGGTCAGTGCTCTCAACTGCTACGGACACTTCTTCTCCATAGGCATGTTACTCAGATACCAGGTCTCTGAGGAAGGGGCCTCAGCCAAATGATAGACTCGGAAACTGTATCTGTTGCCTGGGTGTGAATGTGAAGAAAGGTCAGAAGTCATCTTCATTAGAAGCCAGGAAGATGTGAAAAATAAATTTTCTCTAGAGGAAATGATTCCCTATTATCTATTATATGGAAACTACAGAATAAAGATGGAATGCAATTTTTTCTTTAAAAAAATCTTTAAAAGTCATAAGATATGTAAAAGTAAAAGTAAAATATACAAATACAATAGCATAAAGTCTAATTCAAGATATAAAGAGAATCATGCTATTTTCGGCTTTTACATTATATGTAAAACCTTGTAATATTAATTCATTTTAGGTTGTGACAATTTAAAGATGTATTGTCCATGTATAAAATAATGAAAATAGCTAAAAAGTCAATAGAAGAGAAAGAATTCTATACTAAAAAGTACTTGAGTAAAGCAAAAGGACACAGGAAGAGAGGAGCAAAGGAAGAAAGAACAGGAAATTAAAAAACAAATAGCAAGATGGTAGGACTTAAACCTAATGAGCTCATTTATATTATATTAAGTGTAAATGAGACAAATATTCCCATTAAAAGGCAGAGATTATCAGACTAGATTAAAAAGATCAAGTTCTACAAAAAGTTTTCCTGATTATCAGACTAGATTAAAAAGATCAAGTTCTACAAAAAAGTTTTCCTGACATATTTATGACACAGAGATGAAATTAAAAAAACATGTAAAAATATTCAGAAGAAAGATGGTGGAACCATTGTAACATCAAATAAAGCAGTCTTCAAGTCATGGAATATTACCAGAAATAGTCATTTCATAATGATCACTTTGTTAAGAAGACATTAGCATTTTAAATATGTGTGTATCTTATCCACATAAGCAGCAAATGCTCCTCATCTTATGAGGGGATAACTTCCTGATAAGGACATGGTAAATTGAAAATACTACAAGTAAAAAATGCATTCATATACCTGACCTCTGGGACATCACAGCTTAGCAGCACGCACATTTAAGAGTACCAGTTGTTTTGACTGTGAGCTACAATTCCTTGCTGTTGTCCAGGAAGGGGTAGGGGAGGGAGTGGTGGCTGGGAGGTGGGTGAGTGGGTGGGCTGATTTATTGAGGGGAAGAAAGAGTTGTACTAAATGTTGCTAACCCAGGAAAAAATATAAAATTAAAAATTAGATGTATGGTTTCTATGTTCTTGTTCTTATATCATGGTAAAGTTGAAAAATTTTAAGTTGAATCATTGTAAGTTGGAAACTATATAAAATCTGTCTACTGTGTTATAAATTACAAGTGAATTATACTATATATATGTATATAGTATAATACACACACACATATACATAGAAACACATAAAAAGATGTGAAAAACAAAACAAAAACAAAAAGTAATGCAAAGATGTAGTCCAATGAGAGTGGGAAGAAGAGGGAAAGAGCTGTCTGGGAGTTGAGAGTACACGAGAAAACCCACAAGGAAGAAGGCTAGAGGATGAATAGGCCTGAGGAGACAGAAACAGGGTGGGAGGAAAGATGAGCAGAGGCGCTGAGGGATTGAGCAGAAGCTAAACCACAGGGCCTTCCATAGCTTAACTCTTTTGACTAGTCACAGCAGGACCAGCCAACAGGAGGAAGTATAATTCTCCTTTTTTGTTGTTGTTGTTGTTTTTTGTTTTCCCAGTGCTGGGGATAGAACCCAGGGCCTCACACAGGTTGGGCAAATGCTCTACTACTGAGCTAAATTCCTAGCTCTATAATCGTGTGATGAAGTTCTGAGAGGTTAAGCACCTTGCCCAAGGGTGCTCACAGGATTATACTCTGCAGTAGGAACAGGGACACGCATGACCTTAGAGCTTGTGCTCTTCCAGCAAAGGATATCTGACTTGTGAAGAAAGGATTTGCTGGATAGCCATGAGCAAGGGCAAGCACTGTGGCAGAAGCCCTGGTCAGTGCCAGGTAATATCCTTTCTGCATTCACATGTCTAGAACTATGCTCTACAGGAGGGAATAAACAGCTGATTTCACTCAATGGGCTCCAGGGCTGTTCATAAACCGTGAGAGTGTTTATGTCATAGGCAGAGATCTCCAAGTGAATTATAGCCTTTTATGTACTGTGTACAGGATTTTCACAAGAGAAGGAAACAGGGCATGTATGGAATGCTGAAGTTGACCTTTCTCCCTTTTTATCCTTTCTCTCCAAACTTCTCCAGCAACCTCCCGCCTGTACTACAGGACAGCAATTTGGCTGTTTACCCATCAGCTGGCCTCTGACACAGCCCAGTGCAGATACTCAGCTCACTTGAAGATGAGAGTCTTTAAATTATTTCTTGCTAGCATGGGCTGCTGGCTTTCTCTTTGACTGCATTTAAAATGGATCCATCTTCACTACAGTAGAAAGCAGATTTTGTAACGTTTCTTCAGATGTTTTCTTTAGACTGGTGTTAACATAAAGCAAATGTCTCTTGAAAGTCTGAACCAATCTGTTAAGATAAACAGGCTTCACTTATGATATTTCTATACTGAAATCACAGGCTTGTGGTCTGTAGCTCCTTTAAGACTCGATTCATACATGCTAAAACATCTACTTAAGAAACACACTCACACAAACACATGCACACACCAAGATAGCTTTGCCATGGAAACCACAAAGACACGTCTGGTTCAGACTCCACAGCACATACCACAAATAACGGCCTGTCTTGTAAGGGCAGATCCCGGGCACACACAGGGGAAGCCCAGGAACTAAACAGCCGCCATGCTCCAGCACAGGACTCACTTTATGGTTCCTTTTTTTCAAGTTTATTTCAAGACATGGAAATCTTAATGATTGTACTAGTGATGTTTCCAGATGCTGCTTTCTTCCCTTTTAAATAGGATTTCAGACTGGGTGTCAGGATTAAAAAGGGACAACACAGGGAGAAAGAGTATACTGAGGTTTCATTAACAACACTGGGTTCCACACATGAATCTAGGTGGTCTGGATTTCTAGAGCAAGCCACTCTGCCATAAAGGAGTCCCAAGCCTGTTACCAGTAAAGGTCTTTTACCATAGAGAGTATGAGCGATGCCAGGAGCTCCTTGGAAGGGAAAGGGATATCAGGGGAAATTGAGAACCTTCTCGGCTTGGAAGGTCAGGCTTTGTTAGTAAGGTACTTTTAAACTGTCAGAAGTTTGATATGATTTATCTCCCTTGCTAGGTTACAAATTCCATGAGGCCATGGACAATTTCCAATTTGTTTATCATTATGTCCCCAGCATGGAGCATGAACCCTGGAACATGGTAGATGCTTAATAAATACCAGATGAGCAAATGAACAGGATGCTTAATAGGTAGTCTTCATTTGTGTGACTCCTTGGATCTGCTCATCCTTCAGCTGGGATCACAGGTGTGAGCATATGGCTGTTCAGAGTGATAAAGTAATAACCACATGCCACTCTAGGATTTATTTTTGGAAACTACCATTTCAATCCACTGCCATTTCAATCTAGGAGGCCAGGGTTCACAAAAGCTGATGTTTCAGATACTAAAGTCTTACCTACACAAAAACACATTTCAGTATTTACCTATTTCATATGACTAAGTGCCTTGCTGTACCTCTAAGCCCCAAACATCAGTTAACTTCAACCTCCATCAAACTGCTACTTGTACAGTGACATCCACAAGTCTAAGGAATCTCTGTATCTGTTTACTCTATTCAGAAATGTGCAGGCCCCACTTTGGGCAATGCCTGTAAAATGCACTGCAGAAATGCAATTAAATATATAATTCAGAGAGATTCAGTTCTATATAAAAAAAAGTAGCTATTGCATTCATGAATTGACCACTAGTGATAATTTTACTTGTTTACTGTCAGCTAAAATTTTCCATTTTTCAAAAAAATATGAAAGTGGCTGTAAACATCTGAATTATTGACACCATTTACCCACAACCCTACTTCTTGTTTAGTACTTCTTCTCCAATCTAAATAGGTTAATTTCTGATAGATCCTATAACCCATTTGAAAAAAGGTATGGCTAATTTTAGAGACCAGGAGAAACAGTGGAGCAAGGAAATATTGCAGACAAAGGATGGCTTCTGCCTGATAAGGGAATCGGCCAATTTTTTCTATAAAGGGCTGAATAGTAAATAATTTTGACTTTGCAGGTCTCTGTTCCAACTGTTTACTCAGCCACGTGGCATGAATGCAGCCACTGCCAACAGGTTAAAAAAAAAAGGGCATTTTTTGTATCTCAATAAGACTTTATATATTAAAAAAAAATAAGCACAGGGTAGGAGTTAGCCAGTGGCTAGTAGCTTTGCAACCCCTGGATACGATAAACAAAATGTTCCTCTCTGTAGTAAATAATAATGGATTCACTTACTTTGCTCTTTTGGCCATTTCATTTCCGTCCCATCTGGGGCTGTAAGGATAATTTTTCTGGGCCTGGGAGTAAAGCTGTCCACTGTTGGTAAAGTGATATACTGACTGAAATGTCAGAGTTGGCTGATCTCGAGGGAAAAACAAAGGCAGGTCAACTGGAAAGACAGAAGAGAGGAAAAGCAAGTTAGATATAAACACATCTTATGACACTGTTTTGGCTAAATCAAGAATGTTGGGTCCAAGACTATTGGAACCACAAATTCTGGCTGAGGCTTAGATAAAATGTGTGGAGGGAGGACCAAGAAATACAAGGTGTCCTCCCTGACTTTAAGAAGTTCAAAACCTAGTGAAAGAGGTGAGTCCCATGTGAGGGCAAGTGTAAGCAATATGGGGCTCGAGGCCCAGGTGCTGCAGAAACAACATGAGATGGCATAGAGGCTAGGCAGAGGCTGGGCAGAGGCCAGGCAGAGGCTAGCAGGCCCCCTGCCCCCTGAACTCCCTGGCCTTTGCCTTGTCCATTCTTTCACTGCAGAGGCTGCTGTGAAACTGTTCTAAGTCTCTACCACACCATCAACTCTTCAAGGGCCAGGCAGGGTCTTCCTCATCTGTCAATTGGTGGGGGAGGTAGGACAGAGGCTGTTGTGACAGAATGGATGTAGAAAAGGGATAAAGAGGGCAGGTGATCATCTTTCGTAGGAACTATATATGGCAACTAGACCAGAAAAAATAAAGTTATCACGCTACTTCCAATCAAGCAGTGATTTTTGATACTCAGCAGTTTCCATTTTTTCCATATGTGTTATGACATTTATTTATATCTCCTAAATCAGAGGGGGCTCCTTAATGGAACACAACAGGGACCAATCTAAGCACTGCATACGCCTGCTGGTGCAGGATGGCGGATTCTAATCCTCACTGTTAACACATATTATTCTTTTCATTTTGTGGTTCTTTAACTCAATTTTTAAAAATAAAATGGCGTGCCAATTTCGGTTGAGATAAACTACCATTAAAAACACTGTTTCTATAGCATAGTCTTTAAGGTGGATGATGTGTAAATGTGTGAAATGTTAACAGGCACATCATTGAAAATAAACAACAAAAAATTGTATTGAGTTTTCTAACCTCACAGAGTACTTTTTACATACTTTGTCTAATTTGTTACTTAAAACCTTGTGAAAGAGACATTATTTTGACCATGTACATTTAATAGGTGAGCAAACTTGAGACTCAATGTCATAGGCAGGAAGGGACAAGAGTCAAATCCAGAACCATGATTCAAATCCCAGGTTCCTTCTATGTGACAAGGCCACCTCCTGCTCTGAAGGACAGGAGAATCACCTGCTTACACTCACTATGTCACAATTACAATTCAGTAAGAAAAGTCTCCACTGTGAAGAAGGTGGATGGTCTTTTGGCTACCTGAGGCAGGCATATGAAAAGGTACATACTAGACAGTTCTGCATCTGTCACCCCAGCGTGGGTGACACTCAACTTGGACAAAGCCCTCTAAGCACCCGACATGATTTCTTAAAGGAAGTTAGGTTCACAGCAAAATTTAAAAAAAAGAAAAAAGAAAAACCAACAAAAAAATCCCAAGAAACAAAAAACTATCCAGCTAGTAGGGTCTCTCAGAACTCTGAGTGCACTTGACCCTGAAGATGTCTGACTCAGCACTGCAGGGGGTTTCTACAGATGAATCACGCTGCAACCCAACAACAGTGGCAGGACTGTGAATGTCCACTTTTTAGTCACATTTTTCAAGAGTCACAATAGGGCAGTCTCAATACATGTCGGTCCATGCCAAAGCAGAGATTTCACAGCACATAGGAACAAAGCAAAATATGAAAAAGTCTAATAGAAATGATAAATGACTCAATTCAAAAAGCCCTTTGGACCCTTTCATATTACAAAGCTTGACCTGTAACATCTTCATCACTTTGAACAAATATTGCTTTCTAAATGTTTTATATCTTTTCTAATTATTCATTTAATTTCCTATGATTAATTTTAGAAAAATACCTTCATATATACTTTACTTTGACTTCAACTGTAGTTATTATATTACATACAAGTTCCCAAAGAAAAATGAGATTCAGATTAACCTCCAAAGCTATCATTAATAACATAAAAGCATTTAGCATTCAAGCTGGCCTATAAAAAAGCAATGATTTAGAAGTTTTGCAGCTGCATCCGCTTGCCTGTAACCCCAACAATTTGGAGGTTGAGGAGGATCACAAGCTTTGAGGCCAGCCTCACCAACTTAGCGAGTCCTCAGCAAGGGCCTGTCTCAAAATAAAAAAAAAAAGGGCTGGTAACATAGCTCAGTGGTTAAAGCACCCCTGGGTTCAATCTCCAGTACCAAAACAAACAAATAAAAATCCAAAAGAGCAATGATTTAAAATAACAGAATCTAATGGCAATAATTAATAAATTTAAATTAAATAGAGTCATTACTCAAAATCAAGAACAATGTAGATAGTATCATAGGCAGTGAGATTCTCAAGCTATTAACTTTTGGGGCCTGGGAATGCATTCTCTCTTGAAAAAAAAAAATTTTTTTTCTGGTACCAGGGATTGAAGTCAAGGACACTTGATCACACATCCCTAGCCCTATTTTGTATTTTATCTAGAGACAGAGTCTCACTGAGTTGCTTAGTGTCTCTGCCTTGCTGAGGTTGGCTTTGAACTTGCAATCCTCCTATCTCAGCATACTAAGCTGCTAGAATTACAGGTGTGCTCCACTGCATCTGGCTTGAAAAAAAATTTTTAAGGGACAAGGTCTTGCTCAATTGCTCTGGCTGGTCCCAAACTTCTGGTCTCAAGTGATCCTCCTGCATCAGCCTTCCAAGTAGCTGGGAATACAGGCGTACACCATCCTATCTGGCTGGCAGACTTTTTTGGTTCTTGTTTTATTTTGTAGAAATGAATTGCTGGTATTAGTATTTTGATATGCTGAGAAATCATTTTCCACCTATTTCTGAACCATTTTCTCTGACCCAAATGCCCAGCTGGTATCAGCAACAAGTTAAAATGTGAATGCGATTTATTTACCTAATCCAGCAAGATCTCCTGACTATGAATTCCCAAAAGCATTGATTTTCAGTTTTTAAAATTTAAATGTTATTTTGTTATTATATTTTGTTTCTCCATGGAGATTTGTCTAACAAAGTGTAGTAGAAGCCAAAAATAAAACTTGAATATTTTCTCTATGCATGCAGTAACTGGATTATTAGAACAGAAAGAGTCTTGTCAGAGATAAAACTAGTAATCCACGTTTGTTAGTTCATGTATGAGAAAATAAAATTTTTTAAATACAAACATCTTGCTAGACTAAGTTATATCCTATCTATATCAGTTAATGGTCAACCAAAGGGTGGCTTCTTTAAAAATGTTTTGTGCATGAGTTAATGACTAAAATATTTATGAGAAATTCTTTGCATTTTTCTTCTAAGAATGATTTGAATTCATAAGAATTGAAAAACCCCAAAACTTGTCTTCCTTACCCTCAAATGTTTCTGTCACTTTTGCTTATAGGTTAACTTGTGATTTTCTGATGCCTAGGAAAATAATGACCTGAGGCCTTTAAATGGCTTGTTTGTTCTGAGGGGAAGCTGCTGGCTTCCAAGCAGTCTGGGCTTAGAGTATCCACTATATCAAATTCCAACATGTTTTTTTTTTTTTTTTTTCTTGATGGTGCTGGGGATTGAACCCAAAGCCTTGTGCATGTGAAGCGAGCACTCTACCAGCTGAGCTATATCCCCTGCCCAAATTCCAACACTTTAACAGCGAGCTTCCTCAGAACCTGCTAGCTCAGTTGACGGTTGGAGCAGAATCATTCCCTTTGATTCAGTTACTTATTGACACCACTGTCTCCACAGCTGCTTCCTCTTTCCTCCTTCCTACACAGACAATGAATTTTGGTCAGTTCTCTATCCACATACGGGATGGTCCTCACTTGTTCAATAACTTCTTTCTTCAAGAACTTGAAGCCCAGTGTGGTGGTGCACACCTATAATCCCAGCTACCGGAGGATGTTAAGTTCAAGGCCAGACTGGGCAGCTTAGAGAGACCCTGACTCAAAATAGAAACGGCTGGGGGAAGGTAGCTCAGCACTTGTCTAGCATGCAGGAGGCCCTAGGTTCAACCACACATACTGCAAAAAATAAATTAATTAATTAAAGAAATAAATAGATTTAAAAAACTTGTTGAAATCAGTCAAACCAAACATACCTAATTCTGCACAAACTGAGCAGTTAGTTTCCAGACTTATCCACAGAGCCCTGGGAAAAGGAAGGAATGATTTAGCCTCATTCTGGACAGCTGCTGCAACGACAGGTTCTACTGGTCACACAGAGTCCCAGAGCTAGTGGTGCTTTCCAGGTGACAACCAGTCACACAGCTTTGAGAGAAACTTCAATGCACCGATAAAGTGTGTGCCTCTCTTAAGCCCCATTGAGGTTCAGGTGTGCAGCTGCAGCTCACCCTCCCTAGAAAACAAGCGTATCTGTCCCTAAATCCTTTCACCATAAGACAATGCCAGGAAAGTCAGCATCCAAATTTGCAAAACTCTAGAAAACCCCTCATTTCTCCAAATACCTCAACAATGGAAAAAGGACCCAAGAGACCAAAAGAAACACCATGTTATGCATCTGA
Organism: Marmota flaviventris; assembly: GCF_047511675.1. NCBI lineage: Eukaryota > Metazoa > Chordata > Mammalia > Rodentia > Sciuridae > Marmota > Marmota flaviventris. The sequence continues at coordinate 21,537,039 of NC_092511.1, read as the reverse complement.
TTCACAGGGCAGCCTGTCAGCCATTGAGCACATTTCAGGCATCATTCTGACAAATTTGATTATATGATTTCTTTTTTTTTTTTCCAGAAAAGACTAAAGCATATCTTAGCCATGGCAAGATGAGAACAAGGCACTCTGACATCAAATAGTGATAACTAGCAGTCTGGTGCAAGGGAAGGGGCAAGAATAGTAAATAAAAGCAGAAATAAAAGAATCCACCTGGGGATTCTCTGTACAGGAACAGAAAGTGCTATATGTCCCAGTCACTCCTGAAGCTGTCACCAGTCAGTGACATGGACTCCTTCCTGGTAACTGTGACAGGCATCCTTAGCTGCTTACCTAACAGCCATTCTGCACCTTCTTCCTTGTGGACAGAGCCTTTCCTCCCATCCAGAGTTTGAAAGCACTTGGATATTTGCTCTTGGACTCCCAAAAGCCAAGACATGGAAATGTGACTCACTCCTGCCAGTGGGACCTGAGAGGAAGTTGGTGAGGGGTCGTCTGAGAAATATTTTCCTCTCTAATTAAAGACACGTGTAAGGAGAAGTTCTCACTTCATTCTAGCCTTAATCCCATCGTGCAAGGTCCTGAGGCTTGGAGATGTGGCACTCATCTTGTGACCAGGAGGAGGTCAGTCTGGTATCATGGGTACTGAATTCATCATCCCTGGAACTTCCCAGCTCTTGATTTCTTGCTTTGCCAGACAATTACAAATCTTTACTATTTAAATCTCTTTTAATACCAGTCCGGTATTACCAGGTCTAATACCACTCAAGGTATCTAAGGAAATGTTATTACTTATAGCTTCTGTTTAAGAAGGCAGGAAAACTGTATAATCTATTTCAGATATATTTCCACCAAAAATGGCTAAAAAAACATTTAAGGCACATAATAGGAAAGTTTTAGTTGTCTGGAAAATTCAGTTTTGTGAGACAGTTCAATTTGAAAATGCCAAACAAATGAGGGGTTAACCATACTTGCTTCTCTGGAAGTCACATCATCAAATATTTTTATCATTATTCACAAGACACAATTGTTTCCTCAGACCTTGCAAACTGCATATTCCTTAGCTTTCCCCTGTGTTCTCAGATTGGTAGGGAAGATCCTCCTGGATCCACTTTGGGGTGGCCAGAGTTCTTCGGCCTCCTCAGTTCCTCGAAGCCTCGTTCTGAGGCAGCTCTAACCCCTTGTTAACTTGTAAGCTTGCCCCACAATGATGATTCCCTTTGAGGTCGATTCTTCCCAAGAGCAGTTTGAACACATCTCATTCCCAGGCTATCCTGCAACCAATTTGGGCAAACTGCCATTTATTACTGACCATCTCCGTCTTACTAACACACAAGATCTTTGAGATGCACAGATTCCAACCACAATGAAATTAAACACCACATAACCAAAATAACTCTCCTACAAAAAATAAGAAAGTAAAATTTTCCAGTTCAGAAATACCCCTATTCAAGGCACTAAAAAACCAATGGTGTCTCCTCTTATCACTGCCTTCCATTTCAGGGGTGAGGAGTGAAGATATTAAACAACTTTTGTTAAACTGGTTTTACTTTTTACTAGTTTAAACTGGTTTCAAATTTTCATTCTCTTTTGTATGATCTGATCATTATAAACAGGCTACCTTTGGGGTTTTCATATTACTGAACTGAAGCCTAAATGCTTCCTGAATTCTGCTGTATATGCTAAAAATCCTCTTATGGAAGAAGATCCATTATATACCCTTGCAGTTGGATCAAAAAGGCCCCAGCATTTATTAGTGGTCATGTCACAGGCAAAATACTTGGCCTCTTTGAACCCTTTTTCTTGCCTGTAAAATGAGGATATTAATTCCTTCTTCACTGTGTTTATTGGTAGGATTAAACAAAAACTGGGCATGTTCTAAACAAATGTTAACTCCTTTCCTCTACATCCTTTTTCCTTGGGTTTCTTCCCCTCTTTTGTGTAGCTTTACACACTATTCCATATTTGTGAAATTTGTGGTCACTACAGCATAAGCCATTAGGTGCTTAAATTTGAACTCTTTTGATGGAAATCTCTTCTAAGTTTTGTACATACTTTTGCATCCCAGTAAATATACTAAAAATAATTTAGCCTTTTCTTGATGACAAGAGACAGGCTAATAAGGCTTTGAGGTCTAAGGAAGACTTGGCTGCTGTCTCCCAGGTGCCCCCACAACTGTCTGCTGTTAAATGTGGCACACTGAGGTCCCCAAGGCTGGAGAATGTGGCACACTTTTGACCTCTGACTACGGAATTTCTCTTCTTTATTTCTGTTTCCCTTTCATAGTCAATCCCTTTTCCCAAAGCCAACTCTGTCTCAGCACTGTCTCTCATTCATCCACTTCACTGTGCATGTGTCTCTGTTTCTGAAGGCAAGTTCCACCTAGCCACACGTCCCTGGACACACCTGGTGGGGAGCAGGTGCTCTGCTAATGTGCGGTGATGTACTGTGAACTCCTGTTGCCATCCTTGGGCACCTTAGACTGTTACCCCCCCCATCCCCTTTGCTGCTTCTGTCATTTGTTAGTTTGCTTCCAGGTTTACAGCAGTTCCTGGATAGTTGAAGTTTTAGGACATCTGGCCCCTTCATTTTGCTTGCTATTTGCCTTTTTTTTTTTTTTTGGTGGTACTAGATAGGACTCCAAGGGTACTTTACCACTGAACTACATTTCCAGTCCCTTTTTATTTTTTACTTTGAGACAGGGTCTTGCTAAGTTGCCCAGGTTGACCTCCAATTTCTAATCCTCCTGCCTTAACCTCTCAAGTAGCTGGGATTACAGGTGTGTGCCACCATGCTCAACTGGCATGTGCTTTTGAGGTAATTTACAGATACAAATTAATCATTCTAATACCCAATGAGACATTCACATAAATCTATAAGAAAACTCTCAAGACCAAAGAGGTGCCATGGTATTGACTGGTGGAGATCCAAGTTCTCTCATTCTGCCCAATGAAATGAATCTAGACCAACTTCACTAGGCTCTTTCTCCCACCAGATCAGAGGTTCTGAACTGTGAGTTGGTATTAAGATCACCATGGATGGAACTGAACACCACAGAGGCTTGGTTGGTCCTATCCAGACCTCAGGAGATTTTTGCCATGCCTCCCTAGGCAGAAATTACCATGGAGGACTGTGTGCCCCTAAGGACAGGGGTTGTGAATTAGTTATTTTAGTATTCCTCGCATTTAACACAGAGCATGACACATGAGAGACACTCAATAAATATTTGCTGAACTGTAAGGGAACATATATTTGCAAGGAACATATAAGGGAAATGCAAATGAAAACTTCAATGAGATTTCATTTCATAGCTACTGGAGTGTAAAAACCAGATAATGTCCCGTATGGGACACTGAATTCCCACTCACAGATGGCAAGTGAGTGCTAGAACCTCTTGTACAGTAAATGAAGATGCATGTACTCCATGACTCACACCCAGAATCTGGCAGAGCCCTGTTGTAACATCATTTGTGATAACAACTACTGGAGCCATCTTAAATGTCTATCAACTGGAGACTGGACACATACATCGTGGTATGTTCTTTCAATGGAATGCCTTAGAGCAGTTTAAAGGAATAATCTGGGACTACATGCACCAACATACGTAAATCTAGAGGACACGATGTTCAGTGAAAAAAGCAAGTTACAGATGAACACTTCAAAATGCAACTATAAAATACAAATAATGTATGTATTATTATATACTATTTATAAATACCTACATAGTTCAAGTATAGAAACATGCAAACCAAGTTAAAAGATTGTGCTTATCTCTGGGAGTAAGGGGGAAAGAGAAAGGAATGGGATGCATCTGGGAGGGGCATTTAAGGGACTTTAACTAAACAGTGGGCTTGAACAGACTGTGCCATTTCTTTAAAAGAAGATCAAAATCAGCTTCAGTAAAATATTAAGATTTGACTAGGGTGAGTACATGGGTGTTTGTTTTTGTACTCTGTATACACATGCAAACTTTAAGTAGCTAACCTTTTATTTTATTTTTTTTAAGAAAAAGGACATTAATTAATTAATTTTTCTTTTTCTTTTTTTTTTTGGTGCTGGGGAGGAAGCCAAGGTCTTGGGCTTGCTAAGCCCATGCTCTACCACTCAGCCACACCTCCCAAGACAAGAATAGTCAAAACAGCAGAAAACAATCAGTGGGATTCTATTTATATAAAGTTCAAAAACAGACACATTATCAATGATATACTATGATGTTTAAAGTGATTAGCTATTCATGGATATTCACTAGGCAGTAAAGCTGTTAAGAAACTAAGGGGGAAAAAAGGAACTAAGGGGTACTTAACATTGAACTCACTGGGATAGCTCAGTGAGGCTCACGGGAGCTCAGGGCTGCTAAGACACTGGCACTACTTCTGCTTCCAAAGTTGGGTGTGTCTTATTAGTCTGTGAAGTATGTGGGTATGTTTAATAGGATCTTTGTGACTCTATTTTTTCTTTTTCTCAAACAAATACAACTTTTAAAAATGGGAGCATTTATAATATACTAAGAAGGTCAAGAAAACACAATGGTCTTCAGGAAACAAAAGTTGGCAGTATGCCAGGAAGAACAAGGGTGTCCATGCCCGTGAGCCTCTGGTCTGGAAAGGAGATCTGGAAAAGGTCAATCATTCACTACAGTTTAGCACGTGCAGGCAACAGCTGGGTCACACACATGGTGCACATGCAAAGGAAAAGGGGAACTCTGCTTGAGGTTGAATTAAAGTTCTGCAGAGGAGATGGACTCTGAGTCGGTTCTAGAAGGTTAAAGGATGATTCAGAATTGGAGTCTGGGGAATATTCCATAGAATAAGAAGAAGTCAATAAAGCATTCAGTACTGTGTAAACTAATAATTTCCTACTTTGCATTTCATTCTCTTGGTCTCCACATACATTTGCTGCAGAGCAGCAGAACCTGCTCTATTTCACCAGTTTCATTGCTTTCCCACGACTCTCCTGAAGGAAGGGGCCTCTGGTCTCAGGAGCTCACAGGCCAAGCGGGCCACCCCTCCTTGCTCTTCTGGGTCATCTGGGTTCCTCTCATCAAGGCACAGGTGTCAAGAAAGGCCTCTGTCCTAGAACTCTGCATGCTCCCAACCTGTGCTCCCAAGGAGTGCTCACTCAGGATGAAAAAAAGAGTTCCAGCGGCGGAGGCCAGAACCAAGGAGTCCCCAGCATGGAAACCCTTTCCACTCCCGTCTGCCTCTCTGTCCCCTTGCTTCATCTCTCACTCACTTCATGGGTATGTTCCCTGGGCCAGGTCATACTGGAACAGAGGGTCCACACACTGGAGCTGGGCCATGTGCTGAATTCTGCACCTCCTGCAGGCCATGCCATTTGGGTGTGGTGTCCACTAGACGTGCTCCCCACTAGGATCCAGGCCCCTCTACTGCTCTGACACTGCCTCCTCAGGCCTGGCTCCTTGCTGAGTCCCTTTGGACTATTATTTCTTCTAACTGTTGGACACAGTCCAAGATGCACCTTCTTCCAGGAAGCCCTCCATGCCTGCTCAGTCAGTGTTTCCTCCAACCTCTGTGTTCACATAATCCACTTCTCAGCTGGGCTGCTGACCATTTCAGCATATTATTTTTATGTGCTCTCCTCCCCACTGGGGTAGACACACAGTAGGTTGTCAATATACACTTAGTAACTGGCTGGCACAAAACACCACAGTGAGGTGTACATTAGACATATGGGCAAGGAGCATGTTATTATGACTGGCAGTAAGAAATCCAGCAAGAGAGAATGCCACACCAGAAATAGCATGAAGTACTGTTTTAACTTCTATTTTTAAAAGAATTTAATCACAATAAATAAATTCCTGGCCTGGGAGTATTAAAAAAAAGAGATTGGCTAAATTAGGGAAGAGTTTGATTAAAAGAATCTTTAAATAAATTAAAATATATTCAACTGCAAAATCCTTAGCACTTAAAAGCTAGGCAAAAATCTCTAAAAAGTCATAAGCTTCTAATTTAAAAAAAATTCATGGACAATGTACCAAATGTACATGATTAGAAAGAAAAGGACAAAGGCAGTGTCTTTGGTTGAAGCAGGGGGGCTGACACTGGTCAGCTTAAATAGCATCTTACAAAACTGGAACAAACTAGCTAGATATAAATTTGCAAATATTGTGACTACCCCAATGTGAAGGATGACTAATGTGGATTTAAGAAGAAAATAAAATTCCTCAAACTAATCTAGTCTTTTTATTTAAAAAAAAGGATCTAGTTATGACCTTTATATTCTAGAGAAATCAGTGTGTATCCAATTTGACAAATATCCCCTGCACATCCACCATGAACCAGCTCAAGGGAAGTCAAACCAAGGAGGGCTCTTTCTTGTCACCCTGCTAGCACACACTCACATCCACCATTCCTGGGAAGGGAGGCCATGGGAAGGGGAACAGCAGAGGAGCTTGGCAGCACGGGATGGGACTGGGGTGGAAATGGATCCCACCGAGGGGCTGATAGGAGGTCTGGTAAATGAGGTCTGGTAAATGTCTTTCAAGGCTTAGAGCAGGGCCTTGAAAGACAGCTAGGATTCTGACAAGAAGTTTCAGGAGGAGAATGACTGGGAAGGGAGGGAGAAAGGCAAGGAATTCAAGCAGAGGGAACGGTACTGAACAGTCAGGGCCGAGGACAAGCGTGCCAGGGAACGTGGGTGATCAGTGTGGACAGGACACAGGTTGGCAGCAAATGTCTGGTGTGGAGGGCCCTAGACAAAGAAGCCACCCTGTGGAGTACTCTGAACAGAGCAAAGGAGTGTGGACACTCTTCTGTGAGCAAATGCCCTTGGACATTTCTAGGGAAACTCATATGCCACTCATTCCAGTGGCTAACACAGTGTAATTCCTCCAGAATGGAGAAGCCTGGTATAATGCACAAATCAAAAATAAGTTATTATTTATTATTAAAGAAGCTTCTCTGGGTGAAGTCAAATGTCCAGAGGAAGGTGTGTGCTCTGGAGGAGGACCACTCAAGTTCCCCTTAATGGTGGCATAGCTTTGGCAGATTAACTGACATCTCTGAGCCCCTTTTCCCATCTATAAAACTGGAAAAAACTCAGGGTTAAAACTTCAGGGTTAAAAATAAAGCATGTGAAGCATGCTATACAGTGTCTGGCACACAGAAAGTGCTGGATGAAAAAGGCTGGGACCTAAAGGAATGTCAGAACAGGATGGTGTACTGGAAGGAATATGGTCTTTGGAATGTGACATATCTGGGCTTGACTCCTACTCTGCCAGTTATAACCTGGGTAACCTCAGGCAATTTACTAAACCCTCTGAGTCTAGGTTTTCTCATCTTTAAAATGGGATAATGCCTACCTTGGAAGGTTATTGGGTAGTTTACATGTTGTGATGAATATATGTGTAGACTGCTTGGCACACAGCAGGTATTCATAAATGATGCCTATTATTACTTGTTTTCTCTAGAAGTAATTTAAAAACAAACAAATTTGAGTCTATATAATCTTTTTTAGCCACTTGGAAAATATAACCAGATGTGAAAAAATACAATAATTGATCAAAAGGAGTCATGCTTTTTTGACTCAGCGTTCAACTTAGTAATGGCTTCCTTTTTATTTGAGGAAACTGCTGTAGTCCTTAGGAACTCTTCCCTTTTAATTCTATGGTCTTCTTTCTTCAAATAAAAAAATCATAGCCTTGGAGAATCTCAGGTCACATGGGGTCTTGTAGCAAAAGCTGCCACAGACCAGAAAACATGTGAATAGAGAAGCAGCCCATTGGAAACTTGGCCAGTTTCTTTGTTCTTCGATTGTGCCAGTGCTTACCCCATTTCTGTGGGTGCTTCCTTTAAGCTTTTCTTTATTGGATGGCACACTTACTGGTCAGTGATCCTATTTCTCAGAAAAGATCAGAAATATAATCAATTTTTGTAAATTTAAGAACTTCCTATTAGATCTTTGAGTTACCCATGTTTTGTTTTTGTTTTGTCATTGTTTTTTGGCCAGCTCCTTAGTCATTATTTCTCCTAAAAGAACAGGTGGGGAATGGAATGGGGGAGTGGAAATTAATGTTCTCTTTGACAGAAATTCCAATGAGAATTTCCTTTGAGATAAAGGAATGGTTGTTGCCTAAAATGAGGTTTTTGAGCTGTCATGTTATTCTCATCCATAACTCAAAGGGAATACACTGTAAACATAAGGTGATCATGTTGAGACAAGTCCCTGTGTAAATGAGCTGTTTGACTTGTACATCAAATTTAAAGGAATTATATAATTTTCTATCAAAGGCATTGGGGCTCAGTGTCATCCTAAGAAAAGTACACTTCCACTCAGCAAACTAGTCCTAATAGTTGTGCTTTCCAGATAACTGAGGGTCTGTTATGGAAAGTTCTAAAAGTTTTTTGTTTATGTTCTTGATAGAAATCTTTCTAAAGTAGACTTCATATTTACTTTTCCTGTATCCCCTTCTAAATGGCTCAAAGTCAAAATTATGAATATCAGTTCCTAAAGTGGGCCACATAGTCATGATGCCAAGGCTCAACCAGGTGACTAGCACCTGCTATTTGTAGTTTCTTGGTTCCTCCAGGAAACCAAGCTCTTAGCTTTCTCCAGCTTTTGGCCCTGGGCCATTCAGTTATCCACCTGGAATTCCTCCAATGGTAACATACCTGTGTACCATAGAACTCCGAGTGATTAAACTTCCAGAGACTTGGGAACTAGCCCACCAGGCTTAATAGAAGGTGAGAGGCCTGGGGTGCCCTGTGAGTGAATCACACTGACTTTGGGACCCTCTTCAGTCTACTTCCTCTTAGTTGCTTATTGACAGAGATGCTCAAGAGTCCCAGCTGAGTTGTAGAGAGGAATCTGCCCCCGCACCCCCCCCCCTTTTGGTACTAAGTATTGAACCCAGGAGTGCTTAACCACTGAGCTATATCCCCAGCTGTTTTTTAATTTTTTAAATTTTGGAACAGGGTCTAACTAGGTTGCTTAGGGCCTTGCTAAGTTGCTGAGTTTGGCCCCGAACCTGCTATACTCCTGGCCTTAGCCTTCTAGTCTCTGGGATTATAGGTGTGTGCCACCACACCCAGTAAATCTCCAAATCTCCATGTTTTGTCACAACAGAAGACACACCCAAACTGCAGTTCAGCAGGGGCATGGAAATCATATACATTTTTAAAATGAGGAGATTGTTCTACAGGGGTGTGATCTGCCTCAACTGCATGAACAGCCCTATAGAAGACACCAGGGTCCTGACATTGAGTCCAGTAAGGTACATTGTAGTTGGCTACTAGCCAAATAACCATCTTGTAATGATGTTTTTATAGTATGGCTTTGGATTCTTTGTTCACCCAAATCTGAAAAATCCCTTCATGGTGGGTTTTGTTTTTTATTTTAATGAAGAATTTTTTTAAATGATAAGAAAAAGGCAGGAAGTCATTGTTTATTGAATGCCTACAACTGTGCTGGGTGCTTTCTTCTGTATGATTCTGCCTTGCCCCTTCTAACCAGGGGGTGAGCCTGTCCCTGGGGCAAGCCAGAGAACGGCTTTAATGCTGTGAAGAAGAGAGGGAGCCAGGATTCAATCTCTGTCCCCTGGGTCTGGAGCCCATGCACTCTCTTGCACAAGTGCTGCATATCTGATTTACTGCTTGCCTCCAACATTCTTGAAGGAGCTTCTCCTTGGGCATTTTGGCTCATCCACCATCTTGGTCAGGGGTTGCTACAGGCAAGCAAATTCTCTGGCCTTTGATCAAGAAAGCACAAAAGTCTAACAGACAGAGACTGACATGAACAGTCAGAACAGACAGGGAGGAGGGTCATGGTGTACTTGTCTTTCAGACAAGTTAAGCTCAAGGGTACAGTGATCTCAGATTTTTAATAATTTTATTTTGGACATTTCCATTTCCTTGTCTTCTTCCTTTTGATTGGTAAAACATTTTAGGGTCCTATCTAGGAGGCTCTAATGGCCTCTGACACTGTGGCTCACTCCTGTTCTTCTCCCAGTTTCCATAACACTGCACTGACCTGCTGTTTCTCTTCCTTTCAAAATTGTTACTGCCTTCTTTTCTCATTCTGCTCAGCACCCCTTCTCACCCAAAGCTCCAGTGAGGGACTTGCTAACCCTGAAGGCTTGGCCCCTCAGCTTTCTTCTTTCAGAATATCCCATCTAAAAATACCCTCTAATGAGTTCAAAATCTCCATATCCTTCCCTGAATGCTCACCTATACTCTGATCATTCCGGAAGCCCAGAGAATGTCATAATATAAGCTTTATGGCTTAAATTTACTTTTACCAACATCATCTAATTGGTAGCTTTCTAGGGCCTACTACTCCTCTTACAGTCAGGAACTCTGATCCTAAGAAACACAGAGTAGCTTGTTTATAATCAGTTTTGTGAAAATTAAGCTCACCTTGAATTCAAGCCCTCAGACTTAAAATCTTAAGGTTGTGATGCCACTAGAATATTCTGCTACCAACTGGGGAAGACTGGCACCGCAGACCTGAAATAAAAGCTACAGCCTATTCTGCACTCACCATATGCCAAGTTGGGTCTCATGTTCTACTAAGCACAAAAACTGAGTCGCCTTTGACTCTTCATTCTTCTTCCATCTCTGGAAGGGCCCACATCCTGGAGAGGACTGCCCAAAGGGCACTGTCATGCTGGTAGGGATTGGTGGGGCTTGGAGGTTCCTCTTACTTCCACCATGGATAAACAGAAGTGGGAATGTATATTTTTAAAAAATCAACCTACTCTCTACCACTAGATGCACCTTCGGTTAAACCTACGAGCAGCTGGTTATGCCTCCCACACCACCATGGGAGGTCACCTCCAGATACTAATCAGGGAGGACCTGAAGTAACTTGAAAGCTTCCTCTGCCTGCAGGAATTGGCTTCCAATCTGTCCTACACACTGACACCCATTTAATGGTCTTAATTCCACCCATTGTTCGAGGTATAGGGACTAGCAAGGTCTTCCGGATAAAAACACAACTCCTGAATGCTGATGGGGCGTTTCGTTGAGACCTATTGAGCCTCTTGCTAAAGAATGTAACACAGCCCTTACAATTCAGTCCAAAAGACCAAGATCTGAATAGACAAGTTGAAGTTCATATACACAGAGCATATGAGGACAGGTGAAATGATCAGATTTGAAGTAAAAAGGAACCTAGGTCCAAAGGGCTTTAAAATAAAGTACCATAAACCTAAGTGTTCCTCAGGGGACTCAGCAGTGGGCTCAACAGTAACTCCTTCTTGCTAAGCCTGACTGCTGCTCTTACAATAGGACAGTGCTCTTATCTGCCCCGCCTCACCCGTGACCCCTCACCAACACTCTGGGATGCAAATCTCTTTGTTGCTAGATACCAAGTGGTTCATTTTAGGTATGTTATTAATTGGTTCCATGGAAAAACTGGTTTGGTTCTTTGTTCAACTTGCTAAGTCATCACTTAACGTTAGCTAAAAAAAAAAAAAAAAAAAAAAAAAAAAAAAAATTAAACTGATATCTGTAAAGTAGTACCTAAAGAGGCAGCAGCATTGTCAGGTGGAGAGATGCCTGAACCCTGGGCCTAGAAGAATGCTTTACTAAGACGTACACACGCATGCGTGCACACTCAAACACACACACACAGGCACATACCTGTATCTAAATGTGTGCATGAGGGTGTTGGCTAAAGGGTAGTCTAAGAATTGTACAAAACAAGAGAGTTACTTGTCTGAACCTTCCAAGTTACTTGTCTGAGCATTCTTGACCATAGGACTTTTGACCAGTGAGTGTTAAAGCCTCATTTAGCAAAGCATAGAATGACCTATGGGATTTCAACTATTTAGGACTAATTGCATTATTAGAAATCAAATAAGAAAAGAGTATGTGAGTTTGTGTGTTCACTTAAAGGCCTCTGAGTTGCCCCGTGTGCACTAACCCTGGGCTAACAGGAGGGAACTTGGGATGAAGCAAAAATAAACTCTGCCTCACAAGGTTGATCACTGGGCAAAGTCAGTAAGCAAAACTAATCACAATACAGTGTAAGTAGAACTAAACAGGGGGATGCATTAAATGCTGCTTAGGTTCTGAGGCAGAGAGAACAGCTACTTCTCATCCGTTTCATAATGCCACAATTTTCTCCAGCATAACAAGTTGTAGATGGTATACCCATGATCTGGCCTGGCCATACTCAGTGCCAACTACACCTTGAATCCAGGGACAGCTCTACTCTTTGCCTCCCAAATGGCAGAGAAAGCAAAGCACAAATTCCTTAGTGGTCCTCAGGGGTGGCTGGTAGTGGGCCTACCTATGTGCTTCACTCTACCATGTTTTTCTCAGGAAGGCTGAACTCTACTGCCAAGAAGTTTTAACCTCTCCTTCACCAGTTCCTTCTCCTCAGGCTGAAGATTCTATGATCCCCAAAACGAGTCCCCCTGATTATCACTGTTACCAGCTACAGCTCATTCACTCTTCCTTCAACTCCCCAAACTCTCGAAAGAGGATTGGTATTCAGTGAACTCCATCATCAGCTATCAGGTCACACCTGGCTTCCACCTGTGCTCACACGTGAACATTTCTTTCACCACAACCATGACTGAAGAAATGCTTGCCCCTCTCATCTCCCTCACAAACTCTGCCCCTCCTGCCTTCCTGGTGCCCTCTCTCCTGGTCCTCATGTCCCCCGTCTCCTGCTCACTGGTCTCCCTCAGGCATCTTCTCCTGCTCTCCCAGCTGCTAGTCTTCCCCAGAGTTGTGTCCAGTCTCCTCATGTCACAGATTAGTCCTATGGGAATTCCACCAGCCCCAAGACTTCAACTGCCACCACTATGTGGGTCACAAAATTTAGTCTCACATTTTTTGGCTACTTACTGAATATTTCCATTTGCTTATCACATCCACCACCTCAGACTCAATATATTTAAACTCATTCTCTTTCTTCCCGATCTTGGTCCTCCTTAGCTACCAGAGCTGGGAAGTACACAGCAGTCTGCAGTTTCTCCCTCCCCTCACCCCAAATGTGAGTGCTGAGTGAGTCCTGATTCCACTCTGAAGTATTTCTAGAATCTGGCCTTTCCGCTCTCTCCCTACTCCCACTGCTTTGGTACCTCACATTTTCTGCCTGAACTAGTTACTAAAGTGGCTTCTCTACCCCCGGCCTCCTCCCACTTGCATTCATCTTCCCTCTGCCCTCAGACTTGGAACGTAACTGAGGGAATGCCACATCCCTGTTTAATATACTTCCAGGGCTCCCATCAGTAACGGGATATATTTTCAACAACTGACGCATAAGGCTCTTCATCATCAGCTCCGTTTCTTTCCTGCCTCATCTCCCCATTACTCACTCACGTATCCTCCAAATTCAATTTTCTGCACTATTTCTATTCTTCAGAATGCACCACATCAGTCCATGAGACTGCTGTTCTCTTTGTCTGGGACATCCTTTCCCCTTTATCTAGAAAATTTCCATATGCACTCAAAGTCTGAGCCCTAGGACATCTCTGTAGAACCCTTCAGAAGGGGTTTTATACATCTGCATTATGCACCTGTGATATAGCAGTTTCCACATGGTGTTTGTACTTTTGGGTCTGCCTGTCTGTCTTTCCCACCTGAGTGCAAACTCCTAGTGGACACACCCAATTCTGTGACACAGGGCCTGACACAGGGCTGGGTCCAGAGTAGATACTCAAATGTTTGCTGAGTTGACTTGCATGTACACAAGGCTTTTTTCCTTGACAATAGGACTTCAACCTCTGCACACCCTGACGTTCTTAGTAACTGTGACAGACACAGCTGGTCACAGAGGTCACAGAGGCAACTGCCAAGTGACAGAAATGGTTAAAAGTGGCTGTCACTGGGCAGGCAGGGGGCAGAGTGCCCTTGTTTTTCATTGTATCTCATTCTGGAGCATTTGCTTTTATAATCATGCCTGTGTTTTTTTGATAAATAAATGAAATCTTTGCTGGTTATGAATAATCAATGGGTTTGTCTGCAAACTGCAAAAGATCTTCATATTCTTTTTTTGTTTTGTTTTTAAATATTTATTTTTTAGTTGTAATTGAACACAATACCTTTATTTTATTTATTTTTATGAGGTGCTGAGGATCAAACCCAGGGCCTTGCAAGTGCTAGGCAAGCACTCTACTGAGCCACAACCCCAGCCCCAAGATCTTCATATTTGAAAGGACAGATTATATTCTGAGGGCTTAACTCTGAATAGGCTGTGTATAATCACTGTGTGCGAAATGACAAGGGAGAGATCTGCATGTGAAGCTGCACCTTAAGGTCACCTGGTCAGCAGAGGCCTGCCCTGAAAACAAAGTGGCAGTCCTGCAGAAAGATGGCATTTCCCTTGACAAGGCTGCTATGAGAAGAAATCTTAGGTGTATGTGTATTTGTGTGCTGCTTAAAAAAAAAATGGAAAATAGAATTTTTTCCTTCTAATCGTTGACATATGTAAAGAAGCCTCTGGAAGAAGCCCCTGGAAGCTATTTTTGCCAGTCTATGAAATTCAGAATGTCAAGATTGTAGGCTGAGGGGGGCTGGGGTTGTGGCTCAGCGGTAGTGCACTTGCCTGGCATGTGTGAGGGCCTGGGTTCGATTTTCAGCACTGCATATAAATAAATAAAATAAAGGTCTATCAACAACTAAAAAAAAAAATCTTAAAAAAAATATGGCAGGCTGAGGATTTCCATGTGTGCACGCATGTACACTTACACATTTCTTGCTGAAGGAAGTGGGCCTTCATGCTGGACCTCTTAGTGGGGAAGGGGGAGGTTGAGCTTCCCATGGGGTACTTGGGTCAGTGCAGTCAATGGGAAGAGGGCGGCACTACAATGTGCAGCAGCAGAATGAATGGCCACGCTGCCCAGCACGGATCACAAAGGCCAGAGATGAAGATCAATCAATCCTTGCTAAAAACATCTCATGGCTGTGTGGTACAAAGGCACATTTTGCTTTGGTATGTAATTTCCTCACTACTTAACTGCAAAAGTATATCAGAATTGAATTCTAGTGCTCTTTTTAAATGGGAGCTGAGTCACAGGTACCTCGATGCCTTGATGCTCTGTCTGCAGACTAAAGTGGATGACTCATGTCTGTAAAATTCTGAGAGAAAGTACCAACCGACCCCTTGCTTAGTCATCTTTTGCATGGATGCTGGGTTCATGAGCTCTGTAAACTATAATGAGCGATCTAGCCTTTTACCATCTCTTTATTCTTTTCTAAACAGTACAAATTACATCTCTAAAAATAACCTCATCTACGCAAGTGAGTCACTTTGACCTAACAAGCTTCCACAAGTAGTTACCCAGCTAAATTGTAATATTTACTTGTGAAGGTACAAATCTTGTTGTCATATTAGCCCCCATTTTTCTGTCCTTTTTCTTTTCTTTGTAATAAAAATTTGGTTGACTGGGAAAAAGATTTCATCGATGTTTTAAAGCAAATATGGTTTACTCCTAACCTTTGACATGAACTAGGGTATGGGGTTCGAGTGGAGGAAGGAATTCTTTGAAAGTACTTCCTAACAGCTTGTGGAAACTAGAATTTTAATATTTTCAGGCAAAGATTAATCAAAGACTTTCATTTCAGTGAGGAGTACATCCTGGCTATTGAAAGAGAAGAATTAGTAATTCTGTTTACTTTAAAATCCTGAACTGTAAATTTATGACATTTTGGACAAAAGACCTAGCCACGCTAATAAATGCATATGTATTAAATATTCATCTTTGCTGTCCCAGGAGCTGATCCCGCACCACACCCTGAATTCTCTAGACATACAACTAAGCTTTGGTACTCCACCCGTTTACTGTGTAGCTTTCCAACCCTCAGGCCTGCCCACTGGCCTTCAGCTTGCCTTTCTGAGCCTGGCATTGCCAGCGCTCACCAGCCCCACCCCAGGCATGTCCTAGTTAGGCAATAAGTACAATCTGGGGCAGAAGCTGGTTACCTGCATGGGGCTTATACCTTCATAAATTAGGGAGTGATACCAAAATATCACAGCACTGTTCATGTACAGTGTTAATGTACACTTGGCTCCAGTGACAGCAAACTGGCAAGGTTTCTCATTCGTGTTTAGCCAGGAATGGAATTACTGATACCACCAAGCCTAGAAACTTGCACTGCTGTTCCAGTTTCTCCTCTAAGGGATCAGAACTTCTGGACTCATTCAGATGGTCATGTGAACAGTCTTTCCCAGTTACTGGTGTGCTTAAGAATACACAGATGAAATCATGGGTCCTGCTGAAAATCCCCCAGGAAGTGGGCAGCAGAGTCTACTGTCTGGCATCTGCCAGGGTATAGGAGGAGTCACCTAAGTCCCTCCAACTCCTGTTCACTTGACTTTATCCAACAAGGTCAGTCAGAGTCACCTGAGTTCAGCTCCTCAGCAGCATGAGTAGCACCCCTGCTGTGGCACCTACTGTAGCATGTTGCATCTGGTCACTTCTGCAAGGTCTTTGCTGATTTAGCCTTGGTCCCCAGTCCAGCTGTGGCCTGTTCACCATACCCAGGAGCAGTTCACCTCATGTCCATGCTCCACTGTGTGCTCTGCCACACTCCCCATGGGGACACAAGGTTTGGTGGCTTGTAACCTCTCTAAGCTTCTTATTGCAAAACAGGGAGAACCATGTACATCTCAGGGTTGCGATAGTGAAAGGACTCTATGCATCTAGGTGCTGTGTAGACTGCAAGGTGCTGGGATCCCCAGCTCTCCATCTTCAGCAAGCAGTGGCTGTGACCCTGCCAATTGCTCACCATGGTGCACAACATGGTGCACACTAATACCTTAAAACATGATTCAGACTTACTTTTGGATCTCAGTGAGCAAATGAACCAGAACAATGAAGCCAACACACATGGTAACTAAAGGACCATCCAAGATGATGTATGCTAGAACCTCATAATTATGGTATTCAGATCAAGTGTTTGTTACTGGGTGGGAAGGTGCTCAGGTTAAAGAACAAAACTGGAGACATGTTCAAGAAAGATGAGGAGGTCAAAGAGACACAAGGAGGGTCAGAGTAAGATGCAGCTGTGCAGGAGAGAAGCCTGCTGGGCCGGGGAGGTCTCCTGAGGGGCCAGGGATGATGGTGGTATCTTGATAGGATAAATATAGTGGCAGAATACAAGAGCTAGCCAGTAAAAATAACCCTGGAGTGAGTGACTGGGTATTAACTGGTGTGTTTGCCATGGGAGTTGCAAACACAAGAATAACTAACACCTTGCATTTCTAAAGCATGTGATAGGTTCCAATTTGCTTTCATGATATAATTCTCATGATTATATCAGTCAAGATAAGTTGCAATTCCATTCCACAGATGAAGAGACAGAATCTCAGGGACAGTATGTGATGAGGCTGAGAACCTAATCTGTTTTTTGTTTTCTTTTTCCCCTCTTATATTGAGGGTTGAACACAGGGTCTCATACATGCTAGGCTATACTAAGCTACATCCCTGATTCTTTTTCTTTTTTGAGACAGGGTCTTGCTAAGTTGTTTAGGCCCTCACCAAGTTGCTGAGGCTGGCCTTGAACTTGCAATCCTCCTGCCTCAGCCTTCTGAGGAGTCAGGATTACAGGCGTGCGCCACCTTGGCCAGCCTAACCCAGTTTTCTCACTGTGGGATGAGTGTTCTTTCTGCCATCTGTGCAGTTCTCAAAACTAGCTTTGCAGCAGCCTTGACTAGGAAGCTGTTTCTAAAACATGCAAGTTTGGCAACTAACCTCCCCCCACTCCTTTTGGATTCATGGTGGAGGGGAGGGGAGGAAGCGGGTCAGAGTTTTTCAAGGCTCTGGGGGGTTCTGATGCAGCACTGGGGCAGGAGCCACTGCATGACACCACACTGCACCGAGTGATGCCTGAGTAAACAGACGGACAGGAGGGAAGGAGAAACAACATACCATCCCAAGGTTCAGAGCCTCGGTTCCCAGGAGTCCAGTCCTGCCATTAAAAGCTGGGTGGAGCAGAGGTTCAGTTTAGGGAATTGGATGAGAGCTCTTTCCCACACCAGCTCCACGAGCCTGTGTCAGCTCTCTTTTCTCCTCACCAGCCAGAGCAGAGCAATCGTGTGGCGTTCCAGAAGACTGTGGCTGTGAGGACAACTTCCTGAGGCAAGGGCGCTGCCCTCTCCCCACTCCAGGAGAGGCTTGGTGCTGCAGGGCCCTCTCCCCAGCTCTCCTGTCTCAGGGGCTGTGTTAATCATTTCACTCAAGATCAAATGGCACATCTGTGAAGTCATCCCCAGCTTCCTGGAGCAAAGAGAGGTCCCTTCTGGTCCCCACAGGACTGATAGACAATGAGCAACGTGACACCATTTGGATCATCTTGTACTTTCTACATGACAGGGGCTCTGTAACTATTTGTTTATCTTGGGGAGCCCTCTGCAGTCAATCTCAATGCCTCCTTCTCAGCTTTCTGCTACTCTATCATCCTTTGGAGAAATGCAAACTTCTATTAAAACCATACTGCATTTGACTGTTCTGACTTATACTGAGGTCTGAATTCTTGAGCTGGGCCAAACTTGTGTTCTTACCTTGAGCCTTTTTCTAAGCAAAAAGGTGCTACTTTTTATTATATAGGGTTCCAGCCTCTGCTCCACTTTCCTTCCCTCAAGCTAAAAGTTTGAGAGGATTTTCCCTTAATGGTCATTTCCCATGGGTTATCCAAATTACTAAACTCAGCTGACACATTTCCAAACCCCAAACGAAAACCTTGACATTTCCTTCAGTGTTCACAATTTTATTGTGGATAAATGATTTCTATCAGGCTTTTCAATTACAGTTTTGAACATGGTGTGGCCCTAGACCCATGTTGCTCCTTTTGTGTGTAAACTGGTCTAAATCATAGAAAGAATCTCTCATCTTCTGTTCATCACACCATACTCTGCCTTCAAAGCGGGATCTTAAAATCACCTCCTCTTGGATACTTTCCCAAAAGAATTCTCACAATTTTCTACCAGCCAACACAACTCTCCCTACCCATCCCCTCCCAAAATGTTTCTGTACCTGTACTTTCCTTCTTTCTACACACAGGCAAACAGGAAGTTAGTGCCCTTGAAAGTAGAAACCACCTCTAGATTCTACCAATTGCCTGAACTGACTGAGTGATCATCTGAGGTGGTTAACTGTGACTGAGTCACATAAACATCATAAGCTAAGATAATTATCAAGATGGAGCACAAATACACACAATGAAATCTAAGAACCCATTTTAAACCTACCATGTTCAAAGTGATATGTGGAGTTGTCTGATATTACATCGTCTAGCTAATCTGTCTGGATGGCCCTTTCTTTTTTAACTAACAGCTCCATCAAGGATGGATCTAGAGTGATACATGCCTTCTGTATTTATCTAAAATACTTTTTAAAACCATGGGATTCTTTTGATTTGATATGTCAGTGGACTACTCCCTGTAAAGGATATTGAAGGGGCTTGCTTCCTCCATATATCTCTCAAAATTTATTTTAAAACAACAATAAACTACCTGAAGATTGTGACCAAGTCATGTCACTAGAGTTGCAAGTGCAACAGTCCCTGTGAGGGCAGTGTCCTGAGGAG
This sequence comes from Marmota flaviventris, assembly GCF_047511675.1. Taxonomy (NCBI): domain Eukaryota; kingdom Metazoa; phylum Chordata; class Mammalia; order Rodentia; family Sciuridae; genus Marmota; species Marmota flaviventris. Next base: position 21,517,534 of record NC_092511.1, on the reverse strand, counting down.
AGGAGGTCATGCTGGGTCACTACCTGGGTGGGGAGACTTGAAGGAACAACTCCCTGATGCGACAGGAAGTTACCCTGGTCCAGCTTCAAGCCCCACCAAATCAAATACACCCAATCACCTTGCATTTACCAAAATCTCCTCCATTGGGGTATTGGGTGAATAAACTGTTCTAAATCTTAAAATCACCTCCCGGGGCAAAGGGTCCCCTCAGGACTGCTGGGCCCATGTTCTTCCAATGAAGTCCACATATGCAGGGCAGCTGCCTCATCGCCAACTCTGCTAGACCATTCAAGCATTTCATGCAGCTCTAACTGTGTTTATGGATGTCCATCTTCCCAACTAGGAAAACTAAGTAAGATACTCCATATCCTCTTTTGTCTCCAACTTTCTGGAACATAATCTGTACATGTCAACTCAGTGAGCCTGCATCCCCTGCAGACCCGATTCCCGAATCCCAGAGAAATAGGGCAAGATCATAACACTAAAGGATCGAGAAATAACAGTGTTGCATTGTTGAGTGAGTAAGCAGAACAGAAAGGTAAGCAGAACAGAAAGACTTGAGTTTGAATTAGGACATCTGGGACCTGGTTTAAATCCAGTTCTGCATTTATCACCCGTGGGATCTTAAGTGAGTTACTAAACCTCCTTGCTTTCTACCTTTCCAGTTGTAGAATGGCAATTATGATTTTTATCTTGAAGTGTTTCATAAATGACAGCTAATAGTACGATTGGATTGAGGGCCAAGATTCTGTCTCTTCCACAGAAGTAGCAGAAGATATCAACAGACCAAAGATTCATGACATCCGGGTGAATAACAGGCTGGCTCTTGGGTCCGACAAGGGTAGTTATCTGGTCCAGATATGATCAAATACAGTAGTGGCTAAAACCTTCTCCAACTCATAAAGACCTTAGGGTGAGGATGAAGGTGCCAGATACCACCATTTAAAGCATTTCTTCCTAGATCTGGTCCCCTTTATTTTGGAGATAATTTAAAAATTATTTTCCAGAATGGCAAGACATAATGATTTTCTGACTTTAAGTTTCATCAGGGAGGGCCCATATCTTATTCATTCACCCGACAGTGTGCCTTGCCCAAGACAGGTGTACAATAAAATAATTTCTAATTGAATTATAATAGTGGTTAACCCTGTTTCCCAGAAGAGAGTGGAAAACTGCATACATATTATAAATAATGCCAAGGCAATATCCCTTCCAGCATTTTCATAATATGACAGTTAGCCAAGTACGATGAGTACTATTAGTCAAATACAATTGGAGCCCCTGAGTGATCTTCAATGCTAAAGAAGGAGAAGAAGAGGGAAAAGAAAAAGACCATAAAACAAAAATCCAAAATATCTCAAGATAATTTTTACTGACTAGCCCAGGTTTGTTTTTAATCTTTCCATAGCTCACATCTGTGGCCTCCCTTTTATGGGCTCTGGAGCTATAAATCTGAAAAAAGATAGATAAGGTAGGAACCTTGTTAAACAAAATCCCCACCAAAATGACAAACATTCAAACAGGAGTGGCTTGCCTTTTATCTCGTCACCACCCAGTTTTGACGGAGCCTGTTTCCCTCTTACAAAGGGTCTGCTGTCTGTGAAGTGAACATTTTACCCAGGAGACCAAAAGTCACTCCCCAACTAGGTATTTCCCAAAGGACTTGTACTGTATGTTCCAGAGAGTGGTTGCTGAGCTAACTATCTGGGTTGCCATAAAATGCCTTGATTTTTATCTATGGTCGAACAGATTGGGCTTTTTGATAACCTCAGTCCATTTCCATGGAAATGTGGGTATGCATCCAGATGCTGACTCATTCCGGGTGCAGAAAGCACAGAATCCCCTACAGAGGTGGAGAATGCAAAGGCCCAAACTTCCAAGACCAGAGGAGAAGGGGGGAGAGGATAAGAAAAAGCAGCAAACCCCAGGGCTTTCTAGATTGATTATTTACAGACAGTTGCTCGCAGCCAGCTAAGGGAGATCACTGCTGGCAACTATTAGAGTGGTGGGTCATTTAGGTCTTTCACTTTAAGATAAAAGAGATTTTGCATGTTTACTAAGTTATTTGGTTACTCTGGAAGTTGGGCATGCACCTCTGGTGATATCTGTATAGCAATTACTTCTGTTTGTTACAAGCCTCAACTTTGGTCTGCTGAAATGCTGGATTTGGTTGCATCTTTGTAGATATGAGACACTTTTTAAGGGATGGTTACTGAGTGGATCTAGATAGGTAAGACTTGCATGTCCTCAGAAAGGATCTCAATACAGTTTCTGCAGGACCCCTCTGCAGGGAAAAGATCTCCACAGTAGATATCACGACAGACCCTGAAGGCAACAGAATCAATGGATGAGTGTAAATGATTCATGCAAACTGCAGAACTAGACAGGATTATGACCTGGGCACTGGGGCTAGCATTTGATCTTAGGTCCAGCAACAGAGTGGGTTCCTTCCACAGCTTTAGGAAAATCAATAAATAAGAATCATCTTTTCCAGTGATGGGGCTGTTCCTTGCTACATTCTTACAACTGATACAGATTTATTTTTATCACTACTAATTATATTGCTTAAGTTAATTCTTTCAAAAATCACTGTGCATTATTTGATACATATCAGAGACTACTTTTAACCCACACATACACATCACTTAAATGAGGATTTCTGGAGTCCTAAATAATAAATTGTTAGATTTTTATCTGTTTTGGACTTTTTATATATAATAATTCTACCAGGTTGAATGTCTCCTCTAGCTTCCTCTTTTCAGTTAACATTTGGTTTCTAATAGTTCGTCTTCATTGTGAGTACACATAGTCTGTCATTTTCACAGTTGTTAAAAGACTGTGACTGGATAACACTATTTATCCTTTCCCATCTGGTAACATCTGGGTTTCCTCTAGTTTTTAACCACAACTTATGAGGCTTCCTTGATTATTCTTGAACATTTGCTCATCAACATCTCTTCCTTTTCCTCCTGGGTACAGCCTTCTTCAGTGAGGTGGAGCCATATGACTGAATTTTGGCTGATGGACTGTGTGGGAGGAATCCATGCCGCTTTCATCCTCGCCCTACCACACCTGACACGCCAGCCTGAAGCAGAGGGAGTGGTGGAGGATGCCGAGGCCACAGGGGCTGGGGGGACCACTAAAGAGAAGAAGCTGGGCCCCAGAAGTCCTGCAGGAAGCAGACCCCCTGCTGGCCACCACTGAACTGATATCACAAGAAATAAACCTTTACTGTGTTAGCTGCAGAGGATGGGCTTGCTTGCTAACGCTGACAGACTTTCCTAATACAACCTCCATTTCAAAATATGTGTGTGTCTGTGTATGTGTGTATGTGTGTGTTTGTCTAAGATGTTGTCAGAGCTGGTGGTCAGGGAGGTCTCTGCCTCATGTATTGAGGGCAAATGACGTGCTGTGGTGACAAAATGGCGTCAGGAGGGAATCCTTATAGTGGTGAGTTGTTCTGCCTCTTGATTGCCTAGGTGTCAATATCCTGCTTGTTGATATTATGTCACGGTTGTTGACATAATAGGTAAAAGGTACACAGACTCTGTATTATTTTCTTATACTTACATGTGAAACTGTAATTACCTTAAAATAAAAAGTTTTTTAAAAACCATTTACTATGTTTTTTGGTAAATACCAAGAAATATTAACAAAACTATGGAGGGCAGTTTCTCCCTTGTTTTTGAAAAACAGAAAGTGGCATCAAGACAAGAGGAGCCTTAAGACTTAGATGTCTGACTCAATGTCAACAGTTACCTTTGGTTTGTTCCCTTAAAAACAAGGACAATATCCGCCCTGTCCACTTCATGGGGTTTGGGAAGATCAAATGGAATGAGATGATAAATGGGAAAGTACTTTGAAATGTGTAAGGTCTTATTACTGATATTAAGAGACATTTCTAATAACAATTGGGAAACAACAGAAGCATGTCATAAATATAAGTTTATTAGTGAAGAGTGTAAAGTTGAAGGTTCTGGCCTTCTATTATCTCAGCACCACTGTGGAGGGGAGGTTAGGAACCACACAAGACGTAGCAAAGCATGGAAAGGACTCATTCCAGGTGCAGGTGGGGTGTGTCCTAGGCTACTTTTCATATAAGAAAGAAGAAAACTAACAATATATGCTTGGCTTTCTCTCATCTGAAAGGCTAAATTTTAGAAAGAACAAAGTGATGAGAAAAGGAACAGAGAAGAAGGGACAGGGGTGAGAGTGAAGGGACACTGTGCATTATAAACACTGAAGTGAATATACTGCTGTTCAATATACAAAAAATATAAAAAGGAACATTCTTAGGAGAGCCCATATATTTGGGGGTGGGAAGGAGAAGGACAGCTACTTTTTTGTTTTTCTTAGTTCTAGGAACATAAAAGTTAGCTGAGTATTATCACAAGAGTGTACACATGTGAGTGGGAATGTGTGTGTACGTCTATGTGTGTGCATGAATAAACCTGCATGTGCCAGAGAATCATGGCTATGAACTATCTCTTTGTCCCTCAATGTCACAGAGATCCAGGACTCTTGGAGAAAGGACACTGCAGTAACTACCCTGCTTTTCAGTTTTTCTGCCTCTCTGGTTACCTTGTTTAAGAATACCAACCCATTTAATTGTATTATTACCATCTATGAGGCTGGTGGAGCTCTGACAGAGCAAAAGAAACAGAAGCTAAGGTCTTCTTTGCTATGACTACTATGTAGCACATACTTGGGTCATATGTGGCTTAAAAAACAATGTTCTCTCAGAATATCAAAGCTAAAGCCAGGTTGTTTCAAAGGATTTTCTAGTGGTTAAAAGAATCAAACTTGAAAAGCTGAAATCAAGAAGCAATTCTTTCTGATTTGGTTGGTTTTCTGTAGCCCCGTGGCCTCTGGAATGATGAAAACAACGTATGGTGTTGGAATAAACTGCCTTTGAACATGAGGGTGTATGGTCTCCTTCTGTTTACTCTCTGTGGAGTCCACTGAGTCTGCAATCTTGGGCTGTTCACCTCCCAGAAGAACGAAGCTTTTGAAGTATTGTGTCTCCTTGGTGAGAAGCCAACAGAGCTTGTTTTCATCTTATAAATACAGTGTTCAAGCCCCGTGCCACTGAAATGGCCTCTACCTTCTCATTGACTGGCTGTGGTAGAACACTGGAATTGAGGGGTTTGACCCACTCAGGTCTTCCAACATAAAACAAAGGCAATGTCATTTGGAGATGCTTTTGATTGAGACCACAATTCATTTCTGAGGTCTCAATCAAACAAGAGCTTAAGGATAAACTTTGCAAATTCTTTTAACTTGTCTGACACAGGAGACAGTTTACAATACATGAGGTTTCCAAGCATATAGCCAGATGAAAAATGAAGAATATTAGTTCAGCCAAAGAGATTAAAGGGGGAGGGGGGTCAATGTTCATTGGGAAAAGCCTCAGGGCCTTGGAATATGTTAGGCTGTGAGTGTCTCTAAGGAAAGGACTCTCATCCAGCTCAGCATCTTTAGTGATCAGTAGGACACAGGACACAAAGAATAGGTTTAAATGTTCAGAGTTCAATTCTGCTTTCACCTGAGGGTGCAGAAGGCAACCCATCGCTATAAAAGTCAAGGCCTTTAAAACTAAAGAAGGCTCAATTTCATACCTGAAAGACTATCTGAGAAAATGCTTGGAACTCAACTTACAGCTTCTTGGGAAACAAAGCTGCATGTAGACAATGGTCTACATCAGGATTGCACGGCCCTTGACATCCAAAATTCGAATGTAATTGCTGGTTGCCTGGCCTCAGTCACACTGATAGATTCCTTTGGGCAATTATCTTTACTAGGCTCACCTGTATGCAAAGTTTGCTGATCTTGGGCAGGTACTATGGTTTCCCTGGAGACAGGGAATCCTTAATCCACCTTTTCAACACTGTAGAGTTCAAAAGACTGACAGTACAATGGGACAGTTTCACAGAGGCGGGGTTGGGGATGGGCAGAGGCCAGCACTGGGGAAGCCCCAGAGCACCTCATTTGAAGAAAGGAACTGGAACTGAGGATCCCTACCCAGCATATATATAGAGGTTGGGGTTCTCCTGACCACATCTCTATGTAGGACCCTCTCACCGGGCAGAGGGAGTGTTGGCTGTACGGTGCTTGCCAACCTCTTTCAAATCATGATACTTAACCAGAAGTGATATTATTTTATGGCACACTAGGAAAAATGAGAGGCTGGCAGGATACTGACTGAGGGCTCCAGCTCCCCCAGGGACTGACAGGAGAGAGTAGCCTATCCTTAACCCAGCAGTGGGCCCCAGATCATGGACTAGGGGGCTTTGGTGAACTGTTGAGAACGAGAGATCTGGAATCAGGGCTCTGTTCAAATGCTGTTTCAACTTCTGAGTATTGGACTTCTAGCAAGGGTTTTACTTTCCTCTTCTGTAACATGGGACTAACAAGCAGCTCGACTTTATGGGGCTCTTGAGAGAATGAAATGTAAAGTACTTAGCATAGGACTCTGCACATAATGAATAAAGTGGTATTATTGATATATATCAATGATATTAACTTTTATTGGAAGTCACTTTTTATCTTTCCAGTGACCTGTGAGTGAGAATTAATTAAATGAGAAAAAACCAAATTGGGTCTGAGGAAGTGCTGCCAGTAAGATGCCTTCCTGATGACGAAATATGGTTTTTTATTTTTTTGCCTGTGGTTAAAATAATAAAATTTACCATTTTAACCAGTAGCATGAAGTACATCCACAGTGTTGAGCAACAATCACCACTACCCAGCCCAGAACTTTTTTACCACCCCAAACTGAAATTCCATATCCCATTCCTCTTCTGCCCAGCTCCCCAAAACACATTCTACCATTCTCCTTTCTACCCCTATGAACTGGTCAACTCTCATTACCTCATATAAGTGGAGCTACACTGCATTTGTCCTTGGGTGAGATGAACTGTTTAGATACCCCCTTCACTTTCCTTCCAATGGAGGGAAAGGGTTGAAGTTTAGCCAAAGATCATTGTAGTCTAGAAGCCACTCCCCAAAACTCTTTGAGTACTTTAAATAACAGTGCATTGTTGTTTAGATATGTTTAGACTGTGAGGCATTTCAGAGCAGATATCACCTGGTATCTTTGAGTCTGGTATTGCCTGATGCAGAGCAGTGCTCAATGCATAGTGAACAAAGGGATAAATGGACACACAAATGAATAGACCCCCGGTATAGATCAGTTCTGGAGGATACTGGAGGGAGGGAAGGAAGGAAGGAGAGGAGGAGGAGGGAGGCAGCAGGCAAGCAGGCAGGCACACTGAAAAGGAAGAAGTAGAACCATTTTTTTTCTAGATGATATGAGCACATACATAAAAATCCTAAGGAATCTACTGAAGGTCAATACACAAAAATCAGCTGTGTTTTTATATATTAACAATGAACAATGAGAATATGAAAATTAAGAAAACTCCATTCACTGTAGCTTGAAAATATACTTAAGAATTAATTGAACAAAAGATGTACAAGACCTATATACTGACAACTATAAAACATTGCTATGAGAAATTATAGATGATCAAAATAAATGGAAACGTATACCATGTTCATAAATGGTGTTAACAAGTAAGTTTTATATCTCTACATAACAACTTATTTTTCTTTTTTAAAATTAAATTATTTATTTATTCTAATTTGTTATTCATGATGGCAGAATGCAATTCATTTTATATTACGCATATAGAACATAATTTTTCAAGTCACTGATTGTACACAAACTATTTTCACACCCTATGTGTCTTCATACATATACTCCCTCCCCTTTGCCCTATCTAAAGTTCTTCCATTCCTCCCATGCTCCTCCCTGCAATTGCCATTATGAGTCAGCATTCCCATATCAAAGAAAATATTCGGCCTTTGCTTTTTTGGGATTGGCTTACTTCACTTAGCATGATATTCTCTAACTCCATCTATTTACCTGCAAATGTCATGATTTTATTCTCTTTTAATGCTGAGTAATGTTCCATTATATGTATGCACCAAATTTTCCCTATCCATTCATCTACTGAAGGGCATCTGGGTTGGTTCCACAATTTAGCTATTGTGAATTGTGCTGTTATAAACACTGATGTGGTTGTGACCCTGTAATACACTGTTTTTAAGTCCTTTGGGTATAAACCAAGGAGTGGGATAGCTGGGTCAGATGGTGGTTCCATTCCCAGTTTTCCAAGGAATCTCCATACTGCTTTCCAGATTGGTTGCACCAATTTGCAGTCCCACCAGCAATGTATGAGTGTGTCTTATTCTTCTCATCCTTGCCAACTCTTATTGTTGTTTGTATTCTTGATAACTGCCCTTTTGACTGGAGTGAGATGAACTCTTAGAGTAGTTTTGATTTGCATTTCTCTAATTGTTAGAGATGTTGAACAGTTTTTCGTATATGTTGATTGATTGTATATCATCTTCTGAGAAGTGTCTGTTCAGTTCCTTGGCCCATTTATTGATGGGATTATTTATTTTTTTTGGGTTAAGTTTTTTGAGTTCTTAATATATCCTAGAGATTAGTGCTGTATTTGATGTGCTTGTGGTAAAGATTTGCTCCCATTCTGTAGGCTCTCTATTTACCTCACTAATTGATTGTTTCTTTTGCTGAGAAGAAGCTTTTTAGTTTGAATCCATCTCATTTATTGATTCTTGGTTTTAATTCTTACACTATAGGAGTCTCATTAAGGAAGCTGGGTCCTAACCTACATGATTTGGGCCTACTTTTTCTTCCATTAGGCGCAAGGTCTCTGTCCTAGTGCCTAAGTCTTTGATCCACTTTGAGTTGAGTTTTGCACATGGTGTGAGAGAGAGAGGTTTAATTTCATTTTGTTACATGTGGATTTCCAGTTTTCCCACACCATTAGTTGAAGAGGCTCTCTTTTCTCCAATGAACGTTTTTGGTGCCTTTATCTCATATAACTGTAGTTATGTGGGTTTGTCTCTGTGCCCTCTATTCTGTACCATTGGTCTACAAGTCTATTTTGGTGCCAATACCATGCTGTTTTTATTACTATTGCTCTTTTGTATAGCTTAAGGTCTGGAATAGTAATGCCACCAGCTTCATTCTTCTTGCTAAGGATTGCTTTGGCTTTTCTGGGTCTCTTATTTTCCAGATGAATTTCATGATTGCTTTTTCTATTTCTATGAGGAATGTCATTGGGATTTTGATTGGGATTGCATTAAATCTGTATAGTGCTTTTGTTAGCATGGTCGTTTTGACAATATTAATTCTGCCTATCCAAGAACAAGATAGATTTTTCCATCTTCTAAAGTCTTCTTTAATTTCTTTCTTTAGTGTGCTGTAGTTTTTATCATAGAGGTCTTTCACCTCTTTTGTTAAGTTTATTCCTAAGTATTTTATTTTATTTTTTTTTGAGGCTATTGTAAATGAGGTGGGTTTCCTAGTTTCTCTTTCAGAGGATTTATGGGTGTTGATTTTATTTATATCCAGCTACTTTGCTGAATTCATTTATTACAACTTATTTTTCTTAATCAAACCTTTAATAAGGGTTGGGGTTGTGGCTCCTTGGTAGAGCGCTCACCTAGCATGTGTGGCGCACCGAGTTCAATCTTCAATACCACATAAAAATAAATAAATAAACCTTTAATAAATCATATATTTGTAAATCAATAAATAATATACATGTACCAAACCTAAAAAGTTAGACAAGACTACATTAGTAATCAATGTACATAAAAAATGACTCCATTTGCAGGGTTGAATGCTGAGTAAACAGCATTTGTGGCATGTATTCACCCTGAATGTATATCATTTATGACTCTGATTAGAAAGGATGGATTTTCCTTAGTCCATCCCTTCTTCCTTACTGAAGTCCTGCAAATTCCAAATTAATGAAGCTTTACTGTATTCAAAAACTGCCAAAGCTAAAGCATTAATCCCTTCAGGTATTTGTTTCCTACTTACATATGTATAGATGAGGGATCCTTGGGGGTGCTGGTGCTTTTGTTTTTGAAATTTAAACCAACAGTGTATTATAGTAGCTGACTATGAAAATTATCCTTTAGTTCCATTCTACAATCCAGTTGATTTTAATGTCCTATCCTGGGTATGTACAATTGTCATACATGGGATAAAAATACTGCTTTGCTGAGGTTTCTTATTTAATTATAATCAAGAAGATAATCTATGTAGTCTGAGAGATCATTTTAGAATGCCATGTTCTGACCTTGTCTTTCTTGAAGAAAAGTGATGCATGCTTTCTGGATAATTTAGAGAGAAGTTACAACCTTTCCAGCTAGGTTTAAAACAAACAGTTCTGTTTATAAAACTTTTCTGAATTAATCTTCCTGAATTCACTGGTTTCTAAAACTGGCCTTAAACCTAAGTATAAAACCTAGGGAACTATGGAGAACCACACAACCTAGCCCAAGAAGGTGTTTCAAAGTGTCTTAAGAGTTGTTTTTCAAATTAAAGGAACAATAGAGCCCATGAAATTCTGAAATTAGAAGCACATCATAGCTTTTTAAAGATATGCTAAAAGTGTTTAATATAATGAGTTTCTTTGTCATATGATATATGTAATTTATATTTTTTGCAGTGCTAGCTGGAGATCAAACCCAGGGCCTTATGCATGTAAAAATCTGAAGAACAGATCCACGGCTGGGGATGTAGCTCAGTGGTACAGCACCTGCCTGGCATGCACAAGGCCCTAGGGAGGGCAGGTAGGAGGGAAAGAAGGGAAAGGGGAAGAGAAGAGAAAAGAAGAAGAATGAAGCAAAGAAAAAAAGGAAGGAGGAAAGAAAGAATCTATAGGATTGACCCAAGAGGCCTTTGGTACAAAAAATGTTAACTCCTGAGATAGATGTCTTCTAATTGCCTATTTCAGTGCTAAGAATTCTACTAAAAAGGAAGCATAACATATAGATGTAAGATGTTGACTTCCATTGGTCTAGGGTGAAGTGATGTTCTTAATAGTTTCTTAACCATATTTCCTTAATTAAACTATGGGAAAGGAAAATGAGTAGTGATGTCCATTATTTGGGACCATAGCTCTTTGAATCCTGACTGTATCCTGACTGAACAAATCTACATTAAAAACCACATTTAAGACAAACAGGGAAGTTTGAAGCAGACAGGAATTAGGTGATAGTAAAAACGAAATGTAACAATGTTATTGTGGATATACTGTATCCTTTAAAAAAAACTTTCCCTGTTAGAAAAACATGTTAAAGTATTTATAAGTGACATGATATGATATTCACATTTGCTTCAAAATATTCCAGAAAATAAAAATACTAAATTAAATTAAAAAGGAGGGAAGAAGCAAATAAACAAGGTAGATAAAACTACAATAAGAGTGATAAGCACATGTGGGTTCATTATATTTTTCTCCCTACTTTTGTGTTAGTTTCAAATTTCTATGTTAAAAGGTTTTGTGTTATTGTTATTGTTGGTTTGTTGTTTAGAAAGATCCACAGGCACTCTAGATAGATCCAGTCCACAAAACTGTTTGGATTCTACTTAAAAACAAACAAACAGGGGCAGGGGATAACAGCTGAACTAGTTGTTACCACCACTGAGGAAAAAATCCAGCCTCACGTCTCACTGTCTTTGGCTGGTAATGTCTTTGATGAGATGTCTACTCATATTCTTCAGAGATGAGGATAGTCTCCACATCTCTGTATGTGGTTCCACATTGACCCTCTGCTCTTGTTCTTGGGGCTTACAGGTTCTCTTGTGATGCTCTAAGGATTTTGAAAATCACTACACACACTTGGCTTGCAGTCAACCAACTATCTGAAGTAGTATCAGAATACAGTTTAGCACATGGGATCTGGAATTAGTTTCTGGATTTTAAATCCTAAGTGTCACTCAATCTTGCTGTGCCAGTTTTATCCTTTGTAACATGAGGTAATCTGGTTATTACCCTCAGAAAGATGCTGGAAGGATTAAATAATAATATATAAAATATGGAGAACAGTGTTTTGGGGCACAGTATACAATGAATACCTGTTAACCATCATCACCATTATCTTCTATACCATGAGTGCCTATAATCCCAGCTACTCAGGAGGCTGAGGCAGGAGTTCAAGGCCAACCTCTACAACTTAGTGTGACCCCTGTCTCAAAATAAAAAGATTTGAGATGTAGTGCAGTGGCAGAGAGCTTTCCCAGCATGCGTGAGGCCCTGGGTTCAATCCCTCAGGACTGCAAAAAAAAAAAAGCTCATTCTTCACCAGTGTCAGTAATACTTTAATATTAATTATAAGAAAAGGTTTTCCTGAGCTACATCAATATTGTAAATTATACTTTATTTCACTGAGTAAGATGCCTTCTCTGATTATAATGTTAATTTGCTGGGGATTGAACTCAGGGTGATCTACTACTGAGCACCATCTCCAGTCCTTTTTATTTATTTTCAGATAGGGTCTCTCACTAAGTTGCTTAGGCTGGCCTTGAACCCTGTCCCCTTAGTGCCTGTAATTACAGGATAGCTACATTTTAAAGTCAAAATCTCTGAAGGTTTTCATGACCTTTTTTTTTTTTTAATCATAAAAACTCACTTTTGTGATTACTTTAATGCATAATTACAACTGAAAAGACTCACACAACATAAGAACGTGGGGGGGGGGGGCGATATCACTGCATCATTGTGCATGTGATTTACAAGTCCTTCCCCAGAAGAAATCCTTTAAGATCTTTAAAAAGATGCCAAGTAAATCCAAGGTATTATAATAAAGAAAATATCCCCAATGAAGATTAATGAAATAAATTTTCATCCCCATGTCAGAACTCGTAAAGCAAACTTTTAAAAAGTAAATTCTAAAGATGAAAACTAAGTTTCAGTTTGAATCAAAACACTGGTATTGGTTGCTAAAGGATCTGAACTCTTCTGAGCTGTGAACTCTGAGCGGGGCGTGCCGGTGTATGTAATCAAAAATGAAAACCACTTGGCCTAGTAGGGTTAACCACCTTCAAGGAAGGAATAAAAATTAACCAAAGTGTTTTAAATATCAAAAGAACCCAGTAGTTCTTATACTCAGAGCAAAAAGACATTTGGAAAGATCATCTTTTATCTTTTCCATATTCTTTATCATTTTTAAACCATAAAGAGAACTGACTAGTTTCACTTCTTGTTCATAATCAATTTTAGTTCCTGATGCTTTGATAGTTAATATTAATACTAGAATCTTTTTTGTATCCCTGATATGAGGTAAAGATACTAGTACTAGAATATTAATTTTTTGTTTTGCCTTTTTGTGTGTGTGTGTTCCTTTGCTGTCCTGGGATCAAAAGGCAGAGACTCACACATGCTAGGCAAGTGGTCTACCTTGAACCCAGCCCTTTATACTTTTCACAGACTGGGTTTAAAACAAACTTCAATACCCACATTGTGTTCCTAATTTTAATCGCTACCAATTCTGCTGTGCTCTTCAAACATATTCATTTCATTAAAAAGTGATCTGTATCCAAAAAAGTGAGTTTTGAGAAACATTACAGTTTTGGTTTTACTGATTATCTAGTAGCACTCTTGTTTGCTGACTATTAATATGCTGCAAGGTTGTTGTAGAACATTGTTGCAGTGGCAAGGAGACGAAAGGCCACACCATTTTGCCAGGAATTGAGTGGCTGCTGTCATGATGGCCTGCCTCTTAGTGGTTGAGGTGACGGTAGAACATCAATGCAGATAATTTCCTGGGTTATACTAGGAATCATGGAGCCTGACAAATTTGGAGCTTGGAAGGGGCATTTGCGGCAATAAACAGAAGCCTCTGATTTTTACTTAAAATTTCAAAAGCTGTCCTGATTTCTAATTTATTGGCCTTGATTAAGGAAAGAATTATTTAAATGATGAGCAGAATTAGTCTGAAGTTGTCCATTTCCTCTAGCTTAAAAAAGTCCTACAAGAAATTGAGCCCTCTGAAAAACAAAATAACTATTTGCAGTTCTTAATGTAAACTTAGAACGAATGAACAAGAGAATGAACAGAGAGAAAAATAAAGACAGATACAAAAAGAACATTAAGAAAATCTGTGTCAATATTAATCATTAAAATCAATTAAAAAATCAGAGGAAGAAACTCAGAATTCAGGGAGCCTGCATCCAGCTGTAAGACAGAGTGTCAGAGCAACCCAAGTCCTGCAAAGGAATGCTGGGAAATATAAAATAGAAATATAAAATATAAAAAGAATATTTTTCTCTTTTCTTCTTTTAAAAATATAAGATGTTTTATATAAATAATAGATACCTATTGTGTTTACACTCTAGTGCTTATTGATGTAGCTACCAAATAAAAAATTAATAGCACAAATTAGGGGGAGGAAAAGAAACAAAAGATGTTATGTTTCACCAAAATTAATTCACTATTAACCTGAAGTAGATTGTTAGGTTAAAGATGTGCATTGCACAAACAGACCATAACACAATAATTCTGGGTGACTTTAACACACCTCTTTCACCACTGGATAGATCTTTCAAACAAAAACTAAACAAAGAAACCACAGAACTCAAAAATATAATCAATAACTTAGGCTTAACAGACATATATAGACTATTTCATCCATCAATGAGTGAATACACTTTCTTCTCAGCAGCACATGGAGTCTTCTCTAAAACAGACCATATATTATGCCACAAAACAACTTCGCAAATACAAAAAAGTTGAGATACTATCCTGCATTCTATCAGATTATAATGGAATGAAATTAGAAATCAATGATAAAATAAAATATAAAAGCTACACCAATACCTGGAGACTAAATTGCAGAAGACATCAAAGAGGAGATTAAATAATTATCAGAGGCGGGTTGGGGTTGTGGCTCAGCGGTAAAGCGCTCACCTAGCATGTGCGAGGCCCTGGGTTCGATCCTCAGCACCACATAAAAATAAGTAAAATAAAGGTATTGTGTACAACTAAAGAATAAATATTTAAAAAAATTCTTAGAGGTAAAGGAGAATACTGATAAAACATATCAAAATCTCTGGGACACTATGAAGGCAGTACTAAGAGGAAAGTTCATTGCATGGAGTTCATTCCTTAAAAGAAAAAGTCAACAAATAAATGACTGAACATTACATCTCAGAGAATCTACATCCTGGGAGCAAATTTTCACCCCTCACACATCAGAGCACTAATCTCTAGAGTATATAAAGAACTCAAAAAGCTAAACATCAAAAAAACAAATAACCCAATCAACAAATGGGCCAAGGACCTGAACAGACACTTCTCAGAAGAGGATATACAATTAATCAACAAATATATAAAAAATGTTCATCATCTCTAGCAATTAGAGAAATGCAAATCACAACTACTCTAAGATATCATCTCACTCCAGTCAGAATGGCAGCTATTATGAAGACAAACAACAGTAAGTGTTGGCGAGGATGTGGGGAAAAAGGTATACTCATACATTGCTGGTTGGACTTCAAATTGATGCAGCCAATAGGAAAGCAGTATGGAGATTCCTTGGAAATCTGGGAATGGAATCACCATTTGACCCAACTATCCCTCTCCTCGGTCTATACCCACAAGACTTAAAAACAGCATACTTTATATATAAACAGAGATAAGAAACATTGTGGTATATATGTGTAATAAGAATTGTAATGCACTCCGCTATCATTTTTTAAAAAAAACAATTAAAAAAATTAAACACAGCATACTACAGGAACATAGCCACATCAATGTTTATAGCACCACAATTCACAATAGCTAAACTGTGGAGCCAATCTAGATGTCCTTCAGTGGATGAGTGGATTAAAAAAATGTGGCATATATACACAATGGAATTTTACTCAGCAATAAAAGAGAATAAAATCATGGCATTTGCAGGTAAATGGATAGCGTTGGAGAAGATAATGTAAGTGAAGTTAGCCAATCCCAAAAAAACAAATGCTGAATGTTTTCTCTGATATAAGGAGGCTGACTCATAGTGAGTAGGGAGGGGGAGCGTGGGAGGAATAAATGAATTCTAGATAGGGAAGAGGGGTGGGAGGGAAAAAGAGAGGGCAGGGGATTAGCAAGAATGGTGGAATGTGATAGACATCATTATCCAAAGTACATGTATGAAGACATGAATTGGTGTCAACATACTTTATATACAACCCGAAATATGAAAAATTGTGCTGTATATGTATATGTAATGTATTCTGCTGTCATTTATTTTTTTTTTAAAAATCAATAAAAAATAATCAGAGCTAAAATTAATGCAATTGAAACAAAAAAGAATTGAAAAATCTGATAAACTAAAAAGTTGGTTCTTTTGAAATAAATAAAATTGATAACCTTTACCATGCTAATGAAGAGAAGGAGAGAGAAAACTCAAATTACTAACATCTGTGATGAAAAAGGAAATATCATGACAGACACTAAAGAAATACATAAAATAATTACAAATTATTTTGAAAATTTTTACTCCAAAGAATATATAATATTGAAGGCATTGACAAATTTCTAGAGTAATATGATTTGCCCAAATTGAATCAGGATGATATAAACAAGTTAAACAAGATCAATTTCAAGTAATGAAACAGAAGATGCCATCAGAAGCCTATCAACCAAGAAAAGCCTAGGATCCGATGAATGTATAGCTGAGTTCTATAAGACTATCAAAGGAGAACTAATACCAATACTCTTCAAATTATTCCATAAAATAAAAAAAGGGGGAACACTTCCAAACTCATTCTATGAGACCAATATCACCCTGATTCCAAAACCACACAAAGACACATCAAAGAAAGAAAACTTCAGACCAGTATCTCTAATGAACATAGATGCAAAAATTCTCAATAATAATTCTGGCAAACCGAATACAAAAACATATCAAAAGATAGTGCACCATGATCATGTGGGATTCATCCCAGGGATGCAAGGTTGGTTCAACATAAGGAAATCAATAAGTGTAATTCATCACACCAACAGACTTAAAGATAAGAATCATATGATCTTCTCAATAGAGGCAGAAAAAGCATTTGACAAAATATAGCACCCCTTTAGTGTTCAAAACACTAGAAAAACTAGAGATAATAGGAACATATCTCAACATCATAAAAGCTATATATTCTAAGCCCAAGGTCAAAATCATTCTAAATGGAGAAAAATTGAAAGCATTCCCTCTAAACACTAGAACAAGTCAGGGATGCCTTCTTTCACCACGTCTATTTAACATAGTTCTTGAAACACTAGCCAGAGCAATTAGACAGACAAAAGAAATTAAAGGGATACGGATAGGAAAAGAAGAACTCAAACTATTACTACTTGCCAATAACATGATTCTGTACCTAGAGGATCCAAAAAATTCCACCAGAAAACTTCTAGAACTAGTAAATGAATTCAGCAAAGTAGAAGGATATAAAATCATCACCCATAAATCAAAGGCATTTCTGTACATCAGTGACAAATCCTCTAAAGGAGAAACCAGGAAAACTACCCCATTTACAATAGCCTAAACAAACAAACAAAAAAAGAAAGAAAGAAAAAAAAAAAACTTGGGAATCAATTCAAAGAGAAAGAGGTGAAAATCCTCTACAATGAAAACCACAGAACAATTAAAAGACCTTAGAAGATGGATAGATCTACCTTGTTCTTTAATAGGCAGAATTATTATTGTCAAAATGACCATGCTACCAAAACCACTATATAGATTCAATGCAATCCCAATCAAAATCCCAATGATTTTCCTCATAGAAATAGAAAAGGCAATCGTGAAATTCATCTGGAAAAATAAGAGACCCAGAATAGCCAAAGCAATCCTTAGCAAGAAAAGTGAAGCAGAAGGCTTCACTATACCATACCTATACTACAGAACAGTGGTAACAAAAATGGCATGGTGGGCTGGGGATGTGGCTTAAGCGGTAACCGCTCGCCTGGCATGCGCGGGGCACTGTGTTCAATCCTCAACACCACATAAAAATTTAAAAAAAAAAATAAAGACGTTGTGTCTGCCGAAAACTAAAAAAATAAATATTAAAAAATTCTCTCTCTTAAAAAAAAATGGCATGGTACTGGCACCAAAATAGACGTATAGACCAATGGTACAGAATAGAGGGCACAGAGACAAACCCACATAAATATAATTATCTCACACTAGAAAAAGAAGCCAAAACATATATTGGAGAAAAGATAGCCTCTTCAACAAATGGTGCTGGGAAAACCGGAAATCCGCATGTAACAAAATGAAATTAAACATCTCTCTCTCACCTTGTGCAAAACTCAACTCAAAGTAGATCAAAGACTTAGGCACTAGAACAGAGACCTTGTGCCTAATGGAAGAAAAAGTAGGCCCAAATCTTCATCATGTAGGATTAGGCCCCAGCTTCCTTAATAAGATTCTTATAGTGCAAGAATTAAAACTAAGAATCAATAAATGGGATGGATTTAAACTAAAAAGCTTCTTCTCAGCAAAAGAAACAATCAGTGAGGTGAATAGAGAGCCTACAGAAAAATGGGAGCAAATCTTTACCACAAGCACATCAGATACAGCACTAATCTCTAGGATATATTAAGAATTCAAGAAACTTAACACCAAAAAAACAATTAACTCAATCAATAAATGGGCCAAGTAACTGAACAAACACTTCTCAGAAGATGATATACAATCAATCAACAAATATACGAAAAACTGTTCAACATCTTTAGCAATTAGAGAAATGCAAATCAAAACTACTCTAAGAGTTCATCTCACTCCAGTCAAAAGGGCAGTTATCAAGAATACAAACAACAATAAGAGTTGGCAAGGATGTGGGGAATAAGACACACTCATACATTGCTGGTGGGACTGCAAATTGGTGCAACCAATCTGGAAAGCAGTATGGAGATTCCTTGAAAAACTGGGAATGGAACCACCATCTGACCCAGCTATCCCACTCCTTGGTTTATACCCAAAGGACTTAAAAACAGTGTATTACAGGGACACAACCACATCAGTGTTTATAACAGCACAATTCACAATAGCTAAATTGTGGAACCAACCCAGATGCCCTTCAATAGATGATTGGATAAGGAAACTTTGGTGTATATACCCAATGGAACATTACTCAGCATTAAAAGAGAATAAAATCATGGCATTTGCAGGTAAATGGATGGAGTTGGAGAATATCATGCTAAGTGAAGCAAGACAATCCCAAAAAAACAAAGGCCAAATGTTTTCTCTGATATGTGGATGCTGATCCATAATGGGGGTGGGGTGGGGAGCATGGGAGGAATGGAATAACTTTAGATCTGAAAGGGGAGGGAAAGGAAGGGAGGGGTCATGGGGTAGGAATGAGATGGCCATCATTACTCTAAGTACATGTATGAAGACACGAATGGTGTGACTCTACTTTGTGTACAACCAGAGAAATGAAAAATTGTGCTCTATATGTATACTATGAATTGAAATGCATTCTGCCATCATATATAACAAATTAGAATAAAAAATATTTTAAAAAGATGTGCACTGCAATCTCACAACAATCTGCTAACAAAGTAACTAAAAAATATACTAAAGAAAAAAAAATCATTGAAAGCTTTTCCCCTGGCTCTGTGCCCCAGGCCTGGCAGTCTCAGGCAAGGTGTGGCTGCCTCGGGGCTTTTGCACAAGTGCATTCCTGTCCCTGCCACCTCCTCCCTGGCTCCCTGTGCCCCTCAAGGTCTCAGATGAAGTCTTCCTAACTATCCTAACAACAGTCTCCCCCAGCATAGCCCTTCATCACATAAACTTGCAACTTATATATTTTCATGTACTTCTTTGTCATCTCTCACATTAGACTCCATTAGAGAGGGCTTCTCTCTCTCTTCTTTACTCTCTCTCATTATGTAACAGGAAGGTCTTTCTTTCTCTTTCACACATCACCTTGTGCCTTGCAGGTAATAGGCCAGTCACAAAATAATTGTTTTAAAATGCACAGCATTGTACTTCACCTTTACCTGATCTCTTTTCTCATAACTAGACCCAGCAGGCAACTAAAAAGCTCAGAATGACCACCAACACCTGCCCAGGTGGCAGCTGTCTTGCTGTCTGGGGACAAGGCAGAGAGAAGGGGGAGCAGAGATGCTATTTCAAGATCCCTGCTGGGTCTTCAGACCAGGCCTTGGCAAACTTTTTCTGTAAAGTGTTAAATAATAAATATTTTAGGCTTTGTAGGCCGTATACAATGTTGCACATTGTTTCTTTCTTCTGTTTTCTAACAACCCGTTTAAAAATGTAAACATTATTCTCAGCTCCAGGGCTGTACTAAAAAGGGCTGAGGGTGGGGTTTGGCCCACAGCCTGTAGTTTTCCAACTTCTGTGCTATACACTAACACATTATCTAAGTTGTAAGCATCTTAAGTCCAAGCCTGAGTTTTTTACTTGTATTCCCTTATACCAGGCATAGTACTGAGCACATAGTAGGTATTCTCAGTAAAGGAGAACTCAGTGAAATTGATTGGAATTGGGGGCAGAGAAAAGAGGCCAGGTTTGATGTAATAGGTGTTTCCTAGGAAGACATGGCCTGTGGCCCAGGCTGATGACCCAAGGACTTAGAGGTAATGAGAAGAACTTCCCACACCACAGGTCCTCTCCCACAGCCTTGGAAGTCCCAGCTCCTGACATTCTCCCCTTCCAGGCAGCTGCTCCTGTTGCTCCTATTTACAGTGTAGCTGGCTGGGCCCTGGAAAGAAGCCATCTTTCCCCATAGGTGCTCTTGTGCTGTGCTCTCTCGCCTTGATAGTTAGGAAGACTTTCTTGCCATCTAGCACTCTGAAAATGCTGTCAAAAGGTAACTACTGCCTCCAGAGGGAAGAAGAATTTGGCCAATATGGAATTACCTACTCAACTGCTACCAGCACTGCTCAGATGACAGCCAGGAACCCTCCTGAAAACAGCTTGTGGATGGGAGCAAGTTTCTGAACCTGCCACAGTTCCCATTCTTGAGATATTGGTAGTAGATGACGGAAGCAGGAAGGTATAAGTGGATAGGGAAGCTCCATGGAGATCATCATGGCCACAGTCCCCACTCCTGGAATCACTGGAATGTCAGGATATCGCAGCGCCTCCTGAGAGTCCTGAAATATGCACGATGGCTTTCCCTGAGACTTTCTTGCTTGCCCACACCCGTGCAGTCTGAGGTCAGAGCCACCTGCCTCCAGACAGGGGTGCCTTTTTCCTCTGGCATCCAAAAAGCTCAGAATGACCACCTACACCTGCCCAGGTGGCAGCTATCTTGTTGTCCAGGGAGAAGGCAGGGGGAAGGGGGAGCAGAGATGCTATTTCATGTCCTGCTAGGTCTCCAGCCTCCACAAGGGAGTGGAGCCACCCACAGCCAGAAGACTGGCTCCATCTCCAGGCATTTCCGTCCTCCTCTTTCACATCTTGAGATCCCAGAATAATTCACTGCAGTGTTCTTTGTCAAGTCTCTGCCACCCCATATTCACCTCCCCATCTTTATGGAAGAAAAAAAGGAACAAATGGTCCCTTGGGCGTTGTAACCAAGCAAGCAGATGCTTCCAAAGGAAGGTAAGTGTCAGATGCGTAACTACATGACTGAGGAAAACACATTATCTAACCAAGCTGCACTCTGATGCAGCAAGTCCTACATTTTAGATAAGAAAGAAGCAAAAGGGTGGAAATAATTTATTTAAAGACAGACTGTGAGTTAGTGGTAGAGCAGGAAACTGCATCAAACTCCCTTGATTCATATGAGGTCTTATCCGCCAGAGGAGCCAAGAGTGTGGGCAGTGACCTTAGGGGACAAGGAACAAATGATCTGGGGAGGAAAGGAATGGCAGCCTGAGGAAATACTTTGGAAACAGCAAATTAAAATCCCAAGGTCACTGTAGCTGTTCTGATGGGGGCTTGGGGATTCTGTGTTTCTGAAGAAGGTAATTCCAAACCAAGTAAAAATATGACTTTGGGACTTAATTCTGCATGTCTAACTTGGGAAAACTAAGACAGTGAAATGAAGAAGAAACTGTAAGAAATATTGGATACACAATATCACAGAGACAATATTCTGTAGGAAACTCAAAAGCAAAAGCAATTCTATAAATGTTAAATGTACTGACAAGAGAGCTGGCAGGGGCTGAGAGGTGAATGCTGTTTTATTCCTGAACTTTAATGAAAGTTACAATTTCCTCTTGCTAGCTGCTATGTCTTGGAAATAGTTTGCCCCCAAAGGCTCATGTGCTGGAGGCTTGGTCCCAGTGTGGAGATATCAGAGGTGTTGGAACCATTTAGAGGTGGGGCTTAGTAGAAAGTGATTAGGTCATTGGGGGTGCTGCTTTAGGAAGAGATTAATGTAGTTCTCATGGTAATGGATTGTTAGTAAGTGAGGCCACCCAATGCACTTGGATCCTTCTGCATGTAGCTGATTCCCTTTCTATTCCTCTGCCATGTTGTGACCCAGACAAATGGACCCAAACATATCGGGCCCCTGATCTTGAATAATAGTTTCTAAAACTATGAGTTCAACAAATCTCTTTTCTTTATAAAGTAGCCTGCTAAGCATTTCGTTATAGCAACAGAAAACAGACTAATATATCACCACCAGAGTTGTAATTTTTGAGTTGTATGTTGCCAACACAGGTTAGAATTGAACAATGTCAAGAATGTATATTTTTCCTTATATCTGATATGATCTGTGGCACTTTGGGAAAGGAATGGTTGAAGCATTCTTCTAAGTTACCATGTGTAAATGTCCAGACATGATAGGGTTTTCCAAAGCCACTTGGGAGCATTTGACTGTTGCCACCACCATTTGAAACAGGGTACAGGTTCCTCTGGCTGAGCTGGGCTAGGACAATCAGACAATTATCTCAAGTCATCAGAAATATATCAAGGATGCAGTCAGGGTGTGGGGTGGGATTAGAAATAGAATCACTAATTCCAAGGGGGTGACATGAAGTGGATGTGGCAAATGGCAAGTTAGATCTCACAAAGGAATTAAGGCTCAGAACACAAACCAAGACAACAACATATGAAGTGAGAGTTAAAAGTGGTGGTCAGAAGCATCATGTTTGGCTAAGATCAGTAATGCCAGAGAAGCTGGTGAGCAGCTCAGTGTGAAGATCCTCCTCCACTTGGACCCATATTGTAGGTTAAGCTCCATATGCCAGTGTTTCCATGAGACCTGACAGCCAGGTTCTGCGTGTCCACATGAGGAGACCTAGCCAATGGAGACTTGTCCTGGTGAATCGAACCAGGTAGACCCATGGTGAAAATCTTTTCCCCAACCCTCTGTTTAATACACATATAAGTAATTCTAAATAACATGCTTGTATTTTCAGATGCATTTGAAAAGATGGCCCCAACATTTGATGAACTAGAGTTGGAACTCAACACAAAGCACTGCATGACAGGAGCAGTTTGGTGGTTGTCAGGCAACATGGAAAGGCAGGGAGGCCAGCTGCCCGGGAACAGCCAGCTCTCAGCTAGCTCCAGGTGGAGAATGCCACATAAGGTTTCACTTGGAGGCCCTCTTCCCTCTGACACTAGACATTTAGGAGCTTCTTACTATCTGGTGGTGTGGAATCAGGTTAAAAAAAAAAAAAAAGGAAGGATTTAGAAACTATTTTAATCTAGTAAATTACAACCAGGAAGGTAGGTCTTCAGGGGAGGAAAAATCTCCGAAGTCAGTATCCTGGCACTATCTGATGTCTGGGCTATGTGGGGCTAAAAAGTGTTCCTTCCTAATGGTGCACTGGGGACAGGGGAAGTGCTACCTACTGAGTGAAGCCGACTCAAACCCACTGCTTTTTTCTCATTTGGGCTGAGAAAGCTGGAACACTTTGGCCTTGAAGACTAGGCATTTTGCATATCAAATTACTACAGAATGAAGGTGTCCTTGACTTGCAACTCGAACCTGACATATTTATAAGAAAAATAAACTAAACAAAAAAAGAAACAAAGGGAACAAGATTAAAAGATATTATCTGCTTAGAGAAAGCTGTACAATGCTTATTGGCTGATTGATTAATACAACATAACAACCACTTAAATCTGCCTCCTCTGTGGAAAAACACTGAGAAGTTATGCTGGGATTGTATTAAAATGCTGCCCAGCTTTAAGTTATGTTTTACTCATTATCACAGTTGTAGACTTTTCACTTAGTAAGGATGGTAACCAAATAATCAAAGCAAGTAGGTTCTGAGTAATTCTGAAAGTTTTGAGACCTGCCACTAGAAAGATATTCTGAAATAGAAATCTGTCTAGTGCCAAGTACAATGGTGCATGCCTGTAACCCCAGCAACTTGGGAGGCTGAGGCAAGAGAATTGCCTTGGTAGATTAGGAAAACCCGCAGCAACTTATGAGACCCTGTCTCAAAATAAAAAAAGGGCAGTAGATGTAGCTCAGTGGTGAAGCACCATGGGGTTCTATCTTCAGTGCCATAAAAAAAAATAATAAATAATAAAATAAAATGAAAAATAAGAAAGAAAGAAAAGGAAGAAGAAGAAGAATAGAAAAGAAAGGAAATCTGTTTAGGGTAGGGCTTCTCCTACCTAGCAATATCCTCATTTTAGATTCAATAATTTTTGTTGAGTGGGACCATTCTATGCATTACAGGATGTTTAGCTGTATCAGAGACCTCTAGCCACTGAATACCACTAATGATACTCCTCCCTAAGTCATGACTATCAAAAACGCTTCCAAAGATGTCCCCTGAAGGGTAAAATCACCCTAGTGATCATACCATTATGTACATATGCTAAAGTAAAAGGGACCAAGTCAGACACTGAAGGATCTCATACTGATTATTACATGTGATTTGGACATTTAAAAAAGTATTCGGAAATGCTGAGAGCAAAAGTATACTCACTGTGCACAAGAAAACAGAAATCTCTCCACATCAGCAGCAGAGTGAGTTTTGTAAAGCCTTCTGCATCGTACTCCACGACTCCTCTAAGTAACACAAACACACACAAAAACCCTCATAAAAATAAAGTATAGAAGAGATGGAGCCAAGTGAAGAATATCTTGGTGAGCTCAGGTTCTCTTAATCTTTTGTGGATTCCAGAGAATAGGATCATGGGAAAGGCATTGCCTTTAGGTTTAAGTCACAGCTTTTCTATTTACTGTTTGCTATAACATAAGCAAATCGCTTAACCTTTAGAATCTCAGTTTCCTCATCTGTAGAATGAGTATACTTATATTTGTAAACTTCATTACAGGGTTGTGAAAAACAAAACAAACCATAAAATGCAAATATTAGCCACTAAAGGGAAAAGTTGAGAAATCAGGTCAGCAATGACCTCATAATACCAAAATGTCACCATGCTATCTGTACAATGATCTTTAAAGTCTTACTTTCACTTGGGACTACACAGCAATGAACGATGACAATATTATTACGTTTGAGATCATATATTACTTTTCTTCCAAAGTATGTGGAATCCTTTCTCTTGCCCTGCCCTCCCTCCCCAATGGACTCAAGATAGTAGCAATGTCAGATGGGAGAGTGGTGAGTGCAGGGGCCAGCAAAGTGCTGGTCTGTTGGCCCCATTTACTTCTTTCAAGAGCAGACTGTGCCAGGGGGTATCACTACTATAATGTGACAATATCAGCCACAATCTTTGAAAGGGAGTGATTCATCCTCCCAAGAAGATCTTTGTTGTCCCTAGAAATGCCCTTTCCCTGGCCAAATCAGTCCAATCAGACCATCAATATTGATGATCTCCCATAGGAAGAGATAGTTGTGTTGCTTGGAAAGGTAAAGGAACAAGGATCCTGAGGGCTAAGGGATTTGCTCAAAAGATGGCTGGTATATCACTCAGATGTGCCTGAAGTCAACTATTCTGTTGACCAGTTTTATTTTTCTTTATAAATTTATTTATAATTAACCCAATATTATAAAACTTATAACTAAACTTTTTAGATCCTGTACCCAAAGGCAAAAATAAGCACACAGTTTTTTATTATGCTCACAATACAGTAACACAGTAGTACTTATTTATAATTTAGCACTAATTGTATATAAGTACGACTATATTATTGTAATATGTGCATAAAACATACACAAACATATACATTAAAAAAGAATGATATTTTGGGGCTGGGGATGTGGCTCAAGCGGTAGCGCGCTCGCCTGGCATGCGTGCGGCCCGGGTTCGATCCTCAGCACCACATACAAGCAAAGATGTTGTGTCCGCCAAGAACTAAAAAATAAATATTAAAAAAAAAGAATGATATTTTAAAACAAATACATATGCAATTTTCATAATTTTCTTGTACCCCAGGAAAGTTGTGTCCTTTGGAGGGCACTGTGCTAGCTTCTACCATTTTCAATTATATATACTAAAGATAATCTTACTCAAAAATTAGAAGATCAAAGGTATCATTTCGTAGTCACTATATCAAAAATACTTCCTCAAAATGTTGATAAATAAAACAGAAAAAAATCTCAATTATTAGAGAGTCATGTAAAAGACAGTCATTTTGCTTGGATACTGACATTTCTATTTTGGAGTAAGGAAAATTCCATAATGGATAATAAGAAAATTGCTTAACATTGTTTTGGGGAGTCAGACGCTTTGCTTTAACTGTGCCAGTTTGAAAATGATACCCCAGGGAGCTGCCAGCCTTATTCTTGGTTTCCTTCTCTCTTACCTATTCCCAAGTTCCTAATTTCTTCTATTATTTAAAATTTAAATTTTGTTACTATGTGTGTGTGTGTGTGCGCGCATACGTGTGTACATGTGTGTGTGTGCATATGTGTGTGCATGTGTGTGTATAAAATTTATCCAACTTCTCTGGAATAAGGCTGGGTATAATGAGACCATTAAAATCCTTAGTGCTGAGTTCCACCCAATGGGCAGAAAGCTCTATCTCTTTAGACCCGAGGGAAAGGCACTGCCTCTTCCATGGAGCTGAACCTCAGCAGAAGCTTGATAAGGCGCCAACAGCATAAAAGTAAATAGGGCCACAGAGTACCATGGCCTCTGGCAGAGGAGGAAAGGGCAGACACATGGGACAGCAGCAGCAGGAGGTACCACTGTCCCTACAGTCACATACTTTTCCCTTTTCCCACATGGTACCTTCTTCCAACTCACTTTTCTTTTTTGGTTCCAGGAATTGAATTCAGGGGCACTCAACCACTGAACCATATCCCCAGCCCTATTTTGTATTTTATTTAGAGAAAGGGTCTCACTGAGTTGCTAAGCCATTGCTGAGTCTGGCTTTGAACTCATGATCCTCCTGCTTCAGCCTCCTGAGCTTCTGGGATCAAAACAGTGCACCACTGTGCCTGGCCTTCCAACTCACTTTTGTGTCTAGTGTTAGATATTTATTTATTTATTTTTTTTAGTTGTAGGTGGACACAATTTTTTCTT
Organism: Marmota flaviventris; assembly: GCF_047511675.1. Classification (NCBI taxonomy): domain Eukaryota; kingdom Metazoa; phylum Chordata; class Mammalia; order Rodentia; family Sciuridae; genus Marmota; species Marmota flaviventris. The sequence continues at coordinate 21,490,294 of NC_092511.1, read as the reverse complement.
TTTTTAATGTGGTGCTGAGGATTGAACCCAGTGCCTCACGCATGCTAGGGGAGCACTCTACCACTGAGCCATAACCCCAGCCCATAGTGTTAGATTTTCTTTGCAAATCTGTGTGGCACCATTGGCAGTATTGTCCTTTCAGTTTCTGCCCAGCTTCCCCTCTTCTAGGTGTGTGACTTCTATCAGGTTACTGAACTTCCAACAGATTCACAGATGTGTCAAAAATGCCTGCCTGGTTCACTTCATGGGTACTGTGAGAAGACAGAGGTGAAAGCGCAGTATGAACTACAAAAAGCTGAACAAGAAGCAGTATTACTACCATCACTGCTGAAGGTACTATTACCATTATTACTGCGGATCTTGCTTCAGGCACTACTACCATTATTACTGCAGGCATTATTACCATTATTATTATAAGCACTATTAACATTAGTACTGCAGGTTTTGCTACCATTATTAATTCAGGCATTAACACCATTATTACTATAGGGTTTACTTCCATTATTACTGCAGGCATCACTACCATTATTGCTACAGACAGTACTACCATTATTACTGCAGGTTTTGCTCCCATTATTACTGTAGGCAGTACTACCATTATTGCTTATTGCTGGGGTAGGGGGCAGACATGCTGCTGCGAGGGTGGGGGAGATATCTGATTCTATTATTTGCTAAAGAATGCTTTAAAAAATGTCACCCCAGGAACTTTAGTGTAAACAACATGCCAAAAAGAATCAAAATGGCATTGCAAAGATCTCATATGTAATAATTAAATGCTATTTTCTTAATCAAGTCTCCATAGTAGACTCATGAGCAAGTGAGGGCATGGTTGGTACATGGGTTTAAACAGAGCAGAACTTACGTGCCGAAGTGACTGAGGAAAGCAGCAATGTACTCTCTTCTTTTGTGATATCCTTGAATCACATACTGCACCTGGAATAGGATCCCAAAGCTGAGAATTAGCACAAAAAAAACTTTAATGCTTTATTATGAAAAATTTCAAAGATTCCTATCCATACTCGACAACTATGAATATTTTGCCTAGTTGCTTTATCCAAGGATCTACCTACCTATCAACCTATCAATCAATCTTGCTGAAACATTTCAAAGGAAATTAGAGACATCATGACAGTTCACCCCTAAATACTTCAGTATGTAACCCCCAAACTAAGATATTCTCCTACATAATCATAATACCATTATCATATCTAACAAATTTAGCAGTCATTTCCTGATATCATCTAGTTCCCTGTCCATTTTCAGAATTTCCCAACTATTCCCAAAACATTTTTTAAAAAGCAGTGTACAACCCAAGGATGAGATATTTAATGTTTTAATGTCTTCAAGTCTTTTAATCAAGAATAATAGCATCTCCTCAAGTATGTGTACATGTCTGTGTGTGTCCATGTGTGCACACACAAGACACTGACTTTTCAAAGAAACTGGATTAGCTGCCTAGAAAATGTCTCAATTCTCTTAACTGCTTCCTTTCTTTTTCCTTTACCTTATGTATTTCCTATAAATTGAAATTTAAAGCTAGGAGTGTGATTAGACTCAGGTTAAACATTTTTGGAAAGAAAGTTTCATAGGTAAAATGGGGCATCAATGGATCACTTGATTAAGATGACAGCCAGATCACGCCACTGTAGAGGGCTTTTGCCCTGTCACAGTGAGTATCAACCATAATATATCCCCCACCCCAGGTGACCACCTAATACATCATCATCATCAAACATTCACTGAATGGTTTTGGTATCTGTTGGGAGATTTTTATTTGAATCAATTTTTTTCATAATGACCTGCAAAATGGTGATTTTTGAACTTTATCATTCCCTTTGCATTTATAAGCTGATGTTCTCAGCAAAGAAGCCCTTTTTCTCACTAATTTGGGGTGGGTTTTTTTTTTCTCTCTCTCTCTTTTTTTTTGGTTATCTTGAACTCCTATTGAAAAGGCAATATAATGCTTTATTCTTTCTTTTTAAAATCCTTTAGATTTTAAATTGAAATAAGTGTTCAGAATAAGACATATTACAATAGGAGATTTTATTTTGCCTTTTTATATTTCCTTGTTATCATCAAATGACAGTTTCTATTTAAAAAATGTGAACTCATTAAGCTAGGTAGTTGAAAGTCAGTCATTTATGCACCAGCCTCCAACATGAAAATATGTTTTTTGTAATGTCTTCATAATGGTAGAAAGAAACAGTGGGAAAGTGAGACCCCCAAAATTGTTTATACTGGCTATAGCCAAACAGCATTTCCTTGGCTAATGAAAGCTCAAGATAAAGTGCTTGGAATAACCTTGACACAATTGGTACTGATAGCCATGCTGCACCCTTTAAAAGTAAAACAATTCTATTTATACAATAGGGGTTTTATGTCAATTTATAAAAACAGTGCTTACTTTGCAGGCTTAATGCAGGATCAGAAATGTTATTTTCGGAAAAGAAAAACAGATGATAAGTTTGCTTAAGTGGCTTTGTTTAAAAAGGGGATGAAAACAGTTCTGTGTACTTGGTTTTAAAAACAGAAAACCATTTTAACAGAAACCCACAACAAAACTGGCTACAAAGATAGATTCCAATGTAATTATGGAAATTCATTTGAAGAGATTGTTCCTAAAAGCAGCCCATACTGTCCTCGTTTGGAGCAAACAGAAGAACACCAATTTCAAAAGACAAGTAAAATTAATGAAAGGGAAACAGATAAGAAAAACTGACTGATTCTTATATTTCTGGGAAAATGATAAAAAATTTTTTGAGGAAAATATATGACTAGAAATTAATCTCAATTGGAGAGCTTTAAAAAGGCTTTTCTTCTCAGTTCTGGAAGACCCAATTTGCATTTTTCTCTATAATTCTGGGACACAGATTGGAAAGCAGTGCAAAGCCCAGAATGTAAATAAGAATCCTGCCCTCCCCTCAGTCCTGCAGGGGGGCAGCAGCTAGGGGAATTTGGTCTCATGAGAAGCCACCGCTCCAAGACAGTTGAATGCCCTGGAATCTGGGCCAGGCCCACAGACTGCAGAGTTGCCAGATTTTAGTTTCTCTGACATTTGAAAAATAATATGGAAGCCTCTGAAATATTATTGTTCTTTTAAAGTCTTTTCTATATAGAGAAGAACAATGTTTTGAACCAGGAGAGACAAACAAACAAAAGATCTCTTTCCAAGCTAATATACACAAGTCAACAGGAGTAAAGAAAAGAGCACTTTGCAGAGGCTCCGGAGGGGGAGGTAGGAGGATCACAAGTTCAAAACCAGCCTCAGCATCTTATCGAGGCTCTCATCAACTTAGCAAGACCCTGCCTCAAAATAAAAAATAAAAGGGCGGGGGAGTGGCTCAGTGGTTAAGCACCTCTGGGTTTAATCGTTTAATCCCTAGTACAAAAAAAGAGAGAGAGGGAGAGAGGGAGGGGGGGAGAGAGAGAGAGAAGTATTTTGGCAATTAAATAAACTGAGTCACAATCCATGTGGGAGGGTAAAGAGAGAGTTGATTATGCATTAACACCTCTAGTTTTCAGCTAAATATGTTGATTGGACATTAACAAATATATTCTTATATTTTTTGGAAATAGTTGACGACCACCATTATGGTAAAATCATTTACTTGGCAATGTTATAGCTCATTAATGCACCTAAGATAAAGCTTCAGTGACATGCCTGTGTAGAAGACCAGCTGAACTGGAATCTTGCCCTGAGGAGGAAGAGTCTAGCAAACTGCTTCCAGACCTGACAGGAAGCACCAAGGACTGACTATTAAAAAGTGAGTTACCAAAAAAATCAGAAAGAAATGAAGGCAGTTTTAAAGAACTATTCTGATAGTAATTTTTGGCAAACATGCATAGATGTATGCATGCACCAGATAACTGGGAAATGAAGGGGTTCAAAAATTCAAAACCACAAAAAGATACAAGATATAGCAAAAACTTAGGGAATAAAGGAAATTCATGAAAAAGGTGACTTAAATTTCCAAGTGTGAGTTAAGGGATAAAGATAAGACTGGAATATGAGGTCAGCAGTCTTAGAAGTCAAAGAAATAGGACAAGAAACAGATGAACTGTAATTCATAGTAGGAATGAAAGTGTCACATGGAAGACGAAACCAGGAAGGCAGTCTGAGGTGGGTGATACACGATGGTGCTGGGTCCGTGCTGGAGGAGTCACAGCTGGAGGAGTCACAGCTGGAGGAGACAGGGTACTTGCTTTTTTACCTTGTTGGTGAGCAGGTGGCATACTTGAGGAACATAATCGATAAGACATCCTCCTCCGGGAAAAGCTGGGATATGGAGAGCTGAGGAGCCTCCAAGCGCACTGAAAAGAAAAGAGTACAAGACATTGTTCTTAGGGCTCGAGCAACACAGGCAGGGACACTGCCAAGCAGACGTGGGTTCTTCAATCAAAGCCCAGCTGGCAACTGCTTTGAATCAATAATGATGGGAAATGAGCTTTACTTTACTATTAAATTTCTATATTACATTATGTGGCACATCATTAAAAACAACTGAGGGTCTTCTCACCCAACAGTACAAATTAGCTAATTTTGATTGGCCCAGGTAAACTGGCTTACCAATAGGTTATTGAAACATACTTTTAGACTCTTCTTTATGCCCAATTCATTGAAAATTATTCATGGAACAGCTGTACTATACTAAGATGAAGATATAACATAATATTATAAAAGTATATTAAAGTTCTCCAGCTTATAAGCTGTGTTATCTTGTTTTTAAAGGCATATAAGGAGAATGTATGGTCTAAACAAGGTATAGTCAACAATCATTGATCCAAATGCTAAAACACGATGATTCAGAAATAGTTTCCAGAATTTTCATGGAGCTGAAATTTTTTCAGTTTAAATTACCCAGCATATAATTATTAGAAGAAACTGTTCAGAACTTTATAGCTTGCATTTCTTTTACCACCTTTAATTTTTCCTTTTGCCCTCATTTGTTTTTCTTAATTTTATTTTAATATACATATTTCTATAAGTCCCTTAAAACCTCTCTGTAATATGGTGGGATGTTAAAAAAAAAAAACACTTTAAAATCCTTTAATTCTGTGATTACTCATTATCCAAGTCCCCACACTTACAAGGTTATAAATGGAAAACAAGCATGCCACAAGAACTGCCTAAAAAAATCATTCCTAAAGAGGTCAGGGCGGATTCGCTGAGTCTAGGGTTTGTGACACAGGGAACATGTCTAATTACTAAAAGGACTCCAGACCCATCCTACATTGAGTGGATTTCTGAAATTAATTTTTCTGGCAAAGATAAATTTTATGCTTTGTTTATGGGAATGAAAAATTCCAACAAGCAAAAGTCCAGGTACTGTGAGGAGTCGAAGTATTCGAGTGTAAATATTCGATACTGACTTTTTCTACTCAGATGATAACTAAAAGTGCAGCTCTTCTGACAACGGAGAGCACCATAAGACAGCATTTGCCTCAGTATGACATTAACGAATCATCTGCGCACTGCAACTGCACACAATCAGCAGCACTATCACTGCCTTTTGCTACTGTTGGAGTCGATGCTGCATGAGATGTAACCTAAACTCTGGGAAAATTCCCATGACTTCCTGTGAACCAGAGCCGTGTTTTTTGTCCTCTCTTTGCATGCAGGAAAGATGCAAGAAGGCACACATTTCAGTAGAAGGTTCTAATGATTCCATTAGGATGGAAAACTGACCAAGAAGAAGATTCTACAGGACAAAAATAAATTAATCAATCCATTATTTATACCTTGTGGCTATTCATTAAACATCCATATAACATAGACAATGCCAAGCTCCAGGCTGCTCATATCTTATTTACAGAACCAATCTTTCACATTACACTGTTCCAAAAAAGAAATAATTTGGGTGGTTCCTTGGAATTGACTGTAATGGGCTTTGACTTATATAACATATTATAGGGCAAGTCTTTAATCATTCATTGAATTGCACACCAGGAAGGAAACTAGTCTGTGGGTAATCCTCTGAACTTGAATCTCTCTGTTTCTCTCTCTGCTTGATTTGTGTCATTCTGAAAGACAGCCATGAGGCAAAAATTACCTAGAATGAAGGAAAGATGTAGAAGTACGAAGAAAGCCCACCGCTTTGCTGCCAGGCCCCTGTTTCTGCTCCCTGCTCCAGTGATGACTAAGACCTTACCCTGGTACTCATTGCTCGATCTTATTATCTAACTTAATCCCCCGGCTACTCAATGAAGTGGGAATTACCATTATAATTTCACAGGTGAAGAAAAGGCCTGGAGAGCACAGGAATTGTCTCAGCTTCACACACCCAGTGAGTAATAGCACCAAGATGGGATCCCAACCTGCTGCCTGCTGCCAGGGTCCATGCTGTTTCTGATGAAATAGGTTGCCTCCTTGAGGGAGGGGGATTTTTATTTATTTAATTTTTTGGGGGGTGCTGGGAATGTTGTCCAGGGCTGTGTGCGAGTGCTGAGCTGGTTTAGGACAAAGGGTCCCTAGGGGCACTCAGACCAAGGCTAAGGCAGACCCTGAGGCACAGTTCATCTTTTCTGCAGTCATCTGCTCAGCAGCCAGGGGAGCTCTCCTCCTCCAGTTGTTCACGCACCAGTATCCCCACCCCCACTGCCGCCCCACCCTCAACTATCAGATTCACTTGATCTTGGATGTGATGGGCCAACCACTCCAGCATGTCTACTTTGAGTGACTCAGCCAGTTATGCAGGGCAGGCCTCCTTGTGTGAAGCACTTCAGGACCCATGACAGACTATTTTAGGTGAGTTTATTTTTTAAAGGATGCTTATTTCACCCTTTGTTTAACTCAGTAGTTTCTTAGCTTGTAAGGGTACAAAACCTAGCATTCAGGGTCACACACTGATATGTGCTGCTGATTCATGTATAAATATCCGCCTCATGGGTAAATATTTAACAGGCTTGCTATAGCTCCAATGCTGCTCCAACCATACTGAATAAACAAAGTCAAGTGCCATGAAATAAAAGATCTATTATATTTTTAAAGGGTGGAAGGTGGAGGTAAGGTCTTGTGATCTCTAATTAGTTAATACTGATGAAGGGGGAAAAAAAAAACCAGGCTGAGCATGTACAACAGAAAACTCACCTGTGCAGAGATTCCAGGGCTCACTGAGATGCCCCCAGGAATGCAGCTGGCAGGAGACCCAGGGCCTGACTAACTCTCTCCTGGCTGAGCCAGGGCTGGGGCGGGGTGAGGAGCAGATGAAAGGGATCACTTGGTGCTACTGCTTCTGATCTCTAGAGCGGGGCAGAGAGCAGGCAGGGACAAAAAGGTGAGGAAAAGTAATCGGGGTGTCAAGGGTTTTAGGTTGAACTTGGGAGGAGAAAAGGGTGAAGAGGGCTGTTTTGATAGAAAGTGCCTTCTATGATTTCATGGACTAATGTGAACCATGAAATGAGTTAATAATTCTTAGAAATGAAAGTAATCTGTAGATATGAATAAGGATAAGGATAAAGTCAGTTTGAAAAGCTTTTCCACCAATGGAGTTAATTAATTAGACCAAAGGGTAACCAGAAAAGCACTTCCAGCTCTGCCTTATGGGCTCTAAAGGATAAACATTAAGAACTATCTCCGTGGAAGGTATTAATATATTCTTTTCCATGCAGATGAAGTTAACAGAGACCTTTATTAACTTGGTTCTGTCTGCAAATATCGAAGTCTTGACTTGGCGGCAGCATGACGGTGCGAAGGAATCATTTTTGAGTACTGCGACATGGAAAAATTAGGGGAGACAGGCTGTCTGAAAGTCTGACTTGGGTCAATGGGTTTGATTTTGACCATCGCAAAAGAGCAACTCCCCAAATAAAATAAGCAAAACATAATTGTGACTGGAGAAGACCAGAGGGCTAGAGATTCTCCATCATCATTCCTACTTCTGTCAAGTTTTGTCTCATTAGTTCTACTCAACTTTCTCACCAGTGCAGCTGAGGCTAATACTACTTGCAAAAAAGAAAATACCAATCCCTTAAAGCATTGAAAGAGGGTCAGAATAATGATGAGAATTACACTGATACAGAGATGACACCAAGCACTTGAAAAGAAACTTTATTCTAGAATGCCTCTGGTTTGAGTCTAAGGGTCATGACAAGGTACTTTCAGAGACACCTGGGTCAGCCTTAGTGCCCTGCTCTTTCCCTTGACTTACGTTCTAAGGGTCAGAAAGTTGGCCTGGCTCCTCTACCACAGCATGATTCAGGGGAGTGTAAGAGGCTGAGGCATGGAAATGGGGAACTTCAAGGTGGTAAATATACCCAAGCTGCCTCTAGCCCCCAAGCTAAGGGAAAGGCCAGAGGAAGGTGCAAGGCCTTCACTCCAATCAACAAACATCCACTGTGTGCCCAGCTCTGTTTAAGGACTCAAGTTTCCCATTCTGACTATGTGATTAGGACTCCACTGTCAAGTCCCTTCAAGGTAGACAAATGCCAGGGACCTCAAGGATCTGGGGCACTGTATGATATAAGAGTATGTTTCCTGGGGGCCTGCCAGGAGAGCCACCGCAATAAAACAAGTCCCTATTATTTACTGAGTACCTACTTTGGCCAGGTGCTCTACTAGGTATTCATAATCTCTAAATCATATGACAATCCTATTCAGTAGATCTAATTATCCCAATTTATAGATGAGGAAACTTAAGTTCTAACAGTTCAAGTGTCTTGTCCAAGATAACCTAATAAATAAGTTTCAGAGATGGGCTTGAACTCAGATCTTTCTGGTTCCAAAGCCTGTGTCCTTTTTTCATTAGGAATTCTTTCACAGAAAGGTGGTGTGGAACTAGTGGAATAGTGGACTAAGTGATTGTTCATTGTCTTCAAAACTTTTACCTATAAAATTCATCACCATGTCATTTCACATTCTATTATCTTAAGATAACATATCTTGCAACAAGTTAATCTGATGGGATTTTTTAAAAGTTACTTACAGATTCTAAAAACCCAGAAGGACATAAATAATAAATTGAGGAGAGGGTCTGGTTTTCCAACTGGATTTGTTTTTCTAGTAAAGAATTTTCTAGACTTCTTATCGGTCCTCTCTTATCATTTTATAGATTCAACTGTGAACCATCTCCAGAGGCTCTCAATCCTTCAGCTAAACAAAATCAAACTATAGTCCAGTATGGAAAAATCTCAAGGAGCACAAGAGAAGAGGGAAATAACAGACAGGAGATCAGGATGGGGAGGAGGTCTGGGGAGGTACACTGGACAGGGGCCCAGGGAAGCATCAGTGCAGACCTGGCCATGGCATGTTTGTGATAGATTTAGTACTCCACTAAATAACACTTCTCATAAGCAAGGTCTTTGTTAGAGTACTGTGTTCCATTTCTTGTTTCCCATTTTTAGAGAGACATATAAAAATGGAAATGTTCTGAGACAACAGTATGATTAAATGCTCAGAAAATGTTCCTCTTTGGAGCAAAGTCTACAGAAGTTGAAATTGCTAAGTTAAAATACTTAGAGGGTTATGGAATTATTAAATAGAGTAATTTTAAAATATGAAGGCAGGGCTGGGTTGTCGCTCAGCGGTAGAGTGCTTGCCTAGCACGTGCAAGGCCCTGGGTTCAATCCTCAGCACCACATAAAAATAAATAAATAAAATAAAGATATTGTGTCCAACTACAACTAAAAAATATTTAAGTAAATAAATAAAATATGAAGGTATACTATAAGGGTGAGTTTCATCAGCTTTTCTCTACCCAGGGATAAAATAAACAAAAATAATTTAAACGGCAGATAAAGGGGACTTGGTTGGTAAATGAATTCTCCATAGAACAAAGTCTCCATTTACTGAGCACTAACTATTGATCAGGCACTAGACCAAGTGCTTCTCCTATATGGTATCATCTATCCATCTCTCCAACCTACAAGAAAAGTGTCATTCCATTTCATGGATGAGAGGGCTGGAAGTTAGAGAAGCTAAATAACCTTTCTAAGGTCATGCAGATGATGACAGCAAGGACACATCTAACTCCATGTCTCTCGGACCTAAATCTGCCCACTCTCAGGTTTTTGATTAGCACTTTTGGACTTCTACATCCCAATCTGCAGACGTGACATCTGGTTCTACATGTGGGCTGACCAAGCCCTTAAAGCTGTTTCCAGGAACACTTATTTAAGTACATGAGATGAAGCCATTAGGGCCCTTTTCATTCTAGGAAAAGAAACTCCTGGAAACCTGGAAGAACTCTGGGGGCCAGAGGACTTGGTGGACACCTTCCAGTAGAGAAGAGGTGGAATGGAAGCAAGGAAATTTTACATTTTAAGAAATACAAAAGAAGCGAGTACTGTAATTGCAAACAGAGTATGTCTAACAACATGAACACGAACCAAGTCTTTGTTCAGAGATGTGTTTTTTTAAGTTTGTTAACATCTCACAAAAGCCTTTAAGGGGCAGTAATCTTAACAGATGTCCACCATCAGGATTTTGTTAGCATGTGGAAAAGCAGTTTAAGTAAGCACCCCCCCAACAACAATGGATTCAGCAGATGTTGTTATACTAAGATTTGGTACGAACTACTTAGAATGATGCCCAGCCACTCAGGACATGAACAGATTACGGGAAAGAAGAGCTTTTGCTGCATCTCTATCCTTGGCCTGTGATCTGCAGTTAATTCCACTGCAATCTATTTGAGGAATGAAACTATTTTCAAATACCAGTGGTCGGAAACAAGTGACTTACTGTAAATTTGTTAAAAATTTACAATTTTGAAGCTCCACTGAAAGTCTTTACTACTCTACTATTATATGGGTTACTTTTCCTATGAATTACCTTTAAAGCACTTTTTCTGGAAAAAAAAAATCAATGTTTAAAGAAATCAATAGTTACCCTAAACTAAACTTACGAACATTTTTCTAAATCCCTCCCTCTCATTGCACACAGGTTTTAATGATGGCCAAAGGCAGAGGCAGAGAATAAGAAAAAAATACTTTGGTCTTCCCAGGGCAGGGAAAGGCATTCACCCGATTCCTGTTAGCTGGCATTTGCTGAAGGCCTAGGCACACGAACAGCATGCAGACATTGCCGGTTTCTGGGCTCAAAGGACTATTCTGTACGTAGTTGGAGTTTGGCTCACACACAAAAATGAAAAAGACACCAGAAGATGAGATTAGCCAGAGAACTAGTACTCAGCACTTTATAATTTGTTTCCAAAGTGCTCCTTGCTTGATTTTTACAACAGCTTTACAAAGCACATAGCAAGTGTTAATATCGCAGAGAGGAGAAAACTGAGGCTGGGAATGGATGACTTGCCCAAAATGGAAATGAAAGTGGGATTGTAATATTTCTCTGCACCAGCAGTTTTCATGTTTGCTTAGGAATAACTTGGGCAGCTTGTTGAACACTCATAAACCCAGGACCGTCCCAAGAGAAGGCAATTTATCAGGTACAGCAGGTCTGAGATGGGGCCTGGACATCTGCATTTTAACCACCGATGCAGATGCAGGTGGTCCTCACACCACCTTCTGAATATTGCCCTGCTCCTCACTCTGACAGTGCACATGGGCTGGGGACAGGGAGAGGAGTGTAAAAGCAAATTTGCCTTCCATTCCTAGGGGTCAGGTCACTGATTATTTGAAAGGCACTGTAAACAACAGGGAGGTAAAAGAAACAGGCATGCTCTTAAGGTCTGGAATGGGAGATGAGACATTAATGGAAAAGACTAGAAAAAGTGCTTTTGGCTAAGTGTTTACATAGGAAAATGAAGTGTGATCATATTCAGATAACCAGAAAGCAGGGAAAAGGAGCAAGCAAACCAAGACTGGGGTCAAGTCAGGAGGACACAGATAGCTCTTAGCAAGACAGGTTGAGGATCACAGGCCAGGAATTCAGTGTGGATAGCAGACTGTGGTCATGGGCCACACTGGGCAGTTTTCTGGCCCATTGAGAAAGGCATATTTAGTACTTCAGGCTGCCTAGGATATCTCCTGGTAAGAGGGCATCTGCCTGGAGGGGGAACAAGAAGGATGATGGGAGATCCTGGTGTAGAGTCAATTGTGAACTGGAAAACAAAGTGAGGTCAGAAAGAAATTTTATTAGGTTACATAGTGAAAGATGTACTGGAGATTAAAAAAAAAAAAAAAGGCTGGGCTTCAAGAATGAATCTCAACCGGTCTTTTTCCTTAAAATTTATCCGTTACACTGAAAACTTCCAAATTTACATCTGTAGCTCAGACTTTTTCTGAACTGAAGGCCTACCTATCTGACTGCCTACTCACAGGTTCCACTTAGAGATTTAAAACACCTCGAACTTAACCCACTTACAGGCAAACCCTACCCACAAAACCTAGCACTCCTCCATGCATCCCACTTCAGTAATGGCAGTTCCCAATTCCTGGTTCCCAGACCCAGACCCCAGCCAGCCATCTTGCCTCTTTTCTCCCACCCCACATTCAACTAGCCTGGCCCAACCCACCAAGAGCTGCCCATCTAGATCACTTCCTCCATGGAGAGGCCAAGGCTGCTGGATACTGGCCCAGTTCTTCCACTGTTCCCTCTGCTGAGAATTCTCTAGCCAGCCGTCTGTGGGACTTGCTTCTTCACCTGCTCTTACTCCTATGCTCCCGAACATACCCTCTGCCGCCTCTGGTGCCCTTCTTCTCTGGTAGACTTCTTTTCAGGATCTGTACCTCCATAAGATATCTACATATTACATTTGATCACTGTCTCCCCCCACCACCCACCACTAGAATGTAAACTCTTCCAAAATGGGAATCTTTGCCTATTTTGTTGACTTCTATAACCCTGGAAACAAGAATAATGCCAAGCTATATTAAGACACAATAAACATTATAGTGTAGGTTGAGCATCCTTCATCTGAAACTCTGAAATCCACAACGCTCTGAAATCTGAAAGTTTTTGGGTCCTGATATGATGCCACAAGTGGAAAGTCCCAAGCTTGACCTCATGTAACAGGTCATAGTCAAAACATGAGTGCAGTGAAAATATCATGTAAAATTAACCTCAGTCCACATGTACAAGGTCTATATGAAATAGGAATAAATTTTGGGTTTAGACTTGGGTCCTATTCCCAAGATATTTCTTCATGTATATGCAAGTATTCTAAAATCTGAAAAAAAGTCCAAAACACATCTGGTCCCACGTATTTAAGATAAGGGATACTAAATCTGTATTAAAGTAGAATATAGGGAAGAGATAGTGGGAACTGAATCTACAAAACGGACTTTAAAAATCAATAGATGGATATGTCTTTTCTGAAACTGTCACTGTGGAGAGGAAGATCTTAAGGGTCTAGAGCAGGGATTGGAAAAGGGTCAAATGTTGGCTTTGCCATCATGGAAAACATGTAAGTGGATGAGCCTGGCTGTGTTCCAATATGATTTTATTTATGGATATGGAAATTCGAATTCCATATGGTTTTTACGAGTCATAAAACATTATTCTTTAGACGTTTCTCTAACCATTTAGAAAACGTGAAAATCATTCGAAGTTCACAGGCCATCCACAACTGGCTGCAGGCTGGATTTGCCCAGGGGGCCTTTGCTTGCTGCTTCTTGATCTAGGATTACAGAATTATTTGATGGTTGTACAGATTATGAAAGGAGGACACATATCCAGGAAAAATTCAGGCAAAAAGACCTAGATTAGGTCATTAGCAGAAATGAAAAGCATGTGCTTTGGTGGAACCTCTTGGGAGCCAGGCTGTAGCCACAAGCATCACTGGGCTTCTTCAGGCAAGGGCGAGGTGAACATCAGGCAGTGTGTGAACCGTGGGAGTTCTCACAATGGTACTGGATTGTAACCGTGCAAGAGAGAGCTATTTTTATGATTTTGAACGAAGCTCGAGGCATATTCTGGTGCTTTTTACTTCTATGTTAGGTGAAAAGCTGCCTACAAAAGCCTTCCACCCACCCAAAATGCTAGCTGTTAGTTGGTGACTGATCTTCAGAAATATTAAGATGAATCATATATGCTCTTTTCACAGTGCAAAAAGAGATAATTTTAAAACTCAGAAAATGTCACTTTGGGAAGTCACAAACCACACAATAGAAAAGCTGTCCAGCCTTAAAGTTGTAAATAAATAAAACCCTGTTCCTGTGTGGAAACCTTTTCCCTCGTTTGGATCGCGATGCTTCTTTAGGACTCGCCTCCAAGGCTGGCTGGTGTTAAAATGATCAAATGTGAAAACACGTTCAGTTGCACAATCTGAGCCTGGAAGGCAGCCCTAGCTCCCCTCCCGCCTCCCGGGGCCCCCTGTTCTGGGGAGCCCACGCGCTCAGCCTCGCCTTTTATCGAGTGGCTGATCCTCTCACCCACCGGCATCCATGGCCTCCCTGTTTCTCCCGGCTGGGCCTGAAAGGCGCCAGCGGACAGCAGGGCTCAGTCTTCCCCTGAGCACAGGAAAGGACTCCTGGGTTGCTTCCTTCTTCCTGCTTGGAGAAACAGGTATTCTTTGATCCCTACACTCTGTTTTCTTTCTCTTCTTACTAAACAGATCTCTCCCTGTCCCCTCCCCCTACTTTTTGCAACTTCATCATTTTTCCACATTGCACCGTTTGGCACAGAAGGAAGAACCACATCAAATGAAGGAATGCAACCACAAAAGCTGCCTCGAGAAGCAAGGCCCCATTTTTTTTTTTTTTTTTTGTCAATTTACCGTTTTTGGACTTGTTCTCCCATAATCAAATCCTCCCTATCGTGTTAACAATGTGGTGGTGTGTCAGAACCCTGGAATTCTGCTTCCATCAGCAACCCAGAGCTTAATAGGAAAATGAAGCAACAGAATGTTGGTCTTGCTGCTAACCTTAGGCCAGGCCTGTAGTTAGGATGGGAATTTTGCTCCTCTCTGGTACCCAGGCCAAAACTTCAAGGTCTTGTGTGAGCTCCAGGTCATCAGCAGAGGCCTAAGGCAGCTTCCTGACCACCATTTAGGCACGTTTCTAAAGCAAGTACCACAAGTACCACTCCAAGTACCACAAGCTGAAGCATGAGCAACCCCAAATTTGGTAAGCCAGAGAAGGGTTTAGACTGAATCTGCTTGCAACGATTTTAGATATATTCATGTTACTGGCAGCATCACCTGGGTCTGGCTCTGTGACACTCAGGATATCTACAGCTATTTACAAATGGGCTTGTGTAAAGTGGTTGTTTTGCTTCTTTGCTAATTAAGAACACATGTCCACCACATAAACCATCCAGAGACTAAAATAAGGTGCCATGGTTTCAAACCAAAATGTTTAGAAGTCTCATTCTATGTCCTCAGGACATGAGTGTTATAGTTAGTGTTTAACAGCACCTGCTAATATTCATCATTAAGGAAAACACCAGTTACAGGCAGAGCACTTTCAATTTAGTGATTTTATCTTTGTGACTAGCTTGGTAAATTAAGTGGTTCATAAAATGAAGGTAAGTGTTTTTACATTGTTTTGGTTTAGCTTGCATGCCAGTTTGGTTAATGTTGGAATCAGGCTGTTCTCGAACATTTTAGAGTATATAAACCATCAACGGCCAACATACTAGGCAGGGATTCTCCACACCCAAGTACTGTGTTGAGATTCTCTTGGAAAAAAGAAGGGGCAGGAGGAGAAGCATCTTTCCCCTGTTCTACTAAGTAGTCTATTAAAAATCTCAGGGTGGAGAAATGTGCTAGTTGAAAACAATAATGACAAAAACAAACCCCCAATAGCTGGTCCAGATAACGGCTAACAGATTTTCCAACTGGCCCACCCCAGTGTGAGAAACACGGTGCCAAACATACGGGTGGAAGAGTTCTCTGTCCTTAAAAGTTAAAGATCTTCTTAGCTAATAGGCAAAATTGCTGATGTCCCAATTTTGGCAACAATCAGCCTGGCCCCAGTTCCACCTTTAAAAGCCAAATCACCCCATTTCAGCTGTCCATGGATCTTTCTGCCTTTCCCCCTTACTCCCTTCCCATCCCCAGCCCCATATACCAGAGCTGCCCAGCAGGACAGAGAGTATGATAAAGTCAAGGGGGTGGACAATCAAGGTAAGTGCAGATCGGGGACATGGGGACTGCGGGCTGGTGCTTGCTCAGAAGTCCCCCTGCCACACACCCGACACACATACACACGTTCAGTGGCCAGAGGCCAGGCACTGGTGCCAGCCATTGCCCAGGAAATGCCCTCAAAGGTGAGGACATTGTTTGTTGTGCTGCTGAAGTAGGACACATACTGGATAGGGGTAAGGCTCCTCTCCAAGACCCACCACACCTCTATAGAGAGTATGCTCCAAAACCACCTGGCAAGCAAGAGAAGCCATTTTCTGGAACAAACTGGGAAGAGGAAATTGAGGGAAAAGATGATGAGAAAGGACATCTGGGAATCTGGAGGGGTGGAGGATTGAGGAGGCTCTAAGTTAGTATTTTAATAAAATTAAGAGGTATTCTGTAGATTCTGTCATTTAGCAAACATTTTATCTTACTAAAGAAATTGTTTACTTACTAATGGAGAAAGTGGGAGTTCAGTTCTGTTAATAGCCATCTGTGCAAAACTGGGAGCCTGTTTTTGAATGTCATAATTTATTTACCTATATATTTTATTTTAAAAAAATCTATTGTTTTAAGTATATTATTATCTGATTCTCTAAAATAGATGATTTGAAACAGCTATGGCAGTAAACAAGGGCTTACACCCCCTGGATGCAGCAGGGAGAAGCCTGGGGAGTCCAGGTTCTCAGGGCTCAGGGGAACCTGGGCTATGTATAGGGCCTGACCACTCCAGTAGTGGCTGTATTTACTTTCTGTAGACCAGTGGCATAGGATACAACAGAAGAAGAAAGGATTAGTTGGGAAGGGAAGGGGTTCTGTAAATAGAGATGAGGTCAAGGCCAACTGAATTGGCCAGATACAGCTGAAGCTGATCTAATAACTTTTTTGGAAACCATTTTCTTGGCTGCTTGAGAATTTTGATTACAACTATTTTCTTAAGCTTTCAAAACCAAAACATTCAAAATCTACTAAAAGAGCAATATTATATAGCATAAAAGGGAATGTAAACAAGACATTAAAAAGGTGGCAGGCTGATCCATAGCTCTTAGTCCCACCTCTGTGGGATGTGAATGCCTCAACACTGCATAGGTGACATCAATGGACATGAAGCAATGTCACCCAGACTCATATGGAAGGAAATGCTGAATAGACCTCTTAGAATAAGGATTCAACACACTCTTAACTCTCCGCAGTTCTAGTACTCTTTATGAGGAGTCTCCCAATAAGCTCATGCGATAGACAATGCAGGATTGTTCAGAGGTGAAATGATTAGATTATGAGAGCTATAATCTTCAGTGGTTTAGTCCATTTGATGAATTAATAATATTCCATCTGTGTAGAGTTATTGTGTGGTAACTCTACACAGATGGAATATGGCTGGAGGAGGTAGTCATTGGGAGTGTGCATTTGGGAATCAGATCTTCTGTCTTTCTGCTTCATGGCTACCATAAGGGGAGCAGCTCTTCTCCACCATGCCCTCTGCCATGATGTTCCATCTAATTTTCTCAGAGTGATGGAATCGGTCAATCATGGACTGAACTTCTGACACCATGAGCTCTAAGTTGTTCTGGTCAGGTATTTTGGTCACAGCAATGAAAAGAATAGAATTCCATATAGACACAGTCTTTGAGGAGAAAGGCAGGGATGACTCCACAACTTTTGGGCTGCTGGATTATAATACATAGGGGCTACCTCAGAGCTTCCAGCCATTCAGGAGGGAATCCAGGGGCCAGGCTCACACCAGCACCTCCCTTCACCAGCTAGACTGAGACTGTTTCTCAATACAGGTTGGGGCTAACTCAGAGTGACTCACTTTTCTGGAAGCTTCCTCATTTTACTAGGGACTAATTGGGATCACGGTCACACTGGAACAAAGAGAACCCTCAAGCTCACTCATATCTCATCCTCCCACTATTATGCTTCTTCCTTTAGCAGACTCAACAAACCACTTGCCTTATTCTGAGTATCTTCTGCCTCCTGGGAAGGGGGAGGCCAAGTGTAGGAGGGAATAAATGACAAGTCCACAAGGGTAGGGCCAATCACAAATGTAAACAACAAATTTCAAAAAGCAACTTGAGTAAGTGGATTGGGAACTGAACACATCATAGTGAAATCTTTCAATGAAGCCACATGCAGTCACCAAAAACAATTAGAGTGACCTGCAGCTCCAGGCTTACATAAATGGCCATGTTACAGTGTTAAAGGAAAAGAGCAAGTTGTTTAATAGTATGTGCTACATCATATATTTTTGTGTCTAGAGCAACAAAAATTAAGAAACACTCCCAACTGACTTAAATACCAAATATATGTATTTTGCATTTCTCAGTAAATCCTGTTTCCCCTCTGTCCTTTCATCAGAGCTGAGATTTGAAGCTCACTGTCCCAAGGAAGAGGAAGAGGATTTACCATCCAGGTCAGAAAAGCACAAGCAGAGAGGGTTACAGTACTAGGTGGGCACATCCCCTGAAATATAATCAGAAAGGCAGGGAAGGGAGAAACCAAGAGAGTAGGGCCTGCCTGCAGGGGATAGAAGCTCTAGAGTAACAGGAACCCCACAAAGAGGGGGGTTGTTACTCCACTTCCCACTTGGCAATGGAGAAAGTCATCTTGCAGAGTGACCCCAAGAGTAAGGGGGAACTATAGTAGGACTCCATGATTACAGTTTGCCTGAGGTCTTCTCTGGTAGAATAGAAAGTGAGCTCCTCGTCACATAAGAGTAAAGACACCTCGTGGACACTACCTTCACCCAAGGATTGAGGTTAACATCGTCAAGCCCAGGACAAATGACATCACATGCCTTTTGGTATGATGTTTTCAGGACAAACATCATGTCTGTGGCATCGTTGACAACAACTTGTGACATGAATCTAATCATGAGGAAGCAGTAAGTGAACCCAAATTGAGGAGCAAAATAACTGGCCTATACTCTTCAAAAACATCAAAGTCAAAAAAGATAAAGCCTAAGAAGCTGTTCCAGACTAAAAAAACCCAAAGATGTGACAACTTGAAGGCAATGTGTGATCCTGGATGGGATCCTGGACCAGGGTAAAAAATAGCAAAAAGAGATATTATGGGAACAATTGACAAAATTAGAATATGGATTGTGGATTAGATAATAGTACTGTGTCAATGCTACATTTCCTGATTTGATAACTGCACTGTAGTTATGTAAGAGATTGTGTTCTCAGGAAATACATTCTGAAGCATTTTATGGGTGTAAGTGCACTATGTCCCCAACTTGCTCCTGAATGGCTCAGAAAAACATAGGCATAATAGAGTAATACAAACACAGAGAGAAAATGATAAGGCAAGTGGGCCAAATGTGCACAATTGGAAATTCTGGGTCGAAGGTATAAGGAAGGTCCTCGTTCTAGCAACTTCTTATTATAAGTATAAATATCAGTGCAAAAAGTTATCCCTCAAACTCTGCAAATTATCTTCATACTTAGAGTAGATCTCCTGTTATATAACACAAACAGAGAATTTCAGGAAAAGAAAATACAAGTTCAGTAAGTTCATTTTCTCTCTTTTTTAAAAATGTGTTTTAGTTGTCAATGGATCTTTATTTTCTTTACTTATTTTTATGTTGGGCTGAGGATTAAAGCCAGTGCCTCACACATGCTAGGCAAACACTCTACCACTGAGCTACAACCCCGGTCCCATTTTCTCTTAATGTAATGCAACGAGTATGATTTTTCAATTAATGGTGTGCTATAAGATCTCTTCATGGTAGGCAAATAGTAAATATCTACAGACTGAACATCAAGTAACTAACTTTTAGTAAGGAAATCATCATCCCAAATGAAAGCAAAATGATATATAATATAAGAAGAAATAAAAACTTGAAAAATTAGCCAAGTATGAATAATCCCGAAAAATAAGACAATTAACAGTCCTTGCTCTGGAATTGGACTGGCCACATAGGTTTAAAATCCAATTTGGTCACTTAATATGCTGACCTGAGACAAGTACTTTAAAACTTTCCTAAGCCTTAGTCCGTTCATCTGTGAAATGGGGATAATAATACTAACTCTCACAGTGCTACTGTGAAAATTAAATTCCAGAATCAGTCATTTAAGATAGTTAGCAAGTGGGCTGGGGTTGTGGCTCAGTGGTAGAGTGCTCGCCTAGCACGCATGAGGACCTAGGTTCGATCCTCAGCACCACATAAATATAAAATGAAGATACTGTGTCCACCTAAAACTAAAGAAAAAAAAATTAAAAAAACATAGTTTTTAAATGTTATAATGCTTCTGTACTTGCTTAATTGTTTTAATGCTTCTGTACTTGCTTAATTGTTTCTTTTATAAGAAAGAGAAACAATACTCAAACTAAATAAAAAATAAATTCATTTTGTGGGTACTCATTGCCAAATGCTTGAAAACAATCATAGTTTTAATTAACTTAAAAGTACTTGCCCTGAAGGAAAGTGATATTAAAACATTCTAGTCTAATTGACTGACCAATTTACATATCCCTTCCTACCCCAGCCAACCACGGCTACCCTCAGACACTAACATTAAATATGTTCCTTTAAATAGAAAACTGGCTAGATTTTCTACTTTTTTTTTTTTTTTTTGCTTTAAGCCCACTGTTTATTTTCTTCAATCTACAACAGCTTCCTTTATCTGTCTGCTCAAATATGAACTGCTTCCTTCACATTCTGAATCCCACCCATCGAGACCCTTCATGTTCACTGAGTCTTCAAGTGGTCTCATCCCACAGTTCAGCCGGATGCTTAAAAAGCCTCTTGTTAAACAAAGGATAATTGACCACTATATAGCATTAGTATATAGTTCATTCCTAACATATAAAATGCCTTCTGACCACCAGTATGCTCAAACATGTTTATCACCTTATCTAAAATACCTCAATAGGTGCCCATCTTCATGCTGTTATTTGAAGAAAAGTAACAAGGCCTTTGTTGACCACCAGGAAATGCAACCACTCTACTCCCCATTCATTCATTCAGTGAACAAGGCAAATAAGGTTTCTGGTTTTATTGAATTTATATTCTAGTAAGAGATAATAAATACTAAAAATGATTTAAAATAGGAAAATAAAATATCAGAATGTCAAAGTGCATGACTAATATGTGGGGAGGTGGTAGGAAGCAACTTTAGAGCAATCAGGAAAAGCATCTCAAGGAAATGAATTTAAACTGAGACCCAAATGATAAAGTAGAGCCAACATGTAAGCATCCAGGAAAAAATTCTGGCAGAGGGGAAAGGGAGTACAATAGCCCTGAGGTATTAAGGAGCTGAGTTTGAGGCACAGAAAGAGACAAATGTGGCCAAAGTGGAGGGTACAAGAGGAAGTAGGAGGAGATGGATCAAATATTCAGGCAAGGGCAAGATTCTGAAGGTGAGGGCAAGATGTCTGGATTTTATCCTATGTCCACAAGAGGATTTTGTATTGTTTCTTATTTTGATGACTATTTCATGGTCTATCAACACAATAAGTGCTTACTAAATGTCTGAGTTACACAGATTAGAAAGGAAACTAGCAGGAAATGGAGCCAGACTCTCTAAGATTTTGAATGGTGGCTCCTGTCACTAACACATACACTTGCTCCATCAACCTTAACTTCAGATCAATAGGTCTGTTATATTGCGGGAAAACAGAGTTGTCATGGCAACTCTAATTAGATGGTTTTCTTTCCAAGGAGATGAACTAAATATTGCAGTTACGGGCTGGTTTGGTTCTTTAAAATACCTGCAAGGATTGCAATCCTCTGCAAGTTTGAACATTTAGTATAGGGAGTGCCCAATTTACCAACAAAGTGGGTCCCTAAAGGCTTGTTTGTTAGGAGTCTGGAGAATGCATTTGCCTTTAGAGATTATGTTGAAAGGAGGTTAGACTCTTAGGCCAACCCACGAAAGCTTTTTAAAAATTCATAAAACAGATGAAATACTATAAATTTGCATTGAGAAAATAATAGAAATGAATTCTTTGAACATGTGACAATTAAACAAAAATTAATCTTCATGCTGTTATTTGAAGAAAAGTAAGTTTAATTAGAAGATAATCAGAAGAGAAGTGGCAAATTTAGTGGAGATGCTATTAAGGGATTCTGGGCATCATCAAGGCTCTTAGAGACTAATACCATTAATTACTATTATTATTAATATTATTATTATTTTGAATTCAGGTGTCTCAGATAGCTTAGCCATGATCATAGTCACTTTTGCCTCAGAAACAGGAGAGTAAGACATGGGAAGGGGCTGTCCTGAGGTTCCTTGGAAATGAAAGAGATTAAGGATATTATGAAGCACATTAAAATTTAAAAAGGGAAATGAGAGAGAAAAGGAAAGAGAACATATCCATGAGAGCAAGCAACAGATGATTACTACCGAAATATAGAAAGGTGTGGAGGAGAGAAGGAAAAAGGAGTGGGCAAAAGAAAGAGAAGATAAAGGACAAAGGAAAGGAGAAGAGGGGTAGAACCAAAGACTAAGTGTTCTTGGGTGGGTGTAAGAGAAGAAAATTTTCACTTACTTATTCAATCTTATTGGATGTTTGAAATTAAATTCTTCTAAGATTGCATCTGGGGCTGGGATTGTGGCTCAGTGGTAGAGCGTTTGCCTCGCAAGTATGAGGCTCTGGGTTCAATCCTCAGCATCACATGAAGATAAATAAATAAAATAAAGGTATTGTGTCCATGTATAACTAAAAAAAATATTTAAAAAAATATTACATATGTACTTCATATAATAATGTTATCCCACATGTCTAGCACAATGCTTTGGATGTAAGGGAGTTTATAAATTACTGTTAAACACGTGAATGCTGCAACAATGGCTAACAACAAAACCCTATCATGTGCAAGGCATTTTACATGCATTATCTCCATTTATCTCCTGAGACAACATAAGATAGTAGCCCCATTTTTCAGGTAAGAAAACTGGAATTTAGATAAGTAATTTGCTTATACCTATTAAATGAGGAGAACCACATTACAACAAAGGTTGACTCCAAAGTGCCTGTTCTTAACACCTCTGCACTACACCTACCTCAATGAATATTATAGGAATGAAAAGAAAGGGAAGAACTGCAAAATTTAGACCTTAACAAATATCTAATCAATTCTTCTTGACTCCCATCAAAAATGTTTTCTTGTCTTCTCTGGAATCTTCCTTTTCTTTAAATTATCACATTTTAGAATTAGCAATTTGAGAACTGCTTTGAGTAACTGGGAAAGGTAGCAGTTACAGGATGGATTTCAGATGGCAAATCATATATGCATATCAACAGAAGCAGAAACAGCATTTCATGAAATCCAATAACCACTTATGATAAAACTCTCATCAAACTAGGAATAGGAGGAAATTTCTTAAACATGATAAAAAACATCGACAAAAATTCTACTGCAAATGTAATATTTAATGACAAAAGACTGAACTTTTTGCTTCCTAGTATCAGGAACAAGGCAAGAATGTTTACTTTCACCACTTTTATTTAACATAGTATCAGAAGGCCTAGCCAATGCAATAAGGCAAGAAAAAGAAAAGGCACATAGATCAAAAAGGAAAAAATTAAAACTGTCCTTATTTGCATATGACATAACTGTCTACGCAGAAATTCCAAGAAATCTACAATGAAAGCTCATAGAATTAACATGATTTCAGTAAGGTTATAGGATACAAGATCAGCATACAAAAATTAGAAGTATTACTACACACTAACAGTGAATATGCAGAAACCAAAATTAAAAATGCAATACCACAGTACCACTTTCAATTGCTTTCCAGAGAGAAGGAAAGAGAACTATGTAAACAATGCAAACCAGTGGTGGTTACATGAATCTATACATTGATAAAACTGCACAGAGCTACATACACATTAACACATATAAAATTAATGCAGGTTAAAAGCTGTTAAAAATTGAATAAGATCTGTAGTTTTATTATTAGTAATGTAGCAATGCCAATTTCCTGATTTTTGATATTTTAGCACAGCCATGTAAGATGACACCCCTCAGGGAAGCCAGGTAAAGGATACATGATACTCTTTGTACTATTTTTATTAGCTTCTTAAGAGTCTTTATGTCAAAATATGAAGGTTTTGTGTTTCTTAAATGGAAGAATAATAACAAAAACCTTATTAACGAGAAATGTAAAAATAAAAATAAACAAAACCCCCCAAAGTGTGTTTTAATTTTAATATCCCTTGCTTATTCCTATTTTCCAAACTCAGATAATATGTATCTTATTTAAGTCATTTCAATTATTATTTGAAAAGGAACAGAATATAGATATATTTTAATAAAGTAAATATTTAAATAAGTAGTGGAAATTAATTAGTTCTGATTTAGCAAGAAGCTAGTTACATTCCTTATTAATGTTACACATAAACATAGCTTTGTTTCTTGGTCTCATTAAATGTGCTATGTTGCAAATATAATACTTTAGTGAAATTCCATTTATTTTCTGACAATCTGCATGTACATTCCAAAGCAGTAGTAGGTCTAATATCTCTACTTCTTATGCAAACTACTGCCACAAATCAAGAAAAGATCCTACTGAGTTCTAAGTCACCCCTTTAGGTGTTCAATTTCTTCTCAGTTCTAAATAGACATCTCTATAAAAAAGCTTAATAACTGGCAGGCCTCTAGGCTGTCACTCAAATTAAAAGTAGTAAGAAATTACAATTTTCAGTAGGTCCTTTTTTAGGAACACTGTTCTTCTACTACTACTACTACTACTACTACTACTACTACTATTACTACTACTACTTATTTATTTAGTACTGGGGATTAAATCCAGGAGCACTTTACCACTGAGCTATATCTGAAGTCCATTTATTTATTTATATTTTGAGACAGGATCTCACTAAATTGCTGAGGCTATCCTCAAACTTACGATCCTCCTGTCTCAGCTTCCTAATTGCAGGGATTATAGGTACATGCCACTGCACCTGGCTAACACTACTAATTTTAATAGTACTGTCAATAACACTGCTTTCAGGTGACATTGGGCAATGTGTTCTATAATTTTTAATAATCTCTCTTATTTTATCATTAAAAGTTAAATTATCATTATTTTCCCTTTAAAAAAGGCAGGTAGGTTAGAAGAGCTTAGTTTCAACATTACAAAGAAGATGTACTTATCAACCAACTGACTCTGGTCTTGCAAATTACTTTTCATGTTGATATGAAAGATATACTAGAAAAAAATGACATTTTTGGAACTCATGTTATCTTGTTAATGTAGAGAAAATTCTAAAGGATACATAAAATTAAAAATATAATTATTTGGGATTTGGCTTGATAGGGAACAAAGGTGAAAAATTCACTGTATCTGCTGATTTAAATTAAAACATAAATGTCTACATTGTAATTCCAGCTACTTGGGAAGCCAAGGCAGAAGGATCATAAGTTCAAGAGCAGCCCTGGTAACTTAGTGAGAACTTTTTTCAAAAGAAAAAGAAAAAGAACTGGGGATGTAGTTCAGTGGTAGAACACTTGCCTGGCAAACACTAAGCCTAGTACTGGAGGAAAAAAAAAGAAGCCTAGGAATTGAGTTAATTTTTACTAGAGCAAAAGGAAAATAAAGTATAAAGTATGACCCAATAAATACAGCACCTAGAACTGTACCTGACACAAAGGAGGCACTCAAATGTTTTTGAATAAATGAATATAAAAGAAATCACATGACTGAAATTAAATTTGTGGACTTTTAACATTTTCTAAAAATACAGGTATTTCAAAAATTTCAAGCTATTCCAATTTACAGGAAATACCAGAAGACAGAGAAATAAGTTACATAACACCATGAGAAAGTAAGTGGGTATCTATAGGATATGTGGCACTTCTATAAGAAAACTGACCTGGTTTCTTCAATCAGGGGAAAAAAATAAGATTGTTCTATACTAAAAGACTTGTGGGATAAAACAATAAATGCTGCTGCTCTGAACAAACCAAATTTACCCATTTGTGAGACAAATGAGTAAATCTAAATGTGTATTGAGTCTAAATGGCATTGAACAATTATGGTATTGTTAACTTATATTTGTGATAATGGTATTTGATATGCAAAACATTTTCTTTACTTTTTAAAGATACATATGGAAATATTTAAAGTGAAATAAAAATGCTAGATTTTAATAAGCCCTCCTTCAAAGAAAAAAAAAAACAAGGAAGGAAGAATAAATAAATAAGTATGGCCAAATGTGGTTAAATATGGAGGATGACTTTTGGGGATCAATTATACATGTTCTCTGATTTTATGTATACTTGAAAACTTTCTTAATTAAAAAAATATTTTAAGTTCCAACTTAATTCAGTATAAAGATAGCAGCTGATCTCTTGGAGTTTCTAAAAGCCACCTGACTATATTCTCTTTTTCTTGGTGACCAGTTAGGAAATCAGAATGATACTCTGTGTCCACTCTGAAGATTTTGGTTACCATTAGCTCAGGATACACAAACGTAAAAACACAACGTTAAAACTCTTTTTAATGTTGATCCAATAAAAGTATATAGTAAACCTGGAAAACCCAATCATATGGATTATATTCTAAAATCAGATTTAAAATATCTGTGATGTCTTTGCCACTGTCCTTTGTTTCCATATGGAACTGAGAATTAACATTGGGATGAAATCACTCTGTATGTGTTTCAAAATTTCTGTAAGGTATTCTTCTTAAATGTCTAAAACATCTTATTTATAAGAAAAATAATTATTTCAGTACATTTGCTCTGAAGAAGCACATTTTCTCCTATCTTTACGGAGATTTATTTATAAGGGACTGACCCCAAAGTATTTCATGACTTAAGTTCCTCTACTGTACTTTGCCTCATGGAACAGCTAATTCAGGAGCTTCTACTGGCTCTGCTGGTGTGGAGGAGGGAGCCTGCTTGCTTGCCTTTGATTTTCCTTCCTCTCACATTTTATGAATCAGTCTCTCTCTCTCAAGTGAAAGATAGAAATGATTCTTTTCTCACTGGGGTGGGGGTCCCTGGAACTCATGCTTTGGGTATCTTGCTCCTTTCTTGAGTTGTGAAGGTGAAATCCTATCTCCTGCCACCACCTTTGACACCTGGCAGGATCTGAGGCCTTGTTTAATCCAGACTCGACCATCATCACACCTCAACCCTCTCTCTGGCCTTCCAGGAAGTTACCAACACTCTCTTCGCTCTTCTAATGCACTCTGCTCCTAACTCAAACACAGCACTTTCACCGGTGCTGAAATGTACTATTTCATATGTTGTTTTCCCTCCCCAAACTGTGAGCAGCTTAAGGGTAGAGACATGTTTTTCTAATTTATATTTGCAGCTACAGGACTAGGTTCCTATACACCTTTAGGTACTGCACGCCTAAAATTCATAAGAGGCAGGAAAGCAGGTAGGAGAACCAGAGAGGAAGGCCCTCCCCTGTCTACCACAGCAGCTCTGCCCCCTGTTTTTCTTCAAGAAGCTAAATACTAAACAAGCGGAAGGACTTAGGGAGCCACAGTGCCTGTGAATCGTACATAAACCCAGGGATTTCTATATCCAAGGACAGAAGTGCAAAACAAGAATGGGGAGTTTCTCTTTTAGACACTGTGGAAATGGAGCCACAGGTTAACAACTACAATAGCAAAGGTCTAATTATACCTTGACCTTTGCTTTCTTTTAGACTTCTCTCTGTATCCATTTCTTTAAGATAGAGATACCTAGCCTTAAAGTTTGGGATGATTTTACTCCCCCAAATAAAACTATTTTAAACATTCTGATTTCCAAAAAGGAAAAGCACACTAGAATCTCCGTCTCAGGTAAAACATGTCTGTGTTCCTGTCCCTGGGGTTGGATTATGCAGCTGGATCAACAAAATCACTGCCTCTGGATGGCAGGAAACCATAATTGCAGGCCAAATGTCTAAGAAAAAACAAACAGTTCCAGTTACGGCCCTGAGGAATAAAGAACCCTTGGTGGCTGGACAAGTGTCTGACACATGGGTGCTCAGTGAATGTATGCTGAATGCGTCAATGAGTCATGTGACAACAACAGTCCAATTATAGTACATACATCGGGTTCTACTGGTCTGACAGGCCCACCTTCCTCTTCCTCAGTTAGCAATGCTTCTAATCCAGTATCTAGAAACTTAGAAATTATTGCTATTTCTTATCAAGGTAACTCTTATTCCCCAGGCCACACCTTCTAGAAGGATTCTGAAGATCAGGCTAAAGTCCAAAGTCTCTGTTATGGACAAGGTTCCCACCTCCAATTTGTGGGATGCCAACCCTAGCAGATTGCTAATAGGTAATCATAAACTTCTCCACCCAACGTAGCTACTAGAAAACAATGTCACCCCAGAAACAAACAGAATAATCAGCATCCCAACTCCACCCCCACTAGACGGCGGAATCAGGAGGCTGAGAGGGATGTTGACTTCCTGATACGGACACAACACACCCACCTTGTCACATTTAGCCAGTAAGCAGTCTCTGAGCTGTGGGAATGGATGGTGCCAGCAACCAAACTGTGGACAACTGAGCTGGCAGGGGATCCAGTTTCTCAGGAGAAAGGTACCAAGGAGTAAAGGAGAAAGAGGGGTGATGAAGCCTGCCTCAGTTCATTAGGAGTAGCTGCAGCTAGAAACACTAGGTTAGAAGTTGCTACCACAATCCTCCACCTGTCAGCTCCAGGGCCCCTGCCCAACCAGGTAGGTTTGCCAAATCCCATGCAAACATTTAGAGGCTCTAACTTTTGGTAGGCTACAACTGCTTAGGAACTTATGTAATGTTCTGAAGAACAGAAGGTAACAGTGAGCACTCAAGTAGATGTGCAAGAGAAAAAATAAATAAACAGAAATTGTAGGAAATGCACAATGAAGAATTTGCCAAGAAGGCAGTGCCTAGGAGGCCCCTTCCAAATATGGGAAAGACTGGGTCACTGGGCTGGGTACTAAGTTGCATAGTTAGGGTTAGAAACTCTCTACAATTCAAAGTTTTAAAACCTCAGTCCTATAGTAATTATAAACTAAAATCAGCAATCTAGCTTTTCAATTTTTCCTTTTACTGGAACATCTAGTAAGGAAATATTTCATAAACTAAACAGTCTGGTCTAGACACTATAGTTTAAGCTGGGATCCCTCTGACCCATGTGTTCTGACAGTGACCAGGCTGTTCTGGACAAGCAAAGAACTCTAAAGAGCTGAACTGGAAGTTAACTATCTGACTTGAGTATATTCCTCTCACAGCCCACTGAGATCTGCTTCAGGTGATCAATCCCTTTCTTACACACACACACACACACACACACACAGCCTTTAGCACTTCCCCCTCTCACAGCTCTTGATGAAATAATGACATGTTCAGGAAAAATGTATTCTTTCTCTTTGTTCCACTTGTGAAGCACAGAAACAAACAAAACTAAACTAGCAGAGATCAGGGTACTAAGTCACAGAGAAGCATCAGAGTAATTAGCAGTGAACTAGACATAATTGTTTTAAGAGAAAGAATTGAAATTAGACCTGGTTAACAGCCCATTACATTGAATTTAAAACCCCTTACAAGCATCTAGAAATAACCATCAGATGTTGCACAAAAATCTCCATTTATTTTAACCTCCTCTGATTTAACCTTATTTTCTTTCCCTCAAGGATTCAAAATGCTTGCAGGTACAAATAAAGCTAAACAGTCATTGAGCACCCAGCATGACAAGGAGCTAGATTAGTACTATCCCTTCCTCAAGTTTGCTTTACACATTTGCTCTTGTTTTTGCCTTATCTGACTTGTAATAGCACAACTGTTTGATTTTATGAGCTGTTTCATCTTTAAATATCCAGGGGAGATTCTAGAATAATGGTTAAGTCCTCAAATATGCAGTCTGAAAAATGCTTCCATTCCTATTGTCCCTAAGCAAGAAGTCACAGTACCAACCTCCCAGGGAGATCGCAAAGATTAAATGAAAAAACATGTGTCAGTCACTGAACACAGGACTTGCACAAAACAAGCACTCAAGGAACATCAGATGCCAATTCTTTCCCTTTCCTCCTTCCCAGTAGTAGTAGTTGTGGGGGTGGCCGTTGTAATAGATGTAAATAGTAGCAAAGAGTATTGTAAGAGTCATGGCAAACAGCACTATAAGATGAATGAATGATGGCAAAGTCACACAGCATCTGTAGTTAGGTAAAACTGGAGTCAAATCCTAGTGCTGCCCCTTAAGGAGGGCTGCTACAGGAATCTTTATGCAAACTATAAAAGGATGCCACCCCTGGAAGATGAAGGACAAGAGGTGCTCTTCCTCTGGATTGAGGAACGTAGCAAAGGGCGCACGGCTTGGCAAGAATAGCTGAGCAAGTAGAGCACCGGGAGATTTTGGCCCCACTTACCACCTCACCAGTCAGTGTCACCATCATGGCTGTGTCACCACCACCACCAAGCATTGGAAGGAAAACTAAGGCTCAGAAACATGACAATTCTGATTATTCTCCATTACTAATCGTTCTAATGTTCCTGAATTCCATTGTTTACTGGAAGCAGTCCATAGCTCTGAGTGTGTCATCCCCCTCTTTAGGAGACTCCTGGCTCTACTTCCTGCTGAATTACACGCAAATTCCTCAGAGTGGCACTCAAGGTTCCCGAGGGTACTCATTTACTTTTAAGCTTTACCTTCTCTATTACAACCTGGCAGCTTTGCCAATACCTGCCCATCCTTTCCTCCTTGGCTAGAAGATGAGTAATATGAGGGCTTAGATTTCTGTCTGTATTGTTCAAACCTATCCCAAGCACCCAGAAGAATAAATGGCCCAATTAGAAAAAGATAGTAACAGTATCTTATTAAGCATTTAAAAAGTTTTAGTGTTGGCAAAAAATTTACTTCTCTAGAACTAGCCAAATTGTTCTAGTATCTTCTAGGAGGATTAATTTATATTTGTCCATTATTGTTATAAGTCACACACACACACACACACACACACACACACACACACACCCATATACATCACTGAATGGTCATCATCTTTATTTAAATAAAACAAGGAATGTTATTTAGCTTTGCTACTCCATTCTCTACAAAAGATTGGAACCTTTTAACATCATATTAATTTTTACAGGAAAAACTGTGCTGAAGCTAAGACAGCAGACTTAAACCAAAGGAACTTGGGCAAGTTAAACACTCTGTGCTTACTTCATCTATAAAGTAAGGGTAATGACAGTTCCTAATTTATTAAGAAAGGCTAGACATGCTGCAGTAACAAACTCCTCCCACCTTCTCACATCAGTATCTTATCACAGCAAAAGCTCATGGAAAGCCTGTTGCACAAATGAGTGACTGTCCTGGACACCTCTTTTTTATGATTTAGTGATCCAGGCTGGCCCAAGAAAAGAGTGACTGGAATGAATAGTACCTTTGTACCAATCCAACCTGAGAATAACTGTCAACTCTGCTCATGTCATGTTGATAAGAATGAGTTATCTGCATGACCAGGTCAACTTTGGGGTGATTGGAGATATCATATACTTTGTGCTTACGTGGAGGAATATGAGATGGGATTTGGTAAACTCAAAACATTATTTCTGTCATACCTACCTCGTCAGGTTAATATACAGATTGAATGTGATAATAAATGTACAAATCTCAGAATATACATGATTCATGGTAAGCACTATAGGTTTGCTAAAAATATAAAATATGGTCACTATTATTGTTAAGGCACAAGATATTTATCTTCAAATATTTCCCACTGAATCAAAATTCGGATTCAGTTACTATAACTCAGTGCATGAGTGACCTTTTTGCCCTTATCTGAGTGTTTGAAATGATCCTGTCCCCAAGTGTGAAGAGAAAACGTATTCCAAAGAGGCAGTACAATTCCCACAGAGACTTGAGTCCTGGTATAGATAATTGGTAATTATTAAGTCCCCATGCTTAGACTTTCCCTGAAAGTTCTTAGAAAATGTATTCTGAACTTTTTCTGTTTCAGAGATCAGGTTGATTCTGGAGTTCTCTAAGGTCTTGGCCCAATATTCAATTTCCATATCTTCTACTGCCAGTCTCTAGCTCAAGGCAAATAAAAAACTATATTTTTTTTCAGAAAGATACCAAATTTAAGTATAGGATAAATAATAAGGATTTCTGTTCAAACATGGACATCAGAGACACATAGATGACTTAAAGGGAGAAGATACTAACAAAGACTCAAGAGAGACTAGCATCAGAATGTATAAGGAAATCCAGCAAATAAACAAGAGACAAATGTAAAACTGGGTCAAAAACATGAACAAGCAATTCACAGAAGGAGCGTCAATAAATAAAATGATGAGCAACTTACCAGTAATCAGAGAGATACAATTTAAAGCAAGATGCCGTAAAGAGAGGCCAAAACCATAAATTTGAAAAATACGAAGCATTAACAGGGCAGTGGGGAAACGAGCGTCCTTAAGCACTGCTGGTGGGATTCTGTGCTGGCCTTTCTGGAAGGGCAATCCGGCAAGGTGCTGTAAGGGTGCTCACCACAGCAAGCCAAACGCTCAGATGTTCATTATCACAGAGATGAAAAGAAAAATGCAGTGGCTGCTGGCTATGGGACCCATGTGGCAATGAGCTCCAACAACCTAAATGTAAAAGGAAAGCTCTTAAGAATACAGGGTTCAAGTGAATGTAAGAAGCAGAATGAGAATTGAGATATACCCATCTGGGGGCTGGGGCTGGGGCTCAGTTGCAGAGTGCTCACCTAGCATGCGTGAGGCACTGGGTTCAATTCTCAGCACCACATTAAAAAAAAAAAAGATAAAGATATTGTGCCCATTTATAACTAAAAAATAAATATTTTTAAAAAAGATATACCCATTCGGTGAAAAGCACCTCATATCAATCCACCCAACAGCACACTATATTTTTATGGGCATATAAATAACTAAGAACCATATTAATGGGACTGGAAATAGAACGGAAATGGGGGATTGGTGAGAAGTTAAAAAAAAAAAAAAAAAGGCAACAGTAGAGCCTTATACAGATTGAGAGGATGACAGCCACTGGCTGACCAGCACAGGGAATTCAGATCTCTAACCCTAGGTTCCAGAGACCCCACACCTACACAAAGAAGCAGAAATTAGCTGATGTTCATCCATGAAGTTCTTCCTAAAATTCCTGGTTGATGACACAAAGTAGGCTATGGGGTGCTGGTGACCTGCACAGAGATTTTTAACTGCTAGTGAAGATCAAAACCGTTTCTCAGTAGTCTTGAGGGGTGAGACCTTTTCTTGTGAAATTAATTGATCAATGTTTTAGAATGAGAAACTGGATCCTAAAATATAAGACAGGTTTGGCAGACCATATTCATAGAGAGTTAAAAGAAATAAATTAAAGTGAATACATTACAAAGGTCCAAGTAAAATCTGTCATCTTAAGTCACACTGACACTTCATTTCGGCTTTCTTAATTCTAGTACGAGTTAATTTTGGCACACCATTACCCTAGACACGAGACAGGATGTATCCCTCAATGATTCATCAATAAGAATGTATTCTTTCCATGGGGGCGTATGGGGACACAGGTGAGGTTCAGGGACCAGATCCACGCTGGTGCTCTGCCATAATTTACCACAGTATAAACCAGAAGAAAACTTCCATGACTGAAATACTCTAGGCATATATTTGGGTTGTGGCACTGTTGGTCTTTTTTATTCGTTCTTTTTCTGTTGTTAAGTTTAAAGAGAGGATGGGAGTTCTGATTATTTATATTCAGAGATTCATTATTTTTTGCAAATTTAAATTTGCAGAAAAGTTAGACAACGCCATTTCTTCCCCTAGCTGCATGTACTGAATTAACAAAAACTCCCAACTAAAATGTTCCTGTCATATATCTTACAGCAACATTCCTGAGTTCGGCTTTGGAAAACCAAGTTAGCCAGCTTTTCTGCAATGATTAAATGATGGAGTGAAAGTAGATTTTCTGGGAAACCTCTTATTCAACATTGTAAGAATATAAGTAATCCTTGATACACTGGGATAAAGCTACATTGTAAATGAAAGGAGGAGAAAAGAAAAAGGACCTGAAAAGACAGGGATGGGGGAAGGAGGGAAGAGAATACAGGAAAGAAAAGGGGGAAAGGTGGGATGTGGGAGGAGGCAGGGTAGGAGAAAGGAGAGGCCCAAACTGAGGAGTACTGATAGGGTAAGACTAAAATGAGCCAGTACTAGGAAGGCAGAAGGGACCCCTGGTGAGGAACTACATTCTAGAAAGTAGTACTTGACCAAATCCTTCTGGTATCTTCTCTGAGATTTATTTTCATTCTCAGTAGTTTTTCTAGCTAGTCTCATACACATCAGAGTGGAGGTGGGGACTGTATCCAGAGATTGTCCTGGGACCTTGGAGCACTCTCAATTTAAAAGCTTTTAACTTCCTCTGGCAAAGATGCCCCTGACCTGTTGTCTTCTAGCCAACTGGGCCCAGAGCTGACCCCACATGATTCCCAGAATGAAGGAATGCGGGTGTCTGCTGTGACCACAGTGATCTCTCCCCACTCGGGGCTGCATTTCCACTTGGTGGCCTGGCCTCTGTTAATCCTCCCGTGTCTTGACAGAGGCTCTGTCTTCATTTTGCAACCTGCTCCTGCTGATGACTATAGTTTCTTGCCAGCGTCTTTGTAAGTCCCAAGACTTAAGAAATCTCTGGCAAGAAGCTGTGGGGGATTAGTTGAGGCTTCAAAATGGAGATGAAATTCCTGATACAGCCAAATGTTAAAGAGTTTGGCTAAATTCGTTCTTGAATTTTTTTCCTCTTCTCTTTATATTAAAAATCTACCTCAACCAGCAGAAGAGCTTTTGGGCAAAATTAACAATGGTCTCTTAGTGACAGCTAAAACCACAAACAAAAGGCTTCTCCTCAGCACACAGAGTGTTAGCACACCATGCCACACCTGGGCCAGTTCCACCTCCTCCTTAGGTGAACACTGGCTTTCCCTAAACAGCATCACGCTCAGCATTCTGCAGAGAGCTTCACATACAGTAAAAGAGTTATACATGAAAATGTATGTGTGAGGCTGAGTGTGTTGAAGAGACTGGTATTTTTGTGAAAAACAATCATTATGTGATTTTACAACCAAAGACTATGAAATACATATTAATCTACAAAATCTGGCAATTTTTGCTATTGCGATATATACTAGGATTTCTTTCTTTGTAGTTAAACCCGTACAAAAAGAAGCAGCTCCTCTTTAATTTTAAAAAATGCTTTTTTAAAAAATAGAATATAGGACACAACTCCTAGTACTGAAATTGATGTCCCTCTCCCTTCCCATAAAACAAAACAGAACAATCCACAAAACCCTGGCAACCTTGTAGACAGCCTAGAGTTTTAGATAACAAAAGACAAACACTAAACTATTAAGCCTATTTTTGGAAAGGTCAATGATGCTATCTATTGTTTGAATCTGATTGGCTATTTCAGTCAAGTGAGCAAGATGAGGAAGTTATTTAAACTATTATTTATGGATGACAAGGCCGATTAATTGCCACTGCACACTCCCAAGCTGCCTACTAATGTGCACTCTGCCCTGTGGCTAATTGAGTGTGTGTGTGGTATGGTGACGAATGGACAGCTCTTGGTCTTTTCTTCCCTCTGAAATGATATACTGTTTTTATTAATGGGGAGTCAAGAAGAGGGTTGGTATCTATAGGTGTACCGTATTTCATTCACTTCTCTAACAAATGAACCTTTTTAGCCTTCTATTAGTAGAGGGTGCTAGGGGACAGACATATTCCACAGAGAGATATTTAGTGAAGTGCAAATGGTGATGATCTGTGAAAAAGAAGAGCAGGAGACCCAGCAATGACAAGGGAGGGAGAAGAACTGAATGAAAAGATTCAGTTTCATGTCCCGTCTTCTTGACAGTGGCGTTCACTGTTAGTGGTCTAAAGGTGGGAAAAGTTGTTTTGGAAAGTCAGTGTTAAGCCAGCTATGAAGACGGTAAACAAAAATGAAAACGTGTTGTATTTCCCTAAAAGGCACATTTCACACATTTGGTAGAGGAGATAAAAGTGCGAACTGCGATTAGCAGTTCACTTTGATTAGCACATAGAGAGCGAACAGGGACTTCCTAATATTTAATTTACAAAATAACAGGGTGTTAGGAACTGTCCAGCTCCACCTATACTCCGCCTTAGTGTCAATCCTAGACAAAGAACATTTATTTAGGTCTTTGGTTCAGGGTATTTTGTTCCACACCTGCTAACAATGGCAACTGAATTATGGCCAGAAACAAATCAGTCTTTGGGCTTTTCAACCTGCCAATCACTGCCCACTATCTTCATAAAACCCTCTGTTGACCTGACCCAGAGCATGAGACTTGGTTTTCTATTCTTTACCTGCTTTATGAACAATACAGCTCTTGAATGCTTCTTCAGCCTCAGCTAGTCTCTGCTGTATCTTCTGCACACTCACTGCCGCTCATACAACATACTAATTTGTTCAAAAATTTATTGAGCACTTACTATTTTGCCAAGCACAATTCTAGTACAGAAACAAGCAAAGTCATTCATGATTTCTTAAAATTTAACAACAAAGACTGTAATCTGCCAGAAAAACTCACAGCCGCCCAAACAGCAAATACAGGCTGAGAACAGGAAGAGCTGGGTGGCATTTACCTGTGCCAGCCTCGCCAAGTGTATGCACGTAAAACATGCAACTTGCTACAAGCACATAATGAAAGAGCAAAGGATGTGTGTCAGCCAAGAAGTCAACTCAGCATGTAATGCAACACATGCCACCTTGCTTCTAGGATTACACCGGCTGGCAAAGTGCTTCTGAAATCAATTGTTTGCCCTCAATGCTGACCCAGCAGAGGGATTAACATTCATTTTAAAAACAGATCCAAGAAGTGCAAAACAAGGCATTACAGGTATGCTGGAGTAGAACCATGGTAACAGCTACACAAATTCACCAACAAACCACAAATACTGCATTTTAATAATCTTATGTAAACAGTGGGTACTCCTGAGCCCACATTTCCAGGGTGTCCCTGTGGGGATCCCTAAGTCAGTGGCCTACTTTCTCCTCTGGCTGCTCTGGAGGTTGTGTTGCCCTGGTCAGGATGCTCCCTGCTCTGTTCTGCTGCCCCAATTGCCACCCTCTTGGTCCGCACCCTCCACATTCCTCCCTGGAGTCCACAAAGGTTGGCTTTAGGTCTTTTGCACTTTGTGGGGTGGTAGCAGTGGTGTTATCATTAAAATCAATTTCAAATACTGTTAGGGCATTTTTCTTATTGGTTGTTCAAAACATTACAAAGCTCTTGACATATCATATTTCATACATTTGATTCAAGTGGGTTATGAACTCCCATTTTTACCCCGTATACAGATTGCAGAATCACATCGGTTACACATCCACGTTTTTACATATTGCCATACTAGTGACTGTTGTATTCTGCTACCTTTCCTATCCTCTACTATCACCCCTCCCCTCCCCCCTCCCATCTTCTTTCTCTACCCCATCTACTGTAATTCATTTCTCTCCCTTGTTTTTTTTTTCCCCTTTCCCCTCACATCCTCTTATATGTAATTTTGTATAACAATGAGGGTCTCCTTCCATTTCCATGCAATTTCCCTTCTCTCTCCCTTTCCCTCCCACCTCTCGTCCCTGTTTAATGATAATCTTTTTCTCATGCTCTTCCTCCCTGCTCTGTTTTTAGTTGCTCTCCTTATATCAAAGAAGACATTTGGCATTTGTTTTTTAGGGATTGGCTAGCTTCACTTAGCATAATCTGCTCTAATGCCATCCATTTCCCTGCAAATTCCATGATTTTGTCATTTTTTAGTGCTGAATAATACTCCATTGTGTATAAATACCACATTTTTTAATCCATTCATCTATTGAAGGGCATCTATGTTGGTTCCACAGTCTAGCTATTGTGAATTGTGCTGCTATGAACATCGATGTAGCAGTATCCCTATAGTACGCTCTTTTAAGGACTTCAGGGAATAGTCCGAGAAGGGCAATAGCTGGGTCAAATGGTGGTTCCATTCCCAGCTTTCCCAGGAATCTCCATACTGCTTTCCAAATTGGCCGCACCAATTTGCAGTCCCACCAGCAATGTACAAGTGTACCCTTTTCCCCACATCCTCGCCAGCACTTGTTGTTGTTTGACTTCATAATGGCTGCCAATCTTACTGGAGTGAGATGGTATCTTAGGGTGGTTTTGATTTGCATTTCTCTGACTGCTAGAGATGGTGAGCATTTTTTCATGTACTTGTTGATTGATTGTATATCCTCCTCTGAGAAGTGTCTGTTCAGGTCCTTGGCCCATTTGTTGATTGGGTTATTTGTTTTCTTATTGCTTAATTTTTTGAGTTCTTTGTATACTCTGGATATTAGGGCTCTATCTGAAGTGTGAGGAGTAAAGATTTGTTCCCAGGATGAAGGCTCCCTATTTACCTCTCTTATTGTTTCTCTTGCTGAGAAAAAACTTTTTAGTTTGAGTAAGTCCCATTTGTTGATTCTTGTTTTTAACTCTTGTGCTATGGGTGTCCTATTAAGGAATTTGGAGCCCGACCCCACAATATGTAGATTGGAGCCAACTTTTTCTTCTATCAGATGCAGAGTCTCTGATTTGATATCCAGCTCCTTGATCTATTTTGAGTTAATTTTTGTGCATGGTGAGAGAAAGGGATTCAGTTTCATTTTGTTGCATATGGATTTCCAGTTTTCCCAGCACCATTTGTTGAAGATGCTATCCTTCTCCTACCTCCATTGCATGCTTTTAGCCTGTTAGGGCATTTTTTTAAAAAAGGCTCTCTTCTTTTTTCTATTCCTATTTATATCCTACAGGTCAAAACCAAAGTTTATTATTTTTTTTGTTTATTACTGGGGACTGGATTCAGGGGCACTTACTCAACCACTGAGGCACATCTCCAGCCCTATTTTATATTTTATTTAGAGACGGTCTCACTAAGTTGCTTAGTGCCTTGCTTTTGCTGAGGCTGGCTTTGAACTCACGATCCTCCTGCCTCAGCCTCTGAAGCTGCTGGGATTACAGGCATGTTCTACTGTGCCCAGCTAGACCAAAGAGTTTTGATGCCATAGTGGTTCTTTGCTCACCTAAATGGCTGAGGTGAGATTGATATTAATGAAAAACATTTCAGCTGACTACAAACTCTAATATCTGAAAGTCAGAGACACAACTCAGGTTTCTGGGGCACCTAATCACTGGAGCTATAGGGATGGAAGGGAAGGACGGAGCAGGTATTTGAAAATGGAGCAAGAAGGTACCTCTACCAACACTCCACAACTGTGTTGAGAGAATTTTTTTGAGGTCCAATTTTATATGGAACCCTCTTATTGAACTCCCAGTCCTGGGCAAACCTTGGATTTGGTTCTTGTCCCCTATACCCAAGTGCTATCAAAAGTTTAGTTTGAGGATATCTGGTTAGGAAGCTGGCTCTGGGTTTTCTGAGAACTATCTTTAGTGACAGCCTACACTTCTGGATTCCTACTTAATATGATTTCTGGCCTCTGAGATTATGTTACTTTTTGGTTTCATTTTTTTCATCTTATTTTATTTGTGTACACATACACATATGTATATATAATATATCAAAACAGACCAATTATTGTAACAACAATTCTCTGGTGTCCATAAAGACCCTGGTCCTCTGCATGGACATCTGTACCCCAAGGATGGAAACTGTGCTCTCAGTTGATAAAGAAAGAGTCCACAAGTTTGTTCCTCAAGGTTCATAACCTTTACCCCTTGGAATTATCACATCATAGGAAAAATTTTCCCAGATATAAAATTGCATATAAAATCAAAAAGAAGCTACCCCAATAACTGGGGAAATTCTGTATAGATTTTATATTATTATTGCCCACACAAGACCAAGGCATCTGAAAAGTATAGTAAGAGATCCTGTCCAAAGAAATTTAAAGCAGTAAAATAGAAAGATCAAGGAAAGACCAACACAAGTACAAACAAGCAAAAGCCAAGGTCACATTCTTAATAGGGCTCTTGTGGCCTACAAAAGCTGGCATAGCTATTCCAAAGTTTTTTATTGTTTTTGTCATTTTTGTTCAAATGCAAGTGTAGCATTGGGTGGGGAAGGGAACCAAATTATTTATTCTACTGTTAAAATCAAGAAGGCTGGCAGTATAGCTCAGAGGTGGAGTTCTTGCCTAGGATGTGCAAGGCCCTAGATTCATCCTCCCCCCTCAAAAAACAAAGAAACAAAAAACCCCAAGAGTTCAGAGTGTGGTATTGTGCATCTGTAATTCAGCTTCTCGGGAGGTTAAGGAGGGAGGATCACCTAAGAGTTCATTCAAGGGAGTTCAGGGCCAGCCTGGGCATCAAAGCAAGAAGAGATCCCATCTCTTCAACAAAAAATAAAAGCAAAAGAAACCTCATTGCATTGATCTCAGAGTTTTCCCTGTATTCAAACCTTTCTCATCTCTGCTAGTGCCAAATTTTCTCTCTGGTATAGGATTCCCTTTAAAATGTCTATGTTGGAACCATACGACAAATTGTGAGGGAAACACTGAAAATTATGGTTTCACTAACCAGTGTAATAGTCACTTTATTTGGAGAGGTTTTGGTTGTCTTTTCAGAAAACAATGTAAACAAAGCCAGTTTGGTCATCGTAAGCTAAATTGTATCCAAGAAAATCTCACCTAGAAAGAGGTCAGCAACCCTCTTAATCCTAAAGACCACCCAGAGGGTTTCACAAGAAACTGGGAGCTGTGAGCAAGAGTCGGCCACATGGCCAGTCCATCATGTCCACTTCCGGCTGCTCTCACCGGCTCAGCAGGCCCCAGCCCATCTGTCCTAGCATACCTGCCTACCCTTCTCCCGCCTGTCTGCCTTCACACTTAACTCCAGACACACCGCACATTCCATGCCTGTGCACATGCTGTTCCCTTTGACTAGAACATTCTTTCCCTTCTTGCAACGCTTACTTATTCCTCAGGTCTCTTTCCCTTGACTCCCCAGATCTGGGTCAGTGGTCCTCTCAGATGCTCCAGGGCAAATCCTATGTTCCTCTCAGATCAGTTGTCAAAATGCACTCTACCCCCATGGGAATCCAGCTCCTCAGAGGCAGTGACTCATCTGTCTTCTTCCCCACTCTCTTTCTATTGCCCTGAAGGAACTGATACTTGGCAGGGATCAGAGATATCTGTTGATTAAATGAACAAAACAAAAGAAGGAAGCAAAGGAGAGAAGAGAGGGAAGAGGGAGGGAAC
This sequence comes from Marmota flaviventris, assembly GCF_047511675.1. NCBI lineage: Eukaryota > Metazoa > Chordata > Mammalia > Rodentia > Sciuridae > Marmota > Marmota flaviventris. The sequence goes on along the minus strand of NC_092511.1, from coordinate 21,449,183 downwards.
TGCTCTTGAAGGAGCAGGGTGGTGTTCATAGCACTAGTGTCATAAATTTCAATGACTTTGTTGTCATTGTTTTGGGTATAAGGGATTGGACCCAGGTGCTCAATCACTGAGCCCCATCCCCAGCTCTTTTTTATTTTTTATTTTGAGACAGGATCTTGCAGAGTTGCTTAGAGCCTTATTAAGTTGTTGAGTCTGGCTTTGAACTTGCGATCCTCTTGCCTCAGCCTCCCAAGCCACCGGAATTATAGGCATGTGCCACCACACCCAGCTTAGCGATGTGTTTTTACACAGAGGTTATATCATGATAGTTTTATTTTCCTTCACATAAAATATAAAATTATGCACCTTTGGTTTGCTTGAGCAAAAGATAAGTAGATTCGGAGCTCCTGAGCAGGATTAACAACAGAAATAACTGTGTGTTTTTCAACCACTTTACAACTTTTAAAGAGTGGCTCTGTGATTCTTTTATCAATTCTGGGAGGCAGAATCTTATACAAGAGGAAACTGAGGTTCAGTGACTCTGAATTGCCATGGTCACATATTCATTGAGTGACAGAACCAGAGCCCTACACTAGGCCTTCCAACTCTGGGTGAGGGTGGTGTTGGGCCTAGTAGCAGTGTATGAACCCAGCACCTTGCCCATTACCTGGGGAGCAGGGTCTTGAGAGGGCAGAAGAATTTAACCTTTATCTCAAACAAATTAAACACAAATCAAAATCTAATTTAATGATGTGCCCAATTCATTCTCCATGGGCACCATAAATAAAACTATTGCTCAAGAGCAATTTTCTTCAAACGAATGCAAACTCAAGCTAAAAACAGACCCATTCAAATTACAAAGACTTACAAATTATGATGTTAGCTTCTTTACCTGGTTTCAAGTACAATCTTCTGACAATATCAATAGGACACACTGAGCTCATTTTGGAAACAGCTCTTTGATTTGACATTATGCAAATAAAAATAATAATTAAAAAAAATCTTAACAGCTTTTGGGAATAACTGATGTACAGTAAACTGCACATTTTCAAAATGCACAATTTTAATGGCTTTTGGCATATGTTTACATCCAAGAAACCACAATCAGGGTAATGAACATATCCAGCATGCCCCCAAGTTTCCTTTCCTCTCTGTAATCTCTCCCTCCCACAACTACACCACCCCCTGGCCCAGGCAACCACGGATCTGCTTTCTGTCAATATAGATTAGTTTGCATTCTCTAGAATTTTATATAAATGGAATCATGCAAAATGCACTTTTTGGTCTAGTTTATTTCACTCAGCATAATTATTTTGAGATTCATCCACTTTATTGTTTGTATCAACAGTACATTCAGTTTTCCTGAGGAATAATATACCATTCTATGGCTGTACCACAATTTGTTTAGCCATTCTCTGTGATGGGCATTTGGGTTGTTTCTGCCTTTTAGCTACTATAAAGATATTAAGGATATTCACCTGATGGAACATAAACCCTCATCTCCTTTGACAAAAGTACCTAGTAATAAATGGCTGGGTTATACGGCAGGAGGATGTTTAACTGTAAGAAACTGACAAACTTTTTCTAAAAAAGTAATGTACCATGTTACATTCCCATGAAAGGTCTAGTTCTTCTATATCCTAGCCAACACTTATTTTGGTCAGTCTTTTTAATTTTAGCCATTCTAGTGGGTGTATAGTATTATCTCATTGTGGCTTTAATTTGAACTTCCCCGATGACTACATATCTGTTGAAATATTTTGCTTAAATTTTATTGAGTTGTTTGTCTTATTCAGAAGTTGTAAGGGTTCTTTGTATACTCTAGAGGAAAGATCTGTGGCAGATAGATAAGTAGGTAATGTTTTGCAATTTTTTTTTCTCTCTAGTCTGCTGGGTTACTGTTTTGTTTTCTGATAACAGTGCCTTTGAAGAGCCCACATTTTTATTTGGATAAGAACAATTTATTGATTTTTCTTTTACATTACACGTTCTTTTTGTGTATAATACCTAACAAATCTTTGCTAAGTCCCAGATCACAAAGATTATTTCCTAATGTTTTCTTCTAGATGTTTGCTATGGTTTCCCCCAAATTCAAATGTTGAGATCCTACCTCTAAGGTGATGCATTAGATCATGAAGGTTCTTGGGGGATTAAAGCCCTCTTAAAAGAGAACACAGAGAGCTAGCTACAACTAGCTATCTTCTGCCATGTGAGGTTACAATGAAAGGACATTCATCTATGCAGAAGCAGCCAGCATCAGAATCCAATCTGCAAGTGCCTTGAGGCTGGAATTCCCAGCCTCCAAATCATGAGAAATAAATTTCTGTTGTTCAAAAGCCACCCAGTCTATAGGACTGTTATAACATTCTAAGTGGATTAATGCAGTGCTAGTTCAATCCTAGCTTTTACCTTTAGGTCTACAAATCCATTGTGAGATGATGTGGGCAAAGGACTGAGGCTCAACTTTTTGGCTATGACTGTCCAATTGTTTCAGCTTCACTTGAAATGATTATTCTTTCTCCATTGAATTATTGTGACACTTTTGTCAAAATTACGTGTGGGTCTACTTTGGTATTTACTATTCTGTTTCATTTATCTATCTTTCTCTTATGCCAATACTGCTTTGATTATTGTAGCTTTATATAAGTCTTTTAAAAAATTGTTTTAGTTTACATGGACACAATACCTTTATTTTTATATGGTGCCTCACATGTGTGTAGAAAGCACTCCCCACTGAGCTATAACTCCAGCCCAAAGTCTTAAAATCAGGTAGTGTAAGTCCTTCCTCTAACTTTTGTTCTTTAAAATTTGCTCTGGCTCTTCTGTGTCCTTGGTATTTATACATACATTTTAGAATTAGCTTATGAATTCCTACAAAAACATCTGTTGAGATGTTTGACTGTTTGCATCTCTAGATCAATGATTAATTTGGGAAGAAATGACATCCTAATATTGAGCTTTCTGAATGATATATTTTTCCATTTATTTAGGTCTGCTTTAATTTTACTTTTAGAGTTTTTAGCATATAGGGTTTATACATCTTTTATCAAATTTATCCTTGAGCACTTCATATTTTGGATGTACTTAGTTTAACAAAAACAACCCATTTTTGCAGAAAGGATGCAAATTTGACCTTCTATTCTGCCTATCTGTAATCTTCCATCCTTCTGTTCAGAAAACATTTTCTATGCAACTACCAAGTGCCAGGATCTGAAGAGCGACATCATCGGCCCATGCTGATGTCTTCCCTTGGCTCTCACTGCCTGTGATACCTAATCAGTACCATCTACTTGAACTGCATCATATGATTCAACACCTTATTGTATATATTACTGTGTTATTTGCCTCTTGATTGTGTCTTCCCCTCCCAACTAAATGGTAAGCCCCTTAGGAGTAAAAACTATGATTCATACTTATTTATAAATCCATAATGCTTGGGATGTTAATAAGAAAACAGGAGATAAATCTTTTTTTTTTTTAAATAAAGGGACCCATAAGGTTAAACCAATAAAACTGTGTCTGTGATTCTATTCTGTGTGTGTTCAATACTAACTTACAATTAAGCAATAAGAAACAAATATTGAAATGTTGATGGTGTGTTTTTTGCACTCAACATGGAGTAAGGGGTTTCAAGGAACTTTGTGTGGCTTGCTTCCTTGTCCTCAGGGAGCTCACAAGGAAGAAGTCACTGAAGAGGCCATCCCCTATGTATCTAAAGGGAAGAAGTCAAAGGGCCTTGAGCCTGTTGCTGGGGAAGCCTGTTCAATGATGGCTTCTGTCCACTTTCCATTTCAGTCTCTGGCACATACGATTCTGACAAATAGCTGTTAGTATCTGACTGAGTCTGTTTACAAGATGCAGGCTGCTGTTTATAAGACATAGGCCAAATTTTACCCTTGGATATCCAAGAATTATTTCCAGTGATTTCAGGTCCATTGTTGGTTTCTGGTCCTACGCACTTCTCAGTACAATTTAAGCTTGTAGTCAGCTTGTTCATAAGCCTGTTCATAAGCCTTCCCCCAGAGCAAATTAATTTCAAGTTTATCCATCACAAAGAATAGAAAACAGTTAAAGGAGCCATCAACAACATTTTTAAAGTAGTGAGCTAGTAGTGAGGGATGGGACATTATGCCACTGTCACAGAGATGAATATGTAGGTAGTGACGCTTGCCCACGAAAAAACAGCACAGGAAGCATCAGGAACCAATAAATAAGGCAGGTATTCTGGTGTCACTTGTGTAGTGGCATATATCTCAGAGATTACAATCCTCAACTTGGAAAATAAGATACTGAGGTTCCTGTCCATGTTTTCAATTTACACAGTCTTCTTAACTGAGCCTCAACATTTCTGACTGTCTCCATGTCATTCATCTCAATCCACATCACAGGCTGTAGTTAACAGAAACTGTAAGCTAATGGCTGGGACAGCCATATGTAGCACTGAAATTGACAGATAGCTGCTTAACACAAACTCACTAAAGGGAATGCTAGGGATCTCCTATCCAGTATGTTCTTGAAAATGAAATCAGAAATCATTAGTAATAGGCAAAAAAACAAGAGGGGGGTATATAAAGCTGTCACTATATCACAATTCAGAAAAAATAGTTTAAAATCAGCTGTTTCATTGTACAATGTGGTGATATTTATGAATCTAATGGTATGAACAGTTGATGGTAGACTTGCATTTTATTTCTGATACCAAGCAACCAAGCAACCAATCCTAAGGTTCAACTCCAAAGAACTCATATATACTGACTGCCTGAGTCAAGGAGAGGGAGAGTTGTATTCTTTTAAATTATAAACTAATATCAAAGCATCTTTAAAAAATTCCATGACTCTGCTGTGTTTTTCAAGCACTCCTATGGGGAACTGTACATGAAAAGAGACCCATAACTCCTCCCTTCAATGTTAGCTATCCAATACTGTAACGAAGTAACTGAGATAATCAGTTAAAAAATAGGAAAGGTTTGCTTTGGCTCACAGTCCATGTTGCTTTTGGGTCTGTGGCAAGGCCACACATCACAGCAGGAATGTGGGGCAGAGGAAGCCCTCATGTCCAGGAACAAAAAGAGGAAGAGGAGGAGCCAGGATTCCTATAACCCTTTCAAGGACATGACCTCCACTATGTAACTTCCTCCCAACTTATAAGATTCCACCTCTTAAAAAGTTCTACCACTTCCCAATCATGCCACACTGGAAACCAAACCTTTATCACAAGGGCCTTTAGGAGACATTCCAGATCCAAACTATGGCATCCACTTATCCAACGAGAGCTCTACAGATGGATGAGTTCCCTCATTCAACACCTAGGTGCCGAGTACTGTGCAAGATGTGACTCCTGCCCTCAAGATGCTCATCTAGTGGCCACTCTCTATAGGTCTAAATGAGCTCCCTTCCTGCCCTCCTTCCACTTTTACAGGCAAGATACATGCTGAGCTGCAGAGGTGCATCTGAGACTGGGGAGTACACCTGAGAGAAAACAGGGCACAGCTGCCAGTGACACACAGTCAAAAACCTGCCTCCCCATTATTAAAAATGTTTAGTTCTTTGTGATCCAGGATGTGACATCCAATAGTAGAGAATGCTAGGTCAGACTACACCCTTCCTTAACACTGTTTCCATGTGCCTTGCTTCTCCTCTCCATTTTCTTCTTTAAAATGTTCCTCTCCCTAGCTTTTGTTCCTATGTGTGTGACAGTTAAAACCTTTAAAATGTCCCTGTGAAGACAAAAATTCTTATCACAGATTTCTGCACTTCCTCAAAATAAATCCAGTGGAGGCGACTGGGGCTGGGAAGTGTGCAGGGTACAAGATGGACCACAGATAAAGAAGTGGGGTAGGGAGTACCTGAGGTTTCTATATTCTTTATTTCTATTCCTTTTGAACTTGTCCATAAAGAAAGTTAAAACAAAATAAATATGGTGGAAAAAAGTACATACATCAATATTTTGCCCTGAAAATCTGATGGTAAGCTAAGGTAGGAATTAACCAGGGCTTTGAATGTGCGACAGAACTGCATTAATTTGCATGCATGAGTCACTCTCGTTTAAAATAAGGAATCATGGCTTCAACTCTTTCATTCTCTGTACCCTCTCCCACACGACATCCAACCCTGATACTTTATAAGTCAGCTGGGTATTCACCAACTTTTAAAGAAAGAACTGAGTGATATTACTCCTAAGACCAACTCTTGTAACAGGCACTCTTTGTAACAGTCACATTTTGAAAATAACTTTTATAAAAAAGATATATTTCAAAGGGCAAAAAAAAAATACTTCAAATATTTGTAAAATAAAAGAAGCCTGGTGATCCAGGACATCTGCTTTACTTTCTATATAGTTTGTCTCATTCTCTTTCAACTGGGGAGAATCCAGGCACTGACCCCTGCCAGGTGATTAGTCACACACCAGTATACCTTCAAACAAAAGACAGGGAAAGACGGCACCTGAGACCTTTCTTTTTTAACAAAATGACTTAAGTTTAGTATTACAGGAATGCAAGTCAGCTCTGAAACTGTGCCCAAGGACGTTTCTGGCAGACGTGCGTTCTGGATCATCTATGAAGCTATTTAAAATTGCTTGATATGTTACCACGACAGATTTCAAAGATCAAAACACAGGTGTGTATCAATGTTGCACAATTCTGTGGTAAGAGAGAACATGAGATCACTCTACCTAGAAACAGACCCAAACACAAACATCCACCTGGGGTTCTGTTATATAGCTCTGTCTGCAGGCAGATGAATTTATCTGTAAAGTTTTGTTCTGATATAAGTATGCTCTGATAAGAAATGGAGTTTTAATATATTAATGTTTCTTTAAGCGGGGAGTGTCTTTTCAGCTGACAAGCATCTTTTACACCTGCCTTTATGTTATTTTTAACCTCTTTAAAGACCTGAGAAATAGGATTAGAGTTACCTATAATTTAAATAACCTTATTTACTCTTTTCAGTCTCCATAAACATGGGAGTGTATAAAGTTTTAGGACAGTAGAAGTATAAATGTTTTCCATTTCATTATAAACCAAGAAAATAAGTGGCTTATTTAAAGTCATCTCGCAAAACAATGTGTGTATACTTAATCTGAAGATTCATTTAATATTTCACAGTTCATATATAAATAGCATACATTAAATGTTTCGAGAATTTAAAAATACTTGGAGAGAGAGAAGGACAGACATTGACAGTTACAGATACACACACACACCTGGAAAAGTGAACTACAGAAGGCAGTCCTGGCTCTGGATACCACAATGGTCCTGGATCTTTGGTCAAGTAAGCCAGAGACTACTTTCATTTACAAAAGAAGGCTAATAACAGTGATGGTGTTACTGATCCAACTGAGCAAGTACACACTTATCCCCTATGCCCAAATGCAAACTCTGATTGCTCAACAGACTCGGAGTTAGTTTGGTATGAATAAGAAGAGCATGAAGGAAGGAGTTACATGTGTCTGTCCTATGTGCATACCTGTGAGCAAACAACTATACCATGATTCCATGATAGGAGGTCTTCCCTTTTGTTTTCTTAAAACAAAACAAGAAAAACAAGAAAAGGACACACACACACAGGAGATACATTTTGTGCACTACTACCATGGCCAACAGTTGTTGTCACCTGCCCTCAGCTCTTGCAAACAAATCAATGTATATTATTTGTGTGTAGCATCCTCTATCCCAGAGTAACATGAAACGGTACATGGATGGTTTGACTATATGTGTAAAAATTGCTTAAGAATTATAACGGAGTGAACACCTGTCCAGCAGAACTGGTGACGGGCTCCATGATCAGGTGGCTGATGGACGTGAGAAATGCTCAATCTCTGCAAAGCAAGCCCAAGCGCCAGCATGGGTGGCATTGTACAGCTATTGTTCGTTTGCTTACTTCATGCCTCATTTACATTCAGGGAAGAAGTATGTTTTGAGAATTTTCCTAATTCTTAGGGATATCTGGGATGACTGGGAATCATTAGGATGATATACCTTAAAAAGGAGGAGGAGGAGGAGGAGGAGGAGGAGGAGGAGGAGGAGGAGAAGGAGGAGGAGAAGAACCACTCACTTTTGGATTCCAAAAGAACCAGGAGCTAGTTCCTGCTTTAATACAATCTCCACAATTCTAAGGCAGAAAGTAACTCCTCAAGTTTTGGTCTCCTAACCTATCAAGCAAGTTGGAAGTATGCACCAAATTTGTGCTTCCCGACCTTTTCAAGAACAAGGGACATTTTATACATCAAAGCCTCTGTCAGACTAATCAAATGATAGCAGTTATACTTTAATTATCTGTGAAATGAGAAAATACAATGACAAAAAGAAATTTGGATGCAGTGACAGTTGAAAATAAAACTCCAACTTATTAATCACAGCAGAGTCAACATTCATTTTTAAAGTAATGGTACACAGATGTTAGACATGATTTAGTCTATAAACAACAGTTGGTATACATATGAATTTGCAGAGTCTTTGCAATAACTCTGTAGCTGATCCCCCACCCCAACTCAGTGCTCAGTACAAAGGCTGGAACCCAGAACTTACAGAAGGTGAACCCTTCATCCTGAGTATAAGGTCATAACCTCTGATATATTCCATCCTCCCAAAAGCAGAGAGAGAGAGAGAGAGAGAGAGAGAGAGAGAGAGAGAGAGAGAAAGAGAAATTGAGATTAATTCTTAGGAAACAACTCTTTGAACGTCAGATAACATCTGAAGGTGTCCATACTTGGTTTTTCCAGAAAACTTATATCTGTGGGTGGGGGAGGGAAGGCTGACTGGAGCAGAAAGGAGGCCTGCTTGTACAAACCAAAGAAGGTTTACAGTGACTCTTTCTCCAAAAGTTCAGAATAAGGCCCAAGGTTCCAAATATCACTGAATCCTTTGAGATGCTAAAGTTATGAGGCCCCAAGGAGAAGTGTAGACCAACTGTTGGTCTTCATGATATTTGGGAACTTTATTATTGGCATTAGTACACTGAGATGCTATCAATTGATAGATATATATTTCTAGGCAAGTAACACAGTGATAAACTTCGTTATGTCAAAGTCATCATCTTAAAGAATTAATTTCTCAAAAGTGACATGAGACAAAACTGTATACTCCCCCCCCCCGCCATTTTTTTATTTGTTCTTTTTAGATATACATGGACAGTGGAGCACATTTTGATATATTATACATACATGGAGTATAACCTATTCTAATTAGAGTTAAACTTTCTTTGAAGGACAAAAATCCTGTGTTTTGTTTTTTTTTGGCCTCTAGCAAACTTGTTTACTATTCAATATTTAATTACAAGGATCTTCTATCTATGCCAAGTCTTTGAAAATATATATTTTCACTTCCACCTGATATACCAACAGCAGAGGTTTCTTTTGAACTATCATCTGATAATTGACCTATCATCAGATACTTGAATTCATTGATCAAAAGGAAACTCAGTGCCATATATTTATGTCTTTGTTCTTTGACTATAAAATGCATACAAGTTACCTCTGTATAAATAACCCTTAAAAAAACAAAAGAAAACTAACATTTTTTAAGATAGTTATCTCATGAACTATCTTGGGTAAATTATTTCACAAACCTTTACCATCAAAATAATATTACTTATATTTAACCTAAATGTCTCCTGATACAAATTTGTCTCTTTTTCTGTAACTCTGTTGATTGCATATTTTCATATCTACAGTAATTATTAGGTAATTCTTCTCATACAAATGCATTAAAAAATAAAAAGTCACAGAATTTAAAAGCAAACTCTTAAAATTTGGGACTTTTCTGCTGGAATAAGCTAGACAAACTTAATAGTAAAATACAACATTCTAGTCTGGTTTTATTGTACGTTATGACTAACTAAATAGAAGAGACTCTTGGAATGAAAGAAAGTTCTGAAGTCTAAGAAAGAGGAGGAAAAGTCCTGGTATGAAGACAAGTGCTAGCACGTACCAAGGGGTCACCACCTCTGGCCCATGGGCCATATCTGACCTGCTGCCTGCTTTTGTACAGTTTTACTGGACAAAGCCGCATTCGTTAGCTTACACGTCATCTACGGTTGCTTTTGCACCATAATGGCAGAGTTGAATAGCCAGCCCACAGATTATAAACTATTTATTATATAACCCTTACAGAAAAAGTTTGCTGACCCTTGACTTTGACCTTGGCCCTGGACTGGTTAATGTTGGAACTCTGGGACTCTTTCTTCTTCAACTACACTTATTTACAACATGACCTCATCCAGTTTCACGGCTTTAAATGCCACCTATTTACCAATAGCTCCCCACTGTGCCTCACCAGGCCAATCTCTCCCCAAGCACCGATTCACAAATCCAGTGGCGTGTGTTGCACATCCAACTGGAGGGTGAACAGGCATTTTCACGTAATGCACTCACAACCTAACTCCTGATAAAACATGCTTTCCCATGGACTTTTAAAAATTTCAGTGAAGAGCAACTCCATTCTACTAGTTGAGCCAGTGAAAACTAATCAAACAAAATCCCTGATATTGCCTTAATTCGCCTCATATTCAATCTATCAGCAAATCTCAACCACCTTGGTATCTCCAGAAACCTACCAATTATCATGATTTCTTGTGCCATAGCCCAGCTCAAAGCTACCATTGCCTCCCACCAGTGTACTTAATTTTTTTAAAATTTTTAGTTGTAAATAGACATAATACCTTTATTTTACTTATTTATTTTTATCTGGTGCTGAGGATCGAAACAAGTGCCTCAATACCTGCTAGGCAAGCACTCGACCACTGAGCCACAACACCAGGATTCTTGTAGGAGCCTCCTAATTGATCTCCTTGCTTTCACCATTGCCCCCTCATCCACTCTCATGAAAGCAGTCGGAGTGCTCTTGCTCAATGACAGATACACCATTCTTCTGCTTAAGACATCCCAATGACTCCTAAAGCCCCCGGAGTAGAAGCCAATGTCCTCAGAGGGGCCCATAAGGCCTGACGTGATCAGCACTTCTGCTGCCTCATCTTCCTCCCGGCTCCGCTCCGCCTCTCCAGCCACACTGGGGTGCTTGCGGGCCCTTGATCATGCTCAGTGAGCTCCCACTCCAGGCCTGGGTGCTTACTGAATCTCCTCCCTGGAGCTCAATGGGCATTTCCTTCTGCTCAGATGTCACTTTCTCAGTGCAGCTCTTCCCTGATCATCTTATCCAAGACAGCAACCTCATCCTGCAGCCCTCCCTGCCCCTCCCCGGCCCTCCTCCCTGCTTTATTTTTCTCCATATGGTTTGTTTATTTCTGGTCTACCTCCATGAGCTAAAACGGAATCTCCACGAGGACAGGGGCTTTTTGTCTTTTCGGCTCACTCCTGTATCCCCTTTTGTTTACTAGATGAACAAATGGCTTTCCAAAGGCTTGGAACACAATCCTCTAGAGAATCACATTTCTGATTTTATTATGAAGACTAATGGGAAAATTAAAATTCCTGAGAGAAGCTGTTTCCGACAAAGTGGCTAAGAAAGAGCCAGTTCCTCAACATTTTTTTCTTTTGTTTTTCACATGAAACCTATATAAGTAGAGAATTTATGGTTAATCTTTCTCTTTTTCTCATCCTCCTAATTCTCTTAACCTTCATAAATCCTATTTCTCAATCTTGTCTTCATTTTTTGTTTTCTTCTGGATTACATCCAAGGCTTGCAAACCCAAAGGTCATGTACCAACCTGTATCATAGAATGCTTTAAGCTGTCAGAAATTTTCTTTGGTAATACAGAGCTGTCATTGATTTCTTGGCAGTACATTGTCAAATGATGCATTGATAAACAGAAAGGACAGTATCACATCAATCCAACATCTAGGCCTAAACGGAATTAAAAGTCTAAAAACAGCAAGGGAAGATCAGGATGCTGTGGGCCCAGCGTGAAGTCAGTCTGTGCATATTAAAACCACACTCAGTGGGATCCAGAAGTCTTGCCCCCTGCTGCGCCCAAGACCTGGCAGCCAGATCACTGGAGCTGTGCTGGGGTACTGCAGTTGCTTTTAATGAGTACAAATATACTTTCCAGTGCTCTGAGCACTAGGGCAGCCCAAGTACCTAATTCAAAAACCCACTCCTCACTTCCTCCCAGGCCTGTTTGGATCCTGGGGATCTGGCAGCTGACCTGGTCCTGAGTCCAAGTCTTATGAAGCTTAAAGTCTTGGACTACATGGTGATTTTCATGCACCCAAGGAGAAAAGGTAAATAAAGCCACTTATTTGTACAGCACTAGTCAGTTTTCACTTTAAAGACTTGTCAAAATTAATGGTAACTTGTACCAGGGCAACTTCCACAAGACAAATCCAAAGGAAATGTCATAAAACGAACGTCTATGTGTCCCCAAACTTCAAATGTTGAAGCCTTATCCCTTTATGTGATGCTATTTGGAAATGGGGCCTTGAGGAGGTAACCAGGGTTAGATGAGGCCTTGAGGGTAAGGTTCTGATCTGATGGGATCTAATGTCCTTGTCACCAGGAGCTCACTCTCTCCACCATGTGGGACACAGGGAGAAGGTGGCTGGGCAAGTCACAAAGAGAGGCCTCACCAAAAAATAATCAAGTATACTTTGATCTTGAACTCTCCAGCCTCCAGAGCTATAAGAAGTAAATTTTTGTTGTTTTTGGCCATCTTCAGTATTTTTTTATGGCAGCCTGAGCCAACTAATTCAAGAGGTTATAGATTTTTAAAGTTGCTTTAAGCTTAAGTCCCAGAATGATACTTGGAATGGTCTATTGATGATACTTTAACTTGATCTCTTCTACTCAACAAGAGAGTACAGGAACACTTGTCGATCCCCATTACACACCATTACACACACAGTGCTCTGAGAACAGCCACACCTTGCTGAGACAAGGTTTTCTCTGCAGGAAGCAGAAGCTGATAGAATGGGCACCTCCAGAATAACCTGGGGAAAACAGACATGCCTGGGCAGAGTCCCACAGCCCCGGACTTCTGGCCCAGTGTTCCTATAGTGCTCTGCTTGTCTGAAGGAGCCACAAAAGCAGAATATGCAGGGAGGGTGTGTTGGGGCTAAAGGTGTATGTGAGGGGGCGAAGGCCATGAAACACATGCACCAGCCTGCTCCGTAACCCTTCAGAGGACATCACCAAACTCTTATAAGAACTTGTTCTTATCCTTGTGATGAGAAAAATCACAGAGGGGTGGGAAGGAAAGGGAGGGGGGCAGGGGATTAGCAAGGAGGGTGGAATGTGATAGACATCATTATCCAAAGTACATGTATGAAGACATGAATTGGTGTCAACATACTTTATATACAACCAGAGATATAAAAAATTGTGCTGTATATGTGTAATAAGAATTGTACTGCATTTCGCTGTCATTGTTTAAAATCAATAATACAATAAAAATTAAAAAGTAAAAATAAAAAAGGAAGGAAAAAGAAAAATCAATACAATGACAAAGAAACAATTAAAAACGAGGACAAAACCCATGTATGTTATTGCAGATGTTAAATCTTCATAAAACCTGAACGAGTATACTCATCTGATCATGCTATCAGATCAAGAAAAAAAAGGAATGCTTAGATCTATTAAGGATCATATGCTGGAAAATGTAAACACACACACACATACACATACAGAGCACAAAAGAGGAGGACTGCAAGTTCAAAGCCAGTCTCAGCAACTTAGTGAGGCCCTAAGCAACTTGGCGCTACCCAGACTCTAAAATATAAAAAGGGACTAGGGATGTGGCTCAGTTGTAAAGTGTCCCTGGGTTCAATTCCCAGTATCAAAAAAAAAAAAGTCAGTAATTTTTATTAGCAGGGTTATATTTCCTGAATTCCTCTGGCTTCTCTTCCCTTTTAATCACAACCCTGAACTAAAATAACATATAACATGTTAAGAAAGTTTCTTGTTCTAAAATTACACAAAGAAATAAAATAGCCATCATTTCTAAGTTAGCTAACAAGAAGAAAATAAAATTAATTTTACAATATGAAGAAAATAAGGCCCCAATCTTAATCTTCATTGACATGTCTTTTAGCAATCGCTATACATTACAGGTGCTACATGTGCCTAGAAGATCAGGCCCACACGCATCAATGACATCACTTATTAATTAATATGGAATTAGAAGGTTCTCCAAGCACAGGGTAAATAAAAATATCAACCACAACAGTCTGAATTTAAATAGGCATAAGGCACTAAACATGAAAAAAATTAGAACACAATGAGATTTTCGTTCCTTACTCTGTCTTCAGATAATATTAGTAAGAAAAACCAACTGCTAAACACACACACACACACACACACACACACACACATTTACTTATTTATCCTTATTATGAGAAGAGCTCCTGGACAGGAAAACAGGAGAGGGCAAGCTCATTCAGGGACTGATCATGTCTTTGTGGCAACCTTGTAAATGCATGCCGTGGTTGACCACCTCGAGCAGTAGGTAATTAACCATTTCTAAAATGAGACCATTCTAAAGCACATGGTTCAAGTAAGGTAACTACCAAATACTGCGGGAATATGAGAATCCCATCGTTTCTTCTCACCAGTGCATAGATGTGACTGTTAGAATAGCAGCCCTCAGTGCACATATAAAGATAGTCATTGTTAGTTGTGTACCACCGAGAGAAAACACTCATGTCTATCAGTAAAATCTGGTTAAACAAATTACACTATAACCATGCAATGAATCTGCATGGATTGATGTGGAACACTCTCCAAGATATATTGAGTTAAAAAAAAAAAAAGCAGTTTACTACCATACAAGCCACAGAACAGTTTGTATATTCTTGTACATTTGTGGAAGGACACAGGTAACTGGTTGCTTTCATGGAGGGAACTGGAAGATTGGGGGGCGGAGATTGGAGGAAAGTCACTTTGCAGTGCATATCATTCCTTTTTTATCATGTTCCTTACTTCAAAATATTTTAAAATAATTTTTCTTTACTTCAAAAATATTTAAAAATGTGAGAAAGGAATTTCTTGCAAAGTTAAATTCTTTTCCTCTAGAGCTTCTTCTTATAAATCTTTATTCTCTTAGAATGATAAAATGCAAACAATAACAACAACAGAAAGCCCTCTAACATCCCTTTATTGCTCTTTATTTTATCTGAATCTATAGTAGTTTGCAAACATCTAAAAATAACTTTTTTAAATGTGTTGTACTATATCCATCAAACCTAAAGATATGGAGCATAGCTTTCAGCTATTTTAGGAAGAAAGATTTCTAATATTTTAATTGTCCTTTATTTTCAGCATTAATAGTTAAATTACTTTAATGGCAACTGGTAGAAGCTGATAATCTCAGCTTTTTGTACATGCTGATTATGATACTTTGGGCATCAGAGTAAGTCAAAATATTAGCTTTATCCTTAAAACTACTTAAAAATATTTTTCTGAAGAGAAAGTAGACATTCATTATAGAAAACTTGAAAAATAGGAAAGCAAAGAGGAAAATAAAAACAATTCATAATCCCATCAACCCAGAGAGAATTGCTATTTATTGTGATACAAAGCTGCCTTATTTTTTATTTCCAATGCATACAAGTACATAGTATTTACATAATTGGAATCAAGCTGTACTTATTGTTTAAAAGTCTAATTTAATAATGTACCACCCCTACTTATCTTTTGTTTTATAATTTTTGTGCCTAAGATTATAGAATATACTTATAAAATCAACTAAAATTTCAGGGTTTTTTTGTTTAAATCTTTCTGATGTTAAGCAAAACAAAATTCATCCAAAATTCACAAAGTACAATAGAAGTTAAACTGTCAAATAATGCATTTTGAAAGTTTGAAGCATTTATACTTCTGAAGTTATTCAAGCTTAAAAATAAAAGACTGGGGCTGGGGTTGTGGCTCAGGGGTAGAGCACTTGCCTAGCACATGTGAGGCCCTGGGTTTGATCCTCAGTACCACATAAAAATAAATAAATAAAATAAAGGTATTGTACCCAACTACAACTAAAAAATAATTTTTTTTAAAATAAGACTTTTGGAATGCCCTATATTAGAAGTATGTTCCCAGGTCATTAGTTATACTTTTAAGATGGCTGCCAAGATTCTGTTATGCTGCTGTGTCATCAAATACTAACTTAACCCATTATTGCTGAATGTTTATATCATTCCTTTGAAGAGGTCATAAAAAACAGAAAGATAGGTAAATAAATGCTTGTCTGCTAAAAAGCACCCCACCTAGGTTGGAATCAACCTGGACTAGTAAGTATGTGGTTTTTAAAAGTTTAGAAGACATATTGTCAAATTACTATCGAGAATGGTTTTAACAAGGAACAATGCTATCCATACTGTCTGGTCATAGAGTAAAATTAAAAAGTTGTTAGAAAGAAAGTGATTTTTTTCCCTCTTAATCAAAGACACCTACAACAATAATTAAAGTAATATGTTTCAGGCTTACTTTGTGACCACATCTTGAAATAAATTCCTATTATGTGGTTCAGAAAAGTGCTTTTAAAAACTGATCCACAATCCTTACTGGAGTTTGAAAATAATGAAGTTTTAAATAAGTCCATGTTCAATGTAAGCAGTGAAATAAGCAGCCGCCCACATAACTGGAGCTGAGCCGGAGGCTCAGAAGAACAAGAGAGGGCCTTAGTGTCCAACCTGTGGATGACTGAGGAATACGTCTGCCCCTTCTCTCAGTGCAGATGCCTTTCTGAAACTTTGGTGGAGTTCATTGATTTGGGGAGCAGATCTGAAACTAGACCTGCACTTGGATAGGCCATGAAGGAAAACAACCTGAAGATCATTCCACCTTGCTCAAGGGGCTGACATGAAACCATTCAAGTTTTAGGCTTGGAGATGTGAAACTTGCTCAGAACTAGACTTCATGTCTTCTGGGAATGAGAAATATGCTGATAACACTTAACAAGGCACTGGACAAAGAGGTAATAAGGACCTCAGGCCAAAAAGGCATTTAATTTTTTCATGCTCTTCACTTTTCTGAACCTCAAAAGAGGGAAAATTTGGAATTAATGAGAGGAAAAAATTCATAGCCACCAGGAGTGACAATGATCACACAAAACAGACTGGGCACACTCCCATGATACCAAGCCACAAGCAGACTTCCAGAAGTAGCAGACTGTGACTTATAAAAGTACCAGATAAACTCTGATTATACTAAGTGGGCCAATGAGACATGGCCATCCAAGAAAATCAGATCTGACTAAAATATTTAATTTGATACAAAGGCAACAACTTTTAAACTAGCCAAATAACAGGAAATTCTGGCCTTTCTAATACAGTGGGTCAACGGTGTGTGTGCTAGACCTTCATTAAAGGCATCTTCCAAGTCTAGACCACAGGAGCACTTTTTAGGTGAAAGTTCATTGCACTGAGCTCCTTAAGTTCTTCTGTAACAAAAAGCCCTTGGATGAAGTCCAAGAAAATCTTTCCAAGTACTAGGGAAAAGGCTCACTCATTGGATAAATAGAAGAATTTGACTCTAACATTTACTAGCTGTGTGGTCTTGGGAAAATTATTGACTTCTCTAAGCTTCAGTTTCATCATCAGTAATGAGGAAGATATTAATGGTACCTACTTCATGGTGCATAAATGCAGATTAAATGAGACTGAAGGAAAAACACGTAGCATCTGAACATTATCATTATCTCAATTTTACAGGTGATATTAGGCTTACTGCTTTGGAATATATGGAGTAACTAAATCTCAGCCATCAAAGTACTGCCTTCCAATGGGATTTAGTAAATTGCTTAAACAGATATTTTAAAATAACCTGTCATTAAATGCATGAATTAGTTATAAATAAATATATTTCTGAAATTCTTAAGGATGCTTTAAAATGCTTTCCTTGGTTACACCACTTAAATATTCTCTCTGAAACTGATTTCACTGCTCCTTGGCTATCAATTCCTTTTTTCATGACAAAGTCAAACTTCAATTTCTATGTAACTAGTGACTAATGAGAATATTCAGTCTGAATGATTCATTTGGATTTATTCACACAATCAGAATGAAGAACTGCATAAGTGATACATTTGCTACAAAAAATGGCCAATTCCTGAAAAGTTTATTTTTTCCAGCATTCCAACCAAGACCCTTTCTTCTCTTTTTGTACTATATTGTTGGCAACTGATAGCTTCAACTCCTACCTACATGTTGATACTAAATCTATATCCAGCCTCAACCTCTTTCCAAGTCTCTGATCCTAAACTTCCAACTGTCTCTTAGATATCTCCACCTAGAGATCCAGCAGGCACATAAAACTCACCATGATGGCAAGGAATGGATGATGTGTTTGAAGGGGAGGCTGAACAGAGTCTAATGAAGCTATTCTTCGTGAAGTTCCAAACAGGGTTAAAGGAAGCTAAAAAGAGAAGAGAAGCACCCCAGGGCTAGCGACAGCAGGAAGACATTACTTATCTCTGGGCTCCAACCAGCTACACCAGTGCACAGTAGGAGGGAGTCAGTGCAAAACATCCCTCCTTTGTCTCTTCCCACCTTCTAATCTCCTGTTACTGAACCAACCAAAGGCCAGAAGACAAGAAAGAGCATTTTGATGTAGACAATACAGGTGAGCCACCAAGGCCACAAGCAAAGTGATCCAAATCCAAATTCACTATTTTGGCATCTGCTCCTCTCCCTTACTCCCCTCAAAGTGTCCCTTTCTACAGTAGACACTCTCTTAATTAAAAGGCTAAGTCTCTAGTACAGTACTCAACCCCTGTATCATTACCTAGATCTTTGCAACAGCCTCCCATTACTTCTCCTCCTACCTCAAGTTACCCTCCTCTCTCAGCTGAACTCCATTAACTTCTATGAAACATAAACCCAAGTGTATTAGTTTGCCATACTATCACAGATGGGTAGCTGAAATAACAAATTTATTTTCTCACAATTCTGGGCGCTGAAGTGGGAGCTCAAGGTATTGACAAGGGTCAGTTTCTTCTGAGGCCTCCTTGGCTCATAGCTGACTATCTTCTCCCCATGTCTTCACATAGTCTTCCCTCTGTGTGTACCTGTCCTAATTTCTTCTTCTTGTAAGGCCCATCATAATGACTTCATTTAAACTCAATGACCCCTGGGAGGCTCTCACCTGTGTCCCATGTGGGCGGTAGAAATGGGGTTCCCCTCAGTGGAATGGGCTGGCTGAGAAATAAAAGCTAGGAAAAAAAGAATGACAAACCACAGGACACAGGGGCTGGGGATGTGGCTCAAGCGGTAGCACGCTCGCCTGGCATGCATGCGGCCCGGGTTCGATCCTCAGTACCACATACAAACAAAGATGTTGTGCCTGCCGAAAACTAAAAAATAAATATTAAAAAATTCTCTCTCACTCTCTCTAAAAAAAAAAACACACACACACACACACACGACACAGAAAATAGTTTCAAAAGCAGGGACAGGATAGGCAAGCCCATCAGACGAACTGAGCTTCTAGACTCTGGCAAAATGGAGCAGGCACTTGCTTTGTTTATATCAAGAAACATCAAAGGCTTTCCATAAAATGTTCTTCACCAAAAAAGGCTAAGGGTGAGCTGTTCAGTTCCCAACAGGTTATGTCCATCTCCAGAGCTACTATGAGTTATTTTCCTAGCAGAGCAGAGATAAAGGTCACATGCATTAGGCAATATATTGTCGTGGGAGAGCCACGGATAGTTCGCAATGCCAAACCTAAATCTCCCTGGCTACCATACCGAGAGAAGACTCTCATGTAATTCACGGGTGGCTTCCTGCAGGAGACCCTATCTCTAAATGCAGCCACAAGGTACTAGGGATTGGCATGGTGATATATAGATTCTGCACAAACACATCAGCCCATGGCACTGTGTAGGCACTGCCTCTGTCTAAAAGGCCTCACCACCCCTCTCCCCAGTTCCAAATACATGCGAAATGACTTTAACAAGTTGGCTGCCCAGATTACTTTTCCAGATTCATCTCTTGCGTCTCCTGTCTTTGCACCCTAGATACTTACCCCACTGAACCAATTACCATTTTCTAAACATATTCTTTCATGCCTCCTTGTCTCTACATATGCCATTCTCTCTTCTAGAATATGCACATGTGAAGTACTCTGTGAAGTTATTTTTGATTGCCTGAGGCAGAGCCAATTACACCCTTCCCATGCCTTAAAGAACCTTGAACACTCTACTATTAGAGCATGTATCACTCTGAATTGCAATTAATTCTTTATATGCACCCCCCGCCATAATGTGAACTACTTCAAGGCAAAGACCACGTATGTTTTTGCTTATCATGGATTCCTCTGTACCCAGAGCAGTACCTGATGCTCAGTGGGAGCTGAAAAAGTATTTCTTGAGTGAAGGAAATGAAAAAATAAGTGAAAACATGAGCCAATGAAAGAAGAAAGGGCTTAACTTCTCTTTTAATACCTCATACAATGGTATGATACCCACCCACATTTGAATAATGCTTAATAACCGATTGCTGCATAAAATTCTGATTAAACCACAGGAGAGAACCCGAAACAATGGAGGGATCTGGAGTTATTTACTGAAGAAAAGTCATGGAAGCTGATTATCTATGGGGCAAAAAGGAAATAGGTTTTAAAAAGCCTATAAACTTCAGGGAAGTCGGGCCAAGATACACGTGACGAGGCAATCTGAGCTCCACTTGGGTCCAAGAACAAAGGGTTCCTAGTTTAAGCTATGGAAGGGTCTGTTCCAGAAAGCAGCTGGGCAGAATTTCCTCACACGAATATTCCTCCTTAATGTATGGGAAAAAGAAAAGAGCAAAACAAAACAAGCAAAGGCAGCAAAAGGGAATAATTAGTGTAAACAGTTTAGGTTTTTGTTTTTTTTTTAAATGCATTGGACAAACCCCAAAGAGAGAGAAAAAAATGTTGTGGGATAAACATCTGTTCATTCGGAACATGACAGAGCCCTTGACAGGCTCTGCGGCCTGTCTGTGTCCTCATGTGCCCGAGGTTGCTATTTGTGCTTCCACAGCTCAGACAGCCCAGAAAGAGGCTTCTTCCCGGCCAGGATGCACTCTGCTGACACCAGTGAGGGGGAGGGGTGGGTAACTCTCACTCAGGTGTGTTTGACACAACAAACACCACATGGAAGGGACGAGCAAATGTGTGTATGTGCAGAGCTGCCCTGTTCTATTTGTACAGGTTTCTACCACTGCTATATTTTGCAGTACATGGAAGTGACCAGACATGAGACTTTTAGGCGGACTGGTATTTACTCTCCAACCCTATGACCCTTGCTATCAGGATATTAAGTACAAGTTGAAGGGGTCTGTTGACCCTTGCGTTCTACCACCAAGTTCAGGAGATTCTGTTAAGAAAAGATCTCCCCGGAAAATTCTACAATTTTCCACATCAGCTGTTGGTTTCCACTTCCCCAAGTGAGTAGAGGAATGTAGGTTCAGCCTAGAGGTGAAGCTGGGTAGGAATGAGATAGAAATTTTCAATGGGTAAGAGTGTCCTTAGGGAAACACCTGCAAGGGGTTGGTGGCCTCGATTTTCATCCTCATGAAACCAGATCAGGCCATCTTAGAGCCTTGGGCAATGTAGGTCCATTTTCAAGGCCTCTGACCCAGTGTCCTCTGCTCAGCCCAGCCCACCCGTAGGAGCACACGTGGGGGCAGACTCCACCTCTTTCTTTCTTCTGGTTTTGTTCATAGCTTCCCTTGCTATATCATCCAATTTACCTCTTTTTTCTTTCTAAGGCCCAACTCTAGAAGTTTTTCATTATTCCCATGGTGAAATGTCTAACTGGCATTTTTGTAAATATCAGGCAGGGGTAACCACCTTATGATTCTTTCCCAAACCTTTGTTCCTAGCCCTATGTGATCCACACAAGGACTTTATAGCCTTGATACCCACGGTGCCCTAGCTGTCTAAGTCACATGTGATTTGTTTCAGATACACATTTTCTAGGCCCTGCCTCAAGTCCAGAAAAATGTTCCCCTCACCTCCCTGTCCACAGGCATGTAGCTCTCTGGGTCTCCAAAGCCTCTGGGACAGCCAGCAACTGATGTATCCCATATAACACAAGAGACTACACTTGACAGAATTATTTTCAGAGTGTCCAGTTGGGGCTGTTAGGAAAGCTAATTATAAAACCTCTCCTGGTCTACCTGCTAAGGTGGCCACAGGAAGAACTGGCACAAACCTTCCACTCAAAAGAAAGTCATGAAGAATGCAGAGTGGCTGAGGCCGAGGAGCATCTGGAATGAGCAAGGATCTCACCAGACTGGCCAAGAAAGACAATTCCAACATTTTGTCTTTGGGGCACCCCACTCTGTCTGTCCACACGCCCACAATAAGAAGTATGTATAAATAAAGGCATTAAGGACACATTTTGATTTTCTACAGAATCATGACTGAAAAACCAATTTATTCTTACACTTATGGATTGAATGGTTACTCTACAGTTTAATTTTATCTGGAGGAGGGGGGGCGGTGCTGACACCTAGGAGTTAAACAAATCTTTGTCACCAGAGGCCCATCACACAAATCTCGATGATATTTTAGGGGAACATGTATAGCTTTTCTTCACTTGTGGCTATAATTGCTGCTGGAGAAGCCCCAACATGTAAAGGTTGATGCTTCTGAATGTGCTGAAAGATGCTGGAACTAAACCATGCAATGACAGCTATCAAAATGTCACCAATGCAGTGTCATATTCAGTCAAGATGCTTAAAAATTCAAATGTTCTACTCATACTGTTCTAGCTGCGCAAGGAAGAGATGACCTGGCTGTCGGTGGGGAATGAAATGAGGTGATGTGTTGTAACAGCACCACGTGAGGAGCCTGGCACCTTGTTGCCAAGCCAGGTAGAGCAGCTGTCAGTCCCCAGGTACTCACTCTGTGGAATAGAACATGCCAGACTCTATTCTCCAGTTATACATGCTCTAATTCAATTAATCCTCATGCCCAGTTTACAGATTGCAAAACTAAGGCTGAGAGAGGTCAAGGAACTTTCCCAGAATTACACCTACTAAATACTGGAGATAGGATTCAAAACCAGGTCTGTCTGGCTTTGGAGTCTGATTTAACCATTCATTCAAGAATATAGTTTCTCACAAGCATCCTTCTACAGAAAACAGTACATTTTGGGCGCCCTTTACATTTATTGCCCAAGTATGAGTCATGGACTTCAGAACCTCAAGACTGTCCCCTCTTGGGCCTAGGCCTACTGGAGGACACACAAAAGCCAAAGTATAACATTTCAAGTTTCTAAATTCCCATTTCAATAATTATAACTCCAAGCTGCCTGGCCATACATTCAAAAGGTTTCCTTTGAAATCACTAGTCTTCATTCTAGGAATTAGGAACTGGTTTGAAGAGATGATTGCAGTTAATAAAATTTAAATTTATACTAATTGAGACACAGGAAACAGTATCATCTAGTGAATTACATTTAAATGGAAAGCAAACAAAAGGATGTCCAAATGTTTAGTTCAGGGCCTATCAGAGTTTATCTCTGGCTCCAAATCAAATCAAGATCTCATCCCTCAGTTTACCCCAACTGCAAAATGGAAATAGAATGAGCTGCAGTTGTGCCAACTTGGCATATGTAACTGCTGTACAGGACATTTTGACCACAAAAGACCCATCTGGAGGGGGACAAGTGCCAAAAAGGACACATGCACCACTTGTGTTCCCTTTTGTACGGTGTGTGCAGGGCCTCAGCACTGCTCTGAAGTTTCAGGGTAAGATCCTGCCCAGCTCCACCACAGAGCTCTAGCTATCCCTGGTTTGAAAAGTGGAAGGAGAGTGTGGATTCGAAGGAGTTCCAGAATAAAAGGAAGAAGGATCTTTGAGATACTTTGGAAGGTCGGGCCAAACCAGAGACTCTGAAAATGGGGAAAATAAAATAAAATTTCCTTGAGGGCCTATATCTAATTTCTGCTTTCCACCTACTCCCAGCCTAGCTCTTGCCCCCACTCCCCAGTACCAAGCTCTGGAGTCTTTTTTGTTGTTGTTGTTCTAATTAGCTATACATGCAATTGAATGCATTTTGACACATCATACATAAATGGAGTATAACTTCTCATTCTTCTGGTTGTGCATGGTGTAGAGTTACACTGGTCATGTAATCACATATATACATAGGGTAATAATGTCCAATTTATCCTTTTGATCCCCCTACCCCCTTCCCTCCCTTCATTCCTCTCTGTCCAATCTAAAATACCTCTATTCTTTCCTAACCCACCACCTTTATTGTGAGTTAGCATTTGCATATCAGAGAAAACATTCGACCTTTGGTTCTTTGGGATTGGCTTATTTAACTTAG